>NC_081827.1:110590000-111840000 GCF_030867095.1 Alligator mississippiensis
CATCTTTTCCCAGCTAGCTTACCAGCCCTTCCCCACTCTTTCCCTGGGTACCTGTGTTCCTGGTTGCACAGCTCTGACCCTGAATGGGGAATTGGCTTAAAAGCATGCGTTGTGCACAGTATGCCCTCCGTTGGGAAAAGCTATTGCACCCTCTGCAAACTTTTTGCCACCTTTTTTGAAAAGTACTTAGGCACAGCTCACCCACTCAGCTCGCAGCCAAGCAAGGCTTTGCAGCTGTTACATAAATGAGGAACAGATGGCAAAAAGTCCTGGTTTTTCATTTCATTGGTGGAAATGCATGTCAATTATTTGTCCTCGTGATTCTGTTGGCTATGCCTAAAGGTAGGGTGGTTCACGGCCAGGAGGAGCAGGGTTCTGAGCCAGCCATGGAAGGAGGGAAGCGGCCTTCTTGTGGTGGCCCTGTTCCTTACCGCTGATTGGCCAAGGGGGTGTGTGGTTCCCTCCACCTTTGCCCCCCACCAGGGGGATGTTCTGTATTCTGGGGATGTGTTAGTGATCACCCTAGATGGGGAGTGCGCATGCGCACACTCCTTGGTCCCAGCCCTGCAGGCCAGATGAAATCAATTGGTGGGCTAGATCCAGCCCATGGGCCGTATTTTGCCCACCCCTGATCTGGGGGGCTATGCTAGTTCACAAACTGAAGAGAAGTCAGGAATGTGATGCTTTTGCATGGAAAGCAAATATGGGCTGCATTAACTGGAGCATTGTGTGTTGGTCTGTGCACAGTGCTTTAAGAAGAAAAAAGAAAGGATCCAGGGCAAGCAATAGAGATGATAAAGGGTTTGGAATGTAAAGGTCAAGAAAATTGGCTATGTTTAATGTGGAGAAAAGGAGAGTTGAAGTAGGACACGATAGTTTTCAAACACTTGAAAATGACTTAAGAGGGAGAACAGTTCTTTTCCGTTGTCATGGGGGGGGCATGAGGCAAGGGATTTAAACTGTAGTATAGCATATTTAGATTAAATCTTGAGGAAAAAGCTTCCTAATTGTGAGTGGGAGAATGGAACAAGTTGTTTAGGGAAACTGTGCGCTCTCCTTCACTGGAGGTTTTTAAGAAGATGTTGGATAGATGTTCTTCAGGGGTAGTTTAGGAATGCATCTATGGCAGAGGTGGGCTAAATATGGCCCACAAGGCCATTCTATCCAGCCCACAAGGCCCCTAAAAAATTTAGAAAATTAATATTTCTCTGCCCTTGGTTCCTGTCAAAAATGACAGGAACCAAGGGTAGTAGGACCCAGGGGAAGCCTGGCGGGCTCCCGCAACAGCAGGGCCTGCCCAGCCTCAGCCCCCAAGCCGGAAGCCCCAGTGGGGTCTTCTGGCCTGGGACCACATGGCTGCCCTGTGCTGGAACTGCAAGTAAGGGAGAAGGGCAGGGGAGGACCCTGGGCAGGGAAGGAGCCTGGGGAAAAGCTGAGCATGGGGGGGGGGAAGTGGCCCCTTGCCTGCCCCGTGGCCTGTATCCCATGCTGCAGCCGCTTGCAGCCCACATGGGGCTGCCTGTGCCTGCTCTGGACAGCCCCGCAGGCTGCCAATGGCTGCAGCAGGGAGTGGCAGCCATGGGGTGGGGGAGGGGCTGCTTCCCCAGTCCCCGTGCTCAACTTTTCCCCAGGCTCCTTCCCAGTACAGCGGAAAGCAGCCCTTCCCTGCCCCGTGGCCAGCACTTTCTGCTGCAACTGCTCGCAGCCCGCGCGGGGCTGTCCGGAGTAGGCACAGGCAGCCCCAGGCGGGCTGCGAGCAGCTACAGTGCAGGGCACCAGCCATGGGGCGGGCAAGAGGCCACTTCCCCACCCCCGTGCTCAGCACCAGCTTGTAACCTGGCCCCTCTGGCAGCCTAGGCCCCGTACTGGCTCCAGGCTCGCCCGTTGGGGCTGCATGTGGAGACAGCAGCTACGGCCCCACCGCTTGTCACACCGGGCAATGTTTGCCACCGCTGCCTCTGTTCTGCCCAGTGCACAAGCGAGCTCCAGGCAGGCAGCAGCAGCCAACACTGCCTGGTACGGCAAGCGGGGGGGGCCGCAGCTGCCGTCATCGCACGCAGCCCCAATGGGTGAGCCCGTGCCAGCAAGCAGGGGTTGGGGCTGAGTGCTGCCCCCTGTCTGTACCACAGGGCTAGCAGGCACTGGGAGTGAGTGGGCAGGGAGCCAGTGGGAGCATGGGGCCCACACTGGTGTTCGAGGGCCAGCGCTGGCAGAGCCCAGAGTAGGGCGGCAGAGGTACAGGGTCCTGGCTGGCAAGGACTCTATGGAGCCAGGCCAGTTCCCCCATCTACCTGCTGGTGCAGCCCAGCCTGGCTCCACAGACCCCTGCCAGCCTGCGTCCTGCTTTGGGCCCACTGGTGCTGGCCCTGGGACGTTGGTCCCAAGATGGTGATCGGGGGGTGGGGCATGCAGCCCTTGACAGCCTGCCAAAACTGGGTAAGTGGCCCTCTGCCCAAAATAATTGCCCACCCCTGATCTATGGGAAGGGTAAATGGACTGCAGTAACACTGGAGGTCACTTCCAACCCTATGGTTCTATACATATGCAGAGTTGTGTGACTTTCTGATTGTGCTGGAGAGAGGGTGGGGTGCTATATTCAGCCTACTTGAATCAGATATTTTTCTAGGTCCTGCCACAAACTAGTACAGTGGCAGGTATTTGTGAGCATGATTCTTGGGCCAGCTGCTGGTTGTGCCCAAAGCATCAAGAAAAGTTGCAACCTTGAAGTATTTCAAGGTTTGAGGGAAGGTTTGGTAATGCCTTTTGCTATGTATAGATTGGGCCAAATAACTACGCGAACACTGGGTTAGATATCTATGTTGAATGCAAGATGGACAACTTCTGTCATATTACAAATAATATCAACTTTTGTGTTGGGAGCAAAGTAGGCAGGCAGCATAAACAAGTCGTTTATGAACAAAGCGTTCTTGAATGTGGTTTCTTGTCATATCTTTAAAACATGTGACAGGTTGATCCAAAAATCACCTCTACCCTTGAGCGCAAGATAGTAAACTATGTGTAATGCCCATCCTGGCACTTGGAACGTTGAACACACAGGCGGAGGTCCTGTCAACTTTTTCTCCTTTGTACTTAGATAATGGATATGCGCCTGACAAGGGACAGCATCTTGCATGGGGCAGGGTATAAAACCTGTGTCTGATGAGATCATTCAGATACTATTTGATCCTTGAGCCCTGATGTAGACTGATTTACAAAACGTGTTCTGACCTATGGATTATTTCACTTTTTCCCCCCTGAACCTCTTTTCTGTCTCTTCTTTCTCCTCAACCCTGTCACCTTTGATTAGGTGACTTTAAATTAATTTGAAGGTTGCACCGGGGAGATTGTTCAGAGTGTGTGTGTGATTTGTTGTTTTTGGGGGAGGGGGGAAGGTTGTCTTGTTTCACTTCAGCTGTCTTAGCCAATGTGCATAAGGATAAGCATTTCACATAGCAAGACTGTTTTTAATTAATGGGCTCCTAAAGATTTAATTTAGTCTATGTAAATTCAGTTTAATGGCCTGACTCTTGCAAAAATGGAGGACACCTAAAGTAAAGGTTTAAGAGTCTAATTTTGGACATCCACATTTTTTCAAAATCTCATCGGTAATATTTTCAGCTTTTAAAACCAGAAAAGAAATATAGTGCCAAGTATATGCTTTGCAGATATGAAATTAAATTGCTCTCCTTTAATGGTTTAGCTCAAAAATATATTGCTTACTTTTTAGAATACCCAAACAACTGAATTGTGGGGCTGTTCTTCCGTGGAAGGTCTCTAGTTGCAGCTAAAATTGCCAAAAAGACAGATGAAACTATGGCTCTTATTAAAAATGTACATCTTTCTTATTTCAGTGTTGACACATCAACCATGTAAAGGTTTAATTCTTAAGAAAAATAATTACATTATTAATGACCTTTAAATGTCGTGTCAGTCATCAGGCCAGCAAGCAGCACTGTATACTCTCCGCTGATGGTTGAATATTAAATGAGGCTTTCTAGCTACATAATTCAGTGTGTTGCAGAGTCGGGACAGTCTTAATCTGGCCCCTTCCTTGGGGAAAGTGTTTATAGTAAACCTCTTTCACAAGTGGGGAAGCTGAGTAGGAAAGGATGCGACTTACCTGAGATTGCCCGTTGCAGAAGCATCAGTGCTAGGAACAGAAAGCAGCATTCTTAGCTCATCCTGGAGCAAGATATTCCCTTTTGCATGCCTTCATGTCATGAACATGTGGTACGGGAGAGGAGACTTCAGATGGCCTTTAGGGATTTGGTCAAAAATTTCCACGTAGGCAGATTTTGCCCCAGGGTGGTCTCTTTTGGATTTCTCCCAACATCCTCTGAAGCATGCGGTGTTGGCCATTGTTGGCAATAGAATGCTGGACTAGGAGGGTGATTCCTAGGTTCCCATGACTTCGTCTTTATTTCTGGTTCCCCCCCCTGCCCCTTTCTGTGATGTTGGAGGAAGGCTAGAGGACTTGACCCTTATGTTTTAAAATGAGTATAATACTTTCTACACAAAAATGGCGCAAGCTCAGTCACTGTTTGCAAAGCATTTTTCTGTGCCTTCAAACCAATGATGTGCCATGTTATATTAAAGGCAACACTGTCTGTACCTTGGGAGTGATTCGGAAAAGCAAATGATAACTGTGTGCATCTTGTTCCATTTCCGTAGCACTAAAATTTGCATGCGTAGGTAGAGGAGGAAACCAAAATAATTCAGTTCTTTCAGGTACAATGACTGAAACCAGTAGTACAGGTACCAAATACTTGGTTCCACCAGCTTTGAGGAGCAGGAGATAAGTTATTAAAGGAACTCTAGCGAGCCACAAAGTGTCTTTATAGGGTTTTCAGCTTGTAAAAACTCCATTAAACTGTTCATCAAGCTTTAGCCAGAAACAGCTCTTTGGAAAGCATTTAGTTCAATAAAGGTCAACTCTTAAGCTCCTTCCCCAGGACCTGTGGGTGTAACACCTTATGGCAGGGGGTGTCAGACATGCAGCTCATGGGCCACAGAGTCACTCCCGGCTTGCCGGGCTACTGGTATATCAGGAAATTTTGGGGCATGGCCTTCCACAGAATCTGGACCCTGGGACCCTGCTGAATACGGGCATTGGCGGTAGGCAGGCAAGTGAGGGCTGTGCTGACACAGCCCCTCTCACTTTTTTTTTTTGGCACATGGCCACTAGTCCTGCTGGCACTGCTGCTGCTGTGATATGCAGCTGTTGGCCCTGCTTCCACTGCCACCGCTGGCCCCACTGCAGCAACTGTCTTTGCTTGCTCTGTGGATCTGGCCTATGAGGTGCCCTGCAATCTGGATTTGTCTCAGGGCATAGGGTGATTTTGATGCCCCTGCCTTATGGACTTCATCCTGCAAGAAATATTTCTTGCTGTCTTCAAGCACATGGAGTACTACAACTGATTGATTCTGTACCTTCTTTGTTGAAGATCATTTTTTACAATTGGTCTGAGTGGTGTTTTGCCTGGCTACAGCAGCAGAGAGACAGGTGAGTAAAATTTAAGGCTGAATTACCTTCCACGTCTGGGACGAGTCGCATTTGGCTGGAGGCGGTGTTGTGAAGCTTGCTCTGCTGTTGCCTCCCTTGAGGCTAATAAAACCTTCAGTCTTCACAGCTGCCAATCAGGCCTGTTTCACGAGCTATAAAAAATTGCTTCATAAAAAAAGTTATGACCACAACACTGCTAATAGACAAGGTGGTGTGATTAGGGAGTCCAGATTTATAATAGCCTGGTCTGTCTGTCTGGGTACATAAGGGCAGCCTTATAAGAACAAGGCATATTTTAGCTACCCACATGGAAGCTGATAGGGGTGGGGGCAAAAAAACCAAACCCCAGGAACAAAAGAACAAATGTTACCTGAGCCAAGGGCCTTAATGCGCTCATTGGCCTCTAACATGGCAGAGCTAAAAACAAATTGAGGCTCCTGCATGGAATCCAGATGGGTTTCTTCTTGGAGGACCTCCAGCCCACTGACTCATGGCTCTGGAGCATTGTCCTGGGTGACTCATCTCTCCATCATTTTTAGCTCTTATGGGGAAAGGGTGGGAAGGAGCAGGATGTGGGTTTGGCCCTTTTAAAACTAGACTGGACTCAAGTTTCCTGCCCTACCAGGGGAGAGGGAATCCTTAGTATCATGTAGACTAAGTGACCTTTGCTGGGTCACTTATCATTCTCTTCTTTGCACGGATCCCACAAAGCTTAATGTGACTCCTATGCAGGGATGTCTCTCTAGAACTCAAGGGATGGGGTAAAGGATCCTTTTTTCTTCTGTGCACTGAGGCTCTGCATCACCTCTCTTCTTTGCTTTTTCTAGAGACTTAGTGCAGACAGCAACATTACCTTTCCCAGACTGCGTGAAGATAAGCTGGGAATCCCTTTCTCTCTGCTGCCCCACAAAGTGGCCTCCAGAGTAGTGGGTGCCTTCTGTTAAGGGATCCATTCTTCCACTATAATGGAGAGTCCCAGGAGGTGCTGTACCTGTGGGGTCTTTGCTTTCAAGGGCTCTCGCTGGTCATCCTTTCTAAACCTTGAATGGTTATGGGTTTAAAAAAAATCCTGAATCCTAGAAATGGCCAGCAAGGTCTGGGGCTGGGAAGAGTGCAAGTCCAGGTCCTTCCCTTTTTTGCATTATGAATCAATATACTAACTTAATCTCCTGTATTTTTTTTTTTTTACTTTATTTCTAGGGGTAGATGGTAAATGGGGGTTTAGGAACACTTTTTTAGTATCTGCCATTGAAGAGTGCATGTGCATCAAAGGGGTGGATTATGAGATTTACCCAGCATGAACTTCAACATTTCCATCCATGTAACTTGAGAGAGTTGGGAAAATATGTGTAGATTTAATTACTGTGTGAATATGTTAACTCTGTATTTCCTGGCATTGATTCATTGGTAATGACACCATCCAAATGTTGTTCACTTAGTGTGTTTTTTTTTTTCTCTTCTTTCTGATTGCATGGTGTGATGTTGAACCTGCTGCTATTGAAGCCTAGGATTATCAGGCCTGGTTAAGTAATGTATGTTCTTACGCATGCTTTACAGTTGCAAATACCGCATTGTTATACTTGATAAACCCCTGCAAAGAAGAGAGGCAAGGATTTCTTAGGTTAGGGGTAGGCAAAATGCGGCCCACAGTCTGGATGCGGCCCGCCAGGCCGTTCTATCAGGCCTGCGGGGCCCCGAAAAAATTTAGAAAATTAATATTTATCTGCCCCTGGCTGCCTGTCATGTGGCCCTCAATGGCTTGTCAAAACTCAGTAAGTAGCGCTCTGCCCAAAATAATTGCCCATTCCTGTCTTAGGTTGATTTTTGTTGGATCAACTATGTAGTTGGGATACAGTTAGACAAACTTTCAACTGCAAGACATTCTTTGTCAGGCCTGCAAAGAAGGACATTTCAAGTTAACCTAAAAAATCAGCAGGTAAATAATTTTATGATAAAGTAAATTGTAATCTTGGGTGATGATTTTGCTTTTTACACTGTTGTATAGACTGGGTGCAGTAGGTATTGCTGGACTCAGACTGAAAATCTCCAGAACAGGTATATGATCAATGGCAGTACAAACTGTCATAACCAAATGAGTTGAGTGCCCCTGTCACAATAAAACTGCCCTGAATAACCGCAGTTACTTACAAATTTGGTACGTTCTACCTCATTAGCTATTCCTACCTGGCAGTCTGTTATTGGCTACTCTAAATGTATAAAAATCCGTGCAGCTTCCGCCCAAGTCGGAGAGCTCTGAGCACGTGGTAGAGTACGGAGAACTTTGCCATGTGGCAGAGAAAAGCTGGCAGACTGGCCATCCTCCAACATCTCCCCGTCACTGTCTGTTCCCGACGTATCCTTCATCCTGCGTGCTCGTTACTGTCTACAAACTTGCCGGCTCGTTTTGTTGCCAGTTACCTGTAACTACACAAGCAACTCGTTACCTGTAACTACGTAAGCAACCTTACCACCTGCGTCGTGGCCACCAGCGGCGTAAGTAAAGTTAAAGTTATTTTGCAACCAATACTCTGTGTCCCGCCTCTCCATCCACCAGCCTGCCTGACGGCTGAGTAATCAGCGATCCTCCTCAAGTCGGTGTCTCTAGTGGGTTATGGAATAGAGAAAATCCCACACAATTTACTGATTCGTTTTGATGCACTGGCTGGGGGAGTAGTTAACTGATTGCATGATATCACAATGATTACACACTTAATTTATACAACACAATTTTATTTTAAAACTCTTTGCTACGTATGTAACACTGCTTAGCTTTAAGAAACACCACAAACATTAAGAACACAATAATTACATATATCAGAAACAATGCTCCGAATGCACTTCCTTCCCAAACAATACTATAAGAATTAGTGTTACAAAAACAACTACAATTACAACTAAAAGTTAAATTTGAATCAATACTATTATTTTCATATTATATTTACAATCCTAGAATTCCGAGAAGCCAAATACCAAAATATGGTTTCATTCCTCAGTAGTATGATTTAATGGGTTGGCCTCAGTAGTACGGTTCAATGAAATGGGCTCGCCTCAGCAATACGATTCAATAGGCTGGCCTCAGCAGTGATAGAACTAAGTCCCCTTCCTTCAGTCCCTTTCAGGTGCTCCGCGGCTTCAGCGTGAACTAAGAGATTCGTGTTCATGGAGAGGGTAGTTCAGGTGATCAGTCTGACCCGGGCTATACTTGCAATTTGGGACAGTAAATTACAGTTTTTATTGAGTGAGCTGCCGTCAGTGGGCTCCTCCTACTCAATCTGTCATTACCCCCAAATTTGGGCTCGGATCTTACTCAACAGATTCTTTTGCCTTTGTTGAGCATTTTAAATTACCTTTGGGAAACTGCCATATCACTGCAAATGCCCTTTTCTTACTAACCTGGTCAAAAGGCCCCAGGGTTTGATCTCTTGGAATTCAGGATATTTGCTCTCTTTGTAAAAGACTTCTAAAGATGAAATTTAAATTGAGACTTTAAGCAAAGTCAGGACCTTTTGCACATAGTCCCCAAAACAATGAACTAGATAAGGAGATAAATCTTATCTTCTTCCTGAAACTGGCTAATGGGCAACCTTTACAAACATTCAAACTATTTCATTCAATATGACAGTCGGCTCTGGCTGTCTGAGACGCAAGCTTCCCTCTGTGTCCCTCCGTAATATTTTAAACTTGACCTGGGAGATGGGAGTGATGGGATGCTCCTGTAGGGGCCTCTCTCTCTCGTTTCTGAGAGGTAGCTAGCCATGTTAGTCTGAAGTCAGGTAGGGTAGATCTAAAAGATGCAGATCTACTCTGCCTCCTTTTTAGTGTTAGGAAAAGTCTTACAGGTCACTTGAGGTAATGGTGCTCTCCTGTCTAGGTGGGATAGTATAGCACTGTCTTGCCTAAGAGTGAGAAGAGAGCTGAGTCTTCACAGTCATGTACTTCTGTGCCTCTCTTAATACTACTCGCCAGAGGTGCTGATCACTTTTGTGATGCATACAGCAGTCCCCCAGGAATTCTTCCTTTTTTTTTTTTTCTTTCTGCTTTGATTATTCAGAAAGGACTTTCACATTATAACTTGGGGACCAAGTTTGGACCTTTTGTAAGGGGGTGTGATGTCTTCTATTTCAGGCGCGGGCAATTATTTTGGGCGGAGTTTTGGCAAGTTGTCGAGAACCACATGGGTAGCCCCGCCCCTTGACAGGTGTCCTGGTCCCTGGTCACCATCTTTTGACCAGAAGTCCTGCCCCCTGACCTTTGCCACTATAAGTCCCTCCCCTTGTCCCTGCAAGTACTCTTTTCAGAAAGGGGTTTTGCCATCTTGGAACCAGAAAAATACCAAATTATATTCTAAAAAGTGAGCATCTACAACATTCATTAATTTGATTTCAAAAAATATTTTTGTCCTGATTTACATGCATTTGTGTAGTGCACATATAGGTGATTGTATATAATAGCTTACAATGAAGTCCTACTCTTGTATATTGTGGCGGGGGGGTATAGGTTTGTGGGGGAGGGTGTGGCTGTCTGTATAGCAGGGTTTTGTGCACAGGATAGGTGTGTGGGTGTGGGGTGAGGGAGCATGTGTATGTGGATGTATGGGGCTTGTAGGGGGCTGTGTGAGGGGCAAGGGTGGCTGGGTGTGTGATGGGGTGTAGGTGCACAAACACACACACACACACACACACACACAAGCTGGGGGAAGGGGCAGCAGTTGGGTGCATGGGAGCACAGTAACAGCTGGGCGGAAGCAGGGGCCTGTGCCAGTGTCCCAGGGCCAGCGCCAGTGGTGCCCAGAATGGGGCGGTAAGAGCTGGAACCCCCTCCAGCACAGCTGGTGTCAGACCCTGCGCTCCTGCTGCTCCACTCTGGGCCCTGCTGCTGCAGGCCGCACACTCCTGCCCAGCTCCTACTCCCCCGTGCCTGCAACTGCCATTTCCCTACTTTCCTGCCGGCTGCTAGCTGCTCCAGCACCATGTGGTTCCCAGCTGTATGGCCGTACTGTGGGACTCATCAGGAGCTGGCCTGGTCCTGCCTGGCCCCAAGGATTGAAGCAATCACCTGAAGCCTTCCCCTCCCTCCCCCCCCCCCCCCCCCCCACTTCTTATATGGGCACAGGGAGGCAGGAACAGCTCCAGGGGCCCAGGCCAGAGGGCTCTGCTAAGCACAGGGCTTCCAGGTAGGGGGCAGGGGTGGGGGTGGGGTGGGCGGGGCCAGGCAGGCCTTGCTTCTGGGCTGCTGAGTTCTGCTGGCTTCCCCTGGGTCCTACTGCCTCTGACTCCTGTCATCTTTGACAGGCAGCCAGGAGCAGATAAATATTAGTTTGCTAAATTTTTTTAGGGGCTCAGCGGGCCAGATAAAATGGGCTGGTGGGCTGGATCTTGCCTGCTTCTGTTCTATTGCCTCCCTTCCAGCAAATGGGGATTGAAGTTTACCATTTATTTTCTAGAGGTAAAATGAGCTTTCTTTACCCCACTCCTCAAATGCAGGGTGACAACCAGTGGTGCTCCTGTTCTTATGTGGCTAATTGCTTCTGTGGGGGAATTTACCCTTGTGATGGCAGGTACTCTCCAATGCCATCCTTGGTCAGAGATCTAGTCCAGAAGAAACCATTACATTCCAGCTGGGAGATGTGTTTAACAAGTGCATCTTGGATGTTCTGATATGGTTCTCTCCTCAAACTGTGTGCTTTCCGAGTTGCTTTGGACCTCTTGGAAAGCAAGAATTGTAAGTTGCTTGTGCTTCAGGAATGTTTCTTTTGGTTGACTTCCCCTCGCTGGCACCCCCCAGACTGGTGTCTGGTAGCAGGAGCGAATCCAGCCTATTGTAATTAATTCATTCTTAGAGAGATTCCCTTGTCAAAAACTTCCTTGTTCTTTACAGTGCACTCCTAACCTGTGGAGCTGGTGATCTTGGCTATATAAGAGCCTTAGTTTTGTAACAGTTGGCTGGGCTGGATAAAGCAGGTCAGGGTTACATTACCAGTATTTTATATACTTCTCTTCTCCTTTCTTTTAAAATGTTGAGCCCAGTTTTTTCAATTGTTGCTGCTATTGGTGCTGTGTCATCTTAACCTAAGTTGTGCTGTTCTGACTTAGCTTTGGAATTTCACACGGAGAAGTCACTACTCCCACAATGTTAACAAAAATCAGGTCTCTGTTTTAGTTCGGAGAGATTAATTTTAATAGGAGAGAAAAATCCTATCGCTGGGGCAGATCTAGAGAAGGGGAGCTTTGTCTGGCAAAGGCAGTCAGATGGGGGAGAGAGCTGCTGCCTGGGGCTCCTGCTAGTCCAATGCCAAATTCTACTTTCTAGTTGTTACCTGAAGCTGTGTGCATTCTTGGACTGGGTATTCCTTTTCCTGTTTGCTTTCTGCAGTGTGATATCTGTAGGAGTCTTATGTTCTCGAAAAGCACTGGGGTATAAGCAAAAGCAGATCAAAATAAATGTTCTAAACAGAATGAGGACAAAGCCAGCAGGATCAGAACTTTTTCCTCTCTTCATAATTTTAGAAATGTTAGTTGCTTAAGTGGATTCACTGTTCTAGTGCCTGTCTGGAGCTGGGATTGGTTTTGCCAATGCAGTTATCATGGGCTCAAGTGTGTGGCAGGAAATTGAGAATAGAAAGAGAGCTTGGTTGCAGAGGTGTCCACGAAATTCGGTGGTAATTCAGTGTTTTTGTTTGTTTTTTTTTAAGAGTGCTGTACTGGTGAAAGATGCACACCAGGCTAAAAGAACATGTATAAATCAGGGTTTTAGCAGTGTGGGATTCCGTGCTGCTTCTCTTGGGTCCTTAGCCCAGGGGTGAGTATCTTACGTCCTTGACCTCCCCACTCAGACTCTTACTGTGGTATCAATAGTGGGCATGTCTACATGAGAGGTTTACTGTGGAGTAGGCTAATTAGGTCCACAGCAAATGTCTTGCATCTACACATGTGCCCCTATTAGGCTGCAGGAAACTAAAACTCTGCAGCAGGGTAGTACTTGTAAATACAAGTATCATCCTGTTGCACAGTTTTTAAATACACAGCACTGAATGTCTAGGCACTGACGTGGCTGGCTGGGGCATGAGGGTGCTTTAGTGTGGGGGCTGCCTGCTGGCTAGCCCCACATTGGAGCACCCTCATGCCCTAGCCAGCCCTTCCACAGCATGTTGAGCTGGGTTGGAGCAACCCACAGCTGGCAGACTGTCGCCCCAGGCTCCCTGGCAGCTGGGACTGCTTGCTCCCACCCAGCTCAATGTGCTTTGGTCCTGGGCACACTGTAAATGCTGGGCCTGGGAGCAATAAACTCCAGAGCAATAAGCACCAGAGTTTATTGCTTTGCCTTCATCACACGTGTAGATATGCCCGGTGTGGACTTGTCTTTTGTGATACAATAACTTTTTTTTCTTGGAACTGAACTGAGATCACTGACTTGGGTCATGGAAGAGATCTCTGTTGAGCAGGAGGTTGGCTAAAGGCCTCTTGAGGTCCTTTCCAGCTCTATTTTTCTGAGAGGCGTTACAGGGGGAAAGCATCTGATGAAATAATCTACTGCTTATGAAGGCTTATGTATCTCTGATTTAGTTAATCTATGGCCAGGTACAAACGTTTTACTTTTACTGGTATAGGTGATTGATTGAAAACGGGTACCTATAATCATAACAGAATAGAAGTTTGGCATACCTGTACCTATCCTATTACCCTGCCTTTATTGTAAGGGGAGTCATTGGAAACTGGACACCCAACTGTGCTTTCTACCCTTTGAAAGTCTCTCCTATATCTGTTTTTCAAATATCTTTAGCTTTAATACTGTAAGAATGCAGCAGGTATTGAAGAGGTTTTTGTCTGTCTTAAGAGAATTGCCTGAAGCAGATGTTCATTGTAGCAGTGATGCATTTTTTTTAAATGCACCAGAGGTATTTGAGCTGGAACACTTCTGCAATGGCTCAGCCAAAAGGAGGAGAGACCCTGAAACCTAAAATTGTCTTTGTCTGGAGTCTGATATGTGGCTAAACCTGTTGCAGATGCCTGACTGAGGCTTCAGAGCTGACCAGAGTTCTTAGTTATATTGTACAAGAACAAGATTACAAAAGTAATAAAATAGCAAGAAAACTTGCAGGACTATTTTTAAAATAGTAAGTCAATAAATACATATTTTATGGTTAATATTTCATCAAGACTAAAAAACAGAATTGCTTCTTTTTTTCTTTTAGTCTTGCTGATTATTTATACTCCAGCTACTAGTGAAAGTGAACCATCCCATCCCCACTTCTTTTTTTTTTTTGTTTTTTTTTAATGAAAGTTCAATTCCCCTCCATTGTGAGGTCCTCTTTCTCTTGGGTTTTGTGAAGTGAAAAATGGTTCTTGCTGTTTCCATTTCTTCTAAGCAGTTTAGGAAAATTCCCTATTCAGAATAACGGAAACAAAAACGTCAAACAAAGCAAATAGAAGAAGCCAAATACCAATCTATGTAACTGCTATGATACTAACAAAGTCTCTCTTTGAAGAAGACCAGTAGGCTTGTTCTGATTTTGAGAGGTGGGTAATCATTTAGGGTAGGGACAGACATTCAAAAAGCAGGAGCCTGAATTGATTCAGTCTTTGCAGGTTAGTTTAACCTGCCCAGATTGAACCAATTTGCAAGTGAACAAACATTCCCTCTGGACTGAGGAAATGCAGGTACATGCCTTGCCTGAGCAGCTGCAGGCGCTGGGAGGCGCTAGAGCAGCCCTCGGCTGCAGGGAAGCTGTGCTGGGGGATGTGGTCAGCCCCGGCAGTAGCTCCAAGTGAATTGGCCAGGGAGGGGGTTTAATTCCCTCCTCCCCATCCCATATACCCAACCAGGGTCTGCCTGGTGCCCACCCCTCCACTGCTGCAGCGGGACGGGCAGGCCTGTGGCCAGACACCGGCTGGCATGACCCCCTGAGGCAGGGGGGTCAGGAAGGGTTTTTTTCCCCCTTTGCCCTCTTTGCCCTTGTAGGACCGTAGCTGAGGTCTGCCAGCCCCAGCTGCCGCTTGTCCCCTGTGTAGGGAGAGCAGTGGGATAAGCCCCCTCCTGCCCCATCTGCCAGATGCTGGAGGGAGGCGGGGAAATAACCCCCTTCCCTGCCCCTTTGCCTAAGGTGGCTATGCTGGCCAGCCTCTAGCTGCGTTACTGCCCCTGCTTGGAGGGGTGGCCATAGCCCCCCAAGCCCTCTTTATCACTGCCACTGCTTGCCCTGCACACTCTGTAACAGCTCTTCCTGCTGTGCTCCACCTGCAGTGCAGCCTCCCCACCAGGAAGAAACTCATGCTCCTACAAACCATGAGAGGGCTGTAGCCCCCATCAAAGTCACTCCCCGCTTGCTGCTCCAGCATGGCCCCCTCAGTCAAGGGGGCAGGGAAGGGGGTTATTTTCCCCTTCCCCCAGCATCTGGCAGAGGGGGCAGGAAGAGGTCTTATTCTGCTTCTTACCCTGTGCAGGAAGTGAGCGGCAGTGGTCAGGGCTGGCAGACCCCAGTTGTGGTTCCCTGGGGGCACAGGGGGGGAATAAACCCCCAGCCTGCCCCCTCTGCCTCAGGAGCCTATGCTGGCCAGCCACTGGCTGTACCCCATGCCCCTGCTGCTGCCAGGCAGACCCTGGCTCAGGTCCATGTGGGTAGGACAGGGAGTGGGGAATTAAACTCCCTCTCTGGCTGGCTCACTTCTGCCAACTGCCATGGGTGAGCCTAGAAATGCCTGGCAGGTCCGTGCTGGTGGGACAGTGGAGGGAGGGGAGGGGGTGGGGAATAAACCTCTCCCCTGCCCCCTTTGCCTTGGTGGGGAGGGGGCAGCATCTGGCCATGCCCCCACCCCTGCCTGCCTGCCTGCCTGCCTGTGCTCTGGATAGGGAGCAGAGGGGTGGGGCCAGCCCTGTTGTGTAAGAGCACAGCCCCACCCAGGGCTGCTGAGCATGGTGGGATGCTGGGGGATTCTGGTTTAACTTAAACCAGGAAGGAGTCTGGGACAGAAGTTCCATAAACGGGTTTGTGCTCAGTCTGTTAAGTCTGATACTACATTCAGCCAGGTTTATTTCAAACCGGTTTCAGCCATTTTGAAACTGGTTTATGTGCACTGAACTTATGTTTTGTTACAGGTTTAAACCAGTTTCTGCTCACTTAAACCAGTTTACGTGGAACTTCTGTCCCTAGCCTTGGTTGTCTGCCGAGGACTTAAGAGTTTGCAGCCGTGTTGCTTTGGATTAAATCAGTATTTGGATGGGTTCCCTTCAAGAATGACTTAATATGAGCTGGTGGTGGGGTTCATTCAGCAGGTGCTTCCCTTTTCTCTCATGCCAGCATTGTATAGAAGGTGTCACCAGGCTGGTCTCTCAGATGAGATATGAACCAGAAGTTCTGGCTGATTGCAGTCATAGCTCTTTGCAAAAACTTTGGTTCTTCTGCTTTTGATTTCATTCTGACAAATTGTTCTGCCTAAATTCTTCTTATGCTGTAGGATACAATAACCTGTTTCTGCCTTTAGGTATGCAGTGTTACCTTAGACCATTATATGCATGGTGACTGCATTTCAGAGGCTTGTTAAATGATCCCTAGATGTAGGTTGGATGCCAGGTTAAAGTAGCAGATCATATCTTTGCTTGATAATGTGATTAAATGAGTTTCCTGCATGGGGTCAGAAATGGGCGAGGGTCTGTCTTCAGAATGCTCTGCCAAGGATGTTGGTTTGGCATTCTGGCTGAAGACCAAAGCAATTTTATTGCAGCGGTTGGTCAGCGGTGAGTCCATGTGCACAAGTATTTTGGAGAGAAATGTTCTTAGCCTGACCTAGAAAAAGGCTAACAAATATGGTTGATGCCAACCATAAGCACGGAGGAAACAGAGCATGCAGACTGTGGGGAAAACCTTTCTCTAAAAGTAGTGCTGTTTTTCATGGAATACCCATGCTTATGCTACACACTTGGTTGAGGTCACTTTTCTGTCTTCCATCATGCTTTGACAGTCCTTGAACGCTTTGTCACATCATAAGATGCACTGCTTTTGACCAAAATAGGTTAGGGCAGTAATCAGGTCAACCTTTCCTGATCCCTTTCCCCACAATACAGTTGTCATGCACTACCTCTTATTCAACATGCTGAGAAACAACCTGGCATGGTAAGGGAGCCCTTGGACTTGCAAATTCAGGTAAATGGCCTTAGGTGGTCATGACCCTCCTTGCTAGGTCAGCCAGGATGGTGTTTTGTTTAATAGTCATGTGCCATGAATGATAAGATTATCATGGTTGGCATACGATTGTCAAGGCTTATAAAAAATGGCCAACAGCAAGCTTGCTGTCTTTTAACATAATGATCTAATTGTGTTTTCTCTTCCTTTTAGCCTAAAAAAATCTTTTCTGTTCTCAGTGGCTGGTAGAGGTGACTGGAGTCTGTTGGTAATGGTATAAGGCCCTGTCCTACAAGTTGCTAAGTGTCCCCCAAAGGTCCTGTATGCCTCACACTTCCAATTACTTCCTGTGGCAGCAAAGTACATGGTATTTTGCAGTTCAGGCTTTTAGGCTGCAAGTTTTGTTGCAGAGCTGTAAAATGAGCATGTAGCCATGCTGTTTCCATTATCAATTACACTATGCTGACTAGTTCAACTCTTTATTTAGGCTACAGGGAACCTAATCTGGAATCTGTGTCTGCTTGTGTGGGAGAGGGCAAATATGAGAGCCAAAGTCAACACTGCCTGCCAAAAACAGAGCAAATGAACGAGGAATTTGCTTTCTACTTGCAAGATGCTAATTAACAATGACTTCTCTGTACCTGACTAGTAGTTAACTGTGTTAGCCTCCAGTCAGGCAGAAGGACAGCATAGGTTTGTACCTTTTAAACTAATTCAGACAGGCATAAGCTTTCTTAAGAATCCATTAATTTTGTTACATGCTTTCTCATAGTACCTGATGAGCAGGGATCCTGGCATTCTCTGATTTAAATAAAAAAAATTAAAAAAGGCTGTGGGCTTGGGCTGGGTGGGGAGGCTGCTCCTCACTGTGGTGCACACTCCCAGGGGGCAGGGGATCCGTGCCTCCACATCTGTGTGCAGGGCAGGGGCTGCACACTGCCCATTTCAGGGTTGGGCTTCCGCCTTGTGGCCCTCCCCCAGGGCCTCTTCAGCCTGGTGTGTGCAACCTGGCACTGTAAAGAACAGTGGAGCCACACGGGAAAGCTGCTTGCCACCGCAAGCTCTGTGCTGTCCTGACAAGGTGTCTCCTGCCTGCCCACCCCAAGCCCCAGGCACTGCCCAGCTGGGCAGCAGCCCCAGCTCCTGCCCTAGCTTAACTCCCTCCTTCCCATTCTCCCTATGGGGACCTCAATTTCCCTCAATCCCCCCCACCCCACTTACCTGTGGCAGCTGCTCTCCAGCTGCCTAGGGCTGTGTGCATGTACATGCATGTGGCACCCCCTGCATGGCTGCCCTCCTTCCGCTCCCCCAGCCCCCTGCAGGCTGGAACTGTGCCAGCCTGCAGACAGCTTGTTACAAAATCCATGGGTTTCTCTGGTAAAATGAGAAATCTACGTTTGCCTGTAGTAAAGGGTAAAATCCGCAGTTTACTCTGTTTTGCCATGGGAAATGCAAAACCTGGATCCCTGCTGATGAGGTCAGCTGTTGCTTATAGAAGCTTTTACCTTTCTGAATTGCCATATTTTTTTGCATGGAGAGTGCTGCAGGAAAAGTGCTGTTTTTGAAAGGCAAAATGAGGGGGAGAGAATAATTTTTTCCTTGTAGTAGGAAACTAAGTAGCAGCTGGTAAGGAGTTGAACCTGTTCATGGCTTTTTCTCCCTGTAGATCTTGGATCATGTGCAGTTACTTTTGTTTTCCCACAGCAGAAACCACTCTTACTATGTTTCCTTGCTTATAATGCACCCCTCCTCCAATTTATGGCTACTGAGTTTTTTTGTTGTTGTTTTTTGGGGAAAAATGTGAATGATGCACGTCAGAAAATACGGTAATTAATTTATAATGTGCCACTTTGCCCTGTCACCATCTCTATCCCTGGCAGTTAAAGCAGGGTGCTAGAGTATGTGGAAGAGGTTATCACTCTGTATTTGTTAAGCTTACTTCTTGAAGCATGTGAGAAGAGAAACCCCTGTGTGGGTGTGACTTAGAGAAACTGCATCATGCCCTGCCTGCATGGCATGCTATTCTGTCTGGAATGGTTTCAAGAAATACAGTTTATTACAAAATAAAAAGAGACGAGGCCTCCTAATGCTTGAAGGAAATAGAACAAGAGCTTCAAAGTTCAGGTAGCATACAGAACCTGTGCAGTGTTTGGAGATGATTGGATTGGACAAATTGTTTCAGGTCAGATCTAAAAATAAACAAATAAAGCCCTCAAGAACAGGTGTGAACAGTAAAAGCAACTCTTGCAGAGTGCTAGGGGAATCTTTATTAGTGTTGATTTATTAGGATCCCTGTTACTGCAGGGTTGAGAACATGGACACAACCAGGACCAACGGTCATAAGCTCCTAGAAGAAAGTTTCAGACTGGATACAAGGAAAAACTTCTTCATGGTTCATGTAACCAGACTGAGGAATAGACTCCTAGTGCGGTGGTGCAGGCACCTACCCTAAAGATCTTCAAAAGGAGACTGGGGCACACCTTGCTGGGGTTATTTGACCCCAGCAGTCTTTCCTGCCCAGAGCAGTGGGGCTGGACCTGATGATCTCACAAGGTCCCTTCCAGCCCTAAACTTCTGTGAATCTGTCACACGAATATTAGCCTTGGGTCAAAAATCATCCATTCAGCCCACACACCATTTTTAAACCAAACTGTTTGTACCAGAGTTTGGCTCCTCTGGCTCCTGACCCTTTGCCAAAAGCATAGGGTGATAGAAGTGTCACACCACAGTAACTAGCATGTATGACTGTAATATTTAATCATCCTTCTTCCTTACCATCTTTTCTCTATGCCTCAAGGAGCATGCAAGCCTTTTTTGTGTTTCATTCCTCATACAAAGGATAAGTTCTGACTTGTAAATCCTTCAAGATTTTTCACTGCATGGTTGAATGAGAGATGCATTTCATTAATACTGCTACACTCCAAAAAATATCCTGGGAACAAAGGAGAATACACACAGCATGAGTTGACTGTGGACTTTTCTCTGTTTGTCTTAGGCTTTTTAAGGGAGTCAATCGCCACAGTATCTAAGCACTTTTAAAGGGCCATGTGCTTAGCCTGTTTACCTTGAGACAGACCTGTACTATTTTACAGCTGGGGATCAGCTTCTGTGGATATGATCATCTCTCTTCTCAAGCAATCTATAAATAGGGAAGTGACTTTTGATATAAGTCTATTTTTGTGTTTGTGTGTAGGAGAACTCTTTTGTTCTAGCTATAGCTTTTCAATGTGGTAAAGTAAATGGACATGAGAAGATAGCGATGAGACCTGTTAGTGGTAGGGAGGTGAGAGTGCTTCATTTTCTTACTGATTGGCACAGACCCGTAGTGTAAATATTGTGATGATTTTGGTCTGCATTTCCAATGTCAGCACGAATGCATGAGACCTTGTTAGATAAAAGCTCTTTTTCTTTTTGTCTCCACAGCACTTCACAGAGTTCCTGGATGAGTTTTCACAGGATGTCCTAGGCCACCTTTTGAATGACCCCTTCTTGTCTGAGAAAAATGAGATGATGGAGGTGGAGCTCTCCCCGGCTTCCCCAGCTCCTCTCATCCAGGCAGAACACAGTTACTCCTTGTGTGGAGACTCTCGCCCCCAGTCACCCCTGACCCACATATCAACTGATGACAACTTCAATGAAGGTAACTTTGATGTGCACGAATTGATGTTGGGCCTTGTGAAAAACAAGCCTTGGGTTGTCTTGAGTTGCAATAACATAGCTTGAAGCAAAATATGGAAATGCTTTATGCACACATGATCATGTGTTACTTGCAGTAAATTAGAATGGCTACAAATAACTTGGGAAGAAGGATACTTCTTTGGAGTCAGAACTCTGCAGAAAAACTCAGAAATTCTTACCAAGTGGGGGAGTTCTTCTTACCTGTGGCTACTAGAATTCAGTTTTATGCAGCAGGTTTATGAAAAGAGTTTGGAAGTAGAATAATAGGTGAACATGTCCCAATGGGAAGGAGTCTTCAAATTTCTGTGTGTAGAAGAGATCTGTGCAGATTTTAAATCTCATCAAGTCAAAATTTCCAGAGGTGTCCAAAGCAAGACCCTTATCCAATATTGAGCACTGGGAGCTTTCAGATGCTCAGTAGCACTGAACCTGACCACTTATTTAGGAACCTAAATATGCCGAAGTCTGGGTCACTAATTTAAAATTTAACATGCATTGGAAAAGAGGAAATAATAAAAAAATATGTAGAGACTAATGAAGTGTGCAGTGTAGTTTCTTGGTGGGCTACTGAGAGATGTGAGAATAAAAAAAGAACTTCTCTGGGAATTTAAGAAATAAACAAGAACACTCCCTGCAGGCTCGAGCTGGATGTAAATTGATGATGGGAATGTTAAAGCAGAATGGGTTAATGCTGGAAGGAAGCTGAGATGAGTAAGGAGTAGGGCTGTGGGAAGCTTCCATTCCTGATTCGATTCGGCCCAATTTGGTAGCAAATCTCTGAATCCAAATCAAATTGGAACCCTCTGAATTGATTTGGAGATTTGGACATAGACACAGCTTTAAATGTTTTTTCTACATACCTCTAGGTAGTAGCAGGGGCTCATGAGTGCTGCAGTGCTGGGGTGTATGGAGCATCCCACAGAAATGTGGGGGGCTCCCCAGCATGCTTGGCAGCACTTCTGGTCCACTTCCTGGTCTGCCGGGTGGGGCACCCAGGGTTCCCCTCATGGCCGATTGCCAAGCTGGGTAGACACGGGAAGGGGGTGGGCCACCCAGCGCGCTCCCCAGCAGACCCAGAAGTGGACCTGAAGTACTTCTGGTCCACTTCCAAGTTAACTGCTGAGCATGTGAAGGGCCCCCCTGCACTCCTGTAGGATGCTACTGCATGCACCCCAGTATCGCACCTGCAACCTCAAGGTATGTAGAAAAAAACTTTTAAAGCTGTGTCTATGTTCGAATTGCTCATTCTCCAAATTGGTATCGAATCTTCAGATTTGGAGTTGGCCAAATAGAATTGGGGACGGTGATCAGAATCAATGAATTGAATCGCTGTCCCTGATTAGGGTCAAATCCAAATCTGAATGAAATAGGGCCTGCTTTGCACACCCCTAGTAAGGAGGACTTTTATTGGGGAGTGGGGAAAGTACTGGAGAGAATGTAGGTCTTTTAATAAACAAATTAACCTCTTTAGTCATATCTCTGTCAGCTGAGGATCAGGCCTGACAATTCTGTAGTTGTGGAGCAACTGAATGACTACAAGAAATTGGCTTTTTATGGAGCAAAATGTGGGCAAGAGTTATAGACAGCTGAAGGTCTCTAGATGGTTATGGTTGCAATAAGTAGAACTTTACAGTGATTATGAGTAAGAAATGAAGAATGGCAGCAACTTTTCTTGAGTGTCAAGTGATCCAGCCATTCACATAAAGAGCTGGGAGGGAGTATGAAGAAAGCATAAGGATGTGAAGGGATGAAGGAAATTTCAGCTTCATCCTTCCTGTTCTGGTGTGAAGATACCAGCAAGCAAGCACTGGAGTTCCAGATAAAAGCTCTGGCATCCAGGGGTCGGGCAGAGTATAGGACCAAGAATAACTGTTGATTACTAGGAACAATTGTCATAACTGTCATTTGACATTGACATTGACTCCTAATAATCAGTTTATTTTTTCTTAGTTACCTTTGCAATGAAAAGCACCTGAATTGTAAGCCTTTTTTTTAACAAAATGAGGTTGGTGCATAGGTAGTATTAACAGGCTAAGCTGCTTATAAGGATCCACCAAAACCCAACTGGGTTTCCAAAGGTTCCATGTTTTGTAGTCATTAAAATAATCCAGCTGGACCTCCAAAACTGCTCCAAAGTCACCCATGGGTGACTGGAGCCCCCCCCAGCAACCAGTCAGCAGCTGGGGGAGGGGGCGGTCCCCCTGTTACCAATCTTGGTCACCAGGGGGCACTGCCCCCCCCCCCGGGGCGTGTGGCCAATCTCACTGACTTGGGGGTGGGAGTGGGGTCCGAATGGTGAGTGGCTGTGCTGCTCCCAGAAGTGGCAACGGCACTTCCAGAAGCGTCCGCGGCCTACATCCATCCGGTGCTCGCAGTCCCCAGCCAGCTCTTGCAGGGGGGACACTGGCGCTCCTGCCTGCCCCCCCCATTGCCTAAGTGGGGAGCGCAGCCGGTGGGGGGTGCACCAGTGCTCTCAGGGGGTGCACAGGCCCCCCCTACGCATCGCCACTGAAGGCACCAGTTCTCTTGGAGGACAAGTGCATGAAATTAAAGAACAGTTGGAAGATTAAACTTTTTTTTTGAGGGGGAGATTTAAAAGCCTAATTTACCCAAAACAAACCCTTCAGTATTTTACTCATATCCCTAGGCTATTTTTACTTAATTCTCTTTGAATTTTGTGTGCAAGGGAGGGAATGGAGACTGGCTGGAGAACATACATACAATTTATGGATTTGGGAAGGGAGGGGGTGGTTTCTTGTTTTGTTTATCAGGAGAAGAGGCTAATTTTAAACTTCAAGTTGAAAGCTTAAGGAAAACTCGTATGCTATTTAATAGAGAAGGAACCAGTAGGAATGAAATAGGGCTCTAAAGGTAATTGAATTCAGTAGGTTGGTTTTAAAAATAGAAATTTATGTAGACAGCTTTCAATCTTCTGTTCCACTCTAAAGAAGAGTCCCATAAGAGCTCTTGTAAAATCTCAACTGTGGAGTACACAATACAGATGAGAGAATACTTGAGGAAAGCTTACTAACCTACTCCCTAAACCCTTGGTAAATAACAGAACTAGCATCAATAACTCTGGTTTTGTAGGGAGATAGGATTAGATGTTGGGCATGAGAAGAGAAAAATCAAGTGATAAGGTTGGATGGGTTTCTTAGCGTAAAGAAACTGATCTTCTAAACAGCTCACTTGCTACTATATATTTGCTTGGCATTCTCTGGCAAGGATTTGTGATCCCACAGGAGGGAAATGAGCTGTTTAGTAGGCTAGCTGATTCCTAGTGTGCATGCATATGCAGAAGTGATGAGGAATAGATTTAAATAGAATTGGAGAGTCTCTTCCAGTAGAACTGGGCCCTTAATTTGCCTTGCACTGAATTAAGTGTTTATTTTGAAGTAGAAGCCAATAATTTAACATGGGTATATTTTACCTTTAATTTTCTGACCTTGCAATGAACTTGTAGGGCCTGCAAGGTGAAGGATCCCTTCACTCCTCCAGAAGTCTCTGGGAGGTAGCAAGGTATGAGGAATTTTCTTTAACCGGACCCTTATTCCCAGTAGCGGAGTGAGGATAACCTACATACATAGGGCAGTAGTAACGATCATTTTACAGTCTTGGCCAGAATTCTCACGCAAGTAGTAATTTTATTAACACCTGCCCTGGAACAGTTATGTTACCAACAGTGTTTATTAAATGAAATACTCTAGTGTATATTTAGCAGTGGACTAACTTCCTGTGTTACTTTTATCTCATTGCTTCTAACGTGGTGTATTTTTGTTATGTAACACTAGCTAACATGCTACTTAGCATTCTGTTACCACTTATGTACTGGGAGTGGGCAGCTGACTGCTGAAACTATAGCTGGAGGCCCCCGGCCTTATGATGAATCACGGTTGTGTTGAATCACGAAACATAATACATCTGCTCCAAGGGAGGACACCTGCATAAAAGGCAAGGTGGGGGCAGTGGAGCTGGAGAGGCTAAGCAGTAATGTGGAGCCCCCCCCATGGATCCAATTTTCTAAAGGATAACATTGCCCTTTTTAATATCCTTAGGATTTGGAGCTTGTTTCCATAGTAACAGATTCTAATTCAGTTTCACAGAAAATTGTGTTGTCTTAGCTGCAAGTGACCCAAGATCATGCGAGGAGGATGGAGGTGGCTCTCTCACCCCCAGTATCTAGTGGGATTCTGGTCAGGATGCAATGGAGTCCTTGGTGAATTTCTGTAGGAGGGAATCTTTTAGTCATCCTATCTGGAGTGCTAGCTGTGGCTAGCACTGTGGACTATGTTGACCTTCCTCCCCCTCCTCCAGTTTGAGGCAGGCCCAAGCAAATAGGAAGGAAGCTGAGAGAGTGATTTCTTCGCTCTCCATATTTGTTCAGAACCATCGGGTTTGCTTCTGATCATGCGGCGATAGAGCCAAACTTGACTGCAATTCATGTTGCTTTATAGAACTAATTTCCCCATCCTGAATTCACAGAAGTTTGTTTGAGGAACACATTAATCAGAAAAAAAAGACGCACACAAATGTCTCATGGGGAGTAGGGGTGTAGGTTGTAGCTGTGTTGGTCTAAGGATATAGGCAGACAAGGTTCTTTGGGTGAATCTGATATCTTTGATTAGACCAACTTAAATAGATGGAAAAAAATTTCTTAGCAAGCTTTCGCGTTTAAAAACCCTTCGTCAAGGGGAGTATTAATGATGGAATACTCACCTCTTGCATGTAATGAATTTTAACCATTGTCTACAATCTTGCTGTGTTGCAAAGGTATCTCATTGCATTACGAAGGAGTTCTGTGGTACTGCCCTTATTTTGTAGATGGGGAAAATTGAGGCACAGAGAGAAATTGAGCTGCCCAGGCAGAATCAGGAACACAGAACCCAGGTTTCTGGAGTTCTAGTTCAATATGGTGCCTGTTAGGCCACAGTGAAGATGAAGGGAAGCTGCGGAAAGTTGAGATATTCTTATTTGGTTGAAAGTGTTCCAAATTTACCTTCAGAAAATATTGAGGCGCTTCCTTCTGTTTTGCTTTGAGCCAAGCCTTAAAGAGTCTTTGATTTGGAACAATTGCATCAAACTTTCTTTTTAAAAATTCTTCTTAGTAGTAGAATAATTATGCTTATTTATCCAAGTAAAATATTACTGTATTGGGCCAATTACTTAGCAAGTCTCACAGCAGAAAGTAAGCGACGCAAACCTGAGATGAAACTGTTATCAGAGCTATTTCAAAAATATTTCCTCAGCTTTAAAAATGAAAGGATTTTATAAGGCTCTGAAGAGCTTACAGGCTTATTATACTCCAGGCTGGCCACCTATTTAAGCAAATATTTAACCTTGCTCATAGGAATAATCCTATTGACTTGATGTGAGTAGAACAGAATGCATAAGACTGGAGGAACTTCCTGGGCTGTCGCATCCAGTCCCCCACAAATGCATGTTAAAGGATTGGACCTTAATATTGGCTTTTTATATTTCTTAATTCTTTAAATGTTTCCTGTTTACAAAGAATTCTGTTCATTTCTTGAAGAGCAACTTTTCTATGTTTGTAAGTTGTCTACGACGTTCCTTATTTTCTGAAAGCATCAACCCAAAAAATATCTAGCATATGGGTGCATTGCAAAGCTTGGGTATTTTGAACCCTACAAACAAGAGATGCTTGGTATCTGGTTGCATGTTCTTGCATTGCTAAATTAGGCATCATCAGGAAGAACTTGTGTAAAAAAAAAAAAAAAAAAAAAAAAGTGTGTGTGTGTGTGTGTGTATGTATATTATTTATAGATCTGTGAACTGCTTTGCTGACCATATTCTGTTGCTTATCTAAACTGTGGCTGTATTCCACCTAGTTCACACTTCTGTGTGAGTTGTGGGGGAAGGGGAGGGAGGAAAGAGGGGACAGGGATTTTAAGATAATAGCATGAATTTAGCATCTGAGCTGCATCCACATCACAGTAGTGTTGTCTTATACTGCAGTTTGTTTAACCCCCAAGTCATGAGCCCCAGATTTGGGATGCAGGTGCAGAGAGTTCCTGTGAAGGTAGTGTTCTGAATAATTTTTTAAGCAGAAGACATTTCTGTGAGAGATGGGAACAAGAGCCCTTGTCTCTTAAGGAACCTAGATCCTCTTTGGAGAGTTTTAAACTGCAAGGAAAAAAAACCCTTATTTACTATTATAATAGGACCAGGGTAGGCGACACCCAGCCTGGGTGCCAGAGTGTGGTGCATGAAGGCATTTTGCTTGGTATTTGCACCTCCAGGTGAATGGCAGGGAAGGGGCTGGGGTTGCACTGCCACAAAAAAGATCAGGCCTCTCGTGGTTCCACTGCCATCTGCCCCTGGCACCCCAACATCTTCCAAGTCAAGGTTGCGGGTGTTTTTGGCACTCTTGCCTAAAAATGTTGCCTACCACTGTAACAGGAGGATAGGGGAGCCTTCTCCATTACTCCTCTATAGTAAATAGGTAACATAGATCAGGAGAGAGTTGTTCTATTCCTGACTGTTACTGACTTGCTATGTGATTTTTATTATTATTTGCCTTCTGATTTTCTTTTTTGCAGCAAACTGCTTCACTTGTGGGGTCTTTTAGCTGCTTCACCTCTTGCCTTCTTAAATTGAATATTCCATAGAGAGATCAATTTAAATTGGTACCTTTCACCTTATGATCCAGGTGGTTGAGAATGTTATTTCCTCTGAACCTCAGAGGCCTCTTTTCCTGACACTATCCTTAGCCTGACCTGCCTTCCTCCCAGGGATATTTTGAGACTTGAACTTTGCCTTGGCTGCCTTGCCTTTGAACTTGCCTTGGCTGCATGTTAGACTAGGCATTTGCTGGAAAACCAGTATGCTGGGGTCAGTTTAGCCCCCAAATCTAACCCAGTGGTTTCCAACCTTTTTAAGTACAAGATCCCTTTTTGAATTAATGTCTAACCCAGGATTTACCAAGCACCAGCACTACTTCCACCCGAACAGGTCAGGCCCCCCTGGTGAGGGGAGGGGGGGGGGCAGGGGAGTGGGGCAGAGGCAGGGGTTGAGTGGGAGGATTGGAGCCCAAGTGGATCATCCAAGTATGCGGGGGGACACCCACTGCTAGGTGCACCCCAGCACAGGCCCTGGGGGACCATGACCCCCCCCCCCCACCTCTGCTCAGGGCAGAGGTAGCTGCTGCTGCATGCTGTGCCACGAGCCCCACTGCAGCTGGCTACATGGGGGTATGGCTCAGCGTAGCAGCAGGACTCACATGGGGTCGGGCCCTGGCCCAGCTGGGTCTGGGGCTATCAGCTCGTTCAGGGGCACATTGTGGGGGGGTGCTTCTGTTGCCGGACGCATCCTGGTGGAGGCCCTGGGGGACCCGTGCCTCCCCACCTGTGCTTGGGATGCAGTGGACAGCCCACAGCAGCAGCTGCCTCCCCCCCAAGTGGGAGGCGGGGGGCGCAGCACGGCACAGGCAAGTGAAGCAGTTTGCTGCAAAAAAGAAAATGAGAAGGCAAATAATAATAAAAATCATATAGCAAGTCAGTAACAGTCAGGAATAGAACAACTCTCTCCTGATCTATGTTACCTATCTACTATAAAGGAGTAATGGAGAAGGCTCCCCTATCCTCCTGTTACAGTGGTAGGCAACATTTTTAGGCAAGAGTGCCAAAAACACCCACAACCTTGACTTGGAAGATGTTGGGGTGCCAGGGGCAGATGGTGCATCCAGCAGCAGGAACCACCCCCATGTGCCCCTGGACCAGCGGATAGTCCTAGACCTGGCCAGGCCAGGGCCCAACCCCACATGAGTCCTGCTGCTATGCTAAGCTGCGCCTGCACATGGCCAGCTGCAGCAGGGCTTGAGGTACAGCGGGCAGAAGCAGCTGCCTCTGCCCCAAGCAGAGATGGGGAGCCACGTGCCCCCAGGGCCTCTGCTGGGGTGTGCCCAGCAGCGGGAGCTCCCCCACATCCCTGGATGAGCCCCCTGGGCTCCCACCACCTGGCCAGTCTGGGGCCTTGCTCACCTTCCCCTGTTCCTGGCTGGGCCGAACCCTCCATCCCTCACTGCAGGGGCCTTGATTTGGCCCCCACCCCTTCTCCAGCCCTGAGTCTCTCTGAGACTGACCTGCTGGGCTGGGAAGAAGAGCGAGAGAGAGCGAGCGAGCGAGCGCCCAGCCCAGGATCAACCAAAAGAGGCTCTGCGATCGACTGGTTGGGGACCACTGATCTAACCCATTTTTGCCAAGGTTACAGTATTTCTAACAGGCTTTCTCTCTTTAGCCGATTATTTCCTTTCAGTTACCATCTCCTCTCCCAAACTGGCATTCCTACTCCCTGCCTTTCCAGCATATGGAGTCCTAAAACAGGAAACCAAGGCCCTCATCCTGGATGCTGCCCTGTGCAGGAGACCTCCTCTTTTTATGCAGAGACCTTTTATTATGAGCGTGGAGAGATATTTATAGATAAGAGAGGCCCTGACTGCAGTAAATGTAGATTCCTTGTCTATGCTACAATATACATTTGTGTTAGTTCACAATTGATAGCCCTTGATATCTAAAGGGACCATCTGAGTAATAAAGCAGCCAAGAACCTGGATACCTCAGGAATTCCCCTGAAGGGAAGGGTGGCAGCACAATATTTGTGGGCCTAGGGAGTCTCCTGCCAGGGGATTCTCTGGATGTGCCTCACAAAAAGGGGTACCCCATTTTTCCTTGTTTATAAGTTGTCCAGCAGGGTGAAGCCCTAGGAATGGTAGGGGCCTGACTGCAAAACAGCAGGTGACACAGACAGACATTGCCCAGTAAAATAGATCTGCTGTATTAGGACCCATCCTGACCTGGTTGGTTCCTCTCCAAGGATGAAATTCATTTATAGCCTTAGTTATCTCTGCATCAAACCTGTAACTTCTATTTTGAGTTTCCTTTTTGAGGAAGTAATCCAATCTGGATTTAAGACTTCAAGTAGTAGAGATTATACTAGAGGCCATTGCAAGCTGGTCCAGTGGCTAATTACACTTGCTGTAAAAAGCTGATTTTTGTAGCTTGTGTTTCCAAACACTGGACCTCTGTATATTTTCTTCTCTTTCTTTTTATTTTCTTATCAAAGAGAAAGGGAAAGATGGAGGAGGGCACTATTTATTTAAATTAATGGATTCTTTTTTGTTAGGTACCCTTGCTCTCTGCAAGTCCATTCATGGCATCTGACAAAGTAAACTGTCAACTATGAAAGCTCCTGCCTCTCTAATCAAATTAGTCCCCTAAGGTGCCACCCTGCCTGCCCTGCCTACTCTCGGGTGGAAAGGGATTCCCTATTTTTAGAATAGGGAATACCAGCACAACTGGTAATAACTCTCAAAAGAGAAGACAATTCTGTCATATGGGCTTATTCCCCATCCCTGTCACTCATTCCTCTTGCCTTCTCTCTCCTTCTCTATTTGATTTCCCTTTTCTGCCAGTTTGAAAAAGCCTCCAGTGCTTGGTAGTCAAACAGTGGCTTCTTTGTCAGGCCTGCTTGAACGACTTCAGTTTCATTATCTGCAGTGGTAGCAGTGGGAGTGTGTGAGAGGGGAGAAAAATGCCATCTGGAAATCTGTCAAAGAAACTATTTGTAGATGAATGCAGCCTCTCACCTGATGGGGGTGGGATAGGGTGGTGGCATGAGCGTCTAATGTTACAGTCACAAATGAGGCTACTGTCTGGCTGGGGACTTGCCATGGGGGGAGCAGGGAGCAGCGGGGGGGATTGATGAGAGACTGGATTGTAAGGTGGGGGAGGGACAGAGAGGACAAGGAAACAGTTATTCCTACATAAGGGATGCACTAACCTTCTGGAGGCTGGGAAAGAGTGTAAGTCAGGCTCTGAGTGGGAATGTTGTACTCTGCAATGAGTGGTACCTCCAGCAGCATGCACAGGGATTTTTAAATGGGCAGGATCTCTACAGGGAATGTCATGGTTTACAGCTGGGTGGATTCTCTTTAAGATAAAGGATAGGCATTTTGCCCATAGACTTTTGAATCTGCAATGGGACAAGTTATATCCCTTTTGCAATGTAGACCTTTGGTCTGCAGCTTTCCTTGCAGTGTTGTGTACCTACTGTCAAATGTCACCAGCTTCCACTATTACTTTTTTTTTTTTTTTTTAAAGGGGCTGTGTGTTTTACTGTAAGGGATGGAGAAAGTCAGGAAAATAGTGAACAATCTTCCTTCATATAGCTCTTCAAATCTGTTAATAATCTTTTTAGTGCCATCTTTGTTATTCATAGAATCATGGAATCGTAGAGAAGTGAAGCTGGAAGGGACCTCCCTAGGTCATCTAATCCAGTCCCCTGCCTGAGGCAGGATCATCCCTGTCCAAACCATCCTGTGCAAATTCACTGTCTAACCTCTTAGCAAAACTACGCAGTCAACTGTGACACAACACAACACCCTAACCTGTCACAGGTAAAGCAGGGGACCATAGTCACCAACATCCTGTTGCTGTAAAGGCTGTTAATGTATGCTCAAGAGATCCCAGGAAGAGGGCCATGGCCCTTGCTACAGAGAGGCAAAACCCACACAGTCTATACCAAGCTGATCATGGGGTAAAAGTACTTCCTGACCCCAAATACAGTGATTGGTCTGATCTGAGTGGAGGGGCAAGACCTTCCATCTAGACTAGTGGTCACCAACCAGTGGATCTTGATCTACCGGTAGACCTTGGAGCCCCTTGGAGTTGATCCAAGGCTGGGGTGGGGGGCTAAGTGCCCTCGTGCATGCACATATGCCCTAGCCCAGCAGGTCAGTTCATGGGGGAGGCAAGGGGCTGGGGCTAGATGGAGGCCTCTGCGGTGAGGAGCAGTGTAAGTTGAGTGGGGCCCTGGCTGGGTGGGACTTACCTGCTGGGCAGGCGCACCCCCAAATTGTTTCTCTCTCTGCCTTGATCTGCCCCCCGCTTTTCCTCCTCACAGACTTACCTGCTGAGGGAGGGTGGCGGCGGCGCGGTAGATCTTGAGTTGCTTTTAAACGCCAAAGGTGATCTCCTACTTAAAAAGGTTGGAGACCGCTGATCTACACACTCTGGGTTTGAGTCCTGGTAGGAATATTGACACATCCCAGTCACAATCCCCAGCTTTGGCTGGAGTCAACACCCAGTGCCTCTGAGGAAAGCATATAAAAACCCTGACCTGTGTTAGCGGGAGGGGGAAGTCAGGGGGAAGAAATTACTTCCCAGCCCCATGTGGGAACCAGCGAAGCCTGGAAGCATGGAAAAAACCCAAGTAGAACACGAGCATAGTTATTCCTAGATCATCCCCAACCAGTGACTGTCCAACCTCTTCTTGAACACCTCTAGCGACACAGGATCCACAACTTTTCTAGGCAGTATATTTCACTACCTAACTGTTCTAATAGGTAAGAAGTTTTTCCTGATGGTTTTTTTTCCATTGAGATGCCAAACCGGGTCAGATCTCAGGTCCATCTAGCTCAATATTCTGTATTTGACAGTGGCAGCAAGAGGATGCTAAGAGAGAGAGTATTAATGCAGGGCCTGTCCAGACTGATCTATCCCTTGTCCCCCTTCCCTTGCAGCTTCCAGCATCTAGTGTCATGCACCAGGTGACCTCAGAGTAACTGTTTTTAAACCAACTGCCCCACCCCCCCAAAAAAACCAATCCCAAACAAAACTCCCTTTAAAAACTAACTTGACTGTTAACTCAATCTGACTGTTGAGACAATGCTCTCAACAGGGATCATGGTTTCTTACTCTGTTTCCTCCACTAGGTGTTAACTATGTTTATCTCAGCTGATCTAATTGACCCACTTATTACCTCCATTAACAGCTTCCCTTCCTCTTTTACAGAAAAGTGTTTCTTTCTACCAGTCCTCTCATAGCATCTGATGAAGTAGGTTGTTGCCTAAGGAAGCTTCTGCCTCTCTGAACCAATTACTTTCTAAGGCTAAAAACAGATAAAGGGGTTGAGCTTTGAGTGGCTTGTCTTGCAGCAAACTCCAGACCTTACAGACTGACAAGCCCTGTTGCCCCACATTAAGTACCTGTGAATTATTAAAATTAACAGTTTGCTTCAGAACAATGCAGGCTAATTTGAATTAATTGGCATTTAAACCTAGTGTATAAATGGCTGGGCTGCTCTGTTTTGATGCAGGTCATATCCCAGCCTAACCAAGGCCACATCAAGGCTAAAATAATGTCTGGCTTTTATCCTAAGGTGCCGTCCTGCCCTTCTGTCTCGTTTCAGGCAGACTAACTCGCCTTCCACTTTGGGATTTTTTTTTTCAGTTTTTAGCACTTCTGGGCAAGTTCCTGTAGTAAAGCTTTGTTTTTCCAGCAGTAGCTATCCACATCCTTTGTGACAAGGAAATAGATGAATAAATCAACTTGTCCATGTGGGAACCTGAATGCCTTTTACTTGGGACTTATCCAGCAAAAAGGGATTGTAGGCATATTCATGTCACCTAGGCATGCTAGTGCTATACATGGACTGTCGGAATAGGCTAAATCCCACTATTGAACAGTGCTTGCCTGGGATAAGGGCAACTAAGGTTGACTATCTTGAGTATTCCTTATCTTCTCTGTATATCAGTAATAGAGGAAACAAAGAAAGCAAAGTGATGCTCCAAACTTTCTAAGTTATGTGAAGCAGAGACACCGTATGTGGTGCGTGTACAGGGTGGGAAGGATTGAAGGATTAGTTTTGACTTTTTTTTTTTTTAAATGCATTTGGAGCTCTGTTACTAAATAAACCTCAGATTTTGCTAGAGGTTAGGTAAGCATTACTAGACACCCCCATACCATACGTGTTCTGTATGAAACAAGGTAGGAGGAAAAGCGTTGTCATCATCCTGAGAAGTGTGGGTTATCTTTATCAAATAAATCCACGCATCGTGTTGTGTGGAGGTTGCTTTTCTAAAATGCAGAAATGCATGTTTGTTGAGACAAATATGCATACGTTGTAACTTAATGCCACAGAGGCATTTTTTTAAGTCTGTATTTTTAATAATACTTTTAAAGTCCATTTCTCCCCATTACTTTCAAAGCTCTGGAGTTGCTTCAAGGGGAAAAAGGAAGTGGAGAGGTTCTTACTTCCACATTTGGCTGCTAGCTACAAGGGAGACTTGTCTCCGGTTTCCACAGACATGGAGGGTGGGTGAACAGAAAGAAATTTGTCAGCAAAGCCTTAAAATCCCAACTGCCATTTTTTCCACTCCAACTTCATTTCTTTTACAAGGATTCTTAGCAAATAATCCACAATGAGGACTTTTTAGTGCCTGTCAGTTACAGCTGTCAGTTGAACGCAGGCTTTCAAGAAACCTCATGTAGGCAAGGTTGCTATGGCTGGGATTTTTAAAAGAGCGTATGGCAGTTAGGTACCCACATCCTATTTTATGGCGAATTCTCATGTAACATCGTCATTTGATTTGTGTTTGTGGAGAGGGAGTTGGGTTGAGACATGTGAAGCCCACAGGGGAATTTAGTCTTCCATTGGGCACATGCAATCAAGAGGAAACGAGAATTGTGTGACTGAATCCTTAGTCACTTGGAAATTTCAGCCCTGGATTTTAAATGTGCACAAAATTGCTATTATTATTTCCTCCCCCGGACACATCTTCTCCCCTTCCCCCCTCTATTGGGGATAGTAATTATGAGGAGATCAAATAAGGACTGTTCAGCTGTGCTGTCCTGGATGAAACCCGTCTACATGCTCCATCACAACACTAAATGATTGAACCTGGTGTGGGATAGAAAACAAACTGTGATCTGACCCAGAGGCCTGGATTACACTGAGGACAGAAAAGCAGACTTGGTGTCACCAGGATAGCTCTTGCTGTACTTCTAAACCTTGTGCAGTCCTCAAATAGCCTGATGATAAAGCATGCTGTAAATACCTCAGGGCACTTTTATAGCTTGTATTTACCTGGTAACTCCAGTTTTATCTCCACATAGTTCCTTACAGATTAGTACCCTCACCTCCACGGTTGAGCTACAGCTCTAGAAAGGAGGAGTCTTGGGATCTACTCCGTATGTGGCACCACTTTGTCATTGGCTAAGAAACAGAAAAATCCCTGGCAATTGGGACAGAAACACTTTTTTTAGCACTGGGTATGCAGAGCCAGGTTCTTGCTTGTTTTCTCTATGGCCCCATGACTCTTGCATTCTTGATCTTAGTAGCCTAGCATCAAAAAGAAGGATGCAGAGTGCCCCTGTTCAGCTTATCTATGGTATGCTGGTTAAGGCACTTCCTTGGGAAGTAGCAATGGGTGAAGAGGGCCTAGAAGCCGGGTCACCCATTTCCTGGGCTAGTGTTTTAACTGTGAGGTTTTTGTGCAAGATAAGGGCACCCTGCATACTACTACTACTACTACTGCCACTGGAGTCCATAACCCTGGCCCTAGGTGTACCCAGTAGTCGCCTAACACTGGATTTAGGGGAGGTGCCTAATCTGGTTTGTAGCTAAGTTTTAGATGGGAGTTAGACACCTAGCTGCTCAAACAGGGTTGCTTCTGAGTATGATCGTAAGTCCAAGCCTAGGAATCTTCAAAAGTAGTGGTGCATAGTGAATTGATGTGCAAAACGGGTTTTGCAGCCACTGTAGTGACTTTGGAGGTGGGGCTAGGGTGTGTGTGTAGTACTTAATTCTGCTTAAATCCTATGGGAGCAATTTGGTAGGTAAGTATCATCTGAAAGGTAGATATGTAGTAGAACGCTGGCATGTCAAAGAACACTGCGAGCTCATGGGAACTCTAGAAGTCATTGGGGAAGGAGTTAATAGGCAATACCTCCTATAGAAACTCTGGTGTTTGGAATCAGATTTCAGAAGACTTGGTTATGACTTTTCCTGTCCATTGATATTGCTACAACTCTTTGCCCAAGAGCTTGTCATCTTGCATGTTATTTGTCACAGCGTTCTTCTTTCTGGCTTTGACAGATATAATCTTGCCTTGGTCATGTCTATTCAGACTGCTGCTGCTGCAGAGTTTGTCTTCTTAAGTGTTGCTTTGACTACAGTATTTTGTTGCCATTTGTGTCATTCTGTTGGCCACCCCCTCCTTACTTTATGCTATCCAGCAGCAGCTGCTTCTGTTTGCTTTCAGAGCCCTCCATGGGCCTGTTCCCTCCCTACTGATCACTTCTAATTCAGTTTTGAAAGGTTGATTCCAACCTCCAGTTGGGCTATGCTGTCTCCATTGCTTATGACTTTCCCTTGTCTTGCTCCTCATAATTGGACATGCCTTGCTGTAGGCACCCACAAAACCATTTCATTGTTCTTCAAATGTCTCTGTAAGCCCCGCCTTGACCATGATGTCGACAAAGAAATACAGTGAGGAATGTGCTGCCAAGACCACTGTCTACTGTGCTGATCAACCTTGTCTTGTTATTTCATAGCATTTCCCCCATCTACCCAAATCCATCTGTCCTCTGTCTTTTGTTGTCTTAGACCCAAAAACTTATAAGTGAAGTATAGCAGTTCTGGGTTGTAATATGTGACTAGGACTCCTCAATACTATGATGAAACTTTATTATAACAAACTCCAGCTTTTTAACAATCCTAATAGAAGGAACCAGTTTTGGGGTGCAGCAGATTGACTAACCTTATTATAGCGAACACCTCCTAGTAGACTTTCTCCCAGTCCCATGGGAATTTTATTATAATATGGTTCTTGTAAAAAGGTCCTCAGCTATATTGATCCATTCTGTTTCAGGTCTGTGGAATGGGTGAGGCAGGGGAGTGGAGGGAAATATCTGGAGCTTTCTTTGATACGATGAGAGCTCCCAGGTGCCTTTAAAGATTTGGAGGTAAAGAAAAGGTAAGGCTGGCTCAATACCAGCATGGTGGTTAGTGTAACAGTAATGTGGGGGAGGGAGGCAGAGGATGGTTAGGTGAGTCTAGTTCTCAGTATCACTCTATGAGCCGATGTCAAGAAAAGAACTAGATAAGGTTCCTCATAGTGATCTCCAGGTTAAATATAGCATGTCACTTACTGCTAAACTTTTCATGCCCTGATGAGTATCTTACTGGTTAAACTGGCTTTTCGTGTCTAGAATCTCTCTCAAACAGTTTCTGCAGAATAAGTGACTTTTCCTAAGGGCCTCAGAGTTACGAGCAGGATCAGATTCCAGGGGAGCAAAGTGATTTAAGAATGAGTACATATTGCCTCTGTTGTGGCAGCCAAGCCTTTTTGAAAGTGCAATCAGATTAGAAAGTCACACAGCAGAAACCAGAGGGAATGGCCTCTTTCCCCCAGGAGCTCAGGGCTGCATTTCCGTCCTGCTTTTGCAGTGATGTATATTTTGGAAGGCCCTGAGGCTTGCTTGTGCAGAATATCATGCCTGTCTTCCCAAACGTTGCTTACAAATGACAATTAATCAGTGACTTCCAAGCAGCAGCATCTTTTGGTGAGGAGAAAAGAAAACAAACTGATGCATAGGACAGCACAGAACAATTAAGGGGAGGGGATACTTAGGCTGAGTCCACCAAAATTAACACTTCTTTTTTTTATCAAGCATACTACAGGATTTTTTGGGTCTGGACAAGGATTTTGGAGGTCTCATATAAATGATCCATGCAGTAAACTGAAGGAAAAGCTGTTTGGTAGAATAGGTATAGTCCCTGTAGTGGGGGAAGGAGGTGTATGGAGGATGTTGCCTGCCATGGTTCCCCTCTCTTATGTATGGCAGGTTAGGGTGCTAGGTCTGTGTTGTCAGGTTTGATTGGTAGTCTTATGTAGAGTTTCGATTATGGTTTGTATAGGATAGTTTGGATAGGGATAAGGGTGTTGGACTACATGTCCCTTCCAGCCCTACTTCTCTACGATTGCTATCATAACAGGAAAATTGCAAGCATGTGGTATCCTTTGTATGAGTTGATATTTGAATAAGATTGCCTTTTCCTGTAAATATTTCAATATTTTCTTTTTAAGCTGCCTTGAAAAATTCGGGCATAGGCATTTTAAATATGATGGTTCTTAGCCTTTGCTATACAGTTACTTTTCCTGGCAGAATTGGGATTGCTGTTTCAAGTTTCTGATTACAGGATATATATTTTCATTTTTAATTCCTTGGTGTGTCTTTATTCAAATTACACCTTCGCTTGCCAGCAATATAGGTTACGTTACACCACAAAGTAATTACTAGCATCAGAGCTGCATGTTGTCTCTCTCTCTCTTTCCGGGCACTCAGTTGCCAGCAACACAGCGTGCAATGCTTGTATCAGTGGGCTGCAGAAACATTAGAGACTGCTCATTTGTTCTGATTTCATTGCCTATTTGCAGTTGAACTCTTAGGAATTTCATTCTGCTCAAGTGTGTAAGGAATTTCACTATTGTATGCAGTGGTTCTGGCTCAAAGTGGTTGCATTTCAGTGTTGGATGAAGTGTAGTGTGCTGCTATGAGCATATTTGAAGGGCATGCTATTGATAAATCAATTAAACTCGTTTGTGTATTATGAATATATACATATATATGAGAATAGAAAGGTAACAACTCGGACTTTTAAAAACAGAAAATTCCTGCCATTCATATGTGTGCACACACTCTAACTACTAGGTTCTGCTTTTATATATTTATATTATATTTATTATATTATATATATTTATATAGATATTCATGATACACAGAAGAGTTTGGGATTTTAGAGTTTACACACACTCGCGTATATAGAGTATATGTTTGAAATGATACGTACACACGTAAAGGTTTCTGCTTTGTTTCGATTCTATATATGTAGTAAGTACTGTGTGTGGAGGCAGAATGGAGAAGCTGCAGAAAGAATAAAAACTCTCACCTCCCTATACATTTATGCAACGTGGCTCAATTTTTAACTGATTGCTATAGCACGTTTCTTCCAAACACCGTTAAGTCAGCTTTACCCACTGCTGAAATGCAGCCACCTCTGAAGCAAGAGGGATGAATAGGTTTTAGAACTGAACTACAGCAGTAAAGTGTTTAAGCAGAACGTAGTGGTTAGAATTCATTTGTGTGTGTGTAATGGCTGGGATTTTCTGTGTTTAAAGCTTGAGTTGTTACCTTTCTACTCTCATGGGCCTAACCATGGTAACTTTCTTTTTTGGGACAAGGCAAGCAACTATGGCTCCCTCCACAGGTTGTCTGTCATTCACAACTTGCATTGACCACAGGTGTCACTGGAAGCTCTGCAATTATATTTGTTATCCCCCTCTTCCCGCATAACTTTTCAGTCATGCCAAATCCTGGCCCAGAATGTGAGCAATCTAGTTTTGTCCAGCAAAATGCTGCACTTGATCTCTGAGCTTTTTGTAAATGGGCTTTGCCAGTACACGATGCACATTTCATTACATCTAGTCAAAATACACATCTTCTGTTGTGACTCCCAGCTGCTCTGGGGAGAAAATTAACATAATCACTATGGCACCAAAGCTCCTGTGTAATCATGGAAGCCATTACCCTCTTTTACACTTACTAAATGAAACCCTGGGGAGAAAATCCTGATTTTTGCACAAGTGAAAACCTCTTGCTTCTTGAAAAGCATAATGCAATCTCAGCAACTATGAAACTACTGCAGGCTGTGGAAAGAGCAAAAGGCTGTCCAGATGCTGGTAGGAACAAAACTGGCTCAGCAGGTATTGGCCTGTGACGAAGATGGCTCCCTGGCTGCTTTCTCCAGTGGCATGTTTAATCCTGTTCTGCTGTCTGTTAGCAGCTTTTGGCAGTTCGAAGTGTTTAGTTCTGTCTCCCTCTCCTCCCTGTGCCCTGGGGCTAAAATGAGATTACAATTATGAAATGGTGTGGTTGACTAGGTGTGAAGTAGTCTGGTAGTTGTGTGGGGTTACTACATCTGGGTTTTCCCGGACACATCCTCTTTTTGGGTCCTCCCATCTCTGTCTGGGCAGCCTTTTTAAAATATCAGCAAATGTTTGGGATTGTGCTCTGCTCGATCAAATCAAAGTTATTTTTCCCCAGCACTTCCTGGTTTGCCCTAGCAAGGAGTTGCTTGGGGCTAGGGGGAGTGGGGGAAGGCAATTAGAGGCAGGGGGCGCTGTGTGCATCTGTGCATGCACACACATGGCCAGCATGCAGCCAGGCAGGGTGGTGGGAGCAGCTGCATGCAGGTAAGTCTATGGGGGGGGGAGGGAGGAGTGGTTGAAGGGCCAGGGCTTGGGAACTGTCTAGGGAGGCTGTGTGGATGTGTGAGTGGGGGGTGCGTACCTGCTAGTGCTGGGGGAAGCTGTCTGGATGCTAGGACTGCAGTAGGGCAGGGGAGGTGGGGGAGGCACCTGCCCACCAGTAGGGAAAGAGGGTGTAGGGACCATTCTGGGGGCAGCAGGGAGCTGCATGGCCTGGCCAGCAGGGCCGGTGCATGTGCTCGCAGGGGCAGGGCAGCCAGGAGACCCTGCAGGGCAGGGGAGGGGAGGGAGCTGTCAATTGGGAGTGAGGGGCACCAGGGGATGGGGGATTGTGGGTCAGTAGTGTGGTGCCAGGGGGCTGTGGGCTGGGAGTGAAGGGTGTCAACAGGATCCAGGGGGCTGTGGGTTGGGATTGAGGGGTACCAGCATGGTCTGGGTGTGGGGTACTGTGGGTCAGGAGTGAGGGGCAGCAGCAGGGCTGGGGGGAGCTGTGGCTTGGGAGTGAGGGGCCGGGGCAGGACACTGGCATATCACTGTCCCCCCACAATCATATTGCCTCCTATCCCCTACCTCAACATGTGTCCTCTTTTTTGAAACTGGAAATATGGTAACCCTAGTGGGGTTCCACTGATTAGTGATGAAAGTTTCTTGGTTGCTCTTCATCACAGCAGAGGCACTCTGGTTTTGTGTTTGTTTTAACTCTCCCATAAACTCTTTCTCCTTGGCAGCTGATCTGGAAAATGAGGAATGGTGTCTGAGTGCAGAGTTGACTTCATCATCCATAAAGACTGAACCGGTATTGTGTGAGGCCTCAGGCCTTACACCTTCAGTCAGCCTCAATGTCACACCCACGTTGCTGGAAGGTGAAGATGACCAGACAGATGACACGGTACTTGGTTTTATATTTCCCACATCTCTAGTTTTAGATGCAGGTTCCCACAATGCTTTGTATATCAGCGTAGCATTTTTGATATCCAGGTTTGTGAACTCAGCCATGCTATACATTATGGTTTGGTGTTGCCTATTCTTTTTTTTCAGCAACACTGCAGGTATTTGTTTATTAACTGGTGTTTTCTAATGCTGTTGGCTGTGCCTGGGCAGGATAATAGCCTGCAGTTCATGCCTTTTTAAAGATGCTCACTCAATCTCTGGTGAATCAGTTCTTCCTAGAATTGCTAATCCATTAGTCCTGTTGTTGAATTTGTGGCAAGCTACACACCCTCTATCACCCATAATGACTTGCCTCCAAAGCTGTTAAAACTCGCTTTAAGACTGAGTAGCCAAAAACTGTAGTGAGAACTTCTGTACCACACTTTGCAGTCTCTAGAGCTACATCAGTGCAGGCTTGCTAGGTCCCTTGGTTTTTGTATTCAGTGTTCAGATCCTTTCAAGCTGCTGCTGCTCCCAGTCCAATTGGCCTAATAAGGAATGTTCCAGATGCATTTGTGACCACAGATTCAACAGCCATCAAGTAATGACCAAGGTTTAGCTTTGAATGCTCCAACCAGCTAAGTTGATTGAATTCCTACCTTTTGCTCTGCCCCCAGCCCAGCTGCAATGGTGAAGGGGCTGGTCATAGTCTCTCCAGCATTTGGAGACTGTGGAGAGACTAGGCAACTGGCATGGGCAGGCCCTGTTAAAAATGAGTGTTCTTACTTGGTTGCGTATCAGAAATATTGCATACAAATTAATTCATTTCCCAGGCAGGTGGGAGTGGCAGGCCTCACTTTGTAATCTGAAATTTTTGTAAATCTCAATGCACCATCTGCACTATGCAGTCCTGCTATAGTTGAGATGTCATGTTATCATAAGCAGAGTAAGCCCCTTTCTTTGGTTACTTTGGTGGTCGTAGGCACCCGTCTGCTTCCCTGTACTGCTGGGTTACTTGATTAACTTTACTCTTTGGGTGTTTATACATGAGCTCAGGGACAAGGGGTTCTTTAATTAAAGTGCCTGGAGCGTCACATGTATCAGTGTCCCTGTACTAATAAAAGGTGGTGGGGGCTATAGTTAAAGTGCCCCACCACCATTTTTCAGCGCTGAGATGCTGATGCACGTGGTGTTGCAGCATGCTCCAGCAGACCCAATTAATCATGTATAGATGATTAAAGGGTGCTTATATGTATGTACAGCCTCAAGGCATGTGTATAGGCATCCTTCGTTGTGGTCCTACAAGTTACCCAATAACACTTCTGATATACTGGGTGCTATGATGAGCTGATTTGCTTTGGTTGGGAATCCTGGATTACAAAGAGCTGCCAGGTACAATCGTGTGCAGCGGCACTATGTCCTTGCCCTATCCGCATCCCCTTCCAGCATAGGCCTGTAACTTTTCTTGCTGGTTGGTCTGCCTTGACCTTCTCTTCTCCACCTGTGCTCCTCTGCTTGCAAAACGAACCTGGGTCCAATATCCTGACTCTTATTGATAAACACCCTGATCTCTGTCCCAGATGATAGCTCCCCTGATACTGCCCTGGTAGTGCCAAGTGCCCTGACCTATCTAAGCTGCCAGACTTTTCCCACAAAAGAAAAGTGCTCTCTATCTGCAGAATCTTCTGTAGTTGTCAGGCAAATCCTAGTGGCAGCGCTGTTACCAAGTAAAGTAATTGGAGTGTACCTTTCAGTCTGAAATGTCATCCTGAGAAGTAATCTTTTATTTAAGTAAATAAATATAGTAGTAATGGAAGACCCAGCAAATAGTTGTAGGGCAATAGTCTCACTTACCTGGGTTAATAAGTTACAGGGAAGCAATAAAAAGCTCTCTGACACAGACGGGGAGGGGAGTGAAGCCTGTCTGTTTATGGAAAAACTGACCTCTGTCCTTCTACTTGCATTTTAATGTTGTGCCCCCCACCCCATAATTTCTCCTTTAGAGTAAACCATTGAGCCAGAAAGTTCTTCCAGAGATTAAACTGGAGCCACATGAAGTGGATCAATTCCTGAACCTCTCTTCTAAGGAAGGTTTGTTAATTACTAGCCCAAGCTACTGTACTGATGGCCAGAATGTGGTATGAATAAAGCTGAACTTGTTTAGCCAAGAGAACTGGAAAGCTAGCTATTTTGTCTCCAGACAAAGTTGGGACACCTTCTAGGGAACAGATACTGGCTTCCAAAAAAACATAAGAGTAAGAAAAAAAGTATATAAATGGGTCAAAGGGGCTTCACTGAAGAATATGAATTTGCTCTATCTTTATCATGTAACTGATTGGACAGTTTTCAGAGAGAACTCAAATCCTGAAGGTATATAACTTATTAGCATAGAAAACAGATGCATTTTGACTAGATGTGACTGAGACGTTCAGAAAAGTGGAACCTGACTGTCCTTTTTTTTACTTTGTCAGATGGCGCACAGATAAAGGGATGAGGTGACAAAATAAACAGGAAATCAATTGAGGTGCACAAATGATTGTAGTGTCTTGGAGGTCCCCCATTAAGTCAGGATCCCATTGTACTCTGCGCTGTACAAACCTAGACCAAAAAGGCCCGTACCCAAAGATGACATACAACTTTGTGCAACAGGAAGTCAGGCAGCTTGTGGAATCATTTGCCACAAAATGTCAAGGGATCTGGCTGTATTTGTGAGTAGATAATTTTCTGACTGTTGTGTCAGATAAGGGAGTGCAGTATTTGGCTTGGTGGTAGGTAGGGGTCTGGCAGTACTTAGCCTAATATAAGTAGGTTGACCATATGGAAATCTGGGACATAACTGGGGAAATATTAGACACTGCCCCTACCTCTACCCCTCTATGCTCTCACAAGTTTGTGGGGGTGGGGCTGCATGCCAGCCTGCCTGCCTGCCTGCAAGGCACTCTGTCACATACTGCAGACTGTGCCCCTGTTTTTGCAGGATGCCCATTAATAACCAACAGCTGGCTGAGACCAGCCTCTGAAATCCAGGACTGTCCTGGCTAAAACAGGACATATGGTCACCCTAAATATATGGTATTACACCAGTGGCTGGTTGCATTTAGGGGATTTCTATCTTCTGTGTATCAGGTACTGGCCACTTGACAGTAGATGATTAAAGGACCAGTCTAGACTGGTCAAGACAATCAGCTTTCCTGGTTTTGTTCTTTTCTCCCACACTACCTGCTTTACATTTTAAGCTTCAATTTACAAAGCATGAACGGAATGGTACGTTGAACCCTCAGGTTTCCTTCTCACTTGTGATCATTTAAAATTTGGCCCAGGTCAACAGCAACTCTAAGTCAGTGCCACTATGGGCACTATGACTGCTAGGTGGCCTATGAAAAATAAATGAGTGAGTTTGCCCTGCTTTTTCCTGGACAGGTATCCATATAAGAGATCTTCCTATGAATTTGGTACTAAGTAGTACCCAGGTTAGCAATATCAGCAGAGGTACCATGGGCTCAAACTGGGCTCCCACACAGAACTAGCTGGCAAGGAATGGGGAAAGTTCTTTCTGCAGTAACAAGGGTTATCCATTTGATACACCCCAACAGAACAAAACTGCTTAACCCTCCAAATAACTGTCTGCTGCTAGACTAAATGTTTCAGGGCCATGATTATTTACAGCCTCTCTGAAAGGCTGGGGGTGCCTCTGCATCTCTGCTTGGGGACCCTGCACATTCAAACACCTTCAAAGGTTCCACTTCTCTGCTGTCAGCTTTTTAACAAATGACCCTCGGTGCTGACTTGCCCCTAGTTCTTTAAAGCGGGTGGTAGTTTTCTGAGAACACCTGACTTGGCCTTTTATGATCAAAGCCTTTGTTTTTGTTTCTCCTTTCCCATTCAGCAGTGAATTTGCACTTGCCTCCAACCCCTCCCAGCAGCCATGGCAGTGACTCTGAGGGTGGGCAGAGCCCAACCAGATCCCTTCCTCCATCAAGCCCAATCCAACTACAAGCCACAGCTAAAGTGACCTCACGTGCGGCTTCATCCCTCTCCAATTCCCCCCTCCTGACAGCACCACATGTAAGTTGGGGGGCACCTCCTCTTGTTCTGTTACCTTGTATGTGCCAATTTGTTACCCCTTTTTAAGAGACGAACAAAATTTCTTTTGGGTGAGTCTCCAAATCTAGTTGTCAGGCTTTGGTGTTCCCACCAGTGTCTTGAGCTTGAAGTAAAATGGTGATGCCATTTCTCACATGGCACATACTGTTTATTTGTCATTAAAGGTGCTCCAATTGATAAAGATCCAGGCAGCCCATGCGTCAGTGGATTGCCTGACACTGTCTTGGGGGTTAGGTAATTAACTCTGTCGCTGTTGTCAATCCTGTCCTCCTCACTAATTTAACTCGTAGCCCATTCAGGTCAGTGGGAGTTTTACCAATGACTTCAGTGGACTCAGAATTCTGAGTGTTTTTAGAAATTGAATTCCTTTGGGCATTCCCCCCCACCATTTGTGGGTAGATGAAACTGGGAACAGGCAAAAGGAGATCTGTGAAGCCAGGGAGCCCTAACCCGCCCCCATCCCATTCTCCAAGATCTACTGCTTCTTGGATGATCTTAATTATTTCTCTGCCTTTCCTCACCCTTCATCACTGGTGCATGCAGAAACTTCAGGGGACAGGTCCACTGATCTTGACAGAGGAGGAGAAGAGGACTCTGATAGCAGAGGGGTATCCTATCCCTACAAAGCTACCCTTGACAAAAGCAGAGGAAAAAGCACTGAAGAAAATCCGCAGGAAAATAAAAAACAAGGTAACTTTTTTTTTTTTTAACCCTGTGGCTTTGCTAAATGATTCCCTCATGTGAAAATGCTACAGTAGCTCTACAACAGTGGTCTGTAATGCTGTACAGGATCTCAGATACTGTACTGTTTTGTTACATGAAGATATCTTTCCTTCAACACACTTCTAAAATTACCCATCAGAGACAGCACCCCTCTGTGCCCAGGTACATACTTGGCACAGATCACTGTGTCTTCCTGTCTGAGTGCCATTTATGGTAATGGGACCATAAAGGTGCTAATCTGTGTCTAGCCTGGTTGCTAACTAGTGCATCAAATCACATCAGCCAGCTTTTTAGAAGAAAATGTGTATCTTCTCCTTGTCTAGAGAGAGCCTCTGTGTCATTTTTACTCAGTGACGAGACTTCCACCTGTTTTGTGCTTCTAAATGCTCCTGTGCATCACAGTGCCCTGCTCTTCATTCCCTGAGATTCTGAAGTTAGAAAGCTGAAATGTCCCAAGTGCCTAGCTATTCTTTTAGCCTAGGGAAGGGCTAGTCTTCAAAACTGACCACTCTGGTTATCTGTGCATAATCTTGCACATCCTTGAGCACTGAGGTACACAGTCGCTTCTATGGCAGATAGGGTGCATGAGTGCACAAGTAAATATAGGAGATGTCGTTGCAGTGTACACATGTGGCTTGGCACGTATTAGAATCATAAAGAAGTGAGCCTGGAAGGAAACTCTCAAGGTCATCTAGTCTAACCCCCAGCCCGAGGCAGGATCACCCCTCGATAAGTGTCCTTCTTATGCCTGCCCTGGAACCAAGTAAAGCTGAAAGGTTGGTTCTGTAGCTTCCTTTTACTATAAAAATGTTTGTATGGTGCTTTTCCTTCCCTCTTAGATTTCTGCCCAGGAAAGTAGAAGAAAGAAGAAAGAATACATGGACAGCCTGGAAAAAAAGTAAGCCAGCTTCCCTTTCAAACTAACCAATGACACCAGTTGCTGAAATGGGAGGGTATCCTAGCCAGCTGTTGAGTTCATGTAGAATGTGTTTCATATGCCACCTAGTGGTAGTTTAAAAAGAAAGCTTTTGTCCAGGAAAGGAGACAGGTGTTTTTTTTTAGTTCTTCAGATAAAAACGTGTTTGTGAGACACATATTTATATGTCAAGACTCGGCTCATTGTGGTGGGTCTTCTCAGTTTACAGTAGCATTGAAGCAGAATATAAGGTGGTGGCAATTCCTAAGTGTAGCTTGTTCCACAGACCTGAGGTTGATTGGCTGTTCTTGGTTTCACTGGGGATGGTATCCTTGTGTCCTAGGGTATATCTTGAACATAGCCTTGGAAAAGCTTTCCTGGGGCATCAAGTCCACTGCCCTGCATTTGCAGACAGTCATTAACCCAAAGAATCCTCAAAAGCATCACTTCAAACCCTCACGCATAATTACAAGGCACGTACCCAAAACACCAAGGACACCCTCTAATGTGTCATAGCTTAAACAAGGGCACTCCCAGTGTCCTGCCACTTTAACACTGGCATTTTCCAGCATTTGTATTCTACATGGCTACATTGCAGGATTATCTTGTTCAGTAGGCAGGCTTGGGCAGCTGGCCTCCTCATGAGCAACTTCCTTGTCTTCAAGTGGTATGATGAGCAGATGAGAAGTAAAAGGAGTTGAGGACTGCTTGGGGGAGTGAGGAGGAGGTGGGGAAAAGAGCATGGGAATAGTCAGTCTCCTTCAAAAAGGACAATACAAATTCTTCTAGTGAATTTGGCCCCCAAAATTACTGTGCTGAAGTGCCAAAACTCTTTTCTTATTTCTTCCTTGCACCCTGTGCCAAAGAAGACTCTACATCCTACACTTGAGAGGTATATTTTTTAGTATGCTCCATAGCTTATTTTAGTATCCATTATCCAGTTTTACATTGCAAAAAGAGATTTTTCTGGGTAACTTTTAGTCATGAGACTACATAGTGGGACAGACCTAGGAAGCTCATCTGAACAGATTGTCTGATGTTCTGTCTCTGCCAAGAAAGAATCAGTGCAACTGATGTGGATTGAACTGTGCTGACCTCAAAACCTTAGTCCAGGCTGGTGCAGCCTTTAGTTGCTAAATGTCAGGTGTAACTATTACAAGGCCTTTTATATCTGGTGTGAAGTCAAAACATCGAAACAGAAGTTTGTAGCAGTGCTTTTCCCCCTAATATAGACAGGTCCATAGAGTTGTCCAGGAAAATCAAGTTGGAACATGTTCAGCTCTTCATCACAGTGTTTAAGTGTGACTTTTTTTCTTCTCCTTATGTCTTCCCCAGGGTTGAGTCCTGTTCCAATGAAAACAGTGAGCTGCGTAAGAAAGTGGAAGTCCTAGAGAACACAAACAGGTAGGGGAAAGAAAGAAAAACCACTGGACTATTTTCCAAAGGAAAGGTGGGAAATCTGGAAAATGTGGGACCAAACAGAGCTTTGGATGACAGATCTGGCTGATTTGGTTATTGACAAAAAAGAAAGAGGAAGCAAAACTCCATATGGTGACTTCCTGTTCAGTATTAAATGAGATGTCTGGATGTGATGCTTCAGGCCAGGTTCTCCTTCCAGGCTGTTGTGAGTTGGGATTGCTTTGTGTCAGTTTTCAGTAACTCTGTCAGTGACAGAAGAAGTCTCAAGGCCCCTGCTACTCTTAGGAGGGGAGAGGTCCTACTCTGGAACATAAACCTGCAGAGGAGCTCTGAGGCCCTAGGTTAGGAGCCTTTCCTCATTCTTCTGGGATTACTGTTTATCGTTCGAACTGGTGCCCTCCATCATCGGAGAACTTGCATCAGTTTAGACATGCAGTTTTCTTTCAGAGAGAACCAGTTTTTTACCTCTTCCCCCTACTTAAGTACTTGATTTAAAGTAGGTGAATCAAATGTGGCTTTCTCAAAGGGCAACCATTTCACAGTTGAGCTCTGAGTGGGAGGCTAGCTGAAAGAGATGACTGTTCCTTCATGATCCAAGGGCTACAGACTTGAGCTCCTCATGTTTTTTTTTTTTGATGGTAGCAAATTCCACTGAACTTGTGTGTCCCTTTTGAGCTTGTCCTAGATGAGCCTGATGCAAATACCTACATAGATATGTCCCTGTGGTGTTGCTGCGGAATGCAGCGGTGTCATTGAAGCATGAAAAGTGGTTTTTGCTGCAGTAGCTGGGGTTTAAAGATAAGGACCAAGAACTTGACATGGGCGTAGGATTTGTCTGGCAGCCAGAGTATTGCTAGTTGAGTGGCACGTGCTGTTTCTAATCTCTGGATCCAATCTCTAATTTCATGGAAACAGCCCCTGTATCACTGTAATTTTCTGGAGAACATCTCCCACACACCACTTGTGCATACAGACATCTGCTGCTTGTATGAAGAGAACCAGGCCATCTCTCCCACTCCTTTGCCTGTCACCCTGCTCTGCCTTGAATGTCAGTAGGAATTGCTGCATAGGATCAGTCTAGGTCCAGCTATGGCGAAAACAATGAAGCGAGCAGTTCTGGACTAACCTACCAGTAGCAACACACGGAAAATGATCTTGCTTCATAGCCCTTGTCTGCACTGACAACTGTGGTTTACATGAATTTACTCTTACTCATGCCTTACCCCCACCCCCCCTGCAAAAAAGACTTGTAATTTTTCTCCCACTCCTACTGTTTTGTGTACTAATGAAAAGTGACATTATTTTGAATAAACCTCTAAGCAGGAAATTTTAACGTCTTAATTCTCTGATGCTCTACTATGAGGTGTTATCCCTAAATATTTTACATGTCATATACATAGAATTAGTTTTGTAGTTTTCATTCATCAGGCTTGCCTTTGGGTGTTGGTCTTAATGTTTTTTCTCATTTGTTCCACTTCCTTTTGGAAAGTAAGTTTTACCTCCCAGTACTAAATTGGTCTTCAATGATCACTGCCTCATTCAATGAATAGTTAGCAATATGAGAGAGATATATGAATATATATATATTTAATGAATAGGTAGCAATACAAGATGTATATCATCTTCCTCCTTCAGTATGGCCCAGACTTTTAATGCAACAGTCCTCGACCTTCTTAGCCTTAAGCCACCCCTTGTTAGACTCAGGGCAGTCCTTGGAAAATGCCAGCTCTTTGTTTTCACTCATTTTTTGACTATAGAAAAACTGAGTAACTCTTCCGTTGCAAAAAACTCAAAGACCAGAACAGGGCAAAACGTTTTGGGAACTATAGATAGGGACATATGCAAATCAAGGATGCAGGCAGCTGATTTTGCAGGCACATCGCGGGGCTGGCCACCATGTTCATGGGCATATGGCAGCGGCTCTTATCCCGCTCCCCCTCCTCCCCCCCGATTGGCCAAGGGGCCCTGGCAGTCCCACCCCTCACCACAGATTGGTAGATGGCCCCAAATCATGGCTTAATTACCCTGATTAAGCCCACAGAAGCCATTAATGGAAACATTAAGCAATCTAAGCATTGAATTAAACTGTAAACTGAAATGTCGTTTGAAATTAAAGCTATGCACAATATGAATTCTAACTAATACCATCACTATACTTTTATTAAATCACATTGTAAAAAGAAGTTTAATCGATGCCAACCTTGAGACAGACAGTCCGTGCTAGCTGTTAAATACTAACATGCAGCATCCAGTAGCAGTTGCTACTGGCATTCTCTGTCTCCGGGGTGAACACTTGTCTGTATACTGAGATGGCACACTAAGCATCCACTGAGTTGGTTGGAATGGTGAGGCAGCATTTTGCCAGGGTGTACAGATGTGAAAACCAGTCACAAATAGAGTCCCAAAACACAGATACAGGCATTTGGCACTCTTTGACAAAGTTCATGTAAACAGCACGTTTCTTGTCATGCTCTTTCTGGCATCCAGGGACTGATCTCAGTAGCTGAGGTTCACAACTCAGAACAGGCACCTGGTTGGGGTCCAAAATGCAAACAGCAGTAAGGAAGGAGGTTATCTAAACTGCAGTGACAGTACCTGTAGTATTGGTTTAGCTTTACAGCTATTGCCTGGGACAGGTCCCTTTTCCACTGGTTTTCATGATGAAAGCTTGACAGTTTTTTATAATGCCATGTCTTTGACCCAACTTATCAAATCCATCTGTTTGTGTATGTGGTGGATCACAGCCTGCTAGCTTTCAAATAACATTAGAAGCTTCATGAACCTCATGGTATTTTCTGCCACTAACTTCACTTGATCTTGAACATCTCTTTGTTCCAGGAGATTGCAAAGCTTAAGCATGCACTGTGTGCTGGATGTGATTTCCAGCTCCTTGCTCACAAACTGCTGGTAATACTGCATATGCTTGGCATGGTAATGGACCACACTAAATCATGAATTCCACCTTGTGAGCACAGGCTATGGTAGCAGCAACAAAGCTGCCTGTGAGTCCTTACTTTGACTAGTGAGGGATTCACTATACTGGAGCTTGCAGCCTGGACAGTGCTTGAAGGCTTTCTTGAAGGTGAATGCCAGGCTATCCGTATTGGGGAACTGCATACACCAGATGTCACTTACTAAAGACAGAATGTGTTCATTGTAGGTGATGTGAACTGCATTGAGCAGCATTGCTTTGAGTGCATGTACATGGATGGCATTTTTGGACAGAAATGCTAAGTTCTTGTTAAAGTCTAAGCCATAATTGACCATTGCCTTCACTGCAGCCTGAGTCACAGTAGAAAAATTGACAGACGTGAGATGCGGACTGGCTCTGTTTGAAAAACAGTCAAGTCCTGGTTTGTCCAGCTCCCAGGTACAAATAAATCGTGCCAACACAGTTATCTCAAGGGTCAGTAGCTTGATTGACCACAATGGAGAAGGATTCATACTCTGCCGATGCAGACTTTGTGGACTGTTCATGTGAAGGCAGTTACTGTAGGGAGATAGTCTTGGCGAAACTTGTTCACCCATAGAAACTTGGCAGCATTTTGCACACTTTGGTTCAGCTAGTCCCTTACGATGATCAAGTTTCTCCAATGGGATGTTCACCGCTGCGAAAGCCTTCATGAGGGAAAATGCCATCACTCATCTTGTCATGCTGCTTTCCATGGTTTTTGTAAGGTAGGACGTGGTTGCTTGTTTCTTGCTCTGACCTTCAGCCTCTGCCTTTCTCTTCATGTGTACCTTGGACTCGTAAGTGTTGATCTATACTAGTTTTCCTCAACACACCCAGAGTCATTGCAGGTGGTACAGAACCATCACCTCCATCTGTTTAAAGTCCTTGCAATATATTGCCTAATGCGGTCCAGAGCTGAAACATATTTGGCATTCTTGGAGGTTTTCTTATCACTGTTCATCCCTGCTCAGTCCTCCTCAGGATGCTGCTGCACCAACATGCCTCCAGCTGCTTTAAAGATGGTACCAAAACCCTGCCACTTCCCTAACTGACCCCAGACTGGTGCCTGTACTGAGTCTATGTTACAGGCTCTGTCTTTCATTTTCTCCACCCCCTTCACTCCAGTGTTTCACGACTACAGGGCTTCCCAGCCTTTTCTCTGCTTATGAGTATGTTGCATCCCCCTGCCCCTCCCCCAGCCCTGCAGCAAGCCCACCAAAACCATGGAGCCTGCTGTTTTTGCAGAAAACATCTGATCTCACATTTTCTGTGAAAAATGCGAAATCATGAGTTCGGTAGGTCCCTAACTATAGATTCCTATTTGAGCCCTCTGGCTTCATCTTGTGAATCGTGACTGCACAGGGTGCCATGGTGCCCTGGTTGAGAAGTACTTATTTAATGCATGCTGTCCAAACTCCACCACGAAGGCAAAATTATCAAGTTCTTCATCAGCACTTATGTAGTGTCTCACTGCAGTACCCAAATGCTTCTCCAAAATTTATAAACGTGCTTTGCAAACCTTATGAGGCAAGTTGGTAGATCTGAGGCATAGAGAAAGTAGTAGAGACTTTTGATGATTTTGGCCTTAGACTTGGGTGCTCAAAGTATTTAGGACTTGCATTGCCTTTCTTATTTTTTCCAAGCAGAGCTCCAGGCCTCTGCAACTACATGGGAGTGTTAAGCACTTCTTTAGATTTGACCCCAGGCATCTCACGATAGTAGCATATGAGGAACGTATACAGTTTGGTAGCCAACTGTGAAAAATGTCTGTTCCAATTACTTGTTTTTCATCACTTAAGAGTTTGGTGGCAGAGCAAGTATAGCAGTATTTGTTCTCTGGTGTGAGGAAGTGTTTGTTCTCTGGTGTGACAATCAACCATAGGATGTTTCTTTCTCTTGTTTATTCTGTATATTCTTCCCTCTATCATCAATAGGCTCCCTGCCTCACTTGATGCAGCCTACTTCAGTAAACAACCTTGATTTACTCCCACAGTAAGTCCAGGTCTCTGAATGAGGCAGAAGTCCTAGGGAGAAAAAAACATGTGATCATGTAATTAAGGCTTTCATGCCAAGGTATGCGCACCAGGGAGGTCAAATCATGGTTATGAGGGTGACTTTAATTCTGTCGTTTCTTAATTTTTGAGGGCTTGACATTGCAATTTTAATGACTTTTAAAGTATTGTATGTTGTTTGTTTGTTGTTTTAGCAAAATCAAACTAAAAGCCTAAAATTCCATGATCTGAAACCATGCTGATGCTCTTTTCTCCACCCCTGAGTTGGGTCATCAGTGAGATTTGGACCTTTAGATTTATAGAACAGACTTCTGCCATCTGAATAACTGGAAGCAGCAGTAGTAGTAGGGCATTTCTTGTGTGTGTGGACAAGTCAGTAGAGGAGGATGAGACTTATGCTTTGCCAGCTAGTATCATGGCTATTTGCTAATGCCAGAGGGAAGCAGAGGTTTGATACTACTGCATATAGTTACAGGTTGTGAGGGGAGTCTCCTCTAGTAGTTACAGACTTCTTTGCTTCTGTAACCTTAGCCTGTCTGATAATTCAGATTTATAGTGAGACTCTGGGGAACCTTGAATGTTCTCATACCTCAGAAACCATCTCTTGCAGAAGGCTGATATCAATGAAGAAATCCAACATCACCTTAAAAGTGCAAGTGCAGCCTTCAGACGTGTGAGGAACGTGTGGGTGTTCAAAGGTCACAATATCAGATCCAAAACCAGGCTCATGTTTTATTAGGCATTCGAGATCCTCACCTTATTGTATGGAGCTGAGACAGAGCTGAGATGTGGACAGTGCACAGGAGACGCTTCAAGTCAATGGCGAAATACCATCAGCACTGCCTGCACGAGAGTCTTTGAATCCAATGGGAAGATGGACGCTCTAATATTCACATCCTCTCACAAGCAAATGCTATGAGCATCGAGGCGATGATCATCCAACTCAACTTTGCTGGGCCAGCTATATCATCTGGATGTCTGACTCCAGACTCTGAAAGCAAATTTTATTCTCCCAGCTCAGTCAAGGTGTACTCTCAAGGGGAGGGCAGAGAAAACGCTTCAAGGACTTCCTCGAGGCCAACTTGAAACAAAAAAATGCAACATCGTCATCAACTCATGGAAGACTATCTCCCAGGGTCCCCTCAAATAGAGGAAGAGTATGCTGCAAGGATCTCAGTCCTTTGAAACCTTGCAATGACAACAGGAGATGGAAAAGTGAGAGTAGAAGAAATGGCATGCTGCAGACTGAATCAAGAATCCAGAGCCAACCCACCCTGCACAGAAACATGTGCCCGAGTTGCAACAGAATCTGTCAGTCCTGGGTTGGCCTAGTCAGTCATCTTCAGATCCACAAATAAAGCAATCATGAAAGATGATTGTCCTATATATAACACTTTTGCAGTAATTACATACCCACACCCACATATGTCTATGTATAGTAAACTTTTCTACTCCTGTAATGTTAACCTCTCTCTCATCCTCTCTTATCTGTCCCATCCTTAGGTTCTGTATCCTCCATCCTATGCCTACCTCTCGGCTCTTCTTTACCATCATCCCATTTCTTGCCTCTTCCCACTTCCCAAGGCAGGGGCTTTCACTTTTGTCCCAAGGTTCAGGGCACAGGCCTTGTGTCACTGGATGCCAGGTGGGCTAGATCTGAGAGCATGGGAGTACTGGCTTCCACTCAGATTTCTAGTGCCCAACACAGCAGTAGCCTCTAATGTTAGGTGAAGTAATTGCAGGAGAAAGTCCTACTCAGTTGTTCTTTGGGATGTCACTTGCCAAGTGTGATGTTTGACAGGGAGGGGCAGTGATTGGATGGAGCATGCTCAGTTGAGCTCTTCAGAGAATTCAGTTGCCAAACTCTGCGTAACTTCCACTAAGTGTGTATGAACAGAGTTTCAGAGCCTCAATTTTTGGAGATGTTGGACAAACTTCCATGGGGATGAAAAAGACGCATCTCTGATGTTATTCCCTTGCCAAATTTCAGGTCCCAGCTGCAAAGCACTAGGGCACTTGGGCTTCTCAATGAATTAGCTGTAAGAACTATACAACAGAGATGAAATCACCCTTTTTCCCCTTATCCTGCGATATGTCTGAATCCTTGGAGCAACTCCCTCCATCCCCCAAATTCCAATCTGTGGCCAACATTTAACTTGGAAAATTTCAGCCAAAATGTTTTAAGTGTGGCCAAGATGCACACAGCTGAAAGCAGGCCCATGAACTTCCACACATCTCAGCAGGCAAAGAAAGAAGCTGGGGATTGAGATGCCGGCGAGCTGTTCTCTCATCTCTTACAACATTTTCACTGATATGAGTGGGTGACTGCTGTGAATTTTTTTGGCACTCTTACTGCTAGAACAGCAGCATATGCTTCCCTTCATAATTTATATGACTCAACCTTGTCAGTGAAACCCATCCAGGGCCCTTTCTAGGCAGCTCTCTTAAAATTAAGGAAGTGTATTATTTGTGCAACTAGTGCCCAGCAGTACCAACTGAGACTAGGGCCCCATGGTGCTGTCCATTCTCCAGACTCATAATAGGAGGAAGTCCCTGCCTCATAAGTCTTAAATAGAAAGATAGGAAAAGTGGGAGAGGAAGAGATTTTGTTCAGTCACCCAGGTATTCACTGATGGACCTGGGAAGAGAGTGCAGGTTTACTGCGTGCCAAACAATCCCCTTTCAGGTAGGCCATGTGTGCCTCTCATACAACAGCCTGCTTAGTGGGTAGGAGACATGAAGATCAGGGATTAAATAGTATATTAGAAAATTGGGATTTACAAGCATTAGATGGAAGTGATGTTGTTTGTTGCTACCTATTTCCCCAGAGAGGTAATAGAAATTGGATCCTTCCTTGCATATACATCACCTGTGGTGTGAATACACTTATGCTGTGTGTGCAAACTGTGAAAGTACACAAGTTGGTCATTGTAGTATCTGGGATCAGGAATAAGAGCACCAGAGATGCTGACAGCAGAAAGCCAGCTGTATTGCTTTCCAACCTGCCAAAGATCAGTTCTAAAAGTAATGGTTTTATAAGGTAAAAACTGGATGTTCTTCCATTGAAGTCTAAGAATACTCTACTGAGGCCTTGTTCCTGTTCCCACTTGCTGTAAGTGGGAAGCACAAGCTTGCAAACAAGCCATCATGAGAGACGACGGTATTGCATTAGGTGAAACAGCAACAGAGTTGTTAAGTCTTGTTGATGAACAAGGCTATTCCTTCATTTGACATTGATGAGGCCATTTTACTAAGCTTTCCTGGGTGATCCGGGAATTTGACAGCATATTGCAAGGAAACATTTTAAAATTGCGTTCCTTTATTTTAAAGCTTCCTTCATTAGAACTAAGTTTGTCAGCTCTGGAGCAACTGCCTGTTTTTGGGAGCTGGTCAAAATTTTTGCATTAAAAAAAACTTTGTCATGAAAAACATTGTGGGAAAGTCTCTTTGGGCAAAGCTTTTCTGGGTTTCGATTAAAAGCTGGGAAACAATGTTGTTTGGGGATTTTCTTTATCGCTAGGGAATAAAGGAAAGGAGGATGAAGGAATGGAAGAAAATGGAGAAACCATTTTTTGAGTTTTGAAAAAATAAACTTTTTTTTTTTTGTTCTGTCAATGAACAGAAATTCCATGGAGAATCTTGAACAAAGCAAACAGCTTGTTTTCCTTTTTGCCCCCTATAAAAAGTGCAACATGTTTTGGTTATTACTAACTTTTAAATGTAAGCACTTTGTTTCTGAAAGCTTCCCTGTAATGTCACACATTTTGTGCTTGCGCCCTACTACAATTTTAATTCCAGAGAAGAGGGATGGGGGGGAGCCTTGGATTACAACCAACCTCAGCAGTCAAAGGAGTCCTTCCAAATATATGTAGACATGCCCAAAAATAAGACATCGCAGACTGGATTGGATTTGCTGGCAAGACTTGGAAGGAGAGGGAGCCCTCAGCTGCTTTACAGCTTGACTGTGAGGAGCTTCCATTGGCAGTAGAAGCGTGAAAGCACATTCGCACCTCCTACTAGGAGGTGACCCTCTAATTGAATATCACTGGGAAATGTGTCAGACATAGCGAGAATAATCCCCTAAGGTGCAACCCCCTTATCTGCGCTGCCTTGGGATTTCATTTTTTTTTCCTGTTAAAATTCAGCTGTAGGCAATATTTTTCATTGACCTTCCTCCAAATATTCAGTGGTTTGCCTCTTGGACTAATGTGCCTTTATCTTTGAAGGGGACAAGACTCTTTTTCCCTCCTTTCTTAAAGAAATCTCATCTCAGCTGTGGCCTAATAACAAGAAGGTAATCTTTCTTGGGGAGAATAACTTTTATGAGACTTGAACTCTGTTTCAGCCTTTTGGATCGAACCGTAGAACAGTAATAAAAAAGACTCTTCCATTGGGTGGGAAATGATGAGTCCATTGCCATATGTTCCCCCCCAGACAAACTGGCCTTCTCTTGCCTTAGTTCCTGGTTGTTAATTTGAAGGGCAGTGGAAGTATTTTGACCCCTGACACTGAGTTATTTTACCACTGAGAAAGAGGCCCTGTGCACATGAAGGTAACTCTGGGAGAAACTTCATTACCATCAGTGAGGTTGCCCATTGCTTTCATTGGTGTCAATGAGGCCCAGCTTAAATCCATTTCAAGATGGGAAGTGGAACTAGTGATTCCCCTGCATGGTATGTGTGAGAGAAGACAAGCTGAGGAATCTCAGCTTCTTGGATTTCAGGTCTTTGGGGGCTCCTTGCAAAGCTGGATTTCAGGACTTGACAAGGTAAAGCAAAGCTAAGCAAAACTAGTGAATTTGCCTCCCCAGCATCCTATCCCTCTAAAGAGCAATAAGCTCTGTAGCTATCTCAAGGCTGCTTCTGCTCCTTTTATCTTAACTCAAATGCTTGTGGATTCCTTCTGTCATAGTTTCATAGTAGCTAGGGTCAGGAGGGACCTGATCAGATCATCTAGACTGACCCCCTGCTGCAGGCAGGAATGAATGCTGGGTTCACAAGACCCCAGACAGGTGATCATCCAACCTCCTCTTGAATTTGCCCAAGGTAGGGGCAAGGACCACTTCCCTAGGAAGTTGGCTCCAGATTTTGGCCACCCTTACTGTAAAATATTGCTTCCTGATCTCTAACTTAAACCTATTCTCCATCAGCTTATTACCATTGTTCCCCATCACCCCAGGTGGTGCTGGGGAGAAAAGAGCTCTGCCTATTTGCTGATGATCCCCCCTGATGAGTTTGTAGGCAGCCACCAGGTCCCCCCTCAGCCTCCTCTTGCTGAGGCTGAACAGGTTCAGGTCCCTCAGTCTGTCCTCATAGGGCCTGTCCTGCTGCCCTCTCACCAAGCGGGTGGCCCTCCTCTGGACCCTCTCCAGGCTGGCCACATCCCTTTTGAAGTGCGGCGCCCAGTACTGGATGCAGTACTCCAACTGCGGCCTGACCAAAGTCGCATAGAGGGGGAGTATCACGTCTCTGGACTGGCTTGAGATGCACCTTTGGATGCAGGACAAGGTATGGCTGGCCTTGCTGGCTGTGGTCTGGCATTAGCGGCTCATGTTCATCCTGGAGTCAATAATGACTCCGAGATCCCTTTCTGCCTTTGTGCTTTCAAGAAGGGAACTCCCCAGCCTGTATGTACGCTGTGGATTCCTTCTCCCAAGGTGCAGCACCCTGCATTTGGCTACATTGAACCCTATCCTATTCTCATCTGCCCACTTTTGTAGTCTGTCTAAATCTAGTTGCAGCCTCTCTCTCCCTTCAAGCGTGTCCACCTCGCCCCACATCTTAGTGTCATCAGCAAATTTGGACAGCGTGCTTTCCACCCCCTGATCCAAGTCGCTGATGAAGATTTTAAATAGTGCAGGCCCGAGGACCAAGCCCTGGGGTACCCCACTGCTCACATCTCGTCAGATTGAGTACAACCAGTCCACCACTACTCTCTGAGTGCACCCCACCAGCCAATTTTTTACCCATCCAACTGTGCAGGCATCAATGCCACAGTCTCTTAATTTATTGATGAGGATGGGGTGAGAGACAGTGTCAAAAGCCTTCTTAAAGTCTAGAAAGACTATGTCCACAGCGACACCATCATCCAAGGATTTAGTTACTTGGTCATAAAAGGCAATCAGGTTGGTCAGGCAGGACCTGCCTTTGATGAACCCATGCTGATTGCCCCTGAGCATGATCTCCCCTGCAGGCCCCCCACAGATATGCTTCTTGATGATCCTCTCCAAGAGCTTCCCGAGCACCGAGGTGAGGCTTACAGGCCTATAATTACTTGGGTCCTCCTTCCTCCCCTTCTTGAAAATATGGACCACATTAACCAGTTTCCAATCCCCCGGCATCTGGCCAGATGACTATGAATGCTCATATAGCTGGGCCAAGGGCTCCGCGATGACCCCTACCAGCTCCCTCAACACCCTTGGGTGGAGGGCATCTGAACCTGCAGATTTAAAAATGTCTAGCCCTTCCAGGAGATCCCTAACTACATCTGCACTGACTGAAGGCTTGACAGAGCTATCCCCGAGATTGTCCCAGTCCCTGCTCAAGAAAACAGAGGCAAAGAAACTGTTAAAAATATCAGCTTTCTCATCTGACATAGCCACAAGATTACCATTTGAGTCTTGCAGGGGCCCTACATTGCCTGGTGCCCTCTTCTGCTCCCAATGTACTTGAAAAAGGACTTTTTGTTGTCCTTAATCCTGGACGCTAGCCTGAGTTCCATCTCTGCCTTGGCCTTCCTAATAGCCCTCCTATACTCCCGTGCTGAGAAGGAGTACTCCTCCTTGGTGATAGCTCCTCCCTTCCACTGGTTGTACGCCCCCCTTTTAGTCCTCAGGCATTCCTGAATGCCCTTGCTGAACCAAGGGGGTTTCTGAGCACTCTTACCCCCCCTTGCTTCTCTCAGGGACTGTTATCCTTTGGGCCTGGAGGATCGCCCCCTTAAGGTATGACCATCCCTTGTGGACTCCCATCTTCTCTACCTTCTGGGCCCCCAGTTCCTCCCCCACTAATCTCTGAAGCTCATTGAAGTTGGCCCTTCTGAAGTCAAGGGCTTTAATCTTGCTGTAAGCCCTTGACACCCTGCACTGGATAGTGAATTCCAGCAGGTGATGATCGCTATTGCCTAGGTGGTCAAGGACCTGCAGTCCTCTCGCCAGGTCATTCCCAGTGGCCAGGACCAGGTCCAGCAAGGCGTTACCCCTAGTGGGGCTGTGCACTTCCTGGATAAGGTGAAGGTCCTGTAATACAGCCAGGAACCTACACGAGCGGTCAGACCTGGCTGTCTGCTCCTCCTAGCAAATGTCTGGGTAGTTTAGGTCACCCATAACAATAACTTCCCTTGTCCCAAGCTTGTCTCCAGGGGAGGATTCAGTCTTCTGCAACTACCTGGTGATTTATATACATTGATTGCAAGGTTCCAAAATCATTACCTTCGAACAGGCATATTCAGTTTAGAAGCTAGGAATAGCCACGTGCAGTGTTATGCGCCAACTACACAGTGTTTATTATAGATATAAAGTTGCTCGTGTGACATTACCTGCTGCTTGTATTGTCCTGTGCTGCGTAATAGTGCTGTTGAGTAATCGTAGTGGCCTCTTTCAGCTGTGTTGAAGTGTTTCTGCCACTTAACTGCCTCTGGTAAATAAGGAACTGAAGCAGAGAAAGCTCTTATTTTATTTTACTCTCTTCTGTGGAATAAACCATATATTTGAGAGCACATTAACTATCCTTGTTTAATAAGTTGGGCAGGCTCTGCTGGCCCAGATAAATATGTGCTGGGAGCATTCCTTGCACGCACTTCAGACTGTACTCCTGAAGTCCTTGAATTCATTAAACCCTAATTAGCAATGATCTTTTTGATTTAAAAAAAAAAAAAAGCTATAATAATAGATGGGTGAGTGTATAGTGAGCTGTAAAAGCACCTCTGGGGTTGTCCTACAATCAGCTTTTAGGAACTCAGTTTTAAAGTAATCGTGTGTGTGTGTGATCCTACATGCTCACTCCGCTGCCTCATCTCTTGCTCCAGCATTTTGACATAGACATTAGATACAATAGATTTCATAGACATTAGGGCTGGGGGGGACCTAACCAGATCATCGGGTCTAGCCCCCTGCCTAAGGGGCAGGAAGTCAGCTGGGGTCAGATGACCTCAGCAAGGTAAGCATCCAAATGCAACTTGAACATGTCCAGACATCACGGCTCTCAGAGCAGCGGTGTGATCATTCTGTATGGGCTGCCCCTATATACATTGAAACTTCAAGTGCTCCTCAAGGAGGAGTGAAGTGGAGAAATAGGATGAGGCTGCAAAGTTAGGATCCAGATGCAGACTTCTCCAAAGCTTGGGTGCTTGAGACAAGGCAGTCATTTCCATCTGTCTGCCTTGGAAAATGTGTATCAAAACAAAATCGGCTTTTTGAAGGCCCCCGGATGCGTAATAGAGCAGAGGTAAGCAGGCTTCAAATTGAACATCACCATACTTTTGAAAGTGATTTCCTCCTTTGCTTTTAAACTTCCAGCACTCAAATTAATGGACTGTTCTTTCTGCAGCAGTACAACTAAACAGCCAAGTGGGATGCTTTTGTCCAAAAGCCAGCACCATAGAACCTCTGTTACAGTTTGGACCTCTGAGAACTGTATAAACAGCAGCTTCAGTGTTTGTGATTTCATCAGTTTTTGGAGGACTTAGCAAGCAGCATTCAAATATTTTCCTCTGCATCGATGTTTTAAGCAGAGGAAGTCCACACATTTGATAGACATTTTCATTCATTTACAGATGGTCTCCATTTCACCTTAAGGGCCATATTTTTCAGAAATGTATCCAAACAGCTACACAATCAGTAAAAGTAATGAGACCTGATTCGCCTCACTTTGAAAGTGGTTGGACAATGGTTGGACATGCAGACAGTCATTTGCACCCATTGCAAATCTCAGTTGTTTGCACAACTCCAATAATTTCTGCTCCCACTTTTCTGTAGGTAGCAAAATTGTTGGTAGAAGTGTTTGGGGGGCAGGGAGGGGAAATGACATGGTTGTGGAAAAGCAAATCACATCTTTCAAGGGGCTAATGTGTCTTGGAAAATTAATACCATCCTGCCTTCCCTCTAACTTTCAAGGAGATAATTTTAACTAGGTGTACATGTTCATAAATGCTTACTTTTCGTAACATGCACAAATCCAGGGGAAAAGCTGTGAGATCAGAAAATGGTCTTGATGTATGTGCGTACTGGTTAATGTTTATACCCATGTTCTTGCCTTTCTAGGACACTCCTGCAGCAGTTGCAGAGACTTCAAGCCATGGTTGCTGGCAAAGTGTCTCGATCTTGTAAAGTAGCCAGCACACAGACGGGGACCTGTCTCATGGTGAGTGACTCAAAATTGGTGACCACAAGACAGTAATGGTTGATTTAGCCTTTACCAGGTCCAGGTCATATCTGTATCCTGAAAAAAAAAAAGGGCTGTGCCTGTAAACCTGTTTCCAGCTTGTTTTTTTAACAATAATAAAGAGTAAAAAAAAAAAAAGTGTCAGAATGAAAGGCTTTACTTTAATGCTAGTGTTGTAGCTGGAATGGAAAATGGTAGCAAGTGTCACTGATCCTGGGGGCTGTTGCTTCTCCCTGTGTCACTTCTGAAGAAAGATTGTGCCCTACAGCATGGGTGGGTTTGGAAGTGCCAGATACAATTTACAAAGCATGATTTTTATATATGCATATCACTGTTTGTAGTGTAGTTGAGTCATGTTTCCTAGCTTGCCAGCTTCCAGACTGTAGTCGGATGGAGCAAAATGGCAGCGCTGCAGACCTTCAAAACAGAATCTATCATGAAGTCTGTCTTGTTGGAAGTTGAATTGTTGTTGTTTGTGTATCTCTAGTAAGGCACAACATATATTGCTAAAAATAGCCTGGAAATGAGCACTTAAATACAGCCGTTGTGTGACTTGCCATTAATCTGCACTTATCAGTGTGCCAAGAGCGAGCACACTTTCATTTCCTGTTCCCTTCCTTTTGCCAGGTGGTGGTGCTGTGTTTTGCAGTCATTTTTGGCAGCTTCTCCCAGAGTTATGGACCTTATCCCTCTGCCACAAAGATGGTGCTGCCAAGCCAGCATTCCACTCCAGAGTCGTACACAGCCTCCATTGGTAAGTGCCAGACCCAATCAAGACTGTAATTTTCTTTTATCCCTTACCCACACCGTGCCTTCAACAGCCCCTCTGCCACTGTCAGTCCCTGTTACTCTTCTGCTGTGCAGCCAATAGTTGTTCAGTAACACTGGTAAATTTGTTGCATAGTTATCCTATCCAAGCCTTTTGGTCTACCTTCATCCATTATCTGGAAAAGGGTCATCATTGGCCATCAAGCAATGTTGCTGTCTCACTCCATGTCCCACTCCTTTTGAGGATGACAACCAGGGGCTCCTACATACAGTGTTTTTCTTTCACTTGAGGGTGCATAAAATGCTAAAGTTTGGCCTGTAGTTTTTGTGAAGGGTTCATGGCTTTTCACTTGTAGAAACACAAGCATATAGAGGAGGCTGGAAAATTACCGTAGTTGGGGATACATCTATTTGGTAAAGTCACAGCAGCACAGTGCTCTGCGTGTACTGATTTACCCTGCCAGGTAGCAAATAAATCAGCCACAGTGGCTTTCCTTGTTCCAGCAGCTAGATAGCTTCTGGTATCCATGCTAGTTTATTGTAAAATTAAGCTGGGTATCCTCATACTACCCTGCAGACTGCAGTAATGCACTTTGGATAAGTATGCTAATGGTCAAGTATGTTCTGAAGACACTAGGGTAGGCCATAGGTCCCCAGCCTACTTAACAGTTCCATTTGAGGACGATTTTTTCAACATTTACGCTTTTATTTATTTATCTATTTATTTACAGAGAAGATCAGCCTCAGTTTAGTTGCACGGGAGCGAGTATTTACTCTGTAAAAAGAAAAACAAAAAACCAAAAAAAACCCCTCCCTGCCAGCATAACTGATACCAGTTGGCATCTCTGGAAGTGTCAACAGAGAGGCCTAGGAGCAAGTACGATTATGCGTTAGCTGTTTGATGCAAGTTTTTAAAATAGCCTGTTGCTCTAAGCAGGATGGTATCCAAGCCTTCACCCCTAGAAGTGGTCCCTCTAGTTCAAGAGCATTGACTGGACTTGTGGAAAAAGCCCCTTGTCCTGGGGATACCTCAAAGATTTCTCTTCTCTAGGGTGGCAAGTACTCCAGGTTGCCAGGGGGGTGACATTCAGTTAAGCTAGTTCCACGCTCTCTATTTAGGTTGTCTTTAATTCCTGAAGTGTCCAGTGCCCTTGTGTCCAGGTTGATCTGTGTCTTATTCTGCTTCTGCCTCTCTCCATGTATTTGCAGTACGATCAAGGAGTCTGCTAATTTACGAAGAGCCCCACCAGTTGGAGGAGCATTCCAATCCGGTTCCTGCAGCAGATCACAGCAGTGTCTGGGACAGGCACACAGATGCTTCCAAGTACATGGCAGTGTCACTGGAATCAGTGCCAGGGACACAGCAAGATGAAATCATGCAGTTCACAATAGCCAACGAAACGAGATTAGAGAAATCAGTGCTGCTGGAGCTTCAGCAGCACAGGTGAGTACAGAGACAGGCCATAGATTTCTGGACCATTACTATTTCTAATACAGCAGAGCATTGGGTCTCCTGTCACGATCTGTCCCCCCTTTTTTGGGCTCTGTACATGACATGTCTCTGCCATGAAGACCTTAAGACAAAAGTAGGAGGGGAAAAGACCTGGAGAGTTGAAGCACTTTGCGCAAGGTTGCATAGTGCTTCAGTGACAGAGCAAGGAATACAGCCTAGGGTATTCCCTGCTCTCTTGACTGCTGATTCTGTGTACTGTTACGTGGGCCACATGCTGAAGAAGCAATTAGCTGTGGGATTCCTGTGAAGCTGGATGTTGGCTCATTTGCTGTGTACCCACAAAAGGTTGTTCACTTTCTCAAGACAGTGGAGGTAGCATACTGCTGTTCTGTCTGTATTGTTGCTAAGAGCTCCCTACTGGATGTTTTAGCAATGACGCTGGTGTCATAATGGTGTAGCACCTCACAGAACATTGTATGGCCCACCTGTTTGCATCTCTGTGTGGGTGCATGTGTATATTCACACACAAGTGGAAGCATACAAATGCTACTGGCTTTTCAGGAATAACAACTGCAAAACAGTACCTAGGTGGGATGCATGCATTGCCTGATTGCTGAAACCTGAAGCAAATATGCATCATCAAGAAGCTATTTTTATTGAAGGGTGGGGTGTTTTTTTGCTTATTCTCCCAGCCAGCCAGCATATGCTTTAATAGTCCCCTTTAGTTTGCACTTTAGCTGCTGGAGAAGTCTGAGGTCAAGTCCATCTCTGGGGTGGGGAGTAGAGAATTTGTCACAGGTGTGAATAACTGAGGTATAATGTCCTTTTCTCTACTGTATCTCTGAATTTCCTGCCACGATCCTGCTGTTTGAGACTGGGTCCTATGCTACGGCACTTCCTATTCTGCCAAATGTAATGGAAATGTGCTGCTTTTTATTTGGTTGTATGCCCTCTCAAGGACTAGTCTGAGATGCTACCTCTACCCAACATCACTCTGGCTTAAGCCAAAATTTAAATCAACAATTGAAGAAGTGACTAATTCAGTGTTACTGAGCTTCAAGTGGCAAGTGCCTGGTAAATAGCAGGCAGCTTATTAGCATTGACCAGTTTTAGCAGGATGTATGCTGCTTTTTTATGCTTGCTTACTGATATATTTTTATTTTTTCTTCCCACAGGGTCAGTTCAGAACTTGAGGCAAATGAAACACTGAAAATAATTGAAATTGACAGAAGAGTCAATGCCACCTCTTAAAAGAGGCCTTTTTTCCTGCTTCCTGCCCCGTCTTTCCAACCAAAGTACCCCAACTTGTCACCCTCAGTGAACCAAAGGGCAAAAGAGAGGCAGTCTGCTGACTTCTGAACTGGCTGGAGTTGCTGCAACTTCAGTCAGCAACCATTGTCCTTATTCCTCCACTTCTCCCCTCCCTTTTCCTCCCCAACACCACACACACATCTGTTTTTGCTTTTATTCCTCTCCCTGACTAAGAACGCAAGGGGAAGGACTGGATTGTAAGGGCAGCTGGTGTCAATAATGTACAGGTGTTTGGTTTGTGTGTGCGCTAGTCAAGAGGGTGGAGATATTGAATAGGGGAGTAGAACAAATATAACCCACAGGGATGTGTGGGTGGTAGGTCACTTGGGAGAAGGAAGATGAGAGAAATAAGTGGGCATAAGATGACACTGCTCCGAATTTGGCTGCAGCTCTGTGCCCACCAGTCAGTAGCAGTTGAGCTTTATGGGGGAGAAGGAGTAGAGAGATGCCACAGTCCCCGTCTGAAGGCAGGAAATATTGATGCTTTTGACTTAACAGCACAGACAGGAAAAGCTGGTATGTTGGCCATGAGGATTTCCCTGCCTCTTTTTCTGTTCTCCGTCTCCCCTGTATCACTTGGTGGATAAGGTTTCTCTACTGGTGCCATCCTTTTGAAGGATCCAAGTAAAGATCAGTTAGTTAGTTCCTGTACCTTTTCTGCCCCTGACTACATGAAAGAATTGCACCACTTTAACACAGTTGTTTGAGAAAGTGATCTGTGCAACCCCTTCATGTGGATGCTTTTAAGTCTGTTTAAGACTAGCATATTTTTATCAGTTTGCCTCACTTGATGGAAGCTGAATCGCTGTGAGGCTTTCTTAAAATGAGACATGATGGAGTTGCAAAGATTTAAGTAAATTGTTTTTTAAATGCATTAAGATGTACCAATTACACTTTCTCATGTAGGCAAAGCCTCAAATTGCTCCATATTCTTCCTTTTTCCCTATTTTCCCAGTACTGTTGTAAATAGTATTTATTAGCTTTCCAACACTTTCTCTGGCAGCCAGGCTGAAGAGAGCCAAGCTCTACAACCTCTATGAATGCCTTTGAACATAAGAATGCAAAATTACTGCTGTTGTAGTTTTCTTGAAATAATGATTAGGAAGTACTGAGACTCTATTTTCCCTCCTTCCCTTCTGTGGGGGTGCATGAACATACAGCAGCCAGGTAGAGCAAAGACCAGGGTTATGTCATCCCACTGCAATAGAATTTGGGTCAGAACAGGCCTATTATGCTAGGCACAGTACAACCCATAATGTGAGACGGACCTTGTCCTGAGGAGCTTAGTCTATGTAGACAAGATAGGGAAAGGAGAGGGCAGAAATGGAGGGGAAGTGATTGGCCCAAAGTCAGTGGCAGCTGCAGTGATAGCAGTCAAATCTCCTGACTCCCAATCTCGTGCCTCTCCACTCGACTGTCTTGATTCTAAAGCACCTATATTGTTCCCTTTAACATGCACTGCCTAGACTGGTCAATCCTCTCTCAATGCTAGTTTTGCTTTTGTTTGGGGTTTCCTTTTCACCCTCGTTCATCCTTTCAGAAACAGCCAGCTCTCCCAGTGATTGCTGCTGGGGTTTACTTTACACAGACATGCTAAGTGTGGTGGGTTTGATCTAAAACTCCGAATGGAACAGGTTATTTTGGCTACTTTGCAGTTGACCAACAAGATATAACTAAAAACATTAAAAACAAAACGACCCCCCCCCCTTTTCCAGTATGAATAAGGGAAACCTAGATTAGCTTTATTTTTTTAATGTGTATGGTAAATATTTCTAATTTGTAAAATTTTTCCAGACCCCCCCGCCTTGTTTTTGTATTATAGCTGCAATGCTGCCTCCTTTGCATTTCTTAGGTATTTGTCTTCTCTTTGCTATCGCATCTTTTCCCCGTGGGCCTGATCCAAAGCCCATTAAAGTTAAAGGAAAGAATCCTGTTGACTTAGGCTCCATCTCAGTCCCCACTGTGCCATGTTCAGACATGTTTCAAATGGGTGAGTATGGAACATACATCCTAGTTCCGTTGCTAGATATTGGGATTTGTGTATGCAGTTGATGCATATAGCTTTCTCAGTTAAACCCCAGTTTCATCTGTACAGGTGCCTTTCTTCACTTTGGTGTTAACGAGACACAAATACTGTTGTAATCAACTACTAAGTAGGTTCCTTCTGGTCATTGTTGGTCAGTGTTGCTTCTGAGGCATATCTACTCTTTATTAAGGGCTGGCTGGGACAGCCATGATCATTCAGTTGGGCTTTCTAGGCAGGTCTAATATCCACAAGCAACCAATGCACAGCTGCCCTTTCTGGAACTGTGGTTTAAGGTACCAGCATTAAAAGGAGAGAAGAAATAGTAGTGTAAGTGGGGGGCATGAATGAGACCCAAATGGTGGCTGCATTTTGACCACCTGAGGTCAGCAAAGTGAAGGAAAAAAACCTTTGTCAGAGACTGACTGCATTGGATGTAGGACACCCAAGGACAACTGGGAAGGCATGAGTCAGTCATTTGAGAATTCACAGAGGTTCTGGTTTCCAGAGCCCTGTTCCTGCCCCAGCTCTGCTTGGCTTTGAGTGAAAATATGACTGCTTAGTGTTTTGGCAAACTGGGCCCTAAATTCTTGATTGTCTTTGGGATTATTTTGCAAATCTGTTTCTCTTGTGAAATGTGGAGCAGCAGGTGGAGGCTGATTTATCTAATCTCTCTAGTGCCCATTACTCTACTTAATGAACAAGTTAGCTGCCATTAAAGGGATGCTGCTAACAGTTTATCTAGCTATCTAGCTATCTATCTATCTATCTATCTGAATTCATTCTTATTTTTAAAAACACTTATGATTATTAAGACAATTTCACAAAAACTTGTTCTAATCATCATTAAAGCTGTTTGTTTCCTCTTTGCAATTCTCTCAGATTGGGCATACTAATCTAATTTTGAGGGGTGTGACATCTTTATTTGATATTGGCCTCTGTCTGAGTCGGGCTACAGGATTAGATTGCCTGATCTATCAGGGAAGTGCTTGCATTCCTATGATAAAGTAGCAGTTCTCTTCCCATACCCTCTGCACCTCAACCTTGCCTACTGTAAAGCCCCATGCCTCAAACATGCCCCTCTTCCCCAGAGACAGTTGAAGCCATACCCTGTATCCAGCATGGGGACAAAAGTGAGAAAACGCATTCCACAGCTTTGTTGTTGGCTCAACAATTCATGAGTGACCTCTATCTGAATTCTGGTTCAGTATAACAGCACATTAATAGGAATTCTTTACATGTTGGGTTTGGTATGCAGTAAGCAGGAAGATCCAGGATGCAGGTAGCTTTAAGAACTTGGCTGTATTACATGCTATCTTATCTCTCTGCCAATATACATTATAGCAATTGATAGTCTTTTGGGTGAAATCTATTCCCCCTCCCCCCCTACCCACCCCTGCACAAGATGAGCTGAAGTCTTATTTATACAGCACTTAAATCTCTACAGACTGTTTAAGTCTCTATGGAATGCTTAAGTTTTGCTTCAACCCAGAGGACTGAAGTGGTCCCCACTGGCTTACGCTGTTTTATATAGCCCTTGTGCTGACTCAAAGCTGTCTACATGGAACCCTCTGTATTAAACCAGATTTTTATATACCAATAAACTTAGCTTTTCTCTTATGGCTTTCAAATGTTTCCAGAGCTGTCACATCTTTAAATCTAGGTAGTCAAGCTATGAAGGAATGTAGGGCATTACTATATATATAAAATGGAAATAAGCACAATAATGGAAATAAGCACGAAGCATGTGACTGTTCCAATCCTATTACTATTATGTAGATAGTAGGAGGTTTTTTGCTATTTATAGTTCTCTGCTATAAGATTTACTTTCACCCATATTTTTTTTATCATACAGGCTATGCTAAGATTTGAATATGCTAAGATTTTACATGGTATCAGATAGTATAGCATAGCTTTTGTGTACATCATTGACATATGGCTCTGATTTGCTGATGCTGGGTGTCTGGGCCTGTATCTTTTATCGGCACAAATTATTAGCATACTACAAGTCTTTTCTTAATTTTTCTATTATAAAGCTGGGATTCATTTAAGATTAAAATTTACTTCTTCCTCCTCAGCCCTTCCTTTTTATGATAACTCATATAAAAACTGACTTTTTAGCCATGGACATTGTCTAGACACATTTAGAATGTAGGTCAAGAAAATGAGTAATATTAATTTTGCTACATCAAGAGGGATCTCCACAGAGTATTTGGGCTCCAGATTCTAGCTAGTGCCAAGAGGCCATAATACATAACCTGTGCATTTATGGACAGAAGTATATTTAGTATTTTTACACTTTGTGACTTAAATGTTTCATTCTCAAGCCATTAATTGGAAAAGGAATGTTTTGACTTTTGAAGGGGAAGTGGTAGGTCAGTGCTTTTACTGAAAGAAGACTGTATATTTTAGAGGTGCTACTTTGTATTTGTTTAATTAGAATGTCACTTCCATAGAATTTTAGCTTTGTGTTGAAGTCCATTTACTATCCAGATGTTGAGGACAGATGACTATTAGGATTGTAGGGATACACTGACCACACACAGTTGTATGTCTGTACATTGATCAATACTACATAAGGATTCAGTCAGTGGACCAAAATAACACAGTTTTCTAACTACTGATAAAAACTAAAATCCAACAGATACACAATGGCCATTCAGACTGAGATTATGGATGAGATCAGGGTTAACGTTTCCTTGATTTAGTGAAAATTCCAGAAGTATAAGAGCATTTTTTCTCTCTGTATGGATATCACATGGAACCTGCATAGTTTTACTAAGGTACAGACCTGGTTTTGCTTTCTGTATTCTAAGAGTGCCTTGATTCTTGCAAGAAATGCTTATCTGAGATTAAAATGGTGCTTGGGTTTTGTCTTAAATTACTGCCACCAGTCTCTTCTCTGGCCTTTAGTACCCTTCTTGAAACCTGTCCCTTGTTGCATACAGGGATGGAGCTGAGGGAATGTTGGATTTTCAAAATCACCTTGGATTGGGGTGGAAGGGTAGACAGCTGGAGTGACTCCAGTATCATAGAGAAATTTTCATTCCTCAGTTCTCCAAGCAATGAAAAAAATCTGTGTAGGTCATCAGTTCCTTTCCCACCCCACTGCCTCCTAATCTTACCTTTTTTGCCTTCCCCATCCTGTTTATGGAGAGCAGTAGATACGATTATTTCATCTTGCTCCATTTTTCCCCATACTACATGGGTCTAACAGTTCTTTTGATCTTTAATAGCTCGGATCTGCAGGGTAAAGTGCGGTGAAGAAAATAAGATGGGGAAGGGGAGCAAAAATGAGGGAGTTGCAATTAAAAATTCTGCTTAAAAATGTCTGGCCTCTGACTTGGACCATATTAGATTCTGTTAGCGATGCTGAAGTAAGAGACTCTTGTTTCCTTAGCCTCTATACTTCCCAATTCTGTGCATATTATAAGTGATGTAAAAACTCTTATTCATAGATTCATAGATGTTAGGGTTGGAAGGGACCTCAATAGATCATCGAGTCCGACCCCCTGCATAAGCAGGAAAGAGTGCTGGGTCTAGATGACCCCAGCTAGATGCTCATCTAACCTCCTCTTGAAGACCCCCAGGGTAGGGGAGAGCACCACCTCCCTCGGGAGCCCATTCCAGACCTTGGCCACTTGAACTGTGAAGAAGTTCTTCCTAATGTCCAATCTAAATCTGCTTTCTGCTAGCTTGTGGCCATTGTTTCTTGTAACCCCCGGGGGCGCCTTGGTGAATAAAATCTCACCAATTCCCTTCTGTGCCCCTGTGATGAACTTATAGGCAGCCACAAGGTCGCCTCTCAACCTTCTCTTGCAGAGGCTGAAAAGGTCCAGTTTCTCTAGTCTGTCCTCATAGGGCTTGGTCTGCAGGCCCTTGACCATACGAGTTGCCCTTCTCTGGACCCTCTCCAGGTTTTCCGCATCCTTCTTGAAGTGTGGCGCCCAGAATTGCACGCAGTACTCCAACTACTCTTTTAGGGGGTTGTTTTCTTTATATATTAAGCAGGGCTGAATAAAGGGCTAGCTGGTGCACATTCCATTGAGTTCAACAGAAAATTCCTAAATTTCTGTCTGAGACCCATTCAAGTTCAATATTACAGTTTATATCAGCATTGTTCTCATTATCATAGCAATGCCTATCATATGTCTGAAACATGTCTTATCAACACCTGTAGAGTTTAGCTAAGGACAGACATTAAGAAGCCTGAGCCTGAATTGATTCAGTCTTTGCAGGTTAGTCTAACCTGGCTAGGCTGAACTGGTTTGTAACTGGACAGACATTCTCTCTGGACTGAGGAAATTCAGGCACATGCCTGCAGTAGCTCAGGCTAGAAGCTGGGGGTGGGGTGGGGAGGGGGGTGCTAGAGCAGGCCTCCCTTCCCTTACACATTGCTGAGTTGAGGGGGGCATGGCCAGGACCAGGCAGGACCTCTGATTAGGGAGGTCTGCCTGCACCATTCAGGCTTTCCCCACCTGGCTATTCAAGGGGCAGGAGTGTTGTCAGACTTCAGCCCCTGGGTAGCACTCTGAGGCAAGGAGGGCTGTGTGCAGTGCATGAATCTGTTGATGATATGGAGCTTTTCAATCTCCCTCCCTGCTTCTTTATACTGTCTGCAGCAAACGAACAGGTGAGCAAGCCAGCAGGGGGCTGATAAGTGATTATCACCTCATCGTCAAAACAATAGCCTCTCTCCATTAGTTCAAACTCTTCTTAAACATCTTACCAGCTGACCTGTTGATTAGCTCCAAAAAGCCCCAAGTGGTCACTGTTCTGTCTGCCTGTCCCAGTGAAATTGGAGAGAGACAAACACACAGGCACCTCTCAGCATTAGGAAGCATATCATGTGCCTATGGTCTGTGGGGCTGGAGTCTGTGCTGTGGGACATGGAAGGAGGGGATTCCTGATTAAGCAGTGAGGGGGGAGGTAGGGCAGGGGGAAGCCAGTCAGACCCTGCTGTACCTGCAGTCTCTACCGGAGCTCCAGCCAGGGAGCAGAGGGGAGGGGCCAGCCCTGCTGTGGAGCAGAGAGCCCTGAGCAGCCTAGAGAGCATGCTGGGATGCTGGGGGTGTCTGGTTTATCTGAAACCAGCAAGGGGTCTGGGACAGACATTGCATAACTTGGTTTGAGCCAAATCAGTTAAGTCTGATACTACATTCAACCAAGTTTATTTCAAACTGGTTTTGGCCATTTTCAAAGTGGGTTATGTGCACTGAACATCTGTTCTGTTACAGGTTTAAACCAGTTTCTGATCACTTAAATTGGTTCATGTGTATTGTCTTTCTCTAGCCTTTGTCAGTGAAATGCCTGGCCCTGCTTATAGACAGCACTGGAAAGGTACAGGAAGATCTGCTTGGCTTTACCCTAGCTAGCCTGTGGGTGTCCCTTTCATTCCATAGAATTACAGCCACCAACACATTTTTTAAGGCTGTAAATTGGATAGTTTTAAGCAGTGAAGTCTGGGAATGACAGTTCAAGGAACACATTTTGTCTAGATAGTTTAGTCCATGAGTTAGAATCCTCTTTTCTCAGAAAGAGTCACCCACTTAATCACTTGTCAGGCTCAATAAGAAATAAGTTAATAGAATTGTATTTGATCCTAATAGGGCCAGGCAGTGATGCAGTATGTTTCAAGTTGTAGGTACGTCCTAGGCTCATTGGGATTTGGTGAATTACCTGGTGTCCTTTCTCTGAAATGGAATGCGTACCTGGCTAGAGCCAGAAAATATCCAAACTAATACCTAGCATCACTCTCTAGGACCTGTGCCTTCAGCATGTGGTAAAATATCCCATGTGGGTATGCATACATATGTGCAGATAGTGACCAAATAAATGATTCGCAGATGCATTTTAAATAAAGTAACGGGGTATTAAAATATGGCAATTATTCTGTACGAGGCAAGAACAGAACCTACAGTGTCTTTCTCTAAACTGTATCAGTCTCTTTTTGGCTTTAGAGCCATCTACGTTCCTTTGCTAAATGTGTGTGTAACTCCATGTGTTGAATATTCTCCCCCCCTACAGCCTCCCCCCCCAAATTTCTCTACATGCACTGTTCATCAGAAGGTTTCCCTCTCTTCCCCCTCTTCCCCCCCCCCCCCCCCAGGCATTTACACTGCAGATGCATCTCGGTGTAAAGAACCTGTTTACCTTTAGAATCAAGCAAACAATTATTACAATGAAAAATAGATTTTGTGCTTTCATAGACATTATATGTATGTAGTTATGTAAAACTGAGTATGTTATGCTTCTCATTTCTTGCAAATAAATATTTTCCTTAGAAAAAATTAAAACTCCTCTTTCTGCCTCCCTATTTATTTTAATCTGGGCTCTTGTATGTTGAAAGTACAGGACCATGTGCTATACATCTGACTTTTTTTAAACCTGATTATCTAATATGTCACTCAACTGAGAGAAGAGATTAAAAGCAATGGGGGGTGTGTGTGTGTGTGTGTGTGTGTGTGTGTGTTACAGTAGCTGTCTACCTCTTTTTCTACTAAGATTGCTGAAACTGGAGAATCATTTGTTAATCATGATGGGGGTTGAGAAGGGGTTAGTAGCATTTCATAATATTAATAACTTTGTTATGCAATATAGCTACATAAAAACTATGTTAATTTATAGAAAGGAGGTTCCAGTAATGTTTAAGGTACCTTGGCTGTGAGGGGCAAATCCTCAGCTGGTGTAAGTTGACCGCAACTTAACTGGCATGCATTCAGTTCACACTTGCTGTTGGTCTGTCCTGTTTGTTCAGTGCTTTGTGATGGTGAAGGCTCCCAATCACCGCTTATGCACTGTCTTGACATATACTGCATTAAGTGAGTAGGTGGATGAAGAAGTTCCACCTCTTGATTTAACGGAGCCATTGTAGGACAGGGCATGTACCACATCATCCTTTTCCAAAAGAACTGAATGAAATTGCTGGTAAGTCAGTGTACATGGGTACTATCTTTGACCTTTATTCTGCTTCCAGTAGTCCTACCCAGTTCAAATTCAACCTCTCCTGACAGAGATTATATTTACAGGAATAATTGCCTTTTGGTGCTCCACTTAAAAATGTTCACTATCATTTTCAAGTTACAGCTGTCTTGTTTCTGTTCTGCAGGATATATAAGTTGTTCTTGTGTGATGGAAGGGTAAGAACATTCATTGCATATGGCCAAGTCCGTGTCCTCCATCCTCCGTCCCACTCCCCTCCCCGTGATGATGTTGGCAGTCTAGGGTGTTTAGAAACTGAAGGACATCATTCAGTTATGAAGCTATCACTTGCAGAGGTTGTTTTGTCACTAGTGCAGTTTATTAATGCCAAATAAGGTCAGGATCCCACTGGGCTGAGTGTGCTGTACGTACTGATATACGTTGTGCAATCTAAACAGCCAAGAGAAAGGCTAGAAGAATAGAGGTAATATTTATTCCCAATTTAGACATGAGAAGCTGGCATGATGTGTTACCTATGGACACCCAACATGATACACTGTAAAGGGACCTGGTTTTTAGATGATAGGAGCTTCACACCCTGAAAATGAGAACATCTTAAACTGTATCATGCTGGGTAACTACAATAACCAGATCTTTCTGAAAATATTCTCCAGGCTAGAGAGGTTAAGTGACCCGCCCAAGGTCATGCAAGAAGGCTGTGGCAAAAGTGGGAATAGAGCCTAGGTCTCCTGAGTCCCAATTTGCATTGGGTACCCTGCCTGATGAAATGGGAGTACAAAATCTGATTGATATGTTTTCCTTCCCCCTACACTTATGTTCCATTTGCATGTAATTGTGTAGCAGAATAATTTCTTGATGAAGGATCTGTGACAGCAACTGCTCCATTGCCCCAGATTGTGAAGCACAGGGATGTTGTTGCTGCCCAGAAGCACTTCATTGAACAACCTGGCAGCTGCAGCAAAGGATTAAGGAGCTCTTACTAAAGTAGCTTTCAGTCAATTGCCAGGACAGCAGATGAGTTATAGGATCCCAATTAAAATTTGGATGTAGGTCTGCCTAATTGGCTTGTGCACCTGAATGGTAGTTTGGTTAGTCTTCCCTGGGAAGGAGGGAACAGAGGTTGTAGTGTGTCCTTGTCAGAGTTCTTAGAATTAATTCAGTTAAGCTGGGGGCCTCCACTACAGAAAGGATGTGGACAAATTGGAGAGAGCCCAGTGGAGGGCAACAAAAATGGTGAGGGGCTGGGGCACACGACTTTCGAAGAAAGATTGAGGGAACTGGGCTAATTTAGTTTGGAGAAGAGGAGACTGAGAGGGGACTTAGTAACAGCCTTCAACAACCTGAAGCGGGATTTGAAAGACGATGGAGCTAGACTGTTCTCAGTGGTGGCAGATGACAGAATAAGTAACAATGGTCTCAAGCTGCAGCAAGGGAAGTTCAGGTTAGATATTAGGAAGAATTTTCTCACTAGGAGGGTAGTAAAACAGAACAGGTTACCCAAGGAGGTGGAGGAAGCTCCATCCTTAGAGGTTTTCAAAACCTGGCTAGACAAAGCTTTGGCTGGGGTGATCTAGTTGGGGATGGTCCTGCTTTGAGCAGGGGGTTGGACTAGATGACCTCCTGAGGTCCCTTCCACTCCTAATTTTCTATGGTTCTTTATAACTTTTGGTGAGATTTGATCATTATGGTGCCCCATGACCAGTGGTGTCCCCCAAGGGTCTGTCCTTGGACCGGTTCTGTTTAACATCTTTATCAACAATGTGGACATTGGTGTCAGAAGCGCACTGGCTAAGTTTGCTGATTACACTAAACTTTGGGGCATAGCATCCACACCTGAGAACAGGCTAACGATCCAGGCTGACTTGGATAAACTTAGTAAGTGGGCGGATACAAAACTGATGATGTTCAATACTGATAAATGTAAGGTACTCCACCTTGGGGGGGACCCACAGCATGCTTATAGGTTTGGCAGTGCTATGCTTGCTAGCACCATGGCTGAAAGAGACTTGGGGATCATGATTGACCACAAGATGAACCTGAGCCACCAATGTGATGTTGCAGCTGGCAAAGCAAACAAAACTCTGGCTTGCATCTATAGATGCTTCTCAAGTAAATCTTAGGATGTCATCCTCCTGCTGTACTCAGCCTTGGTGAGGCTGTAGCTGGTGTACTGCATCCAATTCTGGGCTCCGCAATTCAAGAAGGATGTTGAAGCTTGAGAGTCCAGAGGAGAGCCACATGCATGATCGGAGGGCAAAAGAATAGGCCTTATGATAAGAGGTTGAGAGCCATGGGACTCTTCAGCCTGGACAAGTGCAGGCTCAGGGAGGACCTGGTGGCTGTTTATAAGTACATAAGGGGTGTGCGTCAGGATCTGGGAGAACATCTGTTCACAAGAGTGCCCCAAGGAAAAACAAGAACCAATAGTCATAAACTGCTCCAAGACTGTTTTAGGGTGGACATAAGGAAAAATTTCTTTACTGTCCGAGCCCCCAAAGCCTGGAATAGACTCCCTCCAGAAGTGGTGCAGGCACCTACTCGACTCATTTAAGAAACGTTTGGATGTTTATCTTGCTGGCATCCTTTGACCCTAGCTGACTTCCTGCCCCTGGAGCAGGGGGCTGGACTTGATGATCTTTGAGATCCCTTCCAGCCCTAATGTCTATGAAGTCTGTGGTTACATCAGATACCCACACAGGTTGACTCGCAAGTGAGGTTAAGTTCACACCTTGTCACTTTTTCCAGTACAAGCTGTCCTTTGTAAAACATATTGTTGTCTTTCTTGGGCCCTTATTCTGCTTGCCTTATTCATACTGAATGACACTTTTCTCCCTGATTAGTCCCACTGAAGTTGATAAGGGCAGATGTTTGAATTTGGCTTTGAACACTAATGACATCATTGTTTGGTTTATGAGGCTTATCCTTTGCTGTTATGTCTTGCCACAAATACTGTGAAGCAGAGATCCTTCCCCAGTTGCTTAGATTGTACAATGTTGCACTGTAGTCTGATCCCTTTTGAAAAATATAGAGTGTGTCAACTTAAAGTTCATGCATCGTGAACATATGCATCCATCTTCTGTCATGAACCAGGCTGTTCGGATGGTGGCATGGCCTAGTGAACTGAACACTGCTGAACTGGGACTCAGGGGACTAGCTTCCATTTCCAGCTCTGCTACTGATCTGTTTGTTGACTTTGCAATCACTTTGCTTCCATGTAAAATTAGGATAATGATACCTACCTCCTGGGGAAAAGTGCTATAAAAGAGCTAGGCATGATTAGAAACGAAAACATTTGCAAAGCTATTGATTATGTTCTTTGTTTATATACTGCATTCCTCTTATCCTGAATTTTGAAAAGTCAGGTTAATTAATCAGTTTAATGTTAAGCTTCTTAGTGCTGTTGTCTGTGGGTTTCCAATACTGCAGAGGATATCAATCTTTTTAAAAGTTTTATGAATTTAAGTTGCAAAATGGTTTTTATTAGTATACATTTTATATTTAAGTATGTAACAAATTATTATGTAAAGTTAGTTTTTAAAAGCATGTGTTTCGTACAAGGCAAAAATATTCATGTTTTAATCTTGCAGATATGACTTTTTCCCCAATAAATCTTTTTTATATTTCCCTCTGTTTTTATTACCTAGACTTCATCCCCAAGGAATTTATTGTTCATTACATTATTTGTGTTACGGTATCATTGAAGTCTATGTATTCCAAGCAAGAACCAGGACCTCACTGTGCTGGGCATTACACAAACAAGAATCAGAGCTCACAGTCTAGGGGTCAGGATGCAGAAGACAGATGACAGAGAAGTGAGGGTGGTTCAGCAGGAGATAAGATACCTAGAAAATGAATAGTTTAGTGGGAACAGAAATCTATAACTCACTTCACCATTGTCAGTGGCATCATAAGTACTGTGGCAGAACTGCTCTTTTCGGTGTGATACTAACCGATGTTGGAACAAGTCACTGAACATGAAGTAATAGCCTTCAGTGCAGAAGTTCCAGTCTGAGCAGAGGGTATATGCAGACCAACTAGCTATCATGAGTTAAGAGGAGATGGAGCTTTACTATATATCATTTGCTTTTTGATAACTGCCTGTATGCAAGACCTTACTCAGCACTAGCTGAAAGGTAACCTGAAGTAGCTTACCCCTCTTTAAGTAGGGCTAAGCTGCTGCAGTTCAGCTTCCAGTTACTACATGTAACTGTTAACGTGTGTGCTCTTACCGTGAAGCCTCATTTTTTTGCCCTGTGACCAACTGCTGTGTCTTCCGTTTTATGTGACTAAAGCAGGAAGACAGAGTGGAGGCCTTGGCTAAGTTTTTTTTTAAAAGCTATGTCCATCCTGAGCAAGCATGGGGAAGTAGACTGCAGTTGGAGCTCTTTCAAAACATTTTTTTCTTTTCATAGGGAATAGAAGGGATTTCTTGTGGATCTCTAGTTACAATTTACTTTCAGATATAAGGCCTATGCATATGTAAGAATTTAAAATAGGGCTTAAAGGAAAAGTAAGTAGTGAATAATTGCTTTCCACTTTGCTCTCCACTGGGTGAATTTCCTGTTTCATTCACACTATTTGTCCTGCTATTCAAGCCAGGCATTGCTTCAGTAAAACTACTGCCTGAAAAGGGACTTAATCTAACACCTGCTGGAGATCATTGCTATCCCAAATCAACCAGAGGAGTCACAGCAGAGTGATGCATGGTATTCCTGGTAGCCTGAGAATAGAACCTCTATACAGCTGCCAACTTTTGAAGAGAAATGGTGGTAGTGGGAGGAATCTGGCATCTTTTGCTAGCACAGGATTCCCAGATATTGCTGAAGCCTGCTAAGGCTCTGTTTTTCCATACTGATCCATTCCAGACCGGTCCAGCTGCAGCAAGTGGTGTACTCTGTATAGAAGTCTGAGTATACCTGATGTTTTGAGGAAGTTTCTACTATGTTTAAAATTATATATAGAATGTATTATTATATATAATTATATAATATAAGAAGTTGACAGCTACTCTACAGAAGTAACTTGGTGAAGTCTGTCTTTACTAACCTTCAGGTTTCTGTTGCCAACCTCATTGCCAACTTGAAGCAGGATGTGTTGGAAGCTGATTTTAGCACTGCATGCTGCAGATTAGTCATCAAATTTGAGCAGTAATAGCAAAATAGGTGGTGCCATAGTATAGTAGAAACATTCACAGTGACAAAACTGGCATCAAGGAATGTGACCCACAAGATCATCTTGGTCTGCTGCTTGGTTCATACCAATTAATACCTCTGTGGATCTGGTCATTTGTCTCTGTGCTTCATCTCCTGTCATAAAATGGGGATTTTAGCATTTCTAAAAAGGTGCATTAGAGATTGTGGGTTTATTGAATACTTTGGCAATAGGGCCATTTTAAGTACCTGGATTGATCTTTCTGGTCAAATTAAGTGTGTTTAATATTAGATTAAAGTGACACAAAAGTGGAAGACTACATATAATAATGTTCTGGGTATAATTTGCCAGTGGACTGTTTTTGCACATTCAATTTCAGCATATCATTGTAGAGACAGAGAAGAGAAGAGTGGGGTTATTTTTTTGGGGGGGTGTTTCAAGCAATGAAACACCCTCCTCTTTAAAACATCTTTGATTTAATAAAGAGGAATATACTGTACCCTTCAGACCCTGGAAAAGGAGTTTTGTTATTGTCAACACTGATCCGATGACTCCATCTGAAAATTATTTAATGCCTTTCTACACAAATCACTTTCAAACTCATTATAAATTGGATCCAGCCACCTGCAATGTTGGCTCATTTCCCTAAAAGATTGTCTGAAATCTGTAGATTCAGCCTTCAGTCCTGCTATGAGTTCTGCATGGGCAGACCCAACTGGTTCAGCAGGTCCTCATGCTGGTACACATATACATCTGCATGGAATTTGGTGTAGGATTGGGACCTGAATGCTGGTGGGGTACGTGTGTGACTAGTTGGTACATGCATCATTGTAGCTTCCATGGAGCAAAGTAAATTAAAGCATCTAATATACGGGTGCACTTTTAATCTCCCTGCCTTACTCCTCTATACCTAAGGAAAACTTGACTGACAAGCAACACACCCAATGGTCATTATTTCTAGGCCTAGATGAAAGAAAAGTTTGCACTGTGTCCTAAATGTGGATAGGCTGTGGCTTTAAACATGTTTCTGTGGTCCAGTGGTAAGGACCTTTCAATTTGTGTTGGGTCTTGTTATTGTAGCCCCAGTTCCTTCCGTGCCCATGATGCTGGCGCAAAAGCATCTCACAGAAAGTGTAAAGCTTTCTGTGAAACTCTTCATTGCAAGAGACTGGTTTGTCTGGTGCTAAGCTGCCTCCTCACTCATTCTCTGAAGCAGAAATGCAGCTGATATTTCTAGGTGGGAGAGGGGCTGTGTAGAGGTAATTTATCTCATAGCAGTCCTAGTGGAGGGCAGGTGCCAGATGTGTTCCTTTTTGTCCACAGGCTGACTTAAGTCCTCATGCCAGCATTAATTCCCTACAGTATCTTGCCCCTGTCCTCTTAATTTTTACCCCTGGGACCAATAGCTACGCTATTCCATCTGATTCCATGTAATGTGGAGTATTGCAGGACGAATGATCCTTGGGATAACTGGGATCTCTACTCTTTAAAGCTTTGTACAACATAATGAGCATAGTGAAATATACCCAGAAATGAGAAGTAAGGCAATGCAGCCTGTATGCATGCTTGCTGTAGAGCTGAAATACGATTTCTCTGGTTTGCCCTACTTAGGAGGTGGGCAGCTATATTTTGTACAAAGTAAAGCTTCCAAATGGCCTTTTAAGATGACCCCAGCTAGAGTTCATTGAGCAGTCTCTACCACACTGAATTTATGTACAGCAAGTATTCCTAAATCTGTTAAAACATTCCTTGTTGGGTAATGGTGTTTTCATATTTTTCCTCTTCTTGTGGCTTTTGCGGATCTAATTGGTGTAGCTCTGGATACTGAAAACTAAGTAACCGTTGGGTTTCTTCTGGGGCTTCTGCACATCTTCAAGCCCTGAGCATTTTCATACTTAATTCTCTTGTTGCTGATAAGTCAAACGTTTCCCTACTGACTTTCTCCATATCTCCCTTTTGATTTCTGATGACAGCATTAGGAGGTATTCCAGGGCAAAGTGGTTGGGGAGGGCTGTGTACTTTATTAGTAGGCTTTATGAAGTTTGCATTAAAAAAAAATGCAAACTCTTCAGAGTTAGGTGTCTCTGTAGTGTGCCAAGGAGATGGCCCAAGGATAAACTAGAAGAGATTAATGCATAAACACATTGTATACGATGATTAAAGCATGATTTGATGCTTTTGGCCACTTGTCCTGTCTCTTAATGAGGCATTTTTATATGACTGTAGGTATAAATGAGGCCCAGTCAAAGTAAGTGTCACAAGCTCTACCTTCCATTAATTTTGTGCACATATATCAAGAGGACTTCTTAGGAGCATGCCTGATCACTTTTGCCATGGGCACTATTTATGTGCCTATTTACTGCAGGGTCAACACAATACTGTGTTATGCAGGGATCTGACTTCAAAGCTCAGGCTTACCCCCTTATTTTTCAGACTAGTGCCGTGAGCAACTATACAGAACAGTGGTACTCGGAGTTCCTTCCTAGAGGAAGAAACTCTATGAGCGTCTCGGTGGCTAACAGTGAACAGTGTTGGTTTCTGCTAGGAGGGAAAGCATCCAACAATCCCTGATCTGATGGAAGAGGCAAAACCATCTTATTCTTGTTTGATTTCAAAACTAGGCACTGTCTAGTTTGTATAGCAGTTATCCAAGTGTAGGTAAGTGTTTCTGGAACATCAATGAAGAATAAATTAGTATTTGTATGTAAGAAAAAGGGGTGCAGTGAATGAGCAGACTGTGAGGTAGGTTTAGGGTTTGACACTGCAAAGAAACAATACAGGTGGATTTCTTGATATAACACGCAAGCCCCAAAATACCCTTCAGTATACAACTAGGAGAATAGGGTCTCTACCTGGGGGGGGGGTTTACATGGTGAAGGGTTGATCCTGCTAACATGTGCTCATGTACATAGGTTTACTTATTTAATTAACCCCTTGGGATACATACATAAAGTTAGACAAGGTTCTTTGGGTGAGTCTGATACATAAAGTTACTCGTACGCATAAGCACCTGCAAGAGTGGAGCCTATTTGTATATGGGGAGCATGATAGAAAATGATAGGTTAAAGAATGAGGTGGTAAAGGGCTGGAGAGCAACAATAAGCATTTGGAGTTGCCAAGGAGGTGCATGTAATTCTGTATTTATTTTAACCAGAATGATAAGTTGCTCTTTGTAAGTCCTTTTGCTGTGGCTTGGCTACGGAGCCACCACCATTCTTATGTCTTCTTTAGTTTGTCTTTTTGAAGGTACTGGCTTCTGTGGAACGACCTGTTCTTTGTCTCCCACCTTACATACAAGTGTGTAAATCGTATGTGCCTTGCCTATTAAGGAATACTCTCTAGGTGAGAGTTTTCCCCCACATTGCTTCTCTTTGGTCCTGGAAGTACCTATTTACTGCTTCAACTTCCATGTCTCTGTTACCTTCTTTTCCATCCCTCATCTTGCTAGAATTGTATTGGCTGCATCCTTAAGTCTGGTCCATTCAAACCTCCTCATGAGATGCAACTGTCTCATAAAAATGTGGGGCCTCTATGCAAGCAACCAGTGTGTTTTGTACAGAGAAGCAAACCATGGATCATCTGAGATGCCCTGTAGCACTCCAGTGCACTCCACAAGATCTGGCAACACCAGCACCAGAAGCAGTGGCCTTTGCAGAATACTAGGAACAGACCACGGAGCAAGGTTGGACTGGAGACCTGACAAAGAAGATTCAAACCTGTCTGTCTTTTCACATCCCTGCAGCACCACCTGGGCATTTTTCTGCTTGTTGGTTTTTGATGGGTCAGGGGGAGGGGATTCAGTTCATCTGGCGCAGAAATCCTTTTTTTTTGCTTTTGATCGGTGCTTTCAGCAAATGAAAACGGAGGCTCCAAACCCCGGAAAGAACCGGACAGGACAGGCTTTCAACCTGCATGCCCTCTTCCTTACTGCTCCCCAGGATGCTTTTGCCCCCTCCCCATGCCTGCAGCCCAGCTGGCACCCCCCACTACTCCTTCTTCCAGCAGTGCCTATAGAAGGCAGGGCTGTGCTTGCCCCAGGCAGCTCCGGGTTCTTGTTTGACCGAGGGCCCCGCTGCCCATCCTGGTGCGGGTCCAGGAGGCCCTCGCAGGTGGAGTGGGGGCACCCCCCGCTTCTGTCCTCTGAGGTCCTATTCCTGCCCAACCCCTTCAGTGCCAACCTTGTCTCCCTGAAAATACCTCCCCGTGTGCAGGAGCCTCCCCATGCCCACCGCCCTCAGCCCTGAAGCCCCTCCTCGCTGCTCCAAGGGCCGCCCCCGCCTGGGTCCCTCGGGCAAGTTTAAGGGGATGCTGTTGCTCGCGTCCTAGGAGGGACCAGCAGCAGCAGCAGCAGCGGGCGGGGGACGGAGCTGATTGGCTGGGCTGGGGGGGGGCAGGCAGGGAGTTTCCCAGAATGCCCCGGTGCGGTGCGGCCGCAGATGGATGCTGCGGGAAGGTGCTGCCATTTGCAGCCGCCTCGGCGAGCGCCTCGAGGAGCGGCAGCCGCCCTGCCCCCGTGCCCCCCGCGCGGCCGCCGGCCCCGGCGCTCGCCTGCGCGCCCGGCCCCGCCATGAACCCCCCGTCGGCCGCGGGCGAGGACAAGGGGGCTGCGGGCAGCAGCAGCTGCTGTCGGGGAGCCGAGGGCGGCGGGGACACGCGGAGCGCGGCAGCCGCAGCCGCAGCCCTGGAGGAGCCGGGGGTGGGCAGCCAGAAGGACGAGTCCCTGGAAGACAAGCTGAGGAACTTAACCTTCAGGAAGCAGGTGTCCTACAGGTGGGCGAGGGGCGCAGGGCAGAGAGGGACGGCGGGAGCCCGCAGGCGCCAGCCCTGCAAGTTTCTCGGGGAGTTGCGAGGTCCCGAGGCCCCCCCGGGGCCGAGCCCCCGCTCGCCGCCACCAAGTTGGGAGTTGAATCGCTTGAGCAAGCAGAGCTGGGCCAAGAGCGGGCTCTCTTGCTTGCCAGCCTTGAGGGTTTGGGGAGGGGAGAGGCTCGCAGTTGATGGCGTGTAGGGGAGCTGTGCCACAGGAGATGATCTGGTGTAAAAGGTAGCACGACAGAATATAGTGGGAATATCGTGTCATGCTACGTAGCTTCTAAAGATGCGATAGGGAAAGTCCATTCTTCCTGCCCCTTGGGCTGGGGCTGGACCCAGTGATCTTGCGAGGTCCCTTCCAGCCCTGATGTCTACGAAATCTGTGATCCATCTTGCTGGGGTCATCCGATCCCAGCAGTCTTTCCTGTCCAAGTGCAGGGGGGCCAGACACGATGATTTGTACGTGCTCCTTCCAGCTCCTACCCTCTATGAAACTGCTGGCAAGGAAAATAGTGCCTACATAGGAGACATGTGATGCATGTCTATTAGTACCTTTGCCTGAGAGACCTGGTGTCTTGGTGGTAGCTGCTTTATAGTTGTGGGGTTGTATGTATGTGTCTGTGTGTAGTGCCCAGACAACAGGCTGAACGAGTTACAGTGTCAGTATGATGTTGCGATGCCAGGGATTAGGGTGAGGGCAGTACCGTAATTCTGTTGTCTGCAGCTCTCCTCCACCCTCCACCAATCTGATTATGCTAAAAAAGAAACCATGATCTTGTTTACAATATCCCTCCAGATACATAGAGAGCATTAGGAGAGATGGCACGGGGGTGGGGGGAACATTTCTGCGGGTGTGTGTGTGTGTGCTGACTTGAGGATTATCCAGAGAGGGTCAGAAATACTGCCTGGGGAGCGGAGTGATTCTCGAGCTTTGCTGTGTGAATAAAAAATAATTTCTGGGGCTTTGAAACAGCTTTGAAATAGACTGGAAAAACGTTTCCAATGGTATTACTGCTTCTGATCAGGGTTCCACTGTGGAAAGTCTCATGAAGTGTAAGTACTCCTTTCTCAGCCCCCTCAACCCCCCAGTGAGTCATTATGTAAGCATTAGCAGTTGACAAGATATGTGGGTGGTTATACCAAATGCCCACACACAATTTGGGAGGAGTAAGACCAGAGGACAAGGGTGTTGAACCACCTGGGAGGTGTGGGTATCTGATACAACGGAATGGTGGTGTTTCTTTCTTTCTTTGTGATATTTTTGTCATTTTTTCCTTTGTGTACATTTAGACCAGCAGCCAAAGAGATTAAGTTTGCTTTTTCTTTTTCTTCTTTTTCCTAAAAATGCATTTGTGACTTGCAAATTCAGGGATGAATGGGGTCCTTCCACTTCCAGTCATCCTTTAGAATGTGTCCCAGGTCAGAAACTACTGCACACTGTTACTATTCAAGAGGTGTACATAGTAGTCTTTAGTTTTAGATGATTTTATGATCACAAAACTCTCAAATCCTGTTAGTTACAGCATGAATTGCCACATAGATGAGCCATATTAAGTGTGTGGAATTTTCTTTTACATATATCTGCTGCCTAGTCTGACTTTGGAATAAAATAGGACTTCTGTGTGTTCAGGGCTGTCACTGCAAGAATTTTCACTACCACTAAAAATGCTTAAATACTTTTGTATTTTCACCTTACAGTCATGTTAAGTTAATGAAACTGCTCTGGGTCTGCCAGTTTGTGTATGTGTGAGTGAGCAAGCAAGTGCAAACACGTGCGCAAAAGAGAGTAAGAAAGAAAGTGGTGGTTTAAAATGACATAATCAGATACTTGTAGGGAAATGTTTCATTTTCATTGCTGAAGTTGAATTTTATGTGATACTAGACTCTAAGAATGGATAGGGATATTTCTTCTGATTTGTGAAAGCTGATTGCTTCGCTGATGACTTAAAGCTTTGAATAATTCAGGCTAGGCTGACCTTAGTGACATGAAAAAGTAAATTCAGCGTTCACCTATTGAACATTTTTGTCTATATCGCATCTTTCTGTACTTTTGTATCTTTATTTTGACACTTTTATTGAGTGCATGTGTTATGGCAGTGTTTTTTGCCTGTTAGAGGTGAAGACTGGAAATTCCATAGGTGGGCTAACAACCCAGATGCAAGGTTGATATCTGTCTTCTAATATGTGTTTGCTCTAAGTTTGAGACTCATGGTTTTCAGTAGATTTTAAGTTTTTCTACCCAATTTGTATATTTCTATTTCATTTAAGTTTGTTATTTTACATTTGGTAAAAATGTTGCAATGTATTTATAATATGCTATTTTGTCTTGAATGTGTTGAACATAAAGGGCTTTTCATCCAGTCTTGCATTTCCGTATGTACATGAGGAGGTAATAATAAGATGTAGAAAGGGAAGAATGGCAAGACTTGTTTTCATTAGTATTAGTACTTGTAGGTATGCAGCTAAATCCCAAACCTTTAGGAATAGGAGGTCTATTCAATAGTCTTTAAATAACTACTACTTGAGGTATATTATTCATCCTGCTTGACTTAGAGCTTGGAAAAGAAAACAAATTGTCAGTACATCCCAGATTTTCCACATGCTTTCTCTTTTCAGAATTCATTTCCCACAAGGAATGTTCCTTTCTTTTTTTTACCCAGAGTATGAACAGTCTCAGTAGACATCAGAATGGAAGACTTTTTATAAAGCACTGCAAGTGAGCTCATTTTTTTTCCTCTTAAAATTACTACCTTTTTTTCTCAGCAAATTATGGTGCCACAATACATTTATACATGTAAATGACTGTATAACGTGCAGGAAACTCTATTTACATTGGCACTTGGACACCCTTATATGCTAGTACAATGGAAGTTATTTAGCGCTCTGCACCAGCTTTCAGGTGGTTCATTTATGGTTCTCATCATGTGGGTATTGTATTGACATATACCCATACTTCTGTATTTATATGTACTTAAAAAAGAACATAGTGGGAACTTGCTTAAAATAGTCTGGGCTCAGGTGGATACATTTAAAAACTATGCTGATGATAAGCAGTCAATTGGAACGTGAATGACAGAGAGGTCAGTGATAATGTCCAAATACAAGTGAGACTAAAGAAAATCTTCTCCATTCTTTATCATATACAGCCCAGGCTGTAAATGAACTTGGTTTTTATTTGTTTATCTATTTTAGTTTCAGCCCTTTACTCCACCTATTTAGTTGCTAAGGAACAACTAATTTATTGAAGAGATCCAGTTTGAGTAATTACATAGTGGGTGCATCTACACATGGAGTTATTGTGATGTGATAAACTCCAGCACAGTTCACACCATTGTCAACTGCTCCTGGGTGCAGTGTTTACACATGTGCCCAGGACTGCAGCAATTTGAGCCAGGGCAAAGCAGCCTCGAGCTGGCAGGGGGCATGGAGGGTCAGCCCTGGGCTCCAGGTGGTGGCGTTGGGCAGCAGAGGGGCTGGCAGGAGCTGGGGGCTAGGCTGGCCCCTGGCTGGCTAGGCTGACCAGGTGCAATTTGTACCTGGTGGTCACCGTCTACATATGCATTTAAGCGCACTTAATGACTCCACCATAAGATAGCACTGTCCTCAACAGTACTATCCTACAGTGCAGTCAATTTACTGTACCCTAATACCGGCACACGTGTAGACAGTGACGCTTTACTGCAGAGCTAATTAGTCTACTTTGCAGTAAAGTGCACAGGTAGATGTACCCAGTTACTGGGAAAATATGACTTGCTAGTGTCACTAGTTATGCCATGACCATCATAAATATCATAGGTTAAATGGAAATGTTTGCAGTTATATAGCTGGGGTATTGTCAAGAAGGAAGAGATTTGTGAAATCTGTAATATGTTTGTTCAGTAATTGCATCAAAAACTCCAAAGATTTGAGCCAAATGTCCTGTCAGGCCACCATAATTAAGGCATACCAGTTTCTGTTGCCATGAAGGAAGCAACTGGGGCCACTATCATGTCCAGTCAGCTTTGGACATAAATGGCCAGGTTCTGTTTAAGCTGGGTCAGCCTTCAGTACAGGCTGGAGCAAAGTTTGCAGTCATGCTTCTGGAACTATGGCCAGATGCTTTTACTGCTCTGCTATTGTACATCTCATTTGCGGTATATGCATAGCCAGTCATATTAGTCCCTATACATAGTGTAATGCATTTAATTTCTTGCTTTAGAAAATACCACATAACAAATGTGCTCTGAATTTATTTGTTGCATCCAGTGCTCCAAAATTAACTGAGTGTATTATGTTGCCGACTGGCATATACCATGTTAAGTTTATACCGAGAGATTGTTTGCAGAGCTTATCATATTTGCACCAAAAGCTGTTTGCTCTGTTGGGACAGATGTTTATGTGCTGTTTTCTTCCTCATAATGTGATATAATTATCTATACATGCACAGCGGGGGTATGCCACTTACCTGTACTTGCACATGAGATAATATTTTTAAGGGGTGCATGTTTTGTTTGTGTGCCTATTATTTAAATAGAACATACTGTAATTTGCAGATGGGTTCCTTACCCTTTTGACTTTGATTAGCCATCCTCAAGCCTGGATAAGTTCTAATAGATAGCAATGTAATGAAAGCGCTGGGTGGTGCTCCTAGACCTTAACTATCAACTACTATATTTCTTCAGTCTCTCCAGCAACACTGAATTCCTGGGTGTTGGTTGGGTGTAGTGGGGCAAGTATTGGGTATATAAAAGTGTAATTTTTTTAAAATTAGGGATATGTTGTCAACTCCAAGATTGAAAATGGTGTTATGAACTCAGTTTGGTCACCTACCTTTGGATATCTTATTCCATACATGAGGGCTTATTCTCAAACAGCCATTTGGGTGCTGATATTTTTACTGTCCAAATATGGTACTCAGTTTCTTAAACATTTTTGTCATCGGAGTTCACCATTCTGGACACTGGGCTCATGAAATGAAACTGATCCATTGTATTAACTGATTTAATTAAAAATTCAGCTCCTCCATTGAGGAATGGGCAAAAGTCTAGCCAATGTGTTTGCCCTTTCCAGAGAGGAGAAGTTTTCCTGGAAGGAGCACTTCTCATTAAGATAAAGAAGACTTATTCCAACATTTATTTAGCTGTTTTTGCTATTTGGATGTTACCACGCGTAGGTGCTGGGAAAGCTTTTCTTCTTAATTTCATTAGGATTTTGCCACTGCAAAATCTGAGTTTCTCTATGTATATCCCTTTAAAGAGTTATTTATCTATTTAACTTCTGTGCAAAAATGTTGTTAATTTTATCCCGATGAAGAACAATAGTGATGTTTCTACACCTAAAGAAACTAGTTAATGAAAATTTTTATACTAAGAATGTTCTCTTGTAGTGTTTGAAACCCACAATCTTGGCAGCTGTAAAAAACTCAAAATGAAATAACACACTTCATTTTTGTTTCAACACTGAGAGACTATGAAGAACCTTCTCCCCTACCCCGAAACATTCAGTGACTCCACATGGGCTTCTAAAAGTTTTTTTTTCTTTATGATACTTGGTATTAGAAATACGTAATGGTCTTAGAAAAAATAGACAAAAAAATTGTGTGTGTTAAAAAGAGCAATGATGATTTTTAAAGAGTTGAAATTCACTAAAGATCTGTTACTAGGGAAAAGCTTATCTAATTTAAGTTTCCATAAATTTAATTCTGTCTTCATCTAGACCCAGCAGACAGAACCTCTGTTTGATGGAGTAAGAGCCAAACATCATGATTCTTATCAGAATATGGTCTTTTCTCAGGGTTTTTCAAAGGTTTTTGGGGTAAAAGTGAGTCACTGATCTCTGCACTGCTAATATGCACCAGCCTGACCATTTGGCTCATCATGCCTTACATTTGATTAAGGTAGCCTCCTGAATAGGAAACAAGTTTGTTTCATTTTTACTAATGGAAGTGGATGGGGGTGGTGGTTCTCTCACTGAGTCCATTTATGGAGTTTAGTCCTGTTCAGAAAAATGACTCTAAAATGGCATTTGAGTTTCCATGCTTACTTGTTTCTCAGTAATTTCCAGATCAATTCTTAATGTAAAAATAAAGATTAATTAGAATGTTAAAGATTAGGATGTTAATAGCCCATCCTACAAATGGGAACTCATAGTCACGCTGGGTGTATGTTGCTGTTTTTTATCTCCTGCATCATCAGTGGTGGTCGGTGCTTTGTTATGGAAAAAAATACCAAAAGTCATAATTATGGCTTGAAAGAAAGAAAGGAAAGGAAAAAGTAGCGATAGCAAAAACCCTAGTCAAATAGAACTAGTCACTGATCGATGCATAGCCAAACCCCCAAAATGTTCTGAACAGAGTGACATAAATTTTACATACATAAGTCTAGGACTAAAGGTGACTTTATGGACCATAAAAGAATTGAAAAGAACAGAGACTATTCCTGTATTTTCTTACTTATTTGCAGATACAATAATGATCACAAAATGTACTTCACTTTTCAGGAAAAATTAAATAGCAGGGAGAATGCTGTGGTGATGTCTCATATTACTAAGACTTCATTACTTTTACAAAATATGACAGCACATTTACTACTGTACTATGAAATGTCATAAATAATTAAAAACTAAACTGCATTTGTCAAAATAAAAAACAAAGTCTTCTGTGATGGAAAATCTTTGATCTGCTGCTTGTGTTGTTTGCTTACTCTCAAATTTTCCTAGTCTTTAATGGCTCTTTTAGTTGGCAGTGTTGAATTAGAGTGGTTATCACATATCAGAATGAGAGGGTAAAAAATCAAATTCATTCATTCTAATGCATGTCGAAAAGTAACTTCCAGGTACAGGTTTAGCCTCATGAGAGATGTTTAAAGCTTTCTTCATTAGAGTTTCACATCACACCGCTAAGCAGAACTGGTACCCTGTGCTGTAATAAAGATGTTGCAGTTTATTTTATTTTCCCACCTGTAGCATCACCTCCCCCCCGCTTTTTAAAAAAAAATAATTTGGTTTCAAAACGTATTTCCATAATACACAGCTTCTTGCTTCAGGGTGTACAGGGAAGCCTCCATGGAGCTCCCCTCTAAAATATTTATAGTGTTTTAAGAAGTGATTAGGGATCTATCTTCTACATAGTACATGAAGAGAGAGTTAAGGCAGTTCAGAAACATAGCTAATACCATGGATAAATGGGTTGCCTTTGGAAGCAGGGACTCTAACCATCAAGACCACCAAGTTTTTGTAGTGGGGAATGGGAGACATGGTGTAATTTTTCAAAGGTGGCCATTAATTTTGATGGCTTTCTTGAGATGTTCAGGGAATGGTACTTTCCTTTTATAAATGTGATTTCTTTACTGCTTAAAGAAAAATGAAGCCAAAACATTTTCCCGAATGGGGTTTTAGTACAAGCCTAGATTGGATAATTTAGTAGGAGGCAGCATGTTCTAGTAGTTAGGATTTAGGGCTGGGCTCAGGAGACCTATGCTCTATTCCCAGCTCTGTCACTTACTAGCTGTATATTTCACTCAACTTCCAATGAGGTCCATCAGTTTTAGATGTCTTGTTTTAGGCCTCTCAATACACTGAACTCTTACATTTTTGGAACAACGCTGAGTGCTCACAGCGCCTCCTGATTTCGGTTGGAACTGTGGATACGTAATCCTGTGCATTGGGCACTGGATTTCACAAAATGGTGACCCCAAAATAGAGGCCACCTTTGAAAATTTAGACCATATGTCCGTCTGACTTTCCCCGTATGGTTTATGGAGATGATGATAATTATTCATTTTTTAAAAACTTTTATATTTCTGATTGAGGTCACTACAAGTAGTCATGTAGTGAATAATTCCTTAAAGTAATTGCCCATTTGCTTAGCTTTAAATGAATGCTTAATTAGGTTGAATGGGGATTTTTATTAAAGTGTATAAAAAGCGTTACTTAGCATAAGCACACAACTCTAGCCTAGGATTGCCCTGGGACTGTTCCAGGTGAAAACCATCAGGTAATTAAAGCTGAATCAGTGTCACACAGGGAAAGGACACCCACATCCTGTTAATTCCCCTGGAATAAATAATAAATGGCTCTCGCCTGGGACTGTCACAGTACTGACAGAATGACTTGCATGCAGCCCCATAAGGCCTTGCCAGCTTTTTATTTGGTTGAACTTGGCTCTTTGGCAGAGCTGCAGGGGTAGCTGACACACACATGCAACACTACTTTCTGTGATCTTTCCAATTCACTAATTTGCTGGCTTATTTTACTGGAAATCTAGCATAGTCCAGCCATGAGACACTGCCAATAAGTCAAAGGCTTTCCCAGATATTAAAAAGAAAAGGTGGGCAAGAGAGGCTTGTAACTTTGTTGGCAGCCCCTTTTAGTTGCAGTGTTGATAAGAAGAACCTTGCCTTGGACTAAAGAAGGACATTGAGAACAACAACTCCTTTTTGAAGATGTTGCGTTATGAGGTTTTGTTCACTGTGTTTTAGCTGGAGAGAGATATTAGCTCAATTGCATTACTCAGCTGAATACCCTAATGGGTTTTAGTCCTCTGCTGTGATGGTTTTGAGATGTTTGACCCATTGTCATCCTTGCAAAGAAGTAGCCTAGAACACGAGTGGGGATTTATAACCATGACAAAACAACAGTTGGTGAGAAAATGGTGTGCGTGTGTGTGTGTGCGTGTGTGTGTGCATGTGTGTGTGTGTGTATGCACATGCATACGCTCAGAGATTGTAGGAGTCTGACTGTGGGTTTGTCTTGACAAGTTTACAGGGCTCCATTTGGGAGGGAATCTTCTGGAACATTTGTTATCCTTCTGCCTTGAATTGGTCCATCATTTTCATAAGTAACCACAGTTAATACTACCTTATCACATTTCACTTCAAGTTCTCAAAATCCTGTATGAAGAATTAAATTGTTGCATCTCTGTATGTAAGAATATAGTCCTATTTCACAGATGGGGAAAAACTGAGATGCAGAAAGATAAGGCAACTTGCTGAAGATGACATGTGAAATCCATGTGATGAAGCTTGGAATGGAACCTGGACTGCCAATTCTTCATTGCTGCCTTGAACCATATAGCTTCTTAACAAAAGTATTTAAAAAAAAAATCAAGACAGTGACTTGTAGGTGGAGAGAGATGGAGGGCAGGCTGAGGTATGAACATTATCACTTCATCTCTTTATGGCTCCAAATTATTTGTGTGTTGAGCAAGTGTTGCATTTCATCTTGATAGAGCTGCATAGGCTGAGGCTGCCACGGGTGATGTATAGCATCCCAGATTCCTGAGAGATTCCAACTTACGAAGATAACTTGGTGTAAAGAAAAAGAACTATTAACTTGCTGCGAGGAATTCATAATTATTAACCACAGCTCCTTTGTTTTCTTGACAAACTGTGTGGACAAAGAGGGCATGTCTTTGGAACCAAGATGGAGTGACTGGTGCAGTGGGTTCTGTGTGCCAGTTCTGAGAAGGCACTTTACTTCTTTGAATTAGGAACGGACTGGTGGAATTAGAAATGAGATACAGAACCTTTCACCTCCTGGCTTCCATAGGAAATTGGTATTGGCAGAGGCCATTTCCATCTATTGGCTACACAGTGACTTAAATGACACAAGTTCATAAATCACACAAGACAGAGGTGAAAAAGAACTATTAGATCATCCAGCCTGTCTCCATGAAAAGGACCTCTCTGAGTTGGCAGTCTCAATATGATTCCTACTGCTTGGGTTTCCCACTGCCAGGAAAAATCACCTCTTTATTGATGTTACTTCTCACCCTTGTTGATGATTTTACATGAAAGATCCAGAACTGAATGGGAGCAGAGATGGTTAGAGACAAGGTAGGCTAATTTTCTTCATCCTCACTCATCCTGTAGCGGTGAGGATAAACACAGTATGGGATTCCAGGTATAAAGGAGATCAATGAGGCATGTTTCATTGGCACATGGTCCACTTAAAAACATTTTTGTAACTGCACACTAACAGATGTCCCTAGAACTTGGGCTGGGTTACGCAGTGTGAATACCTTGCAAAGACGGTATTGTTGGAATGGGCCACATGACTAGTTGTATTAGCTCTCACGTGGGGGATAGGGGCTTATTACCAGGTTTCTGGGGGACTTGAGTGGCAGGAGCTGGGATTAGAGACCTTTGGTTCATGTCTGAAGGTATGATAGGTGAGTACCCCTATATCACCCCCTTCCACTGTTTCTAAGGACTGGCTAAGAGGTGCTTAAAATCACCCATCCCTTCCCTGCCAGAACAGAGTGTAATGTGTGGGTCTGAAGCAGGCTATGCCTAATCTGGGAGGTGAGAGGAGAGAGGAGAAAAAGGCAGGCTGGGACATGTTCAGACTTCACAGGAGAGAAAAGGGGAACACAATGTATTTTTTTTTCCAAAAATCTTCTTGCCCATGGAAGCCATCATGCTTTTTGTGAGAGATCCCTTTGCTCCCCATTAAAGTGCTTCTGTGGTTGCATTTCTTAAAATTGCAATTAAATAATATACCCTGACAAGCTGATCAAGTGCTTGGCACTCTGAAGGAAATTGGACCCATCGGGGTACATTTTTAAAGTTATGTATAGGGCAGAGGATGAATGAAGTGCACAAATCCAATCAGAGCTGATGAGATTTGGGCAGCCTTAGAAGCTCACTATGCACTGAAACTGCTCCTTTATGTGGTTTAATGTGCAGGAGGGCCTGTTGATAACGGTCTCAAAGGTGCCATGTAGACTCTGGGGGCTGGAAAAGAGGGAGCTGGTGAAAGAGCTTTCAAGATTATTAGTATAAAAAGATGATGAAAAAATACCTCCCGTCATAAAATTGTATCACCACATTATTTTGTTAGCCTGCTAATGAGTTTTCTCTGGGGGTGAGAACGGGGCAGTTCTTATGCTTTTATGTAATTACAGAATGATCCTGTGAGCCCATCTGTGCAAAACTTTTTGTTGCAAATACTCAGAGGTTTTTATGACAATCAATCTTGTAAGCTGTATGTGCGTATCTCCCATTGAAGTCTGAGGGGTCCTACGCAGGGAGAGCTGGCAAGGCAAATCTCACATCTTTTGCAAGTTTCAGGCTGCCTGGTGATTTTGAGATGACACCCTGCATGAGGCATGGATTTCCCAGGAAACTGGAAGAAATGCCACAGTTTCATTATGAATTTTGAGATTTGATGGAATCTGAAACACTGTGAAAAATCAAGAGTTACAAGCCCATGGAGACTGGAAGCAAAACAAAAGTACCATTTGATGTGATTAGCTTGAGGGTTCTTTTCCATAGTACCTTTGTGATGCCAGCAGCTTAAGCTCACAGGATCTCTCACAGGTGTTGGAAGTCACTCCAAGGTAAAAATCATGTAATCTGATTTAAAATTGCATGGAAAAAAAGAATCAGAAGCTGTGCTCAAGCACCCTCTTTTCTTGGTAGCAGCTGGTCTTCTGTCCCCTTATAGGTACTTCAGCAACACTTTCTTTTACATTTTGCATCTGTAGATAGCCAGTAGGTTCAGCTGTCACTTCTTTTTCCAGGCCAGTATATTTAAGTTTGGATTCAATTGTTTTGTGTTTCATTTATTTTGTTACAATAGAATATCTGTTTTCTTAGCATTATCTAATTTTTTTCTCTCCATCTCCATTTTCTCTAGCTCCTCCGTGTCACACTTTCTTCATCGTTCTCCCTTTTTTCTCTTTCTGGTTTGTGGCTTTATACTTTCTTTTTCAATGCTTAACTCATTTTATGCCCTGCTGCGATGCATACAGTACGGTACAACTGGAGTTGTATGGCTGTAGATTGTGGTGCAGTGGATGAAGTACCTGTTTATATACAGATACTGCACCTCAGATTCTGTAAGGCTTCATACACATTTTTTCAAGCAGCAGGAGATCAGCTTCCCACAGCCTGCATGTGCCTGACAGTTCAGTGCTACCCTGATAGGCAGCTCTTGGGAAGCTCTTGTTTGGACGTCTGGATCTTTTTCCCCCTCCAAATCTATCAACTATCTTAAAGTGGCTTGCCCTTTACTAGTGTCATCATATAAAGCTTTGCTTTCCTTACAAAGCAATTAACTGTTCATAACTGCCTCCTTCTCTTGGTTAAGCAAAGTTGTAAATATATTATTGTAATATATTTGAAGACTGCTCTTTGTCCATGCTCTAGAAACATTTTTCCCAGATCAAGCTTCTGGCTTTTCTAATCGCCCACCTTTTACATTTTCTTTCTTCACCTTCATCTCATCGGTGAAGAAATTGCCATGTGGGAAGAAACAACCCTTAACGGTCATTTTTACAATGTTCCTGCTTCTCTGCTGGACAGTAAGATCTATTACATAGACCTTCTTCTTGAAATTAGATATTTCCTTTGCTATTCTGATCAACGAACATTTGAAGAACTTCAGTGTTCTTATTTAAACCTCTTTTGTTGGTGTTTCTTACGTGCAGGTTGGATAAACATTTGTCTGGGGTGAGCTGGAGATGATCCTGCCTACAGCGGGGGGTTGGATTGGATGATCTCTTGAAATCTATCCTTTTTCTATAATTCTTTGAAAGACAAAAGAGGCCTTCAGCAGAAATTGCTTTTTTCCTAGAGTAGACTGAGGTGTCCAATCTCTTTCTTGTCCTCCGATTTTACTTCTTAGATTGATTGTCACGGCGGGGTCCTCCAGGAGGGCCGTGATCTCCTCGAGGTCCCTCGCTCCGTGTCAAGGCCGGCCCAAGGCACCCTCTTATTCTCGCCCGCCACGTCTTGCTGGTAAATATAAGGTTGGGAGGCTGCCTATGACTCCCTGGGCACGGCTACTCGGGACCTCTGTCCCCGCGGTCCTTCCGGACTTCTGTGGTCTCCCAGTGTACTGGGTGCTCCCCAGGCACCCTAGCCTTATGGGCTGCACGTGGCTCCAACCACCCCTAATACCACACCCCAAGCCTCCCAGATGGGAAAGATGTTGTTGGGTCAAACTACGCGCCTGCTCTCCCGGGCCTTCTCTGTGATCTAGCCCGCTCCGGGCTTTCTCCTCAAACCCGCTCTGGGCCTTCTCTAAGATACGCTGGTCCACTACGGAACTCCCTAGCGAGTCTCTGGTCCTTTAGGCCCACCGCCCTGTTACCCTCTCTGGTACGGGCTCACCGCGCTGCTACTCCCTGTCCTCCCGGGGCAACCGCAGCACCTTGCCCTTGTCCTGGGTTTTTTCACAGTTCTAGCCTGTTACCGGGCTCGCTACTCCTGTCCTGGGTTTCTTAAATATGGCCCCTCTCGGGCTCCTCAATATCGCCCCGCTCTAGGGCTCCTCAATAGTCACCCCTCCCTGGGGCTGGGGTCTATGCACCCCGCAAGTGACGCCCTTGCTGGCGTCTGCTGTGCCCGTCCTGGGCTTCCTAATATGGCGCTCCCCCTCTTTGGGGCTCGCCGTGCCCACCTTGGGCTCCTCAATATACCAATATGGCGCTCCCCCTCTTTGGGGCTTGCTGTGCCCACCTTGGGCTCCTCAATAGACCAATATGGCGCTCCCCCTCTTTGGGGCTCGCTGTGCCCACCTTGGGCTCCTCAATAGACCAATATGGCGCTCCCCCTCTTTGGGGCTCGCCGTGCCCACCTTGGGCTCCCTGATAAAATCGCCCCTCTCTCTGGGGCTGGGGTCTACGTACCCCGCACACAACCTGGGGTCTGTGTTCCCCGTCCGCAACCCACTGGTTGCGCTTCTCACTGCCAGTTGCGCCTGCACTGGCGCGTTAGCTATGCCTTCACTGGCGCAGTGAGAATAATGCGCCCTCCTGGCGCTAAACTGTGCCCTCACTGGCGCTGGACTGCGCCCTCACTGGTGCTAGGGCACCCCACCCCTATGGGGTCCCTATGAGGTCAATGCACCCTCTTGGCGCTAGGGCACCCCACACTCTCCGGGGTCCCTATGAGGCCTCCTCCAACCCCTAAAGCCTCACCCAAGCCTCCGGTTGTAATACACACCCTAACCAAACAAAACACAAGCCTCCTGGCTGTAACTTAACTCAAGGCCGCTTGGCTGCAACAACATAGCTCCTGCACCACAAAGCCACCATCCTTCAGCCTGCTTGAGCAGTCCTCGCATCTTAGCCCCATGAGCTCCTGCCTCTCTGGCTGCTGGCAGGGAACTGCCAGCCTGGCTTCAGCCCTGGGCTTTATAAGGGCCAGGCCCTGCCCCTATAGGTAGCTGGCTCCCCTTAGTTGCTCCGGCAACCCGCAGCTGCTCTCGTTACCCAGGCAACCCTCAGCTCTTCTCGTTATAACGTGCCAGGGCTCTGTCTCTCTCTCCCTGGCAGTTTCTCTTCTCTAGGAGCAGGGGCACTGAGGTGCCCTGCGACACTGATGAAAACTTTCAGACATTGTTTCCTTTCTCCTGGCCACATGCAAACATTTTCCTTTACTCTTCTACTTGAAAATTACTTGGAACACTCTAGTAGTTATGTGGTAGAGGACAGTGCACAGCTCCTTCCAAAACTTACCTCTGGCTACTGCAACTGCTTCAGCTTCTTTAAACTCTCATTTTTATTTCTCTTTGACTGAAGCCTTAGTTCCTTCTGCACCTAAAGGATATATACACCCTCCATAAACTGCTAGGGACTTAGTTGTAGTTCTGTATTCAGTTTCTTTAGTTTTCTGTAGAGTGTACTATTGTTTTAATTATTTTCCTTTTAGTGGCACAAAAGCAGGTTATTCAAATGTGAAGGAAGGATAGGAGGTGGTGCAAAAGACCTGCTTGCCTAAACCAAGAGTGTTTCAATGACTTTAAATTTAAAAAGGAATCTTACTAAAAGTGGAGATGTGGCAATATTACTATGAATGAGTAGGGGAGCATAGTAATGGCATGTAAGCACAAAATCAGAAAGGTCAAGGCATGCATTTGAGATACAGGTAAGAGGGAACATAAGAGGTAATAAAAATGTTTATATAATTGCATTAGAAATAAAAGGAAGAACAGGGAAGTGTAGAAGGGATAGTGGAAAGGACATGTAATAATAGATGATGTAGAGGAAGGTGTTGTGTTTAATGCCTTTTTTACTCCAGTCTTAACAAGAAAAGGTCAACTGTCAGATGACTAGTACAATTATCATCAAGGAAATGAGGGTAGGAACTCAGCCTAAAGTAGGAAAAAAAAACATGCTAGAGGTTATGTAGATAAGCTAGATGTTTACAAATCAGCAGGGTCTGATGAGATTCATTGTGGAGAACTCAAGGAGTTGGATGAAGTAAGTAACCACAGAGCCACTGGCCATTATCTCTGATAACAGAGGTAAAGTGAGGTTCCAGAAGACAGGAAGAGGACAAATAAAAATCTTTAAAAAGGAGAAAAAAGGGGCGGGGGCAAGGAATTGGAGATCAGTACATTTCATTTTGACACCTGGAAAGATTCTAAAGCATATCATCAATCAGTGTGTAGCACCTAGAAAGTAATAAGTTGAGAAGTAAGAGACAATATGGATTTGTGAAGAGGAGATATTACCTAACCAACCTATTTTCCTTTTGTGTCAAGGTAACAAGCCTTGTGGAGAGTGGGGGAGAGAAGAATGTGGTGTACTTTGACTTCATGAAAGAAAGGTAGTTAGTTGTGTTAATTTGAAGTCAGGCAGAAGGCACCACAGAGTTATACCTCAGATGAATTAATACATTACTGAATTAGTGTGCAAGGTGCAACTCTGCCCTGCCTTCTGTTTGACTTCAGTAAGGCTCTTTAACTCAGTCTCCAACAACTTTCTCATAAGTAAGTGTGACAAAGGAGCCTACTTGTAGCTGGTCATCATATGGGCCACTCCTCCATCTAGGGTAATCCGCCCAGTCTCGCCTGCCACGACTTGTTGGGATATCCTAGATATAACAAGCAGGAGGCTGCCCATTTAACTCCTGATACCAAGGGGTTTACACATGGCTCTGACCTTCCCTTACCATGTCCCATGCCTTGCAGATGGCATCCAAAATTGCAGTTGCTCTGGCCAGAAGCTGGGCCAAACTCTGCCTCTTGCTGGGCCTCTCACAGGGCCTCATTCGTTCTGCCCTGCTCATCTTGAGTGGCCTTCAGGCCATCAGGGTTACCTACATATACTCTGGGTGATCCCCCTGCAGCCCTTTGGGTGCCTCTTGCAGCCTACTCTATGGGTAGGTCCTTACACCTAATATTAGGCTGACTTTAGCCACAAGCCCCTCTCCAGGCACTGGACTCTTTCTGCCTCCCTTCCTGGGGCTACTCTCTACCCACTTCCTGGGGCTTGGGGTCTTACACCCCCGGGGACTCAGTTGCCTTTCTCTCAGCATGCCTGGCCTCATTGTTTGATCTATAGCCCACTTGGTAGTGGGGGCTAGGGTTATAAGGTGCCCCTAGCCACCTTTCACTGTGGAGGCAACTGGCCTGGCATTTCTGGGGAGCTGCCCCACCACAGGTAGCCCCACGAGGCCATCCGTCCCCAGCAGGGTGTAGTTTCAAGTCATACCCAGGACCAGGAGCCTCCTGCCGTCCCCACAGCTCCTGCTGTTACCTCCAAGGTGTTCCTGAGCCACTCAGCTGGATGTTGTTCCTAGCCCTGAGAGCCTGAGCTAAAATGGAGTCTGCTCAGCTCTCTCCTCCAATCACATGACCCTCACAGGGTCATGTGACCACCTCATCAGGGCTGGCCTGCACCTGCTGGCTGCCCTACTAGCACTGAAAGCCCTTAAAGTGACAGGCACTAAAGGTGCTCTGTCACACTAAGCTAAAGAAATACAGTCTGTAAAGAAAAAGTCTTTTGTAAGGGGTGTGCATACCTGGTTAGATTGTCATACTCAAAGAGTAGTCTTCAATGGCTCGGTGTTAGACTGGGAGAGGTTATCAAATGGAGTTCTGCAGGGGCCTATCCAATATCTTAATTAAAGACTGGATGGATAGAATTGGGAGTACACTGTAAATTTGCAGGTGATAACAAGCTGGGTAGGGGTAGCAGGTATTTCAGAAGATATGATTAAGATTCAAAATAATTGGAAAAATAGTCTGAAAGAAATAGAATCTATATGGACAAGGACAAAGTACTATACCGATAAAGTAACAGTCCAATGCACAAATACACATTGGGGAGCAATTGGCTGAGCTGCAGTACTGGAGAAAAGTGTGATGTGTTGTTCATTAGCCATTATATATGATACTATTTCTTCACCAGGCACCAACTTTGCTTTCAGTTTTGGGTCCCTGTTCAGAACAAAAAATATATCAGAATGGAAACTGTGTGGTGCTCACTGTCTGCTGGGCTAAGTTAATCTCCCCAGCAATGTGGAGCCACAAGATAGAACAGAAAGGGCCTAGGGTGGCAGTGATCTGCAAACTGAATGAGTCTACGCTGTGTGTTATTGTTTGGGGGAGAAAAAGGCTAATAACATACTAGAGTGTAGTAACTTGCATAGGAGAGTTTTATGCAAGTCAACAGGCTGATTTTTTTTTTTTTTTTAATTCTTTTCAGCACTGGGGAGGTTTCCTCTGGAGTACTGAGTTCGGTTATGGGCAATGTGCTTCAAGAAAGATGTGGACAAATGGGAAAAAAGTCCAGGGGAAAACAGCCAAAATGACTAGACAGCTAGAAAACATGGCATAAGAGGAAAGGCTGGAGGTACGGGGATGATTTGTCCTGGAGAAGAGAAGACTGAGGTGGGGGTTGATAAATCTTCAAATACAAAAAAGTTGTTATAAACAAGATGATGATCAGTTGTTCTCTGTGCTTATAGGGAGTGGGAAAGAGCTAATACAGTTAAATTGCAACAAGGGAGATTTAGATTAGAGATTCAGAAGAACTCTTAACTATGGAACAGATTACCTAGAGAGGTAATAGAATCTCCCTCAGGAAGCTTTTAAGAGCAGGGTCAACAAACATTTGTCTGGGGTGATTTAGCCGGGATGATTCTGCCTTGAGCAGGGCTAGATGACCTCCTGAGATCCCTTCTAGCTGTAATGTTTCTATCATTCTATATTCAGAAGCTCTTGATTTGGCTGATTTCAAACAAGTGACCTTCTGGCAAAAGACTTCTAGTCTCATTTCAAGTCCTCTGAGATTTCCAGTCTCCCTAGAGGTGATTTTCAGACATGGGGAAACAGCTGCATGCTGAGGAGTAGGTCCATGCCAGAGGAGAGTTAGGAGGAGCTGTACTGTAGTGAGGGAATTCCCTCTTTGGAAAAGAAGTAATAGATCGGGGGCAGGCAATTATTTCGGGCGGAGGGCCACTTACTGAGTTTTGACAAGCCATTGAGGGCCGCATGGCAGGCAGCCAGGGGCAGATAAATACTAATTTTCTAAATTTTTAGGGGACCCGCGGGCTGGGTAGAATGGCCTGGTGGGCCGCATGCGGTCCACAGGCTGCATTTTGCCTACCCTTGTAGCAGATGTATGGCCTCAGCTCTGCTGCTCAGGATGAAGTTCATGCCCCTGACCTTACTTTATTGTTTTTGGGAAGGCTAGCACCACCAGTGACACTAACCAAATGCTGCACCTTTACTTCCCTCACACACCTTTGGGGCTACCTGTATAGTTACATTTTCAGAGAAACTCTTTGGATCTCTTGTCATCTTTGTCATACATCTTTGGTCTCTAGTGCAGGATGCCATCTAGATGGGGTGCGTGCTATAATAGGTGCATTTCACCGGCATGGCTTTTTTAAATTTTTTTTTTTAGAGTCACTACCTGTTCCCTTGTAATTAGCCTGTGTTTGTTGCATTTTTAGTCACAAACCAAGGACATGTTTTCTGCCTGTTTCTGATAGCTAGGAATTTCCGGACATCTGCTGGGAGATGCAGACAGCAAGGTGCCATCGCTCACGCAGGTTTCTAACCTGTGTACAGGACCTCCACCTGACACAGGAGGTGCATGGTCCCACTAGGGGGAATGCCATACTGGATCTGGTATTGGCAACAGGAGATGACATGATTGGGGACCTCCAGATCGGTAGCCATTTGGGAGACAGTGATCACCTAATAATAGAATTCAACATAAGACGGTGAGTGGGTAAGGTAACTAGTAGGGTGAAAGTGCTAGACTTTAGGAAAGCTGATCTCAATGCACTCAGGCGATTAGTCAAGGAAGCACTGCAGAGTAGGAGTTTTGAAGGGATGGGAGCCCAAGAAGGGTGGCTGTGCCTAAAGGAAACGATCCTTCGGGCACAAAGCAAGACGATTCCCGAGCGAGGCAAAAAAGGGAAAGGGGCCAGGAGGCTTCCATGGCTGACCAGAGAAATCCAGGGCAGCCTAAGGGCCAAAAGGGGAGCACATAAAAAGTGGAAACAGGGTGAGATCACTAAAATTGAATATACCTCCTCTGCTCGTGCTTGTAGGGAGGCAGTTAGACAGGCCAAAGCTACCATGGAGCTGAGGATGGCAACGCAGGTAAAAGACAACAAGAAATTGTTTTTTAGATATATTGGGAGTAAAAGGAAGGCCCAGGGAGGAATAGGACCCCTGCTAAATGGGCAGAAACAATTGGTGACAGATAGCGGGGACAAGGCTGAACTCCTCAACGAGTTCTTTGCCTCAGTGTTCCTAAGTGAGGGGCACGACAAGTCTCTCACTGGGGTTGTAGAGAGGCAGCAGCAAGGTGCCAGACTTCCATACGTAGATCCTGAGGAGGTGCAGAGTCATTTGGAAGAACTGGATGCCTTTAAATCGGCAGGCCCGGATGGGCTCCATCCGAGGGTGCTGAAGGCACTGGCCGACATCATTGCAGAGCCACTGGCAGGAATATTCAAACGCTCGTGGCGCACGGGCCAAGTCCCGGAGGACTGGAAAAGGGCTAACGTGGTCCCCATTTTCAAGAAGGGGAGGAAGGAGGACCCGGGCAACTATAGGCCAGTCAGTCTCACCTCCATCCTTGGTAAAGTCTTTGAAAAAATTATCAAGGCTCACATTTGTGAGAGCCCGGCAGGGCAAATTATGCTGAGGGGAAACCAGCACGGGTTTGTGGCGGGCAGATCGTGCCTGACCAACCTAGTCTCTTTCTATGACCAGGTTACGAAACGCCTGGACACAGGAGGAGGGGTGGATGTCGTATACTTAGACTTCAGGAAGGCCTTCGATACGGTATCCCACCCCATACTGGTGAACAAATTAAGAGGCTGTGATGTGGATGACTGCACAGTCCGGTGGGTGGCGAATTGGCTAGAGGGTCGCACCCAGAGAGTCGTGGTAGATGGGTCGGTCTCGACCTGGAAGGGTGTGGGCAGTGGGGTCCCGCAGGGCTCGGTCCTTGGACCAATACTCTTTAATGTCTTCATCAGCGACTTGGACGAGGGAGTCAAATGTACTCTGTCCAAGTTTGCAGATGACACAAAGCTATGGGGAGAAGTGGACACGCCGGAGGGCAGGGAACAGCTGCAGGCAGACCTGGATAGGTTGGACAAGTGGGCAGAAAACAACAGGATGCAGTTCAACAAGGAGAAATGCAAAGTGCTGCACCTAGGGAAGAAAAATGTCCAGCACACCTACAGCCTAGGGAATGACCTGCTGGGTGGCACGGAGGTGGAAAGGGATCTTGGAGTCCTAGTGGACTCCAAGATGAACATGAGCCGGCAGTGTGACGAAGCCATCAGAAAAGCCAATGGCACTTTATCGTGCATCAGCAGATGCATGACGAATAGGTCCAGAGAGGTGATACTTCCCCTCTATAGGGCGCTGGTCAGACTGCAGTTGGAGTACTGCGTGCAATTCTGGGCGCCACACTTCAAGAAGGATGCGGATAACCTGGAGAGGGTCCAGAGAAGGGCAGCTCATATAGTCAAGGGCCTGCAGACCAAGCCCTACGAGGAGAGACTAGAGAAACTGGACCTTTTCAGCCTCCGCAAGAGAAGGTTGAGAGGCGACCTTGTGGCTGCCTATAAGTTCATCACGGGGGCACAGAAGGGAATTGGTGAGTATTTATTCACCAAGGCGCCCCCGGGGGTTACAAGAAATAATGGCCACAAGCTAGCAGAGAGCAGATTTAGACTGGACATTAGGAAGAACTTCTTCACAGTTCGAGTGGCCAAGGTCTGGAACGGGCTCCCAAGGGAGGTGGTGCTCTCCCCTACCCTGGGGGTCTTCAAGAGGAGGTTAGATGAGTATCTAGCTGGGGTCATCTAGACCCAGCACTCTTTCCTGCTTATGCAGGGGGTCGGACTCGATGATCTATTGAGGTCCCTTCCGACCCTAACATCTATGAATCTATGAATATGAAAGAACTCTAGTAAAGTGTACATCTTTTTTATTTTCACATATAAAATATTCTCACACAGACAGCTGGGATCCAGTCAATTCAATTCTGAATGGCACACTGGTCTCCAAAGCTGTTTATTGCCACCTCTCATCTCAAATCTAGGGAAAGTGCCAGAGATCAGGTAACAATGAAGTATAGGGAAAAGCCTCTATTAAAATCTCTCCCTGACAATGTCCTTTCCCTCTCTTCTTTCCTTGATTGGAAGAGGAAGGTAGCCAAACGTGTTTCTGTCATTCACTTTGTTAGAACTGTGAAAATATCAGCCTGTTCACACAATGGCTGCTTAGCTTTCCTATTCGATTCTTTACAAGGGAGGTTTGAGCTCAGTGTTTTTTTAGTAGTATCTGATCTTGTACTGAATTAAACTGAAATGGGCATAAAAACTGAATACAGAAAAAAATGAGACCCATAGCTGCTAAGGTTGCGAATGCAGACTCCTCTCCTTTATTTCTTACCCAATTTGTATTCTGGACAGGGGTGTTTTAAAGGAGGTTGGAGAATAGTTGTTCCTATCTGAATGCCTTTGTGATCTCTCTAGTTCATTGATGTTTCTCAGATTCTGTACATCATTGTTCCCTATTGAAATGGTAACTAACAACATCTTTAGGAAAATGTCAATCTCAAGCTTACAGAAGGGCTGGGTTGATACCTCCTAGGCTATTAGATGCTGAAGGCCTGTTTTATTCATGAGAAAGGTACATCATAGGCAACACTGGAAGCTTCTGTTAGGTGCTGAGTATACGTCAACCCCAAGTTAACAGAATAAGAGGGTAGGTTTTTTAGGGTTTTTTTCAGTCCTCTTCAGTGGTGCCCTTCCTGAGCCAGGCAGTTAAGGTGCCAGCTTTTTACTGGGTTTTTTTGGCTAGGACTGTGCTAAGACTACTTCCTTTCATGTCAAATCTAAGCAGCTGCTGGATGGCATTGCCTTTCTGTGAACAGTGACCATATTTTGCCACTATTCACAGCTCTGCATTTCATCAAATAAAACCCCTCTTGTGGTGCCTTCTATAGGATGCAGGGTCGGGGCATGAGGACACGTTCAGAAAGCTCGAATGTAGACCTAGAGCTTTGGTTTTCAATCTTCAAGGCACTCCTCTTCGGGGTGGTGGCACCCCTCCAAAAATGCCACCTCTAAGTTTTCACTCATTTTTTGACAACAGAGAAACAATAGAGCAATTCTGTTGCAAAGAACTCGGTCTGCAACAGGTCAGGATGTTTTTAACACGCTGGATTCCTATTTGAAATCTCTGGGTTTATCTTGCAAATCATGTTAGCACACCTAACAGTGCTTACATTGTTTGCAAAGTGTGGCATTTTTTAAAGGATCTGAAGGCACTCCAGGTTCTCATGACCCCCTGGTTGAGAATCACTGGCCTGCGACTTTCGTGGTAAAGAGGAGCCTCAACCAGGGAGGGTTAGTTGTGTCCCTTATTAGAGTTTCAGACATTTTAAGCCAACTAAAGATGGAAATCTTTACCTTCTTGAAGAACTACCCTCATGAGCATCAATGGGATGGGGCAGCGGGGTGGGAAGCAGGAAACTGGAAGGTAGTAGGGGAAGGCAAGAGAACTGGAGCTATCTGTGAAGAGGTGAAGTGTATATTAACGTGGCTTTTGAACTTAGAAATTGCCTTAGTGCTACGAGGGGAGGGGTGGGAAACATATCCTCATTTTCTTCCAATTCAAACTTAAGGTAAAGTGGAAGAGAATTAGAACTGTGTTAATTCCTCTTTCTTCAGCAGTAGAAGCTCACTGTTGTTTCAAAAGGCCATGTACCACCACCATGTCATTTTTCTTGCCTTCCTTTCACACTAATGCTGCTGCAGATAGCAAAGACCTGAAAAGCTAAAGATTCTTCTGGCTGTTGTTCAGAGAGACCTAATGAGTTGGCAATTCTGTCTGTTTATCCTGCTGTCTGGTGGGGTATCCTCTTTCACCCTCCCCAATCCCAGTTGTTGCAGCTGGAGCATTGTTCTGATTCAGTCATTCTGGAGATGTTGTCACAATTTGTCAGGTGCTGAGAGTGATACTTGCTTGATGGAAATATTGGGCCCATTGTGAATCAGTTCTAATAGCTTTTCACAGCAAGGCTGTAAGACAATGAGGGAAATTTGCTGCACATGCACACAAACCATTTTGTATTATGTATAAAAACAAATAATAAGGAGGATAAATGAAAAATGGTGAGATCATCTCAAAGTATCTCTGCAAGGTTGCATTAAACATTTTCAGGCACAATAGGAAATGTCAGCCAAGTTCTTTAATGACACAAGTGTACAAATACGTAGATAATACAAACAAGCAGGTGTGCATAAAGAATTCGTTCTAGTGGAGGCTGAAGCAGAGGTATATGCAGGAATCTTAATAGGTATTTCAAAGATGGGGAAACACAAAGCTACTGTACCAGATTTAAAAAATAGTAGTAGAGCTGACTGAAAAATTTCTAATGGAATTTTTTTGATTCTGACAAAACATTTCTAATGGAAACTTTCCATGAGAACATGCTAATTTTGATAGTTTTCTTCAAGGGACAAGAAAAAGCATTTTGCTATAAATTTTATTTTCTAAATTAGGATACTAAGTGAAAACTCAAAATAAGAAAATGGGCTGAAAACATATTTTTAAACACTTTTTTTTGTTTTGGAGTTCTGAAGCTTTGTTTTTGTTCTGAATCGGTACTTTTTGGGCAATGAAAATTTTGAGTTTTAACTAGCTCTATTGGTGAACAAAAGTCTGCAGGCTGGTTTGGCTTACTGAAATGAGTTTGGCTATAATTTATTTTCCATTGGAAAGGAGTGTGTGTTACAGGAACCACTACCACAATTAGCAATAATGGACACCATCGCTGACAGCTTTGGAAAAGCCAGGGACTGAATGGGTGTTGAATTACCCTCTGATCAGTAGGAACAGCCTCACCCTAGCAGGGCTGAAGCATAATAATAGTAGTACAAACTGGGGGAGCCTGACTGGGGCTGTCCACACTGTACCTGACCTACAGATAAAGCAGGCTCATTCTGCAGGGCTGTCAGAACAGCCTTTTAATGAGGAATAAGTGAACAAATGAGAGGTTTAGGTTCAACTATTTTTTTTTTTCTCACTCAGAGAATAGTCTGTGTCTGGAATTCTCTGCTCCAGAAGGATTAATTTCATTAGGAGTTAAGAAACAAATGGCTGATTTTTTGGACAAATCTAAATGGGATTGGAGGCTGAGTTACCACTGTGGGTTATGTAGTGTTGTGTAGTGTAATATCTGATTTTTAGGATTGGGAAGGTATTTCCTCTTGGAAAATATCTGTACATACTTTTTCTCTTCTTCCTCTTTTTCTTGCTGCCATTCTTCAGAGGAGTGGATGATGATCAGGTCAGTTTACCCCATGGGCTGGAGGAGGTGATGGTCATTGGCTGAACTCAGTCCTTCTTGCTCAAAATTTTCAGTTTTACAAATATTAGACCTGTTCCACAGTTCAAGTCAAGAGGAAAACTCCCATGCACTTTTATAAACTTTGGATTAGGCCCTGATATGCACTGGGGTTGAATGGTTCCCGTCTACTCAGTCAGGGGTGGGAAACCCTAGGAAAGAAATTTGCTCCAGTAGCATGGGGATGGCTGCTGGACATCTTGCTGCTCAATGATCAAATGCACTGATTCTCACGGTGCAAAAGAGGAATGTTTCTGATCTGCAGGATGGCAAGATGTTCTATATTTTAAAAAATACATCTGAGTTGTGAACTTCTGATTTGCCTTTGTGTAGTAGTTTCATTGCTTTTGACAACATCCTTGAGAGGAGACCAAGTGAGTGTGTGGTTCTTGCTAGTCAGCTTAATACATTTCCTTTCAACACTTGGCATTAAACTTTCAGAAAGTCCCAATTCATGGCAAAAGTTTGCTGGTGGGTGTGTCATTTCTTATTAGCTCTTGAAAAAGTCCTGAGTTCTGATGCATTTGAAGGAAGGAATGCAAAGAAGTTGATTATAAGGACTTGTCTGTGCTTCATATGCATCTATGAGGGAAAAATCCAAAGAACTGGAAATGCGTATAAAAAGCCTGGTTTTCCAGGGTGTAGAGGTTTTGGCAACAGGGAAAATCTAATTTGGAGGTAGGGTAGGGCTGTTTTCAGTTTATATTGGCAAATACTGACATTATAATTGGAAGAAAATGTTGTCATTTTGTCTGCTGTGCGCTGAATCTTGAAATGGAAATTTTGTCAGCTGCAAGGGCATCTGGGAGATGCATGCATTTTATTTCATTGCACATGCAGAGTGTTAGAGTAAGTCACTGTGCGCTCATTTTTTTTCTTTTCCTTAATTTGAAATAAACTACCTATGCAGGCAAACCAAGCAACTGCTTTGGTGTATGACAGAGCATGGCATCAAAAATTGAATGTCTGTCATTCACACAAGGGTAGAGCCTAATTTGCCTGGTGGGAGTGCCTGCTTTTTAGATTTTCAAGAGTAGCTCTATGTCAGGGCCAGGCAGTTATTTTGGGTGGAGGACCGCTTACTGAGTTTTGGCAAGTCATCGAGGGCCACACGCCAGGCAGCCAGGGGCAGATATATATTACATTTCTAATTTTTTTAGGGGCCCCATGGGCCAGATAGAATGGCCTGGCAGGCTGCATCCAGCCCACGGGCTGCATTTTGCCCACCCCTGCTCTGTGTGCATATATAGCTTGGAGAAAAAGATGTGTTCTAGAAGGGGTTGTTCACCCATCTTTGCTGTTCCAGGTATCCACTGTACGGGCCAGTCTCAATGTATGGTCATACCGAAAAATATTAGCATAATTCGTACTGTTACTCTAATACAAGTAAACGTAACAAGCAAACAAAGAAAACCCAAAAAACAAATACTAATAGGGCAATACAGTATGTATGTAAAACTGTTGGTCTGTCTAGGGGAATATCTGGTCTTTTTATGCCCTCCCTTCTTCTCTAACTCACTTGGTGGAAAATTAAAAAAAAAAAAAAAAAAGCAGCCTACATGGAAGAGGCTGAGAGAAGGGTAATGTAAATTACTTAAGGCATCTGAATATTTGTGGTTGTTCCACAGACAGACAGATGATGGACTGAGGTTATTTAGTATAAGAGTGGAATAAAAGGAGATAAAACAAGCGAGCTCAGGGGTTTTTACTTTCTTTGCTCTACATGATTGTTTACGTTTCATGTGCATTTATTAGAGACTCGGTTGCTGCAAGAAATCGTTGAAAAAAAATGTTTAGCAGGATTCAAAAAGGGATTAGACCTTGCCAACATGAATTGCATTTTCAGCCAAGTTTGCTACTGTGTACATTAAAAATGGTACAAGAGTTAGTGACCCACTTGCTCCAGGTTGAAAATGGATTGTCTGTAAGGGTCAGAGAAGAAAAGCCTCTCTGTGACATTGCTTTCCACGCTTGACTACATACAGTGTTATTTGTTTTTACTGAAATATTAGGTAGTGGTCACATCTGGAGGCATGGGCCATTGGTCTGATCATTTATGACAAATGTTAAACCATAAAAAACTGATTCTGCTCATGCGTACACCTGAAAGTATAATCCTGTTTGTGACATCACACTTGGTTGCCATAGAAACAATTATGGTGTCATAAACGGAGGATTAATTATAAATTTAAGTGAGAAGTAAGCAGCTGGAACAGATGAGCAATAGTTTCTTTTTAAAGCAAAACAAAACACAGCTCTTTGCTTTCATACAAAACACTGTTCCAAATAAAGAATAAGGTTCAGAGAAATGCAGTGGATATACAATACAGAGACAGAACTGTTTCTAATAAGAATATTGCTTTAAGTTTCTGGGATGTGTTGTGTGACTATCTTTTATTTTTTTTTATAAAGCAAGATCTCATTTATATAGGGAGAGGCTAGAAGGAGGCTTTTCTATATAGAGTGGCTTTCCTTTCTGGAATAGATTTTTCCGGGCATGAATCCACATTCATTTCTCTGATGGATTTTTTTTTTTCTTTCCTTTTCTTTAGGTGAGGAAAATTATATGCCATCGGGGTTAATGTTGCACTGCAGTTTATGTGAGAAATAAACACAGGGGACTGAAAGCAATAATACCTTAAAAAGAAATGTAATCAAAGTAATTTAACCATTTAATTGCTGAGATAGATGTGAATGGCCACCTCTGCTTTTAATGACTTTCTTCTTTGGACTTGTTTGCATCTGGAAAATGATGGTCCATAGAGTTGAGTTTCACAGAACGGTATCTTCTGATTTACCTTTTGTCTCCCTTGCTATTTGGAAGTCTAGTTACTAGAGAGAAAATTGAATCAGGCACGTGCAGATTTTGTGCTGCAAGCTGCTAGGAATTGAAGCACAATATGAAATGTTCAGCCAGACAAATAATCTGCTTTTACCAACCCCCCGGCCCCTTCTCCTCTTTTCCTTATTGGAATGGCCAACAGACCATTCCATTTCTGTTAGTGGGGTGGCTAGGGGTATGTTACCACTCTTGTGTTCATGTAAGTTTGTAAAAACTGGGAAAATCAGAATTGCTTTAATAGTATCAATACTTGCACTTGCAGATTCCACCGTTCCATCAGCACGTCTTACATTCTCTGTCAAAGAGACAAAAACTGCTTAGCTTTGACTCATTCCCTGTTCTTATTGATGTGACCCGAACTGCTCAGGCAGCAATGTTTTCAGGAGAAGGGCTCTTGAAAGCAGTTATTAGTATATAGCAGAGGGACTGGAAGTGGTGTGAGAAGGTAGCTGAGGGTGACACCGGGAATGGAACTGCTGGCAAAGAATTGCCTGTAGGTTTATGCGTGGGTGTCAGTTTGTGCTTGTGTTTTGCTTTTTTCTAGTGCCATTTGGTTAGCTCCATTTTTTTAGAGCCTCTTCTGGGGGCAGAGGAAAGCATGTGTTTACATTGTATGGGAAATGAAAGGCAGAGATGAGGATTTTGTTTCCCAGGGGGCCTGATTGCCTCAGCTGTTGCCTTCATGCGGTCACTGCTCACACGGTGTGTTCAGAAGGAGTGGGGGTGATGCCCACCCATTGTTTGTCTTTAAGTGTTTAAGTGAAAAGCATTGTTTTACATTTTCTCTAAGAAAGTCTGAAAATGATTACCCCGGTGTACTGGTTTGGTTTGCCAGCCATAATCTGTATGCTATAATACAAAGGGGTGGCCTGAACCACTGCTGTAATAATACTCCCTAGACTAGCACCCTCCTAGCATTCAAAACCCCAGCTTCTTCGCAGCATGTACAATGTTAACTTCTGCAACTGCCAGCCCAAGCATTTTCTGGAAAGAACTGAAAAATGCTTGGTTTTGTGTATTGCAGGGGTTTCTCTGTTCCAGTGAGATTAGTCAGGGAGCAACAGGGCAATCGGTTTTATTGTACAAAAGGGTTAATTGAATGCTGTTCAAGCATAACATCAGGCAGCAGCAGGAGACCAACACAACATAGAATAGCCCTGCCTACCGGCGGGAGTGCACTCCACCTCCCACCGTTCAGTACATAACGCTTAGGACTTGCACTTCATACTTGCAAAACACTGTACAGAAACAAATTAATCCTGACTGCATTCTTACAAGGTAAAGAGCCAAAGGTATTGCTCACCTTTTATAGAAGAGGAAACCAAAGAATAGAAGTTAAAGTCTGAATTTTTCAAAAGCCTGGGGCATAAAGAGCAATCCTGGGTGCCCATTTAGCCACTCAAGTACGTACTGTATCCCTGGGGGATTGTCAAAGCTGTTTCTGCCAGGCCCAAAGGGTAGAGGTGGGGGCAGGATTTGCTGGGTGCAATCTTAAGGATTGTGGTCCAGCAGTGCTATGAGATGAGCAGTATACAAATACCATGAGAAATATCATTACTAATCCCCTCCAGTGTGGGAGAAATCTTTTTTCTTCCTCCTCTGTTCCCCACACTGGCATTAAAAGAAAATCTCCTTCCTCACATACATGATGTTGCTGAATGCTGTTTATCTCCACACCCTTGCTGGATGGAAGCATGTGTTCTAGACAATCTTTTTTTCTCGTTGATAAATGAAGATGCAGCTGCTCAGGGGAAAATTAGAGGCTGCTTTAGCTGCTTGAGTTCAACTCTTAGTTATTAGCTGGTTGGTTTCTATGCCAGAGGGGCATGCCAGCTACCAGCAGGCACTTCCAAGCAAAGTTGCATCTGATTCTCCAGCTCTAACTGCCACCTAATGTTTCTAAACCTACCTAAACTCTTGTTTTTCCAGTTTTTAAATATTTAATAAAAACAAATAATCGAATGGGAGGACACAGTAACCGGGTGGCCTCCCAGTTTGTTGTTTCTTTTTCTTTTTTTTGTGGCATTTATTTTCCTCAAGTGGCAGAATGGAGGAACATCTCGCATCCTGCTTCAACTGCTAAAATACCTCTGTGATGTGAGGAGTGGTTGGTTTAGGTGGTGGAGTTTTTTTGGTTTTGAACTTTTTACCTTGTGCAGTTTTGCATTGCAGCTTTGTAATATGGCCATATAGGCCAGGTGCAGACATTACTTACAGGTATAAGTGATTGGAAACCGGTCTATACCTGTAACAGAACAGAAGTTTGGCATGTGTAGATTGGTTTAACAATGGTGGAACCTGGTCTATGATTTGCACCAGAGGTGCCAAGTACATGGGGGCCCAACAGCCCTGGCCCCCCTTGGGAAGAGGTCTGTCACCTGAAATGCGTCAAATTTCCTTTATGTCTATCATCTTAGGCCCCTCCCAGGAAAAAATAAAAATCGGTGCCTATGATTTGCACCCCCACCAAAGGGCAAATGTGTGTTCTGTTTGGTACCAATCTAAACTACTCTGCTTACAAAAGACCACATAACTTGTAGCCATTCTGCCTGGGGCTTTTTGCAGTCTGTACCTAGCCCCAGGAGGAAGCTGTGTACACTGAGAGTGTAAGCATGACATAAAAGGGAAGGAGAATGTTAAACTTCCAGATCAGATTGGGATGCTGGTGTCACAACAGAGAGTGGTGCCAGCTAGACTGTTAGGAAGGCAAAGACTAAGGGCCTTGTCACACTTTCACTTGCAACAATTGAAAATCATTAGAATGTAGCGACCCATTAAAGTTCGTACATGTTAGGAGATAACCCTTGCCTGAAAGGGAACATTTTTGCAACACCCCAAGAGCGCTTAATACATGCTGTGTCTTAAGTGCACTTAGTAAGTATTAAGTTGCACGCGTGTCACCACCCTAACGATCCTCTGACGAATGGACAGTTGTGTTCTTTAGAGAAGCTTATAACCTTTTGGGCTAAGGACAGACATTCAAAAAGCCGGAGCCTGAATTGATTCAGTCTTTGCAGGTTAGTCTAACCTGGCTAGGCTGAACCAATTTGAAAGTGAACAGACATTCCTTTATGCCTGCAGCCACTCAGGCCAGGAGCTGGGATAAGCCCCCTCCTTGCCCCCTCTTCTAGACACCAGACGGAGGGGAGAATAACCCCCCTTCCTGCCCCCTCTGCCTCAGGGGGCCATTCTGGCTTGCCTCTGGCTGCGCTCCCAATCCCTCTGCTGCAGCAGCGAGGCGGGAGCACCCAGCAGACCCTGGCTTGGGTCCATGCCGGTGGGACAGGGAGGAGGGATGAAATGCCCTCTCTGGCCAGTTCACTTCAGGCTACTGCCCGGGCTGGCCATGCCCCTGCTGCAGGAGCAGCCAGTGGAGAAATTCAGGTCTGTCCTGGTGGGACAGGGAAGGGCGAGGCGAGGGCGAAACCTTTTCTCTGCTCCCTTCAGGGGCCAGCATCTGGCCAGGCCCCTGCCCCTGCCTGTCCCTGCTCAGGGTTGGGTAGCACAGGGGCGGGGCCAGCCCTGCTCGGTTGGAGCAGAGAGCCCAGCTCAGAGAGCATGGCGGGATGCTGGTGGACTCTGGTTTAACTTAGACCAGGAAGCAGTCTGAGACAGAAGTTGCATAAATCAGTTTCATAGATTTCACAGATTTCATAGACATTTGGGCTGGAAGGGACCCCGGAGGATCATCGGGGGCAGGAAGTCAGCAGGGATCATAGGATCTCAGCAAGATAAGCATCCAAATGTGTCTTCAAAGAGTTCAAAGTGGGTGCTTGAACCGCCTCTGGCGGCAGTCTATTCCAGACCTTGGGGGCTCAGACAGGAAAGAAGTTCTTCCTTGTGTCCAGCCTGAATCGGTCACAGTGGCGTTTGTGACCGTTTGATCTTGTCATCCCTTGGGGGGGTCTCTGGTGAACAGACGTTCCCCCAGATCCTGATGAGCATGCCTGATAAACTTATAGGTGGCCACCAGATCACCCCTGAGCCTGCGCTTTTCCAGGCTGAATAGCCCCAGGGCGCTCAGCCTCTCATCATAAGGTCTGTTTTCCTGACCTCTGATCATGCACATGGCTCTCCTCTGGACTCTCTCAAGCTTCTCCACATCCTTTTTGAATTGAGGAGCCCGAAACTGGATGCAGTACTCCAGCTGCGGCCTCACCAAGGCTGAGTACAATGGGAGAATGACATCCTGAGATTTGCTTGAGAAGCATCTATGGATGCAAGCCAGCGTTTTGCTCGCTTTACTAGCCACAGCATCACATTGAAGGCTTATGTTCATCTTGTGGTCAACCATGACCCTCAAGTCCCTTTCATCTGTAGTGCTAACCAGTGTAGCACTACTGAGCCGATAAGCATGCTGCAGGTTTTTTCTCCCAAGGTGGAGAGTTAGAGCTCAATCAGTTAAGTCTGATACTATATTCAACCAGGTTTATCTCAAACCAGTTTTGGCTATTTTGAAACTGGTCTATGTGCACTGAATTTATGTTCTGTTGCAGGTTTAAACTAGTTTCCAATCACTTGAACCAGTTTATGTGTAACTTCTGTCCCTAGCTTTTGAGGCTTATAATGGACCAGTGGTAATTTTACTGGGAATAACCTGGGGCGGTAGGGGGGTGGGGGGAGAGGGAATGCCAAAGACTACATCAAGTCTCATAGTTAGGGAGATTTGCATGCTGTTTAGTACATAATTTTACAAATTAGAAGCTTTGCTGAATCTTCAGTGACTTCTGAATGTGTAGAAAGTAGCAGGTATTTTCACTTGCGTTTGGCTAGGAAGCCACTAGCTTTTTCTTTAGAGGGAAATATGGCCATAGTAATCCATGTCTTTGTGTGCCGGAGACTTGATTACCACAATATGCTCATGTTGGGGCTGTATGAAGGCTACTCAGGAAATCTAGTCAGTGGAGCTTCATACTTAACTCAGTGGGGCATCTTACAGGTAGTTCTGTACTAGCTTCTAATTTCTTCCAGGTGCAATTCTAAGTGCTGTATTTTCACTTAAACTCTAAATGGCTTAGAAACCATAGGTGAAATCTTAGATTCTGTCCAAGGTTAGTAGTGATTGAGAGCTACTACTGCTTGAAAGCAGTACAGAAGCCTATGTGAGAAGCTTCTGTCTAGTTCCTAATGCACAAATCCTCAGAAAACAAAACATTGCTGTTTGTTTTGTCCTATTGCCAGTCTGAAGTCAATGGGAGATTTACTATTGATTTTTATGGGGCCAGAATTTACCCTCTTGATGGTGAGATTAGCTGAGGCACTTGAGCTAACAGTGCCTTGGATTGAACAGAATTGAGTTGGTAGCATGTTGTTCTGAAGGCAGGTCCTTGGTTTTGTCCTCGCTTCAGTTGACAGAGCCAGATTTTCTTAATCCTCAAAATAAATTACTTCCCCAGGCTTTATCTAAAGTTGTGGATTAAGAGCATGGAGCATTGCATTCATGTTGCAATGGAAAGAGTTTTTTATGGATATAATATAGATCTTTTGAGTATGCATTTATTGTATGTACCATGTACATAGGGTATTAAATAATTGCATTTGAATGCTAAGTGAACCATATGTATGCTTCTGTATAATAGAATCTGTAAGACAGAGTATGTATCAATGGCTGAGTTTGGAAGGAGAGCATTACTCATGAGTGACTACATACTTCTCATTAACTGTACAGACATGTGACAAATAGCACTGTTGAGTGCCTCATCTGCAAATAGAAATTGAGGCTCACTGTCCTTGAAGCTTCCTGGAGTCATAATGAGACTTCCAACAAAGATGGCCATTTGTGACAGAAGAATTTGGGATATGGCTTGCTTGTCCAATAAACCAGAATTGTTTATACAAAGGCTACCAAACACATTTCCAAGCATGAATGCCTTGTGCCTCCTGAGACTGGGGGGGCATGGTGGCAGTGCTGGCGGCAGTGAGGGCATGGTGGCGGTGAGTGGGGACCACCTGCAGGTGGCCATGGTGATGTCAGTGGTGAGGGTGGGCTGAGCAGGGGCTGCCCAGAGGCAGTCTCAGTGGTGTTGGTGGCGAGGGGGTTGGTGGTGAGCTCCAAGTGGCAATTGGCAACTGCCCGCAGATGCTGCCAGCAGTGTTGGGGTGGGGGGGAGGGGGGTGTTCGCAGGCAGCAACCGCTCGCAGACACTGCTAGCAGCGTTAACAATGGCCAACCTCAAGGGGTGCACATGCACCCGCATGCACTCCCTACATGTCGCCAATATTTCCAGGTTAGAACAACTTTCTCTCATAGACCAACGGGAACTGTAATATCTCAGGAATTTTCATATGAAAGTTACAATGCCTTGTGTGTCCTGTAGTTACACAGAACAGTTTGCCTGTTCTGACAAAAGTGTTCATTTAAAGAACAGGTCTTGATGGACCAGACAGAAGAGAGTAATTTAAACTAGCACAACTAAAAGGCTAGGAACAGAAAATACATATGAACTGGTATAAGTGATAAGAAACCGGTTCAAATCTGTAACACAACAGAAGTTACACATAGACTGGTTTAAATTATCAGAAATTGGTTTAAACCTGTAACAGAACAGAAGTTCGGTGCACATGAACTTCTTTTAAAATGGCCAAAACTGGTTGAAGATAAACTTGGCTGAATGTAGTACCAGACTTAACTGATTTAGGTGAAAACGGTTTATGGAACTTCTGTCTCAGAGCAGGGGGGTCAAGTTAACTCAGTCCCACAGCATCCCAGGATGCTTTGCAGCCCTGGGCTGGGCTGCGCTGTCTGCTCCAGAGAGCAGGGTTGGCCCCGCTCCTCTGCTCTTTAGCTGGAGCACTATCGCTGCTCTGGCTGGCTGAGAAAGGGGAGGGGGTGGGAAATCTGATTCCAGACAGCAGCCGGGTCTGCCTGCCCCTGCCAGGCTTTTCCCCCACTCGCCACTGAAGTGGAGGAAGGGAGGTGGCCAGACCCTGGGACCAGACGGGCAGAATGAGGCAGAGGGGAAGAGGAGGCTTTAAGTCCCCTCCCCCTGCCTGGGATTCCAGCTGAGGTCTGCCTGGCAGAGGCACAGGAGCCCCTGCCAGGCTTTTCCCTGCTTTCCACTCAAGTGGAGGGGGCAGGGGCCTGGTCAGATGTCAGCCCAGGCCAGCAGGGTGAGGCAGAGGAGGAAGAGAGGGGGTTTAAATCTGTTTCCCTCTCCCTCCCCTCTGCCTCAGCTTGCCAGCCTGGGGCTGGCATCTGGCCACCCCCCTGCCCCCTCTTCTCAAGCGAGGAGCAGGGAAAAGCCTGGCAGGGGCTTCTGTGTCCCTGCCAAGCAGGCCTCTGCTGGGGTCCTATGTGGGCAAGGGGATTTAAACCCCCCTCCCCTCCTCTCCCTTCCCTTTGCCTCGCCTCCATCTCAACATGCTGGGCTGGGCTGGGGCCTGCCCCCCCCGCCCGCAGCTCATGCAGGGAGTGGGAAAAACATGGAGGACAATTCTCCCAGCTGCACTCCAGCCTTCTGGCCACTGTCAAAGGGAAAGGAAAGCTTGCTGTAGGCCCCCCTAGCTTCTAGCCTGAGCCACTGCAGGCATGTGGCTGCATTTCTGGAATTTCTGTTCACTTTCTTCTTGGTTCAATCTACGCAGTTTAGGCTAACATGCAAAGGTTGAATTGATTCAGCCTCTGGCTTTTTGACTGTCTATACTTAGCCCAGAAGTTCAGTGCACATAAACAGCTTTCAAAATGGCCAAAACCAGTTTAAGATAAACTCGGATGGATGGATGTAGTATCAGACTGAACTGATTTAGGTTAAATGGATTTATTGAACCTCTGGTCCAGATCCCCTCCAGATTCAAATTAACTCACAGTCCGCCAGAATCCCAGGATGCTTTGCACCTCCCCCACAAACCCCACCTTCTTCCTCCCAGGGTGGGCAGGCTAGTCTTGGCTCAAGCTGTCTGCTCCAGCCAAGCAGGAAAGTGTGCTCTAGTGCCCCCCCAGCATCTGACATGGCATGTGACTGCATTTCGAAAATCAAAAAGTGAACATCTGTTCACTTGCTTATAGGTCCTTTCTAAACAACCTAGACTAACCTGTGAAGATTGAATTTGCCCAGGAACTGGCTGAGGCAGCTTGCTCCAGGACCATGGTTGTCATGGGTGACTTCAATTACCCGGACATCTCGTGGGAGGATTGCTCAGCAAAATCTGAGCGGTCGCAGAGCTTCCTCTCGTGCGTGGATGACCTCTACCTGACTCAAGAAGTCTATGGGCCAACGAGAGGCAAAGCGCTGCTCGACCTGGTGCTGGCTACTGGGGAGGACCTAGTCGGCGACCTAGTGATCGATGGGAAGCTGGGTGACAGCGACCACGAGCTGATCACCTTCACCATCCGCTGAAAAGCTGGCAAGTCGGTCAGCAACACGCAAGTCCTTGACTTCAGGAAAGCCGACTTTGACAAGCTCAGGAGGCTTGTCAGTGAGGCCCTAAGGGACTGTGACCGCAGGGAGAGGGGAGTTCAAGAAGAGTGGTTGCTCCTCAAGGGAGCGATCCTCAATGCACAAACTAAGTCTATTCCATCTCGGAGGAAAGGCAGCAAGAGGGCACAGCAGCCCCCCTGGCTCTCCAGGGACCTAGCAGACCTCCTGAGGCTAAAAAGAAAGGCCTACAAAGGATGGAGGATGGGAGACACCTCCAAGGAGGATTATTCTGCACTGGTCCGGTCCTGTAGGGAGCAGACCAGGAAAGCCAAGGCTGCAACTGAACTCCAGCTAGCTTTGAGCATCAAGGACAATAAAAAGTCCTTTTTCAGATATGTGGGGAGCCGGAGGAAAAGCAGGGGCAACGTTGGACCCCTGCTGAACCAGATGGGGCAACTGACAACTGACGCCCAGGAAAAAGCCAACCTATTAAATAGGTACTTTGCGTCGGTCTTTCATCAGCCCCATGGGACGCCCATGCCCGCTACAGGGCCGGGAAGTCCGGGTGAGGGTGATCCCCTGCCCTCCATTAATGCTGACTTCATGAAGGAACATCTTGAGAAGCTGGATACCTTCAAGTCAGCCGGCCCTGACAATCTTCACCCCAGGGTACTCAAGGAGCTGGCGAGCATCATAGCCCAGCCTCTAGTGCGGATCTTTGAAAACTCTTGGCGCTCTGGTGTAGTGCCCGAAGACTGGAAGAAGGCCAACGTGGTGCCTATCTTCAAGAAAGGGAGGAAAGTGGATCCGGCTAACTATAGGCCCATCAGCCTGACTTCTATCCCGGGGAAGATCTTAGAAAAGTTTATTAAGGAGGCCATCCTTAATGGACTGGCCGACGCCAACATCTTAAGGGATAGCCAGCACGGGTTTGTTGAGGGTAGGTCTTGCTTGACTAATCTCATTTCCTTCTACGACCAGGTGACCTATCACCTGGACAAGGGAGATGAGATTGATGTCATATATCTTGACTTCAAAAAAGCCTTCGATCTGGTGTCCCATGATCGTCTCTTGGAGAAACTGGCCAATTGTCGCCTTGGGTCCTCCACGATCCACTGGCTGGAAAATTGGCTCCGGGGTCGGACCCAGAGGGTAGTAATTGATGGAAGTCACTCATCGTGGTGTCCTGTGACCAGTGGGGTCCCCCAGGGCTCTGTCCTTGGACCCATACTGTTCAACATCTTCATTAACGATGTGGACACTGGAGTCAGAAGCGGACTGGCCAAGTTCGCCGATGACACCAAACTTTGGGGCAAAGCATCCACACCAGAAGACAGGCGGGTGATCCAGGCTGACCTGGACAGGCTCAGCAAGTGGGCGGATGAGAATCTGATGGTGTTCAACGCCGATAAATGCAAGGTTCTCCACCTTGGGAAGAAAAACCCGCAGCATCCTTATAGGCTCGGCAGTGCTATGTTGGTTAGCACTATGGAAGAAAGAGACTTGGGGGTCATCATTGACCACAAGATGAACATGAGCCTGCAATGCGATGCTGCGGCTAGTAAAGCGACCAAAACGCTGGCTTGCATCCATAGATGCTTCTCAAGCAAATCCCGGGACGTCATTCTCCCCCTGTACTCGGCCTTAGTGAGGCCGCAGCTGGAGTACTGCGTCCAGTTTTGGGCTCCACAATTCAAAAAGGATGTGGAGAAGCTTGAGAGAGTCCAGAGAAGAGCCACGCGCATGATCAGGGGTCAGGGAAGCAGACCCTACGATGACAGGCTGAGAGCCCTGGGGCTCTTTAGCCTGGAAAAGCGCAGGCTCAGGGGTGATCTGATGGCCACCTACAAGTTTATCAGGGGTGATCACCAGTATCTAGGGGAACGTTTGTTCACCAGAGCGCCCCAAGGGATGACGAGGACGAATGGTCACAAACTACTACAAGATCGTTTCAGGCTGGACATAAGGAAGAATTTCTTTACTGTCCGAGCCCCCAAGGTCTGGAACAGCCTGCTGCCGGAGGTTGTTCAAGCGCCTTCATTGAACACCTTCAAGATGAAACTGGATGCTTATCTTGCTGGGATCCTATGACCCCAGCTGACGTCCTGCCCTTTGGGCGGGGGGCTGGACTCGATGATCTTCCGAGGTCCCTTCCAGCCCTAATGTCTATGAAATCTATGAAATCTATGAATTGATTCAGCCTTGGGCGTATTGACTGCCTGCACGTAGTCAAAATGTGGGGACATCAGGTATGGGCTATACCATTTTTTGTCCAAAGCAGAAAGAAAGTACATTAGCAATGGGTTATATCTGTCTGTGAATCAGTGAGTGAAAATCCGTCCAAGCAAAGAACAGTCATGAATTTCAGATTCCTCAGACCTTCTCTTCTCAGAACATTAAAAAAAAGAAAGCCTGATGCTGCCTCTGGCTATTATTTAAAATCAACACCTGCCTGCTCTTATAACTTGCTTTCCCTTCCCCTTTTTTACTATCATTTTAGAGTAAGGACAGGATGGAGGAGTGGGGGTGGAGGCCGGGGGGGTGGTGGTAATGCTGTGGAATAAACTTGCTTGTTTAGCATGGAGGTTATGGAACTTTTTATTTCCAAGTTCACAAATTTTGACTCTGCCCAAAGTTAGTAGTAACTGGGAGCTGTTGCCTCTTGAAAGCAGTATAGTGGTCTATGTGAGAGGCTTTCATCTAGTTTCTAGTGGACAGGTACCCAGCAAATAAACCATTGCTACATTTGTTTGGTACTGTGGGCAGGCCTAGTAGCTAGGCCAGCAATGTGGGATCCATGGTGACTAAGGCTGGAAACTTTCAAAGAGGGATAAAGGGAGACAGGCATCCAGCTTCCACTGAATATAAGTGGTATCTGGGAGCCTAATTCCCTTAGGCTTCTCTGGAAACCTCTGAAAGTCTGAATTACTGGTTCCATCTCACCAGGGCTGAGCTGAGGGGGACGTAGCCAGGACCTAGCAGGAAGCTGTGATTAGGGCGGGGTGTCCCCTCCCCCCCACCTTGACAACTAAGCATTTATCAGCTCTGTTATCAGCATTTAACACCCCATCAGAAAACAAAGCATCGTTCCTTACAAGCTTTTCTTAAACAGCTTTTTTCCAAAGGAAGGAATGCAGGGACATTACCATCTGAGTTGTTGATTACCTCCAAAAAGCCCTAACTGGACACTGTCCTATCTGCCTTACACAGCCTTAGCTAGCATACCACATGCTGGCTATAGTCTGTGCTGTGGGAGAGAGGAGGAAGGGATCTCTGCTTAAGCAGTGGGGGGAAGCCATGCAGACCCTGCTGTGCCTGCAAGTCTCTACTGGAGCTCTGGCCAGGAAGCAGAGGGGAGGGGCCAGCCCTGCTGTGGAGCAGAGAGCCCTGCCCAGCCCAGAGAGCATGCCGGGAGTGTTTGGTTTAGTTTAAACCAGCAAGGGGTCTGGGACAGACATTGCATAAACCGGTTTGACCCAAATCAGTTAAGTCTGATACTATATTCTACCAGGTTTATCTCAAACTAGTCTCAGCCACTTTCAAAATGGTTTATGTGCATTGAACATCTGTTCTGTTACAGGTTTAAACCAGTTTCTGATCACTTAAACCAATTCATGTGTGATGTCTGTCCCTAGCCTGGTAGGGAAGATTGTATGACTGTTCTCTGTGTTCAGTAGACAAGCAGAGGAATTGATCAAACCCATGCTTGGAGAAAGTGTTTGCAGTTCATGTCAGGCCTGAATGTGGTCCTCAGTTTTCAGGTCTGTGGGTTTTATTAGCACTAAGGATTAAATTCAGCCCTGAGATATTGGCAAATAGAAAACTGTTTCTATCTTTGATTGTCATTTTGCTTCTGAAATGGTCCTGTTTAGTTTTATCTTGAACATTTTGATAAAGTTGAACATGAAAAAGAACCCCCTCTAGCAAAATGACTCCCATGCTGAGTTTTTCTTTTCATCTGAATTTGGGAGTATGAAAGTGCAAAGCTGTCTTTTTCTTCTAACACATTTTCATTTCTGTTATCATTTCCAGTGGGTCTGTGGCTGCTATAACGATTATCCTTTCTGTACAGATGTGTCTCTCTGAATGTGTTTCTCAATGGCTTGGAACTGAACGAATGTTTAAATTACATAGTCCCTTCCCTTCTCTTTCCTGCTAAGTGCAAGATGAGTGCAGATAAACCAGTCACAGACCAAAATAAGTCATGGAGACCAAAGTGTTAAACAGTGAGTCAGAGCATATTCTGCATTAGATGGTGAGTCAGCTTTAGTTTTAAAAAAAGACATTTTTAAGAAGCTATTTGGAAAAAATGCTGAATGGAAGTATTTCCAAATAGTCCTCAGTCTCTGAAATAAGATGGGGATTTATTTATCCATATACAATAATGATAGAAAGCATTAAAAGGAGCAGTGATGAGATTGCTCTATACTACAGGTGCTTCTTGGGACTGTCGTTATGTCCAGAGTACTGGAGGGTCATTTTATAGCAGGAGCAATGTTTAATCAAGGTGAAGGAACAGATTAAGGTCAGCATTGAAAGCAGAGGTCTGTGGTTCCCTTGATTCACTTGGTACAGATCCATGAATAATGGTGGTTGATGGCCTTGCACGAGGAGAAAAAAGAATTAACTGCTGACCATCTGAGCTGGCTCAGTGGCCTTCAAAGCAGTGCTAAATATTATAGCACATGAGAGTGGAAGGTTGTTAATATTATGAGCTTGTAAGGTCTGAGTGAATTGTGAAAAGGGTGCTTTTTGCTCCTGATGAGGAGTGGATTGCTAGCTCTTCTAAGCTCTTTGAATCTAGTTCAGTCTTGTTGGCTAGTGCCCAGCAGTCATCGCATGAAGCTTGTATCCAGGGAGTGAAAATGTAAAAGGGGTTGCTGAAAGGCAGACCTTTATGAAGGCTCTTTTCCTTCCCAGATAGTTCATAACATAAGCTTCCTTTTCTGGAAGTGAGATGGTTGTACCATAGAGATAGTGAAGTGTGGAGAGCTGGAGAACCTGAGTGGGGCTGTATGGAGCAAAAAAGAAAAATAACTGATCATACCTCCATCCAAATTCCCAACTGGAAAACCTGCAAAGCAAGTAATTTCCATTACTGGGTCATACTCATGAAAGCAGGAGAGTCATTGTTATCATGAGACAAAGCATTGCTGTGTGCTGTGAATGAAGCCAATCTGTTCCCGGAGAGGCTTCACTCTTGTGGTTGACCTTAAGTGTACCTCTTAATCTCTCTGTAAACAGAGGTTTAGGATACTTGCCTACTATGTAACTATATACCAGGAAGATGGCACTACATACAGTAAATGCTAACCAGGCAAAGCTAAAATGTTACTTCTTATAAAGGGATATATCATTTATAACTAAGAGCTGCCTCATGAATCTGTAAATTCAGGGCCACTCTGCTAGTGGCCTGTTGGAACAGTGGGAGATGTTACAGATCTTCAAGTCCTTTCCATTTAACCTTTTTAGGTGGCTGCCTTTTTTTTTTTTTTTAGATAATATTTCCAGTCAGAGGAGCTGTCTAATGGCTATAGTTGATGGCCCTGTTCCTATCCATTGTCTTGGTCATGGTTGTCGGCGACCCCTCATGGTCAAGAATGATTACTTGCGTGGGTCAAGTAAAGGGTTGTAAATGAATCCATTGATGACCATTGCCTTGGTAGCCATGTGTTGTCTGGTCCTCCATGGAAAAAAACATGTCCAGGAAGGTGTGTTCCCTTTTAAAAGTTATTACTACTCGTGTTTTTTTACTTAATTTTAAAAACTAGAAAGGGAAGTAGAGTCTTTTGTGATGACAGTAGTTCCAGTGATATCATAGGAGACATCTCCTCCCCTGTTCTGCTCTGCCACTTGCTCGTACACAAGAGGAAGTTCTGTAGCGTTCCAGAGCAGATTTCTCTCTTCCCAGTGTGCTTGACAGCTCAGCAGGGGTGAAGGATCTTAAAGCAAGGGGGTAGGAAGTGCGGGTGCCCAGGCCAGAGTACTGCTGAGCTCTACAGGAATGTGGGTCCGGTGGAAAGACAAACATCCTTGGAATGCCAGAAGGTTTGACAATTTTTTAAATATATACGGTGGTGTCTGTAAGAAACATAGTTCATGTATGTATTTAACAGAGTATATCTAATATGCAAACCAATATATCATTTAATATTACTGGTATAAAGAATTCATGCTTTTGTTCTCCGATGCAACATCTGAGTGAAGAGGTAAGCCTTTTTTTTTTTCTCTGTTGCTAGGGACGAAAACTACTTTAGGTGGATATTGTGGAATAGTGGAAGGACTGGGATGTGACAAGTGATGTTGCAGACTCTGAATAATATTACACTTCTAATTGTGAGGATTTGGCAGTTGGGGAAAAAAGTTACAGGGGACTGCTAAGGGTGAGGTCCTTACAAACGAAGGGCTTTTTTATGATTTAGATGTCCGAGTTTTATATAAAGGGTGCCAGATTGTCAAAAAGCCAGTTACTCTGCTTGGTGACCCAGAGACAACAAACAAAGGGCATTGTATGTGTTTGTTATTGTTGGTATACTGAAGCAATTCTTTCTCGGTGCCTGTTTCTTATGCTGTTTGCAGTAGATGGGTCTGGAAAATATATTACCACTCCCCAAAAACTGTAGAATTGTCAATGTGTTCAAGACCAGAACACATTTACATTTTTGGTTAAAGTATAACAGATTTTAAATTTGCCAAGTTGTCTCAGTTTCGAGCTAGTTGCAAAATTTTCAAGGAATTAAAAAAAAGTTTCAAATCAAGATGTTATGGGGAGGGAAAAAAGGTCATTTTGAGGAATTCAGTCATAGTGATTTGAAAAACAGGCGGAGGAGATGGTGGAAGAGGTGCTCCTGAAAGCCCTGTTATATATTGGAATGAACAAAAGTTATTCTGGGAACAGGGAAATCCCTAGTTTATGTAGCACTTTCAAAATGTTACTTAATAGGCAAGATCGTTACTCCCCTTGCATATGTCCCTAAGCATACCCCCATGGCACCATAATCGTAGTTTCTCAGTGCCTGTCTTTGTTCTTTGCTCAGAGGCATGGGTTTAAGATATTTCCTCTCTTGGGGCTTCATTTATTAAATCCTCTCAGATTCATAAATTATGTCCCCCTTTTTGTCCAGGGCTTCCAGTTCCCTATGGCAGTGCTTCCCAAACTTTTCCTCAGCATGATCCTATTTATAGCCCCATTTCCTCAGCACTGACCTCTTTTCCTTAGCATGGCCCCGCACTCCCAACCCACAGCCATTGCGACCCCATTTAGGAACTGCTATCCTATGGTCTCAGCAGCCTGGTTTTTCCCTGAGCAGGGCAGTTCTTGCTGGTATCCCTCAGAAGTGGGCTTTCCCTTCCTTGCTGGGGCTTGAATTGTACCCTCCCTATAGGTCTCTCTGACCCTAGGCTCATTCTCAAATGAGCTAAAATGCTATATTGATCAGCAAGTAGTTGCCTGCATTGGACACCTAGGCCTTATTCCCACTTTTGCCTGCTGATCCTCCTTGAAACTTTTTGTTCTTAAAGGCTAAGTGTAGATAGTCAAAAAGCCTGAGGCCGAATCAGTTCAGTCTTTGCAGGTTTCTTTAATCTGTGTAGATCAGGGTGGGCAAAATACAGACTGTGGCCAGATCTGGCCCATGGAGGAACTTTGTCCAGCCCACAGTGGGTCCCCTGGTCCTGCCTTGCCAGGTGCCACCTGGCTTCTGGTACTTTCTGCCCCTCCCTGAGCATGCAATGGGGCTGGGGCAGCTCTGCAGCTGGTCTGCCTTTCTAGGCAGCCCAGGCAGTGGCAGCTCCTTCCAGCTGCTGCCACTGCTGGCCCCATTCTTGTGGTACTAGTGGGGACCTCTGTGCACAGCCCCAACCCCAGGCCACCCTGCACCCACTCCAGTCTTAGTAGGGTGACCACCCATACCTAATTGGGTAGGACAGCCCCAGAATAGGATAATCAAGTCCTAGTCTTGGACTGCGCGACTCCAGGATAGCATTTGTCCTGGAATTGCAGCATCCTGCAGGGATCCAGGTTTCCCTTTGCAGGTGGGTAACAATCTAGCCTGCAAGAGGCTGCTGGGAGTGGGATGTAGGGGTAGCCAGGTGCATGCATATGCCCATACACAGTCTTGTGGCTAGGAAAGAACTGGACAGCCTAGAAAGCAGCTCCCTGCTGGTAAGTCTATGGAGGGGGGGTGGCCAGATTGAGACCCCCCCCCCAACAGTGAGAGAGGGAGTGGGGCAGGGGTTGGAGTGCTGCCTAACCAGGATGGTGCATGGGGCCCCGGGGTTGGGGTGGAGAGTGGGACAGCCATAGCCAGCTGATCCAGGGGACGTGAGGCATGTGGGGGGGATGGCCTCTCCAAAAGGGGAGGAATTCCAAGGGAGGAATGGGGGGCACTTCCCCCGAATTGTGCATGGGGTAGGGGAAGATGTGGGCTGCCTGCTGTGGGCTCTAGGCTCCCCACCCTCTTGCTTTTCCCTTGGGATCCCTGCGTCTCCTGCCCTGCCTGGCAGCAGCTGGGGTGACAGTGACATGAAGTTGTGTTGCTCACTGCTGCTGGGTGGGCAGGGGGTGTGCAGCCAGTGTGGGGCTCCCGAGGGAAGGGCAGCCCCGAGCCCACAGCAGGCAGCCTGCATCTGCCCCACCCCACCCTGCTGTGGTCCAGCTGTGCCACTGGCAGGGGTAGGGGGAGGCAGGCATGTGTCCCACCTTCTAATTTGGAAGAGATGGCCACCCATAACTTGGGTGGATAGGTGGCTGGCCCCATGTGCTCAGTGGTGTTAGAAGATACAGACCGCTTGCTTGCATCGATTTTGGAGGGGAGAGAACTAGAGCACAAAAAGTTCAGGTGTCATCTCTCATGCTATACAGCAAATTGATTTTTTTTTACTGAGGACTAAAAAGAACTAGGGATTCTTCACCATTGCTCTGGACCTTGTGTATCCATTTAGTATCTGATTTAGCATCCATTGAAGTAACTGGGATGGTGGCTCGTTACTTCAATCATCATTGGACTGACACCAGTGAAAAGTGAGTGCCAACTTTTACCCTTTTCATTTGGTAGTATTTTTTTGCTCACTTTACACTGATCTAAATGCCTGTACAAGGAAAGAACAGAGCTCAAGTGTGAAGATTCATTTCACATATTACCTAAGCCTTAATAAACAGGTAAAAAAAGAGGGGCGGGGGAGAGAGTAGGAGGGTGGAAGGGGCACTCTTGCAATCTGATTTCTATCCATTTTTAGGTAGCTAGGCATGCAGGAATGGGAACTAGTTTTATTTTCATGTCACAATCCTATTTGCTATTTGGTTTGCTGAGCTACTAGACTAAGCAATCTTAGCATTTATTTGACTTTAAATCTAGGAAAGTCCCAGATGCCAGACATCTAGCAGGAAAGTAAGTTCTATATAAATGGATATAATACTGCAAAAATTGTTTTAGGACTTTCTCATATTATAAAAATATCTGATTTCATGGTTGTGACCTAGGAGCCATGAAATATAGCTCTCTGATGACTTTAGCTGTGAAATAAATACATTAATTATTATTATTATTATTTTGGTAGCTGGCAGTGCATTTTGTGCTAGATTGGTTCTATTCTGTGTACGACTTTCCCAGATGTCAATAGTGGAATAATGCAAGCGCATAAACTGTTCTGATTTGTTCTGGTGATATGAGAAGAGAAATTTTTGCTCAAGAGGATTGCAAGCTTCTCTCAGAAAGTGCATCTGAGACAAAGATGCTGTTTCCCGGAAAATCAGGAAAATGTATAATTTGGAAGATAGAAATGTGGAGCTATTCCTGCAAGTCATGTGACAGGTTACTTCTGGCCACGATAGGAGATACTAAAAGGCTTCAGAACATAACCCAGAGCAAGTGGGGGAAGATACATGTGCGATTTTGCAATAAAACTTCTGCTTTAGAATGACAACAGATTTGTACCGAGAACTTTTATCCCCTTGCTTTCATGACTGGTGCCTTGAATCTTGCAATTTCAGAATACCTTATAGAGTCCCATGCAAAGAAGAGGATGCAGCATAATCTGGAGCAAAACAAGGAGAAATAAAATTCAGGAAATGGGACCCAGAAAATGTGGCTGTGCTTTTTTAAAAATTTGGATACTCAAAAAAAGGGAGGAAATGCTGAATTTGAAATTCAAGTACAGTAACAATAATTGAGTACCTCTGACTCTCACCGTTCCTTTTCTTTTTCTGTTTTCATCTAAAAGTCCCATATGGGTAGAGTGACCTCATGGTTGTGGCTTCTGTCAGCAGTAGTCCCAAGATTACAAGAAGAGGGGAGAAAAATGCTTTCTTCAGGTCTCCCTGTTTATCAGGTAGAAGAAAATGTCTCCATCTCCTCTTTTTTTCATTAGTCCTGTTTTTTTCTCAGAAATACACAATGGGGTAAGTATGTTCTTTGGTACAAATCAAGGGTGCTTTCTGTCTGCTCTGGTTGCTGTGAGGTGCACGTATTCTGGCTGATGGGTCTCTTTCCTTTCTTGTGCACTCTGATCTGTGAAACGGTTAATAATATTGCCATTCCGGCTGCTGCTGCTATCTTACTGAGATGAACAGGACTGTTCACACATTTCAGTGCTGTTTCTGGGCTCTCTGCAAGTTTGGGCATCACTTGTGTTCAGTTCAGGTTTTGAAGGTTATTTTTTCTGTCTCCAAAGGATAGGGGTTTACATTAGAAATGGAAGCTTAGAATGGAGGATGACAGCTTGAGGGAGATGTCAGTGTGGCATACCCTCTTGCACAGATCCACACTCTACTCCCTATACAATGACGAAGCTTACTGATGGGAGATGTCTCCAGCTTGGCCATACATATTATCCATAACAGTAGACAGGAAAGATATTTTAAGTTTAAAAGTAAATTGACAAGCCAAGATTGCTCCAATGGGAAATGTATTCAAATGCTTCTGGGACTAAACTGTTGTCTTGCTCTTCTCAGTTCTCTGCATCTGAGATCCCTCCTTGTAATTGAAACTGGTAAAAGGACTGAGGTGAGGGGCTGGATGTGTCATGGTGCTGACTTTGAGTAGGCCTGATTCTGGTGCAGGCAGTACAGATAGAGGCTTATTTGGAGGGAGCAGAATAGGAGCATGGACTAGGAGAAAAGATGGAAATAATTTTGCCATTGGAGACAGGTGTACTTGATTGATTTAATGCTGCTCTTTGCACAGAACCGCCCTCCGTCCCCGACCTCCCAAACAGATCTCAAATTCTATTCAGGATTAGATCAGTCACATGTTTCCTGAAATAAAGGAGCAGCATCAAGGAGGATGTTAATTTAGGAATTAAAAAAAATATAAATTGGAGTAAATCCAATTCTTTTGATAAGAGAGCTGTTCTTCATAGAGAAGTATTTTCATCAGTAGAAAGCCACCTGCTCAATTAATAGTAACTGGCACTCTTATTGGCATGCCTATCAGGGAGACCTAGGTTTAAATGAGTCCAGGATCTGACACCCATTTACTTCTAATGAATGGTGCTTCAGTTCAGAGACAAGATGGACTACCCGTAGTAGTGTGAGAGATGTTGCACTGCCATCATTTGTGTCTCACTTCTTCTGTAAATACAGGCCAACAGTTTTGTCTCATTCTGTGGCCCCACCATCAAAATCTCTAACAATATTTTCAGGTCTAATGATCCAGCAACCTTTCCAGACTGTAAAATTTAAGCTTAAGCAAATAAATGGATAACCTTCTTCTCTCTTCCATGTCTAGTCTCTTCAGCACTCTTTCTCTCAAATGATATGTCTTGTATGCAAGGCTTACACTGCACATTTTAGGACATAAAGAAGATATCTGCAGTACATGTGTTCCACCTGAGTGAGGAGCAAAGTGGATCTAACTCACTTTTTCTATAAAACAGAACAGTGTGGTGCAAATTGGAAAGAACACTTCAACTGGAGCAGATAGCTTAAAGAGTTGCAATGCAGCTAATGTATGGATCTTTTACCTTGAGAGACTGCAGTTCAAATACTATCCCAAGTATCGCAACTCAGATAGGCATCATTTCCACTGCTCAAGACAGGCCTACAGGATTGGAATACTGTATTCCAAGTTGAGTACAAGTGAGAATAGATTTGTGCTTCCTGAGGAGAGGAGCACAAAGCTACATGCAAAGAAACCGGGAAGGCTTGTCTATAGCCTACTTTACCCTAGACAGTGCTATCTGCCCCTTGCTTTGATGAGTATTGTATGTACTTTTGGACAGAGAGAAAAGTAGGTCATGAATCTGTGGTGCAGAGAAGCATGCTCCAGATGTTTAAAGAACTTCATCTCTTAATCTGAAGGAATGGGTAACAAGCAAAGTGTTTAATAGGTAGGAGGAATTTAACTTCTTTAAGTCTCCTCTGTTTACTCCCTCTGGTCCAACCCCTTCTATTCAGAAATCCTCTTCCTCCTTCACTAATCACCACCTCTGATCTAACCCCACTAGAAATCTATTCCCTTTTCTACCCAAATGCTCCACAGGTGAGAAGACTTTCCCTTCTCACCAGTAAAATCCAGTTTGATCATCCATGTATACAGTTCTCCCTTGTACATATCCCTGAACCTCAGCCTCAGAAAATCCCCTCTCTACAACCATCCTTAGCAAGGCTGAGAAACCTTTTAACTAAAAACCTCCCACAAAACTCCTGTTCAGCTCAGGACATTTTAATCTCTTCATGTCCCCTACCTTGCCCATTTTCCCCTATTGTTGGTCCTGGAAAAGCAGGAACAAAAGTAGTAGTTAGTATGTCTGGCCAGTGAAGCACTAATTTGGCTTAATTCCCCATGTGTACCTTCCACAGAGGCAGCCTGTGTTTCCCCTTCCACTGAATGGCAGGGATGGAGGGGCAGTGTTAAGAAGATGGTTTTCATGCATGCAGGCTATGGAGTTTAATATACTGAGATATAAAGTAATTGTAGTGGAGATAAGTAACCACAAAAGAGAAGATATCCAAATAAGTCTGAGTCACTGAGGCAGAAAGTGAAAAATGTGGAGTTGGAATGGGAAGTTTTTTTTTTTTCCAGCCCTAGTGCACAAGGAAAGCAAGCTGTTCTAGGCTGAGGGGGGAAAGTGTAAATTGCAATGGGGGAGTGAACACCGATGGGCAAAACTTTTCCCCTGAACTTTCAAGCTCCATGTGAAACCTATCTAGTTTTACATTTCAGTACAGCCTCTGATCTCAGATCAGATTTGCTGAAAGATTCACAAAGATGTATGAACCCCTCAAGTGAATGCAAGTTTTTATTTTGATTTAAACCCCCCCCCCCCAAATATTTGCTAATGCTTTCAACTTGGCTAACTAAAAGATTTTTTTTTCACACAGTGTAATTAACTTCTGGAGCTCATTGTCACAAGATATTGCAAAGGCAGGTAACTTAACCCACTTTAAAAGGGGATTGGATAAATTCACAAAGGATAGGTCAGTCATTGGGTGCATCTCCACATGCTCGTAAGGTGATGGAATAAACTGCAGAGCAGTTTGTGCTGGAGTTAACTGCTCTTAGGCACAGTGTCTACTCATGTGTGTGGGACTGCAGCAATTAGAGCTGAGGCGGAGCAGCCCCAGGCTGTCAGAGAGCGTGGGGGGCTATCCCCGGGCTCTGGGTAGCGGCATTGGGTGTCAGAGGGGCTGGCAGGAGCTAGGTGTCTGGCTGGCTGGACTTACCGGGTGCTATTTGCACCCAGCGGTCCCTATCCACACGAGCGTTTGATCACAGTTACTTACTCCACCATCAGATAGTGCTGTCCCTGACAGTACTATTTTATAGTGGAGTTAATTAATTTACTGTGCCATAATGCTGGTGCATGTGTGAACATTGACACTTTACTGTGGAGCTAATTGGTCAACTCTGCAGTAAAGCGCATGTGTAGATGCACCCAGTAAGTATGTATTAAACATGGTAGATAGGGGTGCAGCCTCTGAATCAGAACTGCCTAAGCCTCTGAATGCTGAAACCTGCAAGGAGCAGGGCTTGGAAAATTCTGTACATGCCTTGTTCATTGTGCCCCTCAACGTCTTTTCCCTGCTACTGCGTGACACTGACTAGATGGATACTAGATGGACCTATGGTCTGACCTGATAAATGGTGGTTCTTATGACTGGAGGTCTGGCTTGTGCTCACTGCCAAATGGCAGGGGCATAACAGGGTAGCTGGACACCTAGGGCAGTTATGACGCAGCATCGTCTGACTGCTGGTGCCACTGGGGCGGCTGTGAGGCTGTGGCAGCAGCTGTTATTTTTCTGCACCCCCCCTCCTCTCATCCTGCAAGTTGGTGAATGGCGCTGCTTCCCCAGTTGCCCTGCCTTAGTTATGCTACTGCCAAATGGATTGCCAGATTTGGCATCAAGAAGAATTTTTTACCTACAGGTCAAACTGACAAGGGCCACAGGAACTTTTGCCTTCATCAGTAGTACAGGACATACCCTTCTTCCTAGGATCATCTGAGCATATGTTAGTCTAACAAATTCCCTGTCCTTGTGGTGCCCTTATCTCTCTTGCTCTTTATTGCCTTTGAGTGCTTTGTGGCTGTGGTGTGCAAGATGCATGGGAGTGGATATTCTTATGAGCTCTTTGGACAAATGCCTGCCTGTGAATGTAGGGGGTTGGTATTAATAGCCTGGGAGGCTCCTTCCCACCCTAGGCTCCTGTTCAGGCTTCATGGCTAGATCTTGCAAGGTGCAACTACATCTTTTTCATTGTCCTGATATGAAATCAGTGGAAACTTGATTGCTTTAAATGAATTTCTTTTTGGGGTTGTTCAGCCATGAAACTCTACGCAAAATTCTGGAGATGGGAGCTCAAGGGGATTGAAGCAGAAGAAAATAAACCCCTCACTGTGTAACTGCTGTGTTTTTGCACTGCTTTCGGTATGGAATTTCTGTTATATAAAGGGACAGTGAGACCAGGCTAGGAATACTGTATTCACCCTTTTATGTAGGCCTGCCTTAAATGAAGAGATGCAAAAAAAGAAAAAGAGGCAGAAGGACGAAAGTAGACGGGTAGATCTGGAGTATTATGCAATGGACTGCGTTTATTTGGAAAGAGATGCTTAGGATTTGGGGACAGGTTCAGTTCAAACAATTAAAATAGGAGCTGTTGTGCACCATTAACCAGATTACTAATGAATAGTAAGAGAACCATTTTTCACATTTGGAAAAAATTCAGGAAAATGTTTTAATTTCCCTTGTTTTTTCTATTCTTGGTTGGGGACCTGACCATAGATGTGCAAACGTTGCATGAGGAGGGATGCTTCTGTGGTTCTTCTGTGCCATCTGGAAGCAAGAAGTACCAGAAATGCTGAGAGACCATTTCAAGAGATGATTAACCAAGTGTGGAAGACCCAAGAGTTTTGAGTTATGTGGATACAGTTTAGTGTATGGATACAGTTTGGGCCGTTTGTTCGCTTATCCGAACCAAACCTGAGCTCTGAACCTTCTGAAGGTCTATTCATCCCAGAATAAGAGGCTACTGAACTGAAGGCCATTTATTTTCAATAAAAAATAAAGAGCTATTTGAACTCCTGCTAAATGGAGAAATAGCCTGGGAGAGAACCCCCCCTGGTTGCCAGCATTCTCAAGGGCAAATATTACATTTAAGTAGAATTTCTTCAGAAGAAAGAGTTAATCTTTGGAGTTTATTCTAACAAAGGGCACTGCTGGTTACATCTATGACAAAGTATTTCAAAAGGGTATTGGGATAGCTAACTTATGTTTACAGTAGACTCATTTAAGCCTCTGGACCTTTTTTTCTGAATAGCAGACCAGCCCAAATCTTTGCATTTGAATGCTGAGAAACTGCTAATTTATAAGTCATGTCCTTATAGTTTTATTTTGTGAAGTGTTCCATGAGGGTCATGACTCAGAAGTGCCTCTTCACAGCTGGTGGAGATGTATAATCATCAAAGGCATTCAAATGATCCAAAAATTGATACTTTTAGAGTGGAATGTATGTGTGTGTGTGTGATCCTGGTAACACTGGGTTTCTGTAGAGAAATATATGTGTATTGGGCAAATCAGGGTTTTTCTGGAGCAACTAAAATTCTGAGCTGGAGTACTTAAAAAAAAATGATTCTAGATATGGTATAAATTGAGCCTTTTAGGATTTCCACACCATAGCTTTATGTCCCATCCGGGCATCATACTTTTCTGTCTCTTGTTTCCTGAGGGTAAATGGGTTACTAATCTCCTTTTTATCTTGATTCAATTTGCAAAACCAAAAATGTATTTTAAAGGAAAAGACTGGGGCTTATTAAGATTTACTAAAATAACAATCAGTTTAGTTGCCTAACTATGGCTTAAATGGAAATTAGGTGTCTAACCTGCTTGTGCACTCTTTGTAAATCCTTCCAGATGCCTTATCTCCATCTTTATAGTTCTTCATAAATCCGTCCCCTTATAATATCTTGTCCTAGAGAAATATTTTAATGTCAGTAATTTACCAGGAATTACCTGTATGAATTTTCTCTTAGGACTACGTTGTTTTGAATTTAGCCAGTCATGAAGAACAGGAAAGTACAGAAAATAATGAACAGTGAAAGGATGGTCCTGTATACCCTTTCATTTATTTCTTGGATCAGATCCAATATTAGAGCCTATAGAAGTTTAAAGGTGACAAATTTAAAAAAATGTTAAAGGGAAATAATTTTTCTCCAGGCCACATTAAACAGCCCATGAAACTCCCTTCTATGAGTTTCAACCAAGACCAAGAAATTAGGAAGCTCAGAGTAGAAGTCAGGTATGATCTTCTCGGGTGAAGGTCAATCTTCACATATTTGGGATTATACCATATTTGTCCAGTCTGAGATTTCTAGCACTTTCTCCTCAACTGGAATAGCCCTTAGTTTAATCTGGTATGGTAATTCCTCTATTTCTAAATTTGTTACTGACAACTATAGTAATCTAGATGGTACTTCCGTGGGCTGGAATGTGTCAAAAGTTGTTGACTGCTTGGCGTTTATCAAACTCTTTCAGGTTTGTTCTGCTTTGCAGGGCTGACTGTCTCCTAGTGAAGCAAATGTACAATTTCCCCTTCAATAATTTTTTTCTTTTTTTTAATTACAAGCCTAAATAAAGGAACTTTATAAATATGTTATTAAGCTCACAGAAGATTGAAAGTGTTTGAAAGCCAACAATTTTAATAGGGGTATAGGTTGTAGCCATGTTGGTCTAAGGACATAGGTAGACAAGGTTCTTTGGGGAAATTTGATATTTTTTTTAGACCAACTCAAATAGCTGGAAAAAATTTTTGTTGCAAGCTTTTGGGTATAAATACCCTTTGTTAGGCTGAGGAAGCACCTGCAGTTGGTGTGTGCTCTTTCTGGATGGAATGAATAGTAAAGAAGCCAGAGGCTGGTATGTATGCAAGAAAGGCAGTCAGTGAAGACGTAAATTGAGGAGTCTGGATGAGAGAGAGGCTGGAGAGGGGAGGAGGGAAAGGGTTGGAGAGGAATGAATGTGGCTGGTAAATAGTGGGGAGATATCTGGGGAGTCAGATGTTAGGCAGGTTGTAATGTGTCATAAATCCAATGTCTATATTTAGTTCATGATTTTGGTATCCAGTAGGTTGATGAAGTGGGTTATAGGCTCATCTGTGAAAGGTGTTTTATAAATTCCCTTGGAGGATTAGACCTGAGAGATTGGAGAGAGTGTTTTTGTGTGAGAAATGTGCCCCCACAGGTAAGTGGGTATTCTTGTCTTTGATAAATTTCTGGTGTGCATTCATTCTGGTGCACAGTTGTTGTTTGGTCTCTCTTACGTATTTTCCATCCAGGCATTTGGTGCACTGCATGAGATGTATTACATTTCTGGAGGTGAAGCTGTAAGATCCAGGAATGCAGATGGCTCTGTTGTGGGGTGTAGTAATTGTGGGGATGGTGGAGATACGTTGGCAGGTTTTATATTTCTTGTCATAGCATGGTCTGGATCCATTTGGTGTGTTTTGAGCCGTAGGAAGTTTGCTTTTGGTGATGAGGTTAGTGAGGTTCAGTGCTTGTTTGAAGACTAGGATGGGTGGTTCTGGGAAAATCTCTTTAAGAACTGGATCATCTTCTAGTATGGGTTGCAAGTGTTTGAGGATTTTCCATATAGGTTCCAGGGAGGGGTGATATGTCATAACCTGGACCTGTCCTTAGACTGGACATTAGGAAGAACTTCTTCACAGTTCGAGTGGCCAAGGTCTGGAATGGGCTCCCAAGGGAGGTAGTGCTCTCCCCTACCCTGGGGGTCTTCAAAAGGAGGTTAGATAGGCATCTAGCTGGGGTCATCTAAACCCAGCACCCTTTCCTGCCTATGCAGGGGGTCGGACTTGATGATCTATTGAGGTCCCTTCCGACCCTAACATCTATGAATCTATGAAAAAAAAAAAACCAAAAAACCAGCCTATCCATTTGTCTGAGCATATGTGCAGTGTGTTGAGGACTGGCCAGCGACACTGTTATACCTATGCACTAGCACATCCAACCACACAGCTTTACTGAATCACCATGTTCCTGACCTGCAGCAGCATCCCTTGCTATTTTAGTTTTCTGTCTCTTTTCAAAGCAGAGTACATGATGCAGTCATGGAGTGGGAGCTATCATCTGCTAAGGATTAACTTAAGACCAACCCAGTACAAGTTTCATCTGTGATCTAAAAAATTCTGGACTTGATCTCTGGCTCCCCAAAAAGGAAAGGTTTGCTTCACACTAACAAACCTCTGGGCAACTGCAAACCTCTTGCTGTTGAATATTTCTCTTACTTTTCATATGTCTGGCTTTTGTTTTTTTGCTTGCCTTTTGAGACTTGCTTTTCTGAAACACTTTTACTGCTATTCCCTCTGATAATATTTGAATTTCTCTCATTTAGTGTAATGATTTGGGATGGTGCAGCTGGTAGAGACTTTGTGGGAGGGGAGGAAGCTGGGGTGTAAAGTAACTGAAAGCTTCCCCCTAGATAATCGGCATCTGGTGCTCAGAAGCCAGAAAGTCCTTTGCTCTGGTTTTGGGTTTTCAAACACTTGCCCTATCTATTCTTGTCTGACCTGTCACCTTTTCCCCCCTTCAGCATCAGCAGAGCCCTGGCAGCATACAAACCTAACACACTTCATTACACAATGTTGGCTGCTTCTGTCAAGCGCAGTGCTTCAGGACTTAAGAGTTTGTATGCTGTCAAGGAGGAGGAGAGAGAGAGAGTCAAATAGATTTCCCTCCCTTTGATCCATTGTTTGGGGCAGGGGGAGCAGAGGATGAGGAATGAGAGGCCCTGGAAGGGTGGCACAGTTGCCAGCTCATTTAATAGGCAACACAGATAAAGATTAAGGGTCTAATGGCAACTGGATATTAACAGAAGCACCTGAGGATCTGGGATGGAGGGAGGGGAGAAGCGGCTTGGTTTAGTGCCTTGGGCAGTGTGGGGTGGAGAGGACTGTTTCCTATCTGTAGCCCTGAGGCCTTCACTGAAGATAAATGTTGCATATTCTATAGCAAAGGTGGAAAATAAGGATGAAGCAGTGGCTCTTTGCTGCCTTTGCACAATCCCTGCTGTTCTCCTGCCACGGTGGGAACAATGTAGGGTGCATACTCCGATATCAGCTCTAACACTTAGGGCAGAATCCCTGCCTGGCTGGCAGGTTTATGCTCCTTGTGCTGTGCAATCTAGAAGAATAGGTTGCAAAATGGGAGAAGTGGAGAGAACTGAAAAGCAAAGGGGACAAGGAAAACCTTATGGATCTGATCCCAGAGGAGTTCCCTGGCATTGGAGACTTCCTTGACTGGCACAGAGTTTTGCTCTACGTAAGCTTCAATACCAAGTCCCCTAGAAATATGTCTGAAGTGCTTTTGAGTATTCCTATCCTAATTGCAATAAAGATGTTGGGCTGCATATAGTAAGTAAGTTAGAGTAGTCGTTAGGCTTATCTAACCTATGCAGTGGGTCATCCCAGTCAGTCTAGGTTAGGGTTAGAACAAATGTGGTATAAAGCCAATATAATTGTTTCCGTGAGTTTTGGTTACAGTTGAAATAAGTATTTTTGCATATATACTTTAAGGGACTCTCTAGGTCTTAAGGCATCTGTAAAGTTGATATCCTATTCTCTTTGTCATTTTTGTATCTACCCAGAAAAGATGAAGCACATTTGGTTTCTCCTCCTTCCTCCCATCCTCTCTCATTTTTCACCCACCCCTTCCACACACAGGCCAGTTCAGCTCATTTGTTCTTTTCTGAGTTTTGTCTTCATTTGACCCAAGAGTTAAGGGCTTCTCAGGACAGATTCAATTCCATAGCATTCTGTGGGTTTTTACTGGGGTGTGAGGTCTCAGTTCCGTATTTTTTTTAATGCAGAGTAGCTATAGACAATTGCATTGTGCCCTGGTCAAAGTCTGGCCCCCTTACCTTTCCAGAGATCATAGAAATCTGACTGGTGGTGAGACCTATGACTAAAATGGCATGTGTATGAAGGGAGTGGAATAGTGTTCTCTTTCAGAAGAATGGATAGAGGAGCGGGCATTGAGAGAGAGCAGCCTGGGCTTTTTGGGTGCTTCAATAGCAAGACTGGAATGGTTTGATTTTCAGAGGTACTGAACCTCTGCCTCTCCCACTGCCAAGGCAGTGAGAGCTGTGAAGGGCTCAGCATGTTTCATAATCATAGTATTTCTATATTTGTATGAGGCTTTAGTTACTTAAGTTTGAAAAGCCTGATTTATGTGACCTGTACAAAGTTACAGAAGTCAGATACAGAGCTGGGAACAGGACTCTGGAATCATGACTCCCAGTCTGGCTACTGGACAAAACGTACTATCCAAACACATCCCCCACCTCTTTGCCTTCCTTCCCTGGGGTTCCTTGCTCCGTTGCCTTTAAAGTCCTTCACCATTACTCCTGCCCAACCTATCCATTCCACTTGCTGACTGAGCCAGTGAACCTCTACCTTCGCTCCGTCAGTGGTGGTAGCATTGATTGCCTGCTTGTAGATATTCCTTCAGGCATGTTTGTGCTTCTTGCCATGCTGCTCCTACACCTGCGGAACAAAAGCGCACTATCAAAATTCACAAAATTTAGCCTGCTCAAATCCCTTCTCAAGGCTTCCTTGGGTGCATTGCCTACAAAATGACTTTGATATGATGTTAGTTAGACAAGTGTGTGCATCTGCTTTTCATAGATTTCATAGACATTAGGGGCTGGAAGGGACCTCAAGAGACCCTTGGGTCCAGCTGCCCACCATAGGCAGCAAGTCAGCTGGGATCAAGTGACCCCAGCAAGAAACAAGTCCGGCTGTTTTTTGAAGGAATCCAGAGTAGGTGCTTGCACCACCTCTGGGGGGAGTTTGTTCCAGACCCTGGACATGCGCACTGTAAAGAACTTTTTTCTAATATCCAGTCTAAATCGGCCTTCCTGGACTTTATGGCCGTTAGACCTTGTTATCCCTTGGGGAGATCTGGTGAACAGATGTTCTCCCAGGTCCTGATGTACCCCTCTTATGAAGTTGTAGGCTGCCACCAAGTCACCCCTGAGCCTTCTCTTCTCCAGACTGAAGAGTCCCAAGTCCCTCAGCCTCTCCTCGTACGGCTTTCCTTCCAGGCCTTGGATCATGTGAGTGGCTCTCCTCTGGACTCTCTCAAGCTTCTCCACATCCTTCCTGAAGTGGGGGGCCCAATACTGGACGCAGTACTCCAGCTGCAGTCTCACCAGGGCCAAGTAAAGTGGGAAGATGACTTCCCTGGTTTTGCTTGAGATGTATCGGTGGATGCACACCAGAGTTTGGTTAGCTTTTCCTGCCACCGCATCACATTGGTAGCTCATATTCATCTTGTGGTCAATCAAGACTCCCAAGTTCCTTTCGGTTGTGGTGATAGCAAGCGTAGCAGTGCCGAGCCTGTAAGTATGCTGAGGGCTCTTCCTACCGGGTGCAGCAAGTTGAACTTCTCTGTATTAAAGGCCATCCGGTTTTGGTTGGCCTACCTTGAGAGTGTGTCCAAGTCGGCCTGTATCCCCAGCCTGTCTTGCAGTGTGACGGCCCTCCCCCATAATTTGGTATCGTCCATGAACTTGGCCAGTTCACATCTGACTCCCGAATCTAGATCCTTGATGAAAATGTTAAAGAGTACTGGCCCAAGTACCGAGCCCTGAGGGACTCCACTGGTAACACTGTGCCATGTTGATTTGCTCCCTTCAACTAGTACTCTTTGGGTCCAACCCCGTAGCCAGTTTCCCAGCCATTGGACCGTATGATGATCTAGGCCACAGTTCCGCAGCTTAACCATGAGGCCATCATGGGGAACTAAGACAAAGGCCGTCTTGAAGCCCAGATAAGTGACGTCCACATCATCTCCTTTGTCCAGGGCATATGTTACGTGGTCATAGAAGAAGACCAGGTAACGTTAGTTTCTGCTAAACTAATTTGTTTTGTGGTAACTCATCCTCCCAGTCCATTTTCACTCGGTGTTTCTGTTTTGTTATATCCGCCTCCTAGATTGTGAACTTTCCAGAAGAGGGGGACTTACTTTTTTGTTTCTTGTCTGTACTGTGTATATCATAATGGAGCCCTGAATCCTTATCTCAGCTCTCAGGTAGTCCTATCAAGCAAATCGGAAACAGCAGCAACAACCCTCCCATATGGCAGGCCATGCGAATCTCTGTAAACAGCCAAGTTCCAGGAAAACGTCTTTCATCTTGTTTCTTTGGTACTGGGGATGTATCTTAAAACTAGACCTGTTTGAATTGTGTGTGTGTGTGTGTGTGTGCGCGCGCGCGCGCGTGCGTGCATGCGTGTGCATGCGCACATGCCCTGAAGGCACTGTGGTCTCTCGTCTTAGAGGTGGTGCATTGTGGAAGTGCTTGGCTGTGGTTTATCATGAGAAAAGTAGTATAGTAAAATAACGTTGATCAGTCCTACTGTTGTTGATCAGTCCCCAAATCCAGCTTTTGCTTTGAGGGCTCATTCAGTCAGACTCTTATCTCCAAACCAATATTTAAACATGAAATTATAAAAGCCTAAGTACTTAGTCATTTGATTCTGGGAATGAGAGAAGGATGAAAGAGGTTTAAGTATAGCTCTTGTTGAGATCAGCACAGCATGGAAAATAACTAGGTTCCGACAGCCTAGAGGTACTGTTTTGGAGGTCCTATTGAATGACTCCATTGCCAACCCTGGCCCTGGGGAGGTTGATTGAGTGATTTCCTTAATTGGATTTTGTTTGTTGATCACACTTTTTATAACACCATATACTTTTTTTTAATAAACTCATTATGATCATCTCCTCCTGTGTAGGAAAAAAACAATCCATCTGTAAAGAATACTTTCCACTTGAACACTAGGCTACTGGATATAGCTTCATCATAGTGAGAATAGAGCAGTGAGTGTGGGGAGCATTTCCTAGCAGCTGTAGTGTATGTCCACCAGTTTCAAAGGGAGTAGCTAAAAGCACTTATCACCTGCTGCATCAAATGAAATGTGACTTGTGATCTTGCCATTTGTGGTACTCTATGACACTCCAAGTGACTGTCTCACAGAATGAGTGAGGTTATCTTTTCACACATTATAATGTGTATTGGTCTCATTTACACTGGTCAAAACAAAGTTAAAACCTGTGCCTAACTGGTTTACAAACTGAAGATGGAGGACCACAGGAGAAGACTGCATACAGATCTGGCCTGAGGCACATGTGGCGTATGTAACTCTATATGGCTGTTTGTTTCAGGGAGAAACCCTATTATATAGAAGCTTATCTCTGATCAGAAAAGCCCTGGCATTCAGACCTCAGACAGGCAGTGGCTGTTAATGCTAATGCAGTAGCTGGGAATGCCCAGATGCATGGAGAGAGATACTAGTGCCTAATGGGGAATGAAAATGATGGGATGAAGAAAATATTGGAGCAGGAAAAATACAGGGTTTGGAAAATGCCTGGCAATTGGGCAGGGAGAGAGTTTGAATATAGACAGACTAGCAGAAATTGTGAAGGGTGAGGTATAAGAACCTGAACAGAATAAAAGAGAAAAAAGTATCATGAGCAGACTGGAAATCGGGAAAGGAAGAGAGCAGAGAAAAAAAAGGGTGTGCTTGGTGGAAAAGGTATTTTTCTTAAGGAAAGAAAACAGCTGAGTAAATGGAGAAGGGAGAGGGAGTAGAAGATTGATGGGAAAAAGGAGTTGGAGGCAAGTGGGAGAGACTGGAGGCAAATTTTGAGGAAGGAAGTGACTGATAAGAGAGAAGAACAAGGAAGTACAAAAGAAAAATAATCCATGATTGGGGCATGGAGGGGAGCAGGTGGAGAAAACCAAAGGAAAAATGATTAGGTGGGAAGAAAAAATCATTTTGAAAAAAGGAGAGGCTGAAGCTTCTAGACAGGTAAAATGCTTTTGAAAAGTAAGAAGAAGTACCAAGGGTCAAGGACTCATATGAGCAAGTCCTGGACCCTTACAACCATGCAATGCTATGGCCCTGGTTGAAGGACAGGGGCGGGCAATTATTTTGGCCGCTTCCTGAGTTTTGGCAAGCCATTGAGGGCCTCATGACAGCCAGCTAGAGGCAGATAAATATTAATTTTCAAAATTTTTTAGGGGCCCCGTGGGCCAGATAGAATTGCCTGGCAGGACACATTTTGCCACCCCTGCTGTAGAAGATGAAAAGTAAGATAAAAATAGGAAGAGAAAACAAAGGAACAGAAGCCACAGGAAATGCAGTATGTTATTTTACAAGCCTCTTGCTCTTGGAAGCTTTACACCTGCATATGTTCATATGAGCTCATACCTATAGCATATTTTCCTTTTCCAGAATCTGTAAAGAGCATTGTCTCCAGCTAATTGGGCAAATTCCCTTCATGAAGTAAAAGAAAATGGTAGCTCTATGATGTTCCCATTCTGACAAGCTGGAAAACCTTTTCTAAGCTTCTCTTTGCTCTCATGTGTGTGTTAAAAAATTCTGGACCCTTATAATAGTTTTTGAGGATCATTGGTATATTTGGAACTGTGCCAAGTGCAAATTGTGGAACAGTTTATGGCGACCCAACTATGAGGGTTTTACTTTGATGGTACAGTGCAATACCCAAGACTAGATATGGTCTGTATGGCTTGAATGTTTTACTGAATAGGTGCCACAGCTTAAGACCATGTAATCTATAGGGTTCGCTTTGATGGGGTGGCTGGTATTGCTGTCTCATAAGGTTGTGTTCTACAGGGCATAGTAGTATATGAAGGCAACCACAATAATGCTTCTTCTCTGGAGCCACCTAGAAGATAAGGTGGTATGATAATTAGTGGGGAGGAGGGGAATAAGTCTAGGGAGGCCTTCAAGCCAATAAAAAACCGTGGTGAGACAGTTACGTACCTAGATGTGCTACCATTGCTAGGGCAAACCTCACAGCATTATGCACTTAGTAGGCTTATGACTATACCTAGAAACCTGACTGTGATTATTTTGTGGCTACCAATGTTCATTTTCTTCTTCCTTGCTCTGTTTTGCTCATGAAGGCAACACGTGGAGAACACCCAAGATACATATTGTAGCACTACAGTTAGGTCTAAGTGTTATTACACAGTTTTGACCAGAAGCACATTACACACCATTTCTGTTGCCGGACAACTCCACTTGTTTCCCTGTTTCTAGTTCTAAACTTACCTTTTAATTTTTAAAAGGACTTGCTCTTACCCAGGGTTGGAGTATGTCAATAAGTAGTAGTATCAGCACTTTCCAATAGAATTTATACTTCTATATGAAAGGAAATGTGAGAAAGGGGGAAAAAGTTGGGTTTAATTTTCAGAAATGCAGAGTGGACACAACTTCAGCTTAAGCTAGAGAGAACTCTGTCCAGCTATTCTGAAAGTTAGGCCCTTTGAATTTCAATGTTTATTGGCTGCAGATAAAACCAGTAGTTGTGAAGCTGATGTATAACGGAGTCTTCAGACGAACAGAAGGTATAAATTGCTTCTGTTAATTACCCTGAACAGTGTTAACTATGAAGTCTAATTGTGATGCTACTGTTTTTTGAAGCAAGCCCTGCCTGCCCTGATCCCTGCTATAGGCTTCCTCACACAGCCTTTGAATCTCTCTGTACTTCTTTCTGCTTTTTGTGCTGTACCATTGGTTTTTCTGGTCCTCAACAACTACTGGTGCAAGAGTCGCAACTCCTGCAGATCTCATTATTTGGAAGAGCCTTTCATGTATTATTGTTCTTCTCCTCTTTACCAATTTTTCTGAAAGCTTTTTCCTCATCACCTGTAAATTTTTCTTTCCCATTTCTCATATTACATTTTCTGCCCTGAAATTTTATATTAGTAGTAAAGCTGCATCAGTGGGTGCAATGCCACCATATCTCTTGGCTAAGCCACAGCCTACTTCCTTGTATTCACCCCACCATGCCTTGATGAAAAAAGATAAAGAGAAGCTAACTGTTGAAACAAAGTAGGAGAACCACAGCTTCTCAGCACAAAAGATATGTCTTCTTTGCAGGGCTCCGCCTTCCCTACATTGTGCCCTTACCACACCTAGCCAGAGGATCCAGGGCCTTCCACAATGTCCTAGCCACTGGCCAATCAGCTCAGCAGTTCAGATAACTCTTCCTCCATACTTCCCCAACATAAGATTTTCAGGGTACCCTCACTCTTTACTTATGTCCTGAGTTTTCCCTGTAACCCCTCTTCTTTGGCACCCATCAATTCCCCTCTCTGTATTTCTCTCAGTCACAACTCTCATATTTTTTTTAGGTAAAATCTTCCTGGCTGGCACCACCATTACCAGCCTGGCCAACCCCTGGCCAAGCCCCTAAGAGGTACTTTTGGGGCTAGTACCTACGCACAGTCCTTTCCTGAGTTCAGAACTAGGTGTTACTTGGCCATGTCCCTTGCACCAGTTATCCTCCAATGGCTGGCATCAGTCTTAAAATTTGCGTCTCTTCCGCCACTTGTACTTCACAAGCTTACTTCAATCTTCAAGCCACCCAGACTTGGACCCCGGTTCATACAGCCACCAAACGCTTACCTCTGTGCTTCTGCACAGACAAGCTCTACTCCCTCCCTGGAGACAGTGTTCATGCTTCCCTCTCTGGGGATTGAAGGGCCTCAGCCCTCTTGCTTTTAAATATGCTGGATCTCCCGAGGTCCAATCCTCTCTGGCTCCCCCATCACATCTGCCAGCAGACAGAAGTTGCTGCAAGCCGGGGCTTGCTGGCACTTGCAGGTTCACTCCCAGCCATGCTGGTCATGGCTGCTGAAACTGGGCACGGACCCCAAGCTGGATCAGGCAGGGATCTGGCTGGCCTTGACAACCTGCTTGCCCCTGGTAAAGTGACTGATTCCCTGCTGTGTCCAGGTGAGTCTGCTGGTGGGGCAGGATTTCAGTGTGGCTCTGGGGTCAGGGAGCAGAGAGCCCAGTTGCATCTGGGGTCCTGCTTGTAATAGGGGCCAGGAGTTGGGTTGTTACAAGCTGCCTGGGAGATAGCTTGTAATGAAATAACGATGAGATGGTATTGTTTTAGAGCTGCATCTGATTTCCAGTGCAGCATCTCAGTGGTGCACTGGCTACTTTGAAACAGTTGAAAATTATTTCATTACCTCCCTGGCCTGGCTATAAATAGGTTTTCTTCCAAAAAGGCATGACTTGTACAGGCTTGTGCACCTGTCCTAGCACTTTCCTCTAATTGGATAGAAGAAGTCTGACTTTCTCTTGATTCCCCTGTGGTGGCTGGATTTGGAGAGCTGTTCTTTTAGCTCATTGAGCTTGTGCTTTATATTTTGGATCAGAGGGGAGTGATTTATTCCCAGTGCTGCCTGTGTGTCCTTTAGCTCAGTGGTTCTCAATTGGGGGTATGCGAGCAGGTTTCAGGGGGTTTGCCTGGCCTGGCCTCATGCAGGGAGGAGCCGCTTCTGCCCTCCAGGGCTGAGATGAGTCCTGAGGAAGGGGTGGGTCTGCCCTGCCTGGCCTCACAGCCTCCATCTTGCAGGCAGTGCTGCAGCTGGGCAGGTGAGGCTTTGCACTGCTGCTGCTTGGGTGAGTGGGGCCCCAGGGCTCCCCACCACCGAGCCCCACCTGTTGCACCCAGTGCCATGTGGGCAGCAGTGGGGAGCCGGGCAGTTGTTGTGGCACAGGTGGACCGTGGAGTTTTTATAGCATGCTGGGAAGGGAGGTGGGCGCTCAGGAAGAAAAAGGTTGACAACTAGGAAGTCTTTATGGCCAGGTACAGACATCCAAAACGCTTGAGGTGGAACGAATCTAGTTGAGCGTTTTTCAGTAAGCAGCGTAATTTAGATTGGCAACGAACACAACACACATTTGCCCTTTAGTGGGGTGACAAATTTAAGCCAGTTTCTGCCATTTTTAAACCAGTCTATGTGTGCCGAACTTCTATTCTGTTACAGGTATAAACCAGTTTCCTATCAGTTATCCTGGTAAAAATGTAATGTCTGTACCTGGCCAATATGCATGGGATACAGCCACAGGTTAGCACACATACAGTATGGAAAATCCAACATGAAGTGGACTTTCCTTTTACTTGGTCAAACGACGCAGCCAAAAACTTCCAAAGTTCTCCTGGCTGTGAGAACACCCTTGCATGCTTCCTGTATAAGGCTCTCTCCACATTTGCAATCAGCCTAGTGTATGCCTGCCAATGGTTTGAAATCTAGGGCCAGCAGGGGATAAAGATGAAAGTCAGATACTGTTTAGCTCAGTTGGAAAACTCTGGAGCAGAGAGCTTTTTGGATGGATGGTGGGAAAACAGTAAATGTTTGCTAAAAATAGCAGAGTCTTTGCTAAAAAGAATAGCTAAATCTCAATCAGGAGAGTTGGTATTTAAGTCAAAAGGATAAAAAACATTAAATCTATTCAAGTAAAACAAGAGTATAAAGAGAGTTCATTTGTTCTCTTATAAAAACTCAGAATAACATAATATATTGAGACTTTTAGCATTGATCTTTGCTAACTGCCTCCTCTTTCTGGCTTTTTTTAACCACTTAGTGCAAGACCAATAAAGATAAAGAAGGGATCTGCAATTGTCTGCCTGATCTTTGGCTTTCTTATTCCTGTAAAATGAACCTGCTTCTTCTCATCTCTAATGGATTTTACTTATCCCTGACTGGTATTAATGTGGCTGCATGTAAAACCTTTATCTCATTAATTGCTTGTGTTGCCAGTATGTGTGGAACCAGCACTCTTGTTTTGGGAAATTCTCCTGTTTGTTTTAGGCATTAAATATTTACAGCTTCCATTTTTGTGCCTTGTTTCAGACGGTGAGAGAAAAAGCTGGTTGAACAATTTGTCTTTTTTCTTTCTCTAGTTTCCTGCTTGCCCTCCAGCACTGACTGGTTCAGTGATTTTTTTTCTAAAGGGAATTCTTTTTTTTCTGCTCAGGACATGGCTTTTTGGTGGCTTTGGGATAAGAATTTTTCAGCATGTGAGTTTCATCTTATGCAGATCTTTGGAGTTAGATTAACAAAAACAACAACTAAGTTGTATGGCTTTGTAGCTAGTCTCCTCCCCACCGGCCCCCACCCGTCATGAGTTTCTGTCTATCATACGACAATAGTGAGATCTGTTTTAGATTCATTTTTGCCTTTCCTCACCACATGGTTTGAGTAGCTGCTCTGGTGCCACAAGACTGCATTGCTAGGAATAATGGCTTCTCCAAAGAGGTGAATAGAAGTACTGTACCAGACTATCTGCAGATCCCGTTGGGAATTAAGACAAAATGTTTATTTTTATACAGCTGTATACTTGCAGTCTAGAATGGCTTTTATTTCAAATCAAGGAAACCATCATCAAGAAAGAAAATGAGACCATGATGTGGATCTCTGTCAGGCTGTCTGTCTGCTTTGTAATGGAATTTAGCAACTCTGAGAACAAACCTGTTCGTGTCCCAGCACATCCATGATAGATTCTCAGATACACCAAAGGAATGCATTTGCTCTTACAGAGATATCAGCTGTAACTACATAGTGAATGCTGAGTCTCATTTTGCCCTTAACGCGGAGTTTCAGCCTCTCTGATGTACAAAGAATGCGTCATATCATTCATGCTGCAGGGGTTTAGGTTGTAGCTGTGTTGGTCTAAGGATATATATTTTCATTCCATCCAGGAAGAGCACACATCAACTGCTGCAGCTTCCTTAGCCTGACAAAGGGTTTTTGAACTCAAAAGCTTGCTTAATAACTATTCTCCAACCATTTGGGTTGGTCTAATAAAAGATATCAAATTCACCCAATGAACCTTGTCTGCTCATATCATTCATGAAATTACAGTCCTTACTTTCAGAGAAGGATGAATTTTTCTGAGAATATGAGTGGGCCTTTAAAGAAATTTAGCTTCTCTTCTTTGTCCCAGATTATCTTACTAACAGAATAACATAGACTCAAACATCCTATATAGCTAAAATTATTTTTTTATTTTGTGCATAGGGTTTATCTTTAGAAATTAGCTTGGAATGAAACTATATTATAGCGACTGTTGTAGCTGATTGTTATGACTCTCATAGGCTACAGTTCTAACTAATTTGTGATCATAAATACTCAAAGCACCATAATCATGCGTGTAGTTATTGTGTAATATCACTTAAGGGCCGAGATAAGGTTATTTGGTGTCTTAATTGTGCACTTTAAAACCTTACTGGATTTACTTTTCATTTAAGCATAGCCTTGGTTTTAAGATAAGTACGACATCTCTAACTTTTTTAAAGTATTAAGTTAGTGATATGAGCCTTTGGGCTAAAATAAATCTTAATATTTTTTTTTTGTCTGGGAATAAATCAGTCTGCATTTGCTGAAATGTCCTATTGACTTGAAGGGACAGCCATGCTTTCCAGAAGAAGGATCTTAGACCAGTGAAGGAAACAGCAGAAAAAATATCTGCCGGACATACATTTTTGTTTTGCTTCAGGTTTTTGTTTTAGCATTTGGATTTTGGATGAAATGGACAGACCATGTACTCTGGGCTCTGGAGTCAGGAGCATTTACTTTTAAGTCAAGAATACTGTTGTCAATTTCTACCTATTTTCTCCTTCTTCAGAGTATTGTCATTGTGGATATTCATCTTATAGCATAATCCTCCTGATATAAAGAAATGCTTTTTTCTACCAGAGGGATTTGTCCCAATTATAGCCATTGGTTTTCAGCCAGCAGGCTCCCTGTACTAGCACCATCTCTTCAGGAGACGTGCCAGGTCACAATTTACTTTAATGGATCTAAATTGGTTTGGAAATCAATTAAACTGTACTGGTACAAATTGTGGCTTACATGGTGACCACTAGCATTTTGTATTAGTGTGGCTTTGTTGGTAGTTGGCTAGTGATGGCTGAAATTGTGCAAATCCCCATATAGACGAGACCATATTTCTCCAAGTGTTTGGAGAAGAGATGCTGGAAGGAGAAAATAGGCAAAATTCCAGAAATGTGGAGAAATAGATGGTGGTCTACATTTTCACTATTCTAGGATCCACAAATGAAGGGTGGATGAAGCAGCTGAGATAAGCATTCATTCTAATCACTACCCAAATCTAGGAGCAAAGAATTTTTGGGACTTTGTAAATTTAGGCTTAATTATGTATTCAAAGTGCAGAAAAATGAATGTATGCTTATGGATTCTGTCTGAGAGCAGAGGTAGAAGTACTCAACTGCCACAAAGAGGATCTTTCTCTTGGTACCTTAAGCATGACCAAGAGCAAGAAATGCCAGAAAGCTGACAAAGGAGTTTTTATGATATTCCCAAACTGACTCTGCAGACAAAATTGTTTATTTAAATTGAAGTCAAGAGACAGAAGGTACTGGGGGGAAGGGTGGGGCTGGGGTCAGCATGAAATGCCCTGGGCTAGGTACAGACATTCAGGGTGCAGACAGAAGAGCAGGTCCCTGTTGCAACTCATAGCACTTTGCAGGAAGTGTTATGAGATGCAGCAATGCTCCGGACCCAACAGAAGTTTGCTGTTGAGCCCGGGAGTTGGGGTTTCTAGTTGGTTGCTGCCAGTCTGCTGCTTGGTCTCTGTAGCTATGCTTTCAACTCCCAGCCCGGATGCTGTTTTCAGAATAGGAGGGGGGAATGGAAGCAGACGAAGCTCATTCTTGGAGTTAGCCAGCTGGTGCTGGAGGGTGGGGTGGGTGATTTGGAGTGTCCCCCCCTGTCTCCTCTTCCCCCCCCCCACACACACACACTTTGGGAGGCTGCAATCCATGTGCCCTACCCTCCAGTGCCAGCTGAAAAAACCCCAGACTGAACTCTGCTCCCTTTCCCCCTTTCTATTCTGAAAACAGAGACAGGCTGGGAGCTCTGCAGACACGAGTTACGGAATGTGTTTCATTTTGGAGTGTGTTCATCTGAACCCTCATTCAATAAGGGTTTAGATTTCAGTGAGATTGGGCCCTTTTAAAACAGTCTGCAGCCATGCACTTCTGTTTGCTCACAGATGTAGACCATTTTCTGGGGCCAGATCAGGTAAAAATTGTCACTTCTGTCTGTGCCCTCAAAAAGCCCAAGATGGAAGTGATCTAAGTTAAACGGTTTTCTGTAAGCGACATAGTTTAGATTGGTAGCAAACAGAACACGCATTTGCCCTTTGAGGGGTACAAATCTTAAACTGGGTTCTGCCATTTTTAAACCAGTCCGTTTGTGCCGAACTTCTGTTCCATTACAGGTATAGACCGGTTTCTGATCATTTACATCAGTAGAAGTGTGACGTGAGTATTTGGTCCTGGAGAGATTAGGCATGTTAAGTAGATGTAATTTACATGATGCAGAGTGTAAGTGGAGGAAAAGTGACAGGAAAGATAGCATACATCATCTGGGCTTTTCATGGCTCTTTGGCATATGGGTTAAACAAGGCCTGAGCTTGATATCCCTGCCTTCTTTAGGCAGCCTCTAGCTTTTTTGTCAGTTCTTCTTGCTTGTTGCTGCTGTTGCAGGAGAGGGCACCATTGAACAGACTTGGGCTGTATCTGTACTGGTTCATGGTGGAGGCAGGGCTCACAGAGTCAGTATCCTAAGCCAGTCTAATGCCAGTGGGGGCCATGAAGCCAGCTTGAATTTCATCAGACCCACTTACTGACACACTGCTCTCTTCACCTTAAACATCCCCTCTCGGATTGGCTTCTGAGCTTTAGGGTGTATGTGCTTGTGGTGTTCAGTTATCACTCAGAGCTCAAAGCTCTTACCAGAGGTATGTGTGTCCAGTTCAGTCTTGGAAATTTGAAGGCAAAAACTGCTAGAATCACTGAACATCTTGTGCTTTGCTGTGACTGCTAAAAATATAAAACTTTTTGATATGCTTAGCAAACTATCCTTGAAGATTTATGGTGTGGATAGTTTTAGGATGACATAAAAGCACCCCCCCACCCACACACACACAACAGTCCCCACAGCATTAACTGGGAGAGAATTTTTTATTTTTCTCTCACTTGATCTTCTGGCTCGCAGGAACTAGCTAACTTTAGGACTCAGTGGGGGAAGACTTCATCAGATGTTGGCAAATGCTGGTCATGTTGTGTGTCTATTTATAGTAGGCGCGTGTCTAACCACCTTGTAGTTCTTTTCTTAGCATCGGCTGGAGGAGCACAGCTATCAATTATCCATGAAGCTAATGATAATACAAGGAAAGCTATGTAAGGCAGGTGCTCAGAGGAGAGAGGGGGCAATGGAAATGGGGGACAGAGAGAGGGATGGGGTTTAGAGCTTTGGAAAAAAAAAGACTGCCTCACTCAGCGTGGAAAGCTCTCAATCACTTACTGCTGATGATGATTATTAACAACAGAGTCTCCTGCACAATGTCACTGTGACTGTCTTCAGCAGTACCTCTCTTCCAACTGCTTCTTATCTCCTGGATTTGCTTTTGTTATTTAGACAATCCTAGTCTATGGTTTTTCCCGCTTTGGGCTTTAAAACAAAGTTTCACTCAGGGGCTTCTCTGCTCCTTTTTTCCCCCCAGCCCCATTCTGTTGTTTTTGTGGGTAAAATTAAGTTCTGAATTCTCTCTCAGGACTCAGACTCCTCTACACCCTTAAAGAAAAGCACAGTTTTTCTTGTGAATTAAGTAGCAAATTTGCTTTTGCTTCTCCCCTCTCCTATTCTCTCCAAGAGGCAAGAGCTTGTGTATAAGGGATTTTAGGAAAGTGAAGAAAATAAAAGGGGCATCAGAAATTCTCATCCTTGTCAAGGACAAAACTGGTGGTCAGATGGATGTGTCAGCCTTTTGTTTCATTTGTTTGTTGCTTCCTCCTGTTTAAATGGTGGCAAGTGGGGGGCAGCGTGAACTCTGCTCTTGACAGCAGCTCAGGTTCTGACACCATCTGCTAGTTAATCCACTTCCAAGGAAGAGCCTGACGTGTACGCATGTGTATACATACGTGCTTGCCATATAACCATACATCATTTCAACGGGCTTGCTCCATGCTGATCAGCTTGCAAGCACCATTTCTTTTAAAAGATTGGCTTTTTCTTTGCACCCTTGTTTAGATCTCTCCAGTTCAGTTTGCTTTATGTCGATGGGAAGTAAGGGAAGGAGTTGATAAGGAAAATTGGAGAGGATTTCCCTGAAGACTGTACTCTTACCTGCTTTCCATAAAGTCTGTAGGCACTGGATTTTCAGGTTTGGGCTTTTCCTGGAAGCTATGAATGTGGGGTGGATGGATTTCTTTTGTAAAAGCAGCAAGAAGCAGAGCAGGTATACATTGTCCATGGCAGACTCCTTGGATAGCTGGTAAGTGTGCATTTGCAGGACCTGCTGTCTCTTGGGTTTGTTAGTGACATGTGGCTGGTCTTGCTTGCCTGCTGTCCGCTGCATTTAAGGTATACCACACTCTTTCCTTCCCCTCCTTGTAATAACCTGCTGGTTCCATTAAGACCTTCAGGTCTAATGATCGTATACAAGACTGTTTTGTACCTGCTGAAGACTTTAGACATGTTTTCTTGATTTGTGCAGGGCCACATTAACTTACAGCATTACTGTGTGTATACAAAATACTGTAGAAACTGACTTGGAAACTCTGGGGCAGAAGAATGTGGGGACTGAATACACACTTTGAAATATTAGTTGTTTGCTTTATTACCTTTAGACACTGGTAATTATGCAAGGTTTCTGGTGTGTGCTAATGAACTCCTTTTCTGAGAAACTTAAATTCTTCCTTCCCCTTCCCCACAACCCCCAAAGTTTCCATCAGATTTAGGGGATTCCTTCCACTCCCTTTCCTAGCTTAAATTCTCTTTTTGTCCCTGCTAACATTGGTTATTGATGCCTAGTTCTGGTCTCTAGTCTCACAGATGAGGAACAAGTGGTACCCCCTTCAGAGCAAAACACTCTCATTTGAAGATCCTGATTTTGCAGTGTCTCTGTGCTTGCCAGCTGAGTGGCAAAGCATCTGAACTGCCTGCTTGTCATTGCTGGGTATTAAAGGCAAATTTAATCCTGGTTTCTATCACCCCAATTAAGGGCATGATACAAAGATCATCAAAGTTAATAGGAAGACTTTCTTTGACTTCAGCAGGCTTTGGATCAGACCCTTGTTGCAGCTTTTATCAGTCTCTGTAAAGTGCTGTATTGCTTTGGGTATGGATTTTTTGCTTCATCAGCATTTGCAGAGCTTCTCTCTAATCCTTTAAGATCACACGAATGCCATTAAATTATTTGCTCATCACAGCCACTACAATTTCAGTGTTTTGCTGAAGGAAAACCAGAAAAGACCAGATAATTCAGTAGCACTTTGGTTCATCAAGTGTACTGTAAACAAAAATTGTTAAGGTTTTATCTTGCACAATATTTATTAATTAGATTGGCAGAGAAATTTTATCCCATTTGCTGTGAAAGGGTTCTTGTAGACCTAGCTAGTTAATCAACAATCAGTGCATTTTTCTTCTACTTTTAGGAGAAAATAGCTGTTCTTGGTTCTTCCTTTAGTTGCTCACAGGGGTGTTCAAACAAGGGTTTATATTCATATTATATTGACCTGTACAAATGAGACCTGACAGTCCTTCCCCTTTCTGCCATTGAAAATGGTTTTCATCTGTTACCTCAAAAGGGGGCAGGGGCCTGCGCTAGGGAGTAAAGATTGATTCTATAAAGATATAATATTTCAGACAATAATCAATTAAAGGATTTTACTTACAGCTCTGAGGTTGGTTCAGACATTCAAAAAGCCTGAGGTGGAATCGATCTAAATTATGTGGTTTTCTGTAAGTCGTGTAGTTTAGTTTGGTAGTCAACAAAACACACATTTGCCCTTTGGGGGGAAGCGAGGGGGGGAGGAGGGGGAGCACATATCTTAGATTGGGTTCTACTATTTTTAAACCCGTCTTGTGTGTGCTGAACTTCTGTTCAGTTATGGGTACAGACTTGTTTCCAATCATTTACACTGGTAAAAGTATAAGTTCTGTACCTGGCTTAAGTATCTAACTGCTTGCTAACTCAAATAGGTTTTCAAAAGAAACTTCCAAACTAAAGGTTATTTATTTGAACCAGATCTCCAGAAGAAGATGAATTAGCAGAACTGAGAGACACTCTTAAGTTTGCATGCAATCTTGCATGCAAAAAATTGGTTATTTCATTCTGAGAATTTTGTCCTTCAAAAATCATCCGTCCTTCAAATTATGCACTTGTGCACATGGCTATTTTTCTGACACAAAAAGTAGGGAAATTTGACTTTTGAAGCCAGCTTCTGTTCAGGAACAGATTCATTTTCAATTGAATGTCATTTGGATCTCCTGTTAGTGCACAACAATCAGAAATCTCTTAGATTTCTAATAATTTTAACTATCTGTTGTGATTATCTTTCATGCTATTAGTAAGTAGTACTGATATGTGAAGAGTTATATAGCCCTTCTTTCACTTCCAAGAATCCTTCTAGGACTTGGAACAAACCTTTGGGGGGATAAGCTTGTTCACTAATGTTTTTTATTGTTCATTTTTCTCTCTCTCCTCCTGTCTCTTTACTGCTCTGTTTCTTAGCATTTGTACTTTGTTCGTCACTGGAGTCCTTTGCAGCCTTCTCTTGGGGTTTTGGCAGAGAGAGGCAGGGGAAGAACAAAAGTACCACAACACTGGCTATTCCCATTGAACTCCCGGCCAAAGAGAAATTACTGGAAATCTTGCAAGAACGCTTGTACTTGTGAGAGCTGCAGACGCCTCTTGCAGACTCTAGAGGTTTGGGCAATTCAGATAAGCTTCTAAAAAGCATAGATGTGTTTATCTGAACCAAATCCAAATATCTCTAGCCTCAGTAATTAGGAGTGTGTTTTTATGTGCATGACGGAGCAATACTGTTCAAATACATTCTCCAAAAAGTTGCTGCAATTAGCTCTTCAACTCCATCAAAAAACAAAACCCCTGCAAAAAGCAGAGAAACATACTGGACTAATTGTATAGCTGTATTGCATGAAATTGTTCAAGAAAAGAGTTGGTGTTAGGTGTCTATTTTTACTGTGGCCTGCCACTCGTTTTCAGGTTAATTCTGAGTAACATGCCCATGTCAAAGGCTAGGTACAGGCATTACACCTATTGCACTTTAATCACGCAGAAAGCGCTCTAAAACCGTAACTGAACAGACATTCATAGCTCTTAGATCACTTTAAAAAGGGCAGTCACACCCTAAGTTAACCCTCGATGGATGTGTGATACTAGACTAAAACACCTTTTGTTAGAATGCTTTTTTTAAACATCCGTGCCACACCCACCATGAGTTAAGCTAGGTCGCATTCTGCTGCCATCCCAGGTGGCATAGCGTAGGGCTACACTCTAGATTTGGGCAGAGCTCGTTTGCTCTGCCCAAGTGCTGGGACAGCTCCGCTGCCTCTGATCCTAGTGCTGCCTCCTTCCTCTGGCCAGCTGTGAGCTACAGCCTGGTTTGGGGGGCAGAAGGGGTCTGTCTCCTCACAGCAGCCCTGGCCCCGGGGCACACCACTGCCTGGCTGGCAGGCCTGTGGGAGACTGGGGTCTGGGTCTATATCCCCACAGCAGCCACGACCCCACAGTGTGCTGTTACTTGGCTGGGGGGCTGCAGGGAAAGGGGTCTGGTGTATTTCCTCCCTCCAGCCAATGCTGACAGTCCCAGTGAGTGGGAGAGGGTGGATCTGGGGAGAGGGGCCACTTCAGCAGCCTCCTGGGAGGCATGTGGGAATGCCCCCAGTAGCCACTGCCTGAATGTCTGTTCAGTTTGCTTATGCTGTAACTTACAGCGCTTTTAGTAAAGCGCAATAGAATGCTTCTGCCAGGAGCTTTTTGAACGTCTGTACTTAGCCAAGATTTACAAAGTTGTGAATTGTTTAAATCCACCTGACTTTAGTTTTGAGGGAAATTAATATTCATAGCTCCGTTTGACTTAATAGCTGAAAATCAGGCTACTTATGTAAGTGCATACTTTTCATATATAAGTAGTAATTTGGGGTATCCAGTAGAGGTATGTATGTTTAATAATCCATGTTTAAAATTTTGGGATTTAGGAAATACCTGCCTCAGTTTCCTCATCTGTAAAATGCATATAATAGAATTGTGATCAACAATTCATATAGTGGCTGTTAGGCTTGATGCTTGTAAAATAATTGGGGCTCTAGTGATCAAAGGCATGATCGAAGAGCAAATTATTATTAAGTGTATTTTAGAAGTAATTACTAGCATAGCATGTATATGACCTACAAATGGGGCTCCTATTTGTTGCAAGTTTGATGATGATGATGATGATTATTGTATAATTTCCTTATGATGAGATACAGTTGTGTTTAGCTTTTAATCCCCTGAAACACAAATGCATGAAACTGTTATTTGTAATGAGAGGCACAATGGCAAACTGTGGAGGAGGAAGTTGGAACTGTTATGGCATTTGTTTCTTTAATATGTGAAAAAGTTTTGTATAATTTTGCTTTCACAGTTTATCATTTCTGATAGCAGTAGTTGAGAGCGAGACTCAGAAACATAACCACAGATCTAAATGTCTTTTTGGCTGGGAATGATAGTGCAGGTTACTAACATTTAGGCATAAAATTTAAGTGTAAGGCTGATGTGGAATTACTTGCAAACAAAACCACGAATAGTTCCTTATTCTGTGTTATTTACTCACTTGTATTTGGACAAAATGCTATTTTAGACTTGTATGTGTTTTATATAAAGCAACTTGAGAACCTCAAGAGCGGTAAATCACCTAGACCGGATGATACACATCTAAGGTTACTGTGGAGAATAAAGTGTGAAATAGCTGAGGTACTATTGAGGACATGTGATACATCCTGAAAAACCAGCAGCTGTTCCTGACAATTGGAAAGTCAGTAATGTGGTGTCTGTCTTCAAAAGGGAATTACAAGATCCTGGAAATCATAAGACAGGCAAAGTTCCCTTTAGCTGTAGGTTTGAGCAAGAGTCTCAGGGTACAAACATTTGGCTAGATGTAAACTGAGAGTCAGATTGGCACAGTTTCTGAAAGATAATCTATCACCTGTTAAACATCGTAATGAGGAAAAGTGTGTGTGTGTATGTACTTATTTGTTCTCTCTCTCTTTTGTGTGCATGCACACACAAACACGATCATCACATAGTAGATTGAATTTACTTGGCTTTCAAAAACTTTTTGTAAATTGATTACAAAAAATTAATAATACTGGAATATGTATCCAAAATCTTGAGATAGACTAGAATTGATTAAGCAAAAGGAAAGAATTATAATCAGTGTCTTCTGCTTCAGAGAGAAAGTATTTGTTCTGTGATCAGTGACTGGTATGAGTACTCAGAAGCAATGAGAGATGCATTGTAGTACCTAAATCCCTTTGATATGCAGGGGTGGATCTAGGATTTGGCAAAGAAGAGTGAATGAGCAGCAACCCATGATTCAACACCCCTGCTCCCATCCTCCCCTACCCTGCCTTGCTTCCCCTCCTCCCCACCAGTGTGGGCAGACTGCACTGCAGGAGCCTCTGGGGCTTTTTAAAGTCCCCAGAACAGCTACTAATCCCCCCACCCCACCTTCCTCTTCTGACCTGCCCAGTCCCCCAACAAGGTGCAGGACCCCCTCTGCCCATCACCACTGCAGCTAAGCCCAACCCCTATATAGCCCAGCTGGAGCAGACAGGTGTGGCTTTGAAGCTTCCCCTACCCCTAAGAACAGTAGGGAAAGCAGCAGTGCCAGGTAGAAGATGGGGAGAACAGAGGGAAGCCTCTGAGCATGGTGGGGAAGGAAGAGGAGGTTCTCATCTGCTTTGGGTGCTTTAAATAAAGTCCCCAAAGGCTCCTGCAGCAGGCACATGTCTGAAAGGGGGGTGCACCCACTCTACTGCTCTTCCTCTGAATCTACCCCTGTGGATATGGTCCTCAGCCCAGAGCCCAGTTTTTGTGGTTGGTTCCAAATGCTTTCCAGCACATTATCATTTCTCATTGAGAAATAGCTTTTTGTCCTCTACCATGTCATTGACCACATCACCAGAATCAGCCAGAACTACCAACTGGCAAAAGGAATGGGAGAAACTAGCTGACAAAGCTGTTGGATGGAGCTGGTGAGGAATTACCTCCAGTGAGGAGTTAGCATCCGGCTCCAATTACAAATGGCACACATGGCCGAGCCTGAACAGATTGAGAGTGGGTCTTGGCAGATGAAACTTTCTCTTGAAATCATGGGGCCTCTACACAACCAACCAATTTGTTTGTCAGGAGAAGCAAGCCATAGATCATCTCCTGAGATGCCCTGTAGCACTACAGTGCACCCCACAAGATTTGGTAACACCAAAATGATAAGCAGTGGCCTGTGCACAATATTGGGAGCAGACCATATAGAAAGGTTGGACTGGAGACATGACAACAAAGAAGTGCCTTCCAGCTTGTGTCAGAAGCCTCTTTTTTCTTTATTAAAAAAAGAAAAGTATAAATATTGAGGTAACAGTCCTCATATGATCCACACAACACGTGCAGCTCTTGTTTTGTTATTGAAGGTGTGTAATCTAGCCGTAAAACCTTCTTGGCCTTAGTAAGGACCAGGGATCTGGGTTTTCTGTTTCCCATAGAAAAACAGAAAAAAATGCGGATTTTGCCTTTTAACTAAGAAAAAAAGAGGATTTCTCATTTTAAGGGAGAAACACCTGGATTTTCCACTTTTGTAAAGAGCTTTCTTCACACTGGCAGAGTTTCAGGCTGCAAGAACTTGCAAAAAGGGTGGCAAGCCCTAAGGCCCATCTGGAGGGGAAGGGAGAGACTCTTGGTCAGCCAGGGCTTGGCTCAGGCTCACTTTCCCTCTTGGAGCCTTTGGGGTAAATATAGCTTGCAGAGGGCTGGGGGCTGGCTGGGGGCCAGCTGGGGGCCCCATCTGGCGGGGCTGGGGGGGGTAGGGGGCTTCAGGTTGGAATGAGGGGCACTGACAGGGCTGGGGTGGGGTGGCTCTGTGGGTAGGGTGTGGGTGCAGATCACAGCCAGGGCTGTGGGGGGGGGGGGGTTGTGGGAAGAGCCAGCAATGCAGGTGTGGGGCAGGCCAGGGTGTGTGGGTGAGGGCTGAAGGAGCAGAGAGGTGTCCATGGGCGCTCTCAGGCCAATAGGGGAGAACCTGGGCAGCATCCTTGTGCCCCGCTGGGGATAGAAATGGGTGGGCAGGCAAGGTCTTTTATGTGACCTAGTGTTGAACAGCTGGGGCACCTGCCCTGCTGCCCACTCCCACAAGGAGGGGGCAGTGGCCATGACACAGCACTGCAGCTCAGGGGACACTTTTGCATTCCAGAGGCCGTGGTGGGTGTTGAGCTGCTTCTACCATCCACGCGCCATCGGGCTGGGCCAGGCTGACCCTCCACGTGGGGCTTTTAGTTCTCTAGCGGGAAGCTGCATGTGGAGGCCAGTAGGAGCCCGCCTGGCCTGATGGTGCATGACTCCGTGTCTCCATGTGCAGCTTCCCACTGGAGTGCTGGCCCTGGGATTCAGCAGAGGCACACGCTGCCGGGGACCCTGTCTGCCATGGCCATGAGCACCCTGAGGGCCTGCTGCTGCTGAGCCGCCAGTGGCAGGGCTGTGCACCATGGGGGAGGGAGTATGTGCCGGGGGGGGCACACCTCAGCACCCCCCCCCACACCCACCCACAAACCACACGTACTCCCATACCCACCCTTACCTGTCCACAAACCCCACCCCCCACAGCTTCATTAATTTTCCCCGCAACCATACAAAGTACCTGCATATATTTCTAAGAAAGGTTCAAATAGCATTATATTTAGTTTAATTTGTAAAAAATATAAAAGCAGTTAATTTTGCATAACTTTGAGTTTTCCTGCACATAATTTTGAATTTTTTTGTGCATAATTCCCTGGGGTGTACCGACTGGTCTCTGGAGGAACTGATTTTCCATGATGAAAAACCCAAAATCAAAAGCCAAAATATATAGGTATTTAAAATTAACTTTATTATAGTGATTGAGGCACTGGTAGGCTTCCAAATTGCATAGATTCCTCCTGAGCTTGTCAGGTGGGGCAATCGCAGCAGAAGCAGCGACTGGTATTCTATTGTATTTGCTGGGCAAAGGAATAGAAATGAAGATTTTTAAGGGGGTGGTTGTCTTCATTGCAGAGCTGTGTAAGCTGATTTGGGCCAAATCCTCAGCTGGTCGAAATTGATGGGATTGCTTCAATTTACACCAGATGAGAATCTGATTCTTAATGTTTAAATGGTTGTTTCTGTCAACTATGAAGTGAAAAGTTTAGTGAGGCAATGTCCCTGGAGTCAGTTGCAGGGTATGAATCTGTCAGATTAAAATCACTTTTCCCCTCAGTACGTGGCACCTGATTTATTTAAAAAATGCCCCCCCCCCCCAAAAAAAGTCTCCAAATAATAGGCCTACTGTTTCCAAAAAAAAAAATTAAAAATGGCTTCGAGTTTAAGTGTGTGCAGTGCCCTCCATCAGACTTCTGAGATTTGCTGATCGCAGTAGGGAAGAGTAATGTGGTTTGATGAAAGAATGTACTAGCTTTATTTTATTCTTTCCTTTCTTGAGACTTTCCAATGTTCAGGAGTGTGTGTGTGAGAGAGAGAGAGAGTTTTTTTTTTTTTTTTAACCCCTCCAATATATTTCTAAGCTTTTCCACTGACTGCTTATGGAAGGGGATGAAAGAAGAAATATTGTATCCATGTTATCTTTGAAATCTTACAAAATGATTGTACAGCTACTCTAAGGGGAACAAAGGGACCCTTGTTTGGAGAGCGGCCCAAATGGCTCTCAATACCTTAGCTAAGTTACATGCATTCTCAAGGTCTCTGACCCTGTTAAAGATTTGACGAAAGATGTCTCTATCCATTTTTTATGGGTTTTATTGCAACTTAAAAAGCAACCAAATTTAAAACCAATCAAACTTATCACTAAGGCTAATGACTAAACTTTCCTAAGCTAAGTATTAGACATTTTCCAATTTGAGTAGGGTCAATGAATCGTAGAATTAAAAAAAGATATTGTATTTAATCCTAATTTATCATATTATCAAGTTGATACAACAACTAATCAAATTCCGAGGCTAATACTGCACAGTTAATTCTTACAAATGCTAACCCCAGGAATTTAAGGAGCCAGTTGTCTGGTGTGTTTTAAACCTTAATGACTCATGGCAACGTAATCGACTTAACTGGGTGAATGTTTGAGAATAGGAACCAAATTTGCTTGCCTCTTAGCTCTCAAAGTAGTATTTAGACTCCTCCAGAGTTCCTGTGTACTTAAAGGACTTCTCCCCAGTTTTATTACCTTATTTTTGTTACAACAGCAGTCAACAGTTCTTGCTTCTTATTAGAGAATCGTGTGTTTTTTTTCTGACACTTTCCTGAGGGTGACACTCTGTGAGGTTACAGCAGGGCTGCTTAGGGTTTGTTAGGAAATATTTAATGGCACCTTCTTAATATAAGCTCACATGCACATATAAACAATGAAGTGTCATTTAAATTATGTGTGGGAGAAAATTAATTCTTCAGCTTGCATGGTCTTTGGCATGCTATTTAAGCCTGTACTGCTTTCTAGGAAAGCAGATGATGTAACATCTGGTTACCATCTTACCCCAGTGTGTTTTTCTGGACACTTAGACTGTTCAGGATGGAGTAGTGCTTGGTGTCTCTGTGTCCTTTTGCCATGGGAGTGATCTTAAGAAATAGTGGTATCCACCTTTCTTGGTGTTGTGGTAGCCTAAGAAGAGTACAGTCTTCTCCATTTACCCTAACTTTTAAGATTGAAATGTCTGGCTTGCTGCATCCTCTAATAACTCCTGACTGATCGTCTGAGCAAGTCATGGGAATCACGTCTGAAATCCCAACTTGAACTTGGTCCTTCTGGAAAATCCCTCCTCGACCCTAAACAAGCAGTCCTCTTAGACCAGGGGTTTCAACCTTTTTTAATAAGTGTACCCCCAATGGCTCCCTTTTTAGTAAGTGTACCTCCGGGGTGGGGGGCAGTGGTGAGTGGCTGGGTGCAGGGGTGGGGGGCAACGGTCAGCAGTCGGACGCCGAGCAAGCGGAGGGGAGGGTTAGAGGGTTGCAGCCAGTTGTCGAGTGGGGGCATGGCGAACGTTGGAGCGGTGGCAGCGCAGTGTCTGTGTAGCCCTGCTCTCACCCCATCCCGGCCCTGCTCCTGCGAGGCAGTGGTGCGGGGGTGGTGATGCTCTGTCCCTGCCCGCTCCCACGTACCTCCTGGGACCTTTCAAAGTACCCCCAGGGGTATGCGTACCCCTGGTTGACAACCCCTGTCTTAGACTAAGTGCCTTTACAATTGCAAGGATGATGTGTTCCACAAAAAAAATAGAATAGAAAGTAGGATAAATAGCAGCTGGCTCAGCTGTTCCAGGCAGCACCAAGTTTGTTAAAAAGGCATCATGGGCACAATGGCCTAACAAACCATCACTGCCCCCGTCCAGAACTCCTTTAGATCTCGTTAATATAATTCCTGTTTAAAATAAAGAAAACTGAAGTTTATATCAGACCCAAGTTGCACATGAGCTGTTCCCCTTTCAGCTTGTACAGCATGATGCCAAATTAGTACAGCTCGTGTCAGCATCTATAATAATAGTAGTAGTTTTGGCTGAAATCCTGATTCTGAGGAAATCTTACCTGAGAGCTTTATCACACAAGTTTTCTACCTGGCTAATTACAACAAGTAAGTTTAAATAAAGACTTGACCTTCTGGATGCTTATCCTAAGAGAACCTTTTTGAGGTTTACCCACCACTACTTAAAGTGATATCCTAGTACATTGTGTACCATACACTGATGAGTCAAAGTGAGTGAAAATAGGCACTTTTGAAGTAAGGCTTTTATAAAAAAACAATCTAACCCCGCCACCAATCCTTTTTCTCAGCAGTTTATTTAATGTATTTTACCACAAAAGCAATTAAATTCCTAAGTCTATGCTAACTGAGTACACACCGTCACCACACCTCCACAGGCTGGCACATCGTTGCACAAGAGACTACGACTACTTTGGGCTTTTTTTCCCAGAGGCAATCGAACAGAAGAAAAATGTTAATAGCAAGTCAAACTCCAGATTCCCTTGTAGTGAAGGAAGAGCTGGCAGTATTGGTAAAGGGTACTCTATAGGCCGCTTTAGGAGAGAAAGGAAGAAATATTCATTCTAATACTCTGAACAAATCTAACAGTTTTGATCCAGTAAGCCCAAATCTGCAGAAAGTTGGATTGGTTTAAACAACTCATCTCTCTATTAGAAAGTGAGTGGAAATCAATTTAAAAAGAAGCATGTCAAGGTATAGTCATGGTTTTAAAGTAGATCTAGGCTTAATCACTGGTGAGTTGAACTGTTACCTCCTATATGAATTTGAGTAAATTACCTGATCAGTATATGCCCTGGGTTGCATTTTATTGTATAGGTAAGTTTATTTATCTGCTCACCTAATTTCCAGGGCTGTTGAGAGGATTATTATTATTATTATCTATATCTGTATTGTGGTAGCATTGAAAATGTGCTAGGTATTTTTTGATGGTCCAAAAAGAACAGGAGATAACCAGGACATAAAAAGCAATCAAAGTCACGACAGTAGTGGCAATTATGAACTGCTGCTTTATAATTTTATTTAATTAATTTCCTTTTTTAATCCTTCCTTTACCCTGTTCTGTTCCCTCAACCCAATCCTCAGTGTGTGAGCAGAACTTATTACACAGAGGCAGTACAAACACACCCTCAGTTTTCTAGAATGTCATTAAGCTCCTTAACTAGTGAATCATTTTTGAAAATTTTACTTGACACCCAAGCAGAAACATATTCAAAATAGGTACTATATTCCAGAGTGAACCATTTCACTTTTATTCACCAGTACTTTTCTGTGCTAGAACCAAAGACCCTGGGTTAGTATCATTAGGAAATAATTGATTCAATTTATAATCTTCCAAATTTTCATCTATATTATATTGAGTTAAATAGTTCATAGTTTTTTTTTTAAATAGATTTGTATGTAAAAAAGCATGACACATTTAGCTTTAAGACAGTGAACTGAGATAGTTCAAGTTGTTGGTATAGGAAAGCAAGCCTTGGGATTCAGAACATAAATAGCTTGTTGGGGTAGAGGTTGAACTTTTTCTATCCATGATAAAGCTTGCCCCAAAGAACAAAATTAATTATTGCTTTCATTCTCTTCTTCCTCCTAATTGTTGTCTGAAGCAAACCCATCTCTAGAAGAAGGGTTCCAGAAGGAGCAAACCTCATGGTGTCTGTCAGTACAGCTGCTCCTATGTGAATTCAGTACTCCTGGGGCTAATGTGCCAATTTACCCTAGGATAAATTTGGCTTGCAGTGAATAGGCATCTCTTTAGTACTAACTGCATTTTGCTGTTCTTTGCTTCCTTCTCCTCCTCCTCCTCCATTGTATTTGATAACAGACTTTGTTTGAACATCAGTGTTAGAAATAGGGCTGTACTAATTTGAAGTATTTTCAGCCATGCAACTGCAGTACTATATGATATGGAATAAAGTTATTTGGGAATGTTCTTAGTGAAGGACACATGAGTGATTTGGAGCTGCCTGTAACAATTTATGATAGGGATTTCCAAATTTTAAGCCTCTGCAGGCCACACAGGCTGGGGGCCACATGAGGTGCAGGCTGTACCAGTTGAACCACTGTGCTGTGTGTACACTCTCTTGCCAACCCGCCTCCTGTACCATGTACCCCATTGCACCAGGTGTGAGTGCGATTTCCCCCCATTCTCCCCACTGCAACATGCAGACACGTGAGCACAATTCCTCCTACTGCAACATGCACCCTTATGGGCACTCCTCCTCTATACGGTGCTTCCACTTACTGTTACATCACATAGGTGCAATCACCCATGTGCAGTCCCAGACATGCCCTCAGCTCTTAGTGGTGTTCACTAAACTACCCTGACTCTGGGACAGAGGCAGGAAGTAGTAGCTGGAAGAGGAAGCAGGAGTCCAGCCAGAGCGATGGGGGAAGTGGCAGCTGGGCAGAAGCCCAGGGACAGCAACTTTAATCCCTCAGGAAGCACATGCAGCCCATGGGCTCCCAGTTGGACAGTCTCTTATTTATGGAAATTGTAACTTGGGTGGATTATTGCAGTGTTTATATGTTGGGCAGGTTATTGTAGCGTTTTCTTGTGAATTCATGTTATTCGTGTTACCGAGTTAACTTAATAGTGCATTTTCAGGAGAGGGGAGAAATAGATTTAGGTACCCACGCCACAACAACCCTGTAAAAGGAAAAGCAAGAGCTATTCCATTTGATGTCCTGGCTTCATACCCAGCAGGGCTTATCAAATTGGTTATGGGCAGCAGGTCTATGCCCAGGGAATCACATAAAATGAACTGGATTTAAGATGGGATTTTAGGAATGGGGAGAGGGAGTTAAGGGGAGCAAAGACAGGGAGAGGGGGTTAAGGGAAACATAGATCATTTGATGGTCTGGGGTACAGCGATTCCATTTAGGACTCTAGGCTAGGTAACCATTCTTGGAGATTTTATGTTGTTTTAAAAACCTTTTTCTCTTGGTTCCCCTCCTTGCCCCCATGCCAAAATTAAACAATCTTTTTTTTTTTTTAAGAGAGGCTGATTTGATTAAACTTACACTGGCTAGAGGCTTACACTGGCTAGCGGGGGGTAGGTGTGCAGTGCATGCAGCTGTTGATGATACTGAGATTTTCACTCTCCCTGCTTCTCTATACTGTCTGCAGGAAACTGACAGTCAAGCAAGCTGAGGGAGGAGAGAGGGGGAACTGATAACAGTGTTTATTACTCTTATCTCAGTGTTATTGCCCCATTAAGAAAACAACAGAGAGACATTACCAGCTATCTGTTGATTCAGCATAGACCCAGCATATGGCTAATGCACAGACCCTTCAGCAAAGGCGGGGGGGGGGGGGGGGGGGGATTTGTGCTTAGCAGACAGTGGTGAGGGGGAGAGAGGGGAGCAAACAACTCTTCTCAGAGTTTCCAAGGAAGGACAATTAGTTACCTGTTGATTAGCTCCAAAACACCTGTTTGCCTTTTGTCTCTCCCACAGCAAGGACTGTAGCCAGCATGTGGTCTACTAGCTAATTCAGAGGTGCCTGCTAAAGCAGAAGGGCAAGGGGGATTAATCATCCCTGTTTAGCATGGAGAAGCCAGGCAGATACAGAGGGGAGGGGCCGGCCCTGATGTGGAGCAGAGAACCCCGCCCAGCCCAGAGAGCATGCTGGGATGTTGGAGGTGTCTGGTTTATCTTAAACCAGTAAGGGGTCCAAAACAGACATTGCATAAACTAGTTTGAGCCAAATCAGTTAAGTCTGATATACTACATTCAACCAGGTTTATCTTAAACTGGTTTCAGCCATTTTCAAACTGGTTTATGTGCACTGAACATCTCTTCTGTTACAGGTTTAAACCAGTTTTGAAACACTTAAATCCGTTTATGTGTAATGTTTGTCCCTAGCCCAGGAGGTGAACACTATTGTTCACTCCTGTCCCCCCTTCTCCCCACCACTGTGCTGAATTCACAGCAGGGGAAAAGAGAGGGGATGAACGGCAGTAGTGACACTGAGCCTCTGGGCTCGGAGCTGCATGAAAGCAGAGGCTGAGCCCTGCCACTGCCGCTCATCCCTTTCCTCTTTTCCCCTGCTGCTGGGGTGGGTGGGGGGAAATGAGGAAGGGGAAGGGAGAAAAGCAGTGGTGCTCATCCCCTGGGCTCTAGAGCTGCTTGAAAGCAGGGGTTCCAGGTAGATTGAGCAGCCAGTGAGCTCAGAGCTCACAGCATATTTGGAGCTCCAGTAGGACCTACTAGTGACATGTAGGTGAATTAAGAGAGCTCACTGTACTTGTGATGCATAGCCAAAGGGTGTTGTGACTGTGTCACTACACTCCCTTAGATCTGCCCCTGGAGTGAGTCAGTGCTGTTGTTATTCTTGTGACCATGACAGGAATAATTTTTTTGACTTCTTTCCCCCACTGCTCCCTCCCTTCACAAACAGATGATTCAAAGTATCTCAAGCAGTTTTTAAAACTTACTGTATAATATAACTGTTGCTCAGCTAGTATCAAATTGTATGATTGGAGGAATCACACATATTTTAAAATATGTTAATACAGGTATAAAATCTTGCTTTCTCCCTCTCTGTCTTTTATTTCTTTTGGAAGTGAATGTGGTACAGTCAGCCCCCTGGAGCACTCAAGCCATTGCGTTGGCTTTGAGGTGGAATAATTTAAACCAAGAGCATATCCCTGAGGGTGGAGGAAACAATGCATATCAACAGCCTCTGAACTGCCCACATTGTGCTTCAAGTGGCAAAAAATAGACTATTGGAGACCAATTGTTCATTATTGCATGTTTTATTGGTAATCAGGAGTTAGTGAAAGAAAGGGAGAATTCTCCTGAAACAGAATATAGTCTTTCATCTCAGTTAAAGAACTATAGTTTTAAGATATTCCTCCTTTTTTTTCACTCACTGATGTTTACAATCACCCCTTGGAAACTTGCAATTTAAATTTGTTTCCTTAGTGACTGATTTCTGTTTCTTTGGGTTCACTTATACTGATTTACTGTGTGGTTGCTCTTAAGTGCCAGGCTCTTTGGGCTGGCTAAAATCCCTTTTAAAAAGATGCTTTTGACCTGGCCATTGTCATCTCTATATTTATTGCCTTTCTATTCCATCTTTTTTTTTTTTTACTTACTTATAATTTGTTTCAATGTATTTGTGTTTTAAGAGAACATTTCACTGTGGTTTTATTAGTTTGAATTTTTTGATTCTGTTCTCCAAAAATCCTGGCCCTTTGAAGGATACTGTGCAGAATATACAAGGATGATATAAATGGCCATGATCCTGAATAGTGATCCAGATGGACTGACTGTTGAACCTGCATGAAGCCTAACTCTAGTCAGCTGGGATCAGCATGAGTGCATCAGTCTGACTGCATTAAGCACAATGTGGAATGAGGGTTTAAAGGCGTATTTATATGTCAAAGAAACATAAGCATGCATTGCTGAAAGAACATTGCCAAGTCAAACACCCAAAAATTAAGAAATGTGAGACCTTAATTTGGTCCCCTTGTGTGCATGCAACGTGATTCATACTTCAGTTACACAACCGCCCCCCCTGGATTCTGCATCATTCTGGGCACAGGATAGACAATGCTCACTCAGTACTCTCTTTTCTCCTCATTGTTCCCCAATCCTTATCTACTGCACCTTGTTCAGTTGCTGTTCTGTAGACAAAATTATTAGTTTCCTCAGGGACTTATTTATGGTGATTATTATCCAGTAGTATCTGATGGAATTAGCCTGGGTGGAGTGTGGTACTAACATGGTCATGCTGCTTCCAGGTATCTCTGCCAGGTCTTGGATTATGTCATATAGGTTAACCCTGAATTTTATGGGATGTTGGCTTATGGTCTTTCTAAAGCATTAGATGAAACTAATTTTTTAATGCACAGAAAAGCAGTTATTTTAAAAATTGTTTACAGGATGCTTTTTGGACTTGGCTCATGATCCTGTAGCTTAAACATGAACCTATCAAAAATAGGATCAGCAACCCTCATTGATCTTTATTATTTACCCCTTTCCACTCATAATCTGCATGTACAAGGAAACTCCAGAGCAACCACAAGGAGTAGCCAGGGGTGGCACTGGCCTCTTTCCGGAGGGAAAGCTGAGGTGGGATAGACAGAAAATTGCGGGAGCTGTGCTATAAAAAGGCGGGACATAACCCGTGGGCCAGGAGAGCTGTGCTTCTGCAGGCTGCGGGTGGGAGCAGGGTGGACTCAGCTGTGTGGGGCAGGTGGCGGTGGCCCACAGGGGAGGTGAGAGGCTTGGACAGGGCCAGCACTGAGAGTGGTGGCTACGGGAAGGGGGTGGGGGGGCTAAAGTGAACTTTGGGGTGGCTATAGCTCCTCAAGCCCCTGCCCAATGCCACTCCTGGAGGTAGCCCTACCTATGATGGAGGCCTCCTCTTTAGTTTTAGAAAAATATCAAAATATCAAAGTAGCTCTTTTGTTTCATGTTATTTGCATTTTAAAATATCCAGAATGGCATCTTTAACTACCAGAATAAAGTCCCAAATTTCTTCCATAGTTAATTCAGGAAGAACCACAGGAGGGACAAAGCTGAACTGTCCACATCTTTTCTTATTATTCCTGCTCATGCTGCCTTCTGTGAAACTGTAAATACAATATCCAGAGTTGTTTGAGGCTTTAAGAAGAAGAATTCATGCACAATCACAGAATCATAATAAAAACAGGGCTAGAAGGGACCTTTGGAAGCCATTTAGTCTAGTCTTTGCTCAAGACAAGACCAAATGTTTGTCTAACCTGCACTTAAAGTTCCCTTGCTAGATACCACAGCTTCTCTAAGTAATCTGTTCCAGTGTTAACCCATTATAGGTTTGTTTTCTTCCTTTCAGCTTTTGGCTTAGGTCAACTTTCATTTACTCAGTGTTAGAAAAGAATGAGAAATGTTGGCATTGCAGTTTAAGGCAGTGATTTGAGATTCTAGTATAAGTTTTCATATAAGCTATAAACTTGCTGTGAAAACTTGGGCAAGCTACTGAAGTGATCTATTTTTCTCTTCTAAAAATCAAGTTAATCTCATGTCATGCTGTTGATGTAAGAATAAGCCTTAAATAGTAGGGCTGTGCAAAGCTTCGGTAGCTGATTCAATTCAGAGGAGATTCGGCCCGATTTGAGGACTGAATCTCTAAATCTGAATCCGAATCGAATCAGGAGACCAAGTAAAAGCTCCAAATTGATTCGAAGCATCCAAATCGATTCAGAAAAGATCCAGCAGATTCAGAGATTCGGCCAAAGACTAAACAGGCAGCTGACAGCTGCCTCCAGCTGGTAAATTTGTTGGGGTTGGGAGAAAGGGCATGGCCGAAGGAGGAATTGGGGTTGGGACAGGCTGCTCAGCTGGGGCAGTGGGTGGGGTGGAGGGAAGGGTGCATTACTTGGGGATGGGTGGTGCAGGATGCAGGTGCAGCAGCACTAAGAGCTGGGACTCTGCCCTGCTGCTACTTGTCCAGCTGGGGTTGGGGGAGCAGGATGCGGGTGCAGCTCACTCCAGGTGGAAGGGGGCAAGCAGCAGCAGGGCATAGCCCCCACTCCCAGCATTGCCTCACCTGCATCCTGCCCCTCTCCATGCCAGCTGGCAAACGGCAGCAGGACAGATCCTCTGCTTCAAGCGCTGATGTGGGCACGGAAGCGCTGGGAGCGGGGGCTGTGCCCTGCTGCCGCCTGGAGTGAACCGTGCCTGCTCTTCCCCGCACTGGCTGGGCCAGCGGCAGCAGGGCATAGCCCCTGTGGCTCCCCCTGTCGGGACAGAGGCAGGCACGGCCAGAGCAGCTGCAGGAGAAGCCCCCATGGCTGCCCTGCCTGGCCCGGCCCCATCCCCCACCCCACCCCACCCAGCCTGCTGGCACTTAAAGCCCCACACTCACCGGTTCTGACAGTAGTGATTGGGGGCCTCTGAGGGCTCATGGCAGGGCCCCTCATGCAGTGCGAAGCAGTGGGGGCAGTGGGGATTGCCCTTCCCCTGCCTGGAACCTGTGCAGCAGCTGCCCCATGGTGCAGCACAGCTAGGCAGGGAGCTGCAGGCTGTCTGGGAGCTGGGGCAGCTCCACCTGTCAGCTGGAGCCCAGCACCACTCAGCCCCAGTGGCCCCAGGTCCCAGACAGTGTGCAGCACCCTGCCGAGCCATGCTGCACCCACACCATGGGGCAGCTGCTGCATGGGTGCCAGGTGGGGGAGAGGGGGGCACTCCCCACTGCCCCTACTGCCCCACAGTGTGTGGGGGGGCTTTGCCATGGGTGCCCAGAAGCCCCAATCACTGCTGCTGCAGGTGGTGATTGCAGGGCTTTTTTTTTTTCTTCAATTGCCGGGATGCTGGGACCAGGTGAGGCAGCCATGGAGGGGGGTGGGTGGGGAGAGAGATCAGGGAGTGGGGGGCTGAGCAGCAGGGGCTCTACCACATGGCCCCAGAGCCCCCACAGCCGCTGCTACCAGCGGTGAGTGTGGGGTTTTTTGTTTTTGTTTTTAAGTGCCAGGAGGCTGGGACGAGGCAGGGGCTGGAGCTGGGCAGGGCAGCCATGGGTGCTTCTCCCACAGCTCCCCCTGCCCAGGGAGAGGCAGGTGCAGTCGGAGGAGCCGCAGGTGAACCTGCAGCCGCTTGGCTGTGTGTACCTCTCCCCGGCCAATCACAAATCACTGAATCTCTCCAAATCAGCTTCCAATCTTCCCAAGCTGATTTGGCTGAATCAATTCAGGACAGTGACTCGAATCTCCGAATTGAATCACTGTCCCCTGAATTGGCTGAATCCGAATGGAATACTTCCCTGTTTGCACAGACCTACTAAATAGGTGTACTTGTTTAGGCATGATAGTGATCGGGATCATCTACCCGGAGTGTACTGGAGCCAGTTCAAGACTCCTGCGTGGTGCTGGGACTGGAACAGGCTGTTGGCTGATTGTTGATCTGAGTCCCTGCATGGTACCAGAGCTGATTCAAGACTGCCAGCAGCAAAGCCCTGGCTTGCCCCATGGAGCTAGTGACTGGTGTGGCCTGTGCTTGGCTCCCTGTACCTCCCTCCACCCACTACCTGTGACAGAGACCTGGCTTGGTCTGGCATGCCAGGGGCAGGGGTCCTGGCCTGTGCAGTGCCGGGCACATGATGGAGAGGGTGCTGGTTCTGGGCATGGGGGGTTGCACAGGCAGATATGTGAACTGCAATGCCTGGTGCTGGGGTCAGGGGAGGAGGGGTCATAGCTAGCTCCAGCCCTGTCCAGAGTAGGCTGCGATTATAATGTTGCTTAGAACACAGTCTTTTTAATATGGCATGGTAATGCTTACTACAATCTAAATAAAACACGTGGTAAATGTCCTATGTGACAAAGCCCATAGAAAGTCACATTTCAGTTGATTTACAGCCTTGTTAGATCAGTGACACTCAGTGCTAATGGCCTCATGAACAGTTAGTATTATCCAAATTACCCCAACAACATATACACCTTTTTGGTGAATTGTGGCAAAAAGTTTTGTTTGAAAAAAAGAAAACTACATTACTTATACTGTAATTGGGGTAGTCAGTTCAAGCGTTGCATTATTCATGATGGCAGAAAAAGTACACCCAATAAATGTATTTAAAAAAAAAAACAAAAACAAAAAAAACAGAGCAAAAAGACCACCTCAGGAACAACTTTAAGAAAATTTTCTGTGATGAGCTGTAGGCAGTAAATTGAACAGATGCATATAGCTCAGAACCTATGCCTGTGTTGAGGTGCAGATGTGCAACACATTTATACCAGTGTAAATGTAGAGCAGACAATGCCAGCTCTACATCAGTGTTAGTCAATCCCTCATAAAATCGGGAGTAACTATACCCCAGTGTAAGTTACACCAATGTACAGGTTGTGTGTTCACCTCTCTAGTCAAGTTCATCCTGCAGTAACTGTTTGCTCTGTGCAAACAAACTATTATTGGCTTTCATGCCACCTAGTGGTGACGTATTGATAATCTGTCCACTGTACAAATGTACAAAACCAGTGTAAGCTACACCAAAGTTAACATGTTGTATGTCTGCACTCCTAAAGTTACTTGACATATACTGAACATGAAATGCATAGTTATAAGGGTATGTGCAGTATTCATAAACATATTGTAATGAACAATTCAGGATGCTTTCTAGACTAGGCTCTTGGTCCTGTAGCGTAAACATTAACCTATCAAAAATAGGGTCAGCAACTCTTATTGATCTTTATTATTTACCCCTTTCCATTCATCATCTGTATGTACAAAGCAACTGAAAAGTAACCACACGGGGTAGCCAGGGACAGTGCCAGCCTCTTCGGGGGAGCTGAGGTGAGCTAGACAGAAAATTGGGGAAGCTGCCCTATACAGAGGCAAGACATGGGCCTTGTGGGCTGGGCCAGGAGCACTGCACCTCTGCTGGCTGTGGGCGGGAGCGTGGCAGACTCAGCCGAGCAGGGTGGGTGATGGTGGCCCAGGGGTGGCTATGTGGAAGCCGGGGGAGGGACTAAGGTGAATTTTGGCGTGGCTATAGCCCCCCACCCACAAGCCCCCTCCTTAGTCACCACTCCTGCTCCGCACAGCTACAGAACCATTGGGAGCCTTGGTTACAGGACCATGAGCCAAGTCTAGAAATCCTTTATTATTTATATTTTTAATTTTCACTGAGTCTCACCATAATCAAATCATGCAATTATCTCTTGTTCTGGTCTTTTAGTAAAACTGGTCTTTGGAGCATGAGTAGACAAAGCCTGGAAGCTGCAATTGCTTAGTGTAATTTCAGATTAAACAAATCAGCCTTTTAATCTCTACACTGAGGCCTCAGTTTATCAAGGCACTTAAGCACATACTTATCATTAGAGCATGTTAATATCTCTGTTACTTCAATAGGACTAGTCATGGGCTTAAAATGTGGTACGTTCTTAAGTACTGTATTGAACTGGGGCCTAAGATCCATCACCTTAGACATCTTGAGTGACAAAGTATTTCTCCTGGGCTTCTCTGAAGATGAGTGTTTCTGGCTTGAATGTTTGTTATCACAAAATGAGGCACAAAAAAAAATTGCTTTGTACAATCAGTGATCAAATTTACTTTCTTCCCAAAGGCTGTCTTTTTGTACTGCTTTTCTGACAGACCGCCAGGATGTATGTGTGCGGGCCGGGGGTGAGCCGGGCCCGTCTTCGCGCACGCGGGCTGTGGCTAGCAGCCCGGGCACGCGGGGCTGGAGAGAACTGGGGGCCGTTTGGTACGCGCGAGCTAGAATTAGTTACGGAGGCGTAATGGTTGATTGAAAAGATTGTTTACTTACACCCAAAGATGGTATTGGTGTAAGCTGGACAGGTTTCCAGGCACAGCTCCCGCTTAGATCCTCGCTAGAGGAACACAACAAATTCGATTGCTCCCATGGAGTTGTTTAGGCTCCACGGGTCTGGTTCGGGGTTCGAAGGGTTCCCCGGAGTTGCTTAGGCTCCGCGGGTTCGACGTTTACAGGAAAGGGATACGTCTGGGATTGCGATTGGCGACGGGGAGAGGCTAGAAGCGAAAGCTCCGTAGTTTCGGCTCTGTTGCCTCTATTGCCTGCTTAGGAGAGGCGCGTTGGGTCCGCGAGGGTCCGCAGCGCTTGGAGATCTTCACACTGAGTCTCTCTCTCTCCCTCTCTCCTGGTGTTCGTGGAGTCCTCCAACTTGGGCGGAAACCACTCAAGCCTTTTGTACGGCTAGCAAGCCAATAGCTAGCCGCCACGTGTGCCTACATTTGGAATTGGCCAATAATGTGGCGCGAATCCGAATACAAATGGCGGGAACTCCTTTGCAGCATGTATCACTAGTATGCAAAAGAAATGCACCCTGCAAAGAAGCTGTAATTTGGCAGGAAATCCCCCATTGCACCAGAGTTCTCTCTCGCAGCAGAGAACTCTACCGTGCAAAGAAAGCGACAATCGGCGGGAAAATAATTTAGCGGTGCCGAAGCACATACACAAACAAAAACCACAACTTTGGGTTGTGACAGTATGTATATTGAATGTAGACATCCACTTCTAAAAGATATAGTACTGTACTGGTTCTTTGAACTCCTAGACTTTTACACTAAATGGTGGTAGGTCTATGAATGTCTGGGCAGGTAGTTATTGGATCCAGGTTGCGACTTAGAGCCGGCGTGGAATTAGTCTTTTTTGTTTGTGGTTGGTATTAATCCAGATATCTTTTCTAGGTGTAGTTTACATATATCCACCCATTGTGAAATTCAGTTTGAGCTGCAGGTCAAATGAAGCCAGAAGTTGAGAACATTTTGCTGAATTTAGGGTCTACACTATATGATGCATTTTGCATTGTTTGCACAATGTGTTGTCCATATAGATCTGACACTTGGCCCAAATTTACCCACAGGGAAGAGCTGGCTGGGAAAAGTCTGATTTGAAACAATTTTGTAAAATCAAGATAATTTCACAGAAGTTGTTTGAGATATAGATATCTATCTATAGATATATAGATATAACCAAAATTTGGGTTAAAAAAAATCTATCTATCTATCTATCTATCTATCTATCTATCTATCTATCTATCTATCTATCTATCTATCTATCTTTGTTTTTTAAAAACCAGATTCTGCTGGGACCCTGCTCCCTAGGCAATTTCCAAAACCTACCTAGCTTCTTGTTATTTCATTCACCCAGCTCCTTAGCAGCCTTCCTTAGTAAATTGTCTTGGAGTCTTAGACTTCCAGGCTTCCAGGGCTCTATACACATGCAGGGAGGCTGGTCTGATGCGCTGTAATTACAGTGAGTCGGAGCAGACTTAATTAATCGGCTCTCAGAGCTGTGCTAATTAAAACGCTCCCCGCTACCCGCCCTCCCCACCCAGCCTCTTGGAGCACATCTATAAATGCCCCCAGAGCCTGGAGCTGCCAGTTATTTGGGTTGCCTCAGAATTGGGGATCTCTGGCCTTCTGATGAAGTATCTTTTTCTTGTTTCTACTCAAACTTCTCTTTGAACAGAGACTCTGAAATTATGTAGGTTTATAGATCCCACCCCCTCCTTATGTGTGTGTATATGTGTGCATGGATATTATGGTCTGTGTGGGTTCCTTACTGCTTGGCTAGGAGGACAGCAAGTATAGAGGACAGCAGTTATAACGCACCTATCCTTGTAGCCTCCCCATGTTCCTGTCTGAATCAGTTGCCTTGGAAGTGGTGGCTTTTCTACTACATGTTTGGAGATCAGAAAATGGCAAGTAGGCAACATTCCCGCTCCTCCCTAAGTTTGGGCAGGCGCTGTGAAAATCTCTCATGGAGCTCTCCAATCCAGGAGAAACTATGGTTTTCAAGTCACTAAGGCTTCTGAAGCGAGATGACAATTCACGTGATACTTTTTCAGTATGGAATGGAGATTAAGGATGCGGCTGACAGTCAGTGCTGTAGCTGGAGGTGGGGGAGTGGGGCCACCACCCTGGGCACCAAAGCAATGGGGTGCCAACAGGCACTGCTCAGCCAGGGCGGGGGGCAGGATGGAGCCACAGGTGGCTTGTTTGTGGGGACATGGGGACAGGGCGGGGTGGGGTGTGTGGCTCCTGCCGCTGCATGCACTCCTGGGCAAGCATGGGGGGGGTGCCCCCTGGATCTGTGGGCTTTGCCCCAGGCACCACACTTCCTTGCCACAGTACTGCGGACAGCTTTTCTAAAGTAATGAACAAACCAACAAAATGATGACCCCAGCCAGCCTTACAATCTGGAGGTGTATGGGTGAAAAAAGTGAGTGGTGCTGTTAGGGAGTTGGTGTTATCCGGTGGATAGGCCACTGCCCGAGGATTTAGGAAATCTGGTTTATATTCTCTGTCACACCACTGAGGAGCTGCATGAATTTGAGCAGCACCCTTCCTCCCCGCTTTACCAGTTTCCTGCCATTTGTTTGCCTTGTCTCTTTAGAAGGTAAACTCTTCAGGGCAGGTCGTTGTTTGCTCTGTGCTTCATTAGCAACAAAGCCCTGATCTGGGTTTCAATGTCTAGAAGCTTCTTGAACAACAAAAGCCCTAAATATTGCTAAATAGGGCCATTCCATGCTGATACCCGTTATTGAACCAAATATGGTAGAGCTGGGTGAATCTGAGGTAGAGATATGCAATGCCTGGGGCTTGGAGCATGATTGCATGTTTAGGGAATAGCTTTTAATAAAAATGCCCTTTCTTCTGCTGCCCCTCCTCCTCCTCCCCCACATGATGACAGCATTATTGTTTTATTTATTTTATTTCTAAAGTTGCCAAACTTAGTTTGACAGGATTAAAAATAAAGTAATGACCCTCCTCTGTTTTGACACAGCAGGACCTGCTTGTGCTGAAAGTCATGGCCACATCGTGTATCTCATATCTTACCCAGAACTGCTGAGGGTGTGTTCCAGGTTGATGCGCTGTTGAATAGCTTATAATTTCTGTCCTTTTTGTCTCTTTTGTGCAACTTCAGGCACCTGATCATTAATGTCATCTTGGTTAAGGAGCTAGGTCCCCATTTCCATGGAAACCCAATGAAATGGCTTTGGAAGCTTAAAGGTCCTTTATTTATCTGGTAGCATTTTTGTCTCCTATTTAAGCATTTAAAACAAAGGAGCAAAAAGTTCTGAAATGTAATAAGAGATCCTGCATTAAATGAGGTCAACAGGTATAAAAGTGGATGACATTTAGCTTTTTCTTTCATTACTCCTGCAATAAAAATACCAGCTAGTGAAAATCAGCATAGATACCTTGAAATCAATGAATTATGCAAGTTTAGAGCAATTAAGAATCTGTCCTTGAGGTATTGGTAGAGTAGTCTCCCAAGGGAAATGAAGGAAATCTCATTGTTTGAGAAAGAATTAAATAGAATAAAACATTGAAATGTCTATTGTCGGCATCAGTCCTTCATCTGGTGGCTGGTAGATGTACAAGATCAGAGATTCCCAACGAGGATGCTGTGAGAACCTTTTAAGGCTGTCATGCAAGATTAACACCGTTAGGTATGCAAACGTGATTGACAAGATAGACATAGAGATTTCAAATAGGAACTCATAATGTCAAAAACATTCTGGTCTGGTGTTCTTTCTGAAATCTTTGTAACAAAGAATTGATGTATTATTTTTCCATACTCAAGAAATGAGTGAAAGCTAAGAGCTGGCATTTTTCACGGGCTGCCTTGAGTCTAACAAGGTCGAGAACCACTGGACTACATGATTTAAATGGTCTTTTCTGTCCCTTATTACTCATGCATTCTTTGCATTTTTTCTGTAATATTTTCGGTATTCAAAGTCAAAGAAAACTAATTGTGATGTACCAGCAAACGTGGCACAAGATGACATTTTTCAGTGAAAAAGATAAGGGATGCATGAGAGAATAAATGTTTAAAAACAGAGTAATAACCCTATGGACACTCAAGTATGTTCTCTGTGTACAAATTCACTGCCTCATTCAGTCAGTTCTCTGTATAATGCAGAGGCAATCCATTTAACTCAGCTGCAAGGCCTTCCTTTATGAGGATCCTTTCTTTACAAACAATAGTTCCACTTGTGCTAAGTAAAAATTACAAGAGCAGTAAATCTGCTAATAACACCCTTATTTTATCAGCAACAATGCAGTTAGAATACATGAGGCAACAGGAACACAATAGTTGTCTATTTTTCCCATGCTGGAGCCAGCTACTGGCATGAGTTAAAAATTATATTATCATTAGTAGATTTTTGAAGCAGTGATGAGGGAACCTTACTGAGCATGGATAAGGCCCCACTTCTTCAATTTCTTAGTTAAAAATTAAATGCAGTGATAATGAAATGGTGTGATATGAGAAGTTGTTTTTTATGTGAAATGCACTGCTTAAATCCTTCAGTATTTAATCGCAGTTGCTCAAAACTTTCTACTAATGTGATTGTGGAAACTGCTCTTTTTTGGACTGCCACTGTAGAACACTGTGGCTGTTTAACATTTTTGATTTGGAATAGTTGCAACATAGATTAGAAAGATAAGCAAAATACCTAGGGTTTTTAACAAATGGCGTGGGCAGGCTCTATGTATGGCACACAACAAATTTGGGAGAGAGGAGAAAACAGTGGCAGATAAGGCAGGGAGCAGAAGCACAGGAGCAGCAAATTGGGCAAGGGAAGAGGACTGGAGTGGCATGTGGGAAGGGTATGGGATTTAACCTGAGGCCTACCAAAAAGGCTGGCTCCCACTGGCTTATTAAATAGGGCTGAAATTCTGACCCTATTGAAGTCAATGAAAAAGCTCCTATTGACTTCAGTAGGGTCAAGATTTCATCCCCATGTGTCACTATCCATATTAAAATGCTGCTAGCACCAACAAAATCATTACAAGACAGAGTCAAATCCCTGCCCCAGTCTAATGGATGTCTCTATCATTGACTTTAACGAATGTTGCACCTGCTTGTTTCAAGTCTGATCTTGTCTTATATCAATAAGAACCATCATACAATTCTCCACTACAACTATTCAGTTCTTTATAATAATGATGATGATACGCCTAACTGACCTCCCTGATAAGTTGACTGAGGAGCTCTCCAGCTAATAAAGCTTAAAGTATATGATGACACACATGTGATATCTCATCTATAAATGGTAGTTCAGGGGGCTATTGCATGAGGCTGGAAGTTAGGGTGGTGTTCCCATCTCATCATCCACTTGCCGTGTGACCTTGGGAATACTGTAAAGCAAGGATCTGTAACTTGACTCTGGATTCTGTGGAGATAGAGGAATTGGTAAGATGTCTGCTGCCTTTGATGGTCTTTGGATCAGGCCCTCAAGATGCTTAGTATTGTTTTTGTTAGTAAAACATCCTAAAACAGCACAACCATCATTTAAGGGAAGAGAGGTATGTGAGAGTGTGGGTGGTGAGTGGCATGAAAGACAGATCACCATAGTGGCTAATGATTTAAAAGTAAAAGAGACACCCCAGAAAAGGAAATGTTCAGACAGATTACAGAAGCATGGAAGGATTGGAATGGGCAGGAGAGAAATGTTCCATTGCAGAGACCACCAGCACCGAACCTGAAATATAAGATGCTGGATGACCTTTGTGAGAACAGTCCCCTGTGTCCTGAGTGGAGGTTTTCCTGCTCACTGGCTCATGTACCCATTACAGATTGCAGAGGCTTTGGGCTTTTAGTGTCCATTTCAGACTAGATTATTAATATTTTACTGTACATAAACACTTTCTTTTTCATGAGACTTGTCTGTACATTAAAGTAATCCTCAAACATTGTGGAAAAGTAGAAAAAAATGCCCCTCCTATTTCAGCTACCTGGCAGCTACTGGAGTCCAGGGTGGTAAAGTTGTCTGACACAGCCCAAAAGGAAAAAAGATTGTCACCCAGGAAAGTATGTACCTGTTTAACCAGAGCTGTAAGTTTAAACTGAATTTATTTAATGTTGTGCTTCTAGCAGTTTGAATAGGCATTTTCCTCACCATACTCAGGAACAAATTGAACCAATATCACAATCAGACGCCATTAAACTGAACTAAGAATTTCCACACAATGAAAGTATCTCTAAATGAGTTTGTATACTGCTGTAGATAGTCAGGTGCAAGAATGTATGTGTGTCTTTTCTGCTGTTCTGCCCTTCCTACTGCTTGCTTTATAGTGTCACGACCTCCTTGCCTTTCATGGAGAATAGATTTTAACCCCCGCCCTAATTTTAATGACAGCTTGATTTTTTTGGTAAGTTAAGATTCTCAACAAGTGCTTAAAATTGTTTTAATTTGGTACTTGACAGATGTGATTTTTCAAAAAGTTGCGATTACTAGTCACCAGTTAAGATGCAAGCTTTTATTTGTTTGTGTGTGTGTGTTGGGGGACGGGGGCACCGACCTTCATAAAATCGTTATAGATTGATGGTACTTTAATAAAGTGAAGGTATTTATGCCAGTTATACCATCTGAAGATCTGATCATTTGTTTTTAACAGGGCTGTTTCAGGCCTGTTCATATTATAAAGGCATAGGCACATTAAACCCTCTTGTAGACAGTCCTACAGGAGGTCACAAATCACTTGTGAAACCTCTGTGGTGCAAGTGGCATTTTAATCAAATTATTTCTAACATGATTCTCATTCTCATGCTCTACTAGATAAAAGGGTACTGTGTCTTCCTCATTCTTGTGTATTGCATGCATTTAAGAGCTTTCCTGTGGTATTCAGTTTACAGATGTTACCTGCTGGTAATGGCAAAGGTATTAACAAGCAGTTATAATTACCTCCCCAGTGGCTTTTTCTCAGTAGAAACTTTCCTTAACCTTTTAATATCTCTTTATGGCTTGTACGTATTAACACTACTGTTGTGAAGTGGCAGTGGCTGCAGAGTTGTCATGGCAACTGCTCTGACAGGGATCCTAATAAGGATGATTCTTGTGGTTGTATTAGCTTTTAATAGGTAATGTGTTGTAAAATTTGGAAGAATTGATGATCCCTCTTACTCAATCATCACATAGATGCTTGCATACACTCTCTTTCTGTTTGGGAAGAGCCAGACATGCAGCATCGCACTTGGTTGTTTTCTTTTTTTAGTACCAAAAATTGCAATCTATAGTTCATCAAACTATTGTAAAAGTCTTCATGCCATAAATCTCCTTGTTATATAGCTAGTAGTTGACTGATAGACTCTGTGTACAAATTAAAGGGAAAGTGGTGTACTAATAAGTATATTTTAATACAAGAAAAAGCAGAAAGTAAGTGATTTTTCTATAAGTTTTCTGATACATACTGGTGGCATCTATATGTGTGCTTTAATGCTCATTAGCCTATTTTAATGTTCATTAAAGCATCACAAAAAAGTGAGCTTTTGCTAATGTGCATTAAAATAGGCCATTCACATCTCCATGACAACTGTCTTTCAGGGTTAGAAGAGAGTAAAGTACACTGTCTTTTGATTGATAGCACCTTAGACCTTCAGCACTGTACCATATTAGTGGCAGCTGCTAGCTGAAGGCAGCGGGTTCGCTATACAATGCCAACAAGACTTGTAACATTATATTACATCCTGTTTTCTTTTTAATCTGACATGAAAAGTACTTCCTTGGGGCAATATGTTAGGGTGGGATAGAACATTGGGTTTTAGCTGGCTAAACAGAAAATTAAAGTTCTCAGGGAGAAGTGGATTTAGAACACAAGTATTTTTGTTAGAGGACTCATTCGTATTCAGGGGCAAAAGGAACAAGCATTTACATTTTGTAAACATACAGTTTATTTTAGTGTTAATTCCTCACTGCTTGTGCGTCTTTCTGTATTTCTCCTTGAGATATTGTAAGTTTTGGGAGTTAGCCGTGTTTTTTTTCCTCAAGATCAACAGAGGAAAAAAAAAGAGCAAAGGAAAAGGCACTCAAGAGATCTTGTTGCTCATGACTGGAGTGTGAATAATGGAAGAAAGAAGTAATACATTTAGTTTAAACTGTTTCTTTAACTGTACATGAATCCATGGAGAAAATTCACATCAGGCATAATTACTTTGCTTATTTCTGAGCTATCAGAGTAGGGTGAAGGGGTCTATTCTGAATGATTCTTTGATGACCAAATCCTTCAATTCTCATCCTGGTAAACTCCTATGAACTTCAAAGAGGGTTTCCTTCCATAAGGGGCTTAGGATTTGGCCCTAATTCTCTGTGGCCTTATCCAAGTCCTGTTAAGATAAATGGGAAACTTTTTGTTGAATTTCATGAGTTTGGAATGAGGCATTAAAAGAATATAAAGCTTTACAAAAGGATCATTCACATGGTCCCCAGTTTGTTTGCCTGTTTTGCACTTCCTGCAGTATGTCCTCTTTCCTCCCTCCTCAAGAATACTTTTTAATTTGCTTTAAGCACAGGAACATTATTATGAGAGTTGGGGGAATACAGCTAATTCACTCTTTTTCCTTTTATGAATAATATTTGTTTGTAACCTTCCACTTGGAATAAAACTTACAGTTTGCATCTGGAACACACTGTGCACCTGGATGCCGACATGTATATGCTCATGTAAAAAAGGAGCAGATAGATCATGTGGAACTCTAGACTGATGTAACCAACCAGAAGCTAGTATAGAGTTACCCCATGAAAAATACAGCTGTAAAAATATACTGTTGTAAGCTAAACAGCTGTAGATGTTCTGAGACTACAGTTATTTTGGGGTAACCATTTATTCAATCCCTTGTCAATACCTGTTGGCAAGGTAAGAGTGCTTACTGTAGGAACTACCCTGGGATACCTGTGTACCTGATTATCTGTCTGCTCTGAATTGGGATGTATTTTACATCAGTGAACAAAACAGATATAAATGATATGGGTGTTAGCAAGTGGGGTACCCACACCCCATATCTGGCAAGTCATCAACATTGGAACATTGTATAGCTTTCTCCTTCTAGAAACAATGGGGTTGCTACCCTGTAACAGGAGGCCTGCTCAGGGCTGATCTCACTGTGGCCCACCCACCTGTTTCTGGGCTAACTGCCCACCTTCTCTCCTACCACGCCTTGTTGTTAATTAGTTCATTGATATAATTAAGTGGGAGGCTGCCCATTTTCTGCCCTGATGCCAGGGGGCGCTATCTGCGGCTCAATTCCTCCCTTACACTGCAGCCCAAGCCTCACTGATGGCATCTCGATGTTATCATCATCACCGGCCCCCACCCTTTGACCCTTCCGGTCCTGGCCCCAGCATTGACCAGTCAGGGGAAGTCCAGACAGGTCTGAGTCTATGGCCTTTTCCCTCTCTCTGGGGGTCCACCCTCCAAGCCCTCCAAACAAGGGGTAACCCACCCGGTTGTGGGAGCTGGTGTTAAGGTGCCCTGACCCGCCTTTCACCGGGGTGGTAACTAGGCTGGCATTTCCTGGGGGCTCCCATGCCACTGAGAGCCCCACCAGGCCACCCACTCCCGGCAGGGTGCAGTTTTAGGTCATGCCCAGGACCAGGAGCCTCCTGACCATCCCCTACAGCTCCTCCCTTACCTCCAGATAAAACCAGCAGCTCTCCAGCCAGGTGATGTTGTCGCCTGGCCTCCAACAGCAGAACTGCCCTGTTTATATGGGCAGCCCCAGATTCAAAATGGCTGCCCTCATCAGGCACCTGCCAGGTCCAGGCCCTTAAAGTGGCAGGCTCAAACAGTGCCCTGCCACATACCCCTTGGCTTTCAATGACTCTGTATTCAGTAATTTTATATGGGTATGGAAATGCCTGGGTGAAGAGAAGCAGGAAGTGTCAGAGACTACTTTTAGAAGTGACAGACCCTCTAGGCACAGAATCCTGTCTGTTCACCAGAAAGATTCCATCAGAGGACTTTGGGGTTGGAAAGGCTTTGAATTTCCCTTAAAGACACTGACTAAATCCAAGGACTCTTTGGTATGTTGAAGACACTGAAGGTAGGATTGCATTTAGGTGTGTGTGCATGGATTTGTGACTCTCTGGTGGTTAAGATAGGAGTTAAATTTCTGTTTACAAGGATCCTGGGCAAAGCCTATATTCCTTAGTTTACCTGTTACATGTCTTTGAAGAATGAAACGATAAATTGAGTAATGATGGGGGGAGAGTGACTCTAGGGGAGCATGCATAAATGATAGGCAAAGGTTGGAAAATCTCAATAGTAGTATTGAGGCGTAGGGTAGTGGACTGCAGAGTCTCATATCTTAAGTGCCTTTGGATTAACGCAACACTGTGACTCTCTACTTGGGTTTGAATGCATTTGTGGTAGTAAGTGAGAAGAGTAGAGAGGAGTGAAACATTTTCCAAGGAGCTAAACTGCTTTGCTTTAGAATGAAAGCAGATCTTTCAAATTGTTTGGAAAGACAGGTCAGAAAAATGAGTTATGAGCAGTTCAAAAAAGATGTAATAGAAATGTACAAAGGAATGAAGCTGAACTTAAAACAATGAAAGAATCAAAGCTGATAAATTAATGTGGCCGCATGAAGCTAACCAGAGGTAAAATGGGACACCAACCTCTGACCACCACCCAGCAGAATGGCCCAGTTCCCTGGTAGGGGATGCAGGCCAAAAAGGACAAGGTAGACTTGGAGAGATTTAGAGGCTGCCGACTGACCCCAATCCAGTATTGTAGTCCTGGATAAACTAGGACAACCTAAATTTTAACCAAAAACATATATCTGTCGTGGTAATTTATGTTAACCCCCCTTTGCTCTTGTTATGCCTGATATCAGATGTTTAAGTAGGCTATTTCCTGCCTGTGTTTGTACTAGTCTCAGTTTCAGGAGGGAAGACTTGCAGGGCTTAAACTCAGTGAGGCCTGTTTAGGAATCATGATTGGTAGCCAGGACTGTGTACCTCTTGGCCTTTTTTCAAGTATTATCGTGTTGTGAAGTAAATGTAGGCTTTTATTTAGTTTAAGAGTGAAGCTGTACCTGTGGTGGTCCAGAAATTATGTGATAGGCAAGGATTTCTTAGGGTGATATCTTTTATTGGACCAACTATGTAGTTGGGATAAAGTTGGGTAAGCTTCCAAATGCAAAACACTCTTCATCAGGTCTTTTGGATACAAACTGGTCAGGAACAATATAGGCAATCTATTTGTTAATTTATCTATGCTTTTTTTCTTCCTTAATAATGATTGTTTAGAATTTACATATCTGTACTAGCAGTGAAGACACAAAGAAAGAGAATGTGTGCCTCAATAAAGTATATTTTCTTTTTATTAAGGTTTGTGCCCTGTTACGGCCCCTTGTTTAAAATCTTGTCCTGGAATATTGTTAAGATTTTGTGATTCTGAGACATGCCTTGAGTTTGACCACCCCTGTTTTAGAATATCCAGCTCATCTGGCTCATGTGGGAAGTGACCCTGTAACAGGGTGCCATCGCCAGAGCATTCAAGAACACCTGGAGGCACCCCAAAGTCCCACTTTACTTTGAATTTTCTTCTGGGAACAGACTCCCCCTTCACTCGCCTGCCATGACTTGTTCTTGCTTTGGGTTCTTCAAAGGGAGGCTGCCCCAGGGCTTCTCAGATCTGGTCTTGGCTCTCAAATACCTGGAGGTGATGAGCTCCTGTCTGAAAGGCTATTTGCATGACTCCAACCTTCCCTTATCGTGCCCCATGCCTCACAGGTGTTATTTGCATTATCTGCTCACTCTGTTGGGCTCTTAGCCAACACAGCTTCTGCCCCTTTTATATAGCCAAGTTGTCCAGCATCAAACCCACTGTGTTGGGTCCAGCTTTGAGGCACTAGGTTCAATCAGTATTCTCTTCTCTGGGCCCCTGGCCCATAGCTGCACTCCTGTGGCACCAGGCTCTCTGGCCCCTATAGCTGCAACCCTGTGGGTGCTAATGAGGCCTCCACCTCCCCTACAGCCTCAGCTGCAAACCACCGCTTTAAACTGCAACATAAACACTAAGCCCCTGAGCTATAACAAAGAAAAAAAAATAGGGGTATTTAGCCTGCTTTCCCATGGCTTCATGTCTCTGGGTCACTCTGCTTGGTGCTCTCACTTGCAGGGCTGCTTCACAGCTTCCTGGAGCCTTCAGGAGTCCACCCTCTGCCACAGCCTGGGCTGGGCCATGTGGTTAGCTCAGCCCAGATTTTATATAGCTCTGGCCTGAGCTCTCACCCAGTCATGTGACAGCCCCAGTCAGCTGACTGGTCTGCAGGGCTATCCTTTAACCACTGCTCTGCTGGAAGGCTGTGCTCTAAAGACTCTGGTCTTAAAGGGGCTACTCTGTTTCCTAGTAGCAGGGCTAGAGTTTCCTGTTACAGACCCATCCACAGACTGGATAAATGGTGCAGGGCCGGCCTATGGGTTGGATCCGTGGACTTCTTCCACCTCTGCATGACAGATGCAGCATCCATGGCACTTGCTCCAGCTGGTCCAGGCCTGCACCTCCATGTGCTCTGCTCTGGCTGGATCAGGACATGAGGCATGCAAATCTGTCATGCAGAGGATATACAAAATGTACCCCCCACATGTCAGATTTAGCACCTGCTCTGGCTGGTCTGGGACTGTGCCTTATGCACTGCCCGCTCCAGGACCCATACTGCATGCTGGGCCCACCCTGGGCCAGCTGGAGTGGGTGCTGTGTTGTTTTTGTGTCCTGAACTGGCCAGAGGAGGTACTATGTATGGCACAGTCCCAGACAGGCTGGATCAGGCACCAGGGGTTTGCATCCAGCATGCCAGTGGGGGTGGTCCTAGACTGGTGCCATGGGGGCCATCACTGGAGGCTGGATGATGTGATTCTGTCAGCCAGATCCAGCCCACGAGCCATATCTTTGACACCCCTATTTAAAAGCATCTTGAGCAACCAAGAAAAGAGCTTGTTTCTTGTACAGTTATTTTGTTACCATCTGTTTTATGGTTATGCTTATACCAGAATAGCAATTAAGACTTTCTCATGACTTTGTTTTAAAAAAAAAATCTTAAAGTATTTCTGTGCTGCATAGGGAAAGTAATTGTTACCTTTTTCTATTCTTGTTTCTGTGTTTAAAAAGAGAAGGGAGTCTGTTTTACTTGTAGTTAGTTTTTGTTGGCCTTCTATTTTTAGTAAACTGAAAACGTATAAATGAATAGGCTAGAACAAATGCCCAATTTTCTTTAAAGGAAGAGAGAAATTAGAGAATATAGAGAAGCAATTAGAGATGCATGTGAAAACTGTAATGAAATTTCCACATTTGTAGTCTAAATTGTGCCCAGGATAAAAAAAAGTAAACACTTTGGATTAGCAGAAAAGAAGAAAATCCAAATTACTTCATCACACAGTTTGTATGTAGTTGTATCATTCTTAAATCATAACAATATTTCAGCTGGTATAAAATGACAGATGCCAACTGAAGATAGGGGCTGCTAGTCTCGCTGTTTAAAGTTAGATTAAAATAAAAAAGCACTATCAGAATGCTGACATTTTAAAGACAGGCAGGAAAACATCTCCAGTTATAGTGTCAAGACAAAAAAATCACTTGTCATTTATTTCATTTCTATTTTTTTGGTTCCTAAATTGCTGACTATTTCATTTCTCTGGATGTTTGGTCTCAAAATCAAAAGTACATTTTATGCTACCAACCAGCTTCTGGGGAAAAAAGCAGTCTCTTCCATTTAAAAAATATTCTCCTGAAAAAATACCTTTTATATGTTCTTCATGTAGGCTGAGTAGTATGCATCCATGCAAGGAAGGATGTCATTTCATTTGTACCATTTAAATCATAGAAACATAGAAAGTTAGGGTTAGAAGGGACATCAGCAGGTCATCTTGTCCAACCCCCTGCTCAAAGCAGGACCATCCCCAACTAGATCATCCCAGCCAAAGCTTTGTCTGGTTGAGTTTTGAAAACCTCTAAGGATGGAGATTCCACAACCTCTCTACGTAACCTGTTCCGGTGTTTTATTACCCTCCAAGTGAGAAAATTCTTCCTAATATCTAACCTAAACTTCCCTTGCCGCAACTTGAGACCATTGTTCCTTGTTTTGTCATCTGCCACCACTGAAAACAGTCTAGCTCCATCCTCTTTTGAACCCCACTTCAGGTAGTAGAAGGCTGCTATTAAGTTACCTCACTTCCCTTGACCCTAATCACTTCACTTGACCTACTGGTAACATACCAATGCAGCCCAGTATGCTGTTAGCATGCATGACTGGTGCCTCCTGAGTCAGGGAGGGCACTTGCCCCCATGGCAACCAGTCAGCTGGATCTAAGAGAACACTGCCCGGAAGTGCCAGCGGTGTGCCAGGAAGGGCCAGGGACTTGCCCAGAAGTGCCAGCAGCACTTCTCCTGGTGCCCCCACTTCCCAACTGGTGCTCTCAGAGGAGGGTACCAGCGCTCCCTCCTGCCCAACCTTCCTGCCACCTAAGCGGGCACTGTGAGGGGGTATACCAGTGCTCTCGGGAGTGCACGGGCACACCCATGCACCCCCTACGCATTGCCACTGGCTGTTAGCGTTCTTGGCAACAAGGGCATATTGCTGGTTCATATTCAGCTTATTGTCCACTGGAACCCCCAGGTCATTTTCTGCAGAGCTGCTGCCCAGTCAGTCATCCCCCAGTCTGTACTGGTATATGGGATTGTTCTGTCCTCAGTCCAGGACTTTGCACTTGTCCTTGTTGAACCTCATGAGATTCCTTTTGGCCCAATCATCCAATTTGTCTAGGTCACTCTGAATCCTAGCCATACCCTACAGCATATCTACTACTCCCTGCAGCTTGGTGTCATCTGGAAACTTGCTGATGGTGCACTCTGTGCCATCTTCCAGGTCATTGATGAAGACATTGAACAAAACTGGCCCCAGGATTGACCCCTGGGGCACTCCACTTGATACTGGCTGCCAATAGACATCAAGCCACTGATTGCTACTCTGAACCTAATGCTCCAGACAGTTTTCTATCCACCTTGCAGTCCTTTCATCCAGCTCATACTTCCTTAGCTTGCCTGGGAGAATGTTATAGGAGACCGTATCAAAAGGCTTGCTAAAAATCAAGGTACACCACATCAGTCTCCCTGAATCCACAGAGCCAGTCATCTCATCATAGAAGGCAATCAGGTTGGTCAGGCATGATTCCATGCTGACTGCTTGTAATCTTTTTTCCTCCAAGGGCTTAGAAATGGATTCCTTGAGGATCTGCTCTATGATTTTTCCAGGGACTGAGGTGAGGCTGACTGGTCTGTAGTTCCCTGGATCCTCCTTTTCCCCTTTCTTAAATATGGGCACTATGTTTACTGTTTTCCAATCATCTGGGACCTCTCCTGAGTGCTATGAGTTTTCAAAGACGATGGCCAATGGCTCTGCAATCACTTCAGCCAACTTCCTCAGCACCCTCAGGTGCATCCCATCTGGCTCCATGGACTTGTACATGTCCAACTTTTCTGTTCTTTCACCACTGAGGGCTGCTCACTTCCTCCCCACACCGTGCTGCTTGGTGCGGTAATCTGGGAGCTGACCTTGCCTGCAAAGCTTGAGGCAAAAAAGGCATTGAGCACTTCAGCTTTTTCTGTATCCTCTGTCACAGTGTTGCCTCCCACATTCAGTAAGGGACCCACACTTTCCCTGATCCTCCTCCTGCTACTGACATACTTGTAGAAACCCTTCTTGTTACCCTTCACATCCCTTGCTAGCTGCAACTCGAATTACCTTTTGGCCTTCCTGATTTCATCCCTCCATGCCCAAGCAATGCTCTTATATTCTTTACTAGTTAGTTGTCAAAGTTTCCCCTTCTTATAAGCTTCCTTTTTGTGATTTTGTTTACTAAAGAGTTCCCTGCTAAGCCAAGCTGGTCTTTTGCCATGCTTGCAATACCTTCTCTTTAGCAGATGATAAAAATAAATAAAATAATCATATGCTTACTATCTTCATTTACAATTTGCTGTAAACAGTTTTCTATCTACACCTGAAATGGCAGGAGTTCCAGATTACAGGACCCTGAAAATATTCTCTGCCTGAATTCTTGGGTCAGATATGGTGTTGGGGAAGTACTTCAGCACTTTGACCTGCTTCTCTTTCCAGACTAGTTTGAACAAGTTGCAGAACATGTTGCAGTTGGCCTCTATGCAGAATTCCCATGTTTGTCATTGTTTACTCTGGCCAGCAATAACTATATTTCATGATCACAATCACTGTATAGATTCTAGACACTTTAGAAACTCAGCAACCATCTCTTCAGTCTCTCCTTAACTCCACTCACATGAAGGTTTTTTGTTTTGACCTAGTTCAAGGCTTGCAGCTAGCTAGTAGTCTTGATAAGATCAAATGAAAAACATTGGGGTGCGTCCAGATGAGTGTGCACATGTCTGTTGTGCACACGTGGCATATTTGCAGTGTGGACTCTAAATTTGATACCAGGGAATCCCGGTATAAAAAAAAAAAAAAATCTGCTGAAAAACAGTGGAGCAGGGCATGCTCCTGGAGCATGCCCTGAAGCAACTGGAGGCTGGGTCCTCCAAGGAGATGCTCTGGCACCCTGCCAGAGCATCCCTATGCCTGTCCCCTTTCTCTGCTTCTGCAGCCCAGTCTAGTTCCTGATCCCCAGTTGAAGGCTTCCTAGGAAGGGCATGGGGATCACTGGGGCCTGGGTACAGGCACAAGGAGCAGAACAGCAAGGGCTGGCACTGCTCAGAGGCACAAAGCAGCTGCAGCAGGATTTACTCAGGACTAATCCAGCATAGCAGGAAGCAGAACACACTCCCTTGTCAATCCCTCATTGTGCTGCTAGGGGACAGAGGCTGGCTCTGAGCAGTCTGGGTCAGCCAACCAGGGATGCCCTGTGCACTGCTGCCATCCGTCACTGGGCTGACTGAGGGAGCCTACAGAAAATGCTGAGATGTGTGTGCAGGGCCCCTTGGCAGCATCAGTACTGTATACTATCTGTCCCTCAGGGGCTCAACATTCAAATATCTGTTCAGGGGCCTCTGGGTATGTTTTTCTATCAGAAGAACAAACTCAGAAGAATTCTTCCATGTCATTTGAACATCCGTACACAACCTTGGTGATAAGTTAATGAAGAAATCTTGATTAATTAATGAATACATTTAGACTGAAAAGTTGAAAGTTTCTAGACATCAGAGGAAATGAAGTTCTGGAACAGCCTTATGGCAGGAGGAGTGTGGACAAGTAACCACATTAGTATTAAAATGTGTCTCGATAAAGGTGAATATGCAATGTAGTTGCCTGCGATAATGATTCAGTGACTGAGGTTATCTCTTGCAGTCTTCTGTTTATGAGCTTGAAATATGAAAGCTAGAAAATGTCTATTTTTTTGCTTTTGCCTAATTCTCTGCAGCAGTGATAGTATGTCAAAGTAGCTTAACTTTTTTCCCATCTTATTAGGCTCTTTTTGTTAACCTCTGCAATATGAATTGGACAATACTGTAATGAGAGTACAAACAGAGCACCAACCACAGGCATTAGTTGGGGAGCGGGGCAGGGTGCCCAAGCTACAGTAGCAGCAGTCAAGGTTGGGTAAGACCTCTTAGAGCTTGGGACCCTCTGCCCCCTTCTGGCATTTCTGCCAAGGGCATGAAAATCACTAGTTATGCCCCTAAAATTGAAAACATTTACAGTCAGTTTAGGTGACCTGATATCTGCAGCCCCACTGAATAATGGCATCTGTCCCAGATCTAAAAATACAACAATAATAATGTTGTGATACCTGTCATGCTGGGATCTTTCAAAGGATTGTCTTTACTGTGCAGAGAAGGGAAAGCAAATTAATGCATATTTCCCCTGGAACAGCAACATAACTAGGGGTGGTAGGACTCAGAGTCCAGTCCCCTGCTATCACATCATATAATACCATTCAAAATAAAACCAGGATAAATAAATCAAGAGAAAAAGAACGGTTACCTAATTGGATGGGATGGAACAAATCAGGTTTTAAATTATACTTACAAACCTCTAGTCTAGCAAACAGCTCGGAATTCCAGTGTCCTGAGATTTAACTTCCTCCATCCTTGCCTTATGGTTTAGTTTTTGATTATTCTGATTTTCTGATTCTGAGTTTCTGATTCTTTAGATCTAATCTTTCTTTGCCAAAACAGAGTTTCTTTGATTCCATTTGGGAAATTCTTCCTTCCTAAATAAACTGCTTTCAGATTCTAGATAGACAAGGGTGATGATCAAGCCAAGAGAATTTTTCTGGATACTTAATGTCAGAGCACCCTCAGGAGGACTCCAGTTCAAGAAGGCAGGTGTCTTTACTGATTTTAGAGAGGATGACCTTTTGATAGAAGAGGGAACACAGGGACCAAGAAATTAGGATGTCATTGAGTCCATAAATCACTTTTTAGGTAATAAATACTAGAAGGATTGGAACTTTAAATGTGCATGGTATGAGATGGAATCAGCTGCTTCAGGATGACTGGAAGAGACCCAGAGTGCTGTACTATGAACATAAAGCTTGAAGTCAAGAGTATGTTTGAAGTATCTTTGACTAGTATTTTCAGCTGTAGACTTAATCTGTACTGTGTAGGTATGGAGATTTAAATTGTGCAGCACCTAACCCACCTAACCCTTTCCTTAATCAAACAGAATCAGGTATCATGCATGTTCATGACCCAAGGATGATAAGAAAAGGGAGTGAATGCTCCCTATGATCCCACAAGAGGCTACCTCTTTTGTTTATCTGTTTTGTATAAAATAGCATCTTAGTATGAAAGGGCTGATAAGAATGGTCTGCAGCTTATTATCTCTGCTCTTTGGGTAGTAAGGAGTAAAAAACCAAAAACCTTTCTTGGGAGAGATTTGCAGACCTTTTCAAAGGCATCCATTCATCTGCAGGAAGAAGAAAAGTGGCATCTCCGTATTGTACAGCGGGTTGCTTCATATTATAAACGTCTCTGCTGTGTGTTAGAATCTCTGTTCTGCCCAATTACAGGGCACAGCATAGTGTTTTTTGACACTCTGTAAACCTGGATGTTGGATCTAATTCTGTGCATGTGCCTTTCACATTCCCATCATTGTCTCACATTTTGACTGAGTATCTCTATGTTGCTTTCATCACAACAAATTTATTATTTTGTTCACAGAGACAACAGTAAAAATCTAAGTATTTTCTTAGTGTTTGGTGGTGGCAAGGGACTGGAGGTGGGGGCTAAAAATAGCCTGGTGCCAGGGGGTAGGTTGGGAAATTATAGCCCTAGGGTGGGGGACAGTGGCTAGGCTTTTCCAGTCTCAGGGCTGCGCTGGGAATTGTATAGAAGTTCAGTAAGATCGGTCTTGCTGGATCCAATCTAAATTAGACTACCTTGGAGGTACACTGAACTTGGACTGGGTCAGCCATTTTTGCACCAGTCTAATTGTCCCGAACTTCTGTACAGTTTGTACAGTTCATACTTAGATCAACCGAGGTAGGGATCTAAGTGTAAACTCTGCAACTGAGCAAACGAAGTTAGATCTGGTGGTCATTTTAATGCAGTCTAACCTCCCTGAATGCCTATATGTACCCAACTGCTGAAACTTCCTTAGCCTGACGAAGGGTTTTTGAACCCAAAAGCTTGCTTAATAACTATTCTCCAACCATTTGGGTTGGTCTAATAAAAGATATCAAATTCACCCAAGGAACCTTGTCTGTATATGTACCCAAAGATTTGGAGACTGTTAGCAGAACCCAGGTATTCAGGTACCTGGTGTACTGCAGTAACCCTTTCCCCTTTGGAGTTCCTGCTTTCAATCCTTAATTAGATCAGAAGTGGAAATTTGCTTCATTGTCTCCAGGTTAGTCTCTAGTGGACACTAACTGCCTGATTATCATTGTCTCCCCAAGAGAAAGACAGGGTTGTAACCGAGATTCTCAAAATGAGAACAGAGCTGAAATGTTTTACTGAGATGCATTAATTTCCACATAACTCTTATTGGAAGGTCTTTGTATTGGGGGTGGGGGGCATTTGGAAGAAGGGCAGAAGACAAATTATAGCTGGATAGGGTCCTGGGTAGGAGAGAGGACCCAAGCTTAAAGCCCCTGCCCTGCTTGATTTGGCAAGCTATGAAATAAAGGTCTGTGTTCTGAATTAGCCCAAGCAGGGATTTGAACATCTCAGGCCCATGCCCAAAACAATGATATGCAAACAGTGACACGTATTGTTACCTGGATTACAGTTAACCTTGTGGGTGGGCTGCTGATAAGAGGCAGAAACAGATCTACAGCCCAATCTTTTATTTGGTGGCACTTCAAAACATAAAAACAAACATCTGTCTGGCTCCCTGTGACAGCACAACGTAGATTCTCGCCTATACCAGCTGGGGAGACTCGAGAGGTGGGAGGAGGGTGACACTAAGGTTGGCAGCAGATCTTTTTGAATTTGCTGAGTTCTCCAAATTTCCCTCCAGACTATGCCCAATATTTATAGATGGCTGGTTCTAATATTCTAATAAATGATCTCTCATTGGTTTAATTTAAATTTCTTCGTTTCACTGAAACTTTTAGAACTGGACTGAACCAGATCTCTTGTGGACTTGAAAGAGGTCAGTTAGTTGGGATTTATATCCTTGGAAAAATAACCATTGTGGAATGCTTTTCAACACTGGACTGTTCCTTCTTTACCATAGTTTGTGGTCTTCTCTGAAAAGGCTGTTTTGTTTTTACAAACATCTTAACAAACATATATCTATCATAGCAAAAGAACATCTAATACATTTGGTTACATCAATTATTACTACTAATATTTTAAGATAAAGCTATGATACAGTGTATTTGGATTATTTAATGTATGGCCTTCTTTCAGGCCTTGTGCTTTGTTTAATTGTATCTCATTACTTGGTTAGTTAGACATATGGATGGCTTCCTTTACTCTGCTGACCAAGTTAGTTGTTGCACCTGAAAAGGTTCATGCTACCATCACTCAGAACCAGGCTTTGGGGCCTTCTGCTTAGCCACACTTCTGTAGCTTGTCCTAGGCTCCTTGAACATGGCCAAGGCATGGCCAAGGCAAGTACATGAGTAGAAGCATTTGTGAAAATGATTGAAAGGTTTGTGTTTACTTTTGTGCAAAATTTTAAACCTCCCAAGGTGCCACAAAATGGAATTATCATTGTCTAGTCAGGCACAAAGCAAAGAGTACATGTGCAGAATCCAAAGTTAGAACCGCAGGGAGCAGGACTCCTGCGCATCAGTTGGCAGTGCTCTGTGGGGAAAGCTTAATGATGCTAGAGTTTAGCCAGTGTTATTTATCCACGACTTTTCAGAAGCATCAAATTGCATGAATAAAGTGCATACACAGTGGTTTTATAAACATGGTTTTCAACCTTTTCAGAATCCAGGAACCTCTCTGTAACTTCTCTGAATTTAGCAGCACCCCATTTCAGAAACTAGTTCATGTGCTTATCTCCTTTCACCCCGCTCTGGTTCAGGCTCAGTGCTCTGGGACCTAGAATTATTCAAAGGAGAATCTCCCAACCCTGAGTACACTAGGACACAGGTACTGTATTTCCCTCTTCCCCAGTGTATTTTAGGCTTAGGGGGCAAGTGTGGGCACCATCACAGCACCTATTCCTTCTGTGACCCACACGGTGGCAACCAGAGCTATGTGCCCCCCATACGCCCTCCTGTTGGCTTCGGGAGTGTGTGTGTGTGGGGGGGGTGGGGGGGCAAGCTGGGCTGAAAGGCATGCCTTGATGTCCCACATCTGCCCTCCTGCCTATGGCTTGGAGCAACTGTGGGTGCCACTTGTTTCCAGGATGCTGGGGGAGAGGAGGAGCTAGTGTGTGTACCTCCTTGCACAGGTTTTGTTGATATGTGGCCTCATGCTGCTGGTGCTTATGGTTTTCCTAGGATAACTAGGGTAGCACTGAGAGTCAATGTCTGCATTTTTTGAGCATTAAGCCCATTGCCAAATGGGTATATTTTACTTGTTAAGGTAATAAAAATTTGCATAGTTGTCCAGATTGATTGATTGTAAGTTAAATGCAAGTGACAAGCAAAATACTAGTACAGTCTGTTAAATATGTGCACTACTAAAATAGCCTTTCTTTTCCAAATAGGTGTTTTTTAACACCAAGGGAACAAGTTAATGAGGTGAATACCATTGACTAATTGCTTTTTTGTGGTTCTTGGGGATTCAGGCACATATCTGCACTTTAAACAGCTCATCTGAGGATTTTTTATATGCCTGGGGTGGAGGGAAGAGGCTCAGTGAAACCAAGGACTGGGATATAAATTCAAATCCCCCCTTATCAAATATGTATCCTTTGATCTAATAAGTAGGTTGAGTCTCGCCTGACTTCTCAGTGAAAAGAAGAAGAAAATGTAATGCTGTTTTAAAAAAATGCAGTTATTAAACTTGGATATCAGAATTCTCTTAGTTTCACATATTGGTTAACTGTTCTGTTACAGGATTTCCTTAATGACATAAACCATGGAATTAGTATCAAACTGCTTTTCCAGGTGGCATATGGAGTTCTTTATGTATGTACATACACATTCGCACAGGTTGTTTTAAAAGTGCATCAGAATACATTCTAATACAATTTACCAGTGACTAAAACTGAAAAGTAATTAGCAAAATATTGCTCATGATTTATCATGCTACAAACCACAGACCAAAACTTCAGGGGGGGAACACTCGTCTACTCCATGTGATTGACAGGTCTGGTTCTGCCCCCATGCTGCAAGCAGGCTGAATTAGTCATTGTAATGGATCTGTTGCTCCATTATTCAAAAAGGGACATTTTCAGCTAAACACAGATAAATTATCCTATTATTTTTTCATAACATGATTACTAATTACTTTTGCTTTGTGGGTGCAACTTGATGGAGAGTCTGTGGCTGTCATTCTCAGGGAAGAAAGAAATATTATAGATTGTTAGGAACATTAATAGAAAGTAATTCATATTACCTTTCTATCAGAAAAGTCATAGTTACTTTAATCTGTTGTTCAGAGTAATCTACCTGCTTACAGGGCACCTCTTACTTCATCAGTCTTGCACATTTTCACAGATTCTTTTTTTTTCCAGGATGGCCCTTATTTTTACTTAAATTAGAAGGCCAATTGATTATCTCTCATGTAGACTTTGTTTTTCTCCCTTTTTGGCTTGGGTCTATGTAACATAGATCTTCTCTGTGTGTTTTCTGGTACTCTATGTTGCTTTCCTCATCAGACCAGTCTTGACAAGAGGCTGTTCAAGACTCAGTATTTTCGCTTGTACTGGGATTTGTCAGACAGTTCTGTTTGTTATAGTGCCTGCTGGCTTGCAACACCTGAGATCATTTTAAGGTTTTGTTTTCAAACAAATCTGAACATCATCATCCGTGTTTTGTATGCTTTGGAGTCAAACTATAAACCTGTATGCTGTAGGTGTAGGAAAAAGGAAGATGTTTGCACATGACTATCCCCACATGACAGGCCAAGTCTCAGATTTCACTACAGAAGGGTTGCATATCTCTAATGGTAGCTTGAATTTGTGTTCAGGGGCGGACATTGGGAACTCTATAGCTATTCATTAAAGAGATTTACCTTTTAAGTCTCTGCTGAATTTAGCGTCCAGCTGGAGACCTTATCCCCAGAGCTGGTCAAATGTATCATTGCCAACAGTATTACTAGCGAGTATTGATGAACGTTTATAGACGTGCTCAGAGGGGGTGGGGGGTGCTTTAATTACTGAGCCATGATGATTAAAAGCACTCGAGCATCACATGTATCAGCGTCCCTGTGCTGAAAAAATGGCAGTGGGGCACTGTGGACTAAAGCTTATTTGACAAGCTTTAGTTCAAAGCACCATGCCACCATTTTCAAGGCAGGAACGCTGATATATATGATGCTGGAGGTTTTTGGGGTGTGTTAATTTCCATGCTCTAGCAGACTCGATTAATCTGGTATGGATTTACAGTGTGTTGCAGCAGCCTCCCTACGCATGTATAAGTGCCTAATATGTTTAAATTCAGAAAGTAGGTATATATACTTTGTTTTCATTATTCAACCCAGTTCTATGGTTTAAGCCAGATGCATCAGAGAAACAGCCTGCAAAACTGTCATCAAACCCATGGGATGGCAAACTCTCTTCTAATTCAGTGGGGATGGCACCTGCCACCAAAATTCAGGGTATGGAGCTTCACTGGTGACACGTTTTCATGGTGACAGATGAACAATGACTGAATTAATTCCCATGATTCTCTGATGCTGCTTGCCCCACTGTCAGAGGTGGGTGCAGATCTGATCCATGAGGAGACCCATGTTCCACATCTAGCCCAGGGAGCTCAGTAGAGTTTTATGCCCCTAGTTTAAGCAGTTATATTCTGTGAATTAGGATGGCGGCAGATTTCAGGACTTTTTCTACAATAATTAACTGCAAACAATTTTTTCATTCTTTTTCCAACTGTATTTATATCCAGAGTAGAAATTCTCTTCTGTCACTATATCTGCAGAATCCAACAGCCACTGACTTGTAGCTGTTGCCCTTAGGGAGAGAAGGCAGAAATTATCACACTGAATCCATTTCACTAAAAGAGATTGTGGTATCAGAAAGCTAGACCAGTGGCTGTGCAGCACAAAGAGATAAGACTGGGCCAGTATTCTTAAGCAAATTCCCAAGCACTAATAATCAAAAAGAGGTACAGAAAAACACAGGCCAAATACTGGAAACTGCTTTCTGTATAACAATTCTTGCATTTTTAATTCTACCTTTCTGCACTTTGTGTAAATTATATCTCTTTGAAGGCCTTTGTGTAATCTTGGTGAAGACTATGAAGACTAAGTTCTGTTGACCATGACATGAAGATTATGTGTATTATAAATGCCTGCAACATGGCTACAATCAAAAGCCCAGCTACATGGATAGATTGTACTAGCTAGGGAGAGCTTCCTCCCTCTGGTTCCCAACCATTCCTGAAGGGATTTAGTCAGAAGTACACTGTTTTAAAAAATTCCCTTACTACCAATCTATTAGTAATGCATGCTTTGGTGAAGAAAGGGGGCCTGGATCATAAAAGGGTATTATGAATGGACAGAGTGTTTGTTAAATGGCATATTACTACAAGAGCAGGGCATTGTACTGAGGGTGGAGGAGGGAATGTTTATCATATTTTCATACACCCCATCTGACTCCTAGCACATGCATGCAGAGTGCTAAGACATCTGAGCTCATCTGCTGTGGGCATATAGGGCCTGATCCTATGCCACAAATAAGATATCTAGGTGCAATCCTGTCCTATGCTGCTTTTAAAACTGTTATTGCAAAAGGTAGATGGGTCTTTGAAGCTTTTCGTGACTTGTTCATAAGGCTAACAAAGGGGAGAGGCATTAATGGCTTTTTAGGGACTCAAACAGGGGGGAAAAGCATTGCACTTAAATGCTTAGATGCCTATGTGCCATTTAAATACTAGGTAGGTGGAATGGGATCTGTCCCACACTGCAGCGTGTGTTTATAGTAGAGTGATGAGATTTGTTTAACAGATGGTTGATCGGGATTGTCTTTGTTGGCTCTGTTGACCTTTATTGTAAGTTGCTGTAGGATAGCTGTATTATTAGACGACCCTATAAATAGCCATTATACTGTGGGAATGTTATTACAAAAATGAATGTTACACAAACAGTTTGTCTTTGCATTTTGTGGAGGATGTGTGTGTTGGGCTCACAAAAGGAGAACTCTTCTCAACATACTTACACCTGCTGCTCTGACCAGTCTAGCTGAAGGAAGAGCCTATAAAATGTTTTAAGTTGTTGCCAGGAGACCATACCATCCTGATGTGTGCAGTGCAATAATTTTGATAAGCCTACAGTCCAAGGGCTGCCTAGTGTTATAGCAGCAGCTTGTGAACTGTCAATGGAGGGGATAGAATTTAAGGCTGAACTCGCATGGTGGGCTGGGAGGATGTGGGGAGCGTCTGGTGTAAGGATACACAGCCCTTGGAGCCTGGGAGGACTTCTGACTAATGCTTTAGCTAGCATCTATGGCATTTGCAGGGAGTCACATCCTTCTAAGTTTGAGGATTTCTGCAACACAGAGCCCAAAGAGGTAGAGATGAAGTAATGGGGAAAGAGACAGGAATGTCTCCTTGAAGTAATTCATCAAAAAAGCAGTGTATGATATTTTCCTGACCACAACAGTATCAGTTTTCTATGTCAGGTACTTTGCTGGTGAGGTGGAAGACACTTTTCACTCAGTTGTCTGAATAAAAACCACAGGGTATTGTGTTCCTTTTCTGAAGATCTCTTTTCATCCCTTTCAGAAAAGTAATTTTATATTTAGTGAGCCAAGTAGTCCTGATATCAAAGAACAGGGATTTCTGTTTAAAATCTATGCTAAGCTTGGCCCAGTAGATTTTTGCCAGCTAGTCTGGGGGTTTGGGGTGGGGACCGGCGGGGGTAACTGCTCTGCATAAGAACATTTTTGGCTATCAGTCTTGCCTTGTTCCTTTACTAAGCTGCTTTTGCATCCTCCTTATGCTTTTTCTGACTCCTCATGGGCTCTCCCTGTTCTCAGCAGTACAAAATAACTTCTACCACTAGTTCAGCCAAACTGAAATGTAGACATGTTGCTTCTTCAGATTTCTAGAAAAAAAAAATCTATCTCTGTTTGTTGTTTTTTCTTTTCACCTTGCAGGAAAGCAATCTCCAGGTCAGGCCTCCAGCACTTGGCCCCTGTGCATTCCCTCAACATCGCAGTCTCCAATGGGCCTGTGAAGGAGCCACGAACAGCACTAGAATGGACTGTAGGTGTTTGTTTTTATGGCAATTTATCTGAACAGTATCTTCTGCCAGTGCTGTCACTCTTCATTTATTTGTGTGTGGATTGTCATCAGCAATCCCTCAATTCAAGGATGATCTCTACTATGGCTCATTGATGGGTCTTGAGGTGTCTTAAGAGTGTGAATAAGTTAGGTGCAATAAGAGGGCTGATGTTGGCTACATTAGGTCTGGTCATTATGAGGTGCTGAGAACTCAAACCTTGTTCCAGCAGAGTGCATAAGCATGTGAATATTCCCATTAGTCAACAGGACTGCATGTGTTTAAAGTTAAGCATGTAGCTATATCCTTTATGAGCTGCTTGCTCAAGTGCTCAGCATCTGATAGGATCAAGCCCTCACACAGGCAACGAAGTGTGTGTTGTGTGTTTGAGAGATTTTTCTTTCCTTTGGAACCTGTTTTTGTGCTTTAGGTAGAGATAATCTATATATCAAGACTGGATGGCTTTCTCAATAGTGTTCTCTGTCCCAGCCACAAGTGCAGAGGCTAATGATTAAATTAGATGATCTCACTAGTCCCCTCTGACCTTAAAATCTGTAGGTGAGCATAGAGGAGAGTGTTAAAAAGTTGAATTGCCCCAGAGTTTGCGAGAGCCAAAGGAAAATCCAAAGGTATTGGATTTACAAAGACCTAGATCTTGTTCTTCAGGAAGCCTTTAGAACCTAATCAGGAAGGTGCTTAAACACCCACTTTTCTTTAATCCCAAATCCTGTCCTGTTGATGTCAGTGGGACTGCTCAGATGATGTATTAGACACAGGCAGACTTCAGTGTCTTCCTGAATTGTAGTTTAAATCATAGCTTCACTCTTGAAACATAGCATTGTACAACGCACACCTGCCCAGATGACTGCTCACATAACCCCCCATAAAAGTATGCCAGTGGAACTCATGGCTCTAGGGAGGTGTTACATGCAGAACATTTTTGAAAGGTTATTTGGATTAATTTGTGTTATGCTTGGAAAGGACATTTTTGCAACTAGTCTCTCTGCTTTCATTACCACAAGACAGTATTAACAATGTCTATAGCAGCCCCATCAGTTCTGTCCTAACTTTCCTTTAGTATTTCTCTTGAGGGTGATTCAGAGACCTTCTGTGTCACATATTGCAGTGTCTGATATCATGGCCAGAAAGTGTTGCTTAAACTAGTAGAATAAATGTTTCTTTCCTTATGTGTCTATGGTGATACCTGAAAATAATTCCCTGTCCATGTTCTTCATTATTAGTAACGCCACGCAGGATATTTGTGGTTGTCATATTAGAAGTAGTATGGGGTACTAGCTTGGGACTCAGGAATCTTGAGTTCTATTTTAAGCTCTGCCATCGGCTTCCTGGATGAGGTCAGATGAGTTGCTTTACCTGAATGTCCTTCTGTTTTCCTATTTTGAAAAATGGGGAAAATGTTACTTACTCCCTGTAAGATGCATTGATAAAGTGCCAGTTGATGGTAGAGGTTTCCTTTCTTTCCTCACATGTGTAAAAATTCTTAGCTTCGTTGGTCTCATACAGTCGCATTTTTTAAACTTGCTATGCCTTTTGTCACCCTTTGGCTTGTCTTTAATTTTCTGAGGCAAGTGATTTTGTACTATAAGATACAGGCTGGCAACCTATGTCCTGTGGGCCAGATCCAGCCTGTGGAGACTTTGGATCCAGCCTGGAGCTATGGCTTTGGTGGCATTTGGTGGTGAGGGGATTCTCCCTGCACTGCACTGCAGTGTACCACCAGGGGCTCTGGTGGAGAGGGAGCTCTGTCCATGCTGTGCCCCAGTTGAATGGCATGGACACTGGTGGAAGGGGGCTTTCACTGTACCACAGCTGTGTGGTGGGGGAAAGCAGTGGTGGTAGTCAGGTCCTATCCCCTGCCTTCCTCCCTCCAACTTGAGCTGTGTCATTTTGCACCTCCATGGGAAAGGCATCCCATGTTATAAAAGCAACCCCAAAGATGTCCTGTGTGCATTCTCCCAAAAGCTTATGCATCACTCCCACCTGTGACTGGTCCATGATGCCAGCTACCATTGTCCAATTATTAAATGTTTAAATAAGTGCTTTTGTGCTTCTTATCATGCTGCCCCTAAGACATGGGAGAAGCTACCCATAAACTGTAAAGCTACTTCATTATTCTTCCTCAATCCTTTCTTAAAACTCTCCCTTTTTTTGATGCTTCCAAAAAACTAGTTAGCTCCTGGTGCACTGATACCTCTAGTGATCATGCTGGCCAACATTGTCTCATTGTTTCATGCTGCTCTCTGTCTTCATCCATTTGTTGTCTCATCTTTATTTTAGAAGCAGGGGTCATCTTTCTATTTGGTGCTTGTGTGGCCTATAGGGCTCCTAAGTGCTACAGTAATACAAATAGCACATAACAGTATGCAGTGCATATCTCTGCAATATATTGTTTGAAGGGATAGTCACATAGCTCTATAACTGTATGACACACATCCTTTAAAACAGTGGTTCTCAACCATTTTTGTACCAGGACCCATTTGTAAACATTGATGGACAGTTCTGAGCCTCAGCCCCCAGCCCTGCTGGTGCCCCTCATTCCTGACCCACAGCTCCCTGTCTCTGCTGATGACCCTTGGTCCCAAGCCACAGACACCTGGCCCTGCTGGTGCCCCTCACTCCCGACTCACAGTCCCCTGCCCCTCCATGACATGTTGGTGTCCATCACTCCCAACCCGCAGCCCCCTGTCTCCCCCCAGCCCTGCTGGAGGGGACCCCCAGCTGCCCTATCCTGCTTAGGCTGGAGTGCAGTGGCTGCAGCGGCTCCAGCTCATGTGGATGGCAGTGGAGTGAGTCCAGCCCTGGCATTGACTAGAGGGAGGAGGAGGAGGAGAGGCCTGTGGTACCCTCCCCTGCCCTGGGCTGGGGTTCCCATGCCATGCTAGGCAACCTGGTCACATCCCCTCCTGCCCTCCAAGCAGCATCTCCTGATTGCCCTGCCCCTGCGAGTATGGGCATCTGTCTCGGTGCCACCGGCTCAGCTACGTAGCTCCCTCCCACTCCCTTCCCTGCTGGAGGGGCAGGCGCCTTCCCTGCTGGAGGGGCAGGCCCTGATACAGCCTTGGCACCCAGCCATCTTCCCCCAGTGCTGGCAGGCACATGTCCCCACCTCGCATACCCATCCCCTCCACACTCACACACCCCCTAGACACCCAAGCCCTGGACTCCAACCTCCACTCCCCATATACTCACTTGCATCCAGCTGCTGGGGCTGCACATGCTGCTGCGTGCGCACATGCATGTGCACCTGCTGCCTCCAATCACCCCAAGCAACTGTTTACAGGCTCTGGAAGGGGAAACCCATGCTTTCCTGAATTTTTCTGGGACTTGCTCACCACCCTTTCAAATATTCTCGTGACCCACTTTTGGGTTACAACCCATGGGTTGAAAAACACAGCTTTAAAAAGGCCTTTGAGGAACCTATGAACATACTTTGAAATAAGTAGCAAAATTCAGGTTTGGACTCTTAGGTGTATTCTCTGAATGGACAGTTGCTATTTTAATCCTCTGCTGCATGATGTACACATTTATGGAAAAGTCCTGTATAGCTGAACAGGAATTAACCCTATAGGACCTAATGGATAAATAACAGATTTATACTAATATTACTCTAAAAACCATCACATTTAACAGAGGATGATAAAATACTCCTATGATTTTGTTTTCACCCCATGCCCTCATTATAATATAGTTTGGCAGGATTATTGTATTTTTTTATATACAACATGCCTCCCAAATAAGACATGCACCTTCTTTTGGGAAGACAGAATGAAGAAAAAATTTCTCTAGAGTCATGGCTAAATTCTGGCTGCGGGGGCAGGGTCTGCTTATCAGCATTGCTCGCTCTTCCCTTCCTACTCAGTCAAAAGCTAGAGGTTTAACCGTGTCACAGTTGCTGCCAATTTGGCAGTGGCTGTGATGAGGTTAAACTTCTTGCTTTTGGCTGAGCAGTAAAGATAGGGTGATTGATGCTGAACATGGGACTGCTCTCCTCCATGTGGCTGGGATAGAGGAAGATGTGGCAGCCATTCCAGTGCTCCTATGCCTCCATTCCAGCATAGATATCAGGCTTCTCTCTTAAAACATGCTTCTCAGTTTTGGATAGCTAATTTTTGGGATCAGATGTATGTGGTCTGCGATATATACAAGACAGATTTAAAATGTCATATATAAACTCGAATCCCACTGGCATTCACTAATTGCAACACTGGTCCTGATGAATGCATTTCTTTTCCATATGAATGCCCTGCCTTCTAAATTATCATTTCATATCCTAATTTGTACACCAAATTATGTCTCTTCCCATTAAACTTTCTGCAAGACTAAGTCTTGTAATTGGGAACTAAGTATGCGAAGGCATACATCATCAGATGTTCACATGAGGAAGGAGAGCCCTTGGGTATGTATGTTCCATTGCCCATTTAAACTAGCCTACTCTTTAGTAGTTATTGTAACAAATAGTAGTGACTCCCTAAATTTTCCATAGAGTTGAAAATCACTGACATTTTACACAGAAACTGTCTGAAGGAATATTTTTATGATTAATGATCATACTTGCTGCTTCTCCTTCAGCATTGTTTTTTTTCTGAGAGAATTCCTTGAAGAGAGATTTTTTTCAAGATGGTTGCGATCTCTCATTCTCAAAGGGAACGAGGCTACTGTAGCTTAACAAACATGATCCCCTTCCCCCTTTCAAATGGCTGTTACCCTCTGTTGTTTCCAAATGGAGTGAAACTAAAATGCCTTAGGTTAAGACAATAGCCTTTGGCAGTATAGGGAAGTTACCATCTTGGCTTCACTCATCCATGTTGAAGAATGTTTATTATGCAGCTTTTACTTAAAGATACACTTTTAAACTTTTAAGTACTCAATGCCGTTTTTATCTCAGTCTTCACAGGCTAGGTCAGCTTCCAGACTATAGCACCTGGCAGCACAGTTTGGGGAGGAGGTGAACAGCCAACAATAGTGAAAGAACAGGTTAGGGACTATTTAGAAAGTCTGGATGTGTAGAAGTCCATGGGAGTGGACATGATGCACCTGAGGGTGCTGAGGGAGTTGGCTGATGTGATTGCAGAGCCACTAGCCATTATCTTTGAAAACTTGTAGTGGGAAGAAGGAAGATCTAGGGAATTAGAGACCAGTCAGCCTCACCTCAGTCCCTGGAAAAATCAGGGAGTAGGTCCCCCAGGAATCAATTAGTGAACACATGGAGGAGGCCTGGGGTGGCATGGACGCTAAGGCATTTTGTTAACCATCCAGAGGTTGCAAGTTCAAGGCCATAATGGACGTGTTCATGGCACAGTGCCTGGCAGATTCTAATGAATCTACACATTTTAAATACCATATCTCACAAGGACATAAGAAAGGAAAGCAGCTGGAGGAGAAGGTGATTAGGAATAGTCAGCATGGAGTCACCAATGGCAAATCATGTCTGACCAAACGGATTGCCTTCTTTGATGAGATGACTGGCTCTGTGGATGTGGGGAGAGCAGTGGATGTGATATACCTTGACTTTAGCAAGGCTTTTGACATGCTGTCCCACAACATTCCTTCAAGCAAGCTAAGGAAGTACTGGTTAGATGAATAGACTGTAAAATGGATAGAAAACAGACTGGATCATAGGGCTTAAAGGTTTTTAATCAATGACTTGATGTCTAGTGGGCATCCAGTATCAAGTGGAGTGCCCCAGGGGTCAATCCTGGGGTCAGCTGTGTTTAATATTTTCAACAACCTGGAAGATGGCATAGAGTGTACCCTCAGCAGGTTTGCAGATTACACCAGGCTGGAGGAAGTAGCAGGTATGCTGGAAGATATAGCTAGGATTCAGAGAGACCTCAACAAATTGGAGGATTGGACCAAAAGTAATCTCATGAGATCCAGTAAGGATAAGTGCAAAGTCCTGCACTTAAAGATGGAACAATCCCGTGCACCAGAATAGGCTGGGGACTGACTGGTCAAACAGCAGCTCTGCAGAAGAGGACATGGGGGTTCCGGTTTAAACTGGATATAAGCCAACAGTGTGCCCTTGTTGCAAAGAAAACCTATGGCGTACTGGACTGCATTATTAGGACGGTTGCCAGCCTATCGAAGGAAGAAATTATTTCCCTGTATTAGGCACTGATGAGGCCACCTCTGGAGTAGTGTGTCCAGTTTTGGGCCCCTCACTACAAAAAGGAGGTAGACAAATTGGAGAGAGCCTAAGAGAGAGCACTGAAAATGGTTAGGGGGTTGGGGCACATGACTTACTAGGAGAAGCTGATGGAACTGGACTTATTTAGTCTGAAGAAGAGAAGGCTGGGGGGTGGGGGTGGTTAATAGCAGTCTTCATCTATCTGAAGGGGGTTCTGAAGAGGATGGAGCTGGACCGTTCTCAGTGGTGTCAAATGACAAAACAAGGAACAATGGTCTCAAGTTGTAGTGAGGGAAGTTTAGGTTAGATATTAGGAAAATCTTTCCCATGAGGAGGGTAGTAAAGCACTGGAACAGGTTACCGAGAGAGGTGGTAGAATCTCTATCCTTGGAGGCTTTTAAAGCCCTGCTAGACAAAGCCTTGGCTGGGATGATCTAGTTGGGGATGGTCCTGCTTTGAGCAGGGGGTTGGACTACATGACCTCCTGAGGTCCTTTGCAGCCCTCATTTTCTATTATTCTATGATTGTATATGTGTATGAAGACTGATATGTGCGGCAAAGGACAGGGAATTCAGTCTTCACAGCTGTAGTGAAGGGAAGCAGCCACAGCATCTTGATGGCTCTGGCCCTAAAAGTTAAAATAAAAATAGTTGTTTAAGGTGGATACAACATATCTTCAAATTATTAAATATTTCATATGGTAACACAGCTTTGGGTTTCTTTTTTAATCACATATGACATTTGTAAATTGTTTTTGTTTTGTTTTCTAATGTAAATTCCCAAACAAAAACTGTGAAAATGGAGATAAGGCTGAGAATACATATCAGCAGTTTAAGGGTAAGCAGGGGCTTTGTAACTGTCCCTAACTAGAAGAAGCCAAAGATAAGAGTTAAATATGGCAAGATAAAAAGGAGCAGCCAGTGCACCCAAACAACTTTATCTCTGCCAGGTATTGACACTATGAAAAAGGAAAAATGGAAAAAAAATGGATTTTTAAAAATTGATTTAATTTAATCTAGAATTATAAACTGAGATGTGCACAAATCATTTCTGTATGTTTATTTCATGATGTCATGATAGGGCTGATTTGATAGTTGGCTTAATTTATCTGCCTCATATATTTGAACATTTTCCCCCCCATTTAAATGGTTTATTTAGAAATCCTTTTATAATAATATGAAAGTTTATCCCTGATGGGAAAGCTCCATTCTCATGGTTACAGGCCATGTTATATCTCATTTTGAATTGAATGTTCAGCCAGCTGGATGATCCGATTGGCTGAATATCCACTGCTGCTTGATGCCACAAATTAAATGACACAGGCTAGTTTGCATTGCCTTTGAAACCATTCTGGCTGCAGCTTGTGGAAGTAGCCAAAGGACTTTAGGAAAACAGTAATGCCTGCTTTGTTTCCTTCAGCATTTTGGGGTACCTCTTAAGGCACAAACCAAATTTAGCAAGTTGAAAAATGTGAACAGTGGTTATGGTCAAATACATATAATTATGATATTGCCCTTAAACTCTGCTCTGTGAATCTATGTTTGCATTCACCTTGGAGCAGAACATGCACTGTGTTTTCTCATATGCAAAAAACAATCTGCATGCTAAAAAGAACCTTGCTTTCTATGTCGGTAGTACAAAACAAGAGCAAACAAGTGGAAGGCGCTCACCTGAGGAAGTGGAGCAGCAGGTATCTGTCACAACAATAGCAGCTACCTCTGCTACAGTGTGTGGAGGGGGGGGTGGGATTTTCTCTCCATTTACAGGATGAGTAAAAAAGATCCTTACAGATACAAATACCATATACCTACTATGGACAAAGCAGAGCTCCAACTTTCTTTGCACAATGATGCGTAAACACCAGACAACCAAATATTAAACAGGAGGTTTTTGCCTTTTCCCAAATTGTAAGTAGAATTTATTCCTGCCTTATTCCCACGTGTTATCCATTCAGAGTGAAGATACATATGCTAAACTTTGAATGTTGGACATTGTTGGGGAAGAGGGACAGGACAGATTGACATGGATATGCCCAGTTTACATACTCTTTCCATTAGCATGCACTCTGTACCACTGTGAGAGACCAGATACATGTGGTCTGACCCACTGTGGCATTTCTTTTGTTGTTATATGAACCAAGCCAGCCCAAATCAGCAAATACAAAACAGCTCATACAAGACAAATAATTAAGAGTCTGCTTGAATCAATCTTCAGGATAAAAATATCTGTGTGTAGAAATATAGTAATTTGGACTCTGCTGTCCTTTGTGGTCTATCTTATGCAGAAGGTTGGGATAGATAAACATATTGGTACCTTTTAATTTTATAATCTATGGGTCTGATTTTGTTTTTATTGTCCTGACTCTTATGGAAAAGGCCCAGCTGCAAATTTTTAGGCAGGGATGCTGATCTGTTGAAATCTGAATGTGTTTCAGGAACACAAAGTTCTTGTCCAAATTTATGAAAAGATGGGATTGAAACGTTTTGTTTGAATAAAGTCAAAGCACTTTTGTTCACTTTATCCTGCCGACTTTTGTATTATATTTTACTACAGTTTATGAGATGTTATGTTATATAGTATAAAAGTCAACAAGATAAAGTCAACATGATACTTTTTGACCTTATTGAAAGAAAATGGTTCAGTAAGATAATTTAAATCAAGTTTCAATTATTTTTGGAAATTTTGTTTCACAGGAAATTTCAACATTTTGTTCTGATTCAGGATTAAAGGAAAATGTGGAGTGTTGAAATATCTGGTAGAACTTCAAGAGCTTTGACCAACTCTGTTGTGAAGTCAGTTACGCCAATGGAAAGTGAGTGCCAAAGTGGGTATAAATGCTTCCAGGTCAGAATGGTAACACGATATATCCATTTTGCTAAGATTTAAATGACCCCACAAGACACAAGGGAACCAAATTTTAATGTCAGAAGGTGTCATTATGACCACCCAATCCATATTTTAGTATAATACAGTCTATAAAATGCAAAAGAGTCCAGTTTTTAAATTTATACTTCTATTATAAATTCAGGCCATATGAATCTCTGACCCATTCAGGAACAACAAAGAACAAAATCTAAATTGGTCTTAACTGGGTTATGGAAATAGGCCACTTTATCTTTAGAAACCTTGACTAGAAAGTCATGGGGAAATAATGTGAATGAAAAAAGGTTTTAATCTATTTTGCTTCTTTTTATGGACTTCTGATTCCTGATTAAAAATCATGTCCCAGGAGCTGTGTGCTTTCTTGCCTGGCTTGCTAAACTTATTCTCCCAAAGCACATGCTTTTATAATCTACATGATGTAGATTTATAATCTAGGTCATCATATGAACCATGATTTGTTGTTTGCCATTAGTTACTTTAGTAAGGAAAGTGTCTCATTAGAATACTGCCTTTGACAAATTTCTACTTATCCAGTGTGGAAACATCACCTGTTCTGTTGTCTCATTGTTTCATTTAGTTCCCCATAAACTGGGCAGGGAATTGAATTTCAGGCGTTGCAGGATGGAGAGATAATCACTGTCATCAGAATACCAGAAGCCCGGCTACTTCTGGGAGGTGGTGGGGAGGTGCCAAGGAAAATGCCTTTGCTTGCTATGCTCTGGCACGAGTGCTGGGGTTTGACAACCCTTGATATAGATCAAGACAGTCCCTGCTCTAATAAGTTCATATTTTACATGGATAAAGTAGACAAAGGGTAGAAAAGGAAAGAGAGGCTCAGAAAGGTGAAATTACTTACCCAAAGTCATAAAGTATGTTGTGACAGTGAAATAGAATCTACATTTCTTGACTCACATGTTGGGGATGATATTGGATGTAATGTTATCCAAAAGTTTTCTGACTTTTGTAGGCTGTTTATTTTATAGTTATGCAGCTAAATATGGACATGTGGACCTATCACCATAAAATACTACCCTTTTCTTCCACTTTCCTTTCAGGATTTTGACCTACTGTCTTACTGTAAATCAACCCCACACTACTGATAGATGCTTACATTCTTTAAATGCGAATTAATATTGATCTGGTTATTGTGAATGCATTTGTATTGGAGAAATAAAAAAAAATCTGTCTGCTACATTTCTCTTTTAAAAAAGCTGTACCTGAAAAATCCTCATGGTGAGAGGAAAAAAAAAATGCATTTCATCACATTAAAACTGTCAAGGGTATTTAAAATAAATGATTTTAACCAAAATGGCTATTTCTAAGCATCCTGCTGTCAAATGCCATCTGGTTGGAAATCATCATCATTTGTGACTTTGCAATGTGGGAACCGAATGTCAGAGACTGTCGATGCATTTTCCATCATGCTCTAATTTGGGTTGAGCAAGATTTCTATTTATTCGCTTTGCTCAAATATGGTATGGTAATTTTATGATTTTTGGTATTAAGCCATCATTACAGTAGGATGGAAACTGTAATCAATCTGAAACCACATCTTCTGGGGTTGAGATTTTGTCAGTAACAAGGGTCAAGCTTTATCAGTACATATGGATTTTCAAGGGGAACCCACGTGCTTCCCAAAGTGTTTTGGATGATTCTGATGTGTTCTCTCTGAATCACCCAGTTAACCACGAATACACCAGCTTGATTTTTAGAGGCAATGAAGGTCCTGATTCCTTTTGCCCATCTGTTGCGTTTGTGGCCTATGTCAAAAGAATTTTTGGGCAAGCTTGTTTAATTATTTCTACCTATCTAGGCCTCTCTGTCCCTCAAATTCTCATCTCCCTACACTTACATCAGCTAAGAGTTTAGTGATATTGTCTTTTATTTTAAATATTGTTTGTAAATTTCATACTCATGAAAGAGAGGAACTGATTGTATGAGCTAAACTACTGTGGGAAGATGTTCAATGTGGTGTCTTCTGTACTGCTTAGTCAAAACAGTCCTGATCTTGGTTTTCTTATTAGCAGAAAGTCAGTCATAACACACTGTTGCGTGATAGTTTTCTGCAGTGGAACAATCTGACAGGTGCATAAACTGCTCCACAGACCAATTTAACATCTCTTCTTAGGAAAATGCGGTGAATGGAGAACATCTGTGGCTGGAGACCAATGTTTCTGGGGACCTGTGTTACCTGGGGGAGGACAGCTGCCAAGTCAAATTCGCGGTGAGTGATACAATATCAGATTTCTGTGTGGCAGACCCCCCACAACTTCTGTTTCTCCACCTTCCTCCATCCCTCCCAAAATAAGGCTCAGATCTGAGTTGTGGGCTGAACCAAAATGGAATAGAAAATCAGCTGTTTATACAGCCCTAATTTGTCCCCTCTCCCCATTTTTTTTCTTTTTTGGTCAAATAAATTCACTAATAGTATACAAAACTTAGCTTAGACTTGTGATTATTTACTGGGTCTTTATTCAAACAAACTCCCACTAATTTCAATAGAAGTGGCCTTCACAAAAAGTCAGTAAAGGCTCTTTAAAGGTTTAGCTGTTGGAGATAGCATAGGCCTTTACAAATCCACTGCACGTTGTAAGTCAGTTGTGTGACCCCACTTTTACAATGGGGTATCTCCATAGGCAGATCCAAGATTTTGAAAGGGCAGTGCAGAAGCAGCAACCAGCACTGCAGGGGTGGCTGCACCCGTTTCCAGCTTCTTCCACCTCTGCACCAGGGCATGGAGACCCCGCCATAGGAAAAGCAGCCTGCATCTTTATTTATAGGAAGAGCAGCCTGCATCTTTATTTAAGTCTCTGAAGCTAGAAAGAACCCCCCCTGCTGTTGGTAGCCCTTCCTTTTCCAGCCCACTTAGTAACACCTCCTCCCCTGCCCTCCCATTCCCCCCTCTTCCTCTCTACTTATACCTCTGGGTGCAGGAAGGGGAGGACCACTCATTGAGGCAGCTGTCCCAGCCTCCCCTGTCTTGCTTCAGCCAGGGATCCAGGGACAGTGGTGGTGGCAAATTGATTCTCTTGGCTGCTTCCAAACTGGCAGGGAACACCTGGGGGGACCAGCAGGGAGAGGGAACCCACCTGCTGCCCCTGCTGCTGCTGTCCCTAGTAGAGTCCGGCTCTTCATGTAGCTGTTCCTTGCAGCCCTGGCTCTGGAGATGGGGCTTCCTACACAGCTGCTCCCTGAAGTCCTGGATGGAGCAGAGCAGGAGTGTCTCTGGGATTCCCCTGCCCCCTGGTCAGTCTGGGACAGAGACAGCAGCTGGCAGACCTCTCCTTTCTGCAACCAGAGGCCTAAGTAGAGAGGGCAGAGGGAAAGTGCTACTGATCAGAGATGGAAAGGGAGGGGGTGCTGAGATAGTGGGATTCCTTGCTGTTCCCAGGACTTAAAGTCCCTGTTTGCTGCTCCCATGATCCAGACTACACAGGGGATCCAGGCTTCTGGGTCTATGGGGAATTGGAGCTGCTGAACTACACTATGGAAAGTGGGATGTGACTGCACCCCATCTGGATCCATCCCTGGGTATGTCCACTGAAATCAAAGGGGTTGACCTGACATACAGCCGGACTCAAAGGAGTGATATTGATCCACTGACTTCAGTTTTCTTTATGAAATCTTTGTGGATGTTATATCTGAATGCAGCCAACAGGCCCAGAAATGTGGATTTGTATTTAAAATACTTCTCTGTTCTTAAATGCCTGGCCTTTTCTTGACCTGACTGAGATTCTTTTCTATTTTAAGGTTTAGTGTATTAGCTCCTTTTGGAAGAGAAGGTGAGGAGTATCTGCTAGTATAACATAGTGTAATATATGCAAGTTTCAGGTATAGGCAAAAAGAATTGTAGATGGAGTTTAGAATCTGTTAACTCTAATCATGTTTTGCTCAAATCAAGGGTGTCAAACATCTGGCTTTGCATGCCAGGTGTGTTGCATGGAACTGCCCTCCCACCCAAACTGGATCAAGTACCTGTGGTGTCTGCTCTGGTTGGTCTGGGACTGTGCCACACAGAGGGCCTGCTGTAGCCAGTTCAGGCCCATGCTGCATGCAATGCCTACCCCAGATTGGCTGGAGTGGGTGCTGTGTGTGGCACACTTCAGGATCAACTGGAGTGGACACTGGATCCAGCATGAGTGTGGGACCCAGACTGGCCCCATGAGGCTGCCACATACAATGCAGGTCCTGAAGTGGGCAGTGTGTGGTGCGTGTCCTGAACTGGCCAGGGTGCTGTGTGCGGCTTGTGTGTTGGGTCCTGCACACAGCGCTGGTCTGGTGTGTGCCTCAGGTGGCATGTAGGTCAACTTGAGACCCATAGGAAGCACCAAGTGCCAGATGATGGTGCTCTGCAAGCCGGTTCTAGCCCATGGGCCATCTCTTTGACTCTCTTGGATTAAATTGATCCATTAAACACAGACTGCTTTTTTTTCTATGGTGGAACTAGTCTCTTTATACCTCTTAAATGTTCTTCGGTCCAGTATTTTTAATGGAAGAGTGGCAAGAAATAATTAAGCTATACTTGCATTCTTGGAAAAGCAGTATAGAAATTTTCATAAAAGTTAGGTCATAGCTAGATATGAAGTCACCCTTTTTGAAATAAGGAGCTGATACTTTGTATAAGTTGGAAGAGATGGGAATTACTGGGAGAATGATGTAGCCAATAGTCCTTAAGTACTATCGATTGGAATTGGTATTCCAGCCTCCTCCATTCAAGAAGTCAAAATCCTGGCTTGTGAGATTAAAAAACAACAGCAAAAGCAAAAGCGTGTGGAGATTTATTTTGGGGGGAGTTTGTTTTAGTTTGTCTTTTGGGTATATTTGCTTTATATGCCCAAACCTTTTTGTAGCAAACGGGAAGGCTGGAGATTTATTTTTTTTATTAAAAAAGTGAAAGCTGAAATGCTTATGCAATATTATGAATCTGTCAACTGAGGATTTAAGAACAACACCAGAAATAGAAAGTTTTTTCAATAGAACTGTGGGAGTTGACCAAAGTGTAAGTTTATCAGCATTGTGCTAGCGTATAGCAGTGGTCTCTTTACCATCTGGACCTCAGGAAAAGTATAGAGAAAACTTTAATTAGAGACCTGAACAACTTGAATTGAAATTAATGTGAAAATCTGAGCCAATTCAGCCTTAACTTACTGTATGTTTGCAATAATTTTACATGTCAAGTCAGTCTGTAAGCAAAGCTTCTATTAAAATGACGTGTGTGCAATTTGTTAGATAAAATATGGGTGAGAAGAAGAAAAAATGTTGTGGTAAAAGGGTACAGTCTGTTGACTTTTATTGGACTTTGATATATAGGATCCATGACAAATTATTCTGAAAGGCTTTATAAATTAGCAAAGAAAACCAGGCTATAGAATTTAATAGAAAATTTTGCCCCCACTATAAAATCCTGTTTGGTTGATTTAAAAACATTTGGTAGAAAGGTTATTTTCTTGAAAGTTTCTTAAGATTTTTTCCACACCTAAAGCATTGGTCAAGCTTATCAAATTCAGCATTGTATGTGATGAGAAGGTGGGAAGTTCTGTTCCTTGTTTGACTTGAATCATTTGTTTTTTTCTGTCTGCTTCCCTCTTCCTTCACTAGTGATGCACTTTACAGGGTGTCCCTGTTGAGAAAGGCCTATGGTCAAAATGTCACCAATAATTTGATTTACTGCCTGAAAATAGCCTTAGTTCTCTTTTTCTAGTCCACAGGCCAGAGCAATATGTCCCCCTCTGTATTACTACCATTTCCTTTTTACCATTCAACATCAAGTCATTTTTCAATATACAGATCAATCAGATTATCAGGAAATACCAGAAAACCCATTGTATACGAAAGAGGAAAAAGTAATTTGTCCAGCCTGTGATTAATATTGAACCTCCTGTGAATAACACCTACCTGTACACACTCATGCTTTTCTTTCCTGTTGCAGAAATCGGCTCTCCGAAGGAAGTGTGCTGCCTGTAAGATTGTGGTCCACAATGCATGCATGGAACAGTTAGAAAAGGTAAGAAAGCGCCACCTACTGGTATATTGAACACAGACTCCAAAATTAATCTGTTACCAAGCTTTTGCCTGAAAACCCTTTGAACCCAAATTTCTGGTGTTTTGAATATATTAGTATGATTTCCTCAGACGATAGATGGAATTGATTGGAATTTTTAAAATGCTTTTCTTCAGACTGCTCCAACTTTTATTTGAGCCTAATTTGCATAATGTGAACATTTCCGCCCAGGGAAACCTATATCATCTTTCTAGTCTCCTGTGCAACATGAAGTTTCATTTCTACCTGGGAGAAATATTACAATCTGTGCATTCTCCTTTGCCTGAGGAAGTGTGCATGAGCCCAAAGGTTTGCAAATAAAGAATTTTTTTGCAACTATTTAGTTGGTTTAATAAAAGATATCACCTCTACCAAGAGTTCTGAATACTTTCTTCAGAAGCCTTTAAAAACCCCAAGAAACCCCAACATTGCAAAGTGTTAGAGGAAATGCAGCTCACAAGTTATTTGGTAGATCACATGACAGGCACGGGCACCAAAGAGACATACTAAGGAGTAGTTATACATTACAATTAGTATGTGTTAACTTTAAGGAATGTTAGTTGGCATTAGTGTTAGGATGTTCTGTGAGCACTTGCACATTAAGGCTAGGGGTAGAAGTTACACATAAACCGGTTTAAGTGATCAGAAACTGGTTCAACTCTGTAACACAACAGAAGTTCCATGCACTTAAACTGCTTTCAAAATGGCTGAAACTGGTTTAAAATAAACCTGGTTGGATGTAGTATCAGACTGAACTGATTTAGGGCAAACTGGTTTATGGAACTTCTGTCCCAAATCCCTTACCAGTTCAAGTTAACTCACAGTCCTCCAGCATCCCAGGATGCTTTGAGCCCTGGGTTGTGCTGTCTGCTCCAGTGGAGCAGGGTTGGCCCTACCCCTCTGCTCCCTAGCTGGAACACTATCACTGCTCTGGCTGACTGGGAAGCAGGTAGGGGTGGGGAGAACCTGGCTCTGGACCCCAGGAGGGATCTGCCTGGTGGGGAGGGGGTGGAGGAAAGCAGCCCCTCACAGGCTTTTCTCTGCTCCCTGGTCAAGCAGAGGGTGGGGGTGTAGCCAGGCACTGGCCCTGGTCAGCACACTGAGGCAGAGGGTGGGGAGGGAGGCTTAAACCTCCCTCCCCACCCACACTGGACCCCAGCCAGGGTCTGTATGGTGGGGGTGAATCAACCCCTGACAGGATTTTCTCTGCTCAAGTAGAGAGTGGGGGACATGGCCAGACCCTGGGCCAGGCTGGCATGCTGAGTGGGAGGGGGGATAGTGGGGTTTAAACCCATTTCCTTGCCCACATGGGATCCCAGGAAGACCCTGCCTGGGGTCTCATGTGGGCAGGGGATGGGGTTTAAGCCCCTTTCTCCCACCTGAGGTCTGGCCATGCACGCCTCTCTCTGCTCAAGCAGAGAGTAGGGAAAAGCCTGTTAGGGGCTACTCTGCCCCTGCCAGGCAGACCCCAGTTGGGGAACTGTGCGGGCAAGGGAGGTGTTTAAACCCACCTCCCCTCTCTGAGTGCTGACCCGGGCAGGGGCCTGGTCACATCCCCCACCTCTGCTTGAACAGGGAGTAAGGGAAAAGCCTGGCAGGGGCTGCTCCCCGCAGCCCTCCATACTCAGCTGGCTGGCCAGGGCCTGGCCATGCCCCCTCCCCCCCTCACCTCATATAGGGATGGCGGAAAACCCTCAGAGGGCTTCTGTCCCAGCTTCCCTCCCTTCCCATCCGCAGTGGCCAAAAGGCTGGAGGTGTGGCTCTAGCACTCCCCAGTTTCTGGCCTGAGTCACCACAGGCATGTGGCTGCATTTTTGGAATCAAAAGTGAATGTCTGTTCACTTGCTTCTTGGTTCAGTCTATGCAGTTTAGATTAACCTGCAAAGATTGAATCATTTCAGCCTCAGGCTTTTGGATTATCTGCACTTAGCCAAAGGGTTAATACCCACTGTAATGTGCACTGCTATGACCTGCCCTTAGAGTTCTGGCAAACAGAAGCAGGGGGGAGAACTGCCAAGTTGGCTCTGCCTGCATGGCTCACTTGCTGTCTGGGGCAGTGTAGTCACAGGAATGAGTTTGCAGCTTGGATTGGGACCCCATCAGCCCTCAGCAGTCTACACTGGGCCTACATCAGGCCTGCCAGCCCCCTCCCTCCCCAGACTGGATCCCTGTTGCCCCCTGCTGGCCTGGATCAGGTCTGCGTTACCTGTCTTCTACCCCAGTTCAGGCATGCTATTGGCCCAGATTGGGCCCAGCCCCCCCGCTGGCCAGGTGCTTATCAACTGACCACTGCCTCCCCAGATCAGATCCTGCCTACCCTCTCCCACAGCTCCCCATTGACATTTGGCTGCCAGCACTGTCCTGGTAGAATAGGTGGGGAAGGGGAACCCACCTGCCTGCACACTGCTGTTCCTGCTCTCTGCATTGGCATCCACCTGGAGATCAGCAGTGGCATTGGTGGGTGGGGTCTTTTCCTTGCCTGCTCCCCCAGGATACTGCCAGCAGCCACAGCTGAGTGGGGAACTAGGGAACACAGGGGGCGAGGGTGAGTTGCAAGGGTTGGGGGAGGGCAGAGGGGGAGCCCTGAGGGCTGAGTGGGGAATGGGAGGAGGGGGGTGGAATTCTTACTTTTAAGGCCCCCGTAGCTGCCCTTGCTGTCACACGGGGAAAGAAAGTGTCCATTTGGGAATGGCTGAGAGTGGTGACTCCTGGGATGCTAGAGGATTACGCCCAACTTGTCTTGGGCCTGTGAAGCTGTGTAACATGGCTGCAAACGAACTGCCTAAGATGAGCTAGTTCTCTGCCCTTTCTGGAAGAGGACTATATCTGAGATACTCAGAGGGCACCTAGCTCATATTTTCCTTCCCTAATGTGTGGGCACTCCTGTTTTAAGAGCCTGTAACACATCTTAAAGGTAATATGTAACAACACCCTAAGTGACTTAATTAAGGTCACATAGCATGTCAGTGGCAGAGAATTTAACTTGGGTTTCCCAGGTTCTAGGCTTGTACCTATATCATGGTTATCCTCTCTGCTTCCCTTCCCAGTGGGAGACAGAATGTGCCCTGTTACCTACCCCACCATATATTTGCCACTCATAGAAGCCCACAAGTAAAACAACAGCACTCAACTGATAACAAGTAACTAGTAAAAAGAACACAAGAACTACTGCTACAAATAGTCTGTCCTTCTTTCTGTCTTTTTCAAAACTTTAGGAGTTTAGTACCTAACTTTAGGAATTGAGGTACAAGTGGTAATATAAAGATCTCTTGCCCTGGTAAATAGTTTAAACTTTTTGGCATTCAGCTTGCTTACAGTTCCCCAGAGATCTGTCTACAACCCCCAATATAGCCCATAAAAATATTGATCCTAAAATGACATCTTCTATCAATGCATCTTCATCTGCTGGTTATACATTTATTTGACTATAAGATACCTTACAGTCTTAGGACTATATGTTCATTTAGGAATAATTTTGTTCAGTGGAAAGCATGTGGGAAAATCATGGACTGACTATAATGAATGGGAAGAGAATGGGCCTGTGGACTATGATCCCCATTACACTGGCTGTCTGCCCAGAAGTAGTTAGTTCATTAAAGGAAAGCAGAGGCAGTCATTTAGGAAGAACTTTTTATTTACCCTCCACAGTTTGGATTTGTTTTGCCAAATGTCCCAGTAGTCATCACTTACAAATTTGTTGAGGCTCCTTTCTTCTACCCACCCTTCTCTCTCCCTCTGCCCCAGTGAAATTAGCTTTATCACATTCAGGTTGCCATACCCGAAGTTAAAGTAAGACAAATGATGACCGAGTAATTTTACCAACAGCAACAATGATTCCCCAGTTTTCCGCCTACTGGTAGTATCCAAACAAGTGCGACTGCACTTAGAAGCTGACTGCATTAAATTTTAGGTTGTTAATGCTGGGTGACCGTGTGTGACATTCACTTCTCAGCAGAGGGCTATCACAAGGTCCACATATCTCTTAATCTTGATTTCAGTCCTGTTTCCTGGCACATGAGTGGTGCATTGACCTTGTGTTTGACCCTGTTCCTAGGGTGAATTGTAGCTGAAATAAATAGAACTGGGGTGGCTTTTACAGCCTACCAAGATTCCAGAGTGAAACAAAGAATAAAGGCTGCAGCTAAACTGCGTTAAAGGAAAGCCAATAGGACTGCAGGATTAATTTGTTTTTATATAAGATTTATTTCCAGTAACTCTGTTTCCTGATCTGTTGTTTCTAATGCTGTTATTTTACAACACTAAAAAGGAAAGGCACAGCTAGTTTATTTGTGATGGAGATGGACTGTGATGTCTTTATTTTTAGATGCAGCCTCGCTGCCTTCATAATGAAGGACAGCTGAACAGTATATTTCAGTATTCTACACTAAAGGCCAATAAAAGTAGAAAATACTTTTATTTTTTTACTCCTGCATCATCCTTTCCCTTTTGTTCGGTCTTCTCATTCTCCTATCCCTTTACCCTTTCTGCATCCCATATCCTCCTATTTGTCTCACAACCTTTCATTTCTTCTGTTTCCGTGGCACCCCTGCCTCTAGTTGCCTCCCTCCTTGCCTATCTCTATCTTTCTTCTTAGTTTTCTAATAACATTTTAAGTTTTCTGAAGGTTTTTATTGGCCAGCTTCTACCCTTACTTGCTCTCAGAGATGAGGAGCAGAACTCATCCCATTGTAGGTTCTGCTGTGCTGGCTAGGAGATGAAGGTGGGCAGGAAAAGTAGAGTGGTCTAATTCAGGGGTGGAAAAATCTACCTACCCACTCATTCAGGATGAGATACAGCACTTCTCATAGAAATTACAACACCTTCTGTGGAATCCAAAATTTCATTTGAGCAGGAGGAAGGACTGGATTTTCAAAAGGCACGGAGGACTTAGAATCTCAGCTCCCACTGATTTTAAAAACACCAGCTTAAGACCTGTCTGATGGCCAAGGTATCCCTCCTAGTGCAACCTATGAGTAGATACAGGTAGTTAGCCAAAAAATCTTGTCTCTCTAAACTAGCTAGTCTCTATGGCGCTGTTCTGCCCTACTTTCTCCGTAATGCAAAGCAAATAGGACTCCCAATTAATTGCAGTTAATGGGCGCGATTGACGCAAAACAAATTAATATATTAATTTTTTTTAATGAGCATTAATCACACACATTTTGGCCAGTGGTGGGCAAAATAGGGCCAATGGCGGCTGGGCAGAAGATGTTGCTCAGCATGGGGAAAAAGCGGCCACTCCCACTCGCTGCTGCTGGGCCCTTCTTGCTGCAGCCACCTGGAGCCTATGTCCAGGCTGCCTTGAGGCTTTTCTCTGCCACCATCACTGCCCAGCAGGGCTGTGGTGGCAGTGCAGAGGCACCACAGGGCAGCTGAGGTGTGGGCTCTGGGAGGCTGCAGCAAGAAGGGCTTGGCAGAGGTGAGGGGCAGGGGCCACTTTTCCCCTGCGCTGAGGAGCATGGGGTGGGTGAGCTCTGCATGGGTGGGTGAGTCTGGAGCAGGCATGGGGTGAGCTAGGGTTAGGGCTGTGTGCGTGGGTTCCAAACGGCTGATCTGCTCTGGTTGGCGGGAGTGGAGTCTGGAGCGGACGTGGGCAGGGCTGAGGTTGGGGCTGGGGCTGTGTGCTGTTGGTGGTGGTGGGGAGGAGCCACAGGGCACACAAGCTCTGGGATGCTGGGTGGATGGGAGTGCTATTTTTTAACTGCAATTATATTGGCGATTAATTACGACTATTTTTCAAATCTCACAATTAATTGAGATTAATTTTTTTAATCGTTTGTCAGCCCTAAAAGCAAGGTTAAACTGATGCAACACAGTATTCTTTAGGGAAGGGAAGACAGGTTAAGAGGAGTTACTGAACAGAGAGCTACAGCTTTAGTAATGTGACTTTAGTAACGTGGGGAGGCAGACTACAGGCTGTGTTGGCAGAGGCAAAGTAATTTTGCTGGACTCAAAGACGTTTTTTTCTTTGGTTTTAATAGGAATTTTAGAAGCCTGAACCTAATTACATGTAATGGAATCATTCTCATTCCTTTTATCGTTGTTTGTTGTCAGCATTTACAGCTGGTTCTGAGTCCCACTTGTGCCTCCACACGATTAAAAGGATTCTCTGTGACCATTTGTTTTTCATTTAAATGGCAGATAAATTTCCACTGCAAACCAACTTTCCGTGAGGGGGGCTCCAGATCTCCAAGAGAAGTAAGTAGATTATGGCAAATGATTGCTTTCCTAATGATTTGTGCACCTGATGCATCTATGCCTGGAGATGAAATGGTGCTTTTAGATTCAATGGAGCCTTTGAAAGAGAACAAGTCCCCTTTGGGACACATTCTGTTCTTCACAGTGAATTTAAAATTAATCCTAGGCAAACATCTGCATTAGTTATATCAACAGGATCCATTTCTCCTTTTTTGTTCCTCTCTCCTCATTCATTCATCCATATTATTTTTTTAAATCCCCATTCCTTTACTTTTCTTTTTAAATATTCTTTTATCCTTCCTTATTTCTTGCCTTTAAACTAATCCTTCTGTTTTATATTTTCTCTATTTCCCTCCGTTACTTCTTTTCTTTAACATACTCTTTTGGGTCTCATTTTTCAATTGCATTCTCAGTATTTAAGACTTTCACTATTCTGCAGAGTTGAAAACTATAAGCCAGCAAGAAATGAAAGTGAGAATTCCAGGTGTGATGTTAATATGGCACATTATGTATAGTGTATGCTCTTACATAAATATTATTGACGTAAGTAGTAAAGAATGCATTTTACAAGGAAAATAAGCCAATGCAGCAAAGCAAATAGAGGTGTTGACGTTCTAATATTATAAAAGCTTTAGTCTGTCTGTCTGTCCACAATGCTTTATTCGCACTCTGAGTGGCTGACTGAAACAGCCAGAGTGCTCTACAAGCGTTCAACAGGAGATGGTGCGATGGAGTGCCGCCATGACGGTGAAGGGGCAGCAAGGACTGTTTGGAGCATGGGGGAGGTGAGACCAGCACCACTGGCCTTGCCACCCCCACCCCGCTCCCTTCAAGTGATACCGAGGATGAGAAGTGGGGGTGGGGCTGGATGTGGGGGGACATGGAGTTGCTAGGTCCTGAGAAAAACTGGCAGGGATGGGGAGGCAGGGAGGAGCATGGGAGGGGGAGGCAGGGCACAGTGGCAGTGCCCCGACAACAGCCCCGAAGGGGGAGGCATTGGGCTCAGCCCCCAAGTGGTGGGGGCAAGGGTGGGGGAGCGGGCCCGTTCTCCACCAACCAGACAAGAAGTGGGGGCGGGGCCGAATGCAGGACTCCATCTCTGCCCACCATGATGGTGGGGAGTGCGCCACTGCCACCACCAGGCCCCCACAAAAGTTGGCAGAGGGGGGGCATGATGACAGCGCCCTGCTGCCACTGGGCCCTGCCAACAGCTGGGAGGGAGGGAGGGGAGTGGGGAGGGGAGGCAGGTGAACACAGGCTGGGTGGACCTGGAGTGCGGGGGTGCGGCAGTGTACCCGGATCACAGGGGTGCGGGGGGATTGGCACCAGCCCTGGAGCACAGGGGTGGGGGGGAACTGGGCCTGGACCGGAAGCGGTCGGGGAGAGGAGGAACAGGCCCTGGATGTGTAAAAGACTGCCTCCATGCCTGTTTTGAAGTAGGTCAAAACCCTGAACAATCAGACCCAGGATAAGTCCAGTGTCTATTTTTACCATTAGAGAAGCTAGATGCTTTCAGCTCAGTAGGGCTGTATGGGAGTCACTCTGGGGTACTGTAGAAATTGGCTGAAGTAATTTCAGAGCCATTGGATATCCCCTTTAAGAATTCTTGGAGGTCAGTGATGTCCTGGATGATGTCCTGGAAAAGGGCAAATATAGTACCATCTTTAAGAAAGGGAGGAAGGCATATCTGGGGAATTACCAATCAATCTGCCAAATCTCAGTTCCTGGAAAGATCATCAAGCAGGTCCTCAAGGAATCTGTTGTGAAGCACATAGAGGAGAGAAGGTGTTCAGAAGAGCCAGCATGGATTTATCAAGAGCAAGTCATGCTTGACCAATCTGATTTCTTTCTATGATAAGGTGACAGGTTTTGTGGATGGGGGAGAGCAGTGGATGTGATATACCTTCACTTTATCAAGACTTTTGACACTGTCTCCCATGACATTCTCATTAAAAAGATAAAGAAATACAGCCTAGATGAAAGTACTGTGAGGTGGATTCATAATTGGTAGGATCATTGTGCTCAACAAGTCATCAATGGCTCAATGTCTGGCTAGGAGAAGGAGGTTTCAGGTAGCATTCTTCAGGGGCCTCATATTCTTTAATGTCTTCATTAATGATTTGGATGATGTGGACTGACTGGCTAAGCAGCAGCTCTGTAGAAAAGGAACGCAAAGGTTACAGTGGACAATAAGCTGAGTATGAGCAAACAGTGTGCCTGTGTTATGAGAAAGGCTAATGGCATACTGGGCTGTATTAGTAAAAGTGTTGCCAGCAGATCAAGGGAAGTGATTATTTCCCTGCATCTGTCACTGGTGAGGCCACATCCGGAGTAATGTGTCCAGTTTTGGGCCCCCCCCACTAGAGAAAGGACAGATGGAGAGAGAATCCACCAGAGTGCAATGGAAATGGTGAGAGGACTGGAGCATATGACTTCTGAGGAGAGGCTGAGGGAACTGGGCTTATTTAGTTTAGAGAAGAGAAGACTGAAGGGCTATTTAATACCAAACTTCAATTACCTGAAGGGTGGTTCCAAAGAAGATGGAGCTAGACTGTTCTCAGTGGTGGCTGATAATAGAACAAGGAGCTATGCTGCAGCAAGGGAAGTTTAGATTAGATATTAGGAAATACTTTCTCATGAGAAAGGTAGTAAGGCATTGGAATAGGCTATGGAATCACCATCATAGGAAGTTTTAAAAACCCAGATAGAAAAAGCTTTGGCTGGGATGATCTAGTCGGGGCTGGTCCTGCTTTGAGCAGGGGGTTGGACTAGATGTGATCTCCTGAGGTCCCTTCCAGCCCTAATTTCTTAAGATTCTATGATTCTCACAAGTTACTTGTGCTAACTAGATTAAAGCCAACAGTACTGGTGAAAACTATGACATAGACTTCAGTGCAAACTGTACAAATCCATCAGAAACTCTGGATGTATCCTATGTTTGCCAGTCCATGCTATTGCATTTGCACTACTAGTTGGAGTAAAAATAAGGCAAGGAATGCTGACTCATGCTACAATCAGTCTCATTTGCTCTGTAGATGTACCCTAAGGGGTTGGTGAACATGCTTAGGCACAATGATGTTTAGATGTTAAGGCATTTAAATTGAGATTGGCCTAGAAGATAACACTGCTTTAACAAATGAATTTCCTTTCTAGAGGGAACACTGGATTTGTGGATGATACTAAGTTGGATGGAGTTGCAGACACTCTGGAGGCTAGGGCTAGGATTCAGAATGACTTGGGTTGACTGGAAAAATGATCTGTGGTCAACAAGATGAAATTCAAAAAAGGACAAGTGCAAAGTCCTGCACTTGGGCCACAAAAATAGCATGTACAAATACAGGTTGGGGAATGAGTGACTAGGGTGCAGTACTGCACAGAAAGACCTGAGGGTTACCTAATTGTGTGTGCTTGTTGCAAATGAGGCCAACCATGTGGTGGGTTGTATCAGCAGGAGTGTCACTTACAAATCAAGGAAAGTAATTCTTCTACTCTATTTAGCACTAGTGCGTAGTGTGTCCAGTTTTGGGCCTCACACTTCAAGAGGAATGTGAGCAGTTTAGAAAAAGTCCAGCAGAGAGCAACAAAAATAATCAGAAGCCTGGGAAGCACGTTGTATGAGGAAAGGCCGAAAGAACTGGGGGTATTGAATCTGGAGAAGAGAAGACTGGGAGGGGGTGGGGGTGATTTCTTAACAGTCTTCAAATACCTGAAGGGTGTTTACAGAGAGGATGGAGATAAGCTTCTCTCTGTGGTTGTAGGGGACAGGACTGGGAGTAGTGGTTCCAAGCTTTAGCCAGAGAAATTGAGTTTGGAGACTAGGAGGCACTTTCTTACTCTGAGGGTGTGGTCAAGCTTGGATAGGGCTACCTAGAAAAGTTGTGGAATCTCCATCCTTGGAAATTTTCAAGAGCACTTTGAGCAGACACTTGACTGTCATGGTTTAGTGAATTTTGCCTTGAGGAGGGGACTGGACTCCTGGCCTTGTGATGTTCCTTCCAGCCCTACTTCCTTTGATCATAATTTCCTAGCCTTATTGACAAACCGTTTTGATAATGAGTCTTCATAGGATGGGATCAGATTTAGAAGGTGGATTTCTTCAATATAAAGTGTGGACTTGACTGAGGCTTCACTCTCAGCTCACAGCAGTGTACCACACATAGTTTTGAAGCCCCATGAGCAGACCTGGTGATTCAGCTACCAACCTGTTCTAGTCTCTCCCCTTTCTCCATGGGAAAATAATATATGACCAGTCTTCAGAAGATGCAGGCCACTTCCTTTCTATATCTGTTCAGCTGTGCTGCCTGGTGTTTTGAGGGGACAAAAGTGAGAGCTCTGACTTCTTCTCATATCTGCAGTGGAATACCAGATTCTGCTCCTTTTTTCTCTTTACTGTAGCCCATGATGTGGGTAGCCTGTGTAGAGGAGTAAGGAGTTTCTTGCTCCCTCTCAACTCATGTTTTTGCCTCATGAAACTAAACCTGCTCCTACTGAACTCAGTGGTGAATCTCTTATTGACTTTACTGGAGACAGAGAATCAGGCCTTGTGCCATGGGTGAACAGATTGTTGTAAAGACATTTCTCTCTCTTTTTGTTTTTTAATTGTCTGTGCTGTGATCTGCTGGTATTCCTTTTGTAGAAAAGTAGCAGAAGGGTTGTTTTGGCCATATTCCAAAATGGGTAATGAATATATGCACTGTACCTAAATTTTTCCTGCAATTTCAGTTGTATATGGTGTTTTGTATTTCTCTTTGTATCATATCAATGCTAAACAACTGCCACATTTTGCTCCACAAGCAACCACATTTCAGTTGTGGTTGAAGTGATTCTTATGCACTGTTCCGTAAATGACTTTGAATGGGAAGTGCTGGGTAACTGTTAAACACTATCATTTGTTAGTGTATTTTCTCTGTCCTCCTTCTGCAGAACTTTGTCCGACATCACTGGGTGCACAGGCGAAGGCAGGAGGGAAAATGTAAACAATGTGGAAAGGTAAGAAGTATATACATATAATAAAACTTGTGACAAGATTTCTAGGTGCTTTCAGATTAATAGAGCTCCACCAAGCCATTTCATTATTCTGTTCTGTTCTAGTTCTGGGTCTTTCTTGGGCAGAGAAAGGGAATCATGTGGAATAGTGCAATACTTTTTTGGTGCATACAAATGGGAAACAGAATGGTGACAGTAAATCTGTTTCACTGGTGACCTAAACCCAGGTCTCTGAAAGTGAAAGGCTATTGCACTGTTTCCAGATTCTTGCTGTGTTGGCTGCTTTGGGCTGTTCAGTGTATCCTCTACTGCACAAGACAGTGAAAGCCCATTTCCACTGGCAATAGAAAAGGTCAACCCTAAGGGGTTGAAAACTTTAATTGCACAGAACTTTTTTTCTCATAAGTTCAAATCTCCAAGCCTGTTAAAATAATAGCAACAACAATAATAATTAAAAAATCAAAGCTACTGTGGTTAAGGCACACTAGTTTCTATAGACAGTGACACACAAGGAAATGATGTAGCTATCCTCACACCTGGTCACCTTTGCCTCTCCAGCCTGAATGACCAAGTGTCTATTTGGGGTGACTTGGGACAGCCTTTAGCCTGAGTCTGAACTGAGGCTTGGAGTTATCCTTCTTGTACTGCATTCATACCAAGCTTTTTAGTGGTATTGAAACTAAGGTCATGTTTACACAGTAAACTTACTGAGTCTGGCACAGGTACCATCAAAGCATGCTGTGCTGCTGTAGGGGGACTGCAAGATAGCTGCATCTCTGTGGACCCATGAGTGGTCTATATGGTCCAATTTACACCTAAGTAAACTTTTTTTTCCTTCTGCACTCAGTTGTGCTTCTAGTTCCCTCTTACCCTCAGCTTCTGCAGCTTCAGTCATTGTACAGGGCCAGGGCAGAACCCATGTCTTGACATATTCTCTGTTGTATTAGAAGAAGAGATTTGTATCAGTTTGACTCAATATCATTCTAAAGCATTAGTGGCAACAGGATAATATATTTCATTCATGGTGTGTGATCACGAGCAGTGAGGCATGCACATGCAGGATTCTTAAGCTGGCATGACACATGATGACATTGGAGCCATGTTTTCTTGTGCCTCTGCCTTTCTGGGAGTTGTGCTGTATCTTTACTACTGGTGTCAAAGGAATTCATTAGGCAAGTTGAACAGTCACTGCATATTGTGTTAATACACGTAGTAGAACCATCACATGATATACTCTTATTACTAACCTGACCAGTTTTCTCTGAAACACACTGGAGATAACTCCCTGAGGTGAAAGTCAGTAGACAGTCAAAGGAGGGTAGCTACTCTCCTTGTGGACAATAAATAGTCAGCATTTCCATGGGTATATTCTAGCAGACCTCTCTACCCAGAAACTAGAAAGATGAAAATAAAAAGGGATTTTTCTTTGTATTACTTTATTTCAATGCCAAAGTAAACTCCTCTACAGCCAGATATATTTTACCTTGTGGTCCATTTTCCTGCTTTTTGAGCTTCTGCCTTAAATTAATTCCCCTGTCATGTAAGAAAAAGGAGGCTATCATTGAAATGAAATGGTAGTAAATTTAGAGCAATAAAATAAGTATTTTTCATGGAGTATCTAATCATTCTGTGGGTCTCATTTGTAATAGGAGGTCATCAGTCAAATCCTGGGCTCAAATCGGATAGCTAAATATTTTAATGAACATTAATAACACTCACAGTAATGCAAGCAAAGATTAAGGATAATCATCATATCTCATATTTTCAGTCATAAGCCTGTGGACAGCAATTAATTTTCCTTTATATCCTTAGCTTGGCATGTTAGCTTTATTTTTTGTTTTCCTCCTTCTAAATAACATTGGCTGTGGCTCAGGTGTTAGTTATTGGAGTAGATAGATGGGCGGTCTGATGCAGGATAGCAAAACATGAGCTTTTCTCTGAGGTTTTACATGAAAAATCCCACACTATAGGTTTGTGCAGGAGCAGAATTTGGAGGTGATTAACCAATGGCCTACAGATCCTTTGTATACGAGCTGTAAAGGAAACTGAAAAGTTTGCCAAAGCCTGCTCAGTAGATGGAAGGTGAATGGCATCAGTGAAGCAAATAGATTTCTCTGTCCATCTTCGGTGGTAGATCCCATTTGTCCAGAAGATGGGATAAATGAGGACGGTACTTTTTTTTTCCCATGTAAGAGAATTAATTGAATTCGTTGTTGTCTTAAAAGGCGGTAGTTGCTGACATTTTTTAACAAATAGGATAAAGAAGAGTGCAATATCATTTTCCCCCTTATTGCTCTGCTATTGTGCCTCAAATTTTTAGCAATATTTGTCATTCAGTTTTGTAGGTTTCTTTAATAGTATTACTATTCTAAGGTCTTAGTTGATGCCAGTTTTGTAGTACTTTGTTGTTGTGAGAAGTTTGATTGTCAGGAATTGGGTTGTGACTGCATTAACTATAACCATCAGGTGTTTAAGTGGTCTATCAATCATCAGTGTTTGGTGCACACCTCTCCTGCTGTATTCCAACAGTGATCAAGAATTAGAAAGCTCTACCTATCATACCCTTGGCCAAAAAGAAAGACAGCTTTGGAGAATTTGGTGCATGTCATACTGGATTTAAAACAAAACTACATCCAGGGCTTAATAATATAATAATAAATACTACCTTGTTCTCATACAGGGTTTTCATTGGTAGAGCCTAAAGAGCTTTACAAAGACAACTTATATAGTGGTTGTGGATTACTTCCCTAACTGAAGTAAAATAATTACATTTTCATGAAGATAAATAGGGTCACGGAGACAACATGAGCCTACTCAGTATGACTTTGAGTACTGTGCACTGTGTACTGCATATGTGTATGTGTATGTACATGTGTGTGTATGTCTATATCAGCAACAAGAAGAAGATCAGGAAAGCATGAGGGAGGCACCTTAGTGACAGATGATGCAGAAAAGGCTGAAGTGCTTGATGCCTTTTTTATCTCAGTCTTCACAGGCAAGGTCAGCTCCTAGACTACTGCACCTGGCAGCACAGTTTGGGGAGGAGGTGAGCAGCCGACAGCATTGAAAGAATAGGTTAGGGACCATTTAGAAAAGCTGGATGTATGCGAGTCCACAAAACTTGAAGCCATGCACCGGAGCTTGCTGAGGGAGTTGTCCAATATGATTGTAGAGTTGCTGGCCATTGTCTTTGAAAACTCATGGTGATTGAGAGAGGTCCTGGATGACTGGAAAAAGACAAGTATAATGCCCATCTTTAAGAAAGGGAAGAAGGAGGATCTGGGGAATTACAGACTGGTCAGCGTCACCTCAGTCCCTGGAAAAATCATGGAGCACTTCCTCAAGGAATCTATTTCTAAGCACTTGGAGGAGAATGGATTCCCCAAGGGCAAGTCATCAACCTGACAGTCTTTTATGAGATGACTGGATCTGTGTATGTGGGGAGAGCAGTGGACATGATATATCTTGACTTTGGCAAGGCTTTTGATATCGTCTCCCACAACATTCCTCCAAGCAAGCTAAGGAAGTATGGTCTGCATGAATGGTTTGTAAGGTGGATAGAAACCTGGCTGGATCATCTGGCTCAGAGGGTAGTGTCAATGGCTTGATGTCTAGCTGGCAGCTGGTATCAAGTGGTGTGCCCCAGGTGTTGGTCCTGGGGCTGGTTTTGTTCATATCTTCATCAGCGATCTGGAAGATGGGATGGAGTGCACCCTCAGGAAGTTTGTGGATGGCACCAAGCTGTGGGGAGTAGTAGACATGTAGGAGCATATGGCTAGGGTTCAGAGAGACCTCAACAAATTGGAGGATTGCTCCAAAAAAGAAATCTCATGAGGTTTAATGAGGACAAGTGCAAAATCCTGCATTTAGGACAGAAAAATCCCATGCACCCGTCTAGACTGGGGAACAACTGGCTAAGCAGAAGCTCTGCAGAAAAGGACTTGGGGGTTGCAGTGAACAATAAGATGAATATGAGCCAACAGTGTGCACGTGTTGCGAAGAAGATTAATGGCATAGCAGGCTGCATTAGTAGGAAGGTTGTCAGTAGATTGAGGGAAGTGATTGGTCCCCTCTGTTCAGCACTGGTGAAGCCACATCTGGAGTACTGTGTCCAGGTTTTGGTCCCTCACTACAGAAAGGATGTGGACAACTTGGAGAGAGTCCAGCGGAGAGCAACAAAAATGGTTAGGGAGTTGGGGCACATGACTTATGAGGGGAGGATGAGGGAACTGGGCTTATTTTTAGTCTGCAGAAGAGAAGACTGAGGGGGGATTTAATTGCAGCCTTTCAGTGCACCTGAAGGGTGGTTCCAAAGAGGATGGAGCTAGATTGTTGTCAGTGGTGGCAGATGACAGAACAAGGAGCAACGGTTTCAAGTTGTAGCCATGGAAGTTTAGGTTAGATATTTGGAAAAATGTTCCCACAAGATGAGTAGCAAAGCACTGGAACAGGTTACCTAGAGAGGTTGTGGAATCTCTATCTTTGGAGGCTTTTAAAGCCCAGCTAGACAAAGCCTTGGCTGGGATGATCTAGGTGGGGGATGGTTTTGCTTTGGGCAGGGGGTTGGACTACATGACCTTCTGAGGTCCCTTCCAACCCTAATTTTCTACAATTTTATGGTCTTAAAATGACTGAATCAGATGATTTGGCCAGAACGTCTTCCCCTGTGCTGTCTGAGGATCCAGGTGCTCTCTACTTCCAAATATATTTCCTCCAGCACACACAGATGTTTACTTTCACAAGAGCAATGTGGAACATTCAGTTATATGTATTGCATTGGAATTAGACACTAATGGCTGGGGGGAGGACAGTAAATCAAACACTAATGGAATAACATCCTTTCAAATATGAAATTAATGTTCCATTTCATTATTCCTCAAATGGTGCAACAGGCATCCTAGGGGTGGAAAACTCTTCCTCTTCTGCCAGAGAGGGAGGTCCAAACCAACACAGGAAAAACAAAGGGAAACTGAATTTGAATGTTCTTTCCTATTGTGAGGGGTGGAAAGAGGATGAAGAGAGTGGGTGGTTTCCTGTTGGTTGAGCACAGGAATCTGAGCACATGTATTTTAATCCCAGTGTTTACATTGACACCCACTCTGTTTTTGATCAAGTTATCTTACTAGTATCAGTTTCCTTAACTGTAAAACCAGGTTTCTACCTGGTACCAATATACCTCAGAGCTGAGTTGTGAGGAGAGATTAACTCACATTTTAAAGTAGTTTGAGAAAGAAAAGTGCTATTTTACTGCTTTGTATCATTATTTTATTTTTTATTGTTCTATCATTCTCACTGACGACTCTCTAAAAGCCAAATAACTTAAGACATGAAAAATGGTCCATCCAGAAACAGGCAAGCTGCTCAGTCCATATGTTTAAAATATACCGCTGATGTATTGCAGAACGCATGTACCAGGTCTTGTTTTTTTGCTAGCTGCAGTTTTGGGAGATGGGGATTTCTCAAATCACCATGAGAAGTCAAAGTAGGTTGGTCTCTCTCCCTCTTTCCCCCTCCACCTCAATTTTTTTTCTTTATATAGACTTTTTGGATGAAATTTATAAGATACTTTGGCTGCTTACAGATGCAGAATAAAAAAGAAAACAGCATTTAACTTTCAGCTCAGCATGCCCCCGCACCAAGCATAGCACATGCCCAGAAGAAGAATCGTGTCATTTTGACCTGGCTCCCCAGTGTCTGTATAGCTCTCTTGCTTCAGCGGGGCTTTTTGGATAAAAGGGCCAAAAAACCCACTGAAGCATGTGAGCTGTACAGATGCTGGGGAGCCAGGTAAACATATGCAATTCTTCTGGTAAAGCCCTGTTTTGTTTTGCTTTGTTTCCCCCACTTCTGTCAGCACTCTTTAAGGCTACAAGCAGATGTCACATTTGTCTTGAGAGAAAACATTTTATTCCGGAATAAGGTACAGTGTTTAGATGTTCACATTTATTTCATAGTAGCTAGGGTCAGGAGGGACCTGAACAGATCATCTAGCCTGACCCCCTGCCACAGGCAGGAATGAATGCTGGGTTCACAAGACCCCAGACAGGTGATCATCCAACCTCCTCTTGAATTTGCCCAAGGTAGGGGCAAGGACCACTTCCCTGGGAAGTTGGTTCCAGATTTTGGCCTCCCTAACTATAAAATATTGCCTTCTGATCTCTAACCTAAACCTTTTCTCCATCAGCTTATTACCATTTTTCCTTGTCACCCCAGGTGGTGCTGGGGAGAAAAGGGCTCTACCTATTTGTTGCTGTTCTCCCCTGATGAGTTTGTAGGCCTGGGACAAACTGTAAAAAGGTGATTAAAAAGTGCTAATAGTTTGTGTCGGGACGTTGTGAAGTAGTCTGAACAGTCGTTGAGGGATTACACCATTTGAATCAATGACTGAAAAGTGGTAGTGCATTCGGCAACTCACTGAGCCTTGACTGGAAGGGTGATATGTGTACGCCCCAATTTTAAGACATTTCTTTTCAGAGCTCAGTTTGGCTTGGGGACAGGTGCAATGTGTGTTCTTAGCCTAAGAGACTCTCATCAAAGCGAAGGGGAAACCCTTTACTAATCTGTTTGCCCAGTATCAGACCTCAGTTGCAAACATTTTACTCCCCAACACTTGTTCTATGTATTATAAATCTGAGCCTGGGTTTGGTGAGTTTTTTTTGAGGCCACTTTCAATGGTTTGACTTAGACAAGAGACTGGTGGACTGCTTGAGCTTTTGGAATCAATGGGTCTGTTTCATTGCTGAGGTTAGTGGGCTGAGTTCATCATGACGATGAAGGCTTGTCTCTAAAGAAGGGAGGGCATTGATCCTGGAAATCAGCAAATTAGAAAGGGCAGAATATTGAAGGGGAGGGACAGGGACAGGGACAGGGTCTTCAGGTCACAGAGTCTGAGGAGACTGAATTTAATCAGTCAAATGTGGAATATTCATGTGGCATCTAGGTGTGAGGCACATTATGCCTGAAAATTTAAGCCAGGCAAATTCAAATGAAAAATAAGGTAGAGATGCTTAATAGTGAGTGTGAATAACCATTCAAACAAATGACCAAAGGATATGGTAGATTCTCTACTTACTGAAACTTTCAAATCATAACTGGATGCTTTCCTGGAAAAGAAAATACTTTTAAAAACCCACCAGTTATTGGGTTAAATATACAGGTAACTAGATGGGGCTCTATGACCTTTGTTTTATATGAAGTGACGCTAGATGATTTAGTGGTCACTTCAGAGCTTAAAATCTAGAGTTGGTTGGGAGTTTTCTGTCAGAATAATCTTCCAGTGGAAAATGCAGTTTCCATAACTTGGAACATTTCCATGGAAATTTTTTTTTCTGAAAATGTATGAAAAATTTGTTTTGGGTCTGTTTGATTTGAATATGAATATTGGACTGATCTAAAAGGTTCTGTTTAAACTGCATTTCACTATCAGTACTTTTCCTTATGGGAGCTATAGTTTGCTCTCTTCTCCCTTTAGTTCTCTCCAATGCAGTGTGGATTCCCATTGACCATGCTCTGTAAGGTGCATTATGGGAGATGTAGGCTGGTTAGGAAGTTAGGGAATTGCGAATGGGAGCGTCTGTTTCTTGAATTACAACTCCAAGAGGCAATATGTCAAAATAGAAAAATGCAGTTTAATGTTGAAATGACTTGAAAACAAAGTGTTTTTGGTCATTTTCAACAAATTTATAGAAAACATTTTGATTTTGGGAATGTCTAAACATTTTGATAGATTTTTTTCTATCCAATTTTTAAAAAAATCCTGTGAAATATTGTTTTATAAGTTTATATATAAGTGTATTCTAAGTTTTCATTCAAGCCCAAATGTTCAAATATCCAAATTTCCTGTGGCATGGAATGTTCTAATTTCACTTATGTCCATTAAAGCCTATCAAATGAATTTGTATTTCATAAATGTTTCTTCCTTTTTCCTTCCTTTTGACTACAAAGTTAAATATAGCCCTAAGAATATATTTTGGCCATACTGTATATTCAAAACCTTTGTTTTAATGGTGTCCCAATTTAAGAATCTTCTTTTCAATCTCACTTCTACTATTTTGCAGTGACTTTGCCTTGGCCCACCAAGCATATACTCATTTTAAGGTTGATTTGATAGTTTTGGGGATTTTAAAGGGGAGGCCAATATTGGTATAAAACAAAAATCTGAAACTGACTGACTCTTCTCACTCCCTGCTAATAGGGAACTTTATAATAAGAGTGTGATTTAACCTTGCTGTTAACCTTATTGTTGTATCAATAGGAGTAACATGCACCTGCATCTTCAGTGCACTGTCTATTCCTAGGGCTTACAAAATGTGCTGTCTGTTCATTGTATTTGACTGCTCTAGCACAACTCAGACATATGGCAAAAACCAAAGTTGTTGAATTTTCTTGCATGATCAGAAGTATGCAAATGTTATGGAAAGAAATGACAGCTTTCTTGTCCTATCTTTTCCTGCTGTTTCAGGGGTTTCAGCAAAAATTCTCCTTTCATAGTAAAGAGATTGTGGCCATCAGCTGTTCCTGGTGCAAGCAGGCGGTAAGTGGTCAATACTTGGTGGGAGAAGTGTAAATAGCTGTGGTGGATTTTAGCCATTTGGGCTCATTTTGTTGGACTTCATTTGTCTCGTTAGTATCCTTTGCTTGGGATTCCAATTTATTATGGGGAAGAGCCCTGGAGGGGCTCATTTTAACACTTTCTGTTCCTTTTCCTCAAGGATATTCCACCTGGATAGCCTATTCTTCTGGCCAAGGGGAGCTAAGTGTGGTTTCCTTCTTTGGAATAGAACAAAAAGTTATTTGTGGGTTGACAAGAGAGAGATTTCTGCAAAAGTAATGTGAGGGGCAAACCACTGCTGCTCTTGACACAGGAGTTTCCATGCTATATGATTTTGCCCATTTTGGATTTTGTCTTAATGCCATCATTAGGGGCATGTTTGGGGTATGGAGCATGTTTGGGGAAGGTTAAAAAACAAAGGTGGCCATTTGTTAAATGTTCCTAAAAAGCTCTTGGTGTAGAAAACTGATGGTGGAGATAGAGCTGGGTATGTTCCTCACTGTCTCATGCATCTCCCTCTTTTCTCCTGTCCCCTCTACTTTTCTGCCTATCCTCCTTTTCTTGCATTGCATCCATCTCATTAATGGCTCTGCTCTCCCTTACTATAGTTTCACAACAAAGTCACCTGTTTCATGTTACACCACATTGAGGAGCCGTGTTCCCTGGGGGCTCATGCTGCTGTCATTGTGCCTCCCACTTGGATCATTAAGGTGAAGAAACCTCAGGTAACTGCATGCGGAAGTCTGTTTCTGATGCTGTATGGCAACCTGGGGCAAGCCTGGCTTAACTCCTGATTGTCCTCCACCAAAGCATGTTTGTCTGCCCTGACCATGCCCTTCCCACCCAGCTACATCTTATCAACCTACATTCTGCTCTTCCATGGACTCCCCTAGTGGGGGATCCTTCATTTTCCTCTTTGAGACAATTCGTGATTAATGTTATTTTGGCACTAAGCAATCCAGTTCAAGGTTATTCTTCCTACACAAGTTCAGCAGAATGGAAGAATCTTCTGTGTTTTAGGCACTCAAACATATTTCATTAAATAAAGCTGGGCAAACATTGAACAGTGCTTTCACAAGCATTCAATTTTGCATTGAAACAAATAATTAGCCTTTGCTGTGTTCATGTTCCTTGGATTTGATTTCCATGGGTGTTTGAATCATCACATTTTATTCACCCGAATGCTTGCTGAATGCCACTGTTATCTTTACATGTTCTGATGCTTGCAGGCAGTAAATTTTAAGGTTGTAACCAGAATTCAGTATAGTTTTAACAAGATGAGACAGTGCTTGGTGCACCAGAGGGAAAAGATTTCCAGAGTGGAGCTGGCCAAAAAGGAGAATTTCTGGTTTCTAGGAAATTTCGTATTTCTTAAAATTTGGTTTCAGTCCAGATTTGTCTGAAACATTTTTTTAATTTCCTATGATCTAGAAAATAAGAGAAAAATGTTTCAGTGTTCCCCAGACTTGGCAGAATAAATTTGATTAGCAACATTTTAGTTATAGGCAAGACCTGAACTGGATTTCTTACTCATTTTAACTGGATTCTAGTGATGCTGTTATTCCTTTTGTTGTTTTTCCCCAAGCAAATTAGATGAGTTTCTGTAGCCACCTTTACCTTGATGTCTCCTTTTTCTTTGTTTTTACTGCTACTAAAGTGTTTTTTCAATGCTGTTTACATGCATAGTGGGTCACTACCATTGAAGTACTAAACTTGAATACAGTATAAACTCCCCCTTTCACTCCTGCACTGTCTTAGTGATTCAGTTAAGGACAGTTTGACCCAGATGACCTGATAAATGTTCTGCAATGAATTTTTACTGTTGACAAGTATCTTTTTTTTCAGGATGAAGGAAATTCAGAATGGTTTGGATAGTTGTGAGACAGGTGATAGACCTACATGTAATGACCCACTTACGTAATTAGAAAATTGTCAAAACATCCGTTGTGTGGTGTTCATCATGTAAATGTCTTTTGTAGCCTCTCGACCAACATTCAATGCCACTGCACTATGCTGGAAACTATGTAATGCTGTGTCTGGTTTCCTGGAGTTCAAATATATTCCTGTCCCAGTTGCACAGATCCTAGTGTCCTTTTCTAATATTTGATGCACTGAAAAGGCTTAAAAACTACTAATTGAGTCTTGGTGTTTGTGCTGGAGAGGAGCTGGCAGTGAGTGGGGTCTGGGTGATGTTCTTTGAGCCAGCCTCCTCTGAGGATCTGGAGACAGTGTAATTGTAACTGTTGTGACTAGACTTTGGTGCTGGGGGAGGGCTTATGATCAAGGTGAGTAAATCTGTTTTTCCTTTCTCTTTGGAAACATTCAAAGGAAGTCTGCTTTATATCCTTGGGCTACTTTGTCTTCTCTACTTTCACTTCATTGCTGATGGTGGCAAAAGGAGTTAGACTACTATTTGTATCTGATTATAGTTTTTGAAAGGCATGAAGATTACAGAGTTTGACTTTCATTGATGCTGTGCACTTGTAGCTTTCATTGAAACTATTGAAACTATGGCTACTAAGAAAGAACCTCTGAAAATTAAACCTGGGATAGTGTAGATGAAAGGATTGAAAGGGATTTTACTGGATCTGCCTCAGAAAATCAAACATTCATCTCCCCTACATCATGCACAAATGATTTTTCAATAAATCTATCGAAGTTTATTTGGAACACCTCTAAAATTGACTTTATTTTTCTGTTCTGTGCTTCTCCTTTTTGAAGAAAGGAAAAATGACATCCATGAAGAAGATTTTTCCTCATCTAGAAGTGATCCAGGATTTACATAGTCCTCTTTCCTTAAAGTAATTCTTTGCTGTAAAGACAATTTCACTAACTAGCATTGTTTCTTTAAAAATCCCCATACTCTTCCTGTTGGGAAGGAAGCCTTTCATGGACAAGACAGTATGCATAACTTCTTAAGTTCACCATATGGATGTTGGTGGTCCACCCACAGCTGCTTTTCTTAAATATATTTGAAATGAAGGTCTGGACATGTATAGTCAGCTTCTCTGCCTCTCACCTGTTGTATTGCTACTGTTTCTGCAAACTTATGGGCTCTATCGACATGACAGAAATTGGCATACTTAAACACTGAAGTGTAGCATCATTGTGCCAAATAGTCTTGCCTGTGTGGACAGTGACAAAAAATTCTGTTATATTTAAACTATCCCCCAATCAACTGCCTTGCTTTGCAGCAGTCACCAGTATGTCTGCTCAGGGCGCTGACATTTCTTGTTACAGTTCTGTGTGTAAGTATCTCCATTTTATAGAGGGGTAACTGATGCTCAGAGAAGTTTAGTATCTTGCCCAAGGACACCCAGCAGACCAGTGATGATCATGGAAAAGAACTCAGATGCCCTGAAGCTCAGACAAGTGCTCTGTTCCAGCACCCTTTAACAACAGACAGCATCTGAGGAACAAGTCTAAGAACCTCTACAGGAATTACCGTAGTTAGGGCATGAGGGCATTGGCTTGCTCTGTTACATTAATTTAACATTCATATTCTCTTTCAGTCTCATTACATAGGCAGAGATGAAAAAGACCATGCACTTTGTATAATCCATCGATCCATCCAAGTCAGTGCAGTTCTTGTAGTGTAGCATGCCTTCTAGAGCATTTCTTATGTACCAAAGCAAGGGAAATGCAGAGCAAGACTACTTTTTTATGGCAAAAGAAACAGAAAATGGGCTACTTAATCTGAACTTTAGACAGTTTGAGTTATATATCTTTCTCCGAGATTATGAGTTTTCCACGTTACTGAGATTCACTAGAATGCCTAACTTTTCTATTTCACATATTGACACTGATGTTTCAAACACTGTTCTTAGCCAAATCCAATAGATGTCCTGTTTAAAGCAATGATGCTGTTGGTTGAAGATCAAGGTTGAATAAAAAACAGCAGGTACTGATTATTAGCTGAACTGTACAGACTTGCAGGTCTCTGAGTCTGTGAACCTTTGCTTGGTAGGAATCTAGAGACCTTTTTGGGTAAAATAAAGACTGAGGACAACACTGAATGCATTTTGTTTCCTTTTTGAGGTTAGAAAAGATTAATGAATGTTCTGTGAGTTTTCTGCACCCTTTATTGCCTGGCTTTGGCTAAATTAAGAGTTGAAATACAGTGAGTGTGTTAATTTTCATAACATTTCTGACCCACCTGAACTTGGTAATATGTAAATGGAGAGGGGTTATAGGGAAGGGGGAGGATTTTATTTCAGCAACTGCAGCAGTAAAAAAAAAAATAAAAAAAGGAAAAAAAAAAGAAAAAACCCCTTCAGTTTGACCAGTCCTTTTCACATCAGCATGCCTTTGTGATAAAATATTATCAGTAAAGTTAGCACCCTTCTGGAGAATAGCATTTTTTTCCTTTTCAGTTCACTGCCATTGATGATGCAGGGTATTTTTTTTTAGGTCCTACACAAAGTACCAAAATATTTTCTGTATTTTTTTTCCTGAACTAAGGTGGCTCTTAAATATTTAAGAATCCAGAGGAGGTTCCCTGTTAGATTATTACACTAGTTTTATGCAATGGTGGCATGTGCTATACTGAGTCAATGGTCACCAGAGCTAAAACTTGTTTTTTTTAAATGGAAAATAGCTCATTTTATCATATTTTCATTACATTTTTATGCAGGTGGTCTCCATACCAGGAGACGAGCCTGATTGGGCGGGAGACTGGAGCCCCGGAGGGAAAACGGGCGTCTCCTACCCCTATTGGGAGGGTTGGCAGGTACAACATGTGGTGTTATGTGAGTCTGTGGGAGCATCTGATTTTTCTCCCCACGGCGTGGGAAAGTTTCCAGTTCCAAAGCACCAGTCTGGTCTCCGTGTGTGGCTTTCTCCATAAACGGTGGTGTGGAAGTGTAAAGCATGAAACGCATGTGATCTAAACTTCAAGCATGTGCCAGATACTGTATCATTCTTCAAATGGATGATGCATGGAAGAGCTTCTAAAAGAAGGCTACTTCTGTGGATTTTTAAATTTTTGTTCTGCTTGTAATGTATTCTTGGGTTTTTTTTTCTTTTTATGTAGAACTCATTAAAGACTTCGACCCGACGGAAGAAGAGAACATCTTTTAAAAGAAAAGCTAGCAAAAGAGGCAATGAGGTAAGTCTTAATAAGGAACACTTGAAAGGTAGAATAAATTGATACTTTAATCTGTAGATTGTCAGTAAAAATCCAGTGGCTTTCTGTAGATCCTAGCATGGCCTTCAGTTGAGAGAGAGCAAGTATCCACAACATAGAACCTGCCATTTCTGCAATTAGGCACTCTTGGATGCATCACTGGAAGGACAAAGATTTCCTGGTGATGGAGGCTGAACAACTGTCTCATTCAAAATTAATGAACATTATTTTTCTGTGTGTGTGTGAATGTGTGTGCATACGTATGTGCATTAGGACTGTGCAGAGCTTCAGTCCCTGACTCGATTCGGTGGAGATTTGGCCCTATTCAGTGGCTGAATCTCTGAATCCGAATCGGATCAGAGGACCCTTTAATCTCTCTGAATCAAATTGGAACCCTCCAAATTGATTTGGAGAGATTTGGAAAGATTCGGCGATTTGGACATAGACACAGCTTCACATGTTTTTTCTACATACCTCTAGGTAGCAGGTAGCTTGTGAATGCGATGCTGGGGCACATAATTGATTTTATTGGTTCACTGACCCAACTGAAAACTAAAAAAAAAGTGTTTTTGATTGACCAAAAATGAAAACGTTTTAAGTAAAATAAAAAGAATCTGAAAATTAATTTCAAGTTGAACCCTGTAACATCGCATAGGGTGCTCTTACTTGCAGGGACCTGAGCAGCAGCAGCAGGTAGCCTGTAGCTGGCTGTTATCCCAATCAGGCAATGCTGCCTGATTGGGGAACAGGGCCCAACTGTTATATAAGGACTGGGCCCTAAACAACAGAGCAGCAGTTTGTTGTGAGCAGCCAGAGAGGCACCACAAGCTGAGCTGCTGCTCAATACAACTCAGAGGTAAGGGCTGGGGCCTGTAGGGAAGGAGGAGACCTCATGGTCCTGGGCATGACCAGAAACTTCACCTTGCTGGGGACGGGTGGCTTGGTGGGACTCTCTGTGGTGGGACAGTCCCCCAGAAATGCCAGGCCAGTTACCTCCCCATTGAAAGGCAAGTATGGGGTGCCTTCTAACCCCAGCCCCACATCCCTGGTGGATAGTTGGTAATCTCAGGGAGAGACCAGGCTTACTGTGAGTACTGAGGCAGGACCCAGGCCAGGAGGGGGGACCTGTGACAGTGCCCAGGCTCACAGTGGAGTCTGAGACCACATTAGGAAGCCAGGGGGTAGGCTTCAGGGGGGATGGGGCTTGAAGCCCTTGTCCTGTAGGGGAGGGGCTTAGAGGCCAATGTGAAGGGGCCTGGGCCCCAGAGAGGGACTTGAAGCCCAAGGACGGGGCTTGGAGCCCAAAGTAGAGACTGAGGCCCTTGAGCGTGTAGTAGAAACAGAGAGGCCATGTGTGAGGCCAAGTAGGTGAAGGCCAGGTGTGTGCCGCCAGACTGAAGGCTTTATGTCAGGCTAGACAAGCTGAAGGCTGGGTGCTAGGTCGAGCAAGCTTGGGCTGGGAGTTAGGCCATGAAGCATCTGCCAGGAATGAGATACAATAAGGGAAGGCTGGAGTCATATATATATGCCCTTGTCATCAGGGCAGAAAAATGGGCAGTCTCCTGCCTGAGTAACATCCTTGTAATTATTAACATCAAGACATGGCAGGAGAGGTGGGCAGGTGGTCTTGTCTTCAGCGCTAGGACAAGTGGGCGGGCCTACATTTGAGACCGGCCCTGGGATGCCCACTTGTTACAAACACGTTATATGGTTTTTTACTGTTTGTAAAAAATTGTCAAATTGAGGTAAGTTTCCAAATGAAATGTCTCCTTGAAGTGAAAAAGCAAAATGTTTCATTTTAGAAAAGTCAAAATGAAACATTCAACATCTAATTTTTTTTCCCAGTCTTTTGGCCATACCAGTTAAAAAAGAATCTAATATAATTTCATGAATTATTTTGGTCAACCCAAATGGCAATTTATAATTAAAAATTAAGTTTTGTCCAAAAACTTGTGCCCACCTCAACAGTTTCTCTCTCCTGTTGGTGATCTCAGTATAAATTCCAAACACTGTTTCAGATGGGAGGGTGAACTGTCTTTACATAAGATATATTAAGTACCTGCATTTGTCAGAAAAATCTAACCATGGATTTTCAGATCCAATCCATATTAGATTGGTCACCTCTGTGCCTATCTAAAATCCATTCAATGCCTTGTTATCTACAGCAGGATTGTCAAAAATACAACACGTGGGCCAGATTTGGTATGTGGACCTGTGTTATCTGGCCCAGGGGGTTGCCTCTGGGATTGAGGCACAATGATGGAATATAACTGTTCACAGATCTATATAGAAGACTATACTTTTCAAGGTTATTAGCCTTGCAGCTTTCATAGCCACTAAATTCACATTTAAAATCCTTTGTGGGACTTTTTGGTGGAGATTTTAGTGCTCTTCTGTATATCTCTAGTTAATGCACTTTTTCACTGCTGTTTTTGTAGGAAAACAAAGGCCGACCTTTTGTGATAAAACCTATCTCTTCCCCGCTCATGAAACCGCTGTTGGTGTTTGTGAATCCAAAAAGTGGAGGGAATCAGGTAAGGACATCAAATTAATTCTAATGACAGTTAAAGAATAATCTATTAATGGATTTCAGTTGGGTCAAAGAAAAGGAAGAGTTGCATATGACCTGAACCACGGACACCTGCAGCAGATGCCTGGAACCTTTCCACATAAAAGGAAACTTGGATTTTTCAAGATAATCTTCCTCCCAGTTTTTAATTTTTTGTAAGGAAACTAGAATGATGGGAGTATTTTAGGAGACCTCCACCTTCTATAGGAAAGGGGGCCTCCAAAGAAATCTTCAGTCATCCTTTCTGTCCTAAGAGATGGTTAGTTTCTTCACCACCCTGACCACATCCAGCTGGTTTTGTATTTTAAGTATGTAAGAAACTTTGTTTTAAGCAGTTGTTGCAGAGTATAATGTTGCTGTATAAGCATTTTACTTCATTATCAAGTTGTATACTGAATGCAAGTTTAGCTAAAGCAAGCAGCAGGTTTATATAGACTCTAGCCTGCTTCTTTCTTAGAATTCCTATGGCTAAGATTTTCAGATCCAATCCATATTAGATTGGTCACCTCTGTGTCTATCTAAAGTCCATTGAATGCCTTCTCATTTACAGCACGGCTGTCAAAAATACAGCACAAGGGCCAGGCATGTGGACCTGTGTTATCTGGCCCATGGGTTTTCTGTCGGAATAGCTGGGTTCCAGCAGCTGGGCACGGGGCAGTAGTGGCAACCACCATGACTCCCTGAGATAACACTAATGTGGGTCAACCCCAGTGAAATCATGAGTATGGATCCCCAGTGAGGGTTCATTTAACCAGTGCCCTTATTCAATCTGTTGCCAAAATCTTTAGTATGGATCTCTGTAACAGGGCGTCTGGCCCTTTATAGGAGGCAGACAGCCCTGGGGTAGAAACCGAGCTGTGGGTGATTAGCTGGCAGATGAAAGCCCAAGAGAAGGAAAAGCAAGGAGCTCAAGCTGGAGAAAGGAGCAGTGGGCATAGAGCAGATTGAAACCCAATGAAGCTTGTGTCTAAGAAGGGCCAGAGCTAAAGGGTCCTCTTCTGCCACCTGGAGAAAGGATAGAGTCTGATTTACTAGTTTGTTTGGAAAAAGGGGTATTGTTTTGTGTTATGAGAACTGGATGAGGGACTCCAAAAGGAGTAAATTCTACCAGCATGGCAGCAGGAGCACCAACCCACTTATAATCCCTTGGGGACTTATTTTGGTGGTGGAGGGCTGGTGAGTGATGGTGGTGTTAACCCCTGTGGCTGCCTGATGCAATGGAGCAGCTCTGGCAACCACCACTACACATGCTCACCTTGCCACTACAAATGGGTACAGATCCAGCCCACAAGGAGCCTGGAGAGCCAAACAGATCTGATACCCCTGATGCATAGCATATGTTCTATAGATTTTATATAACAGATGTGTTTCAAATTCAGTAGGTCTGCATTTATACATACACAAGTGAGATGATAGCTTCCAGGACTGTTTCATATAGCAAATATCAATCATAACACTTGCTTTGTGTTTAGTCTTCCCAAAACAGGCATCTTTTAGTTTGTTTATGTTTACTAAGCTACAGATGAATGAAATGCACTCTAAGAATTCACTTAATTTTAATAAGTACAGTTACTTATAATACTGTAGCCAGGTCATTCTTTCTTATGTGTTCCTTCCATTTCCTCTTTTCACAGGGCACCAAAGTTCTCCAAATGTTTATGTGGTACTTGAATCCACGCCAGGTCTTTGATCTCTCTCAGGAAGGGCCAAGGGATGCGTAAGTGCTGATGTATTTAACATTTTCAACATTGTCTTTGCTTATATGAAGTATATGGGCAAATTGATAGGTTGGATGGGGTTCTCTGACAGTGATGGAGAGGATTGATAGGTCAAGATTTGGAAAGAGCTCTCCACTGTCCAAGGTACTGATTTGTGCTTACGAGTGGTGGATATGATATACCTTGATTTTAGCAGGCTTTGTACACTATCCTCCACAACACTGTCAGAGGAAGCTATGGAAATGCAGTCTGGGTGACACTTTTGCAAGGTAAGCACATAACTTGTTGAGTAATTATACTCAAAGAACAGTCATTGATGGCTTGATGTCAAGTTGGAAGGAAGTATCCAGTGGGGTTGCTCAGGGGACTGTCCGGGGGCTGGTACTATTCAACATTTTCATTAATGATTTGGAGGGTGGAGTTTAGTGTACACTTAATAAATTTGCATATGATACCTAGTTAGGTGATGTGACAGGCACTTTGGAGGATATGATTAGGATTGAAAATGACCTTTATACATTGAAGAAATGGTCTGAAATAAATTGGATGAAATTCAGTAAAATCAAGTGCAAAGTACTCCCAAATAATACAACCTGGCAAATCACTGGGCTTATTTACACATGCACTGCACATTTACTGCACAGTAATCAAAATTACTGCACAGTACAGGCATGCATCTACATATGCATGCCCACACTGTGCAATAAATATGGTGACTTACTCTAACTTGAGCCTAAATCTGATACCTGCATCATAACCTAGTGGGCCTCCCAGGGCTCCTGGCTGGCTGCCTCTCCTGATTTCAATTTGGGACTAAAGTTAGTCCCAAATGCTGTCAGCTGGCTCTGGCCTCAATTTGGGACTAAAGTTAGTCCCAAGAACTGGCGGGCATGTGGCTGGAGCTCTCCCTGGTGGCCACAGGGGAACATGGCAGGCTGCTCTGACTATATTTACTCCCAGGTCATCTGCCCAGGTAGACACTGGCCTATTCCCATTTACTGCGCAGTAAACTTAAGCCAGCATAAATGCATAAGTAGACATGCCCACTAGGTAGGCTTCAGTACTGCAAAAAGGACAGGGGGTTGTAGTGACCAGAAAGTTGGATATGAGCTGACAGTCTCGTGTGTAGTATTAACAAAACAAAACAAAAACCGTAATAGTATTTTGGGACATATTAACAGGAATGTCCCATTCACGTCACAGTAAGTGGTTCTTCCACTCTATTGAGCACTAGCGGGGCTTTATCTGGAGTTCTGTGTTCAGCTTTGAGCACCACACTTCAAGGAAGATGTGGACAAATTGGAAAGAGTGAAGCATAGAGCAACAAAGGCGTTCAAAGCCCTAGAAAACGTGATTTATGAGAAAAGGTTGGAAGAACTGAGGTTATTTACTCTGGAGAGGAGAAAACTAAGGGGGATTGATAACAGCTTTCAAGTACACAAATCACTGTTAAAGAGACAATGGTTACAAATTGTTCTCTGAGTTCATAATAGACAGGATGAAAAAAAGGGCTGAGATTGCAACACGGTGTTTTTAGGTTAGATATTAGGAAGAACATTCTATCTATGAGGGTTGTTAAATACTAGAATAGATTGCAGAGAGGCTTTGGAATTTCCATTGCTGGTATTTTAAAGTGCGAGTTATACTCACATTTGTTCAGGATAGTTTAGAGAGGAGTGTTTCTGCACTGAGAAGGGATTTTGATAAGATGACCTCTTGAAGTCCCTTCTAGTCCTATTTTTTTCTATGATTTTTATTCAGTAAAGAAGCTAAGTTCATGTTTGATTTTAAGCATAAGCCTTATTGACTTTAAATTGAAGGTTAAATGCATCTGAGTTATACCATATGCTCTACAGCCTTCTTCATCTGTGATAAGGACATGCAGGGATTATAACTTGTACTGTTTCATCTTGCTGCTGAATAACTTCTATACAGCTGAGTGGAATTCAGTTGAATCAATGGTATGTTGGGACTTGTACTCACTAAAGGTTTGTCCCTTTGGATCCTGACAGTCAGGCACATCAGTAAACAAACTGTGGATTCTGTTGTTGGAAAGTGACTATTATTTGCTGGGAGACGTCTGCCAATTTGTAGATGACACCAAGTTGGGTGGAGTTTCAGATACTCTGGAGAGAAGAGCTAGGATCCAGAATGACCTGAATTGGCTAGAAAAATGGTCCATAATCAGCCAGATGAAATTCAACAAGGATGAGTGAAAGTTCCTTCACTTGGGACAGAATAATTGTCTACATACAGACAGACTGGGGAATGAGTAGTTAGGCTGTAGTACTGCAGAAAAGGACCTGGGGTTACAATGGGCCATAAGCTGAATACGAGCCAACAGTATGTTTTTGCTGCAAAGCAAAGCAAAGCAAAGCAAAGCAAAGCAAATACTATGTTGTATCACCAGGAGTATCACTTGCAAATCAAGCGAAGTGATTCTTCTGCTCTGTTCAACACCGTTAAATCCTCACCTGGAGTATCACGTCCAGTTTTGGGCCCCGAGCTTCAAGAAGGATGTAGACAGTTTGGAAATAGTCCAGTGCAGAGCAAAAAAAACAAACAATGATTTCCTAAAATGTAGAAAGGGCATTTGAATTCTTATAGCCATTCGAGGAACCTAACAGAGCAGTACACCTTGCCCAACTGTTTATTGACTTCCCAAGTCACAAATCACCTGCTGATTGACCTTTCTAATACTTAAAAACTCCAACAGAATGATGGTGCCTCTCTCACTTCAGAAGTGGCAATCGCTTGTAGCTACATCTCCTCACCTAGTAATTGATTTAATTCCATGGAACAGCTACCTTCATATTGTTTCACAGACATGTAAGCAACTCCTTCATGAGCATAGGATTACAAGAGAATATATTTTTCCTTTTCACTTATGAAAAAAGTCTGATTTCCCTCTCTCTGCTGCCAGGTGGGAGTATTTGTTGCTTGTCTATTTGTAAAATTTTCCTTTTCTGAGTTAAAGAAAATTGTAGTGTAAGAGAGAGTGTAATCCTATGCAGGCAATGCAGATGTTTACCCAGAAAAGAAGGGTGAAAAAGTATTTGTTGTTATGCTACCAAATCTTGGGCAATTGGAAGTATATATAGCTTGATTCTCATGTAGGGTAGCTTCATGAAAATGGAATAGGCAAGAATAAAGAAATATGATGAACATTGATGGGCTTTTTTACCCCACGGCAAGTAAAATGGTTGGACAAGGTTTAAGCACAAATGGTTTAGTGCAGGGCTGGTCAACCTGTGGCATGGGCAGTCTCTGGGAGTGGCATGAGGCAGATTGAGGAGAGAACTCAGCAGCAGATAAAACAGTAAGCTGAAAACAGAGCAGCAGATTGGCAGGAAGCATAAAGCAGGGAGAAGAAAGCTGAGCAGCCTGTTGAGCAGGGGAATGGGATCAGAGTGGCACTTGGGGATGGGGCAGGGTTTTCCTTGTGGCATGCTTTGGCCCCCGTTAGTTTCGTACACCCTATTAGATATGCAAAATGATTTTAGAAACACTGCAGATGAGTCTCCTGCCTACCTTAGCAGTGTCTTAAGCCATGTCAGCTGTAATGCTTCCGGAAACATTGCATTATGAGGGATTATGTAAGGCCTTCAGTACCCTACAGACAGTTGCAGGACTAGCTGAACTGTTTCAAGTTGTCTGTACCTGCACTGTCAGTAAAACAGTTCATGCTGAAATCATATTTCCTGATGAAACATGATCTGCCTGGTATTTAATTCCTCCGTAAACCCTTCAGAGTATTCTTTTGTTTGTATGTAAAGTGTTTTTAAGGGGGAGCAAATGATACTTGGCAAAGCAAATCGCTAGTATAGACAACACCATCATGACAATTTAAATGCTTCCAAATGGATAGTGGCCTAGTTCCAGCAAGGGAGAGTATATGAAATGAGAAAAGATATTATATTTGTTTCTCTTGGTTTTTCTTTCCATCTCTGTTCTTCCTTGTTTCCAGCAAACCCATATTTCTCCCCCACTTCCTCAACAACTCCCTCTAGTCCTGCTGGTGACCCAGAGATTAGCAGTCCTGTGACTGACCCCAAGTCCAGTCAGGGAGACTCACATATTAAACACAGGACAGAATGTAGTTCTGGGTGGTGCCCAGCTCCAAATCCATCGGTGTGTTTCAAAAGTGAGGGGGGAGAAATTATCTTGAGGAAATATATTAGGAGTGTTAGGAAAACAGGTGGGAGAAATGCCTAAAGGCAGAAATGCTTCTGCTTTAACCCTGGAGTTTCTTTTGGCCCAGAAATGAGTGTTTATGTTCTCAACTTGTGGATGTGTTTTAAAATTCCAAGTTTGCTTGTTTTACAATAGAAAAGAGATCAAGAGTTTCCTATCTTTAGAGCTGAAGAGTGATTCCTTTCAGAATTATGGCAGCTTTAAAACACAAAGTCAATACAAGTGAATGAAGCCTGGCAACTGGCGGGAGGGGAGGAAGGGCTTGTTTGCTTCCTAAAAGATTTTTGATTTTTCACAGTCACTGCCAACAGTGGTAAGCTTATTTTTTTCCCCACAGAATGAAGTTCCATGACTATGTATGGAAAATTACTGTTGAATCAAGCAATTGGTCAGGAAAAGAGGCCTAACTGTATTGCTTAGTCACTGGTAGTATACTATTTACTGTGGTCACCCAGTTGAAAGCCATTACTGCTTTAGGGAAAATAAGCTGCTTCCTCTCAAAGCAAGTGGAACAAATGTGAATTTTGTGAAAAATGAATTATGAAGCGTGAAGTTCTTAAGAGGTGAAGGACTACCTGATGGGAAAGCTTCCATTCAAGCTGCATAAGGCTCTCATTCACTGGCTAGCATTTTTCAATACCACTAGAGGGTGCACTAGGACAGCTAACTGAACCTCTTGCCATTGTCTTTTCTGTGATCTGCATTGCTAGAGGATCAGGTTCGGGAGTGATTTTACTAGTGAATTTGAGTATGCATGTAAGTCAGCGGTGTCAAACTCAGCTGGGGCCCTGGGCCCAATCTGGACCCACAGAGTTTCTTGTGGGCTGGATCCAACCCTGGGGCACAAGGGCTGCCACTGTGGCCACCATGGCAGCGGCAGAGTCCCAGGGTCTGGCAGGGGTGGAGGCAGCAGGAGTGTGGGGTTCGGTGGCAGAGAGACAGTCTCGCTGCTGATGGCCATGCTCAACAGGGTCAAAAGGTCCAACTTCTGGTATCCTCCAATAGCCCAGTAGGCTGTATGTTTGACACCCCTGATGTAAGCAAATGTTTAAGGGCACTGGATGAATGAAAACTGTTGCAGGCAGGCAGAGTACAAGCATCATCTGAACTTCTCTGCTAGTGCAACTTGCTTGCCATTTACAACTTCCTTTCTGTTCCAGGCCTAAACTACTCCAGACAGAGACTAATGGTTATTCCAAATGTAGAGCACTTTGTGACATGCGCAGGTTTTTCTTCTTAGACACCACCTAATTTTGATACTGAATATTGCATAAGCTAGGAACAGGCATTTTATTTGTCTCTGGACAAGTTGTGCCTGCTTGTCACAGAACAGAAATGTCCTGGGATTGGTGTGGGTTTAGTGAGAGTCTGAATGCACTGCCACTTTTCGGTCATTGATTCAGGATTTGTCCCAGGATAAAAAGTTTTATCTTGGAAACAAATGCGATGTCTGTTTGTAACCACGATGAAGTGACTATATTTTTATTCTGTAATATTTTTTTATGTTCTATAAAAAATCCTTCCATTATTTTGCTTGTTGTCAGACACTTTATTGTCAATCACTATGTTGTCAATTGCTCACATCCTTCCTTTGTCTTTCCCTCCATTTTCCTCTGCCAGGCTTGAACTGTACAGAAAAGTGCCAAACCTGCGAATCCTGGCCTGTGGTGGAGATGGAACGGTAGGTCTTCTGCACCCAAATGAAGCTTGTATTCTTATGCTTCTCTTATGACAGCTTTAGAAAGGGGTGCATGTCATGTCAAACTCAGCAGTTTTCTCTACAAATTCAGCAAAGATGGACAAAAAGTCCCTTCCAGGAAGGTCTCTGTCCAGTGTCTATTTGAAGGAAAAACTAGCAGTTAAAGTGTTTCAACTTCATCAAATAAGTCAAATTTTGGACTTTTTATGCATGAGCATGTGATGCAGAGCATAAGAGAGCATTCTTCTTTAAAATGTGTTTACAACTAAAACATATTCAGCTTTCCAGGCTCTTCTCAGTGTTAGATAACCTTTTTGATTATTATTTGTATTCAAGTGCTGAAGACTCAGTAGGTCAGGTGTGTGACTGGGAGACAGGAGACCTGGTCTCTATTCCACCTCTGCTGTTGGTGTCCTCTGTTACCATAGTCAGGTGTTATGGGCTCCTCTGTCCCTTGCTTTCCCCTGGTTCATGTGTAAAGTGTTTTGAGATGTCTACAATAAAATGAAATATGATCCAGTGGTCAGAGTATTACTCTGGGACTTGGAAAACCCAGGCATAATTTCCTGCTCTGCTACTGACTTCCTGTGCATCCTTGGAAGTCATCTAGGATCCAGTTTTTAGTGGGCTAAAGTATTTTAAGTTGCAGATGGACAACTGCTTGAATTTTCACAAAGTGTCCATGCATCTTACTCAGAACCAATAGGAGTGAAGTGCCTAGGAGCAGTTGAAAATCCTGAAAGGTACCTACTTGCATCTTTCTGTGCCTAGTTACTTTAAAAAAAAAATGTCCCTTAGTCACTGCATGGCCCAGCTGAAAAATGTTGATATTAGTGCTTTTGTACCACCCACAGTTGTGGTGGAATTAAATTCCTTCAGTTTCTGAGGTGCCCAGTTATTGTGCTAAGGCAGCCTTATAAAAACCTACAACAAACAGTTATTTGGAAGCTAAGCAGTGGTCTTTATTTGTGAGAGCACACAGATTTTTTCTTCTTCAGAACTGGCTTTTTCCAACATTGCATTTACTTTGTCCCCAAGACAGATGGAATGAGTCTAGTCCCAACTGGGACTGATCCAGAACCCCCAGCTGGATGGAATCAGGGCACTGGCTGGGTCATCTCAAGGTCTTCAGGAAGAGGGCCTTGCCCACACAGTCCTTAGAAACTGAGGCTAGACAACATCTCCTAACCTTCCTGGATCCCTGCTAACCTGTTTGCCTACTTGTTCCAACCTAGATCTCACCTGAACCTTGCCTAGCCTAACCTTTGCCTTGATCCTTGCCTAGCCTGAACTCACACTCACTCCTGCTTGGATCCTTGGTTAGTACCTGCAGCCTGTCTCTGCTCCAACAACCCTGTTGGCTGTTTCTGTCCTGGATTTCCAAGTTCCTGTCCTGCCTGTTCTTGAGTGGTCCTGTCCCTGGCCTGGACTTTTCAGTACAATCATCAGCTTGCCTTGACTTTGATTTTTTCATAACCCCTAGCTTGATGCCTTGGACTGATGGCTGGCTTGATCTCGGCACTCTAGAGTAAACCCTATTCTGGCAAACTCCTTTTGGACTCACTGCCCATGCTCTGGTCCTTCCTAACACCAGTGTTTGACGTCATACCTCCCCTTTAGAGACAGTTACCTGGAATCAGGTACAATCCCAATAAGATCTCATATAGGTGTAGGTCCCACTCTGAAAACTCAGCTCCCCATTTGAAACATCCTATCACTGGGTTTTTATTCTGCCTGAGATGCCTGCAGGGGTTTAGGAAAGGATTATCTAAGGTACCTATGGGAATTCAGTACCTGTGACAAGAGCAGCCCCCAAGGATGACCATAATGCCCCCTTAGTGGCCAAATTACCTGTTTCCCTCACTGTCCTGGCCTGCCATACTTTGATGGAATTTGTATTTTACATTGGAAGGCTGTTCCTCAAAGTCCCTGAGTGCATTTCCCCTGGATCCACATGTGTCCTCAGGCACTAACTTGCCTTAGGGGTGTTAAACATGGCCTCCAGCTGCTCTCACAGCCATACCCATGCCTTGCAGATGTCACTGTCATTATTTTTCATGGGACTTCCCAGCCCTGTCCACACTTTCTGCTCCCCTGGCACTAATCATGTTGTCCAAGCCTCAGCCTTCTTCTGGCCTTGACCCCTTTTCTTTTGCTGGAGTCTTCAGCCCTGGCCCACTGTCTCGGGCTTTGGCTCCCTGGCCCCAGTCCCACTGTGTCCCTGCCCTATGCAGTACTTAACACAGAGTGCCCCCGTACCACCCTGCTGTGTGGCCTTCAAACCTCTCCCACAGCCACAACTGGGTCCTCCAGTTAACACAACTCTAAAGACAGCTATATAACACAAGACCCATTTAACTCTCTGAGGCCAACAGAGCTCCTTCCTCTTGCAGGGTCAGGGCCAGTCTAAGCCTCTAGCCCCAGGTTCAGGCCTATATGGCATCTTTCTCCTCCCCTTCTGGTCACTTGACCTAGCCCTTCTGGTAAGGTGCTGCTTATTATGTCCAATCAGCAGCCTCACCTGCTCCTTTCCTGCAGGCTGAGCCCTGTGGCCTTTTCCAAGTTGAGCCTGCTGCCCTTTCAGCTAGGCTCCCTGCTAGCTACACGTGCTCTGCTAGCTCTGTCTGGCTCGCCCACCAGTATTCTGCACTTTGCAGCCTTTTCCCCTATAAGCTGCACTACCCTATACAGTTGCAGGTTCCTATATTTCCCTATGCCCCTATATAGTTTGCTTACTGTAATCCTGCTCCTGCTTCCTCCCAGTAGCAGGGGTAGGTGCCCCCTGCTACAGTACCCAACTCTCCTTCCATTTCTAAAGAGTTGGATGTCTGGCCTTTTTGGGATCCCAGCCTTGGTGAATATCAATATTAATAGAGAAGAAAATAAAGAATCGATTAGGGTTCTGTTGTTATATGATGCAAAAGGGCATCTACAGTGATTAAGTGGGGAGCATTCCTTCAAGAACTGACAGGATACCCTTTCAGCAGAGGATATAGCTGCAGCAGTGAAAATAGATAACCTTCCAATCTGTTGAAGAAAGCAGATGCACTCTATCATCCAAGGGAGCTGAAGCTAATAGGAGATCATTGAGATCCAATGAATTTTAATATCAAAATTAGTGAAGCTCCATTGGCTTTTATCAAACCTTATTTTCCCTTTTGCTTCACCATGCATGCAATAGGGGGCAGCATCTTCTCATTAGTATGAAGAGCACTAGACAATTATTTTAGCTGCTATTGAGACTGACCACATTAATATCTAGTTCCCAAAGTCATTATATTTAGAAATGAAGAATCTTGCTCAGATGGACTTAGTGAATATTCAGTGAGACCAAATATTACTGTACATTATTGAAATGAAACAGAACACAGTAACTGTTCCACTATTACTGAGGATAAATGGAAGGTTCTGATTTCCAGGGCTGTCACCAGTATTCAGTTCACAAAAAAATGATGGACTCTTCCCTCTTTGACCCTAACACTATTGTTAGATATATAGAAACAGGGTCAAATTAAATAACAAGGCTTACCATTTGCATTTGTTTATGTAACATTTCAAAGTAATTTCCAAATTTAGTTAATATTAGAATCTGCCCTTTAGAAATGGGGAGACTGACATCCAGGATGGTGACCTTTCTGGTTGCTTATAGTAAGTCTAGGGCAAAGTGGTGGCTAGAATCAGAGTGGGGAATGATTTCCCACTAATTATTTCAGTGGGGCTGTGATTTAAGCACAGGGTCTCAATCTCTTAACATCTAGGGCCAGATGCAAATTGGTTCTGTAGCCACCTACGCTTAAGTTCTGGAACACCTAAAACTCAAATATCTTGTCCCAAGGGGGCGATTCAGCTTGATAAGGCTTAGGTGTCTAGGAAGCCTGAAGGCATGTGGAGGTGGTGATGAACTCTATGTATTTTATATTAGGCAGTCATTGTTTAAAAAATTAAAACAGCAATGGCAGGACAGACCAAGAAAGCAAGACTGCACCTTTTTAGGCTGGCACTGTAACCACCAGGCCACAAAAGCATGATCTTTCTTGCTTGTTATTTTGGTGTTATGACACTGGTACTTATGGTTGCCCAGGGGCAAATCTGGAGGGGTAAGAACACCCCCATCCAGATTATTATCCAAGAGCTCTTAAGAAAAGGGAATTGTGAGCTCAGATCCCCTCAAACTAAGGAGGTCCTATATAACACAGGCCTATACCTGCCATTTCCTAGGTGAGTGACCTACCTACTAAACGAAAGGTGGGCACCTCTATCACTGGCATTTTTAGCTAAATTCACTGTCTGTTAGGAATACTCTCTGAGTAGACCTAATAAGAGGTCTCTCTGGTGGGGTTTTGTACAGAGTTTTGGTGCTTCTTAAGCATCACTATATATCACAGTGGAGCATAGATGGGACCCAGGCACTCCAATTGGATCACTTCTGATTATATGCAGAAACCTTAGTGTAACCAGTTAGGGAACTTGCCTAGTGATTTAAGGCACTGAATGTATTTTGTGACTGTTGGCATAGGACCAATTTGAATAGTTTTTTGGGAATTAGGTAGCTAAATTCCACCTAGATCCCAGTGTGAATTTAGCTCTTAGGCACTTTTGAAAATCCTACTAGGAACCTATCTGCATCCTTAGGACCTAAGTACCTTTAAAAGCCTGGTCTTAGATTACTGTGCCTACCATAAGGCTCTACAATGTGAAATAAAAGTTATACAAGTATAAACACAAGGTGAAATGAGCTCAGATATGCTCATTTTTTGCATCTTCTGTTGATCTCACATCCACACAATGAGTATACATTCCATTTCTCTATTTCTTTCTCTCTTACTATTTAATTCCTGCTCATTTCACTTATTGACCTTTCTTTTTCTCTGTTTTGCAGGTGGGCTGGATCCTCTCCATCTTAGATGAGTTGCAGCTCAACCCTCAGCCTCCTGTTGCTGTCCTTCCGCTTGGTACAGGGAATGACCTTGCTCGCACCCTCAGTTGGGGTGGGGTAAGCACTGACCCTGACACTCTTATCCAAAACTTAATAGCTATCTAGTCTAGTTCTTTGTTAAGGTGGACTTTCTTCTGGTTGCAGTGGGAGTGTGGAGGAAGAGATGCATCTAAGGTGCATTTCAGATAAGCACAAACATCCAATTGCATTTCCACTCTTATGCCATGTATAGAATGATTCCAGGTACAAGCAAAGACACTTCAAGTTCAGATTAATATGGGAGCTCAATTCTAGCACTTCTGGTTTTGTTTACAGTATGTGATGAAATGAGATTCAAGGTACATCTACTCAGATAATTATTGCATACCTGAACACTTACCCTGCAAAAGAGCTGTGTACCATTCAGAAGCTGCATGGATTTTGCTCAACCTTACCTTTGATGGATGTTGTTTTGGATTTAGAGTCTTGCTTGCCTCATTCAAGCCTGAAAACTGTATAGTCAGCTCTGGTGAAACAATGAGTTGTGGTCCATTTTGGACCTGCAATCATGAAATTGTCCCTACATCTCTGTAGAGGGAGACGGTTTATATGAAACTTGAACTGTGCCCTGAAGGTTTTGTCCCAAAATGAGGACTATATTTAAAATATGTGATGAAACCTGGTATGATTCTCAGAAACTCTATGGAGCCATTAATATATTTTTACAGTGTACAGTGTCTAGTGCAATGTAAACCTGATACCTGTGGCTTGGACTTCCAGGTGCTAGTAGAACACAAATGCTAAATACATTTGTTGTAAGAAAGTTTTGTCTAACTTTGAAGTCAAATTGCAATGATTCTACTGGATTGCAAAAAAGTATTAAGTAGCATAAGTTAAACTGCATAGGTACTGGGAGAGTGGCATTGGAGGCAATGCTTGTTACCACTTCATTACAACTGCTTCCATTGAAATTGCTGTGTTATTTCATTGTAAATATGCAAATCAGTTGTGTTACTGTTCATGTTTTAAATTTCTATAGTGCCTTAATGTCTTGTTTTTAAGATGTACGATTTCTTGTAAAAAGAGGGGATTGATAGGGCCAAGATTTTAATCCGTTTTACCTGGTCAATCATAAAGTGACTTGCACATATAACTAAGGAAATGGAAGCTCTCTTGAAGCTTCCTTGCAGATCTTTATACAGCACAATGTAGAACAGTTCTATTATAATTAACACTGTAATAGAACAGATCTTTTAAAATAAACATTGACATGGTACATTTACCTTCTGTTTTCATACAGTAGAAAGACTTCTCTCTTAAGGCATGTAGAGCCACTTTAGTCAGGATAAAAGACTTATAAAGTCTCCAGATCTTCATGTCTTCTGTGGTTGTGCAGAAAGATTTGAACCTTGCCAAATGCAGTCAGTAGGACTGGGGAACTGCAGAAGAAAGCAGGACATACAATGTTAGGGATATCCACTACTTCTCTCTTATACCCCTTTGGCCTTGCTGTACTTGTTAGACTGGAACTCATAACAGTAGTTTGCTGACTTTGCCATTGGTTTCATAAACAGCAGACCATGTTTATGAAAATTTCAGGCAGGCTTGGATTAGCTTTCATGTAGATTCTCTCCCTTTACACAAGTCTGGCCCGCCAAGGTCACTGGTATCTGGGAAAGGTAATTACCATGATTTATTTTGGATGCCCATTCCTAGTCCCTTGGTGACCCTTGTTCTGCTTCTAGGGTTACACGGATGAGCCAGTCTCAAAGATTCTCTGTCATGTGGAAGATGGCACCATTGTCCAACTGGACCGCTGGAACCTCCAGGTGGAACGAAATCCTGATTTGCCCCAGGACGAACTTGAGGATGGGGCACGAAAGGTTAGAGCTGCCCCTTCATTTCCTGCTACTTTAAGGATATTGAAGTTCATGAAATTTGCAGCATGCTGCCCATTAACAGTCCTTCATAATTCTCAGTTTTTGAGGATTATTGCTAGGAACAAAGAGCCAGCAAAAATCTCTGGTGTTTCTTTTGCAAGGTCATTGCTTCTCCTTATCTTTTAATCATGACAAGAAGAGGACTAGCCCTGAGATTCAGTCCAAAATTAAATGTAAATCTATATGGTATGACTGTGTTCCTTGGCCTGCTGCTTGTGAATACCACCTGTGCATCTCATCTCAGCAGCTGTTATGTTTCAGTTGTTGGTCTTTGTATTTTAGGGCTGTGTTCCCTTTTCTTCTGTGGGCTCACATTATATCATTGGCCCTCCCACGTTTAGTTTGCTGAGTCAGAGGATGAGACAAATCCTTGCCACAGTTGTTTTCTCCCATGTTAATATGTTTTAATCTGCAGTTACATTGAAGTGGGGTGATCATCAGAAAAGTAAAAATGCCCCCTTGGTCCTGACTATATACATCCCTTTAGCCTCTTCTGAGTTATACTTTCTGGTTTACTTACTGAGTTTCAGTGTTTTCCTCTTGTCAGCTGAGCAGAAGCAGTATATTTGTGAAAAGAGCAGATGTGCTCTATTTTGCCTTATGTGTCATCAACAGAGTTACAGCAGAGTTTTGAGTCCAGAATCTTTATTGTTGCTGGTGATGTATAAGGCAGAAAGAGTACAGCTTGGTTTTTGTGTGCCCTGCTGAGCTTGTAGTGCCAGCAATTAGGAAAATCTTTGTTTTGAAACGTTAAGCGGAGCAGCTTTATTGGAAATCTCTGAAAGAATAAATAAGGAACCCTGTGATGTCTTTTTTATGTAACCATAAAGCAAAGTAGATATATTTGGGTGCTTTCATTTTTGCATTTGATCATTTTCAGGAAGCTGTTTCCACTCCAGTCCTCACAACAAATCCATGTATAAAATTCCCCTCCTTTCTCCCTTCTCTTCTCTCCTTCTGTAGTTTTTCAATTCTTGCTAGATACGGAATTACATGTGTGGAATACTCGGTCTTCCTTTTATACTGCATTCCGATGTTTCATTTGTCTTATTTTTGGTCTTTGATTGCAGCTTCCACTCAGTGTATTCAATAATTACTTCAGCCTTGGATTTGATGCACATGTCACGCTGGAGTTCCATGAATCTCGAGGTGAGAGGAACTTTTAATACACTTAACCCTGGGAGCATGGGGACAGATAAATGGTGAAGTAGTAGGAATGGTTTCAGTGATTGTCACAATAGCTGGAAAGATTGAGATTCGTTGGAGAAAAAATGGGTTAAAAGGAGAGATCTTGGGAGTCTGCAGGCCCATGAATGAAATATTAAGGAAAAATGTAAATGTTAGGAGAAGCTTATGTTGATCCAGAACTAGGGCATTTGGGTGAAAATAAGGAAACAGCACAAAAGAGAAAAAAAAGAATATACACTGGGGGAGGGGAGGGGAGCAATATAGTCATGTCCACAAAAGAACTGGACCGATACTTATGAAAGATGATGATGTAATATAATTCGGTTGATTTAAACATAGGTATACGCCGATCCTAAGAATATGAATGAGTCTTTATAATAACCCACACACCTGGATTTTTAGCTTTTGGTCTGTTATAGCATTTTATTTGTCTTTGTTACTGCTGAAGATAGTATCATACTATACATTTTTATGAAATTCCTAATTTGGTTAAACAATCAAGCATTGGTCTGATGTTCAGTAGCCTGTGGGAATGACTGAGGTGAGCATGTTTACATCATCAGACCTGTTGTTCACTTTTCCTTATTCAGCATTTGGGTGATTTAGCCGTGTGATTTTTTTGAATGACATTATCACTTGTCCTCATTTTTACATTATCACAACACCATTTAAAAATAGAAAAGATAGGTGGGACCCTAACGCTGTGCTAAATAAAGAACTGGATGCATGATGGAATGAGCTAATGCATATTTTATAATGCTTAAGACTGCTGCTAGCTTTAGGAATGATAATGAAGGGCCACAGAAGGGCACAGGAATTAAATGATGACAGCAGTGTGCATTTTTTTTATGAATGTGCACCAGCATACATTCCTAATGTGACTATGAATATGGAGCAAATACTAGTTTCATGGCTGCTTTCTCGCTTAGTGGAGGCATTACTCAATGAAATTGTAGAGCCCTATAAAGAATGAACATTATTTCAGATATGCCATTGCTTTAAAAATTTACATGGGAGAGAGAATATTTTGGCAGAGCAAGCTCTGTGTGTGTGGGTGGCTATGTATGGCTACAGAAGCTTGCCTAGCACCAGACTCTGCTATTTCAGACTTTGTATGGTTACTTCCTTATTTCCCCGAATGCTAAAATATACAAGATGAATCTTGTCTCTTAAAAGGGAGAAGGGCTTCAAGTTTTGGTTTTGGTACCATCAGTATGTATGCATCTTCCTTTATGTATGTATGTCTTTATTCTTAGTTTTAGAAATAAGAAAATGGCTTCAATACTGGTCCCATTTGCTGTAATTCCAGAGTAATTGTGCTGAAGTTCACTGGTTTCACAAAAGCAGAATGTGGTCCAATAAGTTGAATGCGCACATGGTGTTCTACATGTGGAGCTATTGTAATAGTATAAAAAATATCAAAAAGCAAATAACTTGGTCAAACAGATTTACTTGAACTCTCCTAACCTATTTAGTATGTCATATTAAAAGGGTTCAGATTCCTTCCTAAATTAGCTTAGTGTTTCCATTTTGTTGGAATAGGTAGTGAGTTGTCTCAAATGTTACTCTTGTTGAATGTTGGCTTTTCAATGGCAACTTCTCCACTTATGTGGCCAGGCATTCATGTGAGGCTTGAATGAACCATTAGGTTCAGACCTGAATATAGGGTGAAATGTAGCTATGCTGCTCCAGGAAGAGTGCTGGGGAGGAGTTCTACCTCAAGGTCACAATTCCTCCCTTATTCCCATTTAGCTCTAGGAAGAAATACCTCCCCTCATCTCTATTTGGAGTGATACCTCCAGGGATACTGCCTCACCCCTTGTCCTTGTGTCTGGCTAGCTCTGTCCTGGGCTACAGTGAGATGCAATCTCATCTCTGCCCACTTAGTTACTTGAGAAGTGGGATGCCTAGGTTCTGCAGTCCCTGCCTTCCCTCCCATACCTAGGATTTCAGTCCAGGCAATTCTAATGGAGCTATGGCAGGAGGGAGCCCCTTATCCCTATTCTTTCAGCCACTGTCTCAGAGCTAGGGACACCATGGTCTTTTGTAGACAGAACTGTCATTTGTGTAGGCAAATAAAGATGACATTTGTACATACAACTCCCCCCAGCAATTTGCAAGGATGCTGCCCTAAGTTAACTGGTAAGGTTTAGCACAGCATTCAGTGTTCATTTATAACACAGCAAACAAAAACTTAGACCCCCTCTGTATGTTACAGATATGCTGCAATAAATGTGTTAATCACAGCACAGATGGCAAGGGTGCTTCACGTGCACCTAATTTAAGGCACCATAAAATGGCAAAACAGCCATAAAAATGTTCCGCATATATTGTAGATGATTTTTATGGCTGCCTTGAATGGCGCCTTAAATTTAACATGTGACTGGGGTTGACAATTAGCTGATTGTTGGTTCTGGGTCTGGGACTGCTTTGGGTCTGGAACAGGCCCTAATGATGTCCTGGCCCTGTCCAGGCTGATTATTGGCCTCAGTCTGAGGCTGTAGGGGAAGCTGAAAGGCTTCCTTTGCTGGAGACTTTAAACTCCATGCCTAGCAGCTTTGGCTGGGCTGCCAGGTTTGGGGGGATCAGAGGCTTCTGGTGGGGTTTAAAGTCCCAAGCAGGGGGAGCCCTTTGGCTGCCAGGTGTAGGGTTTTGACAATCAGTTGATTGTCAGCCCAGAGATGGCCAGCTGTAGGCCTCAAACCAGATCCAGAGCTGTCTGGGCTGGGGCTAATAATCAGCTGAATGTCAGCTTCAGCTAGGGCTGGGGCCAACAAGCCACTGATTGTTAGCTCTGGCCCTGACAGTCAGCTGTTTGATAGTCCTGGTCCCAGACTGCTCCAGGGCTGGTTTGTTGGTCCAGGCCAATTTACTGATGCAGGATTATAATCATAATCCTGGGCTCCTCTGCACTGGCAAGTAGTAATTATGTGGTTGGGATCTGATCCCTGATCCCAGAATCACACTTCCTGCTATTCACGTATGGCATGGCAGGAAGTGTGATTGTTGGGATCAGGGATTAGATCCCGTTGTACCATTAAATGAATGTGTGCAAGATGATTTAGTAAGATGGGCATATTCAAACATTATACATTTTAATACAGCCAAGTACAGGTCATAGAATAGGACAAAGAATATAGCTTGTTCTTACAAGACAGAGAACTGTATTCTGGAAAGCAGTGATTCAGGCTCATTATAGTTGACCAACTGAATAGGAGGTCCCAGTATGATGCTATGGTCAAAAGGACTAGTATAATCCTTGAATGTATTCACAGGAAATCAGCATACAGAGGTCTTACCAGTTCTGTACATAGCCTTGGTGAAACCATTGCTTTCATCTTACGACTGGTTCTGGATGCTGAAAAATTAGAGGCGGTTTTGAGAGGAGGAATGATATATGGCTTGCACAGCATGACTTTCAGTGGGAAATTAAAGGAGATTCATTTAGCTTATCAGATAGAAGGTTAAGAGGAGATTTAATCACAGTTTATAAGTACCTACTCAGGGAGAAGATATCTGATAGTCGAGGGCCCTTTAATCTAGTAGACAAAAGCAAAATGAGATTTAGCAGTTGGCAGATGAAGTCAAATTTCAAACTGGAAAAAAACTAAACATTTTTTGCTGTGAGAGCAATTAACTATTGGTAACAGACAGACACAAAAGATGATGTATTCTCCATGTTTTTGATTCTTTAAATCAAAACGTATCTCTTTACACATATACTCTAGCTTAACCACAAGTGACTATGGCCAATGCAAGTATCAGTGAGTGAAATTCTGTGATGTGTGGTCCAAAGGAAGCCAGACTTGATTCTGTGACATATTACAGGAATTCAGAGTAGATGATCATAATTAGGGACCTACTTAATATGCAGTTTCTCAGATTTTGAAGAAACCATGAAATCTGGGATTGTCTGCAAAATCAACAAGAACAAAAAATAAAATACAGGCTCCCCAGTGGGAGCCAGTGGTCCTCGCTGCTGGGAGGGGAAGGTGCCAGATGAAGAGGCAGCCATCAAGATGGCAGCCGCCCCCTTGTTCCTCCTCCCTTCTGGTGTATCTTTGCCAATCAGTGCTGAGGGGCAGGGCTGCTGCAAAATGCCTGTGAAGTCAGCTCTGCACGCTGCGAGCAGGCTGTGGAAATCAGCTCTGCACGCTGCAAGCAGGCTGTGGAAAAATCCTTTTCATCACCACTATTTAAGTAGGTCCCTAATTATCACTTGGATGGACCTGATGTGTTAAGTCAACAGGCCCGGATGAGCTGCATCTGAGAGTACCGAAGGAATTGGCTGGCGTCATAGCAGAACCACTGGCATGGCTGTTTGAGCACTCGTGGCACTCGGGTCAGGTCCCGGAGGACTGGAAAAGGGCCAATGTGGTCCTTATTTTCAAGAAGGGCAAGAAGGAGGATCCGAGTAATTATAGGCCAGTCAGTCTCACCTCCATCCTTGGAAAGGTCTTTGAAAAGATTTTGAAGGATCGTGTTTGTGGGAGTCCAGTGGGAAAAATAATGCAGCAGGGAAACCAGCATGGATTCATAGCAAGTAGATCATGCCTGGCCAATCTGGTTTCGTTTTATGACAGGGTCACAAAATGCTTAGGTGCAGGAGTAGAGGTGGATGTCATTTTCTTGGATTTTAGCAAGGCCTTCGATACAGTACCTCATCCCATTCTCATAAATCAATTAAGATGCTGTGACATAGATGCTTAGATGCTTGATGTGGGGCGAGGTGGACACACTTGAAGGGAGAGAGAGGCTGCAACTAGATTTAGACAGACTACAAAAGTGGGCAGATGAGAATAGGATGGGGTTCAACGTAGACAAATGCACGGTGCTGCACCTTGGGAGAAGGAATTCACAGCATACATACAGGCTGGGGAGTTCCCGCCTTGAAAGCACAGAGGCGGAAAGAGATCTTGGAGTCATTATTGACTCCAAGATGAACATGAGCCGCCAATGCCAGACCGCAGCCAGCAAGGCCAGCCATACCTTGTCATGCATCCAAAGATGCATCTCAAGCTGGTCCAGAGAGGTGATACTCCCCTTCTATGTGACTTTTTTTTGGTCAGGCTGCAGTTGGAGTACTGTGTCCAATACTGGGCACCGCACTTCAAAAGGGATGTGGCCAGCCTGGAGAGGGTTCAGAGGAGGACCACCTGCTTGGTGAGAGGGCAGCAGGACAGGCCCTACGAGGAGAGACTGAAGGACCTGAACCTGTTCAGCCTCAGCAAGAGGAGGCCGAGGGGGGACCTGGTGGCTGCCTACAAGCTCATCAAGGGGGATCAACAGCAAATAGGCAGAGCTCTTTTCTCCCCAGTACCACCTGGGGTGACGAGGAACAATGGTAATATGCTGATGGAGAATAGGTTTAGGTTAGAGATCAGATGGCAATATTTTACAGTTAGGATGGCCAAAATCTGGACCCAACTTCCTAGGGTCCTTGCCCCTACCTTGGGCAAATTCAAGAGGAAGTCGGACGATCACCTGTCTGGGGTCTTGTGAACCTAGCATTTATTCCTGCCTGTGGCAGGGGGTCAGGCTAGATGATCTGTTCAGGTCCATCCTGACTCTAGGTACTATGAAACTATGAAACATGGTCCGTTGGGTGGCAAATCAGCTTAGTGGTTGCACCCAGAGAGTGGTAGTAGATGGGTTGGTATCAACCTGGAAGGATGTGGGTATTGGGGTCCCTCAGGGTTCAGTCCTTGGACTTGTACTCTTCAATACTCTTCAATATCTTCATCAGTGACTTGGATGCGGGTGTGAAATGTACTTTGTCCAAGTTTGCAGACGATACTAAATTGTGGGGTGAAGTGCACACTCCAGAGGGTAGGGAATGATTGCAGGCAGACCCGGACAGGTTAGAAAAGTAGGCAGTACACAATAGGATGCAGTACAACAAGGACAAGTGCAGAGTGCTGCACCTAGGGCACAAAAATATCCGGCACATCTACTGGTGGGAAGTGACCCTCTCAGCAGCACAGAAGCAGAAAGGGATCTTGAGTCATAGTGGACTCCAAGATGAACACGAGTCATCAGTGTGATAAAATCATCAGCAAAGCTAACCACACTTTATCATGTATCAGCAGATGCATGACAAATAGAATCAAGGAGATGATACTTCTCATCTATGCGGCATTGGTCAGACTGCAGTTGGAGTACTGCGTCCAGTTTTGGGCGCCGCACTTCAAGAAGGATGTTGATAGACTTGAGAGGGTCCAGAGGAGGGCCACTTGTATGGTTAGGGGCTTACAGGACAAGTGCTATGAGGAGAGACTGAGGGACCTGGACCTCTTCAGCCTCAGCAAGAGAAGGCTGAGAGGTGATCTTGTGGCCGCCTGCAAATTCATTAGGGGGACACAGCAAGGGATCACCAGGGCGCCCCTTGGGGTAACAAGGAACAATGGTCACAAACTGACAGAGAGCAGATTTAGGCTAGATATCAGGAAAAACTTCTTTATGGTAAGGGTGGCCAAAATTTGGAATGGGCTTCCAAGGGAGGTGGTGTTTTCCCCTACCTTGTGGGTCTTTAAGAGAAGCCTGGACAGGCATCTGGCTGGGGTCATCTGACCCCGGCTCTCTTTCCTGCCTAGGCAGGGGGTCGGACTCAATGATCTGTTGAGGTCCCTTCTGACCCTAGCATTTATGAATCTATGAATCCATGAAGCTATGAATCTATAATGATCCTCCTGACCTTAAAATCTACAGACCATTCAGTGTTGTCTTATAGGCTGAATTATACTTCACAAGATTTCTAAGAATGCAAGCTGATCTATTCAGGGTACCACATGTACAGGAATCTTTTAAGAGCTTCCTTGTACTGTAGTATCACTAGACAAATGATGTGACCTTCCAAGAGATGTGGTAAATTTCTTTTAGGGTGATGCTTCTAGGACAGTCTGTTGATGCGATGCAATTTGCTCTCTTAGTTAACGACATTAAGCCTGCCTTTTTCTCTTCTTACAGAAGCAAATCCAGAGAAATTCAACAGTCGCTTTCGAAATAAAATGTTTTATGCTGGGGTGAGTTGGGATACATTTTACAGGATGGTGTTTGTTTAAATTATTTACTATTCAAATTCCTTTCTCTGTCTCTGTCTTTCACCCTTGAGGGTAATGGCCATTCTTCCCATAGCCATTAGAAGTAAGCAGTTGCTGCTCCTGGCAATAGCATACATATATGTCCATCTGGAAGTTTGTGAAGCAGTATTGCCCCATAATGCCTAACATTTCAGATGAGTGCTGCAGCCCTTGGATGCAAGACTGATAATCTCCTGCACCCACTGCTGCAGATTGGCAGACATCTTAACAAAACACTCAGCTCTGTGGGCAGTACTTTGCTGCTGAATTTACTGGTGAAATTAGTAATGCATAGAGAAGAAAATCATTGCCTGTACCTTTATCCCCTGATGAGCAGTCCTGGATTTGAAGCTGGAGGGAAAGAACAACAGAGAGCTGCTATTTGGAGCCCTTCATTTTCATATTGAAAATGCCAACCATTTTTATCCAGAAGGAAAATGGACAAGTGTTCAGATTTATTTTATTCTGAAGTGGAGTTAAGAAAGGAAGATGTTGGCTGGATGGTGCATCACAAAGGTCCTTGTACAATCAGCTGCTTTAACATCCAAACAAACAAAAAAAGCAAGAATTTGCATTTAATTTTAGAGGCACATTGATGTTTCTTGGTTAAACCTTTCCATGGCTGGTTTTTCACAATGCAGTACCTTGGAAGCTGCAAAACAAAAGAACTGGTCCTGCCTAGTGTTTCAAAGGACTTCAGAATTTGAAATAGTGCTGACTGCATGTTAGCAGAAGAGAGTTGTCTAAAACACCGTTAAAGCAGAGAAGGATAGAATTTACATCAGCTTGGTATGTGGTAGCAAAGTATTGAGAAAAGTGAGGATAGCATAGGAAAGAAGTCCTAGATTGTTTAAATATAGAAGTCTGATATGATTTTCACCTTTTCCTATATGTTGCAGGCAGCCTTTTCAGACTTTCTGCAGAGAAGTTCCAGAGATTTATCCAAACATGTTAAAGTTGTGGTAAGTAGAGATAATTAAGATATCCCTTCTGTACTGTGAGACAGGTGCAGTGCATTCTGTGCAAACATATACCTTACCACACTGGACCACTGATTATGCTTTTTTCTGTTTCAGTCGTGGTACCTGCGATCCATTTTCACAGTTACATGCAAGAAGATTGCCATGTAAAACACACCCTTTCCTAGCTCAAGGACAATGCATGGTGATCTCTATATTATAGAGATGGGTCATTATATATGTGTCACTTGTACAGTCTGTTAATAAATGTTCTCATGGCAGTTTTCATTATGTCTGAGGTGCTGGTCAAAAGCTCTGCTGTGTTCTCTTGCTTTGGTTTTTGCAGTGTGATGGAACAGACCTGACCCCAAAGATTCAGGAGCTGAAGTTCCAATGTATAGTGTTTTTAAACATACCCAGGTAAACTCCATCTTTCTTTTTGGAGGTGAAAAGGAACAATGTGTGCCTGGTTTTGATAGAAGTAATAGGATGAAATGGTATGAAATGGGATGCCACTGTGTTATCTGCCTGAGAAGTGGAAGACCCACAGTTTTATGACACTGTTAAATCCTGAACCACCAAAAGCTGTGGGTACCAAGTCTTAGGCCCATGTTAAGACCACTGTATAAGAAATTCAAATATTTTGGGTGCCTCACATTTTAGGGGTGGTAGAAGTAATTAAGTAACTGGCACACTTTCTGGAGTTGTTCACTGGAAACGAAAACAAGGAAACAAAGACATGGAATTGTCTTTTCTGTTGTTTTATTTGAAACATCACGGGGCAGGGGAGGAAAATCAGTGATTTCCAGACAGACAGCTCCAAACTCATTAAAAAAAAAAGTGTTTCTTGTCATTCTGGAAGGTGTCACAGTTAGGAAGGTATATAGTTGTATTGTTAAAATCCAGTACAACAGTCCTTTTTCTCCCTGTTCACTTCCAAGCATTCTTTTGCTGCAAAGTCCTCATGTTCTTTTTCTTCACTGGTGCCCTCTTTGCAAAGTTCTCTGAAGTTCTTCCTGTCCTTGTTTATTCAAGGTCCCATGTATAACTACCCCCTAAGGATAGGAAGATGAAAGAAAATGCAGCATCTGTTTTTTTAGGTTTCCTCCACATTTGGCTTATCTTCCTTCTGCTCCCATACTTATCAGATTTTGCATCCTTTCTGATCTCAGATCTTCTGGGTCAGGAATTAGAGAGGAAACAAGTCCTGCAGACAAGAGTCTTAGTTGAAGCCCCTGGCCTGCTAAGGAGAGGCACAGAAGGCCTTATACTGTCAGAAGGCTCAGGCTAAAAATTCAGCTCGACAGCTGATCTGCAGAAGGCAGAGGAAGCAGGGAAAGAGCAGTCAGTACAAAATACTGTTGTACAAAGTTACTATCCCCCGTGTGCTGTCTCCGCATACTCCCTCAGCAACCTGATAGAAATTCTGATGGATAAATTCAATGGTGCTTCCACTACCTAAAAGTTGGGAGACAAGTCCCCTATCCAGTCCTTCCTGTAATTACATCCCTCATTATTGGATGGTCCAAACTGGATATTTAAGAGCATTTAAATGGGTATCTGGGTGTTTCCATTGGAAGATAAAGAATAGGTCAATACGCATGCTTTCTGAGATGCAGGCAGATGCTTAGTTATTCACAGGACTTATTTTATAAACCCCTTTCTGCAGGTATTGTGCAGGCACGATGCCCTGGGGAAACCCCAGTGATCACAGAGACTTTGAACCTCAGCGCCATGATGATGGTTACATTGAGGTCATTGGATTTACAATGGCCTCTCTGGTGAGTATTTCTGCAGAATTTAGGGGACTTAGATAACTCTGTGAACAAGATTAGGATGTGCAAAGCTGCATATAAAAATGTCCTTGCTGTTTGTAAGAAATCCATGTTTCCCCAGAGTGTGATTTAATCATGGGAAAAACATTTCCTTTTTTTTTGCAAACAGGTACCTACAGAATAAAAACTAGTTATTTTGAATGTATCTAATGGCATTTCAAAATCCTCCCAAATCAGAATGATCAAAGTATTTTGTTATTGTAGAGGGGTTGTGTTGTTTAGTCAGTGTCCACACAGGGTGCTTCAAAAAAATGTATGAACACATTTTTAATGTATGACATTAGTTGTCAGGAATACAGAGACATATTGATTGATAGTGCTGATCCTTGTTTCCTTAGAAGGCAAGAAGCATAATTTGCAATGTGTACTACTCTAGGTGTTCAAAATGCTCACTACTGACACCCAGGCACTCATTATAGTGGCAAACAATAAAACAAAACACATGAGTATATACACTTTTTTGACATGTTGTATATTAGAAAACATATCTAAATCATATTTTTTATCATTTATCTTGTATTCTCATGACTCATTCTTTGCTCTACAAGTCTGTTGTGCTTTCAGAAGCTATGCATAAAGCCAGTGAAGCTGGCTTATTTTGTGTTGCATTTATGTATAAAAAATCTATATGTGCAGTACATTAATGCATAACATTATACTAATTAATCATTAAGTATCAGACTTGTATACACACAAGGGTTGTGAACTGCAGAGCAGCAACATTAATTCTCTGTGATTATTTGTGTATATGCACTACCGTTTAAAACTCTGAACACTATAAGGTAGTGTTAGAGAAATAATACCAAAGAGTGTAATGTAATGGAAAATAATTGCCCACTATTATGACAGCTAGGTCTAAGATAGGGGCATATTCCAATTCCAATTCCTCCCTGACAATTATTGCCAGGTAGCATGGGAAATAAATGGGAATAATACTTTTTATCTACCCAATCCAAGATGGTGTGAGAACCAGAATTTTTTAAGTTTTGAGAAAAAACTGTAATCATTGCTTTTCTTTTGTTCTCGCTAGAAGCAGGAAATTCACTTGTTAAATCAGTGTAATTTTCTAGGACAATCTCAGTCCAAATGGTTTAATATCCAAATATCGTTGTGCGCAAGCATGTTCTCTAGCTCCTTAGGGTATATTTACAGAGCAAATGAAACTGATTTGTAGCATGGATTGGTATTCCCAGCTTAGTTTTAATCTAGCTAGTCGTGCAGATGCAGTAGCATGGGCTAGCAATATAGGATGCATCCAGAGTTTTTAATGGGTTTGTACAGTCTGCACTTGCAGTCCATGTCATAGTTTTCACCAGTACTGTTAGTTTTAATCTAGCTTGCATGAATAACATGAGGGAATGACTATCCCCACTCCACTTACACATTCATTTCTTGTGTAGATATGCCCCCAGTTCCATGACAAAGTGCCTTTCAGTGATAGCACATAATCAGACAACTACTTCCTCAAAATTATACTCAAATAAATCTTACTTCTAAAATAAGCAAGGCTGATTTTACTGAGGTCTCTGTCACACATTGCATATATTACATAATTAACTGGTGAATCGTGCAATAAATTTGGACTGGCTACATGTACAAAATAAGCCCAGCCACATATACAAAGTAATTATCATGCAATTAACTGGTTAATCATGCAGTAAATTTAGACCAGCCACGTGTGCAAAGTAATTATCATGCCATAAAAATGTCTGTCCAACTGTCAAAAGAGCCAACCAACTACAAAGTTAGTGCTTGAAAATATGTAACAAGTATATAGCTGTTTTTTATCCAGCTTTAATTTGAAAGTTTGGCAGGGTGCTGATAGACATACGTGATGGTCCTGATTGGGGATCCTTGTATAGCCTTTGTATACTGGTGGAATCAGCATATGGAGGCTGTAAGGCTAGTGGGAAACGATGTTTTGGAGAATAGGTCTGACATGAATTTCTCTAATGCAATGGGTCTGATGGATTAGGCCTTCAGCATTCCTCCCTCAGGGCTTTTGGTGAAATGTGTGCTGGTGTATGGCCATGAGGAGGAAGGAGGAAGTGGGGTTTGAATGCACAAAGCTATAGTATTTAAAATATAACATACAGCAGCATAAGGATACATCTGGGCTCCTGAGATATAGGGGCAGCAGTGACTTCTGGTTGCTGCACAGTCACGATCACAATTGCAATCATGAGGTTGCAGGTAGCAGCCACTTTCTTGCCCCTGCCCTCCCTACCCTAATCCCAAGTCAGCACTGGGGCAAGGTGTCCCATTCACCCTGCCCTAGTTACACCACTGGTAATATACCATATAGAGGTACTACAGGCAGCTATAAAATGAAGTACCCCAGAGATTATCTTTACTGTCCAAAGGATTGCAGTGGTGCTGCCCAGCTGCCTTTGCCATTCTCTCTTGAGGCATTTCAGCTCAAGTCACAGTTCAGAATCAGGGCCCTAAATACGGTATTTTCTCACATACAGTAATAAAAATGTCTGCCTCTGCCAGGGAAAGTGAAAATAACACTGTAGTGCTGGACTGGGCTCCCTAGCTTCTGGCTTGCATACTTTCTCTTTTCCCCACTTCTGTAGAAGCTGCTATTCAGTTATTTACTGCTACTTACTAGTATTTTCAAGGAAAGATCTTTTTTTCCTTCATCCTGCCTTTCCAGAAAATAAATGTGTATCTTATTCAAGAAAATATGGTCCATTATTACATCCTAAAGGCAACTGAAGTCAGAGTTAAGGTTGTACCTTTAATTGTGATTTTGAAGCGCCAGCTTACCCACAGACTTTTACTAGGAGCCAGCTTGAGGAGCCATGATATACTTTTTTTGTCTGCTTGCCCTATTTGTAAAGTGCTTTGAAAGAAAAATCTTTATAAATGTATATAAATGTTAAGAAATATGGGGTTTATAATTTTAAAATCCATGGCATAAATGCACTGTACTTAATGGAACAGAATTAAGCTTCCCAGAAAAAAACAATTGCGAATGGCCTTCCTGACATCTGCTTATGTAACTCTTATAGTTAATGTTACATTGATATAGATATTTGCATCTTTAAGAGGTACAAGATATTTTTACAAGAAAGTGGTCACATTTTTATTAACATTTTTTTATTTAAAATCATTATATCTTTATTAAAAAAAAACAAGCTTTGAGGGGCCTGTAGAAATCATGAATAAATTCTCGGTGACACTTTCTGTCTCGTGTACAGAAAGTGTCTGTACACGAGACAGAAAGTCTCGTGTACAGACTGTTCTGTCTTCTGTCTCCTTTCATCTTCACTGGTTCTTTACCTCCGGTGTGAGGTGTAACGGTTGGTTTGTGCACAAGGGTAGGAGTAAGAAGATGGGTTCGGGAATCTGGCTTTATTTGTTTTTTAAAGTAAGAAAAGTACTAAATTGGGAAAACTTAGTCTAGAACAGGGGTGGGCAAAATACAGCCCGCAGGCCAGATGTGGCCTGCCAACTGGCTGGATCTGGCCCACAGCTGCCCCTGCGGTGCTCCACGTGGGGATAAGCCCCACCTGGTCCCAGTAGGGCAGCCTGCACTGCACTTCCACCGGCCCTGGCCCTGGCCAGTGCGCAGCTTCTGGCGGGAGTGTTCCCAGTGTGGTTGCAGCCAGCTGGATGCTCTTCTGCTCCCCTCACCTCCAGGGGGAACAGCTGGGGTGAAGCTTTCCCCACTGCCTTCCCAGAGTGGTGCAGCAGGTGCGGGAGTGGGAAGAGGAGCAGCCACTGGAGGCAAGGGGAGCCCAACAGTACCTGGCCAGCTGTTTGGGAAGAGCCCCACCAGAAGCTGTGTGCTGGCCAGGGCTGGGGCCGGCAGGGCTGTTCTGCTTGCCTTGCCTCTAGCTGTGGCTGCTGCTCCTGCTACTGCCGAGCCACTCTGGACTGGCAACCAGACGGCTCCTGCCCAGCATGTGGAGCTCCGGCTCTAGCTTCCAGTTGCCTTCCACCTACTCTGCCTGCCCAGAGGTGGCTGTTCATTGCGCTGGGTGGGCAGAGTGGATGCAGCTTCTGGTGGGGCTGTTCCCAGTGCGGCTTCAGGCGCTGTGCTGCTATGCTGCCCTTGCCTCTTGGTGACAATGTGAGCCTGGCTGGCTGCAGCCACACTGGGAACAGCCCTGCCAGAAACTGTGTGCTTGGCTGAGGTCAGTGGGTGTGGGTGGGAGCATGGCAGTGGTTACCCTGGGCAGGGACAGCAGCTCCAACCAGGCAAACTCTGCTGCATGTGCCCCCCACCTCTGCCTCCCTCCCCTCCTTCCCAGCTGGCTTCTGGGCAGCCCCTCCCGCTAAGGCATGCAGGGAGCAGATCATACCAGTCCTGCTCCTGAGCACTGCTCCCCACCCACCCAAAGCCCATAGTGAGTTTTGGTGAGTTGCTGTGAGAAGTGTGGTGGGGGGAGGCAGGGTGCTGACCCAGCCTGTGACAGCTCATCAAAACACCCTATGTGGCCCTTAGGCCCAAATAATTGCCCATCCTTGGTCTCGAATTTGATTTAGATGAAAACCAATTGCCTTAAATAACATGTAGTGTTTCTGTTGTTTCAGTTGATTTAAGGACAGATTTTTGGTTCAATGAGTACCTCCAAGGGGCACAGTTAATACAGAACAGTGTAATTCTTCTGCTGTCATGTCCTCTTCCCTTGTTTCATTTTTTCAGAACAGTTCTTGAACCTGGTATTAATTGCTTTCCGGCATCAATTACTGAACAGGGTTGTTCTGTTTGCTCTTTTCAACATGTCTAGTCCAGTTCCAGAGTTGTTATGTAAACTGTCAGGATAGGTATTTCAAATTTGTGTAATTCATATTAAAGACAATAGTGCTTTGATTAAAGAGAGGATCACCCCCCTACAATTAGTGGTTCTTCTAAAAATCAAATGGAGCTCTGGTCCTCAACTGGTACGTCTAGGCATTTCTGCAATATAAGTGGGAATAATCATTTAAAAAATATGTAGAAAAATACAAAAACGCATATAGATAGTCTCCTTCTGTCTGAAATTACACGGGTGTCTCTATAATGCATATAAGGTATGTGGCGGTTAATATTTTCATGATAAATTTCAGACCCATTTGACCATTTGATTCACAAATTTATCATGTACCTTTAATTGCTTCATCTGCCTTCTGCCCACTGACTGACTTTCTGTGACTTAATTGTAGCATGCCAAGCCCCATTTTGTCCGTTTTCTTTGAATGCAACTACTGGACCACCCTCCAGAGCTTCTTTGGATAATACCTTCACACATCATGTACACCTATATCTCTTACTTGTAATCCCACTCTGCTGAATCAGGTGGGGACAAATATGAAGTAGGCCTGAAATATAACTCTGTAATGGCTATGGCCCTAAACAGTTTGTGTGTGGTGGGGGTTGCATTCTATCTTCCAAATTAATGGAAGTTATTTCTTTCAGACTGTAGTCAGGTGAATGTAAGTCTCCATACAGTAGAACAGGCTGTATCACAATGGTTCTCAGGTGCAAATAGGATAGTGCACGGGTTGGCAGCCTATCTCCCACAGAGACTCTGGCTGTGGCTTCAGTGCTATGGCTTGGTGGCATTCAGCAGCAGGGGACTCTGCCTGTGCCATGTTGCACTTAGTCTCCCAGGGCTTTGGCAGAGGGAGAACTTTCTATGCACTGTACTGCAGCCTGGCACATGGGGTTCTCTGCTCCATGCCAGAGCTGGGTAGAGAGAAGCAGGTGAGGTGGCCTGGTCCTAGTGCCCACCCAACTCAGACCCAAAATGAGTCATGCTAGCCCTGTGCTGGCAAACATTGCTGATCTCTGGGGTACAGAATATATAGTGTTGGGTAAAATTATGGATTTGGGAATTGCTAGCCATCTCAACTGGCTGCTCTAAATCAATACGCTAAAATTTTCTTTCTTTTTTCCCTTGCTTTTGTTCTGTAGGCTGCTCTTCAGGTGGGTGGTCATGGAGAAAGGTTGCATCAGTGCCGGGAGGTGACACTGCTAACATACAAGTCTATCCCCATGCAAGTGGATGGGGAGCCATGTCGATTGGCTCCCTCTCTCATTCGGATCTCCCTGCGGAACCAGGCCAACATGGTGCAGAAGAGCAAGAGGAGGACATCCATGCCTTTACTCAATGAGTGAGTTGGGCATGTGCATGTCCTAACATAAAGAGGCTCTGACAGGGCAGAAAATACAAATAGAAAGTCTGCACGGATAGCATTAGCAGAGGTTTTGGAGAAAGAGGTCTAGAAACCCAAGACTGTTCCACTTCTCCACCTTTATAAGTATTTACCAGATATCTCTTGTGCTTTAAGTTGCAGAGTTTCCTTTGCTTTGCTTTTGGACAGATGTGTTGTGCCTTTTGTTTTTCTATTTAGAGAGGTCTGAGTGCACTAAGCAGTGTGACTCATACTAACGCTCATAGAAGCACTGCTATATTTGCAGCCCCCACCTTCTACTTCTCCATTATCTGATTTTTTTATATAACGTAACTTTTCAATTCCCCATTGAGACCCTTCACTGATTTGCCAGTCCCTTATCTGATAAATAAGTTACAGGTTTGCTGAGGATACAGACTTAGACCTAGACATACTGAAAGATAGAGATCCCAGCTATGCTCCAGATGCTGACAAAGCTATCACCCTGTGAGCAACGACTTCCATTTTGGTCCAAATTCTGTGTCAATTAAAATGCAGGTAAACAACTAAAAAAGTTCAATTGTGAGCCATTGTTTCCAACCAGAAGGGAAGTTGTTGCAGTGAAAAGAAATCACCCCAGGTATTTAAGGTAGTGATTAGCCTGATCAAACCTGTATACAAGATCTGAATTTAAACTGTGGTTTCAGGGAACAGAGTGGCTTTTGTCATAGTAATGCTGTACAGTATTAAGACCATCTAAGGGCTGGAGAATTGAATTGAATTGGAGTCTATGGTGTCAAATAGCACTTGGCTCAGTGCTTGAATTCTTCAGGTGCCTTTGGCTTGGCTGAGAGATTCATCCATGAAGTCTTGATTCTTTTGTACTGGTGGTCCGTCAAGGACTTTAATCCCAGTCCTGAATCTCTGCAAGAGTGTGTGTGTGTGTGTGTGTGTGTGTGTGTGTGTGTGTGTGTGTGTGTTTAAAAGTGAAGGGAAAGATGGAATGTCACTTGGGTTTCTGGGTATAATAGCTGTATAGTTAAATTAGTATGAAGAGGCATGACTGCATTTAAGGCTTGTCTATTATGAGATTTTTTTGCAACATACTAGCACTGACAGCAAGTTTTTTTCTATATCCTTACATACATTTCTTAACCTGATAGCTATGCTATATAAAGACATCTCACCAGAATTTCTTAGGAAGCTCCACAACTGATAAATTGAGATGGCTTTTTCTCCCTTAGAACTATGAGACATCCACCCTGTAAACTATAGATGTGAGATTACTGTATGAATCTGGTACTGTCATCCTGCAGTTATTGGAGATATGGTCTTAAGCTTTCTGCAGATGTAGTGAAGAAATAATCTCACATAGATTATTTCTGAATTGCTTCATAGTAATTTTATTTTGTTACTGGGTGTTGAGGAGAAAGCCCCTGATCTGGTGGCATCAGTAAAAAGATTTAATTTAATTAAAAAAAATAAGTCTTTTTAATGCATTTCTGTCTTCTCATGGTGTATAATTTTGGAGTTCTAGTTTTTGCAGTGTTTCAGGGGTTTCCTGGTATAGTAAGTATATCGTCTCCCTGGCTGGTGACCTTTTAAAGCAGTGGAAAGGAACATATCTGTGCAGTTCTAAGGAAATATATCTGTTATGATAGAACACGTACCCTGATGAAGTCAGAGCCCAGAAAAAAACAGCCACTAGAGATGGTGAAAATATGTATTTTTATGAAACATTTTTATTTCTTTTTAGAAATAAAAAGTTCTGGAAACTGATGTTTTGGGTCTTTCACAATATTTTAAACAAAAAGTAAAAAAAATTGCCAGGACAGAGGATAGTTTTAAAAATATTTTTGCTTAGTTGAAAACCCAATTTTTCTTTGAAAAACAGTTTAGATGGAAAACTTTTGATTAGCCCCAACTGGGAGGCCCTTTCAGGTATATCCTTTATTGCAAAGTACATTTGCTAGAGAAATTGTCTAATTATTGTTCTAAATTATTCTAAAACACTAAACAGGAATGCAGACTAGCTATTACAGATCAGTTGTACATTAACCTCCTCTGTGCACTAAATTAAAATATGCCGCATGTTCTAAAGGAGGGGAGTCTGTGTTTCTATTTTTTTTAGCTGTGCACGCTGGTGGGAGTGAGGGCTACTAAAATTCCTCAAGCTTGCCATCTAATTTTCAGAGCTGCCCATCTTCCTGATTGAAAACATTTCCCTTTAAAACCTGTAAACCAGGGGTGGGCAAAAAATGGCCTGCAGGACATATCTGGCCTGCCAGTTGATTACCGTCGGGAGTCTGAGTGGAGAGAGCTGCATCCTACTCCACTCTGCTGCAGCTGGGGCTGGGCTAGGCCACACAGTGCACAGACTCCTTCACCCCCTCATCCATCCCCTCCTGCCCAACTTCCTTTTGGACCTGCAGCTGTGCCATCCTGGCATTGTGGCTGGTGGCAGCCAGGCCTGTACAGGACAGGGTGTAATGCAATGCGCCAAGTAGCTGTCCTGCTAGTCCACTGTCCTCTCAATGATGAACCTCTGCCACTGCAACACTGCTAATTCTTGCTGGCCATGGTGGGGCAGGGGAGTGGAGAGGTTGGTTCTCGGCCTGGGGAAGTCACTTCTGACTTTCCTGGTGTGGCATGGTGGCGGCAGCAGCTCATCATAGCAGGCAGGTTGGCGGGTGGGACAGCTGCTCAGTGCACTGCATTGCACCATGTCCCATGTGGTCCTAGTGGCCAGTGTCCACAGTGCCAGGACTGCACTGCTACAGCACAGGAAGCTGGGTTGTGGGGAAAGATGCAGCAGGGGTTGTGGGGAGGCAGGGTGGAGGAGTTTGCACGCTGTGTGGCCCAGCCACCCTGGCTCCACCTGCAGCGGAGCAGAGTGGCACAGGGCACAGCCCTCCCTCCTCCTGGCAGCGGCCAGTGGGTCAGCTGGATCAAATGGCATCTTCCCAGTGCCCCCTGGCCCACAACTGCTCACCAGAGCTCCTTAAATGGCCCTCCAGTCCAAATAATGGCCCACCTCTGCTCTAAAAAGTTCTCCTAAATTACTTTAATATGGGGAGAGGGATTCTTTTCCCCCTCCTAAATCCCTGGAGCTGACTACATTTCAATTCCTCAAGGTTAAGAAGGATTGGATGAGAGACAAAAGTATGCTAATACATGAGTATATTGTTGAACCTATTGTTTTAAAATATTTTTTTTCATTTACTCGTAGTGTCTTAGAGGCTAGAAAGAAGAAGGCTGTTTTCAGAGCCTGTCGCATCAGGGATCCAGTGAAAACTTTAGCTTAGTGGATGTCTGTTGTATGTATATGGATGCCATGTGTGGTAAATATTAGAACTGGTCAGGAATTTTGCCTCAACATGGGTTTTGGACAGAAAGTAGGTTTTTATTTTATTTTTTAAAATTAAAATGTAATATTAAAATGTTATTTGAAAATGAATTTAACATTCATAGTTTGCAAATGCTGCACTTGCATATTAAAAATAAACTGTAATTAAAAGTTAATTTTTCTGTCCACATTGGAATATTTCATTTTATTGAAAAAGAAACCTTGCATGTTGATGCAATCAGTTTATAAAAAAAATGTAATTGAATTTATCTAGGCCTTTGTATTCTTTGATCTGTAGTTTGGGCTCCATTTTTTAATCTGAACTGGGCTCCCTGGTTGACTGTCTCTCAGCGCAGCGTGGGCTGGCTCATTTGGTCTAGCTTACCAAGCCTACTTATCTCCTGGCATAAAATTGGAGTTGTCTTAAATGACAGTGGATATTAAGAGTCCTATAACTCTGTTGTTGCTTTCCTCAATTTTTTCATGTTGAGCGGATGGTGAGTCTTAGGCTTCCAAGCTCAGCTTCTCTACAGATTTTTAAAAATGGAATAGCCCTCAGTCCCTGCATACACCTTTCTCTGTTTTATAGCTCATGTTACCTAAAATTTCAGAATCACCAAAGCAATTTAGGAGCCTATTCAGTGACTGCCAGCGAGACTCAGGATCCTAAGTTATTCAGCTGCTTTTTAAAAATATTACCATTAGATTAGGTAAATGAATGATGCTTCTAAACTGTGTTCATTGTCATAATATTTAAAGAAATAAATACTGCCCCCTTGTCTGCTGTGCCCATAGTCAAGCTTGGCAATTCAGTAGTGCAGACAGCTCTGAGAAATCCTGTGCACATCCTAGGGCTGCTTTCAGGCTCTCTGTCTTGGTAGAGCTTGAGACTAGCACTGAGGTGCATTCTCAGAACCACTTTAAGCCTAATTGCCAGCCTTGGGCATGGAAAGAGTACGGCTCATAACCTCAGTGGTGGCAGTCCTGGACTCAGCAGGGAGGCAATGTAGACGTGGCCTAAGGGCATCCTTCTTTCCTTGGTTGTTATATCCATCTCATCCCAAGACAGGGAAAGTAGACAATGTTGAATAGTTTTGGACTTTTTTGAGAGTAAATTGTATTAAATCCTTAAGAGGAGGGTAAAGGAGGAATATGACCTGAGGGAAATCTAAATCTGGGATTCAAAACTACCAGAACTATTGCAACACTTAAAGGAGAACCCTTTCCTCCTCGATGGCACAAACAGCTGCATCCAGGCCTGTAGCTGTTAGAGGATAAGACAGTGTCACATATGTTGCATTTTACCCGAGCTGGATAAAATCATTTATTCAGTGACTTCCAACCCCCTCAGTTTGTGAATTGTTAGTGGACAGATTGTGATTTTTCTCAAATGTATTTTTATGAAATTATTCCTGGTATAATTTCTGTAAATAATCCTTGGGCTGTTCATTGTTCGTCAGTAGTTAGTTGATGAATACTTCCCACTGAAATCTGAGCTGTTTTGATTAGGCACATATGTTATGTTTCAATTCTCTGAGAAACAGGTTTATAGTTTGAATGCTTTTGGTTATTTGAAGTATTCTTTTTTAAAATATTCTACAGTAGTTCTTAAAAATTGCTGCTTCTGAAAAGATTCCTGTCAATTAATCTCTTTGTTATAAACATGGCAAGACAAAAAGGAGAAAATATTATGAATGCTATCAAACCAAATTCATTTAAAAGTTGAAAGACTGTTAGTACAACATTTTTTCTCCTCATTGGGTTTTACAAATACATTCTCAATTTGAGCTCAGTCTGGAAATTCAATATTCAGTGGTTGCACTCAAGGTTGTCCAAACAAGCGTGCCTGTGCAGTACATGGCGCCGCAGACCTGTCTGCATTCAGGTGTTTCCCATGCTGCTACCTTGCAACGTGGGTTGGGGTTTTTTTTTGACCCCTGGAGATCCTGGGGTCAAAAAAACCCATGCAGAAAATAAGCAGGGTGGTGCACATGGAGACAGCACATACTGCCCAAAACCGGAGCCTGGCTGGCTGGAGATTCCCCGGCCCCCTGGACTGCAGGTAAGGCCCCAGCCTCCCTTACCCCAGCTGAGGTAACCTGCCATGCACCAGAGGGTGCAAAGCACAGGTGTTCCCCACGGATTACTAGCAGAGGCACAAAGTGTCCTGCTGCTAGTTGTCCCCAGGGAACCAAATGTCCACTCTTGTCTGTTTTTTTTCCAGTTTTTTTCTGGGAACTGCTTTCTAAACATAAAAAGAAGCACCATGCCTACCTCAAATGGAGAGGTATAACAAGGAATTGGTACAGACATGCAAAGCAGATGCAACCTCTAAGTGCAGTGATTCTCCAGTGTCACTTGACATAGCTTACTTACCACTTTGAGGCTGAAAAAAGACAGTCAAAGGGCTATGGGCAGAGAAGTAGTAAATTAGTTTACTCTTTGCTTCTGTTTTCCATTTGTCTTCTGAGTCATGATGTTAAGTTCAATGGCAAAAGCAAGATTTTATTGTAGCAGCTTATCAGGCTCATTTGCTGTGGACAAGTGAGCTGTAGTCTACCTTCTGCTTCCCTTTTTAAAGAGATTTTACCAGCTGTAAATTCCAGTTCTAGAATTGCTATTATTGATGCTGGTAATATAAGAAACAAAAAGAACATAGCTTAGTTTTCAGAGATCAAGCTTCACATGCAATCTGGTTTGATTTGTAAGTAAAATCTATGTGAAAGTTACTGAGAAGGAATAATAAGACCAAGACTCAATTTGCCCAGAGTCACTTTGTAACCAAAATCCATAATTTAAAATGCTGCTTAGCATTTTTAGCTAATGTGTTATATGTACCTTAAAAGAGACTTGAATTTGACTTTCATTTGTGGTTAAAGAAGAATGTTTTGTTATTCTGGAGGGGAAGATAAACTCCAGAGCTTAAATATAGAAGCATTTCTTGAGGATACTTGAGACATGCAGAGACCCTTTTGAGTACAACCAAAGAAGCCAACTTTGGGACTCACCATACATAAAGTGCTAGTTTCTCTAAGGAGGGGTAGCCAACCTTTGTAGCACATGTGCCACAAGTGGCATGGGTAGCCTGTGTGTGTGGCATATGGCAGATTGTGCGGGGTAGGCAGTGCAGCAGCAAATGGGGCAGGAATCAAAAGCAGAGCAACAGATTGGGAATGGAGCACAGAGCAAGCTGCAGAAAGCAAAGGCACAGATAGGGCAGGGAGCTGAAAGCAGAGCAGCAGACCGGGAAGGGATAAGATCTGAGGGGCACTGGGGAGGGTGCAGAGCGAGGACTTTTATAATAGCTGTACATCTTGCCTATAATAGCTTCCTTTCTGCCACTTAGCAGTGAATATTGTCATTTGTCAAATGTGCATATTTTGTGTTGCTGTTGTCTTTTTTTAGTGTGGCTTTGGAGCACTACATGTTTTCTTTTCATTCAATTTTTGTGTGATGCATTCCTTTTGTTTCTGTTTAAATGTTGTATGTCTTTCTCTCTGTCTCTTTCTCTGTCTCTCTCCTGACTTCTTCCTTGTCTGTCCACGCTGTTGTGCTGGCTCTGTCCTGGCTACTCATTGCCTGCTGCGTATAGTATCCATAAAGTGCACTCTGCTGATTTGAGAAGGGTCTCAGCTCCCCCTGACTCCTTCACTATGTGAGTACTCAGCTTTTTCATTTCCTTTCCCTTTCCCTTTTCCTTTTTGTTTTTTTCCCCTCCCCCCTTTTGTTTGCTTTCCTTATTTTTTTTTCCATCACCATCTTCTACTATATTCATCAACCTGGAATGAATGTAACAAGATCATCCAGTTTTGGGCTTAGAAGGTTCAGCAATGACAAATACCTTGAAAAGGAGCCACTTTTATATATACAGCTTCTCTTTTTTGTTATACAAGGTGGATATAAAATCGTAAACACAAATACAGTCTTTGGCTCCTGGATTTAATTACTGCCTCCAGGTTAGCAGAAGCTTGGAGTGTTTGGGAGCTAGTATGCTTTTCTCATCTCTCCCCTGAGGAAGGGAGGAAGCATCTCTCACATGCCTCCTTCCTTTTCAAGTAATGCTTGGAGCATTGACTGGGTCCTGGAAAGAGCCATATTCATTCCTCTGTAAGTAGAGGGAAAGTGGCCATGACCTTTGGAACTTCTTAAGAAAGCAAGTCCCAAATGTAGCTATTTTTTTGTTTTTGTAACCCGGGTGCACCCAACTATGTGCTCCCCCTTGCAAATCGAAGAGATAGGTAGCTAGGCAGAAGTGCTGCGAGAGGGATGTGTAAAATACCGGCCAGTTCCCTATGGAGTCAGGCCAGGACTGGGAATAGCTTAACTATATACAAATTTATTAATGATTACAGGGAACCTTAAAAAGATAGCTGTTAATATACAACTGATATGGATAGATAATATTCACAGATTTATAAGAAAGTATTGGTAAATATTTACAACAACAACATCAAAGTATAGCTAGGCAGATAAACACAGGTATCAACAGGTAAGTTCAGGCATGAACAACAACAGTTAGATACAGATAAACCTCAACTTGCTGACATAACCCAGGTCACATTGGATGATAACAATATACGTATATATCTATCTATCTATATATATATATATATATATATAACTATGTACAAAATAGGAGGCGCAAGTCTTTACCCCTCCAGGTACCCACATGGCCGAGACTACTGGGCGTTCCCCTTGGGTGCCAGACCCTGGCACCCTTCTAGGGGGAGAAGGGTCCTAATACCTCCTCAGCCCCAGGTGGGTTCACCTGGTCCCTGATCCCTCAGGACCCCCTTTCAGGGCTTCCACCCCTGTGGGTACCCATTCCCCGGGTACTCATGGATCCGGGAAGCAGGCCAGGAGGGGCTCTTGGAGCTGTGGGCGCCTTGTCAGGGCCACCCAGAGCCCTGCCTTCTGTCTTTTGTTGGGGCTTGGGCTGCCTCGTGCGGGTCCTGACACCCAGGCCTTGCCTTCTGTTGGGGCTTGGGCTGCCTCGTGCGGGTCCTGACACCCAGGCCTTGCCTTCTGTTGGGGCTTGGGCTGCCTCGTGTGGGTCCTGACACCCAGGCCTTGCCTTCTGCCTTCTGTTGGGGCTTGGGCTGACTTGTGCGGGTAGTGACACCCAGGCCTTGCCTTCTGCTTTTTGTTGGAGCTCGGGCCACCTTGTGCAGGCCCCAAATCCTGGACTGCTGGACTTCCACCATACCCCGCCAGTGCCTCCTCGGTACCCGGCCACACGCCAATGGAGGGGTTGCAAACCCAAGCGGCCTGGTGCCACTCCCAGGGTTTGGCATGCTGTGCACTGCCGTGTGCACCGAGTCCTGGGCCATACGCTGAGGGTAGCAGACTTGAGCCACCATGTGCAGCTTCCAGGGTCTGATGGCTCCAAGCACTGCCACATGTGTCGGGTGTCCGGGAACCCAAGCTGCCTCCCGCAGCTCCCAGGGTCTGGCCCATGCACTGCTCTGTGCACTGCTGGGGCTGTAGCCAAAGCTGCTTGCTGCTCTGGTCCCACCAAGGAGGTCTTCCAGGGCTCTTCTGGGCTACCGCTTCTGCCCGCTAGGCAGCTCTCCCTTGCTTTTCTTAGCCCTGCCTACTTATTTGTTCCCCGACGCATCTGCTATGTGCTGGGCATGCCGCTCCTTTTATTCACTCCAGAGGCTCCACCTCTGAAGGCTTGCTGGACCTGCAGCATGCAGGCTTCAATCAGGTTCAGGAGGCTCTTTGCCCACTCTGTCCGGGTAAGTGGAGGGGCCAGCCCCACCCAGCCCTTACCTGATTGGTGGATGGGCTGCACCAATTGAAATGAAGATTTTCCAAACCCGTTTGAGCCAGGCTGATTTGGTAAGTCCACCACATATTCAAATATGTATCCAGAATGTTTCTGTTCATTTCACTGTCTGTATTCACTAATTAGTTCCTAGCACAGCTTCCAAATAATTGTTAGGGAGCTAGAAAAATACCGTTGCACCTGTGCCTTAGCCTTGGAAAATATTTCTGGCTAGAAAAGGTATTACAGTAGTTTCTTTTCTGATGGTTAAGTAACATTGCCAGGAGCTTTGGAGATGAGGTATTGGTGTCTCTTTCATAAAATTAGACTTATAACTAGGTTTTACCAAAAAATAAATAAATATAACCCATCAACCTTTCTGTAAAGCATTTTTTGTTTTGACTGATACAAACAGAAAAACTACTCCCCAAAATGAAAACTACTTTGCTGACCACAGCTGCATCAGGAAAGAAAAAGACTCTTCCTGCCAGTATTTTGATTGTCAATAACTCTAGTGTTGTAAATGGCTGTATTGTAACTAAATTATTCAAGAAACTATCCTCTGTTTGAAAATGCAGAGAATTGGGTGATAAGAACGCATACACATATAATATTATGTAGTTATTATTTATTAATTTCCTTTATGAGGATGGGCCTTGTTGTTAACCTTAATGCACATTTACAATACAAACAGCCAACCTATAATATGCCTTGGCTTTAAAAATGTTTTTGTGACTATTCAGTCAAATAAGAAATGCAGTGTGCTTTATGGCGGTACTGCTTTTGTCTTCCTGTTTTATGAATGTTCTGCTGGACAACCTTTCAAATAGGAAGCACTGTAGAAAAAGTGAACCTGAAGTAAATATTAAGGAATAGTGAATTTCAGAAGTTCGGTTGCAAATCTTAGGCCAGGTCCAGACATTCAAAAAGCCCAAGGTGGAAGTGATCTAAGTTATGCGCTTTACTCTAAGCACCCTAGGTCAGTTTGGAAGTGAACAGAACGCACTTTTGCCCTTTGGCAGCAAGGAGAGGGGCATGCAGGCTGTTTGCACTGGCTGAGACCAGCTGGTTGGGGGCACTCCCGCATGCCTCCCAGCAGGCTCACCACTGCCGAGAGCAGCCCAGAGGCCCTGCCGCCTCTGATTGGCTTCTGGCTCATGTGGCAGAAATATCCTTGTCCCCCACCCTCTCTGTCTACCTCCAGTTGAGAGTGGGCTAAGGGCGGGAGGAGGGACTGGGGAGAGATTATGCTGGCTCAGGTCTGGGAGAATGTGAGCTGGGTCCATGCAAGAGAAGTCCCCAATCTCCCCTGCCTCCCGTCCCCTGTCTGCTTGTGGCCCACATCTGGCTGGAGGCAGGATGTGGGGCTGGGGAGAGATTCTGTGCTGACTCAGCTCTGTGACAGCCCAAGAGCAGGGCTGGCTAGGCACTCGGCCAGAGAAGCCAAGCATGAGCTAGTCCCAGTACATCTCCCTGCGAGGGCAAGTTAGCTGGGGGCTGCAAAGCAGCCTGGGATGCTGATGGACAGCGACCTGACTCAGTAGGGGATCTGGTACAGAAGTTTGATAGACCAGTCTAACCTAAATAGATTAAGTTTGATACCACATCAATCCGAGTCTATCTTAGACTAGGTTCTGCCATTTTTAAACAAGTCTATGTGCACTGGACTTCTGTTCGATTATGGGCATAGACCAGCTTCCGATCACTTGTACTGATTTATGAGTAACGTGTGTACTTGGACTTAGTCTGCATAACAAACTTGATTCTGTGGGTTATGCTGTCTAATCTTGAGACACAAGCAATGCTATGTGACCTGTATACCCATTAAAAACTAACTGAATATTGAGGATGTGTAAGAAACTGAAAATGGTCAGCAAATGAAGAATTATATGAGAGAGGTTTTAACTGAATCATTTTGAAAAGCACAAATACCTTTCAGAAAATTGCAAGCTGTTCATTGCTATTTCACAGCTACATAAAAGAGTCTCAGTACGGCCTTATTGCTATACGTTATTCCCTCAGCTTTATTAAAGAATGTTCGCTAACAGAAATGAAATAACTCTCCTGCCTCTCAGAATCGCATGCTGCTCTTAAACCAGCATCTGGAAAAAGCCTGGGTGAAGCGTTGCTGCATACCCCAAACATTAATAAACCTGGGAATGAAGGAATAGGGGAGTGTTTTTCAGAGTTGAAAAACTCCTATTGAGAATGACATCTGGATCTGGGAACTATTATACTGTGAGCATCCCCGCTAATCTCTACAGTTAAGATAAAGAAGAAAGAGAATGACAGTCTCTAAGACACATGGGACCCAAACTAATTTGTAAGTCAAAGCTATACTGTATCTTAAAATCTGTAAAAATAGATTAAACATGCAGCTTCACTGTGACTGTCAATTAATCTGTCTGATAAACTGCAGAAAGAACCCCAAGAGGTGTTAGGAAAATTTGGACTGTGATTGCATTGAGATTCAAATGCTCCTCTTCTGTTGGGTAACGTTTAAAGTGTTGGTGTTCTATTTAGTACAATAAAATGGAAGAGATCTGTGGAGCCTCAGTGATAGAGTCTGCATTAGAAAGCCTTCAGATTTCCTGCCGTAAAGTTTGTGGGCAGGAATTTTGGAGAGCAAAGGCTGTGGTTATAGCTTTTGATTTATGGGCAGTAGGGTGTTTTGAATCTTTAACTTGGATGCAGTCTTCCTGGAATTTTTATTGATGGTTCATGGATAGAGTTGAACCTTTGCATTTGTAGTGAAGTCTTTCTTTAAAATGGGGTGACTGCTTAGATCTTTGAGTGGGATGCACAGTCGTAATGATCAATATGCATACCTGATATTATATCTAATCTGTGCAGTTGGTGCAAAGCAATTCATCTGAAAAATTAACTTGAAAAACAAGAATTGACTTGCTTGTGACTGGGTTTAGAGGTGCAAATATTGTTAAAGGATCTACAACCTTTCCTTACATGAAGAGAACACTGTGGACATGCTATGAGTATTTACTGCAAAGTTCTGTATAGAAAAAAATGTAACAGATAGTGTCTTATTACTAAAAGATAATTAATCCACTCGTGTTGAGTAATGACTGCAGCAGTTTTGTTTTTTTGGGCAGCAAAGGTGTGGAAGAGAATCTGAAATCTGAATGTCCAAATTAATCAATTTGTATCAATTTGTATGGTTTGCACAGACAGAACAAACCATTTCAGACTGTTGCATATACACCCTAACTCAAGAAGAAAACAGCCCAAAAGCAGGAGGGTCAAGTTTAAAATAAGGCAGTAGAAGGATGGATTTGAGAAAATAGTTCACTAGCCCAAAGTAAAATTAAGGATTAAAGGGGTTGGGTTTTTTTCCTCCTATAATGAATTATAAGAATTTGAGATATGGATCCATTTTTCTCTGTTCAGTCAGTCTGTAGATATTTAGGTGGGCTACTGCTGAAGTGAGTTTTGCAGTGGGTTAATGGACAACTTTCATGAGGTGTGCTGTTATGAGGAAGGAGCATACTGTAGACAGTGTATGTTAGAACAAGAAATAAGGCCTGGACTCAGTCAAATACTTATGAATGTGTTTAAATTAATGCAGTCCATCCCTTATTTAGTAAATAGTTAAACACACGCTGAAGAAAGTGGAATGAAAGGAAGTTTAACAGGGTTTAATACAGATGAGATTGTGCTAGTTCCCTTGAAAACAATAAGTGCAACTTAGAGCAGCTCTGAAGTTACTCTACATCATGTTGATAGGTTAAAATGTTTTGTTGTGGGGGCTGAATCAGCTGCAGGATGAGAGTTCTGAAAAAGATAATACAAATTCCCTAGTTGTGCATGAAGGATAGCTTGATTGGCTCCATGTATTGACTAACACCCACAAAATGGAAAAAAATGTTTATGCAGTACGACTCACTTCTGCAGGATACAATTTAAGTAAGTAGATTAGCAAGATCATTAGCTATATATTTTTTAACAAACTTCTGGAGCATCTAGCATTGTCCACTGCCAAAGATGAGGTGCCAACTTGATAGTTCTGTTCTCTTACTGTAGCTCCTGTAATTTAAATAGATAAAAACTGTCAAAAACAAACATATTTTTAATACTTCATTTCCAGGCTCTGCCAATGAGATCTCAGCAGCCAGGTTAATTTCCTTTTCTCCTTTGGTTGCTGTTTTCCCTCTCTCAATTGTTCTAAACGCAGGGACTTTTAATTAATTTTGCATGTTTATTTCTTCTTTAGGAGATAGGTAATTCATTAATCTGTCACTGCAAACATGCCCCAGAGGAGTTTTGTGCTTTCTAAAGTTTAATATTTGGGAGGGTGGCAGGAAGGGGATATTTTTTAGCTGAATCATGTTAAAAATATTCTATATTTGCATGTCCTGATGTGGGCTGTATTCTGAAAGATCTGTCAAAAGTGTCACTGAATTCCTTAGGGGTTTTTTTTGTCCTCCTTTCTTCCACTATCTTTATGCAGACATGAAGAATGAGAAATGGTTCACAGGATATATAAATAATTGGAATGGGAATTAGGGCGTGTATAATTAAAAGTTTTTTTCTAGTTGAATCAACCTGGTGTCGTAGCAGAAGCGTGTTGATTGCCATGTGGGGACTCTAAGATCAGGAGCTGGACTGACCTCTCCCATTCTCTCCTTGCTGGGTGACTGGAGGCAGAAACATAAAGCAGAGGTAAAACAGCTGTGCTCCATGCAAGGCAACTGGCATCATCTCACCAACCGTTGGATGACTAATAGGGCAGTGCTTAGGTCACAGCTTTATCAAATACTGAATGTGACTTACTGCTGGATAGAAATATGCCAGGTTCTTATCATGACCCAAAATACGTCCATGTGTTTTGGCTTCATGAACTAAAATAGAGAGAACAGGCAGAAAGTGACTGAGCAAAAGAAAATAAACATTGAAAATCTATCGTCCCTCCATTTTGTAAATCTAGGCTCTTTAGCAGACATGTTAGTTCACATATCTATAATTCCGGGAATGTAGTACTTTAGATTTTAGCATGGATATGCTAAAAAGTGTGGGTCTTTTCTCTAATAAGCAATTTTCCTTAAGGAGGTGTTAGGAATTGAAATGACCGTACCTTATAAATAAGAGTTTCTCTAGTGTGATATGAATTCTGATATCCTCTATACAGCTAGTTGATATTGGTTGAGTGATGCATGTATTGGTGGGAAGACTTCCTAATAGGGAAAAGAGATGGAAAGTGCTATTTTTTGTTGTTGTAAGTTTTAAGAAGCTATTTGTTTTCTGACTGATTAAAAATTTGTAGTGGGGATTACAATTTTACAATTGTAAATTGTACACTTGGAAATCACAATTTTAATGAGACTCCAACAATATTTTACTTTCCTAATGATGATTTCATTCAGGTTAGTTGGTCTACACCTGTGTTGTTCTTGTTACTGTTTTCCTTCTGAAAAAGTCTTTATGCTGTTTATTTGGTAGGAATTGATAGTATTTCGTTAATGTTTTTAAGCCATCTGTGAATTAAACAGAAAATTGCCTCTACTATTGAACTGATGCCTTTCTCAAGTGAAGTTTTTAAGTAATTTCTGGAGATGCTGATGATAATCTTGCAGAGTGCTAATTAGCCTAGGCACAGGCCTCTGTCAACACAGCTGTGCTTCTTCTGGATCAGGAGCTAGTTCACTCAGGGCTAGCTTGGGTATCTCTGTATTGTCTTGCACATGGAAGACATGCTTACAATCCCTCTGGGCCTCAGTTCTTATTTAAATCAAAAGGCTATCTTCAAAGTATCACAAGAATGTTTGTGAGGACTCAATTACATGGATTGTGTAAGTGCCAAGAGAGGTAGACAAATGACCCCAGTTGCCACATTGTTACATAATGAAGACCAATACCAAGCTTTTCAGGTGAATCTGTTGTTTCAGTCCAGTGTCTGGTGAACATGTGTCCATATCACATGTACTGCTTTGATACCCGGAGTCCTTGTGAATATAAAGAGGATGGCATGTTATAAGGAGGATGTCATAAGGAGAGTGATGGTACTCAAGTGTTTCCAAAGTGTGGTCCAGGGTTAGAGCAGGAAGAAGGTCTGCAAGACTACTAATCTCCCCATTATTTGCTGTAAGGAAAGAAAGAACAATTGAAACCCTGCATACACAATCACCAGGTTGAAAACCTGTAGGCTAGGAGACCAAATGACCTTTATAATCATAGCAGTGTCTCTTAGTTTAGCGCTAAAGCATGTTGGCAGAACACCATGGGGAAGGCAGCATTTCCTCTTCTCATACTGAACCTGTGCATAAAAGACTTCACTTTTCAGTGCTGTTACTCTGTCTTTTTTTTTTTTTTCTTTTTACAAACTCTAATAAATTCACTGCAATATTTTTTTCCTTCCCTCAGACAAAGAGCATGCAATTAAAGTCTTATATTCTCTGCCTTAAATATTTTCTTATCTTATGCTTGCTAAAAATAAAATCCCCAGCAATTTTTCGATTTGGAAACCTGCATTTTATATGACTTGGAAGGGAACACAGCTCCTCAAACTGCCCTCTTCGTTTCTCAGCCAGCCATCTTTCTGACAGAATTTCTCTGGAAATAAAAGGACTAAATCTAATGACATATTTGTTTCATCTGTACCCTCCTCCCCCTTACCACATTCTCTCCATATCTAGATCTTTCTCTAAGTTGCTCTGCCTAGATGTAAGAATTGCAGGTGGAGAGAACTGGTTATATGGGATGTCATAATGCCAGTTAAGTTGGGAGGATTTACCCTGAAGCTGCGCTGGAAGTTACTAGCACAGCTGTCTGTCAAAGAAACCATGACAGCTTACCTTGCACACAGACAACTTCCTGACATCTTAGGGCATCTGGACACCATAGCGCCTGTCAGTCAGCACCAGAGAAGAAATAACGGTAGCTTGGATGTTAAAAAGCATCACTCCAGCTCCTGCTGTTAACCATTTATGATTCCTTATAAGTTATACTTCATGTATTTTAGAGTTGTTTTTATTATTACTAAAGAAGCTCTTGTGTAGAACAGGAGCTCCTTCAATAAAGCTCTTTCCAGTCTGTTGTTTTATTCTCCTGTTACAGAGGCACCCTGAATTCATTATTCTTTTACGCTTTTCAGGCAAAGACAACTTATGCCTAAGGTGCTGCTTTAACGGGGACTTTAGTTTCAATCTCCTTCTTTTCATCTGTCTAGAGGTGACAGAACTGTTTGTACCAACAGACCAAAAGTATGTGACAAACTCACTCAGAAGTGCTTGCAAATTGTAGCAAATCTCAATGAATTTACTGGTCAGAGATGATGTGTTTTATTAAGTCAACAGTATTTTCAAGCAAAAGAATAATAGCATGCCTGGAAAAAGTTTATATTTCCGGAGCTTAGCTTGTGTTGATCAGTTTTCAAACCGACAGCACAACTCCTGTAGATCAGATGCAGTAGAAAGTAAAAAAAACAACCAGCAAACTTAATGAGCCAGATACAATTGTAGAAAGAGACATGATTCTATCAGCAGATTTTATTTTAATGTTTAAAATCAACGTGCCTAGATGCTGCTAGTGGCATTGACAGACTACTGTTACTGGTTTGGGTGAAGTGTAGAGAGGGTGTTAAAGCACGAAAGTGGGAACCTATTCTTTACTGTGCACTTAATGATCTCCCCTTGGGCAAGGCACTTAAATTCTCTTCTTCCAGGACAGATACTCGGAGACTGTCCTAGATGTGATAGCAAAAAAATCTTTGCTAAAAATCTTTGGAAAACACAGATAAGGCAGGATGCTATTAGTTATTACTGAATTGTCTTTTCAATTATAAGCTAAAAAACTAGGCCAGTGTCAAATGGGGGCAAGCATGAGTCCAAAATAAGGGTGCCTGTACATGAGCGTGGAGGCTGCTCTGATGTGCTATAATTACAGTGAGTCAGAGCAGACTCGATGAATTGAGTCTGCTGGGGCATGGCAATTACTGCACTCCAGCAGTCTTGTGTATCAGTGTCCCTGTGCTTAAAAATGGTGACAGAGGCTTGAACTAAAGCTTGGCAAACAAACATTAGTGCAAGCACCCTCGCTGCCATTTTTAAGTGTATTGATACATGAGACACTGCGGCACTTTAATTAGAGACGCTCTTGGAGCTCCCCCTCCCCCCACCCCCCACGGAGCACATGTAGAAATGCCCCAAGGGTCTTAAGGATGGGTGTCTAGATATTAAGCTAGGCACTTACTCGCATTTTCAAAGTGCCTGGACACAGTAGCCACCTAAAACCAATTATAATCTCACTAGGCACCTGTCAGTATATCTAGGTACCAAAGAACTTTGCAAGTCTGGTTCTTTGCCATCTTTGTGCAATCTATAACCCTGAGCTGCAACAGGTGCTAAATGAGTGCTTCTGGTCTTTGGGCCTATGTGTATTATATATAATCAAAAAGAATTTCAAGATGGAGTTCTGTCCTTATTTGTACCTTTGCTGACTTCAATGGGATTGCAGGGATGTGCATGAGAGCTAGTGGAGCTTTCACTAAGGTTTCTGTTTTTTCTGTCTCTAGCTGCAGAAAAGACAAACCTTCTCACACCCTATTCATTTTTCACTCTGATACTGAACTCTTCTCTGACCAGTCTCTCTTCTTTTCTTGCAGTCCCCATTCCATCCCAGATCGCCTGCGGATCAGAGTGAACAGAATTAGTTTACAAGATTATGAGGGCCTGCATTATGACAAGGAAAAACTCCGGGAAGCATGTAAGTCAGAAGTGGCTGAATGGGCTTTGCTTTTTCCAGATAAATTTTTATAGATCTCATATTGACAAAAGTGCCAGGATCAAGCTTTTATCATGCCTGGAATATACACACATGTCTTTAATTAGGCATAAACTTTATAAATTACCATAACCTCAGAGTAGGGTTGGAGTATTGTTGTATCTCTGATGGTCCAGGGAATGTATAAAACCAAGGATTTTTTGTGGGGTTTTTTATTGGATCACCAACGTAGTTGGGAGAGCTTTGGATGAGCTTCAGACATCAAATGCTGTTCCCTAAGTCTAAGAAGCATACATGGATACTGAGCTAAATAGCAGAGAAAAGACTTCTTTTAAAAAATCTGGACTTAATATAGGTAGTGACTGTATGGCTTATTACAGTCTAAGAAATACTAATCTCTCTGCACTTCTTAGGTAATAACTATCCTCTCCCTTTTTTAATAGTTTCACTCTGCCACTAACTAGATTGCCTATTCTACTGCACTTCTTTTATCTTATAATGGCTCCTGATAATACTTCTTCACTCCTAATTCACAGCCCTTCCCCATCCCTCTAAATCAAACTGTTTGCATTTACATGGAGTCTTTCTTCTATTATTTAGCTCAGCCTGCCTCTGCCTTGCTCGTAGACTTGAGGAAGGGCACTTGATGCCTGAAGCTTGTCCAAAAACTCCCCAACTACACAGTTGGTCCAATAAAAAATACCACAAAAAATGTTGTCTCATACATTAATCTTAGAGTAATGATGCTTACATAACTTGTAGTTTTTTATCAGTGTCTTTCTGGTGGCCATTTTGGACTATAGTCAGTTATCCATGCAAAGATTCTATAACTGACATGAGATTTCACATCAGGCATTGGCATTTAAGTTCATCCTGTCACTCCGAAGGGTTGCATTGGCTGGCATACAAAATGGCCATAAAACAAGAATATTGGTCATAGCAGGCATATATCCCTACACCAATCCCTTATTCTTTAACAAGCCTCAGTGCACCATACAGAAGAATAATCAATATTTTGTTTTTTCATGTAATGATTTAATTGCCACATTTAGGGTTTAAGTCAAAAGCAGGCGAGCCCCTTGCATTGGCAACACTGACAACGATGATCCACATGTTTAAACATGAAGTCCCTTTCTTTGACACATGGAGTCATTAATCAATGTGGAACACGGCTGCTTGTGTTAACAGTTTAATAGAGTCTTGTTCATGCATCTGGCTCATTATTCATATTAAATTACAAGCACGACTGTTTGTTGTGTAACAAAGCAGCAGCTTACTCTATAATACAGGACTCCCTGGTAATTACCGGATGGCAATCCATTTAATTGGTTTGCTTATCTTATTGTTGAAAGATGGTTATACTGTTTCAGTTTCTACCCCTACCCTCATTCCTCCCGATTTCCCCTGTTCTCTGTTGCACCTTCCAACAATAGAGTTGAGATAGTCTGGATTTTAATATAAGGTCTGACAACCTCTTGTAAGTTCCTACTGCTAGATTTCAGTCATAATAAAAACAATTAGAGCCTTCATTTGATGGATTTATGAAAATTTATAGCAAGCTGAGGACTGTAGTTTATGTAAGGGAAGTTTCTCTTAAATTTCAGGTGTCAGCTTGATGTACCTTGTGGGATCCTATGACCCCAGCTGACTTCCTTTGCCCTTTGGGCAGGGGGCTGGACTCGATGATCTTCCAAGGTCCCTTCCAGCCCTAATGTCTATGAAAACCTTATGCTTAAAATTCAGATTGCATCTATGTATTCAGCTATGCCAGAGAAACTAGGAACTTTGTATCACCTGAGAAACATAACAGTTGTCAATACTTTTTAAAAACCCATAAAAGCTTCTAAAACAGACTTGTTTAAACTATTAGATACAACTAATAGACTAATAAACTAAATTAATAGATGCACCTATTTACAAAATGCAATATTGTAACTACTACTGCAAGTATGTATTTATGCCCCCTGTAAGAAACGACTGATTACATACCTAGTGACTAAAGTAATGGTGTAATGATCTATATGGTGGATACCTGATGGTGGATTCCTATTCAGTGGGTGTGTCTACATGAGGTGCTACTGTATAGTGGTTACAGTGCATTTATTTAGTACTTGTATAATCAAGTACTAAATAAATGTTCAGTGACTGGAGTTACTGTGCAGTAGCACTGGCGAACACCTTTTTAGTGGCTGTACTATGTAGTAGCCTAATAATATTGTACAGTTGTGTATTAGCACTCTTAGTGCTATTGTGCAGTTTTATGTGGATACTGCACAGTTAGAATCTCATGTAGACGCACCCAGTTTCTGTATGAATCTGGCCATTGGCTGGATTTGTCTTATATGGTTCCCATCCTAAAAATAATATGTTGTGATTTGAATAGTTAAAATGGTTGCTGCTAGCTGATCAGGAGACCTCCCTTACTCCAATCTTTTACATGACTGACCTCATAGATTCATAGACTGTTAGGGGCTGGAAGGGACCTAGTAGATCATCGGGTCCAGTCCCCCTGCACTAGGCAGGAAAAGACAACTGGGGTCAGGTGTCTCCAGCGAGGTGACAGTCCAGTCTCCTTTTGAAGATTTCTAGGGTAGGTGACTGTGCCACCACTGGAGGGAGCTTATTCCACAGTCTGGACACCCTGATTGCGGAGGAGTTTTAACAGAATAGAGTTTTAACCTCTTAACAGAATAAAGAAGTTGGGAAAATGTTGACAATTTTTTTCTCATCCTTATGATTTATTGGAACCAGTATGTAAACCTTGCTCAAAATGAGAGAGAGAGAGAGAAAGAGACCCAGTCACCTCAGATGAGTTCACTGGTCACAGCACTCACCTGTGATATAGAAAATTTGGGCTGGAAGGAACCTCAGAAGGTCATTTAATACAACCACCTGCTCAAAGCAGGACCATTCCCATCTATATGATACCAGCTAAGGCTTTGTCTAGCTGGGTCTTTAAAAATCTCCAAGCATAGAGATTCCACAACCTCTCTAGGTAACCTGCTCCACTGCTTTACTACCCTCCTAGTGAGAGACTTTTTCCTGATATCTAACCTAAACTTCCCTTGCTGCAACAGTTCCTTGTTCTGTTATCAGTTAGCCACCACTAAGAAAAGTTTAGCTTCATCTTCTTTGGAACCACCTTTCAGTTAATTGAAGGTTGCTATTAAATCCCCCTTCAGTCTTCTCTTTTCCAGACTAAATAAACCCAGTTCCTTCAACTGTTCCTTGGAAGTCACGTGACCTAGCCCATGAACCATTTTTATTGCCCTCCTCTGGACTCCCTCCAATTTTTTATATCGTTTCTGTAGTGGGTGAACCAAAACTGGACGCAATACTCCAGATGTGGCCTCACTAGTGCCAAATAGAGGGGAAGAATTACTTCTTTTGATCTTCTGGCAATGCTCCAGCTAATACAGCCCAGTATGCCATTGCCTTTCTTTGCAACAGGGGCACACTGTTGGCTCATATTTTGTCCACTGTAACCCTCAGGTATTTTTCTGCAGAGCTGCTGCTTAGCCAGTGGGCCCCCAAGCTGTAGGTTTAAGTATTGGCTCTTGCCTGGGTCACATGTGAGACTTGAACCTGGGTTTGCCCATATTTGCAACCATAGAACATTGGTTATTTTGGGGTGGGGTTTCTCTCTGTTTCCCTCTTTCTGTTTTAGTTTGTTGTGAAATATTTGAAATGTCTCAATTTCATTTTAATTCAAAATGGCAAAAAAATTGAAATCTAAAATTTCAAATCTGAAATGGGAGAACTATTGTGTCTCATTAATAGTTTGATAATATAAAAAAAATCAGAAAAAACCATGAAAAAATGACAGTATTAATGTCAAGTAGACTATAAAAGACAATCGCAGCCTGCCTTGAAGGTTATAAAACTTGTATCTTATTGGACCAAAAGCTAATTGCATCATATTGACATTTTTTACATTTAGCTTACATAATCTTGAGTGTTAGTATAGTGGATCTGAGGATTTTCTTCACCCAAATAGTCCTTTATTTCCTGGGAACACTTGGCCCCCAGGAAGTCTCCTACATCTATCAGTGCTCAGTTGCACACAGTAGTCCATAGAGGATACCTCATAGTCCTGAGGTCTCCTTCCAGGACCCTAAGAGGGCTCTGCCAGCTTTTTGCTGCTCCCTCAACACTGCAGTCCAGTCCTCCTCCTCCCCTCTGAGTGAGTTGCCTTGCATGGTTTTTTCAGGGCTGCTGCCTCCAGCCTTGCAGCCCTGGGTCTCTTACCAGACCCTGGGAAATAGCCTGGCTCAATTCTGCTGCCACTAGCCTGACACTGTCTGTCTGTCTCTGGTTCTCTCTTCCCCAGCTTCCTCTCTTGGAGCCTTTTAGCTTCCTGTGGGTCAGCTAATTATCTTCTACAACTGGTCCAGACCTCCTAGGCAGCCTGCAATCAGGGCCTGCAGCCTGCATCTGGGCTGTAGCCCCTGCCAGCCTGCAGAGTGCTACAGCCTGAGATGTACAGTCTGCTGTAATCCTCTGTCAGCCAGCCTGCTACAGTTGGTGAGAAGGCATGTAACTGATCTCAACTGCCAGGATGGTGCATGGGGAGGAAAGTGCTTTCTAAAGTGACTAGAAACCAAACTATGAGGGTGTTTCCGGAACTAACAACAATTTCCCTTAGTTCCTGATGATGTTTCTCTTACAAAAGTTCTATTCCAAAGGAATATCTTGCATAATCTTTTAAGCTGTAGTGTTGTAGGTTCATCTGAGCACAGATTTGTGCCATGCATGTATATGTTTTTTTTGCAGATGTGCAGTGTGGGCAGCCGTTTTGTACCTTTGTACAAAACACACCTGCTGTATTTTACCTGTAGTTTTATAGTAAGTGTGATAGGGGGCCTCCCGGGGCCGAACTCTGTGGCCCGCCCGCCTGTCACCATGACAGCAGGCCTACTCAGGGCCAAGCTCTTCATGGCCCGCCCACCTGTCTCTGAGCAACCACCCGCTCATCTCGCCCGCCACGCCTTTGATGATAATGAGTTCAATTAAGATGATAATTAAGCGGGAGGCTGCCCTTCGACTGCCCCGATGCCCAGGGGCGCTCTGTGGCTCCAACCTCCCCTAATACTGCAGCCCAAGCCTCGCAGATGGCATCATGGTGTTCAACATCTCACCGGCCCCACACTGGGCCCCAGAATCTTCCACGCGACCCCACTATGGTCTTCTGTACTCAGACGGCCACTCCGCCATCATCTTGGCTACCTCACCCCCCCGAAGCCTTGTTCCCCTCTCGGGTGTGGTTCCCCTGGAACCTTCGGCTACCTAGCCCTGGCCCACCTCAAGGCCAGTCGGGACCCCAGGCCCCCGGCTCTTGGGCATCCCTCGCGGTGGGCCCCCAGCCCTTTTGACCCTCACTGGTCCTGGTCACTATCCCCTTCGGGCTGGGTCTCTCTAGCCACTCACTAACACTGGGCCTCACTGTGCCGCTACTCCCTTCCTCCTAGGAGCAACCGCAGCACCTTGCCCACATCACTCCCACTCTCGGGGTCCGCCCTCTCTGGGCCCCTCACAAACGCTGGCCCTCTCGGCCCTCATAACACTGGCCCTCTCGGCCCTCATCCAACTCAGGGGTCACCCACCCGGTGGTGGTGGGAGCTAGGGGTTAAGGCGCCCCAACTTGCCTTTCACCTGGGTGATCACTGGCCTGGCATTTCCTGGGGACTCCCGCGCCACTGAGAGCCCCACCAGACCACCCACTCCCGGCAGGGTGTGGTTTCAGGTCATGCCCAGGACCAGGAGCCTCCTACCATCCCCTTGCAGCTCCCCCTTACTTCCAGGTCGTACACAGCAACCCTAAGGCCAGGCAATGTTGCTGCCTGACCTCCTGCAGCCAAACTGCCTGGTTTATATAGGCCTCAAAAATGGCTGCCGCAATCAGGCACCTGGAGGCTGCCGGCTCCAGGCCCTTAAAGTGGCAGGAGCACCCTGTGCTCCGCCACAGTAAGCAACTTAAATGGGACTGAAGATAAGCTGATAGTCAGTGCAGAGTTATCAACTTTGTGAAATATTTTCCTGATTATCTTGTGACATCTCAGTTCAGCACACATTGCTTATGGAGGTTTGCAATCAGAAGAACAGCAAACTGGATAGTAATACCAGAGATGTGCACAACACAGGGTGTTGTAAGGAATGAAACTGAAACACAGCTGCTAAAAAGGGCAGCTAACTAGTATTACTTAATTCCTGATGTGGGTTATTGGATATACCTTACATGATTTTTAGTAAAAGTTGGGTTTTTGGTAAAGGTTGGGTCTTAGCTTGTACTATGACATGGGCAGATTAATGATTACACTGCTTTGAAGGTGAAGGAAAGGCAACTTGTTCTTCAGGAGTTCATGACAGTTGTTGTGGTATAATAGTTTTGGCTGTCTGCTCCAATCCTCCTACTGAAATGAAATTGCAGTAGTTAATAGGTAAATTATTGTGGTGCAGCTACACTCACTCTGGGCTAAGAGTGGACAAATAAAATAACTACACTGGATTCTGTTGTAAAAGGGCAAGTTCTTATCTCCTCCTCCTTAAATTGGTATAATTGTTTCATCTCTTCACAGTTTTCATAATTGAACACATTACACTACATTGTCATTAAAAGTTACTAGCCAAAAGAAAAAGAAAATTTGCTCACCTCCTTTTACCAACATGAAAATGCGTGGTATATTTCTCACCTGTCAAAAGAAAAATATCACTCATTCTAAGCAAGCAGATGGGTAAAACTTTCCAAGGCTGCTTTTTAAAATATAAATATAGATAATACCTATCTTCCAAAAAAGTACAGTACTTTCTCTTTGCTGCCAGATACAGAGACTGTTGTTATATTAAAGCTAAGCTGGAGAGACTCATTTTTTGAAAGACCCAATTCTCCATATCAGGTCAGACCTCCAAAGTAGCCCTGTGACTTTCAACAGCACAGATATCTAATACTTTATTCTCGTGATTCTTAGTCTATATATTTGTTCAGTGTTTAGCAGATTAAATATGCATGTTTTGGGTCCAAAATGCCTCCCTTACTGTCCTTGACTCCTGTTCCCTCCAATGGCTTAAAACTCCTACCTTTCCCTTATTCTCTCTCTTCTCCTTCCTTTCCCCCTTCCCCCAAAAGTTATCGAAACTAGGAGCAAAAAAAGGCTTTCGGTTAATAATAACCCATTTTATTATCACTGCAGTGTTCCTGCAGGGAAGCTATTAAGATTTTTGCCCACGACATATCTCCATAATAGAGTTTTGAAAGCTCTGACATCAGAGTAATAATCTGGATCACCCTGACTCAGAGTAAATAAATTTCCTTCTTCTTGTTTGCTTGAAATACTGATTTGAGTCTATCAGCTGCTTCATCTAAAATTGAATTTTTTTTCCTCCTCTAACAACTCGTCATACAAACTGTTCAATGAAGATTAATCTTCACTCTGCTGGAGGTAGACACCTCATTTTGAAAGCCTTCTGAACAATTAAAGGATGTCATTTTGTCCTCTGAAGGGCACAACCATTTTTACCTGATTCTCTTTCTGTTATGCTCTACTTTTTGTCTGAACATTTTTTCTTTTTTTCCTCCACCTTCTTTTTTTCTCTTTCATACTTTCTTCCACCTCTTCTCTGAAATTGTCATTGTGATGATAATTGATAAAATGGGAAAAGTTCTTTAATCCTTCAGTAAGGAGGAATCCATACTTCCCAGCATATAAGGGTTGCATTCTCTTGAGAATGGTGTCTACTTATATCCATGTGTTTATAAGGTCTTTCCATAGCTTTAGTGTCATCTCTCCATTAACCCCCTTTTTACACCTACTAGTTGACATTCCAGTAACCTGCTTCTGATAGTTTTGAGCGATGTGATGATTATACCTTGTTGGACAAGATCAAACTCAGTAGGTTAGCATGATGGGGACAGTTGAATTCTCTCTATATTCTTGGATATCTTCTGCATACTGTCTAACTTGCCTGTAGTTGCATTAGAATCTGATCCAGAGTGGTGTGGTGGGAGTGGCTTAATTGGTCATAAAGTGAATTTTTGCCACCTAATTGCTTACGGCATACATATTTTTTTAACTACTAAAACCATTTCAGGTTTAACACCATCATAATCTTTCTTTTTCCTCCTCTTATTGTGGATAGGAAAATCTTGTCATTGCGGGCATACAGAGAGAAAATTAAAGAAACAATCTGTCACTAGGCAATCTGCAGCCTTTTCTGGTTCCCCATAGTATCACTATCTTAGATTTGCCACCATGAAGGCACAGATGGGGTAAGGTCACTAGGGTAGGAGCTGTTCAGTGATTGTTATAGAATCTGTCATGTACAATGCCCTAGCTGACTATTCTGTTGCTTTAGGCATTGTAATCTTACGCCTAGATCGGAAAGCTCTATCAGGTCTTTACAGAACAAATATGAACTGTGATTGTTCTCAGGCTTATAGCTTTAGTATATTTAAGCTGATTTTCATAGAGATGGCAAAAGGCAGATCCTTGACACTAGGTTATACTTACTTAATTTCAAGAAACATGGGAGAGTGGCAACTTCTTAAAGACATAGGTGCAAGTATTTTTTAGCATCTGCTAAATGATGGATTTTTCACTAGTCTTGTTCCTAGAAATAGCTAAAATGCTTTGGCTCTCATTTTTCTCTAGCCTGATAGACAATGTCAACCTGGGCATTTAAAGTTTGGCAAAGCTATGTAAGCAGCTGAAAACAGGGTCTTATAACAGGAAGGGTCAAGCAGCTCTAACTGGCAGCCACTGCTACTATGTATAATAACTAGATTAGGGGGATTCTGCAGAGTAAGAGAAAGGGAACTTGGTACCATTTTAGCAAAGGGAAGGTTGGAATAGACTGTAATTTCCCATGGATGGGGAAGAATGCTTAGCAACTTTGCATTTATGAAGCACAAGAAATAGGCAGGATAGATTTTCCATTTTTAGTGCAAGCAAATGTCAAATGTCAAATGTCAGGATAGTGAAAACAAAGTTCTCAAGTATCTGCCCTAAAGAGTGACTTCAGTCTGAGGCTGTCAACAAAGAAGCATTATAATGGGTTTTTTACTCTGATGTGCTGTGGCTGGAATTGACTAAAACTGCTGACTTATTTCACATAGACTTCTGAGCAGCAAATAAAGATTGAGCCTGTGAGCTAAAGGCAAAAGGCTCTGTACTCTGTCTAATATCCTCAGCCATCCAATTCTACCTTTCTTCCAAAATATGGATAGACAGTACGTCTCCCCCTGCCCTTCTCTCTTTAATATAGTTACTCTTACAGCTATTTTCATGTTTAAAGCTTGAAACATTTGTCTGGAAGGAGGCTCTTATGCTACATGATCCCAAAGATATGGCAGCTAAGATTCCAGCTGGGAACTCTGGTCACCTGGGAGAAAATAGAAAGAGGCACCTCTCTGCAACCAGCTAGCACAGGATAGGTTGGAGGGAAGAACAGAGGGAGGTTGTGACCCATTACCACCTGCCTGCCCCTTTTGAAGTGGCTAGAGCTCCTGGCAGTGCTTTAACCTTATAGAGTATCTGTGCTTAACCCTAGGTATAAAGGCATAGTGGAGGCTCTTTTAGTACCTATCTTTTTATCTACCTGTACAAGGCCAGTCAAAAACTACTTTGTAGTGTTTTTTTTAGCTGGCCTCATGCAAGTAGATTCCATATTTGTATTTATAAATGTTTCCGTTTTTATTCAGCAGATCAGAGGCCAGCAACCTTTTAGGGGCAGCAAACCATATTTAATGAATTAATGAATTAATGGGGCTGCTTTCCCCACTGCTGATTGCCCCTGCTGCATTTGCAATTGATGTTCTGCTTTTGCATGCAAGATAAAATCGCTTGTTGGGGCCAGATCCAGCTCACAGGCTGCAGGTGATTTCTTTTTCAGATGCACTCAGTTTTAACCATGTGCCCTGAAAACTCAGTCTGGTACGTGAAAAAATGTCCTTTCCGTGTCTTGCTTCCTAATCAGTAATAAGATTTTTATAGGTAGAAATTCCTCAGTGATGTCAGTTTGTCAATGATATCCAAGTTAGGAAGACTAAGCTCTTTCCCATATTGGGCTAATATGGGAAATGCTGATGCTGATAGCAGTAAGGGAAAACATCTTATTCTTGTTAGTAAAATAAGCAGAAATGATCTGTGGAGGCAGTCAGGTATGGATGTGTAATTTATATGTACTCAGTCTGTGGACCACAATCACACTTTAACAGCTGATCCCTATAATAAAAATGTTTTGTATTTTACAATCCCGACTCAGGGTTCAAGGGAATTTACTGTGATAACTTGGCCCTGCAGGTTTCTAATGTCTGTGGAAACCCCTTAGGAAAATTATATCTTTTGAACATCCTTAACACATAAGATCCTTTATTCACTGCATTAAACATTTACAGCCAAACACATAACATAATCTCTGTAATTTCCTGAGGTAGGTAGGAAGTAGAATACACTTTCTAGGACTTCACACCTACCTTAATAGTCTATCTCGAGGCTTTTTTGTTCAGGATTTTAGTGGGCTAATTGGGTTGTTTGGATCACAAATTGAATCCCTTAACAACAACAAATGGGAAAGTTAATTTAATTTTATCTTTTCTTGGTGGTAATGTGCAAGGTTTTTAGTCCTTTCCATTTATATCCTTGGAAATATTAAACATTTCACTAGCTTTAGGGATTCAACATAATGGATGGTTGGTAGGTGGGAGTGTCCTCATTTATTTGTAAATCCCATATCCAATTGTATGCAGACTTTGGAAATCACTGATAACTCTAGCAGCTAGCTTTCGAGGCATATTTGCATTGTACAGTGTTGTGCATGGCAGCAACCAGATTGATGTGGCCTCCATCTACCCTCATGCTAAAACTTGATTTAAATTTGTATGATTATGAGCAAAGAGGTTTATCAGAAATAGTCTGGGATGTAGAATATTGGTGAACCTGAGTCTGCCTGTCTTATTTACCTAATCTATGTACTTTTCCTATGTTTTTGTAATATTCTTGTTTTTTCTGCTGCCACCCTGCATTCCCAGTATAGGATTGTCAGTGAATTGGTATAGAAGCTCTGTTCTGCTATGCCTACACTGGCCTATATCATTGCCCAAGCTAGATAGGTCAGCAAATCTAATTCTGATTGGCACAAGGGTCATGAGGATAAGGGATCTGGAAACCAGTTTCTTAATTCCCCCCCTACCCTCTCCACCTCATTCTCTCTTCTGTATTGAGTGGAATTTAGGCATAGATGCCACCTATATAATTATGGTGGCATCAAAAAAAAAAAAAAAAGGAACTACCTGTGGGGTGTTGCAGTTTAGACTAATCAAACTGTGCACTAGGCACATGGGTACAGCTGGAAAGTTTTTGTGGTGTCTATGGCTGACACACTGCCTAAGCGACGTCTCTCTTGTACTGAGCATGACTCATAACTGTACAGTAGCTGTTGATCAGCAAAGAATGGAGAAAGGCCAGATGCCCAAATGATAGACCACAGAGAACCAGATTACCAGATCAAACCTAAACCAAATACAGTTAGGGAGGAACAAAGACTTGGAAGAACTAGTCCAGAGCCAAGCTACCTTACTACAAGGGATAATACAAACCTGTTACAGTAATCAAATGCAGGGTGGAGACTATCCAGAGAATGCTGTCTGGCTTACAGCTGTATTCTAATATGCCTGAACGTCAGTCTTCCCTTCTCTATATCGAATTTTCTTCACCAAAAGGTGTCTTGATGAGGTCATTCAGTATTGACAGACATTGGGCCTGTATATTTGCTGGGAGGGAAGGTGGTAGAAAATGACTGGACTGGGGGGAAGGTGAAGTTTAGAAAGTTTTAATTTGTCACAGTTGGTGAACAGTTCTAAGCTGTCCTAGTTATGAGGTCAGTTGTCTCTCATGTGAGGTGTTCTAAAGGTCTTTTTGCTTTATAATATTTAGGATATCCATTCTTGTTCTAATTTCCCTTCAAAGGATCTTTCTGCCAGTCTTCTATTACTAATTTTCTCCATCACTTTGAGCAAAATTCTAAACTACAGTGTTTTTTCCCCCTTTGCTCCAGTTCATCCATCTGTAAAATTGATACAGAGTAGCCATTAATTACCAAATGGTACAAATTAATGTTTTCAGAGATGGTCTATGCAGGTTCCTCCTGGAAAGTTTGAGGACTTTTTGACTCTTGAATGAGATTATACACCCAATGGATTGTATATATATTGAGTTAATACCTTTAGTTGATTCACTTTTAACTTCCTGAGTTGTCATGTAGATGTGGGCTCAGATATTGCAGGCAATATTTAGAACAGGTAATAACTACATCAGTACTTCTCAGAATTGGCTAGTAAACATTTTCATTAATGGCATCCACTGCACCAACCAGTGGCAAAACATTTTGACATTCTTGCATGGCAGTTGCTGTATGCACTTACTCCTACCTATATTTAAAGCAATTAAAATTCTGATAATTGGTTACTTTAGCATAGGATTCATACACCAGTCTGGTATAAGTATTACTCTCATCCTTGGAACTAGGTAAACTAGAATTTTTGTAAAATTCATTTATTAGCATTATGTGAAAATGGATATATGGGACATAATGTGTGTTCTTTCTGCAGTTTGAAAAGCACATTATGCTCTTCCTTAATGCAAATGCTCCTTTTTTGGGACTGTCGTAGTTAAATTATCTGTTGCCTACTAACTTTTTCATCTCGGATGGATCTGTGGACTTAGGTAAAATTCCAGATGTTTGCAAGTTCCTCCCTGCACAGTTATCAGGAGCTGTGATAGATAATGACGTCAATCTTTTGTTATCTGCATTGCCTCACTAAGTCAAGCCATTGGTCCCTGTGAGCGGGTTACCTAGCCTTCTGGCTTCTGCAGGTGGGCTTTCGCTTCCTGCAGAGCTGCTCAGACAGTCCTATCAAGTAGCTCCATCTTTAGGCAACAAACAGTCCAACAAATGAACAAGCAAAACAAAAAGCCCTTTTCCCATATCCTACACATTTGACAAGGAGCCCTTTGGCTCTGGCTCCCAGCATGGCTCCTTTCTTATAGCAAGAGAAGTTATGGCCACAGCTTCCTCCTTCCTCTCTTGCTTACCCTTTTAGGAGATTTTTAAAGTTCCTAGCAAAATACTCCCTGTCTCTCCAAATGCTCTGCTGGGTTCTCTCAATAAGGCTGGCTGTTCCCTCTTAAAGAAACAGACCACCCTGTTACAGTCGCCTTTAGGCACATAGTTTTCTTAGTCAAGGGAGTAATTTCATAGACAAAAAATAAAAAATATGGTAAAATTGTATGGATTGGTGATATATACAACTAGTGTCCAGCTGCTGTTGGACTCAGCATTGTCTTTTGTGGTTTGCTGGTTATTGCTGTGGAAGGTTATGAACTATCATTTCAGCAGGACTGCATAGTGGAATCTACAGACCTGAAACTGGATTGCCATTAAGTACATTTAAGTGTTTGCAGGTCTTCTTTCAGGGTAGCTCAGGCAATAATAATTGTGGATTAAACTAAATTAGTCTGTACCTAGAGCACTTGAACAAATAAAATGCACCTAACGTTCAGCACAGTTATAGGCTCTCCTCACCAGCTCTTCTTTATAGTGTCTAATGAAGTAGGTTGTTATCTACATACAACTATGCATTTTTGAAGAAATTAGTTTCTAAGGCCCCTGCCACACATTACATATATTGCACAATTAACTGGTTAATTGCGCAATATATTCAGAGCGGCCACACACGCGAAGTAATTACCATGACATAAAAATGTTGATCCAGCTATAAAAAGAGCCAGCCAGCTACGTAGTTAGTACTTGAAAATGTGTGACAGCTTTATCACTGGTTTCCGTTCAGCTTTAGTTTGAACTTGTAGCAGGACCTTAAGGTGCTACCCTTGCCTGCCTTCAGCTTTTCTTTGTAATGAAAGGTCTCAGGCATCAGAATTTGAAAACATGCTTTCTGGCATTTCTGAGACTAAAGACGTAGAGGACTAGGTACTGCCAGAAGGGAAAGCAAGATTTTTCATTATTTTAGAAAGGATAAATAATTTTCTTTGTCTTTCCTGTTGGTCTTGTCTGTTTTCCTCCCAACTCTCCTTTTTTTTCTTTTCTCAGTCACCCTCTCTCTTCCTGGCTCTGAGAGACCATCCAACCTCTTCCTAGGCTTCTAAACAATAGCCTACTTAAAATGTTATTATGCATATGGTGTTAATACCACTGTTGCTTTCTGGGTTGGCTGCTAGGGCTACTTCAGGGCTTGATTACTGAAGAAGTCCTCCTGCCTTATTTGAGACCATTAAATTTCGCTAAACTTCCACATGCTTCTAGCCTCTGTGGGTCAGGGGAGCCATAAAGACATTCCTTCTTCCCACCCCCACCCCCTCCTTCTTGATCTCTTGTCATTACCTGTCCCTTCACTTATCAGAATGAAGAAGTTCTCAATAGGCAAACATCCCAGGGGCCTTTTTAACCAAATCATTTTGAATTGCAAGAGCAGTTGCAGCACAGTTAGTCTTTCTATTTATCTTGGCACTGTTAGTAACTTTACACAGCTCCTCATTGCCCAGTTAACTAGCTTGTTTCTGGAGATAATGGGTCTTATCCTTTCCTGGAATATTTCTTGTGACTATATTAATTTCTTTCCTGCTGCTTCCTAGCTGGTTCTTTAGTTACTTTTATGCTATTAGGTTAAAGTCTTTCCAAGAAGAGGGAAGACTATTTAAAATGGTTCTGTTTTCCAGAATTCAGACTCCACAAGTCTTTTTGCTTCTGCCTGTTTAATGAGATCCTACTAAAGTAAGAGCTACCACCCTTCATAGTATCCTTCCATTGTAAGGGTCTAGGAACAAAAGGCTATAGAGACTGAAATGCTCTTCTGCCATTAAAAGTAGTGCCTCCAGTTCAGGGAAAACATTTTTTAGGTTCCCTCCCTTTTTTGCTTATTCAAGAAAAAATGAGAATTGACTATTTTGGTGGAAGCTTCTGTTTATAGAAAAGATTTCTTTGTAAGAAAAGTTTTGACAGAGTATTTTATACCAGCTCTGGTTATAATTTGGTGGAAGGTGGCCTATGAATGCTTAATATCAATTTTGGAAGAATGCAGTCAAGCCCGGTTGCTTGTGTTTATGTGATCGTTTCCTCCAATATTGTTTCAGTTGTAATTGTGCTAAATTAGCTTAATATAGAACTATACAATCAATACCAATGGTAGTCTTCCATTAATAAACAAGTATGTCCAGGCTAGTGATCAGCAAAAGTCCTATGACTTTTTATTGATGTACCTAACTCCAAAACAGATCTACCATTACAAAATAAGCAAACAAGCAACAACAAACACAACTAATGGAAGAAAAATTAGGTTATAAAATAGATGGTCCTTAAAGATTCTCAGATCTTTTATTTTTCATTAACTTGAAATTGTTTAAAAACTGCCATAACAGTACTTTAAAAAAGAAACATCACTTCTTTATTGAAATGCATTAGAAAAATACCATCAAGATTTTTTTGTTGAGGTACTACTCTTTGTTTGTGTTAATGTAATTGGTGGTGATGAAAGACAAAGAAGAGTATAAAGTAGAAGAGCCATATTAGCTTCTTAAATATTAGCAGCATGGTAAGCACAAACAATTTGAAAAGATACAAAAGTGCAAAATTGAGAGTAAAACACCTATAAAAAAAAACAAAACAAGAGAAAAGAATGAGAGTGTGTTTTAGATTTCTTTAAGGTTTAATTGTTTTGACCCCACAGCCATTCCTCTGGGAATTGTAGTTGTACGAGGAGATTGTGACTTGGAGACTTGTCGTATGTATATTGACCGTCTGCAAGAGGTGAGTTGTGGCTCATTTTGATTTTTACTCATTGACTTACATCATACCTTTTTGAAGCTTAGATGATTACTAGCTACAAACACAGCATATAAGGAGTGTTCCATGTTGCCTACTGCTGAAGCAAAATCATCTTAAGGCCCTTAATCATTTTAAGGCCTTTAAGTGAAGGGTATCCAGCACTATCCAACATTTTTAGGGTAGAAAATGAAAAGGAGTGCTGGATTAATTTAAGCAACATAGAAAAAGCAATATAAAAAATCTGGTGTATGTGAATTGTGTTTATTGATACTGAAATTTGCTTAGGACAGCAGGACTTCATAGGAATCATTTTAAAAAAGTGTTGGTTTCAAATCCAAATAAATGATTAGCAAAACCTAGGTTGTTCATGTAAGGATAAATATCATGATGTTGGAATAGAATTGGTTATGCAGCAGAGATGATATAATATTAGCATCCAAGTTGCTCTGTCAACAGCATCTGTGATAAACCTGCGACAATTCCAAATATGAACTAGATGTTTCTAGAAGGTTGAGCTGACTCTGAGTGAATATTTGGGCAGTTAAAGAAGTGCTTTATTTCCTCTCTTGACAAATTGTCTCCTAAGAATTTAGGAGGCATGACAGTCTGGAGGATAGAGCATCCAAAGTTCCAGTGAGCAGCGCTTATAATAATATAAACTGCCCGAACACTGTGGAACTAGTTGGCAGTGGGGTATGGGGGAGACTCTGGGTAAAGAGAAGCCTGGTCAGGTGGGAAGTAAAAGCAGCACAGCCCCAGGTCTGTAGAGAGTGGCTGGGTTTTCCCAACCTGGGGGCTGTCCAATGGCTACAAGTGTCTTTACGTCGGGTTAATCCCATTGCCAGTCTAAAGTTAGTTCTCATCTGACAAGAACTACCTTCATGTCAGGTGTGTCATTTTTTGGACAACTTAAGCTCTGTGAAAACTTGGCAGACAAGGTTCTTTGGGTAAATCTGATATCTCTTATTAGACCAATTCAAATAGTTGGAAAACAAATCTTTTTTGCAAGCTTTCGGGCACAAACACTGTCAAAACTTGCACACTCAGGCATTTAGGTTACATTTAGGGCAATTTAAATGTAAAGCTTCTGCATACTAGGGTTGTGCGAAGCTTCGGGTGCTGATTCAATTCAGAGGAGATTTGGCCTGATTCGCCAGCTGAATCTCCGAATCTGAATTGAATCAGAGGACCAGTTAAAATGTCCGAATTGATTTGAAGCTCTTCGAATCGATTCAGAAAATATTTGGGGAGCTTCGGTGATTTGGGCAGTCTCCGCCCACTACAGCAGGGAGCTGGACCTGGACTCTGAGCTGGTAAGTAGAGGGCGGGGGAGGAGGGGCTGGAGCGGGCCATGGGGGGACCCCTGCCAGGCCCCATCCCCTGCCTGCTCCCCTAGCCCCCCTGAGTGCCTCCTGACCCATGCCTGCTCCCCCAGGCCTCCCACCCCCATTGCTGCCCTGCCCGCCCTTTAAAGCTCCCAGCCCTTTAAAAAAATAAGCCATCATTCACTGGGTGCTGCGAGGCAGGGAGGTGATCCCTGCTGCCCCTCACTGCCCCACGCTGAATGAGGGGCTCTGGCACAAGCCTTCTGACCCCTGTCTGCTATTCCAGCCTGTGCATGGCTGCCCTGCCCACCCTAGCTCTGGCCTTTTAAGAAAAAAAATCAACCCCCACCCTTGTCCCAGGCTCACAGGCTCCTGCAGCAGCCTCGGGGCTTTTGGGGGCTCATGGAAGAGCCCCCCATGCAGCGTGGGGCAGTGGCACCATATTAACACAGTAGTATTGCTGTCTGGGTAGGCCTCACAAAGAGATATAGGTGGCCTTGTGTCCTCTTATTCCTGTCCATGATGGTATTAGTGCAAGTGACATCTGCTTTTTGGTAGGTCATGCTTTCAGCCTAGGCCATTTGACAGATTCCTATTAAAATAAAAGAGCCTCCAAAAATGTGTTAGTCTCTGCATCTTTTTTGAGATTATGTTGTTTTAAACCTGGGAGAATTTGCTGTGAATAATTTGTAACTTCCTTTCTTCAGTACTGAAAAGCATTTGCAAATGATTATTTGCTAATAATTTTTAGGTTTTAATTTGTTTACATGTAGTTCTTGACTATTCTCAATTCAGACTGGCTTGGGTCATGTGTGTTATTGTCCCCTTTTGGGGTAAAGATATGATAGTTCATATAATTTCTTATAATTGCATTTCTGGGCTAGGTGTTTCTAAATGAAAATGTACTTTCCAGCATTCTTCAGAACTCAGTTAATATTTTATGAATAAATGAGTCCTGGTGCGAATACATTTTTTTTGCTAGAATACTGGTCAGAAGTGAGCACAGGAGGAATGCAAATATAATCACAACTTATACTTAAAATGCAAATTAGTGTTAGTAAAATTGTGTGTGGTATCTACTCAGTTCTTAATTAGTATAAGCTTCTTTTATGGCCTAATTGTCATTGCCATTTCTTTTATTCTCCTATTAGGACCTACAGTCAGTAACTTCTACTACGCAGAGAGTTCATTACCAGGTAAAATATGGATAAGACTTCTCCATCTCATCTACTTCCCACTTTTCATTTGTATAGAGGGAGACTCAGCAGGAGGCTGAATCATATTTGCATATGTTTTCTGCATTTGAAACTAAACAGTAGACAAAGGGTAGATCTTATGTTAGCTTTACCAGTCATTCTAAGCTTTGAGTGTTCCTTCTTCTCTCATTAGGGCAGACCCATAGGATTGCCTATGGAACCTTCTTCAAATTATTTTGATATCACATGGCAGCGTGATGTAAATAGTATTTATAGCATCACTGCACTTCGTCTCAATGGGTGCAGACAGAAGTACAGCTCCATGCTGTAAATGAGAATGCTTTGTAAGAAGTGTTCACTGTTGATTCCAAGGAGGAGGGGAATCTAGCTGTGGGCTGGGATTCTGCAGTCGGTTTCTCTTAGCAATGCTTCCTTCTCTCTCCCAGCCAGTTCCTGTTTCAGAATGGGGGAAAGGGAGCATAGGGAGCTTGTTCAAGAGGTTTCCCAGCCAGCACTGGAGGGTAGGGTGGGTTACCTGAAGCCTCCCCCCACCCCCCCACCTCAGGGCACTCCAATACACCCATCTGGCTGGGACTGAAAAAACCCCAGACTGAACTCCCTCTGCTTCCTTTTTCCCCCTCCCATTGTGAAAACAGCAACAGGCTGGGAGACAGGTAGATGCTAGTTATAGAAGATGCTCTGTTTTGAAAAGTCTTCATCTGACCCCTCATCTGAGGGTTCAGATTTGCATCTGATTGGCCATTTTTGAAGCAGCTGTGCACTTGTTTGGTTATGGCTATAGACCACTTCCTGTGGTCAGATCGGGCAAAAATTGTCACTTCTGTCTGAACCCAAAGTAGTTTAAAGAGTTTGTTCTATGGTATACATGGCAAAAAACTGAATATATACTTTCACTTTTTTCTGAGAAATGGAATAATACAACATATTTTGGAATTGGGGATATGAAACAATGCAATCTTTTAGTTACAAAGAGAGCCTCCAGCAACCATGGAATGCAGATTAGAATAAGTACGTAAACCATCTTTAAATTAACATCTGGGGATGCAGGTTTTTTTAGGTGGATTGTTTATACTGGGTGAACAAATGTCTTTTGTATATACAACCAAACACCAAGAGACCTACTTCTCAATTGCATTCACAGTTTAGATCTCCAGGTTTGAAAATTAGGTCTGCAGTATGCATTTCTTAACTATATTACCTTGTTCATGGCCCAGGATATTTGATTTGTTTTTTCATTAGGAAATTAGGAAATGCTCATATTGGTATCCATAGTATTACTTTGAAATTTGACACAGGGTTCTTGATAGAAAATGCCTCTAGATTACTCATTTGCCATTAACTTTATTGACTCCTAAATTAGTCATTGGCAATGAAGACTGGTATAGTTGCAATCTCTCTCTCTCTCTCTCACACACACACACACACACACACACACACACACACACTTTTGACAATATTTAAGCAATATGTATGTTGTTTTTCCTTTTCCCTTTCCACTTTCAACAACCTACTGTTGACATTTGTATCAGTTGTCCTCCATGCTTTGTGGCAATATTAGTGCTTAGTGAATTGGCCAATAAAATAGGGAGTTTTAATTCACCTTTATTATAAAACAGGAAAGAAAAAATATGCTTATGCAACATACAAGGAAATGATACTGCTAGCATCATATTCATTTGGCTTTGACTGTTACCAACTGGCCAGGTGCCATTTACAACTAAATTAATTGATGTGGGACAGTCTCTGTTGTAAGGTTAGAGCCATGGTACACCACACCTATAGCACAGTTTATCCAGAATAAACCAAAATGGCTGCTTCACACAAAGGTAACTGATGGAGATAAAATGCTGTACTATGTGGATATGGATGTGGAAAGGCAAAATAGAGGAATAAAGTGTGAAATATCAGCAACCATTCCCACCCCCAGTTCTTTCCCCTGTAGTTTGCAGTTTATAAATGAATTGCTTAACTGTCTTGGTGAGTACAAGTCAGCATGACACTTCTAACACTCTATCAATACTTTATGATATTTTATTTTGAATGCACTACCTCTGCATTTTGTTTTCTCTATTTGTTTACTTACAATATCTTCAAATTATTATATACTCTCTATGAGTTCTTGTACAAATTCTCTTGTTTGGTTAATTTGTGGGGGTTGGAGGGTGTTACATATTTTGTTGACAACCCAGTATAAATTATGGAAAGGAAGAGAAACCAGAACAGTAGCAAGAGTGAAGTGCTTCATTTGATAGAAGCATCTTCAGATCACACTAATAAGATGTCAGAGGTACTTTTGGATCCTATAAACAGTTGTATTCCTCTCCTGGGTTTTCTATACTGTCTGAAACAGGGAGAGTCAGCATGAAGGATATCAATGACACCAGCTTCAAATTTAAAAAATGATGCTAGATTTCTTTTTCTTTTTTGTAGTGTTTTCTCCTCAAACGTGACTACTGCACATCAATTCATTTTCATGTGAATAATACCTGTCCAGTCTGGTTTAGTTACTGACTTGGTCTGTGTTCAGTGAAGTCGTGGAGGAAGCCCATATAATTTATACTTTGAGCTTATGCTTAGCCATGTTGTTTCTTCCATTGCATCTTCTCGCAGGTCCTTTCCCCATGTCTGCTGTCATTCTTCCTTCCTCTGATATAGCCATAGCCTAGGAAACTGTCTTCTTTTCCTCTTCTGCTTCTTTTATCACATCTGCTTCTTTTATCACAAATTGCAGGGTATATAATGTAAATAATTGTATGTTTGCATAAGCAAACACATGTGCACAATCATTCACTCTCTCTCTCTCTCACACACACACACACACACACACACACACACACACGCTTCTGTAGGCTATAGTTTTCCCTCAACCAGTTTTTGACTCACCCACAGCATACACACTTACATATAGATAAGACCTATCAACTAAGCAAGGTCTTACTCCTGTCTGTGGAAATGGAAATACATTTTGACTCTCATTTCCAGTTTTAAACATTTGGGAGGAACTTAAAAAGATGAAGGCTGATGCAGTCCTGATAGGGAGGGGACCTTACATTCCAGGGAATTTGCCTAGTTCTGTACATTTCAAACCTGATTCTTTGACCACTAAATGAGCCCATTAACCATAACATAAGCAGACTGTGCTGTGGGATTTTCCACTGTCCTATTCCTTATGTCTCTTCAAGGACTTAAGCATAATGTTGCATGCAGACACAGGGCAGTGGATGCAAGGAAGCAACTCTGTAGTACCCAGAGACAAATGAAGGAAAGGACAGGTAAACCCTAGCAATAAATGAATGTAGGCTTTATAGCTCAATCTAAGTATGTGTAAGTTTGGAAATAGGTAATTTTATTTTGTGGGGTGGAGGATTGGTAGTGACTTTATGTCAGAAAACAAGCTAAAACTGCACAGCTAAAACTGCACAGCCAACTCAGATAAGGGACCCTAGCAAACCGCCAAGTCTCCAAGTATGCTGAGGCATTGCATAAGGTGTCTGGAGCAGCCTTTGCTTTTCCATTCTGTATGGTCAGGAAGGGAAACCAATGATAGATGGCTAGAAACAGGCCCGGAGGCAGAGTTAGTAAGATGAATCTTGCAAAACCTGGCATGATACCAAGGAAGTTGCTAACAACTTGCAGCAGCCTCATCTAGGCTGATACGTATCCACCTGGCTGGGAAATGAGATATGCAGTCCATCAAAACACTAAATAATAATCATAGTAACAGATGATAGCAAAACTAGACAGTGTAGGTATTCTGCTGACTAGGAATACCAGGGAAGCCAAGAATAGGCATGCATGTATGCTGGTATAATCTTATTTGATCCCAGATCATTGTGAAGATATCTGATATCATTAGATAAGTGGATGAGCAACACATTAATACATGTTAACATATGGATCCAGAACACAGGTTCTGATCAATTGAAATTTTCATTTACTTGGTGTCTGGTTAAAATTACAACCTCATTAGGGCTAAAGAAACCAACCAAAAAATTCTTGAGAATGCCAAATCTCCCACCTCTGCAACCCAGTGCAACAAAGAGATTAAATGTAATTTGTGCCCTGGATTCTCTTCTTTCTCTCTAATTTTCTGTATCTTGCCCACACCTGGATTAGATATTTGTAATGTGTCATCTGAATTTAAAATCTGTAATCCTATAAAATCCCTCTGGAGAGCTGCCTTTTTTCAGTTCACCCTGGTGATGGCTCTTTAAGGGGAAAATAATAATAAAAAAACAGGTCTGGAAGTGACTTGGTGTCATTATCTCATCCAACTCCCTGTTAGGCTAGAGACAGACATTCAAAAAGTCTGAGCCTGAATTGATTCAATCTTTGCAGGTTAGTCTAACCTAGTTAGGCTAAACCAGTTTGTAATTGCATAGACATCCCAGAAATGCAGGCACTTGTCCGCAGCAGCTCAGGGTAGAAGCCATTGGGCGCTAGAGCAGCCCTCCCTTCCCCTTCACTCAGCTGAGCTGAGGGGGCATGGCCAGGCTCCGGCAGGACACTAGCATGTGGTCTGCTAGCTAATACACAGACACCTCTCTGCAAGCAGAGGGGAGGGGGGAATTCCTGCTTAGCAGGGAGTGGTAAGGGGGTGTGAGGGGAGCAGCCCTCAGCCTCTGCCAGAGCTGCAGCCAGGGAGCAGAGGGGAGGGGCCAGCCCTGCTGTGGAGCAGAGAGTCCCACCCAGCCGACAGCATGTCGGGATGCTGGGAGTGTGTGGTTTAGCCTAAACCAGCAAGGGGTTTGGGACAGACATTGCATAAGCCGGTTTGACCCAAATGGGTTAAGTCTGATACTACATTCAACGAGGTTTATCTCAAACCAGTTTCAGCCATTTTCAAACTGGTTTATGTGTATTGAACATCAGTTCTGTTATAGGTTTAAACCAGTTTCTGATCACTTAAACCAGTTTATGCATAATGTCTGTCCCTAGCCTTAAAGACAGGAATTTCCCAAGCAAATAATTGTTTAATATGCACTTAAAAACTTCCAGTGATGGAGATTCCACAACCTTTCTACCCTTGCCTCACAAAGAAGAACTTGAACACCCCCAGACCCAATTAAACAAAAATGCTAGTTACATACAAAGCAATGGTCTCTCAAAAGATCTTCCTTTCCCATTATTGTTGTAATCATCTTTAACCTCTACAACCTGGCACATCCCCACCATAGTCTGTTATCCGTTTGCATTGCATATTCTAAATTGTGGTCATATCCTGTCCTTTGCTGCTCAGGAAGTAAACTAGGAAACAATTTTGCGATGAATCTACAGAATTCTGGATATTTACTTGTGGGCGATCCCACTGTGTTCTCTTCTCTGTTGGTAAATTTGTTCAATCTAGGTGTCCCATTAGCAGGAGCAGGAAGATGGCTAATGATCTAATGGCAGGGCAACATACTGCCATAGAGTGGATTAGAGTTTAAATTTGAACATCCTTTCTGCACTGTATAGAGCAGGGATGAGGAACCTCCCGACTGCTGGTCAGCTGGAGACTCCATTCCCAGCCGCCCCTGCCCGCATGGCTCCGGGACAGCTGCCCCTGCCCGCATGGCTCTGGGACAGCTCTGCTCTGCTGCGTGCGCTGCTGGCCTGGCTGAGGCTTGGATGTCCATGGAGACCTGCACAAGCCATGGAAGCAGTGGCGGCTGGGAAATGGAGTCCACTGCTGACTGGATCCAGCCCGTGGGCTGGACATTCCTTATCCCTGGTATAGAGCAAGCAAGACTGACAGCCCTTCAGGGAGACTTTTTTCAGGCAGGGATTGGGAGGCTGGTATTTCTCTGTCGTAGTTTTCCTTTGACCTGTTGTAAAAATGCAGTGGTTTTCAAACTTGCTGAAGCCAAAGAACAAACAACTTTCATAAAACTTCTGCCAGTGAACTGCTACCTCTGGCACCACAGCCCATGTGAGCTGATAAGTAGCCAGGCAACCTGGCCCAGCAGTGGTGGCACAGCAACTCCCAACCCATGCAGCCATTACCTCCCAGTCTCTTTGCAGAGCCCCTGATGACCTATAGAGGAACCCCAGGGTTCCATGGAGCACAGCTGGAAAACCAAGACCACTGTTACAGTACCTTGGCTGGCTCCTAAAGAGTGTCCTTTTCAGACAGGAAGTTGATCGTATCCATGAATGCAAGGCTATTTTTTGTGCATATGTCAGTGGCTCCTGCAATATGTTGATGTTTTCCAAAGTGGCAGAAACTGTCTCTACTCTAATGAGCATACAATCTAAGAAAATTAAGATTCCTGAAGGGAAGGTGACATGAAAACAACATGCCAGCTCAGTGATCAGGATACATTACTTACTTACTATTTACATATTTGTTCTGAGTATGTGTCTAGACATCTTCTTTCCATTACAATATTCACCGTGCTACATCTCCATAAATGAGGAATTCTTGTGTGAAATAATGGGCAACTGAGTCAGCTATCTGGGGCTTTGGAGGCTGCTGAGCCAAAAGGAGGAGATGGCAGAGAATGTGTGGGGATTGGTAGTATCACATTTACTATGGCAGCTTATGCTGATGGGTCATGGTCCCAGGGAACAGATCTGGTTGGATAAGATTAGTTAAGTTTTACTTTTCAACCAAAGTCAGGATTGTAAATAATCCAGTTTTATACCAAGGAAAGTTTTTAAAAACATTATTTCCCTTCCTCCCCCAGGATCAGGAAAGTTCCTTCACAAGAGTAATTTCTGTTCAGAAGCTCTCTCCTAGATGGTGTTTCCTAGATGGTAAGATATGCTATGCATATGCATTTCATTCACATACAAGAGCCTGTTATTGCCATTTTACCTTAGGTCTGCCACATCTTCCAGAAAGTAGGATTAGCAGCTAAAATGGACAGTCCCATTTCAGAAAGAAGTGCCAGATTATGGGCACTATGGTTTTTGTCTTATCATGAATAAGTTCTCTCCTTAATGATAATTCCTCTTTTGTTTTCTTTCCTAAATGAAATTGCAACCAAAGGTGGGTCTGAGTTTTTGGATTTGTTTGTTTTGATTTGGTTTTCATCTTTTTCAACTGTGCTACTGCATAAAAAATCCAATCGTGAAGCTAGTTACTGGGCGCTTCTACACGAGATGAATACTGCACATTAACCTAATAACACTGCGCAGTAGTATAGTGGTTATTAATCGTGCTAATAGCCTAGTGCACAGTATTATTAGGCTAAAATGCAGTAAATGACACTAAAAAACTGTGCTGGCTCTACTGTTCAGTAACTCTAGTTACTGTGCATTCAGTTAGTACTTCTTATTAGAGGTACTAAACTAAATGCATAGTAACTAAGGCACATTAATGAATGTGTAGACATGCCCACTCAGTAATATAATGGTCCAAACTGTGTACAGGGGTTAAACAGACATCACATTTAGTGAAAAACAACTGCAAAATGCTTCCAGTTATAGTGATTTAAGTTGCTAAAAAACTAGGCAAGTGATTAAACTATTTACATGGTGATTTTCCCTTCTTGTTCTCCTCGTGTTGTGAATAGATTGTAATTTTCTTGAATTTATTATTAATTTAAGAACTATTAATGATTAGGCAGCGATTTGAACTACAGTTGCTTCACAGGCACTTTGTTGTGAGTATTAGATACTCAGATTTTGAGCTGATTTGAATGGGCATGTAAATCATATGATAGCTCTTTGGTCTGGTTAGAATGGAACTCTATGTATCAGGTTTGTGGTATGGCTGCCACTTAATCTGAAATTTTCCTACCATGCTTTTATGTTATATACTTATAATTTACTGTTTCTATGAAAATTCCTGGCAATAATATAATTTCTAGACCATTAGTGGAAAACGGTTATGGCAGGGTGAAGGACAGGGGGAATATGAGTTTTTTTGTCAGAATGAACATGTGTTTAGCAGGATTTGTCAGGCACTACTAACCAAAGAGGTAAGGGTTACCTACCTCCTTTGTAAAATGCTTTGAGGTATACTGATGAAAATTGCTGTATAAGACTTGGACACTATTAATAAACTTGACAATGGCCCTCAGATTTATTCCTCTGTAATTATGATGTATATTTGTGTTTGAATTTTAATGCCATGGTTGGTTAAACTCTGCCTTTGCAATGTCTGTCTATGAAGACAGGAGCACGTACATGATGAACCAAATTCAGTCCTTGTACAAGCTGACCTGACTCCAGTGAGGCCAAGGTTGTCTAACGCTAGGGCTAGCCAAACCTTAGTTTACCTTGTGCATTCTGTTCTGCTCAGTCCCTCTTTTTTTAACCCATCTCAGTATTTTTCCTTTTCTTGCAGCAACTTCTGCTGATCGTTTTTACCGCATTGACAGATCTCAGGTAATTCTCCCTCCAGTTACTGTTTTTTAAAGTTATGCCACATTTGTTCCTGTATGTCCTAAAGTTTTACCAATACCTTGCAGAAAACTGAAAAATATTCTGGGCCACCTTCTTAGACTGAGACAGCTCCACTGAAAATTTATTCCAGCTGATGTTCTATCCTTCTATCTACAAATAAGCTGATATATAAACCAGTTTTACACGTTCCTCTTTCTTATCCTCTATTACTAAGGACATCCGCATGAAAGCAGAATCTTTAAGAGTTTATCTCTCCTGCTGTTCATAACTCACCTGAAATCCTAATCCTCTGCCTATGACATTGGATGTCTGTGGAAATTATATGAAGTTACAAATTGCAAATTGTGGTTACAGCTGTTTAAAATGCTCACAAGAAAACCAGAAACGATATATAACTCCACTAGTTTAAGGCTTTGGGACAGATAATCATATAATATTTTTTGAAAGGCTCATTTAGAATTGTACCTCATGCATTTGATTTTGGATTTAGTTTTTAATCACAATAGGCTACTTGACGGTTTTGTACCGACATGCAAAATGTGACTGTAATATGCCAGCCATCTTCATCTTTGTCCCTTTCTGGACCATGTAAAATGGACCAGGGCTGTCCAGCTGGTAGCTTGTGGGCCACATGTGATCCAAGAGGGGTTAAACTGGAGCTCCCATGCAGTTACCACTTTCCTTGCAGTTCTTGTTGCAGCGGCACGTAGGGCTCCAGGCTCCACTTCTCTCCCTCCAGCTTTTGCTGCTTACCCATGCCCCAAGGATCGGGGTGGTGCAGCCCACAGCCAGGTAGCTGAAATGAGGGCTGCTTGCATGTGCAGTGCTGTGGTGGGGAGGAGCGGCTTCCTGGGGGACCATGGACACCTAAAATAGACCTATCAGCCTGTTCCTGTCTCCCCAATCCAGGGGAGCTGTTGTCAAGTCTAGGCAGTTAAAACTGTTGCTTCCAGATGCTGAAATCTTGGTTCAATTCCCTACACATTTCCTGAAAGGGATGTCTGTACACAAGACACTGTTTTGACACAAAAGCAGGTGTTAGCACTGATGAGGTGCTACTTTAGTCTTTGGGGAATTTAAAATTAATCCTCATAGTCAAGGTGAGGAAAATGAGCCCAAACATATCAGAGCAAATAAACTGTTGGCTCGACCCCCTAGGAATATGGTACTGCTGAGTTCTTTGCACAGTTGGGATTATTATCTGTAAAGCTGATGATTTTCCCCACTATGTCCTTGATCCCCCTATGTCCCTGTCTCCATGGGATGGAAGGTCAGGATTCATGATGGTTCACCAAGACAGGACTACAGGTGGACTCCCTCACCCCTTACCTTGGTAATCCTAGAAAGAGAAAGGGTAACAAAATATCTGAGCCTTCCTCTGTCTCTCAGGGGAGCTGCAAGAAAAGGCAGAAGGGAGGGCATGAGCTAAAAGTAGGGCATGGAGAAGAAGAGGAGAAATTATGGAAATGTAAAACAGGAGCAGCAACAACAGCACCAGGCTCTGAAATACTCTCCTGTACTAAGGTCATTTCTAGCCTGCAGGTGTGTGCTGCAGACCTGATCCTTGACAGCAGTGATTCAGCCACAAATGTAAGCCTTAGCTGTCTCTGTGGATATTTCAGTTATTCTCTGGGAGACGTCACACAGCTGTTGGCAAAACATTAAATAAAGACCAGTTGAGGCACTAAAGAGAGGTGTAACTGGCCCTTTAAGCATTGTTATAGACTTGATACTCACAGCTCACTTAAAACAAAATCCTGGCCCTGGGGAAGTGAATCTGATATTTGCCATTGACTGTTTGTTAGGATTTCACTCACTTCCAATGTGAGGTGAGGTTATACCCACACACCCTCATCCACTCACCCACACATGCATACCCCAGGAGACTGAAGTGGGTAACCTGCAGGACAGGGCAACTTTTGCTTAGCTTTCCGCCAGCATGGCTTCTTGACAGAGGGATGACAATGATGACTTATTATTCATGGTTTATTCCATTCTAACAGGAACATTTGCACTTTGTGACGGAAATTTCGCAGGACGAGATTTTTATCCTGGACCCTGAGCTGGTGGTGTCGCAGCAGGTGGGGACACCTCCAGGAATGCCTGATCTGGTAGTGGAACAGGCCTCTGGGTGAGCACTTCCTTTCCCGTGTTGGGTTTTGGTCTTTTGCAGCTTTCCCAGGGTGGCTTTTCCATTCTTATGCTCAGGATAGGTTGGGGAAAGGCAGTTATTAAATAAGGACCTGGGTAAACAGATATAATGCTAAAAAAAAAGAGCTCTTTCTCTAAGGCATAGGTTCACATACTGTTTCCTGCAGTCCTGAAGTGGCCTGCAGACCCCAGGCATGATAAAGGGTATCTATTTTCTTTTTTCCAATGGCTGGATCAAAAACTCCTGGGCTAATCCCCCTCACTGCATAAGCAAAAAAAGTGCTAAGAATGAATGGATGTACTTGATTGTGAAAGGTGATCTCTGAGGAGAGAATTGGTTTTTGCTTTCTCCTTGTTTTCTTAGAATACCAGATCGGTGGAACCCAGCAGTTCGAAAGCGGATGCTGAGTGACAGTGGCCTGGGCAAGATTTCCCTGCACTACGAGGTACCTGAAAAACAAAAGGACGCCAGCCAGACATACATGCTGCAGTAAGAGCCCTCTGCGTTTCTCTGCTTGATGCTGCGCTGTCACTGCCACCACTGGCATTTTTAGCAACTCTAAAATGTGATAGGTTACATTGATATGATAAAATAAATGGATTCCCTCAATTTCTCTCTCTCTCTCCTTCTGCTCCCTTCTGCTTCATCCTCCTCCATCTGTTATTTTCCTTTCTTCCCCAGATTTCTTTCCTCTTTACTATTAAAATGATAGACTTAGATTTCTAAAGCAACTCATTTTTTTGTGTACCTCAAATTCTGGATGCCCAGCTGGAGGAAATTTGAAGTGAGCTGGTTTTCAGAAACAGCTACATATCAAGAACCTTGTTTTTTCTAGCACTGGCAAAATACATTTGACATGTAGCTCCTTAGCTGTCCCAAAGTATCTTCAGGCAGGCCTTGTTAAATTATTTTTTGCTCCCATAATGAAACATGTTCCTCTCTACCAACATCATGCCACTATGCTTAGGGATAACTTAATAATTTGGGGGAGAATTAATGAAATCATCCTTCAAGTTAAAACCCACACTTCATTGACTCATTTTATATAAATACATCATGTGGCTATATATGAGGAACTTTGATTCCTCACTTTTTGGTACACAAGTGGTGCTCAACTACCTGTTTCTTTCAAATGAGCTTTTCAAAGCCAACAAAAGAATTTAGCCACTTATCAGCCACTAAAACAGAAATGTGTAGTGTGTGGCTGAATTCAATTTAAAAAGTCATCTTTTTTGCTCTAGCTAGTGGCTTATATTGATGTGTGTCAGTCCTCTTTTATATTTCCTCTCAATTGATGCTCCCAGGGCCAGGGCTTTTATGGAGCCCAAAAGTCAGTTATGACTAGGAAGGGAACAACAAGATATAAAAGTCACGGCGTGGGTTTTAGTTAATCCTCCCTTAAATCACTAATAACTATAAGTATAGATATGGAAAGGGGTGGCTGGATGCCTGTTGGTTAGTACTTTGCTATATCTCATAGGAAGATTTTGGTTAAGTTCAGGGTCTTGATATTTTGCTCCTCTACATCTACCACTGTAACTGTGAATATTGAAGAGGAAGCCTGATCAGCTTAAGAGTGTCTGAAGTTTTCCTCTGACAAGGATGGAGGGCTTTGAAATTAGAACATGTGAAGCAGGAAGAAATAAAAATGATGGGTAGTAATCCCACGGGAGTGGAGTAAATATGGTTAGATGTGGAAAAAGTCCTAGTTGCTGCGATGAATGATATAAATTAAATGTGACTGGAAATATTTACATGGGTGGAATCATGGAGTTTATCAAACATTAGTCCCTATAGATAAGGTTACCTGATCTATTCCATTGTAAAGCTGCATTTTCAGTTGCTTATAACTTCCGTTGTTTGGATTGATATTTTTCCATGCCAGGCATCTGCCTCTTGCTTCCATTTTTTCTACTTATTTATTTGGAAAGTTTCAGCTAAAACAGTGTAGTTGTTTCTGAGAGTGAAATTAGGAGAAAATTGTCATTTTGTGCATGTTATTGTATTGATACGTTTGTTTCATTAAGAAACTCTAGGTCTCACAATGTTTTGGAAGAAGTCTTTGGAGGCTTGAAATTTGCTAGAGGTCTCACCTGGGTCCCAGAGATGTGCTTCTTGTTGTCTCTGTCAATATCATCCTGAATTTGACCAAGTAATAACTTTCTGACAAATATCAGTAAGTATGTACTTAGTTAAGACTTGTTGTTCTGGCAACAAATTTCTCCAAAGTTTTGTCTCGATGGAGCACGTCCCAATACAGGGCTGTAGGGGCTAAGCAGGACTTTTCTACAATTATTGCTTCTTGTGGCGCTGAGGAGCTTACAGTGCCAAGCATGGGGACTAAGAGAAGGGAGACTAATTTAGTAGGATTTCCTGTTATTGGCACTTATAGGTAGCAAGGAGGAGGGAAACAACCACAGTAGAATGAACAGCCAGTGTGTGGGGAGGGGTTGGAGTGGGTGTGGGAAGGATCATGGAGGTGGGCAGGCAGCAGAGGAACTGGGGGACAGGAGATAGTAGGTGTGATGTGTACAAATGCAGGGAATTCTGGACTATATACATGCAGATAGAAAGGGAGCAGGAAGTAAGCAACAGATGTGGAAATGAGAGAGCAAGAAGATGCCAATATACAGAGGCTCTGGATAGCAGCTGAAAAGTTGAGAAGAAGCCAGGATGGGAAGAAGGAAATGTAACAGAAGGGAAGGGGAAGAAGGAACTGGGGGCATGGATAGGAGCAGGATGAGAAGAGTGTTTAACCACAAGAGTGCGCTCGACTGTAGAACCTGGAGTTACAGCTTCTTATGCGACTTTTTTCAGCATGCCACTCTTTCATTCAGATAGGCATGCTCTGGCATTAGTTCCTGTGGGAGAGAGGGCAAGACATTGAAAGCAACCTTTGCAAATGGCTGTCAGTGGCACATCTTTTTTTTCTGGATGGCCAAAAAGACACGTGCAGCCTGATTTCCAGAAGGACTGACCACCCACAGTTGCAACATAGTGTTCTGCTTTCAACATATTAAATGCTGTAAAAGTATTAAATACTTTGCAAAATCTGGCCTAAAGTATCTCAAGTTATGCACATACAATTAAAGGATTCATTTTTGACAAATTTGGTCTTAATCTCCCTGTGTTTTAGCCCTGTTTATAAAGTGGAGATGATAATAAATACCACCTCACTTCACAGGAGCTCATGAAGATAAATTCATAAATGTTAGAGAAGCACTCAGGTACTGCCAAAAGAACATTGCACAGGAGGAACATTTCCTAGGAGGAAATCAATTTTATATTCAGTTCAGTGTTGTAATGATATACAAGAAATAAGATCTAGTGTATGATAAAACATTTAGTGTTTTATCATACACTAAATGTGAATGATAAAAAATAATAATGAAAGCTATCCATGTATTCACTGATGCAGGGGTCCTGTGGAAAAAAAACAGCAGAGGCCATGTAATTAAAAACCACATTATAATGCATACACATGAGGGAGCCAAATCAAGCTTTTACAGACCATCTTAATTCCGGTGTTTGTTAGCTTTTATGTTCTTGACTTTTCATCCCTAATGTTATTTCAATCTAGTTTTGTTTTTATAATATATTTACAAAACACCTTTTAGGTCTACCTTTTCTATAATATTCATATAAAACTCCTTTCTACTGTGGTCTCTGAAGGCAGCATACAAACTCTTACACGGGGTTCATTCATTCAGGTAACTTTTTTCCAAATATAACTTATGTGGAGGATTTTAGTAAGTCAGAATACAATAACACAAAGAAGAAAACTGATTAGATACAGGGGATACCTATTTATTTCAGTGTTCCAGCAGTAGACATGAGTGATCAGGGCTGTGGTTTAGACCTCATCTAAAATACAGCATGACACCTCCAGCTATAAACCTAATATCCCTTAGTATCGCACAAGGGCATGACTTTGGTCCTCACTCTGAGGGAGGAGAGCCATCAACTGAATCACTGTTTCTGCAATACTCTGGATTTTCCTTGGAGGTCATACCTTTTTCAAGCACTGACTTGGCCTGACCCATCTTAGATCATGACAGCAGGTTAGATCACAGCTGGAAGGAGTATGGCTGCAGGCACCTCGGAGCATCTGTGGCATAAGTCTGTGCTTCTCTTGAAAGTGGAGTCTTACTTTTTGAAAAGAGGGGGATAGTTGAAAAGACCAGCCATGCATGTAAACAAGGATACGCTTTAAATTACTCCAGTCAGGATAGAAGTAAAAGAAGAAGATACAGAGAGAGCAATTTGAAAATAATTACGTTGTTTGGAACTGATCCTACTTTTAAGCCCTTGAGGTAACAGGAAATTTGATTTCAGTGGTTCCCAGGCAGCGGTCTTTTGTGGGAGAAAATTAATTACCCTTTTGTTTTTAATTAAGTGAGCTTTCTATTAGTTATTTTTCAGGTGGCATCTGATTAATGATATTTCAAGTTCCTTGCCTTTCCCCCCACCCTTTCTGCTTGCCCCTTGAGATGGAAGAGTTGTGTGTCCCACACAGGGAGAGATAGGAAAGGCTGGTATCTAATCTTAGTGCAGTGACCAGGAACTGAACCATGTTTTAGTTTAATAGGAACATAGGACTGATGTGTAAAATGCATCCACAGCACCTGTGAAGAGATTTGGTTAGGAGAGAAGTGCTTGTACTAGCCCTACTTATACACGCTAGTCCAGTCCAGCAAAATATGTAATTAGGTGCTTCACATACAGGTAGTCTGACTAATGCAAACCCTTCTCATCTGGTCAAATGCAACTTGTTGGACAGACATGGAAAATCATGCACCAAACTGTGCTAGGCTTGCTGAGGGCTGTTTGATAGGTTTGTGTGCGTGGGTGTGTGCTCTGAGCAGCTGCTTGCTGATTGATTGCTCGCTGGGTGTGACAGAGGGCCCTAACAAAGTGGCCTACCCAGTCCAAGCCCAGGAGAGGTATATAAGGAGGCAGTCCAAGCAACCAGGGAAGCAGTGAAAAGGGAGAAGCTAACAAGACAGTTTGCAAGCAGCTCATTATTTAGTTTGCAGGTCAGTTTGCCACCCTCTCTTTGAAGGGGAGCCTGAAAGGCAAGATTCTTTGATATGTAATTAGGACTGACTAACTACATACTTTTATTTTAGCAGCTGGACCTCAGCAGCTAGACCAAGACTTAAGCCCCTTGTTTAAGTAGAGTCCAGAGTGAGGGGGAGTTTGCTTGGAAACTCTTTCATGTTCCTTTACTGTTAGCTTGCTAAGAGGAAAGACGTTGCAGGGAAAAGGGAACCCTTCAGATCAAGAAACAGCAAACAGGCCAGCTACACAGGAGTTTGCTAGGGAAGGTCTGCTTGGACGGAGAAGCATGAAATGAGAGGCAGAAGATTAGAAGACCCAGAGGCATGGCTGGAGGATGTTGCAATACCAGAGCTACTGCCACTTCCAGCTCTTCCTCTGCTTCCACTTGTGAGGTGTCTGTCTAGGCAGGACCCCACACTGCTGAGGTTTCCACCCATGTCCTGGTTTGGTGATGTGCAGACTGTGGCTTGCAGATTCCTTCCCATGTCAGCCTGCAATGTGAGTGGTGCCTTCTGGTGGTGTCGCTTGGGAGATGGCGAGATTGCTACAGGAGGTGGTAGCAAGGCCCTGAAGCATCCTCCACCATGAGGGCTTCATTGATTACATGCTGGAGGAAACCTCTAGGACCATGGAGGAAGAACTGCCAGAGGTGGTGCTAGAAAAGGAAGAGGGCATAGACTCCCACAAAGGTGGAAGCTGAAAGCATGTATCTTCTGGCAACAAGAAGAAGTCACCATCCACACGTACAGTGGTTTGCCTGAAGAATAGATATGGAGTGCTAGCAACAGAGGAGGAGGAGCACATTCTACTGGTGGAAGAGGCCGGGCCAGGAATCCCCAAGATAGGGAGGATCAAGATCACTGCCACAAAGAGGAAGCAAAAGGTGGTGGTACAGGCAGTGGTAGTTGGAGACTCCTTTCTGTGGGGGATGGAGGGATCCATCTACTAGCCTGACTTGTTGTCCCGGGAGGTCTGTTGCTTGCCTGGAACCTGGATCTGAGATGTCACGGGAGGATTACTGAGACTCATCCAGCCCTCTGACTACTATCCCACATTGCTCATCCATGTGGGCATCAGTGATACTGTCAGAGGTGACCCTGACCAGATCAAGAGTAACTATAGGGCTCTGGGTGCAATGGTAAAGGAGATGGAGGCACAGGTTATTTTTCTCAATCCTTCCAGTGAAGGGGAAGGGCCTTGGTAGGAGTGGATGCATCCTGAAGATCGATGCATGGCTGCACGGGTGGTGTTGTCAGCAGGGATTCAACTTCTTTGTCTGTGGGATGCTGTTCCAAGCAAAAAGATTGCTGAGGAGAGTCTAGAACCACCTGACGAAGAAAGGGAAGAGCATCTTCGCAGACAGGCTTGCTAACGAGGACTTTAAATTAGGTTTGCTGGGGGATGGAAAACAAAGCTCTGAGGTAAGTGGGAAAGCAGGGGACCTGGAGGAAGCAGAAGCAGGAAGGGGTAATATCAGAGGCCTCGTTCTTTCTGAGAAAGTAGGGCAGTCAGCTAGTTACCTCAGGTGTCTGTACACGAATGCATGGAGCCTGGGAAACAAGCAGGAAGAACTGGAAATCCTTGCATAGGTGATGCATAGGGGGAAACATGGGGGGGCACGTGCCCCTCCTGAGATTGGCCCTCGCCAGCCGGGGAGTGGGGAGTGCTGCTGGGGGACCGACCCCCTCCCCCTGGTCGGTGACCGGTCGCTGGTAACCCCCTACAGTCAGGACGCACCAGTTGCCCATGAGTCCTTGCACAGTCACAGAACTATGATGTGATTGGAATATCAGAGACTTGGTAGAGCTCGCATGATTGCAGCACTGTCATGGATGGGTATAAACTGTTCAGGAAGGCCAGGCAGGGGAGAAGAGGTGGAGGAGTTGTGCTGTATGTAAAAGAGCCATATGATTGCTCAAAGCTCCAGTATGAAACTGGAGATAGACCTGTTGAGGGTGTCTGGGTTAAGATTAGAGGGGAGAGCACCAAGGGTGATGTTATGGTGGGTGGCTGCTATAGACCACCAGACCAGGAGGATGAGGTGAATGAGGCTTTCTTCAAACAACTAGCAGAAGTTTCCTGATCACTGACCCTGGTTCTCATGGGGGGACTTCTATCAACCTGACATCTGCTGGGAGGGCAATACAGCAGTGCACAGACAATCTAGGATGTTTTTGAAGAGTAATGGAGACAACTTCCTGGTGCAAGTTTTGGAGAGACCAACTAGGGGCCATGTTCTTCTTGACCTGCTGCTAACAAACGGAAGAATTGGTGGGGGATGTATAAGTGGATGGCAAGTTGGGCAGCAGTGACCATGAGATGATTGAATTCAGGATCCTGACAAAAGAAAGGATAGAGAGCATCAGAGTATAGACACTGGACTTCAGAAAAGCAGACTTTGACTTCCTCAGGGAACTGATGGGCAGAATCTCCTTAGAGGCCAGTCTTGGGGGGGAAAAGGAGTCCAGGAGAGCTGGTTGTATTTTAAAGAAACTTTATTAAGGGCACAGGAACAAACCATTCCCATGTGCAGGAAGAACAACAAATGTGGCAAGTAACCAGCCTGGCTTAGCAGAGAACCCTTCAGTGAACTTAAACACAAAAAGGAAGCTTACAAAAAGTTGAAGGTTGGACAGAACTAGGGAGGAGTATAAGAATATTGCTTGGGCATGCAGGGATGAAGTCGGAAAAGCCAAAGCGCAATTGCAATTGCAGCCAGCAAGGGATGTGAAGGGTAACAAGAAGACTTTCTACAAGTGTGTTAGCAACAAGAGGAAGGTCAAGGAAAATGTGGATCCATTACTGAATGGGGGAGGCAACAGCTAGTAACAGAGGATGAGGAAAAGTCTGAAGTGCTCAGTGCCTTTTTTACCTTGGTCTTCACAGGCAAGATAAGCTCCCAGACTACTATAGTAGTACAGTTTGGGGAGGAGGTCAGCAGCCCTCAGTGGTGAAAGAACAAGTCAAGGACTTTAGAAAAGCTGGACATGTACAAGTCCATGGGGCCAGATGCAATGCATCCAAAGCTGCTGAGGGAGTTGGCTGATGTGATTGCGGGGGCACTGGGGATTATCTTTGAAAACTTGTGGTGACCGAGAGAGGTCCTGGATGATTGGAAAAAGGCAGTTTAAGAAAGGGAAGAAAAAGGATCCTGGGAACTACAGACCAGTCAGCCTTACCTTAGTCCACAGAAAAATCAGGGAGCAGGTCCTCAAGGAATCTATTTCTAAGCACTTGGAGGATAAGAAGATGATTAGAAATAGTTAGCATGGATTCACCAAGGGCAAGTCATGCTTGACCAGCCTGATTGCCTTCTATGATGAGATGACTGGCTCTGTGGATGCGGGGAAAGCAGTGGACATATTATACTTTGACTTTAGCAAGGCTTTTGGTACCATCTCCCACAGCATTCTTGCAAGCAAGCTGAGGAAGTACAGGTTGGATGAATGGACTGTAAAGTGGATGGATTGTTGGGCTCAATGGGTAGTAATCAATGGCTCAACGTCTAGCCGGCAGCTGGTATCAAGTGGAGTGCCCCCGGTGTTGGTCCTGGGGCAAGTTTTGTTCAATATCTTCACTAATGACATGGAAGATGGGATGTATTGCAGCCCTCAGCAAGTTTGCAGATGACACCAACCTGTTGGGTATAGTGGATACATTGGAGGGTGGGGATAAGATTCAGAGTGACCTAGACAAATTAGAGGACTGGGCCAAAAGAAATCTCATGAGGTTCAACAAGTGCAAGTACAAAGTCCTGCACTTAGGATGGAAGAATCCCATGCACTGCTACAGCCTGTGGACTGATTGGCTAAGCAGCAGCTCTGTAGAAAAGTACCTGGAGGTTACAGTGGACAATAAACTAGATGAGTCAGCAGTTTTAGCCAAGAAGGCTAACAGCATAGTGGGCTGCATTGGTAGGAGCGTTGCCAGTGGATCAAGGGAAGTAATTATTCCTCTCTATTCAGCACTGGAGAGGCCACATTTGGAGTATTGTGTCTAGTTTTGGGGCCCCACTATAGAAAGTTGGAGGGAGTACTATGGACAAGTTGGAGGGAGTACAGCAGAGAGCACTGACAATGGTTTGGTGGCTGGGGCACATGTGTTATGAGGAGAGGCTGAGGGAACTGGGTTCTTTTAGTTTGGAGAAGAGAAGACTAAGAGGGGATTTGATAGCAGCCTTTAACTACCTGAAGGGTGGTTCAAAAGAGAATGGAGCTAGACTGTTCTCAGTGATGTCAGAACAAGGAGCAGTGGTTTTAAGTTGTAGCAAGGGAAGTTTAAGTTAGATATTAGGAAAAACTTTCCCACTAGGAGGGTGGTGAAGCGTTGGAACAGGTTACCTAGAGAATTGGTGGAATCTCCATCCTTGGAGCTCTTTGAGGCCCAGCTTAACTAAGCTCTGGCTGGAGTGATCTTGTTGGAGATGGTCCTGCTTTGAGCACTGGGATGGACTAGATGACCTCCTGAGGTCCCTTCCAACCCTCATTTTCTATGATTCTAAGATAATATGTGGAATGCGGAAGGGATACATTTGGTCTCTGGCAGTGGACCATAGTGAGGATCAGTGCTTCCTAGGAAGTCATAGTTTCATAGTAGCTAGGGTCAGGAGGGACCTGAACAGATCATTTAGCCTGACCCCCTGCCACAGGCAGGAATGAATGCTGGGTTCACAAGACCCCAGACAGGTGATCATCCAACCTCCTCTTGAATATGCCCAAGGTAGGGGTGAGGACCACTTCCCTGGGAAGTTGGTTCCAGACTTTGGCCACCCTAACTGTAAAATATTGCCTTCTGATCTCCAACCTAAACCTATTCTCCATCAGCTTATGACCATTGTTCCTCATCACCCCAGGTGGTGCTGGGGAGAAAAGAGCTCTGCCTATTTGCTGTTGATCCCCCTTGATGAGCTTGTAGGCAGCCACCAGGTCCCCCCTCAGCCTCCTCTTGCTGAGGCTGAACAGGTTCAGGTCCTTCAGTCTCTCCTCGTAGGGCCTGTCCTGCTGCCCTCTCACCAAGCAGGTGGTCCTCCTCTGAACCCTCTCCAGGCTGGCCACATCCCTTTTGAAGTTTGGTGCCCAGTACTGGACGCAGTACTCCAACTGCAGCCTGACCAAAGTCGGATAGAAGGGGAGTATCACCTCTCTGGACCGGCTTGAGATGCAGCCGGTTTAGTTTTAGCATTTAGGGGCCTCATTTTGGGCAAAACTCAAACTGTTTCCCCAGTTTCCCCAGCAGTTTGAGTGCCCTTGTGCCCCCTAGAAAATGAGACCCCAGGAGTCCTGTCTCAGCATCCCTCCCATTCCCACTTCCTTCCCACTGTTCCCTTGACAGCTTGGGGTTTCCTCCCAGGTGGAACTCTGGCCACTTGTGGTCCTCTGCCCCCTCAATTCCACTGCCCCCCCCCCCCCCCCCACACACACACACAATGTCCCAGTCCTGTCCCCCTGATGGCCTGAGATGCAAGTCCATTGTCTGGGAATAATACCGACAGAGCACTAAAGCCTTCTGGCTAGAGGGTCAGCTGTTGTAGAAAAGAAAGAAAAGACAGCACCAAAAGGAGGCAAGCTGTAATGAATACATGAGAGAGGTTGGTTATACACTAAATGAAAGAATGTCCTCAGCAAATTCCTTCATCTCCATTCACCTGGAGAGAGACATAGTAACTTCTATGGCATCTGCCCAGCTGTTATGTCAGAATGTGTCCAGAGCTGTGAGATGTGTTATCTAAGTACAGCGCTTGGCTTGTGAAGGGTGGGGAAGGTGGGCCAGAACACCATCTAGTCCTGTTACTGAGAAGAAGAAAAATGCCTACAGGGGCTCAAAGACAGCAACAACACTTTATACTAAGTGGACATTAATTAGCTAGTAATACCATCCAGCCACTACTTTGTGAAGCAATTATAACTTAATTCCTGAGTGGGGAGAAAAGTGAGGCTGAAGGTCAAGTGCTTTATTGCAGCTGAAGGAATTGGATAGTTGCTGAGGAAATCAGTGTGATAGTACAGATGTTACAAGGGTTTTTAAAAGAAAATTGTGTGTAGTACAAGGTGAGAGAAAATCGTATTGGGGATATGAGCTCAAGTATGGAATGAAAGAGAAAAGCTCTTAGAGTGATACATTTCTGAAAATATGAAAAGGTGATGTGCAGTTTGAAAATTCCATGGGGGAGTTTTTAGTGATCAGTGAGCCTTTGAGGGTTGCTTCAGCTGAGCATTTAAAAATTCAGATGTTTCACTAGATGTTTTACAATCTAAAAGCAGAGCTGGAAGCCTCACAAAGCTAGTTTTCAAATATGCTCAGTCTATTGTAAAAATGTCAGTATTACCTATTGAAAAGTTTGGTGCCCATTCAGTTAAAGCTGTGGCTGCAAATTTGAGAGATGGAGTATTCTTATTTCATCTAAGCCATGTACACATGCTTAGAAACAGAATTTCCAGGCTTGCTTTACGTCATAGATTAGACTACAGTCACGGTTTTCAATGAAATCATACTTAGAGGGTGACACATCAAATTTAGCATGTCATCTACTTATACTCTCTCTTGTCTGATGTCATTAGACACATTACACACATTAGCATGATGAGATGGAATTTCTCTTTCTTTCTACTTCTTTTTCTCTCTTACATCTATTGGCCTTTAATTTCTTTCCACCATATCATTCTTTACTGTTTTAAAATAAGCTTCTAAGGAGCTACTGTCATTACCTTGCTGTAGAGCATCAGCAGGGCACACCTGCATTCTAGCACATTTGCCAAGATGAGCAGGGAAAGGGAGAAAAAATTGAAAATGAACAGAAGGTTGGGGGCTCAAAGATAGGAAGAGGGGACACCGAAGGAATAGATAATGGCAGAGAGAAATTCAGAGAGAGAGAGAGAGAGAGGAAAATATCAGAAAAAATATTTAACTGAAAGATTTCAAATGGATAAAAAATTACTAGGCTAAACAACAAGATCCCTGAGAATGAGGGAAGAGTCTAATCCTGCCTCTCAACGGCTAAATGCAGAGATTCGTGGGGTTTAGGGGGAGGTTAAATTGTGTTAAAAATGGCCACCTAATCTAATTTAGTTTGCTCCAGTGTGGACTTTACACTTAGGCCTCCAATCACTCAGTGATTGGAAATCAATCTAAATTTGGAACTGTACAGAAGTTCTGCACACACAGACCACTCTAAAAATGGTGGAACCTAGTCTAAGACAAAACTGGATCGATGTATACTCAAACTGAATCGATCTAGGTTAGACCAGTCCCTCAAAATTCTATACAGTTACCTGCACAGCCCAAGGGCTGGGAAAGCCCTGCCATTGGCTCTAGCCCCAGGGCTGTGCTTTTCCTACCCCTTTCCTGGTATCGAGCTATTTTTAGCCCCCCCTGCCCCTTGCCATCCCCCTCCTCAACCCCCATATGATAAGCCAGTATGAGTGCTGCTGGTTTTATCAGCGTTCACCGCTGCCAGGAGCCAAGGGAGTAAGTCCTGGTGGAGTGAGGGTTGGGGGTATAGGTTTTGATGGGGGGGAAGTTGGGGGGCTAAAAACAGCCCTTGGTTCCCCCAGAGCCCCCCTATGGACTCTGTGAGCACCCCTGATCCCACCAAATCCTCCTGAACCCCAGCAACCCCCTGTAGATTGCGCCTGCCCCCTCAATCCCTCTGATCCCTCCTATGGATCATCTCTGATTCCCCCACAGATGACATCTGCCCCCCATCACTCCCATGGATCACATCTGCTGCCCCATCTCCCCACAGATCCTGCTTACCCCTCCATCGCTCCTGCAGATTCTGCCTGCCCCCCATCCTATCACAGATGCTGCCTGCCCTGCCATCTCCCCAGTCACTCCTGCAGATCCTGCCTGCCCCTCCCATTCCCCCTGCAGATCTTGCTTGCCCCCCACCAATCCCCCCACAGACCCCCTGATTCCCCTCATCCCGAAAGATCTTAAATCAGGTGGCCATTTCTAATGCAATTTAATGCCCTCCTAACCCACTCCACAAATGTCTGCACTTAGCCTTACAGTCATTGGCAGAACTCCCATTAATTTCAGCAGGAGCAGAAGGCTGACAGGAGGCTGGTGTGGCAATATCTTAATTATGGATAGAAATTAAAATTTATCCACTACTGGGAAATCTCTCCTTTAAATTGTTGCTGCACATCTTCTCCCACTCCCTTTTTGTGAGACTTTCTAGTTTTACTCACTAGTGGCCAGAACCCTGGAAAAGCTTCCAGTTATTAACTGCAAGTGACACCTACTAAACAATTTATTTTTATTGTGAGTGCTGGTTCAGTGCTTATCACAATTGGGCTGGGGCCTCCAGGTGCAATTGCAATACAAATAAATTACAGTAACAGAGATTTTCTTTTATGTGACAAGGGAAAACTGGTGTTTTTGAGTCTTAAATGTCATTGTTTAAAGTCCCTAACATGATACACTCTTCATACATCAGTGAAAATCATACTGTTCTCCTTCACTAAAATATTCCATGCTTAAGTTTTCTGGAAGGTTTTCCTCTGCATGTGCTTGAAGATCACCATTTTATCCTGTTTATTGAAATTAGAATGTTTTGAAACAAACACCTATTCTCCATTGGACACAAAGACAATTGGGCTAGGGGCAGACATAGCACATAAATTGGTTTAAGTGATCAGAAACTGGTTTAAACCTGTAACAGAACAGATGTTCAGTGCGCATAAACCAGTTTGAAAATGGCTGAAACTGGTTTGAGATGATAAACCTGGTTGAATGTGGTATCAGACTTAACTGATTTGGCTCAAACTGGTTTATGCAATGTCTGTCCCAGACCCCTTGCTGGTTTAAGCTAAACCAGACTCCCCCAGCATCCCAGCATGCTCTCTGGGCTGAGCAGGGCTTTCTGCTCCACAGCAGGGCTGGTCCCTCCCATCTACTCCCTGGCTGGAGCTCCAGAGGCTGGGCTACTTTCCCCCTCCCCTCACAACTCCCTGCTAAGCAGGAATTCCCCGCTCCCCTCTGCTTGCTGAGGAGGTGTCTGTGTATTAGTTAGCAGACCACATGCTATCTACGGTCTGTGCTGAATCAACAGGCAGAATCAACAAGTAGCTGGTAATGTCCCTCTGCTGTTTTTTTAATTGGGATAGATAAACACTGTTATCAGTTCCTGGCTGGGCTAATCACAGTGTCCTGCCTGAGCCTGGCCATGCCCCCTTCAGGTCCATGCTGTAGAAGGAAGAGAGGGCCTCTCTAGCACCCCCCCTGGCTTGTAGTCTGAGCCACTAGACTAACCTGCAAAGATTGAATCAGTTCAGGCTTTTGGAATGTCTGTCCCTAGCTTTGGTTCTCTTAGGTCTCCATCTTGGAAGTGGGTCTCCTACTACTCTGGCAAAGGAATTTCTGATCACCCTTATTTTTCTTGTACAATTTTATGATTGGTGCAGCAACAGAAATTAGAGAAGATCTTGGAGTACATCGGGAATTTTCAAAAGTTTCACTGAATTTGATTAAAGAAGAATTGTTTTATAGACTGACAAATAATAGCAAAGCGTTACAGGAAACTTTAATCCTTGACTAGATAAAATGGTATAAAATAGTCTTTTATAAAGATACCTCCATTTCTAAAATCAAAACCAGCTCATAGTAGCCAGAATCTCTTTGATAAAAAGAGGGAAGATTTGTTTTAGTTTTGTTTTGCAGAAGAGTATTGAACATAAGAAGAGCTATTTTTAGACTGTAGCGCTGGAAAAATATGTCCCTGTGGAAAAGATCTGCTTCCCAGGGAAATTCATTTTATTCCCAGTTTGATTCCAGAAAAAAAGAAAAAGGTTACTGGGCTCTCTCTTGTCTTGCTGTTGTTATTTCAGAAAACTGCATCCTGTAGGCCTACAGGAGTTTCATAGAGAAAATGGCTGCTGCTAGAGGCTTCTGTGTCTCTGGGAAGCTAAATTCAATGTCCATTTTTTGTAATATTTTCCTTAGAAAATAAATTCTTTTGCTTCTAGTACAACTAGAAGCAACTGGAAGGTCAGTTTTAGGCTTCAGATAAAGGGCGTACTTCTGTCTCAATACGTTATATTAAAAGAGGCAAAATAAGAAATATGCTTAGACTGGTGGTCTCTTCCCTCAAAGGCCTGTCTTCAGCCAGCATTCTACTGCTTTGACATTTCTGTCTGCTTTGTTCCTTTCCACTTTCATAGAATCATAGAAAGTTAGGGTTGGAAGGGACATCAGGAGGTCATCTAGTTCAACACCCTGCTCAAAGCAGGACCACCCTCAACTACATCATCCCGGCCAAAGCTTTGTCTAGCTGGGGTTTGAAAACCTCTAAGGATGGAGCTTCCACCACCTCTCTGGGTAACCTGTTCCAGTGTTTTATTACCATCCCAGTGAGAAAATTCTTCCTAACATCTAACCTAAACTGCCCTTGCTGGAACTTGAGACTGTTGCTCCTTGTTCTGTCATCTGCCACCACTGACAACAGTCTAGCTTCATCCTTTTTGGAACCACCCTTCAGGCAGTTGAAGGATGCTATTAAGTCCCCTCTCAGACTCCTCTAGACTAAATAAGCCCATTTCCCTCATTCTTCCCTTATAAGTCATGTCCCCCAGCCCCCTCGCCATTTTTGTTGCTCTCCACTGGGCTCTGCAATTTGTTCACATCCTTTCTATAATGGGGTGCCCAAAACTGAACATAGTACTCCAGATGTGGCCTCACCAGTGCTGAATAGAGGGGAAGAATCACTTCCCTTGACCTACTAGCAACACAGTGTAGCTCAGTATCCTATTAGGCTTCTTGGCAACAAGGGCGCACTGCTGGCTCATATTCAGTTTATTGTCCACTGTAACCCCCAGGTCCTTTTCTGCAGAGCTGGTGCCCAGCCAGTCAGGCCCCAGCTCATACTGGTGCATGGGACTGTTCTGTCCTAAGTGTAGGCTTTGCACTTGTCCTTGTTGAACCTCTTGAGATTTCTTTTTGACCCAATCCTTCAATTTGTCTAGGTCACTCGGAATCCTAGCCCTGTACTCTATGCCATCTTCCAAGTCATTGATGAAGACATTGAACAAAACCAGCCCCAGGACCAAACCCTGGGGCACTCCCATTGATTACTACTCCCTGAGCCTGATGCTCCAGACCGGTTTTTATCCACCTTACTATCCATTCATCCAGCCCATACTTCCTTAGCTTGCCTGTGAGAATGTTGTGGGAGACTGTATCAAAAACCTTGCTAAAATCAAGGCTTTTCCTCGAAAGGGTGTCTCTGTTTCTGTCCATTCCTCTGCATGTCAAATTCACAGCAGATGCCTTTAAATTGTACAGTACAACGTTGCCTTTACTTCCCGCTGTGACCATTCAAAGGGAGTCCAGGGCATAGTAACAACACCTCATGTGACTGACAGAGACGAAAAAGGAATGCCATTCTGAAGGTAAAAACTATAGTCAACAGGGACTGGGCAGCCTCATCAGCTTTATTTTAAATGTGTTTTTGCTTTTCTCAAAATTAGTATAGAAACTTGGTGATTTGGCTCTTCTAGCAGTGAAACCCCTACTAGCATTGGCTGGAAACATAATGATCTTTGATTGTGGGGTATCTACAGAGTGTGATTCTGGTCTATTTCCATCATCCTTCAACCCTCATTTCCTTGAGGAAAACGGTTGATGAATAGTCAGTTGGAGTTCAGAAGGCTCAGAGTTAAGCCAGACATCTTGCTACTATTTTGGAGCAGGCCCTAGCTCCACAAAAAGCCTGATGTTAACCTTCAGGTCACCTGTGATATAGAACTGAGAAAAGAGGAAATCCAATTATGTAAATTCATTCAGGCAGAGACTGTGGCAACAATAAAGTTGATATATATAGGGCGGCTCGTTATTGAGTATGAACAAGGCCTACTAAGCAGTTTAAGGCAAGAGGTTATGAAAACTTTTCTTGCAGCAGCTTTCACTGACCTTTTCCCTCTACAAGTGACTATACCAATGAAAATGAGCAGTAAGGATCACCTAAATTATTCACTGAGACTTTGATCCCATCTATAAGTACAATACTAGAGTCTTGATTTGTCTAATTAGGACTGAAATTATTTTTTGGCTTATCAATAGAGTAAAATGTCCACTTAAATCATTTGGAGACAATGCCTATGGAACCTGATGATGTCATTTGGATGGGCCCTTTTCATATGTCACCAAGCTTTAAAACAGTCTTGTGCCACCAAGGATGCCTGCTGTTAAATGCAGTTTAAAAAGTAATTAAAATATGTGTTTGATTTTCATGGGCACAGTCAATCTGCATAAATGAATACTCTGTCAGTAACATTTTACCGCCCTCCCCTAAGAACAATGTCCTTTGCTGTCTGTCATTTAGGGACGGGTTTGTAGTGAAAACAGCAGGATCTGATAAGACTGTTTTTGTTCCTGCCTTCAGTATCTGATGAAAATACACTAAATTCTGCATGATGTGAAATGTAATATCTCTTCCTATCCTACCTTGAAAGTGAATAATCAGGCAAAGTGGTGCTCCTGAGAGTGGATGGGGAAGGAGATTTAGTTTACCCGACTTCCCCTCTCCCACCTCAGCTCATCCCCCTGCCCCCTTCAGATTCTGGAAACAAAGGTTATTAATAATTTTGTAGTATCTAAATACTTGATATGTGGTTGAGAAAATGCATCTTGCTGGAAAATAGTTTTAGCAGAGGGTGACACACAAGAACACACCCTGTAACTACAGATGGGCTTCTTTAGAGAGGTCTTGCTGTTGACTGGCATCCTTCTCTCTAAAAGGAAATTTTAAACGGTCCAAATCCCAAGTTTTTCTTGAGGCTGATTTTAAAGAATACAACAAATACATGGTTTGACTAGGGACTGGTCTGGGGATGAGACAGTATACAGTAGTCTTGTTATAAAGCACCCTCCAAATATTGCCTGCAGATAAGGGAGAGAAAATGAGTTGTTTTTTTTTAAGTGGTGAGTAAGTTTTTGTTGGAATTTGTGTTTAAAACAGAATAGGTATCAACAGATCTAAGGAATTTGGGTAGATGCATCTCAAGCTACTTGCCATAACAGCCATAAACGTTCCTTATTATCTTTGGCTAATTGCCAAGGCCAAGCTAAAACAGATTCTCTTTCTCTCCCCTCCATTTTTTGCCAGTCTGCCTTCCAGGCTGTTTTCCTAAGAGTGAAGGAGGTGAGTTTGTGGCAGAAAATAAAATGTCTCTATAGCTGTGAAAACAAGAGAACAAATGGGGGAAGTTAGTTTTTAATGTAATATCTTTCTCTTTGGTTGGCTAAGAGAAAATGATCTTTGATCATTTGTCTTTCAGGGGTTATTACTTCCCTGCAGGCCTCAGGCAGGTGGCAAACTGCGCAAGGCTGGGGAAAGGCAGGGAGATTCTGGGGGTGGCAATGTTACTGCTGAACATGGTTTTCTTTTTCTTCCTGGGGTGGAGATAGCACCCCAGCCCCTCCTGATGACATTGCAGCTAGCAAAGAGAAAACTAGCTGGATTTAGTAAGGGGGTATAGTATGACGAGATAAATAGAAATGCTCAGTCTTCTTGGGCTTGTGCAGGCTGTCATTAGTCCTTTTTTCTTCAAGCTTCAGTAGAAATATAAAGTGAATGAGACTCTTATCCTCCAATGCCCAGAGCTTCCAATCCACTTAAACATAACAATGCACATTTTTAAAAGCTGTGAAGGAAATGAGCCTTGCGGTTTCAGCTAGCCAAAAAAAAAAAAAAAAGAGTTGAACCAAGATGAACAAAGTCTGAGGTCTTTGCTTACCACCATATATAGGAATGGGCAAGACTGGTTACAGGCTTTTGCCTATACCAGGGTTTTCCAACCTTTTTAGACTTGGGGCACCCCTGGTTAGATTCAAGGTATCCTCTGGTTAGACTCAAGGCATCCCTTGGAAAATGCCAGCTCATAGTTTTCATTAAGTTTGTCCCTACAGCAAAACAGTAATACAGTTCTGTTGAAAAAGCTCAGAAAGACCGAAACAAGATAGAATGCTTTTAACCCTATGGAGTCCTATTTGAAATTTCTTGGTTTATTTTGTGAATCATGTTTTCATACCAAACAGGACCAACATTGTGTAGCACTTGACAGGACTCTTGAAAGAATCTCAGGGAACCCTAGGGAGGCAGGGCTCCCAGTTGAGAATCACTGATCCATGCAGTGTCCTTACCATAAGAGCTTGCCTTCTATCTGGAGACGAGACCACTAATGAGCTCTCATTGAATAACAAGCTGCCTGGCAAAGCCTTTTTTCTTAAATCAAAGGAACCTAAAACTACTTAGAAACCTAATAAACTGTAAATCTACAGCAGTATACACACAACTGTAGACTGTTCTTACTGAATTTTAGTTGGCAAAAACTACTAGGTTCTAGCTTATGCTATTTTAAGAACCGCAATGTGTAACCGGCCATGGACTAATTCTTCAGTACATCCATGCTGCTTTGGATATCACTGACAGTATAAAAGGGCCTTGGAGTGGAAACAGATTACCAGTAAAAAATCTTTTAAAGGGCCCATTCAAAAAATTATAGACATTATTATGTTAGCTCATAGTGTCACGAGGTTGGGTGAACAGATAACTGTCCTAACCACTATGCCACTATGCAAAGTGGTTACTTCTCTTGAGTGGAATGCATGTGAAAGTCCCCCCCCCCCCCCCAAAAGAAAACATTTAGTTAACTTTCCCTACCTTTTTCATGCTTTAGAGTTCTGTGCTTTCTAATTTTAGCTGAGACAGGAAATGAAAGTGTCAATGTGCCAGGACAGAGGCTGTTTTTGTAGTATTTTCAAACTGAGTGGAAGGTAGAAAATCAAGGAAGACATCTATTTTTTGAAGGAAAGGTGTTATATGAGTTTTTCAGTCTCATTTTCTAGTCCCAAGAGGTTCAGATAGTTTATGTAAAGTTGAGAGACTTGTCTACACTTTGGGGTGTTCATTGTACCTCTGAACCAGGGCAAAAATCAGCCCTACACTAATGCTGGCTCAACTTTTTGGCAAGATATTTTTTTCACCAAATAATACAAGAGTGTGAGTGTGAGTGTGAGTGTGTGTGTGTGTGTGTGTGTGTGTGTGTGAGAGAGAGAGAGAGAGAATGAATACTCCACCAGATTATAGACAGCAGGACTCTAATCCTGGTTTTATAGAGGCATAAACTTTCACAGGTAACAGTCTGTTTCATCAGCTGCTTTGAATATACTACTTCATCGTAGCATCTGATGAAGTAGTCTGTTGTCCATGACATCTTAAACTTTTCTGAATGGATTAGTCTCTAAGGTGCTACCCTTCCATTTTCTGCCTGTCTTCAGATTAAAACAGGCAGATTAAGACACTACTAACTACTTCTCTCTTTTCACACCTTTAGGTACACTGGTCTTGATTGGGATAGGGAGGAGGGTAAGATGAAGGAGGATGTGAAGCATCCTCTTCACATTTGATCTGTATTGATCATTCTAGTCATTTTGAAAGCTCTTAAGTATTGCAAAGGAATGAAAGGGGTCATAAAGGAATCAGAGATATCCTTCTCCTCCTGGTCACGGTGGAACATATGGGGGCTTTAGAAAGAATTTTCAAGGTAGGGTCTTCTTTTGAAATATGGTATCTTTTTTAGCATTTTCTTTTAAAACCATGTTAAATGTCTCTCGACTTTTCATCTTCCCCCTAGCTCTGTGACATTTTTTTCTAGCATGTTTGATTACAGTTCCTTCAAAATGTGTCTAGGTGGCAGTCAAGCTTCAAGTATAGGCAATTTGTTCTGCCTGATTCTCTCTCACCCTGCTAAGCATTCAGTACATTTTATAGTGGGCACAAAAAATAAAACAAACTGAAAGAGGTTGTTTTTGAAAAAAAAAATGAGAGAGCAGCAGAAAAGACAGGAAACAATACGAGGTGCACAAGAAATATAGGAAGAAATATTCTGGAGGCTGCCCTTATTTTCATGAGACATTTTCACTAGGTTGGACTCTTGCTTGTTGCTTTGTCTCTATACAGTTTGTTACAATGGCTGTAGGTGCAGATGCAAACTGAGACAAAAAGGAGGAAGACAAATGCCAGAAAAGTTCAGACCCCTACCTTTAATAAAAAGGAAAATGGAGCTGAATTGTTTGTACAGGTGGAGAGGAAATCCCTGAATGCGTGTCTGCCATGTGATGAATAATTTGAATGGGATTTTGTTTGATTTGTGGAGCTTTGGTGGTAAGCGTTTTTCATTATTTGCTATGTGTTAGGCACTGTTGTTTTTATTGTAGGCACCAGTAAATATATTAAAGGAAAGAAAGCAAGAAAGCAGGGCTGAGTGGTTTCTGGGAGGAAGAAAGAGCTCCAGAAGACTTTCACGTTCTCCCAGCAGAGGGTATTGTAGAGAGTGGATGAAGTTCAAAAGTGCTGTTTGTAGGGAAGTTTACAATTTCTATTTCTCATCAGGTGCTACAGAGAAATGATGACAGACACTCTGAGCATTATGCCTAGTTCACATCCAGCTTCTCCCAGGAGAGGGTGCTGCATGACATAGGGAACATGCAGTTTTCCTCGTCCAACTTTTTTCCAGCAGGAGGTGCCATTTGGTGTACTACTGGAGTGCTTACTGCAGGGGACTCGCATAGACTTCAGTCCCGGCCTCCATCAGCTCAGAAGTGATTCTGTGCTGGTTATGGATGAAGGGAGCTTACATTTTTAAAATTTGGAATATGTTAAAATTTCTGTTTGATTTCAGCAGGGGTATAAGTGAATTAATTAAAAGAAGGAAAGCCATATGCTCTTCTGAAGATTTAGAAAAATAAAATATAAGGGAACAGTTTTAATCTAATGTTTTTTCTTTCTCTCCAGTTGCTGGTAGAATTGTTAGACTGAATGAGGAAAGTTACAGCATTACATTGCTTCAGCAGGGAAAAAGGAGAAAATGATTTAAAAAAAATCCTAGTAGAATCGCTGCACACAGATTGTTATTCAGCCCTTAAATTGTAAATGGCTTGTTTAAAATAGTCCTGGTGCAGACGGTTTCAGTTACAGGTTTATTGATTAAAATAGCTGCTTTACATCAGCTTGGTGTTTGTTTCTCTAGGGGCTTTGTCTTCATGAATAATGTACCCATTTGCTAGAATTTTGTTAGAATTTGCCGTCAGGAGCCTGGTTGGATTTCTCTTGATTCTCAAGCCTCAGCAGACTAAACTCTAAATGGCAACACCCCCACGCATTCCCTCCTTACAAATAACTCTCCCCTCCTCTCCCCTGAATAAACCTGGAGCCTGCAGATTGAAAAACACATTTGGAAATAGCTGTAAGTGTTCAGTTGATTGTAGAAGGTCTGTAGGATGTTGAAGGTGCCCTGGTTCTGATGGAGATTAGTTTTCTATTAGGGCCTGATCCAAATCCCACAGGAGTCAGCTGGGAAGACTCCAGTGAACATTGGATCATAGCCTAACTCTGAAGTGTGATGCTGTACTTTAAGCAGGCATACATAACTCTTGCCATGGCATATACTGTTTAATTTCTTGTAGGCAAGTGTTATGGTGACTCACAGGACTTTTAATTATTATTTGGGTCTCTTTATTATCGTACAGTACACTGCTATGAGACTGATCCTACTAGGGAATGCAGAATTAAACATGTATGCAAAATGCACTTGTGTTATAGTAGGGCTCAGCTTGCTGGAATGGGATCAGCAGCAACAGAGTGAAGGCAACACTGAACATGTTTGTAGGCAAGAAAGATATGCAGGACTAAAAAAACCCAACACCCAGGTTTCAGAAGGGGTTCAGGCTGATTCTAGGAATAGTGGAAAAGGAAAATGCTGTATAGGGCACTTAACTTCTCTTTGGAGGAAGACACAAATCTGTGTTGTCTTTCAAGGCACACACAGTCTGGTTTATGTTTTCCTAGGCATCACAGAAAATGTGTCTCCTCACCTGCCTGCCAGCAACTCTGTCAAACAGTAAATAATCATTAAATATTTTGCTACACTTATGTTTTGCTGTCCTGAACAGCTGTGTTTTCTGTCTTGTGCTGTAGAGCCACCCTTGCTCCTAAGGATGAATACAATCTGTACAGACCCCTGTCCCTTTGTTCAGTTACTGGCTATAAGGCAATTTACTGCCTTCCACCAGGGCCTTCCTGTGAATAGCTGTGTGAAGGAAAGATCTCTTTCCCAGAGCATCTTAAGATTTTGCAGTTTGATTTCATTAGCAATCATTTCAGAAGCTGAACATTTTGAAATTATCCATTAACAAAAATTCTGGAAAAAATATTTGCTTTGGGTCATTCAGAATATTTTGTTTTTCCAAAATCAAAATGTTTTTATTTTGACCTTTTTATTTGACCTATTTTACAATGTTTAAAAAGAAACCTAAACAAGCAACATTTTATTCTGGGTTTATCAGAATGGGAGATGTTAACATTGTCTTAAACATTTTTTCTGCTTTTCTCTCAGAATGAAATTCTGGTGAAATTGACCTTGTTTCACCTGATTTCAGAAGCCCATATTCTGGCAAAATATAGTACTGTCAAAATGTTGTTGCTCAGTTCTATTCGTCCATTTTCTTTCTTTTTAAGATACTCAGGCTCTGTGAATTGTAGCTTGATTCTTTATGAAAGTTAACCCAACAAAGAATACTACCTGCAGCAGTTAGCATGAGTTGGGTGGTGAGAAGTGACTACCTTATTTACTTGAATATAAGATGACCTCTCAGTAAATGGATTATGCATAGGGAAATTTTATACATTTGTTATAATTTTCCAGGTATAGAATCTAATTATTGGAGGTTTGCCTTGAATTTGTCCCCTTGCCACTGCTACAGCAGGCAAAATAAGTCTGGGTGGGTCAGGTAGCCCTGTTGTCCTCTGCACCCTAGCCCCCCGCACTTATTCCTCCTGCAGCCTCTTCCCTCCCCCGCCTCTTGCTGTATGACCTTACCGTCCCTGAACACATGGAAGTGAAGGACAAATTTGGAAACGGTGACTTTGCAATAGACATGCCTTTAGTAATTTGTATTTAGGCAAATTACTATGGGTACGCATAGACTTATTTTATCCATAATTGATGCACTATACATTTTTTTTTTAAACTGCTTCAAATTGCAGCACAGGTACTCCATAAACACACTTTTAAGCAGCACTTTTGTACCTACTTATATATGGTACAAACTATGCATATTGTTCCAAAGACAAAAGGCTAATGTTTTACTATATAGTTTGTTGGACTGGGTTCCAATAGAGTCAACAGCATTTCAAGCCATAGTGACCGTACAGCTCAGCACTGCTCAGTATGTGTGTGTGCTCCAGATACCCCCCACAAAGGATCCATGTTCTAATTAGCCACCCATTCTAGACTAGGGCTGTGTTTTTTTGTCAAAAGTCCTGGGATTCTCCAAAGATTTATATGCAGATGAGGCACAGGGCAACCTGATCCAGCTCCACCTCATGGATGGTGGGGCCACACTAATCATATGTGATAGGTAGAGAGGGGTGACAGAAGGATTCTGGGTGAACTGTTTAGGGCCCCATATAGTGATGCTTGCCAGACATTTAAGGCTGGTGAAAAAAACAGGAATAATTGGAAAAATTCTTTGGTGACAAAGCACTGCTATAATATTTCTTATATTAAAACTTGTCAATGTAAGAGGTTCAAAATGGCTGCATCCAATTGATTCCCTGTTTCCAGAATAGCCTTTTGTGGCTGCAGGGCATAATAATTTAGACCAGCCTTCAAGCTTGTGGCCATCTTTCCCAACCCTGATGCCCCAGCCCTGCAATGAGCACAGTTTGGTCAAATCAATTTCTGGCAGAGATTTCAACAATTTGGTTTGGGTCTTTCAAAAGTACTCAGTGTTGGCCTAACTCTGCTTTCATTGAAGTCCCTAGAAAGTTTTCCATTGCTTTCAGTGGCAACACAGTTGGGTCACTACTGAGTTGTTTTGAAAACCCTCTCTTAAACTGTGAAGACTGCCAAAAGTCCCCCATTTACTTTCTCTCATGCACACATACCGCGAGCCCTCGACATCTAATATAATGAAAATATATACTGCTACTACTACTACAGGTAGTAATTATAATACCTGTACCTTAGATATATTGATTTTATTTTCATCCACAGATCTCAAAGCACTTTATAAAGTCACACATAACTGTTACTTTAGAAAAAACAATAAATCCAAAGTGCATATGTACAAATGCATCCTCTCTCTCTTGTTTATTTTTACCTTGTAGATGTTTTCAGAGAGAACATCATTGGTTTTTCCAGGTATAACAAAGTTGAATGCTAGGAAAGCATATGCTATTTGTATAACTGCTCTGTATAAGGATGTGGAAGGTGACAAAATTGCCCGAATAAGAGACAAAGGAATACATTTCCTGGAGTGGGCAAAACCACTTCTTTAGTGATTGGGGATGGTATTAAAACGTGAGAGCTGAGAATTCTGGGAAAGTCCTATGTTTAAATATTTTGTTTGGCTAGATCCTTTGGAAGGGACAGTGGAATCGCACCTCATGATTTCTGTCATCTCACAGCACTTAGCCTTGTATAAAATACTATTTGCTGAGTTTTGCTGTGTTCTGCGTGTTTTCACAGGAGATTGGGGGTAGAAGACAACACTCTGTGAAAAGGAATATTACTAGGTAGTGCTGTAAGATGGAACCCTTCAGATGCTAACCCTCTGAATTATCCTAGCACTGTGCCATGATCCAGGATAACATTGGAATAGTAGGACATACCTGGCCTATTTTGGCAGCACAAGGGTCATGCCTAAAATGGTTAGAAACAATCAAAAGGGCTAACAGTAGTGGCAGGCTAATTAATTCTGATAGTACAGACCTGTTGGCTAGTGGCATGGTCAGAATCTTAATTAGGCAGTCACATTTTTTTTCTTTTCACAAGGTTCATTTTCTCAAACTCCTTCCTTTTTTCCTTGTAAATCTCTATTTCCCTTTTAAGTAAAAAACATTTACATGCCTCATTAGGGAGTTTTCCTTCTTTCCTCTCCCTGTTTCCTGTTTGCATCAAAAGTATTAGCAGATCTGCTTCTAATGCTCTATAGTCCCTAAGCCTTCATCCTCAGACCTCTGTTTTGGAATGAGATCATGACTCCTCCCTCAGCAACTTTATTCCCTTACAGGGAGAATTTTAACCTCTTTCTCCTCTCATAACTCTCCCAAATGCACTCCCAGGCTCTCTCCCTTTGCTCCTCTCATTTTTTCTGTTTCCCTGCTCTACTGATATGATTCCAATGGTGATGCTTTCCATGCTACCATTTGTTTAATCTTTCCTGATATGACATATTTGTACACCCATGTAAAATTAAATTATGTTGGAAGGAAAACATGAGCCTTGCTGTGGTAGCAGCTAACTCTGCTGTTGCCATGGTAGGAAGACTGTACATTTACTTTAAAATCATCTCATGAAAAATGCTCAGGCAATAGTGTGAATCACACTAGTACATGACTCAGTGTAGGCTAAATGACCAACCCTAGCAGGTAATTCTAGGCAAGCTAGCTCATGTTAGTATGACAGAAGGATAAGAAGAACTGTAGGAATGTGAATTAATGAATGTGTATTTTTTATGAGGTTTGGTCCTGGTCATACAGGGTGCAGTCATTAGCAGGTATGGCTGGGACTCAGGTGGGGTATCCTGTAGTACACCAGCTGAAGGCCTGACTGGTTGATCCCTCTTTGTAACCCCTCATTCTTAGACTGTTACCAAACATCTAATTGGCCGGTGCTGTCTTTCCTATAATTCCCCAGAACTTTACATTGATGCTATTTAACTGCATTATACAATAATTAAGTGGAAATTCAAACAGTGTCTATGATTTATGGCTAGTGATTTTCCATTCTGTATGGGGCTATAATGCATGCAAAGTCTTCAAAGCCATTTCTCTTTTATCGGGTTCCTCAACAACTCTAGTTGGGAACTCTCCCCACAGCAAAGATTCCTTGAGAATTTCCTACAATATTTTCTGGGGGAAGAGGATAAACACTTTCTCTCAAATGACCAAATATTCCCAGAAAGGACAACTGAGAATGTAGTGAATGCATGCTTTCTCCACAGCAAGTACCACTGCTCCAGTTCCTACAGAAACTCTTGGTAGGGTCTGGAGAGGTTAAAAGCTGCCTTGTAGTCAGCACTTTGAAGCTGTTCCATAAAAGCTGTTGTGACTGAGAGGACCTGCTCCTGGACTAGCTATGAGCTCCCTTCACGTCAACAGCCTTACAGTCATTCCTGCTGAGAGAGCCGAGTCTCTGCTTCTCCATACTGTGTTCCTCCCTATGGTGACATTGAACCCTGCCTTTTCATCACACACAGAAAATGATTTAACTTTGTTGTTTTATTCCAGGTCACCAGTGTCTTCAGAAGATCAAGGTAAGCTCTGTTTTATTGATATCAATGAAGGATTAAAAATGAAACAGAGGATAAGCTAGGAAGCTGTGCTTGAAAATCCCCATGGCAGAGAAAAACAACCTTGCAAAGATATCACTTTGATATTAGTCATATATTGTTCTTCTTTGACTTCAAGCACATGCCTGTTGAGTTCAGTTCAGTGTAGCCAAAGCTCTATCTGTGTTTGGATAGTTCTTTAAAATGATTCGTACTCAACTAAACTTGAAGGAGGAAGAGTGTTTGCAACATGATTAATGAACTTTATAACCACTGGGAAGAAATGCACAAGCTCCAAAGAGTTTGTGTTAGTTGGGTGAGGAGATGCTAAGCTGTTGGGACCATTAGGATGCAGGAAGTTTGGATGAGAAGGTGAAGTGAATTTTAGTACATTTGCTGTTTGCTTCCAAAGCTTGAACTCAGGTTAGCCTGAAATCTGTTTTGTACATTTGTACTCTTAAAATGCCAGTGTAATGTAGTACAGTGAGTGGCTTCCTTATATTAAAACTACAGAGTTTGAATAGCAGGAGATGAGCATTTGATGAGCTTTAGTTCAAAGCACCCCGCCACCATTTTTTCAGCGCAGGGATGTGTGGGGACACTGATGCATGTGGCATGAGTTCTTTTAATTAGTGTGGCTCACTAATTAAAGTACCTGGTACTGTTTTCTAGCACATGTATAAAAATGCCCAAGGAGTAGAAGAAAAGGGAGATTAGAACCAAGGTATATGGAGAGTGTGAATTTAGGAGTGGAAATCAAGGTATGATGAATATCAAGAGTGAGATGTGTGGAGAAAAACCAGTGTAGAGATTCAGAACAGAGCAGAAAGACGTGTTATGCATCAGGAATGAAGTTTGTTGGTAGTTTCTGGAGATAAAATTTTAGTCAGCAAAAACTACTGGGTTTGAGCTTATGCTGTTTTAAGAACTACAATGTTTAACTGACCAAGGACTAATTCTTCAGTACATCCATGCTCCTTTGAATATCAATGACAGTATAAAAGGGCCTTGGAGTGGAAATAAATTACCAGTGAAAAATCTTTTAAAGGGTCCATGGTATAAATAAAATTGGGTCCTCTGTGTCTGCGTTTATAGTTCTATTAAACCAACATGGAGAAAGATTCCTCTGTTTAAAGAGCCACCAGCAATCATTCTTTATACATATTTTTATGGTGTCCTAGTGGAGTTGACATTATCTCCGCTACATTACGTCTGTCTGTCCCCAAATCATCATATAATTCCATGTGTTAAATACCATATTCAAACAAAGGAAAAATTTTCTGGTTCTTTTTAATATGCTGGCTATATATTTTCTGTAAATGCTGCTTGATTACTTTTGGAGTTCAGAAGGTTATCTTAAGTCACAGATGAAGCTGTCTTCCAGTATGTGTGATTTTCAAGACAACTACACGTTTGCCAGAGGGCAGTCCAAGTTTAAATCACTACTCAAGAAAGGTCTAGGGCTGAGATATTAAGAAATGTTACAGGTCAATGCTGCAGTCCATAGAAAAAACTGTAGGAAGGTCCAAGATGTTTATGGTATGGAATTATACAGATTAGAAATAAGAGACATTAACTAAACTGTGAGATAACAAGAGGGATTGGAAGATGAGATGGAAATGTATTGCCAGAAAGATGTCAGTCCAAATAGAACATTCTCCAGTGGTATTGTCCTTGGTCCAAGCTGAGCATTTTTGTCTGTAGATTGACCAATAAAGTACTTTCAAACTTAAAGTTTAGTGTAAAAAAATTAAATAGTCATTGATTTGACTAGATATTTCCAACTGGAGAAAGTACATCCTTTTCTTTTCCCCCCAGTCCCAGGTGGTTGATAAGCATCACTGGAGCCTTTTGAAAATCTAACATCATTCTTTCCTATTTCCTACCTGTAAAAAATATTACATTTTAATATGGTGTTCTGGGACCAGATCTCAAGCTACTTGTCAGTGAATATTCTCATCAGTGATTGATTGCACCTTTTTATAGGTTTTCCTTGCATTTATTCTACTAGTCCATCAGTGAATAGTCTATCTCTTTATGGATCTTTTGAACTTTAATCTCCAATATTTCCTGATGCCATATCTCATTCCTATCTCCTTCATTGTTTTTATTCTGTTATTTTCTCAAAAAAAATCTTCTCATTTTCCATTTGTGCCTGCCATCGGGGACCAACTCTTCATATTGATTAATAACCCTTAAACACTCCAAAAATAAAAAATTGCATTTGATATGGAGTATAGGCCCTGACACTCCTAACCAGTTAGCAGTTGCCCATCATACCATGAATATTACAAGGTTCTTTTTAATGGTAATGGAATATCTATTTGTATTTGTCATCTCAAAGTGATGAAGTATATATAACTATTATGGTCCTCTATGAAGGACAACAGAATTGTTTTGATGCATTTCCAGAGGAGAGGTTCCATATTCTAGAGAGACCCCATATCTATTCTATAGTCCATGAAAAATGGATCCAATACTGGAAGATTTCAAGTAGCATGACAGAAGTGATGGAACATCATAAAAGTTATAACATTTAGAACCAGTGCTGCCAGTCCATTCTCTGTACATATGTATTACTGTACAGCAATATCTGAAATTACTCACTGCTCTGAGATGCCTTATCCAAATATACTGACTATGGAAGGACCAAAGAAAAAAGTTTAGTCCTTAACTCTGCACTTGATAGCATTTATGGTGTTAACTAAGATACCTAGTGGTATATTTTCACTAGCGTGGGATTCCAAGATTTGGCTGTGAGACTCTTCCTTCCAGTCCTTAGTTCTTATGTTCTTTTTTCTTAATAATAATTAGCACCAGCTATAGCCATGTGTCCACTCAGTGGGTTAAAATGTGTCTCAGCTATGCTTTAATGTTTCATTATATAATAAGCCAGTACTGTTTTGATGTACATGCTGGAGCAGGACCAATTTCAGAAATGTGTCTATGGTCTCTAGCAGATGTTACACTTATGACATGATTAGTCTGCTAATTGTGTCTTAAATAGTAACCCAACCACATGTTCAGGCAGTTTATGGTGCTACTAAAAGGGAAATCATCTACAAAAATATTACACAAAAGGGTGTAGTATTTTTGTGACTGGTTTCTATCGTGCTTTAATTTGAACATGTGGCAGGATTAGGACTACACCAGGGCCTCCAACATGCCTTGGAGCAGTCCCTGTTAGTTGACAGTCAGCTGATTGTCAGCTAGATCCTGGACAGCACTGGGGCTCCAATCTGATCCAGCCAATGGTCATCTGATTGTCAGCTGGCAGTGACTGCACTATGGCATGTTCAAACCCCTGTGTGGTCCTGGAACCAACTGTGTGTTGGCCAGTGGGGACCACACCCTGGCTGGTTGGAGGCCCAGTGTTGTCCTGACCTAGCTGACAATCAGCTGATCTTTGGCTGGCTCTGGGGACCACACTGGGTCTCTTTTGAGTCTCAGTGTGGTCACAGAGCCAGACAACAATCAGCTAATTTTTAGGTACTTGGCTTTCAAATTGCTGGTGCAAGGGGAGCCTGGGATCATGATTCTGAGCGCTCCTGCACTGGTAGGTTGGGCACAATTATTGTGCATCTTGCCATGCATGTGTGGCATGGGAGGAGGCATGATTGGTGGGATTTGGGATCAGAACCCACTGTGGCTTTAAATGAACATCTGTCAGTGGCCTGTGTGGAATTGTGTCCCACCAATGACATAGAATGTGGGTCCACATGAAAAAGTAAGGGCCATGTGTCAATTCCTCCATTTTAGGTGAATATGCCCTTCCCTAACACATGGCCACTTTCTAGTGTCTCTGGAGTAACTTTCAAATAACACTATTGATTGGTGGTACCTGAAAGAAGCTGTCTGTTGTGGGATGCATCTTTCTTTTTACTTCCCATCTTGTGTCTGATTTCTTTTCCCTCCACTTTCTAATTCATAGTCCTCCTTCCTCTCTTCATTATTTCCCTTTTCTATCTCAGACCTTGTCTGTCATTTTTCTTTCTATTGCCAGACCACCTCACCTTTACTATTCCTTTCGCTTGGTCATACTTTCTATTCTATTCTATTTTATTCTATTGTATTACCATACTCAAACCTATAATATCTGAGTATCCTCCTCCCCCTCCTTGATCCTCATTACCCACACAAAACACTTCTAGCATTCGTTGCAGCAGCAGTTTTTGTGTCTACAGTATTAATAGAAGTGCTCCCACTATCTAGCATTTAATGAGAGCAGTACTTTTATTAATCCCTGCCATGACAATGCATCATGCTGTCTTCAGAACGGGTGAGATGGGGATAAAACTCCATCTGTCTAGGACTGTATATGCAATGAACAATTGTTAGAGTACATAATGCTTCTTGTTGTGGACACGTGTTAAAGGCACCTTCATCAGCTATAACAAAGGCCCCTTTAAATTGCCCCAGAAAGGGAACAGCGGTTCACAAGAGGAAAACTTTCTTAAGATCTTGCAAGGGGCTGTATCACCACTATAGAATTTTAAGAAGTGCAAGTTTTAACAGTGACTTTGTCTTCTGGTTTAAAAAATGACAAAGAGACTGTAATTTTAAAAGCCAGTGAAAACAAAATTCTTGTGGTCCTTAGAGCCTGGTCAGTGCCAGCTACTCAAAAATAAAAGGACAGCAAAAGGACCTTGTATATGTCACAAAGAAGGAACTGGGGAACTCCCAAATTACACTGCCTTTTTGTGCATGGAATTTCATGCGACGTTTCTACTCTGAATTTATATCTAATACTAAGTCTATTAGAATCTTAAAATGCTGAGTGAATATTAGGCTGAATGAAAGAGGCCAGAGAATAAATGTTACCCTTCAACCATAGAACAGGTGCAGCACAGGCAATGGAAATAGAAGCTTACTGCATTTATTTAATAGTCTGCAAGCCCTGAATCAGGGTACTTATATTAAAACACATGAATAGTGTCATTGACTTCAATAGCACTACTCTAGAACTTAAGGTTAGGAAAACACTTAAGTGCCTTGCTGCATTAGGGCTGTGAGGCCAGATCCATATAATTTTCATAAGTGTCTCCATTTAGGCTTAAAATACATAGAAATGATGGGTGCCTTGGCCTATAAGGGTGGACCAAATTGATAGGTTAATAGTCAGTGGAAAACTGGCTGCTTCCAAAGGCTGATCCAGTGCCAAGGTGCTGTGAAAAGGGTGCCTAGAGGTAACCAGTAGAAAATACTAGGCTCATGAGTGTATCTGAAACTTGGCTCTTACTAGGGGGCCTGACATACGATTGGACATTTAGCACCTTCATCATCTTGCAATGCAGAGATCCAGGGCCTACCTAACTAGGATACCCAGAGCACACCAAATCCATTGAATTCAATACAAAGCATAACACCTATAGTCATTCTCACTTAGAAACATTGGAAATGCCCACTTATAGCACAATCACCAACTGATTAGAACACTTGTTCAAGAAATAGAAGACCTGGCTTCTAGGCCCTTAATCCAAGGGGATTCAAATCTTCCCCATCCTGGCAGAGTGCCCATACAGCTAGGCTATGGGCTTGACTGGGCTGGGCTGCCCCCCACTTTTCCTGTTGAGACATGACCTGGGCAGCCAAGAGTACAACAGTCTTGAGTGCATTCTCATAGGAAGGAATGAGAATGCTCAGCTGTAAATTTGATTGAATTCTAGCAACTTCAAAAACCCCCACAGCTTGCCTAACTGGAAATGCTCACCCACACACATACTGCCTAAGACATCTCCTCTGCTACATTGTGACATGTGTGTTTGGATTTTATTATTATTACTACTACATTAGCTTCCAGTGTTTCCAGCCAAATAACTGGTTCTATTTCAAATCCTAGAATGGCCATTTTAGTATTAATATTATATTGTAGCTACAACGATCACATTACCCAACTGCAAAACGAGGTCATTTTCTCTCAGTCTCATATGCTGCTCTGCAATCAAGTTGGTAACACCAGAATGTTACACTGGTGATTGGCCATAACACTTTATAAAAATAACTTCTTTTACTTTGATATATTTTAAGGCTGACTAGATGTCAGGAGAGAGACAAGCCTGCTCAAGTAAGAGATGTATAGTCTCCAAGGAGGAAAAATCCAGAATAGGGATTTCCACTTCCTTCCTCTAGTCTAAAGGGATTGTTAGTTAAGATGCTTATAGAACCATGTCAACATTCACTGATCAGAAAGACAGCTGACAAATATATCAAATATAATTGTAGCACTATAATTTGGTCGCTAAAACATTTTTCAAAAACTCCCTATAGCCAAGGTTATTTTTTCTTTTTAACAGACATCTACCTAATATAAAATTTAAAAATAGTTCTGACAAGAGACCCATTTTGTAGTGGAGTAGCCACCACATAGTGCTACTGAGTCTCATGTCCCCTTGTTTGCTCTCCTTCCAGCCCCATCAATTCTCCAATGGGCCATTTCAACAGAAAAAGCGGAGAGTGCCCCTTACCAACCTAACTTATAGATTTTTTTCTGATCAACATGTAGGTGGCCAATTACTTTAATTGTCCATATGGTTTTAGAGCTGCTGGAATGAAGTCACTTTGGACCCCTTTTTGTGTTTAGACCCTTAAATTCCACCTACATTCTATTTAAGCAGCTACAAGGCCTATTTGGATATGATCTTCAGTGACTACAATTGGTTAGAACAACTAGTGTAAATGAAGGGGGGTGACTGGGGCACAAGTCACAGCAGAATAATATCAGCTGCACTGATGACCTGGCTGCTGCCTCACTGCCAGCAGCACAGTCACTGACATTGCTGCATATACCACTGCTGCTCTGGACACTCAAACACCCAGTTACACCTCTGGTTATGACTTTCTTTCAGCCTTTCAGTCTAAGGCTATGTAAAGACATTCAGTTTCTCCTAGAAGAGTCACTGATTTCCCAGGAGAAATCATGAGTGTACAGCTGTCCAGTATTTTTCTCCCAGAGCAAAAATGGCTGTTTCAGGAGAAAAATAACCTGGGAACTACCAGGGTTAAATCACTCCTGGGAGAGTTTCTCCTGGGAGCTTGAAATGTCTGCAAAACTTATCCTTCTGAGAGAAGCCATAGTATAGTTCTCCAGAATCCTAAGGTGCTTTACTCCACCCCCACTTCTACTCCCAGGAAGACACTTTATCACTCACTAGACTCTACTCCTCCAGCTAAGCAGCGTGCAAAACATGCCCCTTCACAATCCCCACATTGTGCAGCAGGGAGATACAGGCTGACCCTGAGTCATCTGGGTAAGCCAATCAGGGTTGCCTTGTGCACTGCTGCCATCTCTTGCCAGGAAGACTGTGGGAGCCTTCAGAGCATGCTGGGAGGTGTGCACAGTGGCTGTGCAGTCTCAGCACTGCAAGCTGTCTGCTCTTCAGGGTTTCAGCATTCAAATGTGTGTTCAGGCATCTCCAGGTAAATTTTTCTACCAGGAAAACAAACCTAGGTGAGTATTCCAGATCATCTGATTGTCTGTATACAGCCTAAAAAACAGTAGCCTCCAACAGCGGAGTGGCTTCTATCACTCTGCTGTAGCACCAAGGGCCAGATCCACAACAGTACTTAGATGTTAAAATGCAATTCAGGTACAATTTAGAACCTACTCTGGTTCCTGCAGATCCCACCATAAGTGCTCTTGCAAGTTTCACAGTCAAACAGCTACTTGCCCCTACCTTGCTTAGCTTATAAGATGTGACAGGACTATAGCAAAGGCTGACATACTTGAATTTCTTGGTAGTTATTAAACCTGGCTGATCATTAACTTTCCAAAAATTTCCAACCTTGAGCTCATTATGGCTGTTGTAGACAGTGAAATTCATAAAACTGGATATTTAAAGTAATTACTGTTTTATGTTTTACAAAGTTAAAAGCTGAACTGAATGGTAGTAGGGACGTGATGGTGGTTTTCTTTTTTTTACAGAGCTAAAGTCTACCTAGCCGTTAAGGAGCATTGTGACAATAAAAATAAAAAAGAAAAGTAGTCCTCATTCTTAACTTCCCACTACTTTTATATTACAGCAAATAATAATGATTCTTCTTTCCACTAGTCAGAATGTGAAACTTGCAAATGTGGAATCTGCACAGAAAGTACAGTCATTTAAAATGCAACAGCACCGTACATTCAGTAGCCAAAAGGGATCCAGATAAGATCAAAGGTGAATATAAAAAAGTGACACATTACAATCTGACACAATACTATTCAGCAATATGTAGAATTGTCTTTTTTATAATTGGGGTATTTTACAGAAAAAACTTTGATAAATTATAGAAAAAATGAAAACAAATGCAGATTTTGAATTGTGACAGAACTTAAAAAGCAACTGTCTTTATTTTTATCAGTAATAACTGCTAATTATGGGAACCACAGATTACAATAAAAAGAGCAAAAGGAAGATACAAGTTGATTTTTTCAGAACTCTAAGTAGGATTTTTCAGTAGAAGCCACACCAAATGAATCATGTCCACATATATCTTTTTCACACTCATTTATGGAAGTAAATTTAAACTCAGAACGTATCAGCTTCCTCAAGAGCTGTTAAATGTAATTAAGTGCCTTCCAACAGTGGCCCATACTTCTGAAAGACAGAACATGGAAACATAAACCACAATACTCAGAAATTCATGCCCTATGTTAATGGTTGCCATTAATCAGGCATTTGATCTATAGAAAATCAAAAACCTTGTCATTAAAGTTGATAAGTATGCTAATCACCTTTCTGTCAGGCTAAAAGAAGGAGCAATTAAATGACCTAAAGAAGGGTATTTTGTGACTAAAAGCTTGTCCAACATCTTCTCCAACTATGCAGTTGCTCCAATAAAAGGTATTACAAAAAAGCCCTTGCCTCTCCCAAACCATCAGAATAATTCTTTAACCATCACAGCTATATCAATACTCCTATCCTGTGGGTATGTTTTCACATTCATTAATGTGCAGTAGTTACTGCACATTTAGTTTAGTACTTGCTGAATGAAGTACTAACTAAATGTGTAGTAACTACAGTTAATTTGTTTATCACGGTCTAACCTAATACTTTAAGAATTGACACAACATTCAGTTAATTAATAGCAGAAAAGCTTGCTTTAATAACTACCAACAAGCTGTAAAACTAAACGATAGGAAAATAAAAAACGTTTTTCTTAATATTCAGTAAACAAGCTATTACTGTCCTTGTAATATTTTAGCTGCAAGAGATTTTTACCCAAGCAGGCAGAAAGCGGTTCTTATTTTTACAGGTTTCACAGAACATGGGTCCTTCGTTCTGGGCTGAGTACAGGATGGCTTTTTGATCTTCCCTGGACTGCACACTTTGCTGGCAGTTTTGTCTTGCTTTTTATACTATTTTAATTGTATAGCTTCAAAGCATTCCTTCTTGATAGCTGATTAATCAAAGTCCTAACAAAGCAGGCAAGGATGGAATTAACATACAGTAAAAGCTGCCTTAACCGGCATCTTACAATTCGGCACACACTATTAACCTGCATGCTGGCTTCTAAGGTAAAAGTGAAACTGGAGTGAAACCAGAAGTGCCCACCATGGCACTTCCAGTTTCTCCAAGCCCCCATGGCCCAGAGGAAAACAGCCTGCATTGCCGAGCCCCCACGGCCCGGGGCATAGCAGGCCACACGGGACTCACCTCCTTGCCCCTCGCGGTCCACATATGCACTTCCTACACATCGCCAATGATGAACATTTAGAGATTGACTACCTATTTTGAGAAATGTGCCTTAATTAATTAATGCAAATGTGAGGTACTGAGGATCAAATGCCACTGGGGACAACAGGTATGAGGTAGGTTAGATGCAGTCAGGTAGACTGATTTAGTGTAATAAACATTTAGACATTTATAAAACTTTAGACAGATATTGGATATTTGCTTTGTGAAATATGCCTTAATAAAAGGGGGAAAGTGTTAACCGGGATATATTTACAGTCATGTTTTCATGGCTCCTGGTCTCTTACAGGCTTTGATTTGAAGTGGATATTTTAGTTCATTTCCTTTAGTGACACTTAGCTCAATTCAGATGTATATGTAGTCTTCTCCTTAGGCCACTTGGCTTTCTAGCTTGCTCTCTGAGTCTTGATATATATGTGTAACGAGTGTATCAGGTCTCTGCTAATAATTTTAACCATTACTTTTATTTTTTAGGCTCAGGTGTGATAGAAGGTTAAGGACTGTTATCATCTTATGGCATGGGTCTGGTATTGGGTACCACAAGCTCCACTTTCTCTATGCCTAATGGGTTGCAGCCATTAGTGGAGTTTTATTTTGTGGCAGACTTGTAACCACAACCCAGTATTGCCCCAGCAACTGTCTTGCATTTTTATGCAACAGGCACTGTCCAAGCTTTCACAGCCATCAATTACCCATGAATAAAGATGTGCATGCACAAAAATAGCCCTTTTCATAGGTAAGTCCTATAAAACAGAATGTAAGGGATTTGGGGAATCTGTCTATGCAGACCTTAATATATATTTGATACTGGGGAGATTCTGAATTCAGCTGCGTCCAAATGCAAGCACCATTTTGAAAAGGCTTGTTTGTATTTTCAGCTCAGCTCTCTGTTGCTTCTGTATTGAGCTAACACTCACAGAAAAGTGACAGGAGGAACCCTTGGTCCTAGAAGAGGGCTACTAAAATATGATCATCATTAAACTTTTTCAAAAGTTCAAACTTAGATGATCATCCATTCAAATCGAGCACTTTGAACCAAGAGATGGTTATCTCCCAGGTCAAACTAATTTTTCAGTCTAAACTCCAAGGGGGCAGTGGCAGAGTATCTGGTGGGAACATCAATTACCTGATTAAGCTTATGAGAGGGTCACCCAACAAGGATGTCTGGATTTTATATAACAGTAGGCCATCACCTTTTTACCAAAAGGTAAAAGAGGCCACAGAGACTCCATGTGTAACTGCAACAGAAAAGAAAATAGAACACCCTTTTGCAGCAATTGGCTCTCTTTAACTACCTGCCTGACTAAGGAAGTAGGACATAGGGGTGTGCAAAGCGGGCCCTAGTTGAGTCGGATTCAGACTGGGCCCGAATCAGGGACAGTGATTTGATTTGTTGATTCGGATCACTGTCCCTGATTCGATTCAGCTGAATCCGAATCTGAAGATTCGATGCTGATTCAGAAAAATCAGAGATTCAGACATAGATACAGCTTTAAATGTTTTTTCTACATACCTCAAGGTACCAGGCACAGCTCATGAACGCTGTGATGCTGGGTGGATGGAGCATCCCACAGGAGTGCAGGGGGGCCCTCCACGTGCTTGGTGGCGAACCCAGAAGTGGACCGGAAGTACTTCCCATCCACTTACAGGTCTGCTGGGGAGCAAACTGGGGGGGGGGCCCTGCATCCCACAGCTTGGCAACTGGCTGCAGGGGGATCCTGGGTGCCCCCCCAGACCCAGGAGGCACCAGTTGCTGACTGGGGGGGTGCGGGGGGCCCCCCCGTGTGCTCCCTGGTGGACCTGGAAGTGGACTGGAAGTGCTTCTGGTTCATTTCCAGGTCTGCTACCGAGTGCGCTGGGGAACCCCCCCTTGCTCTTATAGGACACTACATGCGCCCCAGCATCGCAGCATTCATGAGCCGCCTGCTACCTAGAGGTATGTAGAAAAAACATTTAAAGCTGTGTCTATGTCTGAATTGCCAAATCTTTCCAGATCTCTCCGATTTGATTCAGAGAAATTAAAGGGTCCTCTGATTCAATTCGGATTTGGAGATTCAGCCACCAAATCAGGCCGAATCTCTGCTGAATCGAATCAGTGACTGAAGCTTTGCACAGCCCTAGTAGGAAACTGGCTACAGAGGAGAAAGATTCCATGATCTGGAGGAAAAGCCGTGTGCGAGAGGGTGGATCCTGGACTCTCTGAAGGATTCTAACCTGAGGCTAAATGAGCTAGTTGTCAAGGACACAGAGAGGGATGCACCCTACTCAGATCAGAAGAAGCTTTACAGGCACACAGGCCCTATGTAGCAGGACCCAGATACAGCTTCCCAGTGAGAGTCCAGCAAAGGGAATTATACCAGGTCTGTAAAGCAGCATTTCTAACTAATCTAATGGCACAAGCAAAGGGACACCTGTGTACAAGGGTATTTCAGAAAGTAATGGCAATTTTGAAATAAAACCACTGTGTGTGCAACAATCATTTATTCAGCCACATCACTTCTCCACATAGTCTTAAATGATGGGTCCATTTGACAATACCATCACTGTTCCGCACTGCTGTGTAGATTCCCATTCATTGCACACAAAATGTTTTCCTTTTTTTCCCACATTGCCATTACTTTCTGAAACACCTGTGTACATTCTGCTTCCACAATTTATGGAACCACTTTTGAAAAATGTTTGCTGTACGACTAAGAACTTTCTTAATATTACTTCCTATTTGCGTTGCGCAAACTAGCGGAAAGTTCACATCAGCATTCACAGTTTCCCTTTAGATTCTCAATCACCATGTTCTCAAGCAATCTGAGGCAGAGACCCAATGCAGGTTTGAATGGAATGTCTACCTAATTAGAAACAGGACTTATAAACTATGAAAAGTAGTGGTATTTCAATGCAGTTATATATCTGTATCAGAAAACCTTTTTCAAAAGAAAGTAAAAAGTTACTCTACAGAGCAGAGAGGTACATCACCCGACACTTGCTAGAAAACAAGAATTCAAATCTTATTTACACTAAAGTCCCTTCACTCTTCTCTGGCCATGTAAAGACACCTTTAAGTCAGTATAGATTACTGTTAGGCTCATCTGACCCCCATTTATGTGATCATAGTAGCTGAACGGTGCTATGGTCTAAATAAGAATCTGCCCAGGAACATTCCTACAAAGGACGGTTTGGACTGAGATAAAAGAATAGGGATGATTAAGGCATGGAAACTTTGACTGGCTAATAGTGCAAAGATGCTTTCCTTTCCTGTGTGAGACAATGCCAACCAGCTTGGCAAAGGAATGGATATTAAGAGGAAAGGACAGTCAATGTAAATGGTCTGAGGAACAAAGAACAGTTGCAGATCGACAAAGTACCATCTGTCTGACACATTCAGCCTTCTAGAAGGATATATTTTTAAAAAAAGCCATGACACAAACAATTAATGTCACTTTCAGGAGTGATGAAGTGGAGGAAAGTGTTGCTGATCAAGCAAAAAACAGACAAAATTTTGGCTGGCTAATCCAGGCACTTTATCAGCATGGCATTATTTTGGCGGGGGGAAACTACTTGAAGAATAATTAAATACCAATGTATTTTTTATTTAAAAAAGATTGAAAGCACAGAAAATCAAGGCTGAGACTGCCCCCCCCCCCAGCTTTACTCATATTAGTGGAGAGTTATTCACATAAGCAGTCAAACTCAGATGCCTCTCTCCTCTCCTCTCCAACAGTGATCTGTTACTGTACGTGTGACCCTGGTGTGCTTTGGGTCTGCCTGTCAATGCTCATTAAGTAACTGCTCATCAACAAAGTCAGGGGTTCACAGTGAGACTCTAAATAATCAAAAGCCAATTCAAGCATTTATTTGTCGAAACACTGAAGCTTTTTTTAAAATTTTTTTTGCATTGCCACCGTTAGCTGAAAGCATTACAAAAAGATAAACCCAGGTGTTAGCAACTTTCAATCACTACTGATTTGTTATGATAAACTTTTTCTTATTCTAGCAATGCATACAATTTTCTGCTTTGTATCTGGGCGGATGAGGAAGATATAGAAAGAACACAATTTAGGGTAATCGCCCTTATTTTTCACTCAGAGGGCCCCAAATTCAACCAATCTGTCTGGGTCGTTGGTCATTCTACATTGCAAAATACAATGCTGAATAGTGAGCTGCTCCAGTATCAGAAGCAGTATAGCCATTGCACTTCACTGGGAGCAGCAGGATATATTAGCCTTGTTTGAGAGCTGTGCTGCTCTTGATATTCAAGCTAGCTCATTCAGGCAGCAAACTCAGGTATCACTACATGACACTGCACAGGCATACTGTTAGATACTGCAGTAATAGACACTTCGGAAATACAGAACAGTTCGATTCCTGAGCCAACTGCAGGAGAGCCCAATGAAAGGCACTCCTTGCACTACAGGTAGTGTTCTCTGCACCAACCCCAGACTTGCTGAGCTGAGACAAAAGAAAAAAAAATCTTAAAACCTGAACTCTGATCCCTAGGAAGCAGATGATTCAGCTGACTGTCGACATACTTTCAAAACAGTATCTAAGTGCTTTCTTCCTTAAGTGGTTAATTAATCAAAATAAATACCTGCAGTCAGGAGCCTGTCCTGCTGTGCTGTCTTTGATTTGTTGAGAGAAAGCATTCCGAGACATCTCAATTTGTTGCCATGTGAATGGTTGTGACGTCACCCTGAAGTATATAGCCTCTCAGCTGGAGCTGTGTGAAACCATCAATCGCTCTTTTCAGAGTATTTGGCATACAAATCGAGACTTTTCTTCTTTTTTTTTTTCTTTCCCTTTTTGCCAGTTCTACCAGTACCAAGAGGCTTGGATTAGTTGTTTAATTCTCTACTCGGATCTCAATTCAGTATGACCAGATATTTAAGGGTGGAGATTTGCTGAGAATAATGTCTGTTGGCACACTAGGGTCTATCGGCACATAGACCTGGGGTTTCCCGGGACTACAGGGAAAAGAGAGGCCTCTGGCAGCCTGTGGCCTGCAGGAATGAAGCCTAGGTTTGGGCTGGCATATTAGGACATGAGGATGGACCTTACACTATTTGCTTTCTGTTCCAAATTCCTGCAAACTGACTCTCATGGGCTGAGTCCTTTTTCCTTTGATACTGGTGCCATTGAAGAATGCACAGTGAATGCCAAACTCAAGGGAGGAAACCATCATCCTTGTCCTCAGCAGAGCATATTATCTCGATTAATCCCTCACACCACCTGGGGAAGGAGACAAAGAAACTCATAGAATCTGCTCTATCCTGAGTGAAGCCAGAGGAGGGCATTGAGGAACTTGTAGGTAGTAGGCCTTTTCCATGACAGCAAGTCCAGAAGGGTCATGGAATTTTTTTGCAGATCCCCCTGACATATAGTGCAATAGGATGCAAAACCAGTTGACAGGACACTCTTTCTCCAACCCAATCCCAAGGCATGAGGGGAAGTCCCCTACCCTAGGATGAATCAATTTGTTGCTGTGAAATGCAGTTATTTTGACAGGGGCAATTCAAATTCTTTCCCCCACCTTACACATGCACCAAAGCAACAAATATACTAAGAGCTACAAATTAATCCAGATCCCCAGAAAAGTAAGCTCTCAATTCAAAGAGACACCATGTGCAAATCAATTCAATTCCACTTCAGCCCTTTGCCTTCTTTAGTGCTATATCTATCACTTCCCTCCTCCAGTTTCTATTTGCAGACTCCTTTCATTATTGTACGGCTTCCTACTTTTCAGCTCCCCTGCTCTTTAACCACCACCTCCTCCAGGCCTTATGGAACCTTACCCCTACTCACCATGTAGGCACTACTGAGAACGCACTTCCCAGGTCTCCAGAGAGGGGAAAACTGCAGGGATGTTTAGCATATGTTTAGCATGCCATAAGTTTCTTCAGTACCCCTAAGGACTCCAACGGAGTCCTGTGGCCCTGTTGTCTTCCTCCATGTGGTATTGTTTATAGCCTACGATACATCCTTGGTCACTCTTTGGTAGTACTACCATCTGCCAGAAAGTACCTCCTGCTGTCTTCCACAGGCATTTGGGAAAGCCTGGGTAAGAAGGTGGGTCTTGCAGCTCTTTTGAAGTGTATTCAGGAATTCAACTAGAAATTTTAATTGGAATGCTGTTTCTTAAAACACCCTCTGCTCCTAACATGAAGCAGTACTCAATAAGTCTGCATAAAGCAGCCTGAGAATACTGCAGAAGTCTCCAGACTGAGAAATACTTGCAATTATCACCAACTAGGTATGAGGAGATTATTGTATGACTCTAGGCGTGTCTACACATTGCCCTATGGTGATGTAGGAATGTGCTGTGTCACAGTACAGCATTCCATGGCTATGTAGCAATCATGCAGGTCTACATGTGACTGCCAGCTATGTTGCCATAGCAGCAAAATCAAATTGTGCGCTGTGTGCATAGTGCAGTAAACACCCATATAGCGCATCATAGCAATATCGCTGCATGGCGATGTGTACACATAACCTCCACGTACTACTCTGAGGAGAAAATCAATCTCTACCTTTACCCTTCATAATTTGTTATTAGATTGTATTAAAAAGGCAGGCTCCCAACTTCGACTTTTCAATCCATTCTTCTTTTCTTAATGAATTTACCATTTATGTCTTATTCCCTCATGGACACAGAGCCTATTCCCAGTGAGAGAGGTTGAGTTTAATCATAGCAGAGTTATCTGGAAATGACATTAGTGCATCAGAGAATGTGTTGCCATGTCTACTAAAACAAAACAAGGCAAAACAAATTTTCAAGGGCTTGTCAAACAACAACAGAGACAACCGAATAAAGTGATAATTACTGGCAGCTTGTCAGCTCTAGGTCAGAATTTGACCCAGGTGAATAGTGATCGAGCACTGTAATTGATTCATAGGTACCTACACAGGATTAAAAGGAGTGTAGGCACTTAAGTCCCCCAAAATGATCCAGATGAACTCTACCCCACCAGTCACTAAGCCATTTGTATACCAGCTGCATTCTAGGCACAGAGATTTGGGCTTCTGAGGATGGTCAGAAGTGATCCACATCAAGCACCTAGATAAATGACAACTGCCAAAGTTCTCCTGCACTCCGGACTGGAACTAGGAAGTGTCTAAAGTCCTTCACAGTCCCCGGTTTATTGGGCATCAACAGACTGAAGCTAACAACATTGAAGCTCAGTACAAATCACGGCACCAAAGTTCACTCTTGCGGTAGTGATGGACACATTTTGCCCGGTAGCCTAGTGGGCTTGTCCGGCAAGTGGGAGACCTGACTTTGTGACCCTCCTCAAAGTCAGGATTGAGACTTTTGACTAAGATTTCCCAGGAGAGTACCCTAACCATCAGGCAGTCTACATGCTCCATCACTTGTGTTGAAGAGTGGTCGATGGACAGCCAAGATTACAAGAGTCCATAGCCAGAAGAACTGCATGCAAGAGGGAGCCTAAATCTGTAGCTTAGTGATAGGGGCACTCCCTGGAGAGGGTGAAATCTTAGGTTCTGGTCTTTTTTACTAGGTTTATTTCTGTTTAAACTGATGATTGTGTGAGGTAAACAGTCCTTGGAGCAGGGAGCCTGATGTTGTTTAGCTGCTTATTTATTCTCACAAGATTATCCATTGGTAATGTATATATTTCATGACTGGTGTGCAAGCAAGCTAAGGAAGTACGGGTTGGATGAATGGACTGTAACTTAGATAGAAAACTGGGCTGGAGCATCAGCTTCAAAAGATAGTAATCAATGGCTCGATGTCTAGCTGGCAGCCAGTAGCAAGTGGACCCTCAGGAGGTTCGCAGGTGACACCAACTGGGGGGAGTAGTAGATATGCTGGAGGGTAGGACTAGGATTCAGAGAGACCTAGGCAAATCGGAGGAGTGGACCATAAGAAATATCATGAAATTCAATAAAGACAAGTGCAAAGTCCTGCAATTGGGATAGAACAGTCCCATGCATCAGTACAGGTTGGGGACTGATGGGCTGAAAAGCAGCTCTGCAGAAAAGGACCTGGCGGTTACAGCAGATAGTAAGCTGAATATGAGCCAACAGCATGCCCTCGTTGTGAAGAAGGCTAATGGCATCATGATCTGCTGGCAATGCTTCTAAGAAGCATTGCTTTTCCCATTGCTACACAACCAGGGGATGAGGTGGACAAAGGTCCCCAAACTGCCTACACAGGAGTGACATTACTTAGACTGTAGAAATCCACATCTTGCACACCACACAACTTTCCAGGTGCTTTAAAAGAAAAAAACGTTTGTTGGTTTTCCCCCTCCCTCCCCTTCCTCTCCCGCAGCGATTAACTCATTTGTGATGTTATTCCTGGAGAAGTAATGAGCTCCTTATGGAATTCTCACCATGGAGTTTCCAGCACAGTGTTTGCCAAAAAAAATGCTACAGTATTGTTTTGTCTTGTTCTTTCTTTAATCCCTTTAGGCATCCTTAATGAGGACAGCACTTAAGCACGCAATGAACTTTACACACAAACCTGAAATGAAGCCCATGCTCGATAGTTGTCCTGAAAAGGGATGGACTTAAGAGTGTGCTGAAGTGTTTTCTTGAGTTGGGAGCCTTAACTCATTATTTCGCAGATGATTAGTTGTGGTTTTTTTCATTGTCCAGAGAGTATGCTGAAGCTGTGCTGTAAATTATCCAGTGTTGAGGAAAACATGTAGAATTCTGGAGGCTCAAAAAGCATAACGGCTTAAGAAATGCCATACTGAGTTAGATCACAGGTTTAATTCACCCTGTGCCCTGGGCAGAATCTGGATCACACCCTTCCTTGTGGGATGGATCTGTGGGACCAGTGGCAGTGATGGGGGCAGTGCTAGGGATGGGGCAGGTAACCCTTAAGGTGGTAGTGAGGCATGCAGCAGTGACAGCAGTGGGTCAAGTAGTCAGGAGGCGAGTGGGGCTGTGTCAGCATAGCTTTCAATTTCACCCCTGCCACCAGTCGCCATGTCCACAGGGCCCTTCTCTCTGCTAGCCCTGACCCTGAATTCCCTGGCCCATCAGCATCCCAGCAGGTTCAAGTGAGTAGCTGCATAGGCTAGATCTGGCCCAGCATCTGTATGTTTGACACCCTTGATTTAGTCCTATATCTTGTCTCTCAGTGGCACAAAGTAGATGCCAAGGAAAGAATACTAATGCAAGACCTATCTAGGATCATAGAATCATAGAAAAGCAGGGCTGGAAGGGACCTGCAGAACTCATCTAGTCTAACTCCTGCCTGGGACAGGATCATCCCTATCCAAACCATCCTATACAAATCCCTTGTGTAACGCAGGGTGTCTCAACCTTTTTCTTCCTGAAGCCCCCCCCAGCATGCAATAAAAACTCCATGGTCCACCTGTGCCACAACAGCTGAGCAGACCCCCTGAAACCCGCTCATGGGTCCATAGGGGGCTGCAGACCCCCAGTTGAGAATTGCTGGTCTAACCTACACCACAAGACATAACACCCTAACCTGCCACAGGAAAAGCAGGGGGAATGCAGCAGCCAATGTCCTGCTGCTGTAAGATTGTAAAAACACGCTTGAGAAACCTAAGGAAGAGGGCCATGCCTGCCACTACAGAGTAGGGTGAAACCCCCCACAGTCCATACCAATCTAATCATGGGGTAAAATTCCTTCCTGACCCCAAATATGACATTTGATCTCACCTTGAATGGATGAACAAGATCCTCTAGTCAGGAGCCTTTGAGCTTAAGTCACAGCAGGACATTTGGACACTCCAGTCACAATCCCCAGCTTTGGCTGCAGTCAATATCCAGTGATTCATCTTGGACTCTTCCCCTGTAGATGTTTTTGTAATAGAATTGGGAATGGAAGCAATGTGGTCTACTAGAGGGGTCAGTGGGCTAAGAGTCAAAAGATTGGGTTCAATTTCCAACGTTTCCACTTCCTACAGTGTGTGGCTTTAGGCATTTTGGATGTCTGCTTCTGTTTCTGGTCTCTCTTGTCTGTTTAGATTGCAAATATGAAAAGGGCAGGGGCTTTCTTATTATGTGCTCATTGTGTCTGCCAGAATGGGGACCCTGATCCCAAGTGAGATATCCAGGTGCTTCTGGAATATCAGTAATAATATTAATTGTTATTTTGTCCTTTTTTCTGAATCTTCTGCTACCCACTACTGTAGAATGTGGGGCTTATCCCTACTGATTGCCTATCAGTATAAAGACTGAGGGGGCCCCAGAAAGGGTTTTGCTGTCAAGTAGCCTGTGTGTTTGGTAATGCTGTCCTCAATGGTCAAAGGTATCTACAGCTCTGTTTGGAATCTGTATATAGTGGCTATGGGTAAGACCTCTCATATTAGCCTGAGATTTTCAAAAAGGCTCAGTTTGGACCTGTCTCTGTACTTACTGAAGCCCATGAAAGCTTTTACCATTGGGCCTCGTTTGAACAAGGTTCAGCCAATGTTGAAATGTCAAGGTGAGCAGTCAAAAATGGAGGCAAACAAACTTGGACATTTTGCAAATGATTTGGTCTAAACTTTTTATAGGGGTTGTGATATCACAGTCTTGGGCAGGGTGGGGGGCAGGGAGGGGGGGGGCAGGGCAGGACAGGACACCGGCCCCAGGTCCCCAGTTAAGTGGAGGAAGGGAGTGCAAAAAAAGCAGCCATTGTAGTTCTCATCTAGCCATGCTACTACCTCCACCAGCCACCACTGCCCTATGTACTACTGCTGCCCAGTGCGTACAACTGTGCTGTTATACCGCTCCTCCCTCTTTCCCTCACTGTCTGATGTTTACTAGAGCACAACTCTCATTCTTTAATTCTAGTGTCATGACAGCAAATGTGTTGGGGCAGGGGTATTGTGTCATATATACTGAATACTGTCATGCTGACTACCTACCTGTGAAGCTCTTATAACTACCAATTGTACTGATAGTCTTATTCCTGATGCTGGCTTTCTGTTTTGTCTTGGGCAGCACTTTTACAGGCAGTAATAGCCGGTGATCTTCTGAAGGTAAGTACAGCAGGCTGAATGTCTGTTTCTTCACAGCAATTTGCAAGTTTTCACTGTTAATTTATACTTTACTCCCCTTCAGAGCACAGTTAAGTGCTGTAAGGTTAAATAGCCAAATGCCATTTTACAGTCCTTCTTGGAAACCTTGCACATTAAAGGAACATCAGCCAGGTGAGGTGTGACATTCAAGTGAATAAGATCTAGTGTTATACCATATCTTTCATATGCCTTTCGTACCATTTGGGTATTTACTAATGGTGAAGTGAGTATGTTGGCAAATGCAGCAACTAAGCAAGACACTTGTTCCAACACAGACTTGCACAACAAAACGTGTTTTACTGATATGAGAACATTGGCCAGGACACTGAAGTTGTTTCTGTTTCTTTACAAAGAATATACAGAGATTTTTAACTTCTACCTAGAGAACCCTAAATGCAGGCAGAAAGGAATTCGGTTTTGCATCTCATGTTATGATGGATGGCAGTTACAACAGTTCATTAGTCTCTTCTCCTCTTTGCACTGCACTTCAATCTGAGTATTGATTATGAGCCAGTCTCTAGTCCATTTAGTACAGCTTGAAACCCAAGAAATCTTGGCTTAGCTTTCAGTGCCAACTTCTGCTAATTCTCTCTTGAGGGCAGACCGGGAGCAGAAGCAGAGGAAAAGTGCCTCACTCCTATATAAGTATACAGTGCCTCTTCTGACAGTTGTAGTCCCTATTTTTCACTAGGTGTTCACAAATGTACCCCTGATTTGGGGTGAGTATTGTGATTAATGATTGCCCTGTTAACTAAGAAAAAGCCTTTGTGAAGCCATTTGTAAAAGTGACAGCTCTATTACTGCAGTTCTTTGCCTTCAGATATACACTTCAGCACCTCTGCCTCCATTACCCAGTGGCAGGAGCAGCAGTTAGGATTCATGGTAGCCACCATGCAGGAAATATCTCCCTCCTTGGTATTGTATCCTGTTCTGAATTTTGAAGCATAGTTTCTCCCATTCCTTAAAGCACTCTCACAATGTTCAGATCATCTTTGACTTTATTTTGAGTGGAGAACTTGTTCTCTCTTCTCAGATGCATTATGACTTTGTGCCATGACATAATCATGCCCTGTTGTCCTATTTCAGTTCTGGCACTGTCACACACTGTGCATTGCAAGCTGCCAGGGCCTCCAGCACATTTTAAAATAAGCCACTCTCTTTTACTGCCCTCCCAAACTGGATCATCCCCCTTAGGAGGTCCAAGATAGTTGGAGATACCAGAAAGTATATGAATAAAAAAGGAGGAGATATTCTGTCTGATCTCAGCTACACTGGTTTCCCAAAGGGCAGGAATTAGAGACTGAGTTGGGTGGGGGAGAGGACTGGATTTTAAAACATTCTTCCTGTGATGCCAGCTGCAAATGTATACATTGTATATTTAGTAATGGCCTCATTGATGCTCAGATTGTCACTGTTTTTGAAAATATTCACGAAGATAAAAGGATCAATTATTTTTGTAGCAACTCTGACAACACAAAATCCATACACAGGCTATTCATAAAATCCATGAACAGACCCTAGCATCAGCACTGTAATATGTATGTAGTCATAAAAACACAGTGATCCATCCCACATACTTTAACCAGAAACACACTCATGTGGATCGTGCAATGGATTCCGCAACCCCCTGGCTAAAATGCAGTGCCTGTGGCATACATTGTTCTTGCCAAGTTGCTTTGGTGGATCACAGGGGTCCCATGACCACAGTATGTCATGTTAGATGCCATCTGGCTGGGAGTCTGCCTGTTGTAGGTTAACGGAGTTACTAGGTACTTGGACTACAATTCCCTTGGAACACTGTGGATTTTTTGTATAAAAATGTTTTGATTTGGTCTGGAAACTTTGGGGTTTTGTAAATTCAGAATCTTTTTAAAGCCAGAATTCACTGCTGAAAGATGATGCTTGTGAGGAAAATTTAATTGAAAAGCCGATTTTTATGTTAAGTGGAACTGTTTAAAAAAAAATATTTTTCCATAATTCCTACCTGAAAGCAAGAATTCATTGACAGATCTCAGCAGTGAGCCAGCACTTCAAAAATGTCATTTGCCCTTGTTCACGCATTGCTTTTGTTTTAGGTCAGAAGACTTTGCTCTGCAGTATAAATTCCTGCAACTTTTAGTTAACAACTCGTGCTGCTTTTTTAATCACCCGCTAGCAAATGTAATGGTTAATTTACTTGATATTTCTTTACCTGTGCATGCTGTCATACAATTATCTTGTCCTTTTCCCATGAATTTATATTACAGTTCATTGAATGCTGTAAAAAAGGAGCTAACCTGTTAATCCAGGGACCTGACCACTGTTCCTTGCTTCACCATGCTGCCAAAACTGGGAACAGTGAGATTGTGAAATACATCTTGGAGCACGGTGAGTAATTTTTGCAAATTATGGGCAGTCACATGGCATACTGAGCACAAAGAAGCATGCTTATTCTTCATCACTGTGGCCTCCTGCAACGTATAGGTAGAGATTAGAAGTATGAAAGAAGTGTCAAACCTGGAGTTAAGAGTTACCTCTACTGTCTCTGTGGCAACCCCAAAATCACTGCTGAGAAATGACCCCTCCTGATCTACATGCTGAAAAATTATCTTGTGGTTACCATTAGAACAATGCCAGGCATGCTCGGGTCTTCTTTTGGTAGTGTACCTCAGACTGAGATCCTGAGAGCGTCCTTGGGCATGCCCCACTATCAGCCACACAATGTTATTTCAGTGAGTGCGTGAGTGAGTGTACACGGCTTGTCTCTCAGTGGTGATCTCAGGATAGCTGTGCAGGCAGTATAGACAAGCCCAAAGAATGAAGAGTATAAGAGGACAGCTTTGGATTAGACCAGTTATTTTAATAGATTTGAATATTATAAGCCAGGACCATCAGGGTGGGATAGCCTGACCTCTTGCAAAGCAAGTCACAGGAGTATCCTGAATTAATTCCTGTTTAAACATGACCAGCTCTTTCAGAAAACATCCAACTTCAATGAAAAGATTTACAGAGATGGAGGATCCACCATGACCCTGGCTAGGTTTTTCCACTGTGGCCTGTTTATTCCTCATTTCCTTCTCTTGTCTACCTTCCCCTGTATTTCCCTCAGACACCCTCAGAATACATGTAGATACTGGAATTTTGGCATAGTTAGACTCTAGAAATAAAATAATTCAACATAGTAGGGACATGAACAGGAAATCCGTGACACCTTCTTCAGCAAGTAGAGAGCATATGAGATGGTATGGTCAGGTTAAACAAAGATGAAACATAAAGTTATGTGAATAACAGTCCAGTTTTTCACCACATGGCAAGAACACTTTGCCACTTTTCTAGGCCATTAAGTCTCTGGACAGCTGAATGGGGTTTTAAGAATGCACAAGTAGAGGTCTTCTCTCTGCCTTTCAATTGCCACCAAACATTAACGAGAAGAAATTCTACACTCTCTCCAAGTCAAGTTGCTGAAGTTTTATCAGTGTTCCTTCCTTTTCTATAGTACTTTCAAATGTTATCTGGCCCTGGCACTTTATCAACATTCAGAGTACCAAGCATATTAATTGGGGCCTTGGATCCAGAACTGGCTTTAGGGGAAATGGTGCCCTTGGTGAACTTGTATCTTGGCGCTCCCCTCCACTGGCACCTCTTTAGTACTGCCCTCCCCCCCCCCCCCAGTCAGTAGTGCTGCTGCAGGCACAGGCAGGCAGGCAGGGGTGTGGGGTACAGTCTGGTGGGGGCGCAGAATGGCATGGTTTGCCAGGCAGGAGGTTGGTTGGGCACCGCTGCTGCCATCTGCACTGCCCTGCCCAGCTCCTCCTGAGTAGCAGCTGGAGGCAGGGGGGGCTGAACACCACTCCTCCTGCCTGGGGTGGGGATTGGCTAGGAGTGGGGTGGGGTGGGGGGAGAGCTTTGTTGTGAGCATGGGTTGCTCACATGTGCGTGCGTGCGTGCGTGTGTGTGTATGGCACCCCCCTGACCTTAGCACCCAGGGCAGTTGCCCACATTGCCCACCCATAAAGCGCCAGTGTGGACCTTATCAGACACTTTCAGATTTCACTTATAAATCAAGCTTCTCAGATCAAGCTACCACTCTTCCTTGATCATGTGGGGAAATAATAAGAATGGCTTTCATCCTTGCTATTGCCTCACACCCTGCCCAGTCATATGCCCCTTTGGTCTGCCACACCTGCCTGTGAGTGATTGGATGTAGTTAGCATTCATGGGAGTCACATGGTAAAATACTTTCCAGGGCACTGTGCTGAAAATCTATCCTTAACACATGTAGGAAAATGTTTTGAATGTAAAAATAACTTAAGTACATCTTTCAGCTCTGTAATGCTGAACTAGTAGGTGGAATAAAATGCGGTACTGAAATGGGAAGTCCCATCTCAGCTTTACAAAGGTCTAGGGAGGAAGGAAGATGATGCACTAATGTAGTAACTGTCCTTCACAATGGTGCACCTGAGCTGAAGGCACCCAAGGGTCCTGCGCTTGATTTGAAATACTTCAGGGTTTAAAGATAAAGAGGCCCTCTTGGATTAGAAAAAAGAGTGGTTAGTCATGCAAAGATTTCTCACACAGTGTATCTATTAGGGGGCTAGCACTAAGCCTGAATGCCAATGCAGGAACAAACTCAATATCAGAATCACTGCTCTTTATTGCTATGAGATCAGCTCTGGGATGGCTGCTGAGGTTGCTGTAACAAATAAGTTTCCCTCTTTCCTGCAACTGCCCTCCCTAAATTTGTTCCCAGAATTCCCAGGCAGGAAGACCCACATTCTTTAGGAGCTATATGTAGTTATGCCAAAAGACACCCCATCAGCATAGTTAGTCTGTTATCATACACTGATAAATCCATCTTAAGAGAATGAAGAAGTCCTTGTGTGGATAATCAAGGTGTATGCAAGCGGGGAAGGCTTAACCAGTTTGGATGGAAAAGTAACCCCCTGCCTCATCATTTGTACTTGGAATCAAACTTGACCATGAGTGCTTATATGGCAGTTCTGAAATTTTTGCCCTTTGAGAGAGGTGAAAGTATGCATTGCCCTTTTCTTCCCCTTGTCATAAAGTAGAGTAGGATATTTTCTGTCTTCTCCACTACAAATCCAGGAGGTAAAGGACCCAGTAACTCTTTTGGCAGAACAGTGGGAAGTCACTTCTAGATATCTGCTAACTTTCTTTTGCCATCAGGCTGAGCTAATGGAATGCCAGACTACATAAGCTGAGCAGTACCCCCAGTCTTCAGCATTTCTCTGATCCCAAGTCTCAGCAGCCTTTTTGCCTTGACATGATTAAGGCAAAGTTCTACACTGAAAAATGACACAGGCTGGATCCTTCCTATTCAGTAGATCTGCTCCTTGTGTGAATTCAGAGTCAGACCAGATTATGCTGCTAATCAAGACACAGTTTTGCTATTGGTAGCACTGAAAAATGAACTCAAGTCTGGCAGTTGAGCTGGATGCTGGTTCAGCACACTGACTTGTTAGTCAAATTCCAACTGGAGGGCTAAATATTGTCCTCCGTTACCAAAGGCCCAGGTGCTGTATGCATCTTGTAAAGGCAAAACTGGAGGATGATGAGGTTTCAGAAGTCTAAACGAAGCATTTGGTCTGTGGTTTTTATAGCTAGGGATGCTGAAAAGACATAAGCCAAGCAGATAACAGTTTTCCTATCCCAGTTTGAAGCTGCCTGAGAAGAATTTCCCCCCTTTTTTGTGTTTAATGAGCAAATCCAATATGAAATTATTAAGATGCAATAAACATGGAAATACACAGGGCCTGTTCTCAGAGGGGACCCCTCCCTTAAATCATGATGGAGACCCTGAGCAAGTCCTTGTTATATGATCTCTGTTAATCTCTATAGGGAATGAAATTTAAGTGTATATGCATGTGTGAGGGGGGGGTCTGAGGAGTTCTCTAATGTTGCATACATGCGTCTTTCAAATATACTCCTTATTTTAAGGCTAGGAAATAAATCCTCCAAACATATATTTCGTCTTCCAAATATTGGTGATAATGCCAAACTGACAAGGTTTTGCCCAGGCAAGGTGAACTAAACAGCCATGGAGGCTGACAGCTTCAAATATTACTTCTTAAAGAAAATTGGCTTTCTCTTCCCCAGTTTAATGAAGTGGGGTCAAAGAGTATATTTGACTGAGGTTTATGGGCCTCCTGGGTAACTGAGTAAGTGTAACACTCCAGGTTGGAGGGGGTAGAGTATGCAGCACACATTGAGGACTTTCAGCCTGAATGGTGCCGTATATTTTGGAAATGCCTCTGAAATGATGTCATTTAGTTTCTCTTTTATGTTGCAATGAGCTCAGCTCAGTTAAAAGGCAGCTGTCTGCTTTTAAACATCTCTCTCCTTCCCTTTCTCCCTCCCTTCCCCAAGACTCAGGCTGCTTTGCCTCCTGAGAATCAGAAAGTGGGCTTGGTGAGCTGAAAGAGGAGTAGGAGAAAAAAGTTAACAATTCCACACAGAGTGACTCTCAGAGACATTAAGGACAGAGAGTGATCCCAGCTGGGCTTCCCCCCAGTGGTTTGTGCTTTTCAGCTCTTTTCAAGCGAGCTCCCCCCCCTTCCTACTCCTCTTTCTTTTCCTGAGACTTTTTTTTCTTATTCTTTCACCTCCCCACACATTTCTACTTTTGTTTTTATTTTGCCCCCTGCTGTTTTTCTTGATAGAAATCTCACTCGTGCATTTCCCTTCCGGATTTCTATTGGGTTATTTTGTCCTCTCTCTCTCTCTGTGCCTTGGCCCCCTTTTCTTTCTTCGTCTCTTGTCCCGGAGTAAAACAGCCGACTCCCCACTGGGGCAGGATGACAGTGCTGTTAGCTTTCCCAGTGCCAGCCTTTCCCACATCTGTGCAGCTTTTGTCCTGCGCCAGAAGGGGATTTGGAATGGTCAGCTGGCAGCGCCAGGGAGACTGATGTAAAAATGAGGTCCAAAAAGAGGGGAAGGGGAATTAGAAGGAGGGCGTGAGATGGTTTGAGAGAAGCACAACTGAAAGTGAAAAAGACTGCAGCTTAGGAATATGCATGCCTTGGTGCTTCCAATGTCAGCTATAAATACAAAAGAATGCAACAAGCCCCAGCACCATGTTATTCTGCTAATGGCATGACCTCCAGTTTCTGACCCCTCAAACTTGGCTGGGATGCAGTTGGGGTGTTCAGATGAAAGTCTTAGTTCAGTGTAATACTCCACAGAGCCCCCCCTTGTGCCCAGAGCACATGCTGGCTTCCTTAATTATATATTTTGATAATGTCTTCTCAGCTCCTTGCAAGTTAGGCCTTCCCTCTCCACCCTGCTTTCATCTCTGTTTCTATCTCATGGCAATTTTCCTTTCTCATAGGTTTCCCTGTTAACCAGGCCCAATCCTTGATCTCTCCAACTTGACTCCCTTGCTATTCCAAACCATTCTTTTGTCCATTCTCCTCTCCTTTCCCACTGCCCTAGCCCAGTTTTCCCTCTTACACTTACTATACTCAGCTGGGCACTTTTCACTCTAAGTCCAGTCACTCTGTTCCCCCTGTACTCTCTATCCAGTCAAGGTCCTCTCCATGCCCAAAATAAGTATGCATTTAGAAGAACTGAGGTTTCTGTTTCCTGGCACATTGCAAGTTATCCTGTGAGCCCTGGCAATAAAGCAGACTGAAGGGAAATAGCAAGGAATGGAAAAGCACCTGCTCTGGAAGAATTTATTTGCCTCAAAGGAGAACTCTTCAGCTGACAGACTCCAGGGTTTCATTTTCCTTGGTTGTGTGTTGCTAATGGAATACCAACATTCATGTTTCTTGCTCTCCCTCCCTTGCAGGGCCTCAAAAATTCTCACATTTCCTAACTTCCTCCATGCTCATAGGCCCTTGGTTATAGCCTTCTAAGTGAGGAGGATTGAATGCAAAATATGTTGATGTTGCTCCTGAGTCAACTAATGGGATTGTTTGACATCATGATTAGTATTTTCATGGAACCTGGAAAATGTAAAGATCCATAATTGTACAAAGAATTAGTACTGCTGGTAGATTGATGGTACCTCCTTCCCCACTGGCACCCAGAGGGCCTGTTTGGATTTGAGAAGAACAGGCAGGCAGCAGGATTCCTTAAAGATTTTTAGTATAGAAGGGTGGAAGGGTTAATTTTCTGACCACATTCCTCTCATAAAGTAAGAATGGAGTTTAGTGAGCTTCCTGCAGTTCAAGGGCTAGGCTAGGTAGACCTCTAGAAGCATGTGAGTTGCTTGCTTGAGTATGCAATCACCTGAGCAGTGTCCTCATCCCTCTAATCACATCCATGGGAAAAGAGCAAAAGAAGGAAAAGAAAGGATCTGTATAGAGTGTGAAACTTGATGGTTTGAGGTGTGGATTTCTCTAAATGTTTTAAGGCTGTTCAATATGAAAGTCAAAGTGAAGTTTAGAGAATACATACAGGAAGTGAAACCTCAAAGAAAAGTTCACCATATCCACTGCTGACCAAACTCACAGTGTTTGGTGGCACAGTTGTACTAGAGAGAATAATTACCCAGACAGCAAAGGAATTTTTTTTTCTGGTATAGAACTCTTCCATCTACCTCCCATTTTTTTCTCTCTGAAATGGCCTGAACTGTAATTCAAATAATGGCACTTGCTGCGGTAAATATTTGGCTGTGGAAATCAAGTACAAAAGATCATTCAGTTAAGCAGGCTATCTTTTTCCTCCACCCCCCTCTTTTTTGTTGTTGTTGTTATCTTGTTCCAATAGTTATTAACTGCTAGGATACCAGATTTGCACATCAGGATATAAACATTCTGTAAAAAACATTTGCCTTGATTTATACCACTTATGATACAGTTTAATGAAATGGTGCAAGCCTGTCAGTCAGGACAGAATTTGCCTAATTTCAACTTCCTTATTGTACTAATATGTTATGGTAACGTACAACCGATGTTGTAGCTGTGATGGTCCAGAAATTATGCGAGAGACAAAGATTTCTTAAGGTGATATCTTTTACTGGATCAACTGTGTAGTTAGGATAGAGTCTAACTCTATCCCAGTAGCGGGCATGAAGGGTAAATTCTATCCCAACTACATAGTTGATCCAAGAAAAGATACCACCCTAAGAAATCCTTGCCTCTCACATAATTGTACTAACAATAGTTGCACCTTATAGTACTTAGGGTTTATCCTTTTCCATGTGCTATACTCATGAACCAATTTATTGACCAAGGTAAAGAGCAGGAAAATAATTTAATGCATTTTCAATCCAAATATACTTTGGGGAAATTCCTGCTTCCATGTGCTTACAAGTCACCCATGGTTGTGCAGTTGAGTTTTGTTACTACAGATACTTAGGGCAAACAAATATGATCTTGACTTCCCCATACAGTAAGTTTTTAATTAGCTTCCCTTGAGCCTTTACAGCAGAATTGTGATTCTGAGAGTCAAGCTTCTTCAGTCACAGAACATAAACAATGCCATTTGACTTGCTTGACTCTCTTTCTCAGGTCCCTCTGAGTTGCTGGATATGACAGATAGTGAAACGTAAGTACTGCCCATTGACTAGTTCTTTTGGTCCAGTTTGCTTATTTTAATCCAGTGATTTATTCTAGTTTATGCCTAGGAGATTTCTCTTGATGCAATACAAAGGTTCAAACAATAAATGCATGAAAATGTCAGGTACTTAAAAAAAACCCAAAAACCCAACCACATGAACACCAAGCCTCCTCTGGACACCCAGTATAACCCTACTGTATCTTCTCCTAATCCACCTAAGTTTTCTTATAGAAAACAAGTGAATGTTTCACTTTATCCTGATATTCACTGACTCTGGGCTCTAGGGCTAGGGACAGACATTCAAAAAGCCCGAGCCTGAATTGATTCAATTTTTGCAGGTTAGTCTACCCTGCAAAGCTTGAACTGATTTGGAGGTGGATAGACATTCCCTTTTCATTCCAGAAATGCAGGCACATGCCTGCAGTGGCTCAGGCTAGAAGCTGGGGTGCACTAGAGCAGTCTTCCCTTCCCTTCCACAATACTGAGCTGGGGGCCTGGCATGGCCAGGCCCCTACAGGACACTCTGATTAGCATAGCAGGGAATTGATAACAGTGTTTCTTGCCTCCTAATTCAGTGTTTATCACCCCATTAAGAAAACAGAGGGACATTACCAGCTACCTGTTGATTCTGCCTTTGTCAAGCACAGACCGTAGCCAGCATGTGGTCTGCTAGCTAATACACATATACCTCTCAGAAAGGCAGAGGGGAGGGGGGAATTCCTGCTTAGCAGGGAGTGGTGAAGATGGGGGGAGCAGCCTTCAAGTCTCTGCTGGAGCTGCAGCCAGGAAGCAGGGGGGTGGAGCCAGCTTTGCTGAGAGAGTATGCTTATGCTGAGAGAGCTTTGCTGAGCAGAGAGCCCCGCCCAGCTGAGAGAGCATGCTGGGATGCTGGGAGTGTCTGGTTTAACTTAAACCAGCAAGGGGTCTGAGGCAGACATTGTACAAACTGGTTTGACCCAAATCAGTTAAGTCTGATACTATATTCAATCCGGTTTATCTCAGTTGCTTTCAGCCATTTTTAAACTGGCTTATATGCACTGAACATCTGTTCTGTTACAGGTTTAAACCAGTTTCTGAGCACTTAAACTGGTTTATATGTAATGTCTGTCCCTAGCCTAGGAGATCACATTGAGCCATAAATTCCAAGGCCAAGAGTGAACTTCTTGCTGCTAAAACTTTGTCATTATTGCTATCCAGATTCATCTGGGGCAGCTGACGTAGATGATGGCTACTTCAGCTGCCCCAGATGATTGCAGCTGGCAGACTATGACACAAGCAGAGAAGACTGTCTCTAGAACAGGGTAAAGCCAACTCAGTTTATAGCTGCTGTATAACCCTTTTATGCCAGCTATACTAAACTGCCACAAAGAGGGTATTGGGTAAACATATTTCTTCCTGAGAAGTATCCCAATTAAAAGGGGCCCCTCTACCAGGCAAAGACCAGTGCTACTAACTCTTTCCCCATTTGCAGAGGAACTACATATGCTGCAGGGAGCTATAGCCTTCTCCAGAAGGGCTATAGAAAGGCAGGGGTTAAAGGGGTTGGTGCACCAGTGGTTCTTTCATGCGATGGCTCAACAATTCCATTACAAGAAAAATGCAAGTTCAGTGATTTCTCAGGACTTCCCTGTGACAAGGTTTGAATCATCTACCAGCTGCTCCTGAAAAAGATGTCCATGTAATTTTCCCTATGTCGTTGCCCAGGCCACATGACCAGCAAAGGCATGATTTTGTTCTGTGCTCCTCATTTGGAAATCAGTTGGTATCCAAAGCTGAATCAGAGCCAGAGGAGATTTTGTCACATTGATGCCCATTAATATTTCAGCTTGCCCTTCCACCTATGCCAAGCCTGAAGTTCCTTTGCATGCCTGCAAAGCCAGTGCTGTGCTACTGCAGCTTAGCTCTTGCTGTCTGTGTTTATGAGAGATGCATAATGGCATCCCCAGTTTGATGCTGATGTTAAGGCAGAGGCGTAGCTGGCAAGTATTGTGCCCTGGGTGGTAATGTGAATCTCCCACCCCCAGACTCCTACCCCACATCTCACACCTTCCCTGTTCTGGTTCTGACACCAGGGAGGGCAAGAGCAGTGGTGGCAATGCAGGAGCAGTGGCAGGAGGTTTGCTGCTGCCAGGGGAAATGTCACCCCTGAGCTTTTTCTACTGATGTTAAAAATGCACCAGTTCTCACCAGCGAAAAAGGGGGTGTCATCTCCCCCAACAGCAGCAAACCACCAGCTGCTGTTCCTCCACCGCACAGCTGCCAGAGCCAGAGCTTCTGCAGGGACAGTGTTAGGTATAGGGAGATGGGGTGCCAGGAGGATGAAGTGCTCCCAGCTTCATTCTAGCTGGCCTCTGCTTTAGGCAGTGCCCAGGACTATGCTCTGCTCACCCGCCCATCATTACATTACTGCATGAAGGGCTCCCTTCACCTACCCAAAGCACTTCTCTTCCTAGGCAGATCCCAATAATAGTGCTTCATCCTCAGAGGTATAGTGAGACTTCCTCAGCATCCTGTGAGGCCCTGTTTTAGCATACCAGGCAGCCATAACAAAATCAGGACTGTCTAGTAAAAACTTAAATGAATAAAGCTTTAAACCTGTACTCAGATCTCCAGCAGTGGAGAACTAGAATACTTCCTCCCTGCTGTAGGTCAGAGAGAGTAGGGCTGGAGCCAGAGTTTGGGTAACAATACAGTGAAAGAGCTGTCTTGGGTTTGCAGGATTTTTCTGCCCATCCCACATCCTGCTTCCAAGAGACAAAATAGCATATTGTTTAGTTTGGGTAGAAACAGTAGGGAAGAAAGCCCTCACTATATACTGCACAGTGAAACTAAAAAAGGCAGATATCTTGCTTTTACAGCAGGCAGTAGAGCTGGAGGAGGCTGGATGAGAATGTGACATTTAGCCTCTGTTAAGACCACAGAAGGCAGCAACTCTTTTTCCCTTCCATATCACCCAGAAGTCCTCAGTCCCCCATTTATTCATCATGTGAGAACTGGCTGAGCCAGAAGGCATGCACACTGACTGAGAGCATGTGCACATGTCAGCAACAAAGATAAAAGAAGAGAGTCCCACAAAAAAATGTTGTCCTCCTACCGTGTTTCTTAAATTATAATTGGTGAAAGGTTCCTTACTGCTGCTTTCCTCTGCTTTGGTGTAGGGGTGAGACAGCATTGCACAAAGCGGCCTGCCAGCGCCATCGTGCCATCTGCCAACTCTTGGTGGACGCGGGAGCGTCTCTGAGAAAGACAGATTCCAAGGTAATGCAATCAAATGAACCAATTATAAAGCACTTCAGACAAGCGAGACCAATCAGCATCCGTCCCTGCTGTGTGCATGATTGAGACTCTCTGTGTGTGCTGGGAGCATTTCTTTTTAGAAAAAGGCATTTTATTTAGAAAAATGTATTGATATAAATAACTGCAAGAGCCTCCAGTTAAATCCCCAACCTGGGTCATCTTCACCATAGTGATAGCCTAGCCTGAAGCTATTCAGCAGTTGAATATCAGTGAGGCATCTCCATGGCAAAGCAGCATCAACAATCTTTGTTGTTAAAAGAAAGACCTGGATGTAGAGACCACCTGTTGGGATTCGTGATTTCTGATTTGATGGTGACTATATGAAGTTTGGTGGTTGTGACTGACTTGTTCTGTGGGGCAAAACTTTTCTTTGTCCCTGCTTTCCCCTGCTTATTAATGCAAAGCTAAACTCAGCCTCCCCAAGTGCCCACTTAGTGTAAATTAAAGATAGAATGAAGCTAACAGAACAATCTGAGCATGAGGAAAACTTTCCAGCAAAAATTAGATGCTAAGAATATTTAATAGGTACAGCAGACTGACTGACTGAAGATCTTCAGGTTTCTAAAAACAAGCATAAACAGGAACATGGAAAGACAGTTGGTTAAGAAGACACCACTGTCGCATTACATTGAGTATCAGGTTTTTTGCAACCTTAGTTGGCTAGCCGTAGAGGTGATGTGGACAATGATGCTACGTGAACTGCACTCTTGGAAAGAAGCTGGTAACAGCAGATAATCTATGGGCCATGGCTGAGAAATATGATGAAACGGCATGAAGAATCAAGCTGGAAATTGAGCTTTTGTACTTAATAGCTACACACAGTTGTTGTTTTTTTTTAACTATTATTATTATGTTATGCAATGCAGAATTATCCTGTTTTCCAATGAAGGATCACATTATCCTTTTGGGTGACACCACTGTTGACATCAGGAGGCAGACTATAACTTTCAGGAAAAACTAGAATGCAAACAAGGGGTTAGTGACACACATCTGATCTTTATCACTCAAGAGATACAAGGAACACCCATGTTTATGTGAACAGTATTGAAGCATTTTCAGTGGCTCAGGATCCAGATTCTTGATTCCAGTTATAGCACTCTTAAAATAAGTTAAATTCTGTGTATAAAGTCCTGGGCAGCAGTAAGATGCGTGAAAGTTTGATTAACAGCTGCAGCAGCCCAACAGGTCTCTGTCTCTCCCTTCACATCCTTTGTAGAAGTGGTCTTTGAGGGTCTCACTACATGTCTCAGCTACAATATGGTACAATGTTCCCCGATAGAGACTTCAGTGAGTGGATGGGAATTGTGTTAAATCTGTTTTAGTGTGTGGATACCATTTGTCAAGCAGTGAATGGCATTTCTTTATAAAGCTGAAATATTTATTTATAACTGTGATGGTTCCACAGAAGATAAGCAGGAAGGTATCAACCGGTAGGTGGCTAGTTCTATGAACCAAACGCATGAAACAGAGTGAGTTGGTTCTCATGGAGAATCTCAACTCGACTCCAGCTGAGCTGGTTCTTGACTTGTCCGCTTTTGTGATGATCTTTTTGTACTTCCAGTGGTACTTACTTTGGGTCACAAATTTATCTTGTCTTCTAAAAACATGTCTACGGTTTTCTCTCTGTGTCCCTTCAATGTAGGGTAAGACGCCTCGAGACAGGGCTCAGCAAGCTGGGGACCCAGATTTGGCTGCCTACCTGGAGAGTCGTCAGAACTACCAGATGGTTTCCCACGAGGACCTGGAGACAGCTGTCTGATGCCTGTGGACAGGAGGAGACAAACCAAGGAAATAACAAGGCTGCACCTTAGGCGCTCGGGCATCATATGAGGAAAGAAGCTGATGGGATCACCGTGTCTCACTCTCATGCAAAATATCTGAGGACATGCCACTGGTTTCTAAGGGCTACTGAGTCTTGCCATGGAATTGTTAAGTTCCCATATGATAGCCCATGAAGGATGAGGCAAGACACTCAAAGGTCTGTGGAATCCATAGGCCACGAAAATTTACCTTTACTGCTTCCAGCAAGTAGCATGAACTTCTCCCTTGTTCATCTGTACACTTTATTTTAAAAAAAGAGAAAAAAAAAGGGAGGAAAAACTAACTTGGACCTGAAAATACTCAACCAACCCCCTCTTCCATCCCTCCAGTACCTTATGTTCCTTTCACCCTACGTCTTCATTTTTCGTCAGTTAAATAGTATCTCTTATCTCTGTATAAATTCTTCCTAAATGGTCAGGTTAATAGCAAAGAGTTTGAGGAGCTCTGGATGCCTGTAGGCTGAGGGAGGGGAAATGACTGTCAAACCTGCTGAGTGCTTTCCTTACTGTTCCCTCAGAAATTGCAGTCTGAACACTTAATTGCTAGGGCATTTCCTCTCTTTTGGAAAGACCTCTCTCAACTGCCCTGTTCTGTGGGGTGCTGGGTTCAGGCAGATTTACAGCACTGGCAAAAGCTCACTTCCTCGTTTAAGGTGTTTTCTTGTAATTCCAGTTGAGTGGAAGGGGGTTGCTTGTACGACAAACTGTGTTCCCTTGGGACAGACCAGTAAGAGGTCGCATATTGCCATTTTGAAGTTAATGAACAATTGATTTTGTCCCAGTCAGAAGCCTGCCTACAACTAGCCATTTTTGGCTTCTATCCAGATGAGCTTTAAAGTGGGGAGAGTGCCGGGTGGTGTGATGGAGTAAAGGTTGATTGACTTACTAGTCATCCCCGATTGACTTACTGCCAGTCATGGAAACCAAATCTGAAGCATTCAGGTACCCAATCAAGGGTTGCTGATGTTAACAAGAAGATGGACACCACATTAGACATTTTACAAATAACACAACACTATGAGAAAAACATCTGTCTGGAAGTGAAGACTAGTAGATGCCAAGAAGGACTTGGAAAAAAAGCTTTAAAATAATACAGAAAAGAAAAGAGAAGAGGAAGAGAGCTTATTCTGTTCAAAATAAGACAATTGGCAATCATAAGCCTCTCACTGCTCACTGTAGGGTTAGAAACACACACTGCTTAGCTGCTCTGAGGCCATTCTTGGTACTCTCTTTCCTGCCCAAGAGACCACCACCATCGAAAAGGAGACCCTCCTCTACCCGCTGACACCTTTATACACAAGATGTTTGCATTAAGTTTTTCATCACCAATGCAATTTTGGTATCAGAACCATTAGGGCTTCCACTTCCACTTAAACAGATTGCCTCTCATGAGAAGTGTCAAGGCCCAATGCTGTCATAATTTCAGCACTGTTATTTTTGGAAAATCATTTCTGTGTCTCTTCATATGTTGTAGGGGCCTGATGGTTGGTGCTAAGCAGGATTTATGTGCAGTTCAGAACCCAGGAAAACAACTTGGGTCCTTTTTCAAATAAGTTCTTCTTCCTTTAGTAGCAGTTGTGGAGATGAAGTTGATGCAATTTCTCTAACTCTTCCTTTCCATTTATTTATTTTTAAACACAAGTGATTCATATGGCAGAGGAGGGGGAATTAAAGAATAAGCTCTTTCTTTGTTCTGGTTTTCAAATCTTTATTCAATGCTACAAGGTATTTCTCAGCATTTATTCCTCTGAAAGAAAACTATTGATACCATATAAGTAATCTACAGACCAATGGTAACATGAAATGCATTTTGTTCTATTTTCTCTTCATTTTATCTTTTAATTTAAAAATATATGGTTAAGGCCAAGTTGTTCCCTTGGTAATCGGGCAGAAGTTTCCAGGGAGGGCTGGTATGTGCCTCCCAGCATAGAGTTTAGCCTTGAAAGCAGAAAGCAGAATAAAGTATGTGTGTAGTGTTGGCATCGCTTCCCAGCCTTGGGGAAAGGCAACACTAATGCTTCATACAGTCACATTCAGAAAGTGCTAGTATCAGTTATATCTTTTTTTTGTGTTCAGTAGGCAAGAAAGTGATGAAGTTGGATGTATATCCTGGGGGAGCTTCTGTCCTGTGCCTAGATGCAGCTAGTCGGGAGCAGTCAGTAAGTGAGCCAGTAAGCTGCCTGATTCTCAAGCCCTGACATCAATTGGAGCAACCTAAGGCCAGCTCTAATTTATGACAGGTGTCTGCAGTCTATAGGGAACCATGCGCCATCTGTGAATTACTCTAGCAGAGTGGAACTTCATTCCTCTCTGTCCCTGTCTTTCCTTTCCTCCCATCATATTCCTTTTATACCTGAGGAAGTGGCTGGCATAGCAGCAGGCTTTGCCAGGTTTACCTTAGCTACGAATTCCCCTCTGCTGGGGGTATTCTTGCCTTGGCAGGAGTGGCTAGAATACATCTTCTTTGCACCATTCATGCAGCTTAAAGGAACTGCATCACCAATGAGAATATGGCTTTCCCTTTTCCCTCGGCAGCTGGAAAATGATGCTGTGACTAGAATAAGACTATTGTGCCTCTGGAAAGTTTTTCACAATAAGTGCTCAGTCGGAGGCAGTTACAGTATGATGAAAACAAAACCCCAGACTGGAGATAGAACAGAAATTGGCTGAACATAGTGCCTCTTAATATTCAAGGTGTCCTGAAGCACTTTACAAGCACTGTGTTCGATACTGGCAATGTATTAACTGTGCACATTATTCTGGCAAGGCTCAGGCACAGCCTGCAATAGCAGAACTTGGCTCAGTGAAAGAATGAGCATTGGATGTGGACATAAGGAATTATTCCTTACTCCTTTCGAAGTGCCATGGGTTTCCTGAGGCTAGGTAGCTATCAGGAGCAGGAAGGCTGGACATCAGTTTACTACATCCTTTGTATAGAACCTCTAAGTACTTGGTGCCTGTCTTAGCATGGCATTGTAGTGACTACATTGGGCAGAGTCCATATTCTACTGTGGGGCTGGGACCTCACTTAAATTGAATTCAATTTAAAACACTTTAATTTATTAAAATATATGTACTGCAGATATATATATATATATATATATATATATATATATATATATATATATATATATATATATTTTTTTTTTTTAACAAAGCTGTTAGATTTGAATGATGAAGCACTTAGGAACACTCAACCTCTGAAGTTGCTGGACTGCTAGAATATTGTTAGTCCTCCAAATTTGTCTTCATAGGACACCTACCTAAGTAAACTCTAGCAGGTCCTGGATTGCCCCATTGTGATACCTGGACTGTCCCATTTTAAAGTTAATCTAAGGGAAGGAAATATTTATAATGTTAACATATTATTGAACTTCATTTTGTTATTTAACAACATTAGCAACACCTGTTATTTCATATGTCAGTGTTAAATTTATTTATATTTGTGCACGCTATTTGATAAAGTGTGACAAGGCCGTATATTCCTAGATAATTCTAGCACACCTGAGGCAGCATGATGAAACATGAAGCCAAATGATTGACCATGTCATGTATTAGCCCATGATAGGGAGAAGATTTCAAGGCAATTATTGCAGTGGGTTACAAAATGAAGATTAAATGACCCCTTGGGCCTCTCCATTACTAGGTGTATTAGCTGTGAATATGGCATCACTGATACCCAGTCAAAATAGCACTACAAGCCCCTCATAACAACTTTGTGAAGGCCAGTCTTTGTTTTAGGCCATGCTACAGTTTGAGATCTATCTACCTACATTGGCACCCATCACCCTACCATCTTCTCAGTGTGAAAACTACAGCAATTGGGAATCATTCAGTATGCATGGGAAGCCTTATAACTTGGGTTTTAAGCTGTTTGTGTGGTGTCCTGTATTACACAGGGAATGTCCCTAGAGCAATACATACCTAAAGAAAATAGAACAAAATCTTTTGTTGCCATTGATCTTCAGTTGTGTTTGTGTGACTGGTGCTGTGCTGGATGAACAAGTGGGCACACAGTTTTGTGGCAGTGTGTTTATATAGCCCTGACAGGCTTGTTCTGGGTTTTCTAACTGCCCCTTTTGCTTTCCTCTCTCTCCACCTTTGTTGTGACAGCAATGTGCATTGTAATGAGCATCATTAACAAACTGGGTATCACCTATATGGTGTGCTGCCAGCTGCTGTTTCCCTTCCAGCCAGCCCCAGATGCTTCATTTGAGGTGCACTTGTGTGTTGATTTGTTCATTGCATCAAATTCTCATTGAGAATATCTGACTCCAGGGAAAGAGTATTAAATGGGCAAGGTAAATTGGTAGCCTTAAGCTCCTGGGGGTGTTGCACGTGTAATGACACTCAACAGATGCATAGACAGGCTGGATATTTGGATGCCTTGAACATGCTCTGAGGAATTCTATCCAGCTGTCCTGTTCATACATCCTATGTACCGCACTGATAAAATAGTTCCTTGTGCTGATTTATAATTTTTGCTTTCCCCATGTTGTGTCTCCTTCCCCCCACCCACACTTCAGAATAAAGTCAAATAATGAATAATTTATAAATATGATGTTTAAGATTTTGCTTACTACTGTAAGAGTTCCCCTAGCACTCAGAAAAAAACAACCCATTTCTTTCTCCATTGTGCTTGACCTTTTCTGTTAGTCAAGCAACGTGTTTACCCTCTTTTTCTCGAGGAACACAAGCCAAAATGGCAATAGGTTGTTTACTTCCTTCCTTGCTTGTCAAAAGCATCATCCATGAGTGTCTTTGACACTGCAGCAGTTCTGGGAACAGCTTGTTAGTAAACTCGTGCCTTGCTGGCTGCCTTCAAAGCAGCACAGCAAAGAGTGTTACCGGATTCCAAATGGTATGTCTTTATGTTTTGATTTCAGAGCAACAAATTAGCTAATTATTTCTTCAGTAAATGTTTAAAATCTGGAGGTGCTCCTCACCAGCCTATGCTGATTTGAATGGAGGTCCACGCATGCTGAAAGTTAAATGCCAGTTTCAATTAAAACCATTTTTAAATGGAAAAGATTTGTGAGATTCTGGGCTCTATCTCCACCTGGGAGTACCACATAGAACACACAGCTGGGTGGGGAGAAGGGCCTCAAAGGTAACTTTAAGCTATTTTTGTGCCCTCCCATAGTTTCTGGGGCATTTTATAACAGCTAGATTGTTTGGTAAGCCTAAATTGATACCAGAGGCATAAGAAGGTTCTGTGCCCCAGGAAACAGCAATGTCAGAGACCAGGCAAACAGTTGTGGCAGTCCCATTATTGCACCCCTTTAAATTGGCACCCGAGACTCATGCCCTGGTTGCCCATCTGTAGGTCTGCTCTGGTATCAGTTGATACAGGAGCCACTACTGTAGACATAACCAGGCTAGCATAAGTACCTGTAACAATCTAACCGCAGAAGTCCTCAAGCTCAGCATGCTCTGCAAAATCCACCTGACAGGCAGTGCTGATACTTGGGCAGGTAGCCCATGTTACACTCCATTTACAAGCTAGCTTGGGTTGGGCTACGCTACAGCAGTCACACGAGAGGAACAGTAGCATAGGGCATGTTTCCACCGTATGGTTGCTGTGCCTAGTAGCAGCACCTTCAAGTGCACCACGCTGCTCCCTGCAGAGCTGCCACATAACCAGATACATTACAACCACATCTGTAGGATGCTTTGGGTGGCTAATTAGCACTGCTGAATGAGAGTGCTATGAAGCCTGCCTCTATGCTAATTAGCCTACTTGCAGTGAATGTGGGTGCAGCTACTGCTGCTGGTTTACAAGTCTGCCAGTGCAGGACAGTGTTATGTGTGTGAAGGCACTGACGCCTGGCAAGCGTAGTTTACCATTTATACAACATGGCTTAAGTAACAGGTTGCCCCTAGTCTTCTCCCAGTAGCTTGTCAAGGTGAGAATCTTTCTAGGTGCTCTCTTCTCTGGACTGCTCCCTATACCAGGTGCTTGCGATAGGACCTGCTAAGAACAGTCATCTGCCCTGTGCAGTGTGGGCACCAGACCAATTCTCTTCTTGCTGGATAAGGGATTCAGTGAACCCTATATAGGATGGAAGAAAGAAGAATGATTCCTCAATACTGATTATGCCACAAAAGTCCACTGCCTTTGATTTCAGTGATCCAGCACTTTGTGATTAGGCAGGCTCAGTGCTGAATAGCCTTACTGTACTAAGTGATCAGGTTGCATCTTGTTCCCTGCCTTTTTTTTTTTTAAATAAGGTGATGTGTTCCAGCCTTCAATGCTGTTTCTTATTTCCTAACTGAACATAAAGAAGTTTCTTTCTTCTAAAGGGCACATATATCCAGTTACTGAGTGTGAGACAAGGAGCCAGTTTAGAAGGTGCCCATTCAGATATACAGTTGGAGGTAATCTTTTTTAACAAAAGTGTTCTTAGTTTGAAAGTATGCACATCAATAAATCATCAAAGTTTTAACACTTAGCACTTTTATGTCAATTGAATAATGTTCAGGCATCTTCCAAATGCAGAAGAGTTTGAAGATCTGAAGGCTAGGGATTCTTTAATAAAAACAGATGTAGTGAAGACAAAATAACTGAAAACTAGAAAGTACCAAACCAAAGTATTTTTATAGCATTCAGTTTCAATTTTTTTTATTAACATGCTTTAAAAATGGAAACTGAACTGGGAGCTCTGTTACAATTCTGAAAGTACAGGTTACCAAGCTTCAAGAGCTACAGCTTTTGTATGTACAGTATGTAGAAGTTACATATGTTAAAAAACACAAGATACTAGCACCTTTCCTATTAGTAATATGGCACAAAGTATATAATTATTTAAATACCATTACTGCTACATTGAGAATACATTATTCCCCAATTAATCCCAATCCATAAAGCTACATGGGGATATTGTTCAGTGCATGTGCAACAGAATTCCAGTATTCTCCTATGACAAGTCTACAGCAGTTATTTCATTGTTAATACATGAAAATGTGTAACAAGTAATTCCTTACCTTATGAGTTACTTTAATGAGCAAAATGGCCTCCTGGTTTCCCCAGCCTTAATAACTTTTAATGATATATTTTTTTGTAGAGCCTTCAACTGGGAAGTGCTGTTGGGCAGAGTTAATGCAGTTCTTATTCCTGTCTAACATGTAGGAAATAGGTGAGTTATAGGGAATGAGAAAAACAAGATGCTGTTGCAATGAGCTCTTACCTAGCTAATTAGACACTAATTGACAGTTTCATTTTTCTAGATTTTTTTTCCCCATGGAGCTCTGTGATATTAGGTAGTGCGGAAGGATGAAAGGCTAGAAGAGCAGAGAAAAAGTTAACACGCCGAATATATAAGGATACCCTACAGATGGATTCCAGTCTGGGGCATAGACAACTTTTTTTTTCCTTCAGGAAGGCAGTTAAAAAATAACAAACAGCTACTGATATCACTCTAATGAGTAAGTTCATATACCATGACTATATTTGTCCACTTATTATAAAATGCTCAGCGCTTGTTTTCTTTATAAATGAAGTGGTCACACTCAGACATGGCCACTGTTACACCTCTAGCCAGCATTATAAGTGGTCCAACCAGCGTGTATGTATATGACATGACAGATTTCTGTGGTAGCAGCTCTGGGCTGGGCTAACAGTTTTACGGGGCAGCATTTAGTAGCAAAATGAATCAGAAGGGCTTTCCACTATCTGTCCAGACTATGGTATTTGATGAAGACAAGAGCATAATCTCAGAGGGTGTTTTGCACTTGTAGTTTCGGATACAACATTTCCAGCATTTAACTGGGGATTCGCAGGAAAACATTGACAATTAAATACTGCTTTTCCCTTGACTGACACTTTCCACTGATTCAACCTTATTGCACTAAATGATTTTTTTATCAGACAAAATCATCACTTTGCTCTTTAAAGTGTTTGCAGGAGGCACCACCTACTTCTACAAAGTTAGCAACAAGAGAGGTTTCTGGTGAGAAGCAGTTGGTCAGGCCAAGTGTCTTCTTCTGTTGTCACTTCTTTCCTAGCTTATCAACATGAAGGCACTTCTACTGTCACAGAGAAAGGGACAAGATGTAGTAGGCTTTCTTGTCAATTTGTACGCCACCTTAGAAAGTTTCCTGATCATTCATCAGACATTTAGCTCATTCCACATTTTACAGGATAAAGGAGTAAGAGTCTGAGCCTGCCAGATGCTAATCATTTTCTGTGAGGTGCTGCATGCTCTCGCCTTGGATTAAAGTTTGTTTGACTTATTTTTATCAGTCTGAGTTACATCAGCACCTCACAGGACTGCAGATATATCCACATTGTGTATGCAGGCTATAGAGAAATGTGACATATTCTTCAGGGCCTGATGTACCAGCTATGGCTACAAATAAACCTTTAGATCTTGTCCTCCTTGCTCAGATCTTCCAAAATCCTTGCATTTTCCCTAGTTTGCCTAGTGACAGGGGAACCTCTTCTGGCTGAGAAGGCTTGTACATAACTTGTTAAATTTGTCAGCAGTGGATTGTTCCTTACAGGGACTGATGCCCAATTGGCATCTTTTACCAAACTGAGCATGTTGCGTTCCACTACCTGCTCTTGCAAATCAAAGAACCGGGGAATAAAATATCTTCCAAAAGGAGGTTGTAGCTTGGAAATATTGGTCCCTGAAATAGTGTTGCAGCATCTTTGTATGTGTAGTATGGCTCAAAACTGTTAGGAAGCTGAAACTCAGCCATATAGAGGGACCCACCTTTGGTATCTTGCCCTGAGATGGAGTGTTGTCATGAAATTCTCCAGCCTACATCAAGTACTGTGAACAACATTTCAGTCATTCCTGAAGCAGGTTGCTTTTGGAAGACTACATGAAAGATTGGTCATCTGAGGGACTTGGTTGTAAAACTTTCCTGACTGAACAACACGAAATCTCCATGCAGCTTAGCAGCAGGTGAATGTTGGGGACTGGGGTATCTGGCTTCTTGTGTAAAGTTTCTAGCCATCTATGGGATTTCTTTACCCGCTTTTAATCAATGTCTAAAACTTTGTGCTGCAAACTACACAGATTTTTTTTTGTGGAGGGGGGAGAGTGTTTTGATGCTTTGCTGCTGCACAGCTTTGGAGCTGCTGTGAATTTGCTGCTTTGCATCAAATTTAAAATATTACATTATAGCCACTTATTATTTTGTATGGGCATAATACCTATCTAAATAGTCATCAAACTGCTATTATGTACTAATAAGAATACAGTAGAACTCATGGCATTTTCTGAGACTGTCCTAAATAGCTTACTGGGAGTTTGACTGAACAAGGACTTTTGGATTTGGCCACTATTTTATTAGAAAAATCATAGAGTTTATATAGGAATTGATCATCATGTTACTTGCGTTTCTGTGTCTCATAGAAATTTACAGGTCTAAATAACCATCTTTTTACAACAGTTTTTCCACAGTATTAAGGGTTTACTTACAGGACATAGTAATCAGCAGGTGCATCTACACAAGACGCTACACAAGCTCTATGCTACTCTGCACTAGTGTTGGAAAAACCCTGCAGTGACGGGACTGCACAAATGCGCAGTAACACTGGTAACTGCACAGTCATTTAGTACTTGCATAAGCAGTGCACAGTAACAACTGCACAGTCTGCCACTCATGTAGACGTGGCCAGCATGCCTGTAGAGATGCACTGTGGTCCAATGAACTGGAACTCAGAGGAGCTAGCTTTTATTCCCATCCATGTTGTTACTTGCAGTTCATTGTTGGGCAAGTCATTTGGCTGCCTCTCTGTGCCTTGGTTTCTCCAGCTGTAAAAAGGAGTTAATAGTGCTTACCCACCTTGGGTAATTGCTTTGGGATCTCTGGATGAGAAGCACTTCTTAAGTGCTATGTATTAGTCATTATTATAGGTCTTCCTTGTGCCTTGTACAGATGGGCCCATTTAGCATCCTGCTTCTTTTGGTGCCTCTTTTGAACAAAGAGGCACTTTGTTTTCCTTTTCTTTTAGTCAAATGGATGTAGAGAATAGTGATGGAAGATGACAAGTTCCTAAGGAGCAGATTTGCATTTTGATTTCAGTGTTTAAGCTCTTACGAAAACTCTGAACTCAGGTCAAGCTCCCAATGAAGTAAGGCATTCAAGGGCTCCCCCTCCCCGCACAGGCTGGATTGATACCATATGCTTGGCCCAAATTTAGGACACTAGTGTTCCTTAGTGTTAAGAGTTTATTGGACACAGACAGTTTCCCATCAGCAAAGGTGACGCCATCCCTTCCAACAGCCAGGAAGTACTGTATGTTGCACTGTCCAGAGCCTATTGATGCAACGTTTGAGTGTCTGCATGGCTGGGTAGAGATACCTGAACTAACTCACATATTGGAAGTAGTCTAATCATGAAGACTAATTTTACCCTGTGCCTTGAGGCTGAATTCAGTTCTGCTATGCCTAGGCTGCTACTGTAACCTATACAGAGCTCCATGCATGGTTGGACTTTGATACTTAAGATAGCTTGTTTAAAAGAAGGTTGAATATCTATGAGCTACCCTGTAATCTGCAGTGTAGATACACCTTTTTGTTAAGCAAGGTGCAAATACACAACACCTTTGTTACATGGTAAATTGACCCTTGTGCATACTATGGGAGTGGATATATGATGCACAAGGCCACTATATAATGAGTCACTTAGATAAAAGGTAAGGTTACCCCTTCCACAACACGCAGTAACTTTACCATGTGGGTAAGTTAGTAGGTAGGTGTTTTGCCCACGCTCCAAGTCCATGTCATCCCCAGGAAGCCATTTACTCAGTGCAGATTGGCTCCCCTTCCACCTAGTGGTCCATCTTTGTAATGGTATCTATTGTGGGTAGCTACCTTGGTAGAGCTGCTTGTGTGTATGCTCCTTACTATGGAATAAAGCTGGTATGGATTAAAATCCAAGGTAAGGCACTTCATAGTAATTGTACCATTTATCTGCAACCTACCTGAGAGCATTTGTGGAGAAGGAAGAAAGGGATTCCTTCTCAACCACCTAGTCTGGTGGGGAGAGCGACTGATTCTTCTGCCTTTTCAATAGCCTCGCTCTTGCTACCTAGCAAATGATCAAATGTGATCAAGAATTAGGAAAGCAATTAAGGAAAAGTAGATTATTATCTATCTTTGAGAAAGGGACAAGAAGACCGAGGGTTTTATCAGAAGACCAGGTGATTGTCATGTGGCAGTCACAGTGAAAGGGCTGAGATTTCCAGTAAGCAAGATAGTGGGCATTTTTTTTTAGCACTTTCTCTGGGGACTGTGATAAATTAAAGGGGGTAGGCAAAATTTTGATCTTTGTAACTCCATAGAAATCAGTGATGTTCTCCAGACTAATACTAGTGTGATGGAGGTCAGAATCTGGACCATTATGTTCTAATATTTTAATCTTCTGTATAAAACAATAAAACCAAGTCATAAATATCCATCTTTAGACAACATTTCATGGGCATCCAGAGTTCCAGTATCTGTAGTTATCCTGTTATCCAAATCCACATCTGTTCCAGGAGTTGAAATAACACCACAAAGGGCTCTTTTATGCTGTCTGACCCTGCTGTATAATGCCCCAAAAGTGTATATCACAAGGCTGCCAGCTGGCAGACAGAATCCAAGGAAAGCAGCAGCCACAATGAGATGAAGCTGTACTTAATAGAGAATCAGTGTCCAGGTAATCCACAGTGGAATTTGGAGGGGGGTGGGGAATAGGGAGGGGAGGTTTTTTGTAACAAAGTGAGAAAGTATTTTCTTCCCTAATTTTCTTGCATTTCCTATTTATACAAGGTCTCTTGATCACTGTGTTGCTAAACAGAGATTTTAAAATTGGAGTTAACCGGGGAATTGGAAAAACCTGTAAACACTGGAATAACCGGTTATTGTTACTTTTGGACACTTTTTCTGTATTGTGACTTGTGTGGAAATGTACAGAATAAAAGTGAAGAAGCTCATGTCTTGGTTGGGCCCCGTTTTTTTTCTGTTCCTCATCAGGGGAGACCATGGTGGTGTAAGAGGTTGGTGCTTAGCCTTGATATCACTGGAGCCCTTTATTAGCACATATCACAAAAGCATCTTGGCATTCAGCTTGACTCCCAGACCATTGGGGAGAGGTCTAAGAGGGACTATGTGGGGTTGAGGAGCTTCTGAAACAGTGGCATAAATGGCCACTCCATATCTCGTCCATCTTTTCAGAGAACAGTTGCTAAAATGCCTTATGGCTGTGATTCATCCCCATTTTCCAAATTTAGCTTAGTTTCCCAATGCAATCCTTTTTTGGTTTGTGACCAAAGGGGAGCAGGGACACAATTATTTTTTTTGTTTCCACCCAAGAGTTCACATTAAATCATTTCGTGTCATAGCCACTGGGTGCATCTACACGAGCCGCCCACTATGCGGTTGTTACTGTGCAGTCATTTAGTACTTGCATAACCAAATACTAAATGGTTGTGCAGTAACTGGCATTATTACACAGTAGCATCCTGGCACAGTTGCCTAGTGATGCTTACTGTGCAGTAGCTCATTCCTACTGCACAGTAGTTCGTTCCTACTGTGCGGTAGTGTCGTGTCACGGTTCATGCCTGGTGATGCAACTGCGTAGTAATAACGAGTTACTGCACAGTAAGCATCTTTTGTAGATGCAGTTGCTGTTTCCTTTCCAATACTATGCAGCTCTCCTTCTTGGTTTTTGTCAGAAATCTCTATATCCTTTAAGCCACAGGCATTAAGTTTCTCTTGTTCTCCCCCATGCCTGCCCACTCTGTTTCATTCTAAGCTCTATCAGATCTCACCACTCTCTTCTCTCTTAATGGAACTGCCTTTAGGAACCATGTTGAGGTGCATCCTGTTCCTCAGTTGCCCATTTTGCTAAGGGCAGGGCCTGCAGTGTAAACATCTCATGAGACCACTGTTCTGTTCTCCTCAAAGTGGGAAAGTGCTATGTTATTTTTGCTCCCCTCACAGGGGCTGTAAATGTGACTTTCCAAATGAGGAAATCACTTCTTAGATCATTGGTTCTCAAACTTTTTAGACTCAAAGCACCCCTTGTGAGACTCAAGGCACCCCTTATTAGACTCGTTAGAACCTTGGAAAGTACTGGCTGTTAGTTTTCACTAATTTTTTGGTTACAGAAGAATAACATGATTCTTCTGTTGCAAAAAGCTCAAAAAGCCTACAATGGGTTAGAATGGTTCTAACACTGGTTTCTTATTTTAAATGTCTTTAATTTATCTTTTGAATCATGTGTACACACCTAACAATGGATAGGGATGATTGTGCCTCAGGCAGGGAGTTGGACTAGATGACTATGGAGGTCCCTTCCAAACATACTTCTCTATGATTCTATGACACCAGGTGGTACATCTACATGAGATGCTTTACTAGAGATTAGAGATAATTACTGTGCAGTAAGTATCACTGTCTGCACATGCAGATGCTTCTTGCAGAGTAATTGGCTCTAATTGAAAGTAAATTTGCTACTTGCAAATGCAAGTAGCAAATTTACTTGAGATTACTTACTGTGCTGTAGTGCACATGTAGATGCCCGACCAGGAGCACATTTACTCTTGGTCAGCTGGGTAGCAGGGAGTGGGAGATTGCTCCTTGCCTCTGGGAGCTGCTTGCTGCTAGGGCAGGCTCTGCTACCAGAAACCAGATGGGGACAATGTCTCCCAGTCCGAGACATCACGGTATCCGACTGGGAGATTCTTATCTCCCAGCATCAACTTTGCAGTCACAGGGCCTGGTCTGGGAGATTCTTCTCTCCCAGCACCAGCTCCATGGTCACAGGGCTGGCGCTGGGAGACTCTTGGGAAGAATCTCCCAGCACCAGTCTTCTGACTTCAGACCTCGGGCTGGGAGATAAATATCTCTCAGCCTTGGCCCTGTGACTACAGAGTGGACTGTGCAACAAGTATCTCCCAGTCTGGCCATGTGACTGTGAAGATGGTTCTGGGAGATAAGAATCTCCTAGTTTAACCCAGTGATCGCAGAGCTGGCGTTAAGAGGTAAGCATCTCCCAGTGATGGCCCCATGACTATGGAGCTCAGGCTGGGAGATTGTGGAGTGAGAGCTAGGAGCTCCTTGCTGGCAGGACAGGGGAACATTGGGTGGAGCCCACCCCAGCAGCAGGCAGCTCCTAGGGCAGCAGGCAGCCCTGACAGCAGGCAGCTCCAGGGAACAATGTCCTAGCCCTCACCGGGAGACAGCTGTCTTCTGGCCCTGGGCTAGCAGCCAGGGGGAGGCTAGAGCTCCCCCTGGCTGTTGCTGGGGCCTGGTGCAGGGCCGCAGGGAGTGGAACCAGTCTGCTGCTAGGAGCAGTAAATCTGCTCCTGTAACCTTGCATGTGTAGACACGTGCCCAAGAGAGTTTACTTTTGAGTAGTTTTGAGTAGATTATTTGTATATGTAGCTGTGCCCATTGTGAGGCATCCCATGGCCCCCTTCAAAGGATCTCTAAGCACTGCAAGGTGCCATGGCACTCTAGTTGAGAATAACTATCTTAGATTCTATTTCAGCCATTCATGTCCGAGCTGTTTATTCAATAAAGAAAGTCTTTCCTAACATAACTGAAGCTGGGGGGAAAAATCCACCTTAAGTAGAGAAAATGAATCCTGTCAAGGGTCATTTACTTTGTAAAAAGCAGTTTGCACTTTCACTGCAGCAGAGTGACTTTAACATTTCCCTGTAGTTAAATTCTGGTTCCTTTTCATGCAGGATCTTTTAAACTAACTAGTGATGCTTAGCAGGGACACCATGAAGGTTGTTATGTCTAAAAATAGACCCATTTTGGAAGTAATCCTATGCCTGCAGGGTTTAGTTGTGCATCTATTTGTTCAAACCAACAGTTTATCTTGGCTAGGTACAGACATTATACATAAACTGGTTTAAGTGATCAGAAACTGGTTTAAACCTGTAACAGAACAGATGTTCAGTGCACATAAACCAGTTTGAAAATGGCTGAAACTGCTTTGAGATAAACCTGGTTGAATGTAGTATCAGACTTAAATGATTTGGCTTAAACTGGTTTATGCAATGTCTGTCCCAGACCCCTTGTTAGTTTAAGATAAACCAGACACCCCCAGCATCCAAGCATGCTGTCTGGGCTGGGTGGGGCTCTATGCTCCACAGCAGGGTTGGCCCCTCCCCTTTGCTCCCTGGCTGGAGCTCTGGTAGAGACTGGAGACACAGCAGGGTCTGCCTGGCTTCCCCCCCCATACCCCCCTTTGCTGCTTGCTGCTTAAGTAGGAATCCCCTCTCTCCCCCCCTCCCATCTCCCACAGCATGGACCCTAGTACCACGGACCCTAGGCACGTGGTATGCTAGCTAATGCTGAGAGATATCTGTGTGTTTGTCTCTCCACTTTCATTGGGACAGGCAGACAGAACAGTGACTGCTTAGGGCTGTTTGGAGCTAATCAACAGGTCAGCTGGTAAGCTGTTTAAGAAGCATTTGAAGTAATGGAGAGAGCGCTATTGTTTTGTTGCTGAGGTGATAATCACTGTTATCAGTCCCCTGCTGGCTTGCTTACTTGTCAGTTTGCTGCAGATGGTATAAAGAACCAGGGAGGGAGATTGAAAAGCTCTGTATCATCAACAGATGCATGCACTGCACACACCCTACTTGCCTTGGGGTGCTAGCAGGGGTCAGGGATCTGGCAACACTCCTGCCCATTGAGCAGCCAGCGGGGAAAAGCCTGGGATCATGTAGGCAGACCTCCCTAATCAGCGTGTCCTGTCAGGACCTGGCCATGCCCCTCCCCTGTCTCAGCACTATACAAGGGAAGGGAGAGCTGCTTTAGCACCCCTCCAGCTTCTAGCCTGGGGCACTACAGGCATTTGCCTGAATTTCCTCAGTCCAGAGAGAATGCCTGTCCAGTTACAAACCGGTTCAGCCTAGCCAGGTTAGACTAACCTGCAAAGATTGAATCAATTGAGACTCAGACTTTTTTAATGTCTGTCCCTAGCACTTGAGAAGTATATGTAATAGCTACTGTTGTGTTAGGTACACAGCACACACACACACATAAGTGGGCATATTGAAATAAGAAAAAGTACAGGGGTTCTTAAGGCTGCTCAGTCACAGAATAGCCTGGGGTAATGTTTTGGGGTTTTAGAGGACTTTAACACTATAAAAATTGTGTGGGCACATGTACTATAGTTGCTCAAATGGGCCCAAACTATATAAAAACTGATCCTGGATGAAAAAGGGGTAACTCTTGAAAAAGTGACATGTTAGCTGAGAAGCAGTTAAAAATAAAGGCAGAAAATGAAGCATATATGCATATGCATGAAATGTGTTTGTATGTTTGTGTGTGCGTGTATAAATGCATATATCTGTCCATACCCTCTCTCTCAAGCCCATGCACTAATTTGCCTCTATGCAAGTGCAGGTTTTTGTTGGAGTCTATCTCTCTCTCACATACTGATATCCTTGTAAATTGTCACTCTTTTAAAGTACATTCTGTCTTAAAAGGCTACCTTTCATCAGGTGTACTTCCTTACCTCAGTGTGTAATGGGTGTAGAACACTATCAAGTCAGAATGGTAAGGATATACAACAACTTTACACTAGTATAATTACATATGGAATGAAAAATCAAGCCTATAGTCAATAATAACATTTAATCTTGATTGAAAGAGCTCTATTGTTAAGGAAACTATTGCTGACAGTTCTGCAATCGGTCTCTTCAGAGCTGATTAATTGAAATATTAAATGAAGACATGTACAAGCTGAAGGCTTAGGACTTCATGTGACCTGTTGTGAAGAGAATCTCATAATTCAAAACGTTCTTGAAAAATAGTTTCAAATTTTTTAAGTGTCTCATTTTGAAATTCTCAAAAAAAAAAATTCCCATTGAACTTTAGATAATCTATACTAAAAGGTAATTTTTTATTGAAACAAAATTTTTGAAATAAAATGTTTCAATGGACCACATCTGGAATTTCTTGGATGAATATTGGTGTTTTAAAATGTTCAAGATTTTGACTTTGATCCTAATTCAGGACTGCAAAAGGAAAGTGGAGATTCATGTGTGCCATGTGAATACAGTAATTAAGAACTCCATATATTGTGACAATCATGATAAAATAATAAGCATTGGTAATACTCCCTGCTCAACAAACAATCTCTTTCCCTGCTTCATTTGTCTATCAGTTTAGATTGTAAACTCATTGGAGAAAGGACTATAGTGGAAAAGTGTATAGCACGTTTAAAGTGCCATTGCGTCTTAAATGGTAGTTATTCATATTACACCACGTGAGAGATTCCATTCAGATTCTGTGTATGACAGATCACAAATGTTGTCCAGGAACCATTTAGCACGTGGAAACAGAATCTAGTCAAGGCATGCCAAGCTGCTTAAAACCATCCTAGTTAACTGTTATTTAGCAGATGCAAGTCAATGCAGAGAATCTGTTCACTGATAAATGGTCTTGTTAAGCAGGTGTGTCATCTGAATGGATTCTTCTGGATAATGCTCATGGGAAACCAAAGGTCAAAGGATACACTTCTCCTAACCTCAAGAATGAGGAATCTCAAAATTTGCACAGTGACATCCAAAGCCCGAGCAGTCAAGAGACTAAAGGTCACGTGCAGGGGATGTGAAACACTTCTGTTGAAACTGAACATACAGTATCCATCCACTGACATCAAGTGGGCTCTGTGGGAACCAGGTAGAAACCCCCCCTCTCCTCCAAAAAAAAAAAAATCCCTAATGATTGATGTTCACAATCAGCTTGCTGTTTAATCATAGAGCCAGTAGAGATCAGTCATTGTGGGAGAAATGGGAGTTCGTGATGACAACTCAACCCATTGTGTATTCATCACTCGGGCAGGCATTTTTCAAGAAACTTAAACAGGCAGTAGGCTGCTGAGCAGTTCTGTCTAATCCCAGGAGAGGGAAGGATGTTTATTTTTTTAAAACCCTAAATGTAGAAGCTAGAAGCAATTTCTGGAGTGCTGCAAGATGGCCTTTCACAAAGTGGAGGGAATAGTCAGTTCAGGTTGAGGTTTCTGGCCTGCTAAGCATAGATGGCAGTACATGGCCAAGTAGAATTTGTTTTTTGAGGGTGACAGGAGGATGAAAAAAAGCTATCCAAAGACAAAAATGAAACCAAAAATATACTTCTAAGGCTGTGCTTTGGCTGTTCCATCTGGTGTCCCTGCTTTAGTTCATTTTGAGTCAAATTGTTCACTGTGAGGCACAGACTATGGGGGTTACCCAGGATTTGATGATGTATTTGCTGATAAAAATAGGCAATGAGAGAAGAGGTGCTATATTTTTTCTCATGGGACTAGATCTAATCCCAGGATTTTTCATACACCCATATTCTTTGGACAGATGGGTATACAATATGTAATGCATGTACATACGTCTCTTCATATATATGCATACTAGGCCAATTTCTTTACTGGTGAAAACAGAGAATTTCAATTTGATTCACTTCATTTATACGTAATTACACTCAGAAGGGTCTGCATTTCACTGAGGGATGAAATGGTCTCAGAGTAGTCTGTAAGGCATTTGGGGATCTTTTTGGATGAAAGACATTATACAGACGTGTAGAGATCATTATTATTCTGGACATTCACTCTCTTTCATTGCCTCACTGTTCTGCCTTATCATACCAAGTATAAGTTGGAAGGGCAGATACAATCAGTGGTGTCTGAGTGAATGAGATAGTACCAGAATAAAGACAGAGTGGCCATTGAGTAACTCTAACATGTTTTTCTGCTTGGCACAGTTATTAGAGTTCTCAGTGGCCTTTCCAGATGATAGAGCTTGCCCAGCTCAATTTAATTCCTTCCCATGGCTCCTAGTTGCACCCTTGCCAGTGGTGTAGCAAAGAACCGCAGATTAAGATTTATTCCCACATGAAATCATAATTTAATCATAGAGTAATAGTGAGCTTCAGAGGTTTAACAAAACATATAATGGTGGCTACTGGAGTGAGGGTGGTGGTGACTGTGATTCAAAATAGGTACCCGAGCCCAGTTTTCCACCCCTAGCTATACTAAGGGTGAGTTTATGGTTAAACTTGTAAAGGGAAATAGCCATTATTTTGATACAACGTAAATAGGAAGCTTTTGTCTTTGTATTATCTGAGTGTGTGCGTTTGTGTTTTGAAATTCAGTCACATTTCTGAAATGTATGCATCAGAATTTCCAGTCAGATGAAATAAAGGTTTTGGCATCAGCACTGAGAGAGTGCGGTCTTGGATTTGGACTTTGAAAATAGTGCAACCTGTAGTCACCACCCTGGTCAGTCAATGACCTTCCATCTTATAATATTATAAGTCAGTATCCAAGGGGGGGTTCTTCCCCCTTGCAGTGGGCTCTGGGGCTTGTAGCTGAAGTTAAAAGGAAGAAGACAGTTAGGATAAAGAGTCAGAATTTAAGATGGTAAACTAATTTCTTCAGCTATTTAGGATGTTTTTGACATGTGCTATTGTAATTTTCTGTTTTTCAGTCTTTTGGTTTTTAAAATAACTGCACTACCCTAACAACAGTGTTTAACAATTGGTAGGCAATGAGTTCAGTCTTTACCAAATGTCAGTATTTAGAACTCTCTGAAACTCAGTCCTCTTCAAGGTGTTACATCTTCATCCCAGGGTACCTAAAAATCTTAAGTCACACTTGAAAATCTTGGTTTTAGTTGGTGTTTTTAAATGTTGTGAGAGAGATGTCAGAGCTATTGGCCACCACCAACTTCTTTCCTGCTACCTGTCTGTTGGGTTGATCAGACTTTTACATGTGATAGATTGCTTACTGCTTAAGGCTCAGGAGTTTAGCTATAATTGTCTCAGGGCTGCTTTTCTGCCTTAAACAGGCACACTGAGTAACCTTAGGACTCATTGTACAGATCCCTTCCTGTTTCTCAACTTCTCTAATTGGTATGAAATATTCCATTATTTCAACTTTTTGTTGTTTTTCTTAATTAACTCAAAGCAACAATACAAGCAAACATGGGCAGCTGATTGCTTGCTTGGTTGCTTGAGGGGGAACAGCTGTTTTTTCTCCTGTAGTGAAGAGTGCTATTCCTTTTTGGCTCTGTCAGTCATCCAGTCTTTGAAACATTGCAAGATTGTTTCATTAAAAGGACAAACTGATGATAAAAGTCAGGTGTGTTTTTTGGTGAAATCCCATTTTCTTATAGATAATACATATGTGAAGTTCCTGAATGCAATAGACCTCAACAACAGAAAGCAGTTTCCTTGCTCACAATTTCAAAATCTGACATTGCAGAGAAAACACAAACCCAGGGCCAAATCCTATTGCACTTCTTAGGCATGTAAGTGATACTTGGGTATCAAACTATGTTCCTATTCCAATTTTTTTTGAGTCCTTAAAAATGTTACCTCAAAAGGTGGTTTGATCCTCTTCCCCTTCACCATTTTCTGTGAAGTTAAGGGTAAGATAAAAGCATACTATTAAAGCATTGTTTTTTTTTCCCCCCAAAGTGTCTCGAGCAGGCTAGAATGCTATCACATACTTAGGTAATTAGATTCCTAATAGGCAAAATAGGATCTGGCCCTTAGCTTCAGCACTTGCAATAAGAAAACCTCTGTTAACCTAACAGAGTTAGGTTTTGTTAAAATATCACCATGTATACAGTTGACTTGAGCAGTAGTTTTTATTGTTCCCTGCTGCTCTCCGTGGGAGGGAACTTAATTGCTTTCTATTTATTCTAGAAGAAAGATGGTCAGTAGATGTATCAAATTAACCATGTCTGTTGGTGTGTTTGAATCAAACTGATGGCAGTCATTAATAGCTTGCAGCATAACAGTACTATGTTAGAGCTGTATTAGGAGCTTTGGAGCCCAGTTGGGTATGTATCATTTTGAACTTTTGTCATAAAGGCGTGTTTCTACTAAAGCAGACAATGAAATATTATTGATGACTGTATTATGTTAGCACTAAAAGTCCCAATTGAGACCAAGGCCCAACTAAACTAGGTACTACATGAAAAAGGAGGAGGAAAGACTTACTACAGAGTTGACAGTTAAATAGATAAAGTATCTTCCCCATTAACTGGTGGGAAACTGAAAAACAGTGAGGTTTACATGACCTGCCCAGTCAGATTGGAAAGTCTGTCAGAAGGAACAAATGAGCAGACAGTTCATATATTCTAGTATTTTGTTTTAATCAAAATCTTTTCTCATTATGAGTTGTGTACAGGGTGCTCTTAGGCATGAAATTATAGTAAAGCAGCTACAAATCTATAGCCGTTTTAGTAGAGGATGTTAAGGTGTACAAACATTAACTGATGAGACCTCACTTCCCTGCCCTGTGCAGTAGCTGAGTTAACATACTCACATTACAGGTGACTAGCCAGGAGTTTGCCTCAGTTGCTCAAAGCTGCATAATACTGGATGCTCAGTCCCAAACCCTTTCTCTGCTTATTGAATTCCACACCTGATAAATTTTACCGCACCATGGTTCTTGCCCAGCCTCTTACTTTTTCCTCAGTCCCTGCTGCATTGGGGGTTGTTTCATGACCTTGCGTGCTGTACTTTCTGTATCCAAGTGAAAAGTCTCAGCTCTGCTATCTCAAAGAAAATGGGAAACAGATTTGCCCTTCTCTAAGTTATTGGGCTTTTAGATGGGAACCAGGAGGAGGAGGACATTGCCTGGAGCACTGCAACATTCTTTCCACTGATCCACACCTACATCAGGCAAAAGGCCAGATCTGGTCCCTAACACAAAAAAGCTAAGAATGTTTTCTTTTCTTTTCTTCTTATGGCCCCTGTAAAGTGCATGGAGCGCTGGAAGTGTTAGAGACTGCTCCAGGGACTGGAGTACTGTATTAGTGTGCAGGACACTGCCAAGTTGCTTACCCCATGAGTTCAAACAACAGAAGATAAAGGCCAAAAACAATAACAACATTTATTCTCCATGTGAAATGTGCACATGACATTTAAAAAATGTTCTGCTCCAGAACAATGTTATGTTCATCATGAAAGTGATACTGCATTGGAGAGGAGGGAGAGCGTTTGTTCTGAAAGAGCGAGGCACAGTTCTCAGGCAGACCAGCAATCCTTCTCCCTAACCTATCGTTGGTGACTCCAGCAATACATGCCACCAGTCAGTTTAGCAATATGACTTGAGTCTCAACAACAGCACTCGTCAATCATTATCTTTCACTTGCAGCACAGCAGCTAAACTGAGTTAAAGGATGGTTCCCAGAAATATACAGTGAAATATATAGGACATAATAACCAAGGTTTTCCAAAGTGACTAGTAATGGGGTGGCATCAGTTTTGGGGTACCTAACCTGAGGCCCTATAAAAGCAGGTCTAATATTGAGAGGCTGGGTGCTCTTTTCAAAGTGTCTTGGGTTGGATGGACACCCAAAATCATTAGTCACTTTTGGAAATCTCAGGCCAGATATGTACTTGCTATTCATATAATTGAAGAGAAGACTGTCATAGCCTTTCTTGTTTCCTCTTTATGAATTTCTTTTAATTCCTTTTCTCATTTTCTCCTCATGGGTTGCTTGGTCTCTTCTGTTTTATTTGTTTTTGTTTTTCTTCTTTCCTACATGGTGTTCTCTATATCCCTATTTGTTTCCTTCCTTCCCTGAAAAATTATATTGTGAATACAGACAGCACATAGTTTCTTTTTATTTGTTCACTTAGGCTCCTCAAGGCTCTCAGAGCATTAAAATCTATAGCAGTTATACATTATAACCAAATAGCCTCCTTCACTAATTTCCACTGGCAACCTCAAGAGGAGCTTTTCTTCCTTTTGTATTTTTGCTGGGATAGATCATGTGGGACTAGTCTAACTTTAACTTGAGTTATCCATGCTTCGTACTTCTGGAAATCCAGTCCAAATTGTGTCAGGTTTGGCACTGAAAAATGACACGCAGATTCAGTAGTTTATTTGAACTATTTTAGGAATAATTTTGACTTCGACCACTCTTTATCTCAGCTCTCCATCTGCATATGGGTACAATAATATTTGCGATTGTATCTCTGGATTCTCAGATAAAATATGCTATCTAAGTGAAAAGCATTACAGTGAATGTACCATAATAAACAACTAATTCCAGCTGCTATTCTAAGCCTATTTTTCCATTTGCCAACATTTTCAAACAAATTTCTTATGAAACAAAAAATATACCTGCTTAGTTTCTGGCCTACAGTGATATTTTCCTGAGAAGACTGAAGAAAACCAATTAATCTGGTCTGATTTACTCATGAACAGAACAATAAATTCTTCCCCAAAAATTCTGATCCAAAATGTTGCAGGTGTATAATGGATAGATTTGTTCCATCTCAGTGAGATCTAAAACGATTTAAAAGATTTAAAAAAATGAATTTCACACATGTTTATAAATTCCCAGCACATCCTTGGTGTTTGGAATAACTCTTAAGAATATGTTGGGGTTTGGACCCATAAATATTTTTCTATTCCACCAACACTTTGTCTGTGCTTCTCTAGGAGTTTCATTTTAAGACAACATTTTAAGAGAGAATTTCAGAAGACACCCAGCAGACACTAGAGTGAAATAAGACACCCTATCCATTTATCGAAAGTGCTCATCATACCACATTCAAGGCAGCTGAAAGAATAACAAATGCCAAGACAGTTAATCGATAACTTTTGTTTATGAATATGCTTTAGATAACCAACACAGCAAAGCTGTGTCATTGTCCTGCCCAAATGCCTTGTTAACAAGATCAGCAAGCCTCCTATTTTCTACATCCTGAAAAAGAACCATGGAGGGAAAATAAATAGGCACATTGTATTAATAGTATGAAAATTTTATTAAATATCATATTGCCTCCAGCCAGCTCACAGCCATCTCCAGCACAAATCTTGTGTTGCTTTTGCTGTCAATTTTTGCTTGACAATGGTGTAATTTAAATGTATTTATTATTTATGCTGTTCTAATAGGACCTGTATGTACATCATTCAGCTAGAGAGAAGTAGTCTGCTCTGCGTGTTAGGGTGTGGGGAGAAAGGTGCCTCAATCTGCCTATTTGGTAGGGTCTGCTGTGCAATATCTTACTGTTTATCCAGAATAATTGGAAAGGGAATAGCCTCAAGGGGTGAAAATAATTCTATAGTTTTAAATAGAAATATGGATAAATTATTGTACAGTTGAAGGCTGTTTAAAAGTAACTTGCAACAATAGGAACATTGTTCCAAAAGTACAATTTTACTTATTCCTCTCAATATCTGCAAACCCATCAATACTAACTCATCAATAAGGGAATTAATTATTAACCATAACATTATGCTAGGGCCTAGCAGCTGGTTAAAACTGGCTTCTCTTTCTGTTAGCATTGCATACATATTGGAGACAGTCCCTGCTCAAAAAAGAGTCAAAAGTTACTAATAGATCAAATGTCTCAACATGGAAACCCCATTCAATTTCATCACTAGATGAGCATAATCAGTCAACAAGATCAGAGCTGCCTTGTGCCATATGCCAGTCCAACTTGAAAACAAAATGAACCAGGTAATTTGATCAGATCACCTGTTTGTTCCTATGTCAATAATCTTACTTAAAAAAAGGACAAAGAACTAGTCATCAGGTGCATCAGTGCCACAAGAGAGAGTTTCTTTGGCATGTGACTAATATTTGCTGATTTGTGGGATGTTGGTATCATATCTGCGCTGGTCACTGTGCTCCATGCTGAGAGGAAGACCCAACTATGCTGACCCAATTGGAGGATCAGAACCTATATTCCTACTGGTTGGGAAGATGGTCCGCCTGACTCTTCTCTTACCTTCATTTGTCCATTGATAGAATTCAGTTGAGTTCAATGGAGTTTCTCTTTACTTACACTAGTGTAAAGGGAGAGGAAATCAGACCAGATAAGTAAATGTTTCGGGGGATGAACGAAAGGGAAGACTATGGTGAAAGGAAGGAAGAAAAAGAAGGGAAGGAAATGCAAAGAAGTAAGACATCATGGTCACTATTTTAGATCTGTATTTACTACATTAACAGCCACAAGTATTCAGAAACAGGAGCTAAAATATCATGAAATTATCTTTAAAAACGTACACACATGCATATTGGGTCCTTTTTGATTTCAGGGTTTTGACCTTTTTAGAATTCACATTTTCAAGCTTTTGTCTGAAATCAGGAGGAAACATTATTTTAAAGGAAACCTGATATAGCTATGGAATTGTGTGACTCAGAGGCCTGGGGCTTTAGAAACAAGCTTCTATTATAATAATCATGAAAAAATTGTGAAAGTTGGCAATCCTTCATTTAGCATGAAGTGGTATCTTTCCTGTATTCCTATGATATTCCTGTTACCTATATGGCAGTAAATTTTCTATGGATGATAAAGGGCTTTATGTGAATGTGTGCATACACTTTTATGATGCACAGACTGAGTGTGGGTGTGCTGATGCCCTATTTTGCTATACTAGCTGAGTATGAAAAAGCTGATGTTGAAGTCAACTTCCTTTCACAGAAGCTTGTCTCAAAGAGGTACTATTATGCTTGTAGCTGATATGACATTATATTTTTTCATTTCTGACTTTCTGCTGTTGAACTCTCAGTTTGTCTCATAGTATCTCCAAAATCCCCCATTTTGCACCAGCTGTTTTTGCAATGGCTAATGGCATAGATATGTTACTTAGCTTCAGTGCAACCCCAGATTTTATTCCTCTTTCTCTTTGTGCACCCATACATACACTGGACAACCTTTTCTATCTTCCACTCCAACTCTCAAGCATTCTTCACATTCTACTTTATGAATGGTTTTTTGTTACCTCTGCAATTGTTGGCCTCACTCCAGGAAACACTAATGCACATGCTTGACTTTACTATCATGAGTAGTCCTAATGAACTACTCATGATAGTTAAGAGTGTATATATGTGCTTGCAGGCTTATTGAAATGCTAAGCTGTCATGCTAAATGATTTATTCATTGTTTCCAGTCTGGGCCATTGAGACTTGAAGAACAGTTGAAGTAGCTGTAACTAGGTAAATACGGGTAGCAGTGGGGTCAAAGCACATCACTACAAGCTTTCTTGTGGCAATGACACTTATGAATGCTTTGTAGAATTACTTGCCAGTGCTTTGCTCTTTCTGTAGCTCGATTCTTGTGATTTTTCCAGTACTTCACAAAGGGAGGTTCAGTTTCATATTCTGCACTAGGACTGAAGGAAAACATCTCAGAGTTTGTCTGCACAACAGCAGAAACTCTCAAAGCTCTTGAAATTTGTTTTTCAATTTAGCAATGATTTAATTGGGGCCATCACAAATTTAAATAAAAACAGATTTTTTTAAAATAAGAGAATTTAGCTGACAACTATAAAAATACTTATTTTCTAATGTATACAATGAAAAGCTACATTGTTTGTGTTCTACTCTGTATTGGGAGAATATTAAAATAGTAGTGGTCTATTTTATTATTACTCTTTTAGAAAAGTGAATAATCTTTCTCCATGATTGAATCTTCATTAACACTAAACATAGTCATGATGCAACTTCTATATCGCAACTTGGTTATGGTTGTTGTATTATTAATGACATTTCTTTTTAGTATTGCATACTAATTTGTAGCTTATGTGATTAGTGAAGGCATGGAAGAGTGTTACATCCCTAGATCAATATTTCAAATCCAGTTCATACTGACAGTGACCAAACTTTGTTATAATTTAACAAAGTGTTAAATTGGGTGTTTTCCAGTAGAGAAATATCCATTACCATAGTTGACACTGGTTGAGAATCTCAGCATAGGACCATATCAACCACCCTTCTTACCTTTCAAGTGGGTTCCTCCTTATACTCAAGGAGGTGCAATATCATGGCAGGATAAAAAAACCTGATACTCCTGCTGCTTATGTCGCATCTCTTAAGTGGATTGCAGAGCCAGTTGTGAAACTTAATTTTTTTCCTGCAGAAATTTTGTCTGAGATCATCATTTAAACTCCCCCCCTCCCCCCCACAAATTCTCCTGCCGTATGTTTCAAAGAAAATCTAACTGACAATGTTTGTTCTGTGTTGACTTAAGGTGTCTTTTTTTTTTGTTTTTTAAAACTGACATTTTAGATCAAAATGGAACAATATCTGGTTCTGAGTCAACTTTCCACATAATAATTCTGCTTTGTTTTTATTTTTCTTCCCCAAACAAAAAGCTGAGCAGAACCCCATTTTGAAAGTAAAAATGAAAAGAAAACTTTAATTTTCAAATGTGGATTTGAAAAGAAATGTTTTGTTTTGACATGTCCTATGGGGGAAATCAAAACTTTTGGCAACAGCTGACATTTTTCCCTAGCAAAAATTGTTCTGCAGTAACTCTTTTTCAGTAGCAAAACTATCTTCATGAAAAAATTTCAAAGAGCGGATAACTAAAATTTCCATTTCCATTATCAATCACCACCATCAGTCACCCTTTCATCACCAGAAAAATAATATATACACACACAAATAACAACAGAAACACACTTTAAATGCCTGTGGTTTAAGAAAGCCCTGTAATTATGGGTAGCTTTTACAGATTCGGGTCTCTGAACATGTATGTGTATAAGCATGTGCTCAGTCCTGCTGAAGAAATTAGAATCAGTAAAACTGTAACGTGTAAAGTTACACACATGCACATCTATGTATAAAGCCTTTGTGGACATGAACTTTGTGTGTGTCTGTGTGTTTTTTATTATTCCATGACACTCCTAATTCAATTTTGGGTGTGTTAAAAAGAATGTTATGAGTTACAGTTTCCAGGTTTGCATTCTTCCCCAATATGCCTGCAAAACCTTTTAATGAGTAGTTCACTTTAAAGCTACGGTGCAAGATGTGAATTATTATTTTTAAACACCATAGATTTTTTTCTACTATAATTATGGGGCTGATAATTTCTGTGATGATATGCCAGCGACTGTGCAGGCTTGATGGGGAAGGTGGTGTGAGAAGGAACACAGCTCAGAAGCAGCTGATCTCAGTGTTCAATACATTTACTAAATAATTCAGTATCACTAATGGAAATCTGATCTTAGTGGAGGAGCAGGCATCTGTGGGCACTCAGTGGTAGGCTTTGGCAGCTCAATAGCTCAGGGAACAACAATGGAGCAAAAGGTGAAAAAAATCTTTAAATTGTTCTCGTGTTCTCTTTCTGCTTTCCCGGAATCATGTTACATCTTCCTGGCAGTTGCTGCGGCTAAGAGCTGGCAAGGGTGAGAGAACGAAATTGATATTTACAGTATATCTGAAACAAGCAAAGTAAGTTCAACCCAAGCTGACCTATTAACTGGTGTGTGCACTTTTGTTTGCGTTTTGGAAAGCGCAGCATCTTTCTGCTAAGTGACGGGAACAAAACACTGAAACACTTACTGGGAGAAAATACACAAGATACCGTCTCTATTTCAGACTGTTCTGTTTTAAGGCTAAAGCTTACAAAGGAGTCTAAGGAGGTGACCATCTCTCACTGGAAGTAAACCAGATGTGAGTGATTAACTCCTTAGGTCCATTTGAAAATCCCTGCCTAGAGGTCCTGAGTACCTATAACTCCATCAGAAGTTAAAGGGATTTTAAAAGTGCTCAACACCTTTCAGAGGATAATTATTACTGAGATGAAATGCAATAGGAAAGTGCTTCTTATTTTCACAGAAAGTTTCTTAGTTTCATAGTTGTTAGGGGTTGGTGCTTCTGTTTTTTATAAAAAGTACTTCTGTTTTTTTTAGCCACAATGAAGATTCCTGGCCCTGAATATTTCTAGGAAATCTTGCCTTTCCGAAGAAACTGTTTGACCAATAGCTGTTGGAAATACTGAGGATTGAATTAGAGTGTATGGTTAGCATGTTAGCATTTTGCATCAACCATCTAAAGATCTTAGTAACTTGTGCCCTTGAACTTACCTCTTTTCCTTTCTAAAGAGAGCAAGCTCCATCAGCCCTTTTCTCCTCTTGTGGACTATGTCAAGCAGTGAAGAATTAATTTATAGTTAGAGATTTCATCCCCTGTAATTGCCAACTCATTTTTTTCCAGTCTGTTTCTTGACCAGCCTAAATTATGCAGCTACAAACAACCCTCAGAGCAAGGTTTTTAAATCTAGTGAGGAGACATTTCTTTTTTTTCCCCCTCGAGCCTACAAACAAGATTTTTAGGTAAATCTAGCTGCAGCCGTTTCTGGGAGTGCAATGGCGCTCCACTCCATGGCCAGCGCTTGCAGGGGGGGCACCAGTGCTCCCACCTGCCCCCACTGCTCATCACCTAAGTGGTGAGTGTGGACAGTCAGGGGGTACACTGGTGCTCTCAGGGGGTGCATGTGCACCCCTTATGCATCGCCACTGTACCCTGCCATGCTATGTTGCCACCAGGCCCTCCAGTAGGATGTAGTTACAGTTATACCCAGGATCTTAGTCAACAACTAAGGTTTATCTTTCAGCTTGGATTCTTCCATCTTTCACGTATTCCAGAGATTTAACAATTTTACTTCATTTCCCCTCTCTGTCCTCCAAGAAGACTATCCAGACATGGGAAATATTTCAGTGGCTGTTCAGAGAAAAACAAAGGACAAAATGGGTGGAGTGGAATGTGACAAAATCTACAAGCAGCATCTAGTGTCATCTGGCTACACTGTAGCTTCCATATCACCATTTTTCCCATGCTGTGCAGCTTTTTCTTCATGGATGGGCATCTTTGATGCTGTTTAGCATATTGGCCATGGTCTGTCTGGCAGAAGGAGCAGCATTGGTTTTCCCCTAAGAGAGAATGGCCCCTTTGGCTCAGCCTGGAGAGTCACTTGTTGTATCCCTGTTAATATCAGAGGGTGCCTGTAGATATGCAAGGAGGCTGCTCTGATGCACTGTAATTACAGCACATTGGAGCAGACTCAATTAATCAAGTCGCTGGGGCATGCTAATTAGTGTGCTCAAGCCAGCCTCTATATCTCATGTATCAGTGTCCCTGCGCTTCAAAATGGTGGTGGGGGCACTGGAACAAAAGCTTGTCATATGAGCTTTAGTTAAAGCACTTCCACTGCCATTTTGAAGCACAGGGATGTTGATACATGAGGTGCTGCAGGTGCTTTAATTAAAGTGGCTCTCTGAGCTGCTCTAATTAAAGTAACCTCCCCCACCCACCCCTGGAGTACATGCAAAAATGCCCAAAGGTACCAGACACCTTAGCAATTTGGGGAAGGGCATGTCTCTTATGATATTTGTATGATACTAGTGTACTGCAGCTCTGATCTCAGTTGGAGTCTGAGGCTGAATTGTGTAGCAAATCATATGATAAATGCAACCCCAAAATTGTTATGAGTATCAGCATCAATATAATAATGACAATAATCATGATAATTATTAACCCTAGCAATAAAAATGTAATTCTGTACATTTCTGATTGAGATTATTTATTTATTTAATTTTCATCAGAGTTCATTTAAATCCTAATGGCCAGATACAGACATTACACTTTTCTGATCATTACAAGTGATTGGCAACTGTTCTATAGCTGTAACAGAACAGAAGTCTGGCACACATACACTGGTTTAAAAATGGTGGAACTTGGTCATTTGCCTCACACCAAAAGGCGACTGTATGTTCTGTTCGCTACCAATCTAAACTACGCTGCTTACAGAAAATCGTGTAACTGAGATGGATGCCACATCGGGCTTTTTGAATGTCTGTTCCTAGCCAATTTGTCTGCTAAAGAGTCGAGACGTCAGCCCAACAAATTGTAAATTAAATCACATTACACAGGACTAGGATTTGGTTCAATGAATATAGTTTGTCTCTAGAAATTAATCTCTGAGCTATGGAGGCACAGGAACCAGAGACTGCTGAAGGAAGTATCAACAGGGCCAGTCAAAAAATTTCCATTGAAACCATATTTTGATGGAAAATTGCTTTCCTGAGAAAATGATTTTTTTTGCAAAGTTTTGGCTTCTGGCAGGAAGTTTCAGAGGTTTTCATTTGTTTGGTTAAAAAAAACAAAAGTTTTTTTCCTTATTTCAATGAAATGTCAAGGTTTTTAGCGGAGAAGAGTATTTTAGAATGGCTTTAAGAGTCATTTTTGCTTTCAGCCCCAGGTAGTTATGAAGTCAGTCAGTTAAGTTCTTTCCTTGCCTTTCCATACTGCTGAAACCTCAATTTCCATCCCATTTTGGTGACAGTCCACTTTGGCATTGGCGATTTGGTCCAGGGAGTGTGTCTGGACAGCGTCCTTTTGCTGTGAGGCCTGGATCTCATTTGCACGTTCCATGTGGTGCAAACCAGCAGGTATCTGTCTTGTACAGTTCTGAGAATTGTTGTGACACCGGAAAGAAGTGGATTTTTCTTTGCCATTCTGGCCTCTCTCGCTGTACTCCCTTAGCTCAGTGGCAAAAGAGAAATGTTCTGTCTGAACCAGTCGTCTGTTTGGTATTGAAAAGTCAAAGTTGTTGTCTTAAATGACATCATTATCATTAAATATCCCCGTGGCACAAACCGTTCAAGACAGTAATGATTTGTGACAGAAATAAATATACAGCTGTATGATGAAAGGAAGAAACCAAGGTGTGGGTGGAAGGGAGTAATTTTTCTAACCCAGAAAGAATCCAGGTGGGTGCAATTATCCAATCTGGGATTTACTGTACAGTGCCTTTCATTGTCACAGGTGGAAGGTGTTAGATGATGCAATATACACTTTTGCCAGACAAAGGACTTCTTAGCTCATTCCTCTGGAAACAGGAGAAGAACCTGAACTGGATTTCTACACTAACCTGGAATAGGGACTGTTAGCTTGGGCCCCCAAAAGACAAGCCGCAATCCAAATGGTATGTGCCTTTAAAAGCAAGAAAATAGACTCACATGAGAATTTAGGAATGATAGAATATGCCCAGGTTTTGGAAAGAGTCCACTACATTTTCAATTAAATTGTGGACTGTGGAACATTCTTATTCAGCAGATGTAATGAAGCTAAAAGTTGGACGAGCTAGCCTCTAAAATGCAAGCCTTGAAGTAATTCCAGCAAAAATGGAACTAGACGTGTTGAAATTGCATGATAAAAGTTGGTTTAATATTATTGTCAGCCTAACTGGAAATTAAAAGCATCTGACATCTTTTTTTCTCCCCCCTCCCCACACACACACACTTCCAGCTCCCTTTTGCATAGTCAGGAGATTCAGATAGAGCTGGATTCAAAGCCTGGGAAATGAATGTAAACGTTCCCCTCTACATGCAAGGGCTTTGAATCAAGCCCCTGATGCCAAACAGGGCTGGTAAGTATTTGCCTTTAAAACATCTGAAAGGAGTGGGTGTCCACTTTGGACATGCTGCAAATACCCTACATGCTGTGCTGGTATGAGAGGAAAGATGTCAAGCCTTAATTTTAAGTTCATCCTTGTGCTGGTATCAGAGGACAGATGTTAGCCTTTTAAGTTCATCTCTGTGTGTATATTGCAAGGGGGATGGGAATTGAATGGGGCTTCAAAAGTTCACTTTGCTCCCAGGGACTTCCTAACACGGGGGCCAGTGGGGCTCTTTTAGGGTGGCCATCACAGAGGACATTCTGGTTTTCTGCTACTCTGTCCTCTACCTATATCAGACCCCACCACACCTTTATGTCCTCTATTTCTCTCTTCAAGAGAAAAATAGAGGACATAAAGACATCCGGTTCCATATCAATAGAGGACAGACGAAAACCGGACTGTACTCCATGATGGCCACCCTAGGCACTTTGCAGTGCTGACCCTGGAGCTCTGCTTAGCAGAGCTGGGGGGAGAAATGTCACCCTGAGAGAGGGGACAAGGCTCCTTGGGTCAATGGGCTCTCTTTTCTTAGCCCAACTAAACAGAGAGCACAAGACCACCAGCAGGCTCTCCCTATGCCTGAAGAAGGGCGTTTGTGCCCCAAAGCTTGCAAAGAACAATCTTTCCAGCTATTCAGCTGGTCTAATAACAGAGATCACATCTGCCCAGAGAACTTTGCCGGTGTCCTCAGACACAAAACACCCTCTGAGGAGGATTTTTGGGGGGGTTTTGGACAGAGCCTGCTTGGCTCCCAGAGCCCCCAGCTGAAGTGGCAGGGGCGGGATGCCAGCAGCGCCTGAAGCCCTCCTCCAGCCCCTCTCCCCTTCCCCTTCCTTCCTCCAGCCCTGGTGGGAGAGACTGCCCCTCGAGTGACCCGCTTTTCATAAGCTCCCCCGTCGGATCACATGAGTGAGAAGTGCCGCGTCTCTCTCCGCCTGCCCGCCCGCCTCCTCCCGCAGTCTGCGCTCGGGCGAGTGGCGGCGCGCATCCGGCTCCCCGCCCGGAGCAGAGCGCTGCGCTGCGCTGCGGAGCCCGGCACCACCCGGCGCGGAGCGGGAGCGGCACCGGCACCCGGGGCTCCCCTCGCTCACCCGCCACGGCTCGAGGCGCACGGGGGCACCCGCCTCTCCAAGTAAGTCCGAGCGCCCCGGCCCGGCCCGGCCCGGGCTGGGCAGAGCGCGGGGCTCCCCGCCGGGCAGGGGCAGGGCTCCCCCCAGGGCACTCAACAGGAGGCAGGGAAGAAGCTGCCTTGCTTCGACGCCCTCCTCATCGCAGCGCGGGGGGGGGCGCTTCCCCGCGCAAACTTTGCTACTCCTGCTCCATGTCCCCCCCCCCCACGCACCTTGGGAGGGAGCCCCCTGAAGAAACACACACGAACACACGCGCGCGCGCGCGCACACACACACACACACACACAACCCCCCCCCTTGGGCGGGAGCTCCATGAAGAAACACACACTCATTTGGGAAGGAGCTCCATAGAGAAACATATACACACATGCATACACACACATACACAGCCCTCACTTTGGAGGCCCTGAAGAAATGCACATGCACATGGATACCCCCCCCCCCCCCCCCCCCAGCTTCACGGAGAAACACACACACACATACACACAGAGCCCTCCCTTTGGAGGGAGCTCCCTGAAGAAACACACACACACACATGCACACAGTCCCCCTCCCCCCCTTGGGAGAGAGCTCTATGGAGAAACACACATGGATACACATATGCACACACATACACATGCACACACAGACCCACCTTGGGAGGGAGCTCCATGAAGAAACACATACATGCACACACACATGCATACACAGACACACACAGCCCCCCTTTGGGAAGGAGCTCCATAGAGAAACACACACACACACTTGGGAAGGAGCTCCATAAGCGCACACACACACATATACACACATGCACACACAGCCCCCCCTTTGGAGGAAGCTTCCTGAGGAGATGCCTCCTGCCCAGGAGGGAGCACCCTGAAGAAGCCCCCAGAAGCCAAAGGGAAGCAGAGCTGGCTCCAGTGGGAGTCTGGCCCCCCTTCACCGTCTGTAAGGGAGAAGGGGTGCTGGGGCATCCCCAGGCCTCCTCCTCCCTCTCTGGCCCTGCTCCAGAAAGGGGCCCTGGGAGTACTTTGAGAACTCATTGGATAATGGAAGAGATCCATGGTCTCAGCTCAGGGTGGATTTACTGAAACAGCTGCTGGCTATAGCCTTGTTTGGGATGAGGGCAGATCCTTGCATGGAAATATTAAAAAGCTCCAGGGGGAGGAGCAGGGACTTCATGGGCTGGGGAAACACAGGTGGGATTTTGGCCTTATCTGTTCTGCGCACGAGGGGTGCTCCAGAAGACAGAAGGGCAGCAGTTGTAACCCTCCCCCTTCACAGTGGCTAGCCAGCTAGAGACTTGTATTGTGCCAGAAATACCCTGACTTTGCTCCCCAGAGAAACAGGGGTAAACCGTACCCTTGGATAAGCCCTTTCACTCTGATTTCCATGGCACGGAACATCCTCCGCCTAGAGTCGCATTTAGCCCTTGCTTTGCTGCTGCTCAAAAAACCTAACTTTAACAAGGGTTGCTTTATTGCTTTTTTGAGCTGTTGTCATTCCTTTTATTTGAATCTTTGTTATGTCTTGAAGAAAGGCTGGGAAGACACGGCCAAATTCTGCTCTTAGTTTCTTTGCTGTGAAAACAGGGTAACCCTATTGTTGCCCGAGCGAGAGTACAACTTCTTCCATTGATTTAGAGATCATCTTGCAGCTAATTCATGATTTCATAGCTTGATTCCCTCTCACCCCATCCCCCTTTTTTTCCTTTCAAAATTGGGCTACTTACATGCAATGGGGAACTTTTTATTTCTTGGAGAGTCCTCCTGTGCCTGTTGCTTACTCCCTACCTGATGCCACCCTCTTCTGTTTTGGACATCACAAGGGGTTGTGTTTCAAAGATGAATGAATGCACCGCTAATAAATACATTGTTAATGGAACATCTTGAAGCTGGAAAGCCATCAGGGATTAAGCCTGCCACCGTGTCTGCTGGGCCTTGTTTATAAACTCTGTAGAATTGTTGCACTGTGTATAATGCCTTTTCCTGAGTGAGTACCTGGTAGTGGTGAGCAGATGAGGCTATTCTAACTAGACTCCATTAGTCTGAATGAATCAAATGGTCCAGGTGGAAGAACATATTATCCAGAGGTCATCAGCTCTGACACTTGCTGCCTTTCCTTTATTCCACTAGAGCTTTGGTTTGGCATTGTTGCAGGCCTGTTACACACCTGACATGTGCCCTCCCCCAAAAGTCAAGCATTGCAAAATTTGTTCAAATGTGGGGATTACTGTAAGGGGACTCTATATTTTATGGATCTATTGAATGGTCCATTAGAGCACATGTGCAGTGGGAATTTTACTTGTGGTTTATTTTAAATAGGCCAAAAAAAGTGGCAAAAGTGAACAGTGTAAAATTGAAATACCCATCAAGAGAAATTGTCCAAAAGAAGTCCCCCCACGTGAAAGAGATCATGTATGTTTATGGCATGAGAAGTTGTTTGCTGTTGCAATAGAGAGAAGTTTGGTGGGAGGGAAATAAGGTGTCACTGCAGAATTTAGTGACTATCCCTATGTCTATGTGTATCTCTACATATGAGAGGGAAGAGTAGAAAAATTATGTCTCTGGAGTGAATCTGAACTAAACATCTTTGTATCCGGGGGCTGAGGCAGCTTTTACTCAGAAAGATGTCTATGGACTTTAGTGGGCTTTGGAGCGGGCTTTTGGGTAGAAAGGTGGGAAGGAAATTTGCTGCTTTCTTTAGCATGGGTGTGTACACACACGAGCCAGAGAATTTCATAGTTCATAATAGTTAGAGGCTTGTTTTTGATTTTTTTTGGGTTTTTTTTTTTAGGTATTTTACTTAAATGCATATGAAAGCACATACATACATATATAGATACTGCTTTTGTTTGTTTGTAAACCTGGTCTGGCTAAAAGAAATAAATGCTGCAGACTTCCGCAAGCATAGTTTTGTATGTCAGGGGTATGATTTGTGACTCTCATAATTGTGCTGGCAGAAACTCTTGTTTTTCTCATGGATGGCTTTACTCTAGTGCTAAGAAGCACACCACTGCTGGTGTTATACCTCCATTCACAACAGTACAATATAGCAGTATTCCTGCAGCGGTAAAGTGATATAAGCTGTATCAGTAAAGGTGCAGTTTTGCCAGTATGGAAACTGCCCCTTTTCTAGGTGCATCTGCCTGCACAGCTGTGTCATTTATTGATCATGGCTCACCACACCTCTGATTGCTGTTCTGGCTGCGGTCTAGCTATGTAGATGAGTCCTTACGGACATCTTTCCGCTGTGGCAAATGGTGCCAACAGGGGAGTGCCTATTACTAGTTTGGATATTGTTCCTTGGTTGACATGAGAAGCGTTGCATGACTTCTAGCAGCATGCTCTCCACCATGGTATGGTGGAGACTTTACATAGGTAGGTGGAAGAACTGCTTTCATACATGAGCTCTCAAAGTGTCCTAATTTGACAAGCACTATTACATTTTAGAGCATTTCTTCTGTGCCTTAATGGGGATATGATTTACAAAGAGAAGCACAATTTACAATTTGGGCACTGTGGATTAAGCTGGCTTTGCTCTAGGAGGTTGCCTTTCTTAAGCCACCTCCCTTGCCTCTGTTCCTAATAAGATGTGGTGTTTTCCATGGGAATAGGTCCATGGATAACACTGTAAGTCTCACTTCAGCATGTATGACTGTCTGCGGATTAGTGCATCAAAAACATTTTAGGACTTTAACTGAGGAAATCTGTTTATTCCAAGCTTCTCCATAACAAACCATTCAAAATGCTGTCTTTGAACAAACTAGGTCAATGTAATGCACACACAGGGTGTTCCTTGTATGCTAGGGGTGTCTTGCATTCAGTCTAACTATATCTCCAGTATGCTTGTCCCTGATTTATCCTTCTTGGACTGCCTTGTTCATAGGGAGCTTATGCAGCAAATTTACTGCTGCAGGTCATTCTCCATTCTTGGCATCTGTAGCAGCCTTAAGCATAAATTTCAGCTTCATTTTCTACCCAGTCAATATCCCTGAGTTTCCATGGTGCCCCCAGTCTTGTGTCTACATATTGATGTCTGACAGCAGGAATATCATTCTGTGTTGCTATATATACTTAGTAAAACTGTCAAAGCCATTTAGGATCTGTATTACTAATTTATATCCATATCCTGATGTTATTAGTAGTTGTTAAACTTTGGCTAATAGAATTGGCTACATAAGGAATCAACAGCAATAATAAACTTCAGGCATGGCTCATGGAATTTATGTTTTTGAAATGGGCAAAATAACCAAGTTTTAGTTAGTTTGAGTGGTTTAGAACCAGTTGGGCATAACAGAGTTTTTGAAAACACCTAAGCTTTAGTGGCTGCCTTGTCACTTAGGTGTGTTTAAAAAGGTTATCCATTGTGTCTGTCTGAACGCATACAATTCTTAGAGCTGGTTTGGTTGAAGTAGCTGAGTGTGCATTACAAAATAGGTGTGAGCAGAGTCAAAGTGTGGGAGTCTAACATCAGTTGGAGTCTTTCTATAAAAAGCTTTGTTCAGAAGACGCTCTGTAATAAAAATAGGGAAAAAATTAAGGAGATAAGCTATGGCCATTAGAATGCAGATGCTTGCCTTTTACTAAAATAACCTGCTTTAACAATAATTTTGTTGCAACTCTAGAAGTAGTGCAACAAACTTTTAGAAGTATGGTGGTGATGAAATCTTTTGATAGAAGGAACACCTTTCACAATGTCATTAATTATGGGGTAGGAGCTCCTAAGCAAGGAGTACTGCTAACATTGCATTGTTTGCGCTCATATCCTTAGTTATATTGACTTGAAAGTGGAAGGTATCCTGGGATATTCAACTAAAGACATTTACTCCTTGGTGGTGAAATTTGCTAGCCATGGGATAGTGGAATTGGTACTTTGAATCAACTTTATGTCCACAGAATAATTTGCTTGCATTTTGTTCAATGTAGTGCTAATAATAAATTGAGGCTAGTCTACTCCAATAAATATTTCATTTCTTTTCAAATGCAGTAAATAACATGACATTCTAGAACATCAAGATTGAGAAAGTATTTTTCATTATAACCAGTGTCCGGCTCCTGTGTCTGTCAGCAACAAGGTTTCAGTTGCTAATTGTCAGTTGTCTCAGTTTGATTCTTTACAGTTTCATACCTTTAGTGGAGTTTGTGAATTTCTGAAATTAGAAAGGGTGACTTTAGATGCCGATAAGCAATTACTATAACAGAAACACAAACTTTTAGCAAACGAGATTCAGATTTTATATAGGCATCCAAGTATTAATGGGTTTACTGGTAATAAATAATGATGGAAGAGAAATTCAGATATCTAGGAAAATTAAATCTAAACAGTTTCCAAGCTGCTGTATAATGGCTGGCCTGTATAATAGTATTTACACAATTCAGTGTGTTTAGTTACTGTTGGGGTTGGATCTCTTGTAATTAGTACCTTGAGGTCCGTAGCGTGATTAGGGTAAAGGAGATTTTAAGATTAAGGAAACTACATATCTTTTGATATGACCTGCAAAGATTTGATATCTCCTGGGGGAAAAAATGTCTTCAGTCATAATATCTTTATGAGAATGACCTATCTAATGAAGTTAAGAGCTAGCAATTGGTGTCAATCTGTTGCTTACTGTGAACTGGTTACTTCGAATTGCCAGCAAAAGTCTTTCTGTATTGTCAAGTTCATTAGTGGGTTTCAGCAGCCTTTTCAGTGCTGTAAAAGATTCCCCCATTACCTGCAATGTTGAGGAGCCTTGATGTCCCAAAGTAAAAGATGTTCAGCACATGGATGTGCCATGCCGTTATATGGCAAGGGTAATTTTTCTTAACCAGAATAAGTGACTCTAGCATATGGCATATCATGATTTGTGTATTGTGGGAGGAGGGAGGCAACAGATTTGTACTTCACTGGTGATACCAAAATTCTGTGGAAAAGTGATTCCGGATACAGGACATCTCTTTGGCCTCATCCCTTCTTTGTCACCCTGTTCTAGTGGAATCTAGTTTTGAATCATAGCTTTTGGAGGTGAGTAGAGCTGCTATTTCATTTTGGTTGATGGATAATGTAATAATTCTGAGTGATTCAGTTTGCGGGGAAATCCATTTGCTCAGCAAAGGAGAGACTAGTGTGTTGATGTCCTGTGAGAAAACAGTTTAAGTTTTGCTGTTATCAGCAACACCAGTGATAGTCTGGGAAAAGTGTAGAGTTACAGTAATATTATTTGCTTCAGGATTACAGGGGTTTTAGAAATCATGTCTGGAGAACGGTAGGGAGTGGAGCCCTAATTCAGCAATCCATCCCTATTTAGCAAAGCCCTATACCAGAGCTTCAGTTTCAAGCAGGAACAACTATTGCACCTTGTATACTGAACCATCTTGTCTTATGCTTTGGTTTTATTTTGGTGTTACATGCACATTGGCATAAATTCACCTGACTGTTTGAGATGGTCTCTTGACGGATGTTTAAATGATACTCGGCTTTGATTATACAGTTATGACAACAATTTTGGTTTCATATCTATCGTACTTAAGGCATCCAAAAATGCTATACAACATATGTAGGTACTGCAGTGAAAATATAGGAACCACTGTATCAGGCAGTCCTTGACTTACAATGTTTTGACTTACAACGTTTTGCACTTACAACGTTTATAAATCGACACCCTGTTTCAACTTTATGATGTCAGTTTCGACTTTACAACGCTTGATCTGATGCAATGCCACGCCAGCGAACAAGTTTGCTGCGTCACTTATCTTCCTGGAGAACATCTGTACCAAACTTCTTTGGACACTTTCTTTAAGAAAGCAGACAAGACTCCAGAAAAACCTGCAGCCAAGACTCCTGAGAAGACTCCAGCCAAGAACCCTTCAAAAAGTCCAACCAAGAGACTTTTAAAAAGTCCAGCAAAGTCACCTCAAAGAAGTCCTCCCAAATCAATATGATTGCTATTTACAATATAAATACATTAATGTAGCTATATTACTCCTCTATAATTGATCGAGTACAACATTCTGGGGTATTTTGGGTGAAAATAGGGTATCGGGCCTTAGTTCAGGAACCAATCCCCCATTTATAACATTGTTTCTTATGAGAAAATTGGTTCTGAGTTGCCACATTTCGACTTAAGACGTGGTTTTCAGGAACCAATTGTGTCGTAAGTCCAAGGACTGCCTGTACTCAGCATTAGTTGTCTCACATCATAGGACACGAGTGTTTCCATTACAGAAGCACCCAAAATATGCTAGGTGCTGTCTACATCTACACAAAGATGCAGTCCTTGTCCCTAAAAGCTATAGTTTATAATTAACAAAAAGTAGTTGAAGGATGAGGGAAGGGTTATAAATAAAGCAGGCAGAGTGATAAGTGACATTTTTAAGTTTCACAACATACAAAATACTTGGATACAGGCCGGGTGTATGAACTGCCCCATGCTATCCTTCTCCCTAGACAGTCTTTCTTGGAAGGACACAAACCTGGTCTTTTGAAAGGAAGAATTATGTCCATTACACATTGTTCATTAAACACACATTGGGATTATCCTTGAGTCTCTTTCAGAGAGTGACATGTGAAGGAATTTGGGAATAATATCTCATCAGAATAATGGGACTTCTTAACAACATGATACTTTCCTTACAGTATTATGGCACTGTATAGTCTGTGCTGGGTATGAGCCCCATGTCCAGGGGGCGATGAACTCATGGTTTCTGCTCATGTGTCAAGATTGCTACCAACTCTATTAGAATTATTTCCCTTTTTCCACTGGGTTGGAACTGAATATTCAAGTCCTTACTTTGGGGCAAAGCTTGAACTACAGTGAGTAAACACTGTAGGATTCATCCTATAGTTTTGACAGAATATATTCTTTGTTTTATTGACATTTGCTGATAAATAATTCAAAATTAAGTTACACAGGTTCGTAACAAATTGTAGCTATCATTTTAGCAGCCTTGCCTTACTCTTTTTCCATCACTCCTTTAAAGTCAGTGGGATTACTCGTGGATTGTTATGCTATTTAGTGAGATTAAGGATACTAGAACCTGGTTCAAATCGGAGAATGAGCTTCCATTCTTATTGCCATCCATCTTGCTAGCAGAATAGAATTTCTGTTTCTTCGGTTAAAACCATAAGCAATACTTATCCAGAAACTGTCTTCCACCAAGAATAAATTCAAATATTGTGATCCCCTTGCTTTGGCTACCCAGCAAGGTTTAGCCTTTGCTTTTTTGAGGAAAAAAGCTCCATTTGCCACCCTAATGACTCAGCTTCCCTTTTGGTGCTGTGTGAAGGCCCCCTGAGATGTTCTGATTGCCTCCCACTGGCTTGTGCCACCTGACTGGCTTGTTTATTTGGATTGCTCTGTTCCCAGAGGTCACAATGATGTTTTTGTTTGTGTGAGAGTCTTTTACTTCTATTAACAGCCTGGCCTGGTGCAGCTGAACATACAATGGGGAGCAACGGGTGAAAAAAATTCTACTGATTTTTCCTTTCCCTGCCAACAGAAAAGATTTTCAGTAACCTTACAGGCATCCCAAATCCTAGATCCATCTGTATCACACTTGTTCAATGCTATTTTTGCAGAATTGTCCCTTTGCCCCAGATTTCTTGCCTGCCTTGCATATTGTCAGATATGCTTTTGCTAATCTTTATAACAGATGCTTGCTTAAGTAAAATGATAATTTGGCAGGACAGTATTCCCACCCTCATTGTTTATAAGGTATCCCTTTGTGTCTGGGAGAGCATATCCTTTATACTGCAGTCTCTATTTTAGGCTCTTTAGGCAGCAGAGAAGGAAAGCCTGACTATGGACCTAGTTATAATCCACGGTTCTGTGGCCAATTTTATACTGGCCAGAGCTCCACAGAATCCAAAGGAGCCAGGGGGTTGTCTTTAACATTTCCATTGGTAACAATATTTAACAATTAAATATTTACTATATTTAATATGTAACAAAAGGGGCCAGCTGGGGATTTATTGAGCACCTGAAGGAGAGTGAGGCTCATAGAGGGGAGTGGCATGGGAGGTAGCTGTTCTTCATCTGCACTTGATGGAGAGTTTCCCTGTGCCCAAAGAATATCCATCTGGGGAAGTGTGTGTGTATGTGTGTGTGTGCATGTGCGCGCATTAATGCACATGTTGTGGGGCAGGGAAGAAAAGGGTTGTAGGGGGATTTTACTCCCTTCCTGTGTACCTTCTGGCATTCATCTGAATTTTAGACTAGTGTATGTTGGATATGTGTTCGTATGGTTGTAGGGGTGTGTGGGTAGTGGGTATTTAGGAAAGACTTCTCCTTTGCAAACATAGGCCCAAGTCTTGAAAAGGCCTATGCATTGGCATAACTTTGAAGTAAATGGGACTGCTCAGAGGGTGCGTCTCCATGTGCACATTTACTGCACAGCAACTGAAATTACTGCACAGTATGGGCATGCATCTACGTGTGCATGCCTGTACTGCACAGGAAATATGGTGACTTATGCTGACTTGAGTGTAAATTTGATACCAATTAGGCATTGATTTATGCCTAATTAGTTACTGTGCACTAATGCATGTGTAGCCGTGTTACTGCGCAGTAACCCAAGGGGCCTCCCTGTTGGACCTGCCCAGCCATTAGGGGGCCAGCCTGAGCCCATTCCCAGAGCTCCTGGCTGGTCACCTCTCCTGGCTTCAATTTGGCACTAAGTCCCAAGTGCTGGCAGCCATGTGGCTGGAGGCTGGAGCTCCCCCTGGTGGCCATAGGGGCACATGGCAGGCTGCTCTGACCTGGGACTAAATATAGTCCCAGGTTGTCTGCACGTGTAGATGCCAGCTTCTTCTTTCTTACTGCACAGTAAGTTACTTCACAATAAATTTAAGCTGGCGTAAATGCACATGTAGACATGTCCATTGTGTATAAACCTTTAGCCCGTGTCTAAAGTCTTTGCTGGATTGGCAGTTTACATGGTAAGATTTTCTAAGCACAACTGATCTGACTCAAAATCTGTGAGAGTGTAGCAAGTTTCTATATCTGTTTCCACTTTCCTTCTCCAAATATATTTGTGTAGGAGAAATCCCTGTGATAAGGCTTGAGGTTTTGGAGCAGTGAATTCATTGTGGACCTTGGCTTTACTTACCATCTTCCCTAGGATGCATTCAAGCATTTCAACTCCCTGGGCAGCTTCAAACAGCTGCCCATTTATTTAAAAACAAAATCAGATAGCAAGAGAAATGGTTTTCTCTGCCTCTGAATATAAACCTTGTGTCATCTTCCATTCTGGGATTGTACCTGTTGAGGGCTCAGCATGAGTCAGTTACAGCTTTTCTATTCCTTAAATGTCATGGTCAAGACTGATATTTCACAGGGCCTTGTTACATGTTGCACTTTGAGATGCTCAAATGTTGACTGGTGTTAGTGTTAGCTTGAGTTTGGAGCAGTCACACAGTCAAACTAACAGGGGCCTTGAGGACTGAACTGTAAGACTCTCCCTTCTCCCCCCGATCCTATTCAGACTTCCCTCCTGCTCCCTGACCCATGGGGCTTCCCCTGATTTTCCCCTGCCCCCAGGGCTCCCCTTCTGCTCTTCAGGGATCTCCCTGGCTCCAGGACTCCCTGATACCCTCTGGCTTACTTTTGGCTGCTGCTGGGGTACTTCTCTGGGTTGAGCCCAGCCCAGAGAGAAGGGGTGGCAGGGGTCATTGGGTTCCCCTTTCCTCCCCTCCCTTCTTCACCCATGGACAGTGTTGGCAGCCAGAAGTAAGCTGGGGGATGGTGCAGGAGCATGAGCAGCGGTCTGGGGGGTGGGGAAAGCAAGCCTGATCTGTGGGGCCAGGAGGCAGCAGGTCTGATTAGGGCTGTTGAGGGATGGGGCTGGGCCTGATTGGCAGGGTGGGTGGGGTGGGGTGGGGAGGGGGAGAAAGGGATGGAAGGCAGGGGGAAGAGGGCCCGATCTGGGTCAGTGGGAGAGGCAGGGTGGGTGGGGCATTTATACTAATATGTAGCCTAGAATGGCTACATGTTGGTGTAACACAAGTTGGATAACAGATTATATGAATTATTTTTAAGCCACCTAAACAGTGCTTAAAACTAGGTCCACGTGCTAGTGTGTGGACAATCCAGGGGTTAAAAACTCCAGGGGTCACCTAAAATTAATATGTAACAAGGCGTATAGTCTTACAGGTGTAAAACCAGAATCTCTTGTTCCAATAGTAGGCAGAGGTGAGGATTCTCAGCCTTCTAGTGTTTCAAACTTTGCTTTTACTTCTGAAAGGGGCCAGAGTATTGGACTTTAAATTTAAACATATTTTGTACATCTGGTTGAAATGGAAACATCCTGTAAATGTTTTCTTGACTGCAGAGGTGGCGAACATTTTGACATGAGAAAAAAACCAGGGTGAATCTGGAGGAAAAGTGTGAATACCTTTCCTGTTTTGATGAGATCACTTACTATGGTATAGAAAAGTTATTTTAGGTAATTTATTGAATTTATTGAGTTATTTTAGGTAATTTATTATTCCCTTTGATCTTTGTCCAGTTGGACTGATAGTAATAACTAATATGCCTGTTTTTTTTTATGGTAGAATTGCATGAAAAATGGTCCTGATAATTTTTTTTTAAAACTCTCTTGCCATACATATACAAGTAGATTTACAGTTATTTGCACTGACAGAGCTATTGAGAATTACTGGAATTAGAAAATTAGCATACAAGTAAAGAAATAAAAATATAAATATAATACACTACAGAATGTACTTTGTTCATTTAATTGACATGTACTATAATTTAGTTTAAATTATTTATGATTACACACTGTGGAAAGTATTCCTAGAATTGGAAACAACTTATTTTTATATGTTAATTGTAGGGTGTAGGGTTAGTGAAGAGTTTTTTGAGGGAAAAGTGTGTGTGTGTGTGTGTGTGTGTGTATTAGGTGTACGTACATTACATAGCTATCTTCTATTTTGCTCAGAGATTGTTTAAATTATCAATAAACTGGAGAAACATGATTTGTAACACAATGTCCCATTTTCCTATAGAATTCTCAGTTGCAAAGAGTAACTTTAAAATGGCAAACCAATCTCTTCTTCACACTGATAGTTTCTACATAAACAGGTCTAATCCTATCTTGGATTTTATTAAGCAAGCAGTGTTTTCTGTTGGGAGTGGTCAGACAGTTTCCATTTATATTTTTTTGATTGACTGTTCAGGTTTTCCAAAAACACTTGCCAAAAGTTTTTGGTTTTTCATTAGGAAAAATGAAGCTGAATTATTTTGTCAGTTTTTATTATATAGATTTACATTGCTCCTTATCCAGAAAGGCTCAGAGTGTCTTACAGAAATAGACAAACAACTCGCTAGAAACAACAGACTCCCCAACACACCCTAGCACTTTAAAAACTCTACTCCACCCGTGCCACTTCTGCTTCCCTGCCTGTTACCCAGGAGAGCAACCCCAACCATGCTTCCCAAGCCCCATTCACATCTCGGTGCTCAAAGTTACTTCCCACTGTCTCCCACTCTCCTGCCTTATGTCCAGAGAAGATCCCTCCCCATTCTGTAATGACCCTCTGAGGCCCATACCCCCATCACCTACAGAGGGTCTTTGGCTATCCCTTAAAATTCATAAATTTCTCCCTTCCCCAACAAGCAACATTAAATTAAAAAAAAATTACAGCGAAATAATGGAATGACTCTGCTTCCATCCCTGCCAAAGCATAACGTCACAAAAGCAGCTCAACCAATCTGAAATACTTTGGTTTGCTAAACCCAGTATTTATTCTAATTGGAGTTGTAGTTTGGGTGCTTCGTGCTTCTATTGCCTCCTTTATTGGCTCACATCTCTATCTGGACATAGTTATATAGCTATATGCTGAAGTCTTTTATCTGGTTGATTTCATGCCGCCAGTCCAGCCAGAGACCCTGGCCTTATAGGAGAATGGGAGCATAGTATACAGGAATTAGAGCTTGTCAATAATTGACTAGTCTAATTAATTAGAAAAACATTTTGTCAGACTCACCATTCTCATGGGTGTTAACAGTAGCCATATGAAGTTCATGTTTCCTGCTGTCCCTCTAAATTTCATACCAAGTTCTGTGAATATTTAGAGCACTAATGGAGCAGCAAAAGTGGAAGAATGAGCCCTCAAAAATGAGTTTGAGCTCCTGTAATTTGCAGGCTAGCTTCCTTCTATCCTCCCTGGTATGATGTGTGCATATATTACTTCAAGATCTAACGTTCAGTTGGATCTCTCCTCCTAAATTTGCAGCCCCCCAATGCTTCTCATTTTCAGTGTTTTCTACAAGCTTTCTTAAAGTTCCAATTCAGCCTGACACTTCAGCATATGTTTAATCTTAAACTTGTGCTCAAGATCATGCCTATTTAGTAGGTTCCTTACATATACATAAGTTAGAGTGCTATACTTATTATAACTTCTGTATTTTCTTTTATTTATTACACCTTAATAATGTAGCAGCTTTATTTTTATTGGGATTAGAAAGGCATCTCCATATAGATAGATTATTTCATAATGGTCTGTTATGGGCATTCAGTTACCTAGTTATTTTAGTTTTTTGGGGAGTTCCTCAGTCTCTCCAATACTACACATTTTTGGGCATCTTACTCTTCATTTCCTATTTTAGATTCTTAATAAAACTATTGAGCAATACTGGACCTAGTACTGATCCTTGGGTTCCCATTTTATATTGTAATCTCTTTCTGTACTAAGAACTGGTGTCTTTTTGTACCTTTTAATTTTAACTGATTTTAAAACCATGACAGGACTCTACCTGTTATTTTATGGCTGTCAAATTTCCTTTGTAGTCTCTAATCAGATGCCTTTTGAAAATCAAAACTCACCAATCTATTTTTCTTTAGGATAACTCTTCTAAAGGATTCTTTTGTGTTGGAGAGGCATGATTTATGTCTGTAGAAACCATGCTGTTTTATGCTGTTCTAGTTTGTGTGGCTTCTATGCCAATCTAGATACTCTGTAACTGCCTTTTAATAACTTCTCAGTATTTCCCCGCATTATTGAAATGCAGTTCACTGTTGTATTACAGTTTAATTTCTCAAGTTTTTCCATCACCTCTTTTTGGATAACTCTGCCTGACAGGGCAGCCTCACCTCCTCTACCTGTATAACTGTAGGGTATGTATTTCTCCTTGTGCTCTGAACTGAACACTGAAGCAAATAAATCATTTAACTTCTGTGCAATCTCTTTATCCTTTCTGATTTGCCCCCTTTGTATCACAGTATTCTGCTAGACCCACCAACTCTCTTTCAGGGCTTCCTATTTCTGATGTACTTAAAGAATTCCTTATTACTTGTCGCTCCATATTTGCCTCTTCGTTTTTCAAATTTGCTTCCAGCACTCTTAATCTCTATTTTACATCTCACCTGCCAAAGTTGTTCCTTTCTATTAGTATCACTAGGGCTAAATTTCCATTTTATTTTTTAGGATATTTTTTGGTCTGAATAAATTCTTATTCTCTGTTTTAACACCCTCCTTTCCTTGGTGTGGGATATGCAGAGAGTCAGCGACTGTACAAAGAACATTCTTAAAAATCTCTATGTTAATTCTGGGGATTTTTATTTCCTAGTGAACTCTTCAGGCTTCTTTCACATAATCTCTTGAAAAATCACTCCCAAACCAAATACCTTTTGATATTTTATAACCAAATACCTTTTGATATTTTATGCTACAAGACTTAGTAATTACTTCATTAATACAATACAACTAAGTTTACCTTAATTACTTGATTACACGGGGAGAGCTGCATAGTTCAGTCAGTAGGGTGCTTGGCTATGCCCTGAAAGGACCTGATTCTGATCCCAGGTAAGGGTGGTGGGTTTCCACTCATTAGGTATGTCCAAATGAATATACACGTGCAGGGAACAGTGTGTTTCCCATGGGACAAATAGCAGCGGTACATATTTGTGCCATTATTTGTCCCTGGGTACGCCTGTCCACACACGCTCCAGCACAGAGCAAAGTGACCTGGGCCAGCTAGGGGAGGCTGGAGCCAGCACGGGGAAGCTGGAGCCAGCACCTGTGCTGGCTCTAGCAGCCATGCCGAGGGTCTTGGGGGCCTCCTGGGGCAGCAGTGGTGCTGAGTCAGTCACTCAGAGCGTGGCCCTGGCTGTCCAAGCTCCCTTTCTGGTAGTACATCTGCTGTCACGTGCTCTGCACTGTGTTTTTCAGTGGTGGTTCTTTTTTTTCCTGTTTTTTGTTTTTTTACATTGGGATCTCCTGGTGTCAAGAAAACCTACCACACTGCTATTTAGCAGCATGGTGAATGGGTGCACATGCACCGCATACGGTTTGCAGCTCCTCAGACTATTTTGAGGTGCCACAAATTGCATGTGTATGCTTGTTGGGATGCGTCCATTGGGTGTATCTACACATATGTTGTCTTATTAGTTCCGCAGTAAAGTGTCACCATCTACACATGTGCCCATATTAGGGCACAGTAAATTAACTCTACCATAGGATAGCATTATCCAGGACAAGTAGTATCCCATGGCGGAGTAATTTATGCCGCCACAACACGTTGTCACGACCCAGTGAGTTTGGTGCCTCGGCACTATGGAATTTTCTTGTCACCTGAGAGCCTCTTGCACAGCGAGGGTTTTTGCTGCATCAAGAACCCGCGTGCAGGAGAGAGTTCCCGCCAATTTGCAGCTGTCTTTGCAGGATGCATTTTCCCTTTGCAGCACAGAAATGCACGGTGCAAAGAGTTCCTGCCGTTCGGATGCATATTTGTTCCCTGCTATTGGCTAGTGCTAAATTATTCACACGTGGCGGCCGGTAATTGGCTTGCTGGCCGTTTAAAAATTTGCACGACTTCCGCCCAAGTCGAAGAGCTTTGAGCACGCTGCAGAGTGCCTCTTAGAGATCCAACTTGCGGCTAGCTGGTCGATAGACTGATTACCTATTGATCCTTCTTCCTGTCGCCGAACGCAGTCCCAGACGTACCCTTTTCCCGTCGACTTGAGTCACGGACGGATTTACTGGCATTGGCCTCGCCAGCTGGAGTAACTCACATTGTTGTCCAGACAACCGAACCGTTTCCGTCGCAGCCACCCGCAACATAAGTAAAGTTTTTTACAACCATTAAACCTCGTCTGCCTCTCCATTCACCAGCCCGCCCTGACGAACGAGTAATTTCTGAATCACCTCGAGTTGGTTTAGCCCGGCCGAGACATGGCGACGAGGATGGGATTAAAGGGCACGGTGATGGAGAAGAACTTAATTGGGTGCTGCCCCTGGCGCACCGGGAACCGCCACGTAGAGAACGCTAACGATCTATGGGCGCATATCGCTTACCACCAGGTGGTAGAAGGGGAGGAAAGAAGTATTGATGGTTACTTCTCCGTAAAAAGAGAAGAGACGGTAGTGAAAGAATGGAGAACAAAGCTATCCCTTGGGGAGTTCGGATGCATAATGGGGAGCGACCGGGTTTATTATCGGCCCCCGGAAGAAACATCAACAATATCCCTAGCCGGGGTGAAAGCGCGGAAAGAAGAAAAGCTGATCCCCGCTCAGGAGTTTGCCCAATGCACCCGATACTTAAAGGAGGGGGGGAACCCACCCCCGCGGACTGGTTCAACTGTCCGGATTTGGTGCCTGAGTCGCGGGGCCATGAGCTCCTCATTCAGCTACGAGAGGATTTGGAAACTAAGGGCCGTCACAAGCCAAAGTGGGGTCTAATTAAATGGAAAAAGGGAAAGATGATAAATGTGCTGTTCCGTGCAGTAACGGGCCTATTAAGGGAATACGTGAATTTGGAGGCTCAGATGCATACTGCGGGAAAGGAGTCGCTGGAGTGGACAGCAAAGGGCTCCGGAGCAGCGTTTATTAACAGTGCCAGCCGCATGATGCTGCTAGCAGAAAATGGCACCGAAAGAAGCACGAGCTACCCGGGGAACCTGGAAAGGAGGGGCGGAGTTTTGGAAGACCCGGCGGGGATTCCCTTGGTGACTCCACCTCCTGAGGTGACGTCATTCCCTGCAACCACGCCTCTTTACCACGGGGAGGGGGCAATGGGAGGAGGGATATACCCAACGCTCCCAGATGCAGAATTTAACTCTCTCTCTGCCGCAGCTTACCCGATAGCTGTGACGAAGCATGTTGAGGATGAAGAAGGTACCACACGTACCACTGTTATCTCTCGCACACGCACCAGACCAGAGATACAAGAGTTTTGCAAAGAATCTAAAATAAGGCCGGGAGAAACCTTGGCCATGTGGTTAGGAAGACTGATGGTGGAATTTGGATCCGACACTCTGGATAAGGAAGAAGCGAGTGCCCTGACACGACAAGCAGTGTGGAGCGGAGGGCGTGCTACTGATTTGAATGTGGTCACGGACAGTGCCCACTGGCCCATCCAGCTCCCGGCGCTTGTGGTAGGACAGGTAAACCACAAATTTCACACCTGGCACGAGGGTTGCCCGCAGAAGGCTACTGCAGAACAGCTTCTTCTGGCTATAGTTGGAGTGTTGTATCTCTCATGGAGCCCAAGAACAAATCCAATGGGACTAACAGCAGTCCAGCGTAAAAAGAGATGGGCTCATCGTCACCTATCGGACCCCGGGGCAATTCCAACGCCCTTGGAAGCCATAGATGCCTGCGTGGAGGTATACGGAGGAGCGAATGCTGTTACACTCCGACTCTTCTTGAACCCAATGGCAGGTCAACCAGTGGGAAATCTTTTAGGCCATCTCCCACGATTGCAGGCACTTATGAAGCAAGGTGAGGAAGCTTCTAATGACACAAGGGATCGACCTTCAGCGTACGTGGCTGCAACATTGAGGCCTAGGCGTCAAGGGTATACCCCTCGGTGAGAGCCATGGAGGTCACCTCCAAGGACCCCAAAAGAAAGAACCTCGAAGGAAAGAACTCTGAAGGAAAGAACTATGTTCGGATTTCTTCTCGCTTACTCCGGACTAACAAAGGCTCAATTGAGACTTTTGGGAGACAAGGCCCAGGCCAGTATGGCTGAAGCATTGGGATTTAATTTTGAGGATCCGTCAAAAAACGAGTAACGGCCGTTGGCTCCGCCGGCGGCCTTCACCAATTCAAACCCAATCCTACTGATTCTCGACCATACGCTGAACTCACTGTTTACAACCCTACCGATCCGGATGACAAACAACAGATATCCTTCCTTCTCGATACTGGAGCTCAGACCAATGTGATTACCTCAATGATACCTCATCAAAAGACCATCAAGACGATCAAGGTACAAGGGCTTAACGCTATCGCTGTCACAACGAAGGTCAAGTTTTGGGTTCAGGACCACCGATATCCCCTAGAGGCCGTTCTAGGGGGCATCAACATTTTAGGAATCCCGGGGATAAAAGTGCTTGACCTTAAGGAACAAGTGCTACAGGCATTACCTGTAATTATCCCAGAGCAGGACTGGCATTGACCAACGCTTCGTGACACTTCCACCTGGCGATATTGGCCAATCCCAACTAAGGATTCTCCAAAACAGTCCCTTACTGACCTTCTGCAGCGACTCGAGCGACGAGGCTGTATTAAGACCGTAACAGCCAGCACCTACCTATCATCAGGATGGGGAGTTGCGAAACCTGGGAAGCCTAATGAAGCCTGGTTGGTCGTGGACTATAGAAAGTCAACAAAAGGTGTCAGGTACTTCAACAACCTAATCCGTCTACTTTGCCACAGTGTATGTTTGAGATGGCACAGTTCCAACAAAGTAAGTGGGTTGGAGTCACATTAGATCTAAAAAATATGTTCTTTTCTATCCCAATAACTGACCCGGAAGGAATACTAAATATGTGTATTGATGGCATCATGTACAGGTGGACAGTTTGTCCGCAAGAATATCGCAACGCTCCATCATTAGCCACTGGTGCCATGAATAACACCCTGAAGAATTTTCAAGCCTTGCACTCTCTTCCCCCAGAAAAAGAATTAAAAATTTGGAGTTATGTTGATGATATTGCCATCATGGGTCGCGATAGTTCAGTAGTTGCCGGTGTACTAAACCAACTAGTTGCTCACCTTCAAAGTGAGGGATGGACAATCAACGAGGAAAAGTCAAGCCTACATCCTGTAGATGACATTACGTTCCTTGGCACTCGATACATTGGTTCCATCCGCCACGGAGTATCGCATGAGGGTCCTAACGTTGATCCGCTAAAAACATTCCACCCTGTCACTAAGAGGCATTTTCAACAGCTTTTGGGTCATTTAAATTGGTATCGACTTTATGTTGAACCCAGCGATTTGGCACTCCTCACTAAATTACAGCGACAGATTCGTGACAAGTCCCGAAAGTCCACGCCTTGGATGGAAAAGGATCAGCAGAATCTGCTTCGCCTGCTAACCATGGTTAAAGGTACACAACTCCATGCCATCGATCTGGGTGAGTCACTAACCATAACCCTTGGATTCACCAGCAACCACATGTGGGCTGTCGTGCATAATCCCCGCGATGAGTTGGTATATACGGCCCATAAGACGCTTCAAGTGGCACAACATAGATATGGAGCTATAGGAAAGATTCTCCTAGCTGAACAACTGGTGGAGCCGTTAGCAAGGGGGCATGGGACGTTACGCGCTCCTGGTGCCACATTGTTACCCTTGCTGGACGCGGGAAGAATCGACCCACATTTTCAAGGGGAGTCTAAGACCTGGAATATGCTAGTACTTACCCACCATTATAATTGGCATTGTTGGAAGTTGGAAGACACGGTACCTGATCCAAGCCCAGAAGATGAGGGAAAGGTTCCTACACTGTATGGAACTTCAGCCCCAGCGTGGATGGCCTCAGATGGAACCTCCCAACATGAAGGAGGCTATGGATACTACTGAAAAAGCTTGTCACGACAAGGAAATATTCCAGGCCGACCCAGATGATAATTCGTCCCAAAAATGTGAATTATTAGGATTCCTGAAGGTACTAGAACATTGTTTGATGTATCATAACAATACACTCCCAGTTCCGATCATCGCAATTGATTCGCAGTATATCTATAAAATTCTTACGGGCATAGCTTTTCCCACCGAGAACTTAGATGATTGGCGAGACATCTGGAGGACGTTAACTAGATTTGTACGCCTTCCGTTGATGATCCAGTGCATGAGGTAATTGATAAGCTTTTGGAGGATCCACTCCGGACCGACATAGCTTTGCCTGTCACATCTACCACTGATCCTGAAGTAAATCCATTTCTCGCGTGGCTTCACGAAAATTGGGGTCACCCAGGACCACGGGCTTGTCATCAACGTTGGTGCCGAACCATTACAGAGCCGGCCTCATATGGAGCTCGGCGGGATTGGGAAAAGGTAGCTCAGGCCTATGAGACATGTGCTAAAGAGAAGTGTCATAAAACCAAGCATCAGATCGGAGCTTTCGATTCTTCACAGTTTCAGGCAGGAAAAGTTTGGCAGGTAGATTTACTGGGACCCCTCCCAGGGTCTAAACCACCAAATAAAGGATTAGTTGTGGTTGATTTGGGGACCAGGCAGTTGGAGGTTATTCCCTTACGAAAAAGCAATGCCACTGCTGTTATTGCTGCCTTAACTGCTGTATTTGCCACCTGGCAACCTCCTCATGAAATTCAGTTTGATGGAGGACCTCCGTTTAATTCTAACGCTCTGGATAAATTTGCTCGTCTTCACAATGTGGCATGGCATCTTCATTTGCCGTACCATCCGCAGTCCGATGGCGTTGTGGAGAGACACATAGGTCTATACAAGGAGCAGCTTCGCCTTAGAGGAGGAGGGACGTTTAAAAATTGGACTAAATTTAATCACGATGTCCTTATTTCACTAAACACTGCTAAACCGTTATGGGACGAAGCTAATGTCCAGAAGCCCCCACCTTGGGAGCCCAAGTTCCAACCTGACGAGTTAGTATGGATCTCAATACCTCACCCTCATCAGTCTCATCCACAAGTTCACAAAGGGACAGTTCAACGGTCGGGACAATATCCAAATACCTATTCTGTCCAATTGGAAGAGAAGCCTGATTGTCCTCCTATTATCGTTCATCACAACTGGATGACTCGCCGTTCCGACATTCACCCAGTATCCTTACAGTAAAACCAATTATGATTCTTTCTTGTTTTGTTTTGTCTTGTTATTCTGTTTTCTTCACAGGTTTGACCCCAGCAAAAGTGGTAATCCACAACCACCTGATTATGAGACCAGACTGCAGTCTATTCGAGGCCAAAGAGTGATGGTTGTGAGGGAAGCACTGAGATGGCAAGTGCCCATTTGCTCAGGACTTGTTATGACACTATTTTCATTTGTTGGGTGTTTACTGACATTGTCTGTTATAGGAGAAGACGGACCGAAGTGGATGTTCTCCAATCAGACGATGATCAACAGTTGTTGTTATGTGTTCAAAGTTGTTTGTTTATGTATTTATATATATATTGGTTGTGAAGGCTTTGCCAAGTCAGTGAATCCTCTAACAAAGATGCCGTATGATGTGCTCATGTGTCAAAAATTCCAGTTGTGCCGTCGGCAAGGGGGCATGTCACGACCCAGTGAGTTTGGTGCCTCGGCACTATGAAATTTTCTTGTCACCTGAGAGCCTCTTGCACAGCGAGGGTTTTTGCTGCATCAAGAACCCGCGTGCAGGAGAGAGTTCCCGCCAATTTGCAGCTGTCTTTGCAGGATGCATTTTCCCTTTGCAGCACAGAAATGCATGGTGCAAAGAGTTCCCGCCATTCGGATGCAAATTTGTTCCCCGCTATTGGCTAGTGCTAAATTATTCACACGTGGCGGCCGGTAAGTGGCTTGCTGGCCGTTTAAAAATTTGCGCGATTTTCGCCCAAGTCGAAGAGCTTTGAGCACGCTGCAGAGTGCCTCTTAGAGATCCGACTTGCGGCTAGCTGGTCGATAGACTGATCACCTATCGATCCTTCTTCCCGTCGCCGAACACAGTCCCAGACGTACCCTTTTCCCGCCGGCTTGAGTCACGGACGGATTTACTGGCATTGGCCTCGCCAGCTGGAGCAACTCACATTGTTGTCCAGATGACCGAACCGTTTCCGTCGCAGCCACCCGCGACGTAAGTAAAGTTTTTTACAAACATTAAACCTTGTCTGCCTCTCCATTCACCAGCCCGCCCTGACGAACGAGTAATTTCTGAATCACCTCGAGTCGGTTCAGCCTGGCCGAGACACGTGTGTAAATGGTGACTGGGCTTGGCTGGGGCACAAAGGGTGCTACAGTATGAGGACTGCCTGCTGGTTAGCTCTGCACTATAGCACGCCTGTGCCCCAGTCAGCGCCTCCACTGCCCAGCACCATTATCTGGAGCCTGGGGCCAACTCCCTGGGCCCCCTGCCAGCCTGGGGCTGCTCTACCCTGGCTCAAATTGCTGCAATCCATAGAACATGTGTAAATGCTGTACCTGGGAGCAGATGACTCTGGTGCAAATTGCATTGGAGTTTATTGAGTTGGGGTAGATGCACCTATTGCATGTGTAGATGCACCCATGGTTTCCAATTGCTTGCATAGCCCAGAAGCCCACTCAACTCCTATCCAGTGGTTAGCAGCAGCTACCTAAGGGGGGTGGGGGGTAAAGGAAGATGGAGCGTGGTGCTGATAATATCACTTCATTCTCTCATTCCAAGATTAAAGTAACAGTGGAGCCCAGCCTCAATGACCTGTAAACAAAACACCACCCATTACTTAGGAGTGGGAATTTCAAAGGAGCCCAGTAGGGTTAAGTAAAATAAAATAAAGTTAAATAAACCTCATCTGCCCAAATGCTACTGTTATTCTTTGAGGGAGAAACACCTAACTTTAGAATCCTTTGAAAAAAAAAAAAAAAGATCACACTTGGTTCAGCTTAACTTAAGAACTGAGTTGCCTCATTTTCTGTCACTCAGGACTAGCTAAACAGTAGTTTTTCCTACTGTGAGCTTCCCAGCCAGCAGCCTCTAAAATTGGTTATGGTGTTAAGGAACTATTTAGTAAAAACATATCCCACTTTGGTGTTCTAACAAGACATAACTGTCCCTTGTATCTTTAAGTGTTTTGCATGTGTCATTTTTGGCCTGGTTTAGAATCATAGGGCGTGTCCACACCTGCAAGCACATGATAGAAAGCAGTACAAGCTTCAAAGCTCAGACATGTGCTTCGTTGTGGAGCAAATTGTGCCTCTTGGGGCAAAATAACCCTGCCTGACTCCTCCCAGGTCTGCATCCAGGGGGAGCTAGAGCCCAGGGCCAGCACCTGTGCTGTTGCCAGCAGTATAAAAAGCTGTCCTGGCAAGTAGCTTCAGGGCTATTCACTCTCAGGAGCTTCTGGGGCCCAGTCAATTAGTACCTGGGGACACTACCCCTTGTGCCAGCTGGACTGTTGAAGCAGGCCTGAGATTTCCTTGCACTCTTTCCCCACCGCAGGATTCTGGCACTGGGGGTTGCTGCCTGGCTGTGACCTGCTATGCATCTGCCAGACCCGGATTAGGCATCTGCCCCTCTGGGCCAGCTGCTACTGGGCTGTGGCTGTAGAGCTAGCCTCTGTGCAGCACTACTGCCAGGTGTGCCCCCTGCCCAGCCATCTGGGCAGCTATCACCCAGAAGATGTTTTAGGTGTGGTGGTCTGCTTTGAACTGTTGAAGCATGTCCTCCTGGCCCCAACTGGCCAGGTCAGCCACAGCCAGCTGGGTCCAAGGTGCCAGTTGTGAGCAGGCAGGGTCTTGCTACTAGCCTCCCTAGCAGGAATTCTGGTGTTCCCTATTGGAAAACTGAAAAAATCCCAAAGTCACCCTATCAAATATCTGCAAATCTATGTTTCTTCACAAAAGACCACTAGAGACAGAGACCAGTTGGGCAATGTTTTATAGATAGATCTACAGTGTTAAAAGCAATTTGGAAGACTACCAGTGTCTCTATCATAATAATAAAGTGAACTCTAAACATATATATTCATGTATTCATGAAACATGTATTTTGCTGCCCTCCACAGAGGGCATGGCCCCCCTCCACAGGGGGGCCTCTTGGGGCCAACTTCCCAGTGGCCAACCCACCTGTTTCTGGGCTAACCGCCCACCTTCTCACCCACCATGCCTTGTTGTTAATAGTTGAATTGATCTTAATAAGCAGGAGGCTGCCCATTTCTTGCCCTGATGCCAGGGGGCGCTATCTGCAGCTCTGTTCCTCCCCTACACCACAGCCCAAGCCTCACAGATGGCATCCAGATGTTCTCAACAGTCACCGGCCTCATGCTGGGCCCCAGACTTCTCTGATCAGGATCCCTCTAAAATCCCTCCATTCTAGCAGCCTAATCCACCTTCATCCTGGGCAGCATAGCTCCCTGAACTGCTTCCCCTTCCAGGTGTGGTCCCCCCTGAGACCCTCGGCTCCCTAGCCCTGGCCCACCTCCAAGCCAGTCGGAACTCCAGGCCCTCAGCTCTTGGGCATTCCTCGCAGTGGGCCCCTGGCCCTTTGACCCTTCTATTCCCAGCCCCAGAATTGACCAGTCAGGGGATATCCAGACAGGTGTGAGTCTGTGGCCCCTCTCTCTCTGGGGGTCCACCTTCCAGACCCTACAAAGTGGGGAACCCACCCAGTTGTGGGGGCTAGGAGTTAAGGCACCCCAACCCACCTTTCACCAGGGTGATAACTGGCCTGGTATTTCCTGGGGACTCCCACACCACTGGGAGCCCCACCAGGCCACCCACTCCCAGCAGGGTGCAGCTTTAGATCATGCCCAGGACCAGGAGCCTCTTGACCATCCCCTACAACTCTTTCCTTACCTCCAGATGACACCTACACCCAGACAATGTTATTGCCTGGCCTCCAGCAGCAAAACTGCCCTGTTTATATGGGCAGCCCTAGGTTCAAAATGGCTGCCCTCATCAGGCACCTGGCAGCTGCTAGCTCCAGGTCCTTAAAGTGGCAGGCACAAACAGTGCCCTGCCATACTCCCCCCCCCCCCACAGGGGCTACTCCCGCTGCAGGGCCCACATGCCCCACCCCACCCCACCCCAGCTTGCTCTCCCAGCCCCCTGAATTGCTGCCCCGCCTGGCCCCATCCCCTGCCAGCTTCTGCAGCCCCCCTGATGGATGCCCCCCCAGCCCCCCCTGCTCCTCTAGATCCCCCAATGGCTTCCTGCCCAGCCCCATCCCCCACTTGCACCCCCAGGCCCCCAAGACTGCCCCCTCAACCCCAGCCTCTGGCACTTAAAAAAAAAGGAAAGGAAAAAAGCCTATACTTACTGAGTAGGGGCTGAGGTGGCTCTGGGGCCTCCTGGAAGAGTCCCCCCGGGCAGCACAGGGGAGTAGGGGGGGCAGCAGGGCCCAGGCTGGAGCCACTGGGGCTGTCACCCGGCCCTGCACTGTGTGGGCGTGGCCCCAGTGACCTCAACAGCAACTCAAGCTGCCAGTAAGTGCTGGGGTTTTTTCTGTTTGTTCTGCCCCCCCCCTCCCCCCATGCTGGGGTGGGGGGGCAGGGATCGAGGAGGCTCAGGGGGCAGGCGTGGGGTGGGGCCAGGCAGGGATGGGATCAGGGGGGCTAGGGGGGCTGGAGCCATGCAGGGAAGGAATCAGGGAGGGAACAGGGGGCTGGGGGGTGCTGGGACTGGGTGGAGAATGGATTGGAGGGCTGGGGTGGCTGGGGTCACATGGGGAAGGAATCAGCGGGGCTCAGGAAGTTGTGGGGGATGGGGCCAGGTGAGGAAGGGATCGGGGGGGCTGGGGGAGTGGGCAGGGCCAGGAGAGATCCCCCCAGGGTCCCCTCCCTCAGCTCTCCAACCTTACTTACTGGCAGCGGAGCCTAGGTCCAGCTCTGTGCTGCTGGCATGCTGCCTGCCCTGACGGACAGGCAGCATGCTTCAGCACCAGGGCGAGGGCTAACCATAGAGATGCTCTGGCAGCCAGAACGTCTCTATGGGGGACCCAGTCTCTGGTTGCCTCAGGGCACAGTCTGGGACTGTGCCCTGCCCCGCTTTTTTTCTGTGCGGGTTTCTTTAATCCCTGGATATCCAGGGGTCTAATTTTGCCACCGCGTTGCAAACTTACAGCATGGGGAACATGTTTTCATTCCTGAATGTGACTCTTGCAGCCTCTCAAAGGGCTTTGAGACGCTGCAAGAAGCACGTGGAGTCTCGTCTGGATGCGCCCATAGATTCTACCCATCCTCAGAATAGGTCTGACAGCTCAGGAGTTTAAGTCAGAAAGGCTTAACTCTGGTATTGTTAGGGTGAGGTTACAAGTGACCACACTAAATCTGTGGAATGTTAAGTGGCATTAAAATTAGAACATGCTGTGAGCAGTTGCATGTGAAGGGTTAATAACATTTCTTGCCTGCACAGCTCTGACTTCGCAGCATAGTGCCACCATTTTGGAACTTTTGGGGTGCAACAAGGGGCAGGGACAGCTGTTTGCTTCGGTTTTGTGCTGCCATAAAAATGTTCATGATGGCTGAAGGGGGATGTCTGATTGCAGCCTGTGTGTGGCTTGCAGCAGGTCAGGGAGGGGACAGGCAGCAGAGCAGAAGATAGGGCAGGGAGTGCAGAGTGGGGAGCAGAGCAGCAGATTGGGCAGAGGAAGGGGATCAGAGTGGCACTTGAGGGAGGGGCAGGGCTAACTTGTGTGCACACTGGCCAAAAAGTTTGACCCTCATTGACTCAAAGATTTTCAGTGGGCTTTGGATCAGGCTGTAACTGTAGCTGTCCTTTTCTCTTCCTCTCTTTAAAGTTTTAGAAAACTGTGTCCCAAGAGGCTATTCATGGTCTCCAAGAGCCTTGTGTTATTTGCAATTAAGTACATACATATATATATTAGGGTTGTGTGAAGCTTTGGTCCCTGGTTCGATTTGGTGGAGATTTGGCCCAATTTGGTGGCCGAATCTCGAAATCTGAATTGAATCAGGAGACCCTTTTAATCTCTCTGAATTGAATCAGAACCCTTGAATTGATTTGGAAAGATTTGGCGATTTAGACATAGACACAGCTTTAAATGTTTTTTCTACATACCTCAGGGTACCAGGTGGCTCGTGAATGCTGTGATGGTGGGACGGATGGAGCGTCCCACAGGAGCACGTGCGGGTGGGGGGGTACCAGCACGCTCAGCAGCAGACCCAGAAGTAGACCAGAAGTACTTTCGGTCCACTTCCAGGTCCACCAGGGAGTGCACTGGGGGGCCCCCCCATTCCCCCCCTGGCGCAGTGACTAGTGCCTCCTGGGTCTGGGGGGGGCACCCGGGGTCCCCCTGTGGCCGATTCCTGAGCCAGGGGGACGTGGGGGTCCCCCCGGTGCGCTCCTGTGGTATGCTCCATGCGTCCCAGCATCTCAGTGTTCCCGAGCCATGCTGGTACCTCGAGGTATGTAGAAAAAACATTTAAAGCTGTGTCTGTGGCCAAATTCAGATTCACATTTGGCTGAATCAAACTGGGGACAGTGATCCGAATCAACGAATTGAATCGCTGTCCTCTAATATATATATAGGGTAATTGGCTACCTTGTAATTAGATGAATGGCCTGGAATGTGCAGCTGACTGGGTACTCTGACTGTGGCTAAACCTCTGTTTGCCTGTCCAAGCTCAAACTGCACCCAAACCAATTTGGTGTTTGGTTACTTTCTCAGCACCTCAGTGAGAACTTGCCTAATTTTTTTTTTACTGCAAACTTCTGTAAATCATATGCCTACCTGTGAAATGTTTCAGATTTCAGTCCCAGTTACCCACATTAAATGCAAAATCAATGCTCCTTTACTTCAGAAACACAGAAACTTCAGAAACACTGAATCCCAAGGCATTCTCAGTTTTCTGCATAAACAAAATGTTGCTGCCTTCATTTTGGAATTCCAGTTCTCACCCTAATTTCCACATTTAGTTCTTAGCAGGTGGTAGAGAATACATTCACTTAGTTTTGTGCTGTACTGTAGGAGGTGATTGGCAGCCTCTTACCTCATGTTCTCACATACAATAGAAAAAACACAGTCCTTGACCTATACCTGGCAGCTCTGAAGGGACTCCCAGTTGTAGACTATAGTAGGCCTTAAGCTGTTTAAAGATAGGATAGTATAGAGTTGCTTGTATTTGTTTGATTGTAGTGTGACCAAGAGAACAGGCAAAATAAATGCTCAGGTGAGACAATGGCACAAGGTGTGAACAGTTTTAGAAAACTCAGGAAAGATGGATTGAAAAAAAAGCTAGGGTAAAGGTTGCAAGGTTGCTTCAGGTACATTTAGTGGTTTGAAAGACAAGGCTAATTTTAGACAAGGTAATGCTTATGTATAGGAAATAATAGGCAAATGAATATTTACCTGGAGTAGCGCCTATTAGGAACACTTTTATATATTTTAAACCTTATTTAGTGAACTTTTAAATATCTTAGCCAAGTAGTAGAATGTAAAAACTGGGTCCACTTTGGAATTTTTGCTCCCCAGTCTTGAATTACAATTCTTGCTGAACTGCCCATTTGCAAGTATACCTGGTTAGTGCTATTTTGTAACTTCAGTTTTTTAAACCTGGGTAAGAATGTCCTTTCCTTAATGTGCTGTCCACCTGTTAGAGGCTTTTAAAGACTTCAGGACTTAGCAATTTTAGATTAAAATGCTCTCAGATAGTGATAAGATTGTTATGTCTTTAGATAAAGGTGCATTTTATACATTTTAATAATTTGCTTGATATGTCTTATCTGTACTATTTAGACATTTATATCGTTTCTGTATTTTGTTACCGAATTTGATATTCCAAATTTAGATAATCTTATACTGTGAATATTTTATTTTGGTGGGACTAGTTCTTCAAACCTTTCTTAGTTCTCAGAATCCATTTGAGGGTCAACACAGTTCTGCACATATGTTTTTCTCATGTGACTGCCTTAGCACAATCAAATCAACTCATACAAATGCGTACCAGGAGAAGGAAGAGAAGCCTGATTGATCAGGAAAAGAGAATCATGGTGGTTAAGTCACCAGGAGGTATTTGTGCTTGTGGGAGAAAAAAATGTATTGCTATGTTTTACTAATCTCAAAGGTCACTTGAGCCATCTCTTACATTCAATGACTTTTAAAGGACAGAAATTTGAGAACAAATACAACTACATTTAAAAGCAGAGGAGAAGAAAAAAAAAATAAATTGGTGCTGAGCTGGTTGCAGACAGCTTCCCTTTCTTTAATTTTCAGCACAGCAGCACACACAGGTTAGTGTGCACTGTCCCTTTAAGTCTTTCAGTATTTTCCATATAAGCCATTTAATTGGATTGTCCTAGACTTAAGAAGGACCTTGTTGCTATTCTTGACCAGCTAAAGTGGTGTTATGTAGGATGCAATGAATGGTCACATGGATTTAGTGCTACTTTTCATCATGTGACTCTAAGTATATTACAGCTCTTGAGGTACTACGACTAATAAAGTAGTAGCAGTAGTAGTATTTTTGAGGATGCAGTTAGTGCATGATCATTAGGAAATGCAGGTGTATAACCCTGTCTACACACATCTCTAAGGGTGGCAGATGAAGAAAGCAGATATGGTTAAAGAAATGCTGTAAGTAAATAAATCATGCTCAAAGTTTGACCAGAAGGAAAAACTATCATACACAGACATTTTTATTCAACTCAGCAAAATCACTGGATATTTAAATCATTTAATCTTCCAAATTGCCCTGGTCCTCCATGTGATACTATGATACTGTCTCGATTGCTGTCCTTTTCTGGCTTCAGTGGTTGGATTAAACTGCAAGAGAAGCAGGAATCAACTTGCTTTTCCTGTAGTCTCCATAAACTAACTCTTTTTACTATGAGACTGTTGGAAACCAAGAGTCTGATCCAATGCTTAGCAAAGTCTATTGGCATCTTTCCGCTGACTTGGGTGAGCGCTTGGTTTAGCCTCAAGCTTATACTTTGTACAGTGCGGCTATGAAAGGCTATTGATCTAATGCCAAAGCTGTGTCAAAGAAAATTAATCAGTGATCAGCCTCTAATATTCCAGAACACTAAGAATGTGAGCCTGTTCCAATGTACTACTACCCTCCTCTCCCCCAGCTCGTATGGAATTCATTATGTTCTCATTAATGCTGTGGTTCTCAGATTTTCACTTGAAAGCTGAATATAATTGTGTGTCAGACCCTGTAGGATCCTGTTCAGTATTTTCATTTTATGATTTGGGTGTTGGAATAAAGAGAACCCATACTCAATTTGTGGATGACAGAGTTGGGAAGGTTGCAAGAACTTTGGAGAACCGGATCAGAATTTAAATTGATCCTGACAATTTGAGAGTGTGTTCAAAATTCAATAAAAGCAAGTGCAGAGTGTCACATTGAGAAAGGCGATACCAAATGCACAAGTACAAATTGGGTTATAATTGGCCAGTATGACAGAAAACTCACCAGGGGCTACAGTGGACCACGAACTACATGCATCACTAATGTGAAAGGGTTGCAAAACCCAAAATCTCACTTTGGAAAGTATTAACAGGAGTGTCATATAAGACAGGACAGATAATTATTTCATTCTGGTGGTGAGGTTTTGGCTGGAGTATGGCATTCCATTTTTGACACTGCACTTGAAGAAAGGTATAGACAAATTGGACAGGCTCCAGAATAAGATATTTAGAAAGCATACAGAAGGAAAGGCTGAAGGAATTTTCTTTTAGTCTTGAAAAGAGAAGACTGAGGGGAGACATAGTAACAGTCCTTGCTTATATAGAAGATTGTTTATCAAGTGGATGGTGGCCACATATATTCATTGGAGAAAGAATAGGAAGAAATCAGCATTCCAGTCCTTGTTAGACTGAAGGCAACCCTCAGAAAATGCCAGTTCTTAGCTTTCACTTGTTTTTTGACTATGGAAAAATAATAGAGCAGTTCTTCTGTTACCACTTAGAGGGTGTGTCTACATGTGGCTGTACGGAGCCTTTGTTACTGTGCCATCATTTAGTACTTCCTTTTGGAAGTACTAAAAGACAGCGCAGTAACAGCTTGCACTGTGCCTTGCTCCTGTGCATGTTTTTTTTTTTTTTTTTTTTTGGCTGCTCCATCACCATAGCAATGCACTGTAATGAGGGAGTGTGGTGTTATGGCAACAGCGGTGGCATCACAGTTTTTGCCCATGGATGCTAGGGGGCTGTAGCGCATTGCTACTGTGCTGTAGCATCTTGTGTAGATGCCCCCAGAAAGACCACAATGGGTCAGGAATGTTTTTGACATTATGGATTCCTACTTGAAATCTTTGGGTTTTCTTGTGAATCATGTGTAGGTGTTTGCACATCTAACTGCTAATACTGTGCAGCACTTTTGAAAAGAATGCCATGGCACCCAGGTTGAGAATCACTGGGTTACCTGGTTCTCATCAGATACTCATCTTGGTATATTTGAATCTGCCTCAGTGCAGGGGGTTGGACTAGGTGATCTCTTTCAGCCCAACGTTTCTGTGATTCTGGGATTTCAAGTTCTGAGTGGTGCTTTGCCCAGGACACTGACAGGACAGGCACAAGACTCCTTACAGGTGTTGTAGCTAAAAGAGATGTAACAGTCACAGTACCAACTGCTGGCTGCCATGTCTTCAAATTAGCTGCCTCATGCTAAGAACATTGAGCATCACATATCAGTTAAGAGAAGAGCTTGAGCACAGTTTGGTTTGCATTTCAGATCCAGGTTTTCCTGATATTTATGGGTTGGTTTAGATAATCATGTTATAGTGACAAAGTAAACATGATGGTTTAGGACAGGGTGTCCAAAATGCAGCCTGTGTGCTGGATCTGGCCAACAGTGCCACTCCGTCCATCCCACTGGGCTACCCATGGGCCACTGAAAGTTGTGGGGTGTGGCCTGTTGCAAAATATGTGGCCCTTTTACCTTGCTGGCCATTGGCGCTGAGCTGCTACTTCAAGACCCCTGACCCAGACTTACTTCAGCTCCTACACCCTTCCAGCCACCTGCAGATCTCTTGCCTCTCTTGAACTCCTTTCCACTTCTGGACCCACTGCTGTTGCCTCCAGACCCATTGTCATAGCCACCAGGCCCCCTCTTCTACTGCTGCTGCTGCTACAGTGATCACAGTAGTTGCTTCCATGCTCTGGGCTATATCCAATCTATGGGGAACCTTGCAGTCCAAATATGGCTGGGGGACCAGGTGAGTTGGATACCCCTGGCATAAAGGAAAGGTTCCCTGAAATTATGATTTTAAGTCTTTAGATTCCCATGTGGAGTGTTAATACACTAATTCATTTCCTTTGGAACCAGCTTTAGATGGGAATCTAATAAGCTTGGTAAACAGCCTAACTCAGCTAGTAGACTCCCATGGGACATCCTAGTTTGACTAGTTGTACCTTCAAGTAAGAATGTAATGTAGTAGCTAAAATATGTATAGCTGCATTGGCAGCTAATGGCCAGCCCATGGAAAAGACAAAAGCTTTACTTCTATTGCCCATTAATAGTTAATTGCCTCCTTTTGGAGCAATTTAGGAAGACCTGGGTGTGTCTACACACAATGCTTTACTTGAGATTAGAGCAAATTACTGCACAGTAGGCATCACCATGAACACATGCAGACACTTACTGGTTGCATCTACATGAGCGGTGAACTGTGCAGTTGTTACTGCACAGTCTTTTGGTACTTGCATAACCAAGTACTAAATGACCGTGTAGTAACCAGCATTATTGTACAGTAGTGTCCCCACACAGTTTTTTTCTGACACCACTGCGCAGTAGCATCGTGTCACGGTTAGTGCCCCCCAGTGCTACTGCTCAGTAGCATCTCATGTAGACACAGCCACTGCACAGTAATTTGCTCTAAGCACAAGAAAATTTGCTACCTGTAAATGCAAGTAGCAAATTTACTTGGGAATAATTACTGCACAGTATGACACAAGTAGACAGCTGACTGGAAGCAAATATGCTCTTGGGCAGCAGGGGATGGGAGACTGTTTCCTGCCTGCAGCCAGGGCAGGCTCTTGCACCAAAGTCCAGGTGGGGACAGTGTTCCCCTCCCCTGGCAGCAGGGAGCTCCCAGGCCCTGCTCCATGATCACAGAGAGGGGACTGGTAGATTCTAATTTCCCAGCCCCAACTCTGTGATCAGGTAGTGGGGGCTGGGAGATGCTTATCTCTGGGAAATAAGAGCTGGGGATGGGAAATAAGAATCTCTCAGCCCCCTCTCCCCGATTGTGAAGCTGACTGTGGAGCCAGGGCCAGGAGCTCTATGCTGCTGGAGTAGGGGGACATTGTCCCTGCCTGGGCTCTGGTGGCAGAGCCTGCCTCAACAGCAGGCAGCTGGGTGCTAGCCCTGTGCTCCCTGCCAGCCCCTGGGCTAGCACCCAGGGGGAGCATAGTGCTCCCTCTGGGGCTGCAGGGGGCCAACGCAGGGCCAGTGGGGGCAGAAGCAGCAGCAAATCTACTCCCGCTTCCCTGCATGTGTAGATGCCTGTCCGGGGTGGGATTACTCTAGAGTAAACTCACCCTGGAGCTTTTGCCTGTGTAGATGTGCCCCCTGTATATCTGATGTAGAATTCTGATGTAGAGTCCTAGAGTTTACATGTTTGTTATAACTGGTGGCCCTGATGCCTGCATGTATGTGCAAGAGATTAGTGTCCAGGGAAGGACTATGGGGAGAAAAAAATTACAACTTGTTCTGAGTATATGCTGGTTTTGTAGAATGCCCAGTTCAACTACAGGACAGATGATGTGTTCCCCAACTAAAGACTGCTGCAAAATTACCTGTGCCTCTGAGTACCTTATTTCATTAGTTCAAGGCCAGATCTGGTGGTGCTACAAGTTAGGAGTGAGGTGCTGTGAGGGGATAGACTTGGGGGTGTTGCAAGTCACAGTTAAGAAATATTGGCGATGCTGTATGAGGGAGCTCAGCAATGGAACCAGGTGGTAGCAGTGCACTGGTCATCTGGAGTGTTGGACAGGGATGGCACACAGCAGCATTGTAATTTGTAAGTGGTTTTATTGGCTGAGCTGTGTGGAAGCACAGGGCTGAACCATGAAGGATGTTGCAGGGGAAGTTTGGGATGCATTGGCAGAACTGTGTGTGGAAAGATTACACTTCATTTGCCCACAGTAAACATTGCTTAGCTAATTTATTTATTTATTTTTAAAATAAGTGACATATTTACACTTTAAAGGGAAAACGATTCAGTCCTTGTGAGGAAATATCTTAATCAGAACAGAAAGTGGGGCAACACAAACCTTGGTTTAAAATGCTAAAACTTGATTTACTCTTGCTGTGCTAGCAGACAGACATTTAATCTGGTGTCCTCAAGAATAATCAGGTTCTTAAATGTTCAGGGCCACTTTGTCAACAGGTATAAACAGTAGCAGAAGTGAGGGGAAGTGACTGGGGGAGTAGTGGAAGAGTGCAAAAATAGCCACAACTGCAGAGGCAGGCGTCTAATCGTACTGTCGTGATTGTCATGGTGGTGGCTGGCACTGCCCCACACGTCAACCAGCTGCCTTGGGTGCAGAGCTGCCCAGCTGTGCCACTGGGTATAAATGTGTGGTTCCACTGAAGCCTGACCCTGCGTGCCTTTTCAGCGTACAAGATTTGAATGGCACATGTAGCCTTTAAAAAGTCACTGTGATGAGTCTACTCCCAGACCTTTTCTCTGTATGCCCTCAGCCAGCCTGCCTGGACTGATTGCAATACCTAACTCTTAGGTTTGTGATGCACTTTTTCTTATCTTGAGTGTCTGGATTCTTTATAAGTCTGTCAGTTCTACACAAAAACCTTCTTTCTAACTTTGTTTGTCAGAAAAAGAAAGAAAAAAATGAAAATCTTTTGCTGGCAGCAAAATGGTGTAAAGGTGTTGGATACAATAAATGTATTCTGCACTTTCTTTTGGTGCTTTGCTCGTATGCAAGGATGGGGTGGTGTAGTAGCATTGTGGCTCTATGGAAATCAAAAAGAGGGCTCGTTAGACAAGACACAGATGAGGGCAGGGTGGCAGATCAGATGGCAGGAAAAAAGTAGCAATCCATTTGAAGGAGCTAGCACTTAGTGTTCCCCAGAAGCCTGCATTAAAAGGCCCATCTTTTCTCTTAATGTTCCCAGACATGGAGCTGCATGAGATAAGTGATGTATCAGCTCTTTGCCTTTGGATGGATACTACAGGATTGAGCCAAAGGCTATAGGGGGGGTTAATTCACACCATAACAACAGAAAGCAAAATGGATCTTTGAAACAACTGAGGAGAAAAAATCCATCAATCATGTGAATGCTGCTTTACAGCAATTCACAACTGCAGCCTTTTTTCTTTAAGCAGGGGCTGGTGAAGTGAGATCAACCCCTTGGCTCTAAAGCTGGTCTCAGCAGGCAGCAGCTTGGCCCTTGTGGGTTTGTATATACATAAAAGCCCACTTTAGATCACTGTTGTGGAAAAGGATTTTTCCCGTACTAAACCTTTTAGCACTAATTCTGTGCAATTATACCCATTTAATACAGTGCTGCCAACCCCAGATCATTGAAAAATCGTGAGTTAGCCTCCATCCCAATCAGGATACTGGCTTAAAATCACTGGATTAAAAAAAGAAAATAATTATGGGGTCTTTTTCCTGGGCTTTATTTTACAGAACTTGGGTGCACTTTGGTCACATTTCAAGTTTTTCTCTACAACCCCGAGGGCTGGAAATTGATCTTGTTTCAAAAAGATAAAAGCAGAGATTCCCATGAGAAAATCTTTCCAAAAGCTGCGGCTTTAAGGAAAACACCAAATATTGCCAGCTTGGGAACAGCTTGGGAGTTGAGAGCATTTGATTTTTAAGAACCAGGTTCTGCCTCTCAATACAAGAGAGGATGCAGAAGGGGAGGGAAGGTGCAGGGAGCCCCCGCATACTTATGCCTTCATTTATGTGCCAGGGCTAGACAGTACTGTGGTGTTTTTGTTGTTTAAGATAAAATGGAGGCGAGTTTTTAGTGAGGCCAGTGATGTTAGATGTGTAGAAGAAAGTATGATGAGAGGTATGGTCATTACTCTTTCAGTATACGCAGGAAACTGTCACTTGTGCATGCATCTGTACAGACATAAACATCTGTAATGTATGCCAAAGCCTTAAGACAAAACAATTCTGGAATGCCATGCACAGCACATTCTGGTCCTCCCAGGCAACTAAAGCCTGAGAGTTCAGTGGTTTCAACTTATCTCCATAGGCAAACTTGGAACAGGATCAACATATATGCTTTACATTCAAAAGTGTAATATTTACCTCACTTTCCCAGCTTCATCCTTTTAGTGCCCCTATTTACATGTATTCCAGTTCTTTTCTCTGAGGGGCAGAATGTTTTCAGCAGGAACACCTGATAGATTGCACTTCTGCTTCCCCCCATTCTCACCTGTGGCACAGACATGGTTTTAGAAGTTGTAGTACAACCTTGAATGGTTTCATAGATGATGACAGGAAAGCTGAAAAACATCAGGAGAGAAATCTTGAACTTATTTTAATGAAAAAATAATGGCGCCTATGAAATATACGTGAATGGGATTGCTGATTACTATTAATAATTCAAAAGTTTTCAAGTCAGTTATAAAGTTGTAGCATGCATCTTTTTCATCATAATGCTGGAAATGACACCTTGGGAGAGCGCATAGAGATGAAGAGAAAGTGAGTGCCTGAGTAAGTCTTTGAAGAGACTTGGATGATCTCTCTCACTTATTATGTAAAGCTGCAGGTCTGCAATCACTGATGACTTTAGGGTTGTTAAATTTACTTTAAAAATGTGTTGCAGTTGTCCTGTTTGCTCTGCCCTCAAAAGAAATTGGTTCCAAATGAATGCTTATTACTGTTTAACATAATTAATAGATTGTTTGATCTATCCATTTCAATGTAGTATGCAAGAGCCTCGCAGTCTTTAATGTATTTATCTACACAGCGCTCTGAACACTACTTTCCCTGTCTGGGAAATGGGAAGTGAAGCACAGAGAAGTGATTTACCCAAGGTTACAGGAAGTCTTGAATAAACCAAGATTAACAGTGCCCTAGGCTGGTGCTTTAAGCCCAAGGCTATCCTTCTCCTGAAGTAATTTACATCCTCCTTGTGAGCTGCTCGCTGAACCTGTTTAACCATTTGCAAAAGGAAATACAGAGGAACAAGGGCTCCAGACTATACTTAGAGTGGGGGAATGTGTTCTAAAAAATAGGTTCTCTGAAAAAAATCTAGGGGTCATAGTGATCAAACACCTATCTGCACCCAGTGGGACAGTGTAGTCAAAAGGGTTAATGGGATCAGTGGATGTTTAAAATGTATGTCTAGGGATAGAAAGGTGAGTATATAGCACTGGTGAGACCAATACTAGACTACTGTGTGTGGATTGGGTGTCCACAATTTAAGAATGGTCAGAAGTTTGAAAAAGGATAAAGTAATTAATTGAAATCATGAAATCATTAGAAAAGATTTTCCTTTCCATTATGATGTTTTCCCTGAGTTATGGCAGTGAGTTGAACTGAACCAAATTAAGGCCTTGGTTCTGAAGAAGAATGTCCACTTGGGGATTTAATGCAGTTTAATTAGTTCACTTTATATTCATTAATTAGGATGATCTTTCCCAAGTAACCCTATGCAGACAAGCTCTACCCTCTTAAGGGGAGGGATTGTATCATGTGTGCTGTCAACACCTTGATCTTGTTTGGGACAATGCTAGTGTAATACTTGAACCAATAATAGTATGTAATGGTCCGCCTACTAAGCACAGATGGTTGTTTGAACTGGGCATAATGACAGTTAGAAGAAGCACAGAGCGATCTACTTGAGAACTGCAGGTATGCTCCTTGCACAGTCAGGAAGCCTTATATGGAGAGTCACGAGGCAGCTAGGGACATTAAATGTTAACACTGACTCGTCAGAGGTAATTCTAAAAGAATGCAAAACTCAGTGAAGAATTACTTCATTATCTAACAGAGTTGGATTTTTTTATTGGTACTTGGTATAATTCACTACTCAGTAGGAGCTTGTTTGGGTAAAATCTAAATGAGACCCTCAATATTTGGGCCAGTGAAGATGAAGAATAGTAAGCGCTAATAGTAGTAGGGGCTAATAATTATCAATCTTCATGTTGCTGAAAACATGCATATTTAAGTCCCTTGTACAATAAGTAAGAAGCGTAATGAAAAATTCTATTCCTTCTCTGTGCCTGGAAGTTACAGATACAATACGGGTAGTTTAACATTGTGCGTTGTACAATCAGGGAAAACATTGGTTTGGCTCTTCTTTCTTGGGTTTTGCTGAGAATGCAGAGTTGTTCACAAAGCATACTTCCCATATTTTCTTCTGCATGTTTTGGGGTAAGTCATAATACAGGTAAAAAGGAGAAGTTCTAGTCTTTATGACCCTGTATGGCTTGTTTTAAAGTGGGCTAGTTCCATGGGCGCCGACTTTTATTTTTGCTACGTTTGATGGATATATGGAAAGTTTTACACATTTTGGGTGACAGTCCTCTTCTTGAGGGGGGCCTGGGCTTCCAGGCCCCCATGTACTTGGCACCTCTGGCTAGTTCCCTGTAGTTGAGAACAGATTCGAAACTCAATTTTAACCAACTATAAGTTCTGCAGCTGTATTTTCTGTCTCCTCAATGACCACTAGGGATTCATTGCAATCTGCTTGATTTTTGTGATAACTGTATCAATACCATCATTTACACCAAAGGATATATAGTTGTGTAGTAGTAAGTATGCCACTTACTGTAGTTATCCCTGGAAACTGAGAAGTGCTGAAGATTTAGTCTGGAGAGCTAGCGGTAGAATGCCAAAATTAGTCTTTTAAGTAAGAAAAGGAGTGTTCTGATTTCTGATTAGGCCATATATCATTACGTTGCTATTAACTGAGAAACTCCTATTAGGCTGTCCAAAGAATTAAGACCTACTCTAGACAGGTTCTGTGAGAAAGACAAGGAAATATTGTTAGTCTGAAGTATCTTTTTAGTTGAGAGGCCTACATTGCATTGCATGGCTCCTAAAAATCTAATGCAAAGGGAGGTTATTGCATAAATAACAGCAGGTATTAATCTCCAGATAGCTGAATAACTAAAATCTATAGACAAGGTCTTGGGGTGGGCAAGGAAAGCAGCATTAAAGGTGCCAGCTGAAGGGCTGTACATTCTGAATTTCAAATTGCCATGGCTGGAACCTCAAACCCTAGAGCATGCTGAATAGAGGATTAGTGGCTGGGTTTTGGTGTTTTTGTTGAACAGATGGTGGGTAAGAAAGCCATGTGCCATGTGTCTAGTTTATAGATACTGGACTTGCAGCAGCACTTGTATAAATCTGGGGCCCCTTTCATATAGATTATATCTGACTGGGGGCACAATACTGTTTTCTTAATATTCTTCCCTCTTCCTTATTAGGCATCAGAAAGGAAACCACAGTAGCAACCTTATGATTGGATAAAGTGGCAGTCATGGTCAATATTTTAATGTCTAAGGCTAGGGACAGACATTACACATAAACTGGTTTAAGTGATCAGAAACTGGTTTAAACCTGAACAGAACAGATGTTCAATGCACATAAACCAGTTTGAAAATGGCTGAAACCGGTTTGACCTGGTTGAATGTAGCATCAGACTTAACTGATTTGGGTCAAACTGGTTTATTCAATGTCTGTCCCAGACCCCTTGATGATTTAAGATAAACCAGACTCCTTCAGCATCCCAGCATGTTCTCTGGGCTGAGCGGGGCTTTCTGCTCCACAGCAGGGCTGGCCCCTCCCCTCTACTCTCTGGCTGGAGCTGTGGCAGAGACTTCAGGTACAGCAGGGCCTGTCTGGCTTCCCCCTGCCCTATCCCACCCTCACTGCTCGCTGCTTAAGCAGGAATCCCCCACTCCCTCCTCTCACAGCACGGACCCCAGCTGCATGGACCCTAGGTATGTGGTATGCTAGCTAATGCTAAAAGGTGTCTGTGTGTGAATGTCTCCAATTTCACTGGGACAGGCAGGCAGAACAGTGACCACTTAGGGCTTTTTGGAGCTAATCAACAGATCAGCTGTTAAACTGTTTAATTAGAGTTTGAATTAATGAAGAGGTCTATTGTTTTTCTGATGAGATGATAAGCACTTTTATCAGCCCCTTGCTGGCTTGCTTGCCTGCCAGTTTGCTGCAGACAGTATAAAGAAGGAGGGAGAGGGAGATTGAAATGCTCTGTATCATCAACAGATGCACACACTGCACACCACCCCTTGCCTCAGAGTGCTAGCAGAGGGTTGGGGTCTGGCAACACTCCTGCCCCTTGGGCAGCCAGTGTGGAAAAGCCTGGAATGGTGCAGGCAGGGTGGAGGTTTACACCCCTCCTTAATCAGAGCATCCTGCCATGGTCTGGCCATGCCTCCCTCAGCTCAGCACTGTAGAAGGGAAGGGAGGTCTGTTCTAGTGCTTCCTGACTTCTAGTCTGAGCCACTGCAGGCATGTACCTGAATTTCTTCAGTCCAGAGAGAATGTCTGTCTAGTTACAAACCGATTCAGCCTAGCCAGGTTAGACTAACCTGCAAAGATTGAATCTATTCAGACTCAGGCTTTTTGAATGTCTGTCCCTAGCCTAATAGACAGACTGCATGCCTACTGGGATGCTGAACAGTTCCCAAGCTTTGGGAACAAATGGAGAAAAGAACATTCTCATTTAGAAGAAGCAGAACTAGAGTGTGGACCTGATCTGGATTTTTCAAGATGGGGTTATAGTTTGGATCAAATGAGGACCAAAAAGAGAAAATCTTTATGGATGTATGCAGTCAGGTCAGATCTGAGCATCCAAGACTCAGAGAGGAGAAATAATCAGGATAATTCAGAAAGGTGAAATACTCAGAGGATAATCTCTCTTAATGATTTTGTTCTTAATCTAAAATAAATAATTCAGGCTTAAAGTACAGGGTTGTTTTTTCTGTGTGGAATAATTTAACCATAGTGACCTTAACAATGTCATATATAATTATATATTATGATTATATAGATACCATATATATTATATATGACATTGTTAAGGTCACTATGGTTAAAATATTCCACACATATTCTACTCTAAATTATTCTATTGTAAACAATTTATTACAAACTTTGAAAGTGTTTAAAGCTAAATATCCTTGACAAACCATCTTTATTTAATGAGTCTCTGTTGAATGCTTTGTAATAGGGCTTCATTTAGAAGATGACACCTGCCATCCCTACTGTACTTTGCAGTTCCCATTTGGTATTTTGAAGAGGTGTTCTGCTTAATTTTTCCAAAAGGGCACAGGTGTTTCCAGGGCAGCTTAATGGCAAGCATTCATGAGGAGAGAAGAACTAAGAGAATATAGGTTAAAAATACAAATAATCTCTACTTAGAATCTGAGCACAAAAGATGTTTGGGGGTCAAAATATTGTATAGAATATTCTTGTCTTTTTTTTTTTTCCAGTGAGGTTTATTTTTGGATGCCTTTTTTCAGTGGAGAAACTTGGGTTCTCCCAATTCTTTTTTCTTCTCCAAAGACTTTAATGACAGGTTCTCATTTTTTTGTGACGACTTCTAACTCCCAGAGCTGAGTCACTGGCTGGTTCAGAGTTAGCTGTTACTGAGCTTTGTCTCTTGAGTGATGCTACTTCGCCCTACCTGTGCATGTGTTTTACTTGCAATCAATCTGAGAACTGGGCAAATCAGAGAGAATTCTGCTTTGACTGTGTTTGGGAATGAAGAACATCTCATGAGGGATGTTGGAGGAGTGCACTCTGCGCAGAGGGCCATTCCTAGCTTTAAGCCCTACTTAACGGCTACCTGAGCCCTGTTCTAAGTGACACACTGACCTTGTGCTGGTCCTCTGCTAAGAGGAGAAATTCACCATCAAGTTTTGGTCAGGAAGACTAGTCTTAAGAAGGATTTCTGTGGTCAGCATGGTTCTTAACTAAGTCTTTACAACCTGATCTCTGTAAGCATCTGTAGGCACATTGCCACTACTGTTGGTTTCTATTCAACTCTTGGTGAGCTTTTGAAGTGAAGTTTAGGACTGCAAAGTCCATTTTGGGAAATGTGTTCCCCTCAAAAAGTTTCCTACTGTAATTTTTTTCCTGTATGTGATACCTTAACCAGCTGTGGCCTTTGAAGAAGTTAGCATTTGGGAACCGCTTCCCACTTCAGCCTGCTTTCTCCTCCTTTCCCTCAACCCCTCTACATTTGCTTATCTGCTTGTTGGGTGGTGCCGACAAGCAGACTCCTTTGCCACTGTTGAGTAAGCAGTCTCTCTCATTGCCACTTGCCTCTGTTTAAAGGGTCAGTTTCTTCTGTAAAGATGAATCCCCCTAAACATTTTTAATGCAAATCAAGTATATATTTGCATTCACAATAGTCCAGGCTGCCAACATACCACTTTCACATGAATCTCAATGAGAATTTTTTTCATTTCTTTTCATGTTGAGGGTTAGCTTAAGTGAGGATACCATCCCCATTGTGCCAACCCCCATGCAATGAGGGTGAGAAGAATGGGGAGACTGGAGACGTACATTATAACATCACCATTACTTTTGAAAGTGGGGAGACCTCTTATGTGCTTGATGTATAGTGAGTCCGTGACAAAACTACCTTTTTACCAGAAGGTCAGACAAATGAAGCAGGTGACACAGATAAAGGAGATGTGAGTGAATGGAAAAATAACTATGAACGCTTAGGTTATAACCAGAAGTGTTTCAGAACTGTGATCCATGCCCTCTTTTTCTAAAATTTATTTTACTTCTTTTAAATGAGTTCTACATCCTTGGTGCCTAACGAGTATGTGTATGTGTTTGTGTTTGTTTATGAGGGGGGCGAGAGAGATGCTTAATGCAAACTTTCTTTATTTCCTGCTCACCAAAAATAACGTTCTTAACAGGGGAAGGGGCTGAGGAAATAACTTGCCCCCTGAATAGCATCTTCTTTCTTTGTAGAAACCCCAGTTTTTGAAATGGGCTATGTTCCTTCATACCTCCTGTGCTTTTCTTTTTCAAATCACATAACTTCCTGCATGAAGTAACCTTTTCTATCTTTCTTTCTCTCTTGCTCTCTCCTCTGGCTTGCTTTTCAGTCAGCATTGCTCTCTGGGTCTCTCGTTCTGTGATGAATGAGTTTCATTCATCTTTCTCTCGGGGGCTCTGTGAAAAGCTTTAGACTTCTCCTGCTCCCATTTTTTCGCTCTGCTATTCATTTCCATGGAGATGGAGAAAGAAGGGGGGTGGCAGAGTGGGTGGCAGTGAGGTCAGAGGTCAAGAGTAGCCACTTTATGAATTAAAGCTTTGAATTCCATTAAAGGTGACACATTGTAACCTGGAGTAACTCTCCAAGAACTTGGCTGTCACAGTAATCAAAGTTAAGACAGAAGGAGGAGGAGAAGGAGAGAAAGATCACAGAGAAAGAGGAATCTGAGTGCTTGGAGTCTCTGTCAGGATTACATTTGGTGACTTAATATAGGAGTAATTCATTTGTGTAACCATAGACTGTGCTTTGGTGAAGCCCTGCTCTGTGTCTGCATTTGGATGGAGCGTGTAGGGGAGAGAGGATTCCCCTTTGCCTTCACTGAACAATTTTTTATCTTCTTGATTAACAAACAGAACCCGCTCCCTCTCCCCCTCTTCCCAAGGAACTGGAGGCAATGGAGAAGAGAACAGAAATCTCAGTCTGTTTTGTTTCATGGTAGTGCCTGGAGGGACCAAGTGAGATTGGCACCTTGTAGATCTTGGCACTATATAAACATATTTTAGTCCAGAGAGATTAAACCAAACGTTTTAGTTGAGATTCTATAACATTTGATGACCTTTCTTTCTTCATATTTGGGTCTGCTTCCAGATTGGGTTGGGTCTAGAAATGCTGAAAGACTAGAGGAATACCACTTTCTCATGCTACTTATAGCCTGATTAGGAACAAAACATGTTTTAGATATAAAGAGAGAAGCCAAGAGTTCCAGGCTGATTTTGCAAAACACTAAAAAAAAAAAATGAAGGTGTTTCACATTTTCAAAGACTTTAGGTGCCTATTGAAAAACCACACCATTCATTGGAGATTCACCAGCCACTGCTTTATAATATATGAGAATCCATCTCCTGCAGCTGCTTCTTCTTTGAAAGGCGATCAAATATTTAGTGGTCCTTGCTCATGTAAAAACTTTCATGGAACTTGGAGGGAGGGAAAGCCTGGAGGGAAGGAAGGGAAAGGCCTGGAGGAGGGACCAGGAGCTCAAGCTACATGCACACAGCTAGAATGGTAGATGCATGGCAGCACCTTCTGTAGAGTTCTTTTGATAAAAAACTAGTTCAGTTTGATTTTAAAAAACCCAACAGTTCAGAAGTGTTGACTTTCCAGACAGAAGCCCTTGCACAAATATAGAACCAGTGGCAGGAAGAACTTAGTTTGTATATGGGATTGGTTATGGGAAATAAAGATGAGAAAGTGTATGTCAAGCTTTTTTTACTGACTAGAGCAAGAAATGAAAAGTGAATGAGATGTAATTGTCAAGAACACCTGAAACCAAAAAACAGGAGAGGAAATAGATACCTAGTTTACAGATGGCACAGTTCTAGCATTGACAAGTAATTGCAGAGTCCTTAAAGATTTCCCAATCAGGGAAAGAATCCTTTGAGGTATATGTGATTGTGACTCCAGATTATAGAAGAGAACACTGAGAGAACAGATCTACTCTTTGAGAAGTGCCTCTGGTGCATACAGATAGCTGAATGGGCTAAGAAAAGGATAAAAGCAATAATCACTGAAAATTGTTCCACTGGAAAATTAGTGGTATACTGGCTCAAGCTTAAGGCAACCCTGGAAGCAGGATAGAGGCAGACTGACAGAGAACACAAATGTCATGGTCCATTGTATATGCAGGAACATGGCTGATGTTTCTATGCAGTAGAAAGCAACGCGGAAGGCAGAAAGATCATCAAGGAGCACATCTGTGATGGGCCGCCATCGGGGATGATGCTCAAGGGCAACCAGCACGGTTTCATTAGGGGCAGGTCATGTCAAACCAACCTGATTGCCATTTACGATCAGGTCACAAAAGCATTGGATGCAGGTGTTGCCGTGGATGTAGTCTTTCTGGACTTCAGCAAGGCCTTTGACACTGTTGGCCACCCCATCCTCATTAAAAAACTAGGCAACTGTGGCATCGATGCCTACACGGTCAGATGGATTGCAAATTGGCTGAAGGGTCGCACTCAGAGGGTGGTGGTGGATGGGTCATATTTGACCTGGGGGGAAGTGGGCAGTGGAGTCCCCCAAGGCTCGGTCCTTGGGCCCGCACTGTTCAATTTCTTTATCAGTGATTTGGACGGCGGGGTGAAAAGCAACCTGTTTAAATTTGCTGATGATACCAAAATTTGGGGTGAGGTGGGCACGCTAGTAGGGAGGGAAAGACTGCAGCAAGACCTGGATAGGTTGCAGGGATGGGCTAAAAAAACAGGATGCATTTCAATACTGACAAGTGCAGGGTGCTGCACGCTTGTAAGATGGGAAACTCCCTTCTTGAGAGCATGGAGGCAGAAAGGGATCTTGGAGTCATTATTGACTCCAAGATGAACATGGGCTGATAGTGCGAGGTCACGGTCAGCAGGGCTAACCGGACCTTATCATGCATCCGCAGGTACATCGCAAGTAGGGCCAAGGAGGTGATCCTCCCCCTCTACGCGACGCTGGTCAGGCCACAGCTGGAGTACTGTGTCCAGTTCTGGGCACCCCACTTCAAGAGGGATGTGGACAACATTGAGAGGGTCCAGAGGAGGGCCACCTGCATGATCCGGGGACAGCAGGGCAGACCCTACAATGAGAGGCTACGGGACCTGAACCTGTTCAGTCTTCACAAGAGAAGGCTGAGGGGGGGACCTTGTGACCATCTATAAACTCACTAGGGGGGACAAGAAGGGTTTGGGGGAGACCTTGTTTCCCCTAGTGCCCCCCAGGATAACAAGGAATAACAGCCACAAGTTGTTGGAGAGTAGGTTTAGATTAGACATCCATAAGAACTACTTCACAGTTAGGGTGGCTAGGATCTGGTACCAACTTCCAAGGGAAGTGGTGCTGGCTCCTACTCTGGGGGGTCTTTAAGAAGTGGCTTGATGCCTACCTGGCTGGGGTCATTTGAGCTCAGTTTTCCTTCTGCCCAGGCAGGGGGTCGGACTTGAAGATCTACAAGGTCCCTTCCGACCCTACTTCTATGATTCTGTTATTCTATGAAAGGGGAAAAATCAACAGTGCTTTGAGACTGTAGATTCTCCAGTTAAGAAGGTGGTTATCTGCAATGTGACTATTCTTGATAGCAAGGCTGAGCAAACCATAAATCTGATCACACTACAACACATTCACATTCTTTTAAGTGTGTCAGTCTTAAAACTAGTCTGCACTTCTTTTTTTGCTTTGTTGCTCTTGGTGAGGGTATTTACTTCCTCTTTCCTTCCTCACTTCACACTTTCAGTATTAGTTCAGTTGAGGGCTGAGGTTCTTCCCATGTCTTAATATTCCTGGCTTTAGTCTGGTATGTTTAGATGCCACTATTCCACAGGTACCTTTGACTTTTGTCTCAACTGCTGTCCAGCATCTATAGCTGCCTTCATAATCCATGTCGCACAGGACCTTGGGCTTCACTCTTTTGCTGTTGCCTTATGTGACTGTTATGTGACTCGGACCAGCTCAACTATACACAGTAGCCTCACCGTCCTGTGGCTTTTTTGTTATGGAAGGCTGCTTGCTTAGCTTGGGGTGCCCTTTCCTCTTTTTCTGTTTCACCAGTTGTTCCTCCACTGGGTTGCAGATGGCTAGCCTTCATGGGTGGCAGAGGCTTGGTCTGATCCATCAGCACCTCTGCTGAGTTCCTGTCTAATGTCTGGGAGAACATGTTGTGGCAACTCTGGGTGCATCTACATGTGACATTACATCACCGTAGGAACACACTTTGGCGACGTAGCATCTGTGGACAAAAACTGTGACGCCACCATTAGATCACTGTAGCAATGCGTTCCCTTGGTATAGCATGTTGGTATACCGATGTAGGGTCTAAAAATAACTGTGCATGGCCAGCAAGGTGCAGTGCAGGCTGTTACTGTTCCTTTGGGAAGTACGAAATGACGGCGTAGTAACAACAGCTCTGTAGAGGCACACATAGACGTGGCCACAGCGTTTTACCTTAGTCTTGAAACCAATGGCAATCTTTACTTGCTTTGGAAAGGAATCCTCTTGCTTTGTGGGTACCCAGGTGAAAGCACACTGTGCACAAATTCCAGTTTGGTTTTGAATTGTATGAATTTTGTTGTACTGGACTGACAGAATGAAAGCAATTTGGGGCTTGATAGGCTGCAAGGGACTGTTAGAAAAAGCCAAATCTACTAGGTGACTTTGTTCTAGAACAGGAGCAGGCAATTATTTTGGGTGGAGGGCCGCTTACCAAATTTTGGTAAGCTGTTGAGGGCTGCATTGGTAGCCCTGCCCCTTGATGGGTGCCCTGCCCCCTGGTTGCCATCTTGTGGCCAGGAGTCCCACCCCCAAACCCCTGATCTTTGCCACCAGAATTCCCTCCCCTTGTCCCCAGAAGTACTCCTCTCGGCAAGGGGTTTTGCCAACTCAGAACCAGAAATATATCACATTATATTCTAAAAATTGAACATCTACAACATTCATTAATTTGATTAAAAAAAAAATTTGTCCTGATTTACATGTGTTTGTGTAGTGTGCATATAGATGACTGCACAACAGCTTAAATGAAGTCTTACTCTTGTATATTGGTGTGAGGGGGCATGGGCATAGGTTTGTGTGTGTATGTGGGTTGTGGGGGAGGGTGTTGGTGTGTCTGTGGGGAGTGGATATGTGTGTGGGGTGGGTGTGGGGTGAGGGAGCATGTGGATATGTGTGTGGGTATGTGGCATGTGGGTGGTATGGGGTTTGTGGGGGAATGTGTGTGGGGGGAGGGTAGCTGGGGTGTGTGAGGGGGTGTGGGCGTCTGCATGTATGGCAGTGAGAGGCGGTGTGGCTGCATGTGTATGGTGGGGTGTACATGTGGGACTCGCCCTATGAACACATACATACTTACACTCTCTTTCCCTCCTTCACTGCGTGCATGTGCATGCACATGCGCGCGCGCGCGCGCGCGCACACACACACACACAGAGTCTCTCTCGCTCATCGCTCTCTCTGTCCCTCTCTCCCTCCCTAATTGCAGGGACAAGCATGTACATGCATGCACACATGGACACACACACACACACACACACACACACACACACACCCTCCTGCTCCTAGCCCTGGGGTACCCATGTGGTCCTTGTGCTCCTGCAGTCCGCTGATGCATTCGGGAGCCACGCGGTGCTGGAGTAGCCGGCTGGTGTTCAGAGAGGCAGTGAAAGCTGAGACAGGCAGAGACTTCCGGTGTTGGGGGTGCGGGGGTGGGAGGGGGTTGGGGGTGGGGCATGGCTGGGCTGACCTTGCTGGTGAGTCTTGCCGGTTTCTTTTGGGTCCTACTGCTCCTGGCTCCTGTCATCTTTGACAGGCAGTAAGAGCAAATAAATATTAATTTTTAAAATTTTTTAGGGACCCCATGGGCTGGATAGAATGGCCTGGTATGGCGAATGCGGTCTGCGGGCTGTATTTTGCCCACCCCTATTCTAGAAGCATGAAGGTGTTTCATGTTGTTGACTAGTACATGGCACATGAAACAGCACATGGTCCCTTGCTGTTATCATTGGTTGCAGTGCTTTTCTTTATCTCCAGTCTGACCAGTGGAATAACAGTCCTCTTGTTAAGTGTGAGCTCAACTCCCAAATCTAAAATAGCCAACACGCTGGAATTAGTGTGGGATTGGCTGTGCTGGGTGTGTATAATTTTTCCTTAGGGCTCATTAGAAACTTGGATATTTGTTGGACAGTTGATTTCAGATGGAGTTGTGAAGGTTCAACAACTCTGAAAATCAGCTCCATAAGGTTCATAGCAGTGTGTGTGAGGGCCGTAAACTATATCCATAGCAGTGCTTTTAATTTTTTTTCTGGTCTGTAGACTAGGCCTACTCCTTTCCTATGAAGGAGATTTGGTTCCTGCTCTTTGTTTTCATTTGGTGACATGCTTCCCCTATGGAGTTTGAAATCTGCTTAGGGCAGGATTTCATAGTTTAGCCACTGTTCTTTGCTTTCCTTTTTACTTGAAATAGAGGAAATGCAGAATCTAAAATAAAGATAAAAGGACAGGGGAAAAAAGTAATGTGAAGGCTTGATACATTCTGGGCTGTAATGCTTTCTTCTATTTTTCTGTCTGTGTGTTTCTGTTTCGGGTCTAGTTCTGCATTCCCATTTTTCCCTTCTCTCTATTCAGAACTGCCCTTAGTGAATTTTTTTTTTCTTTATTATTCCCCCACTTTGAATGTTGACTGTAACAAAGGATATAGACTACTACCAGCTGCCTTCTGCATTAATCTGTTTGTTATCTGAGAACCACTGCCATCCTTCCATTTGGAGCCTATAGTAGGGTTGCTTGGGTAAAGCATTAGTAATGCAATTTCTTCCACTCTCTCTCTCAAGATTCAGAATTTTGAAATCTAGCAGTGATAATAATCACACATCACTCTAGGGGCTCCCATGAAAGAGCAGTTGTGAACAAACTTGGGGTAGAGGAGAACTTGTGAAATACAAGGTCTGAGTCTGTACAAGCCAAACTAGGGAAGATGCAGATGTGGGCTGTGTTTTGCTTGAAACCACTAACATTTGTCAGGTGGGAGTATTTTTTCACGTAAATGTTTCTGGATTTTATCCCATTTCCAGGAATGTACATTACATTTTGAAGAAGAGAATGAAATGTTATCGGGATGGGGCATGTAGGCCCTTCTGAGGGCTTTATATTTTTCTTGAATGGATGGGGATTTGGTTGTCGTGGAAACACACACAGAGTACTTTTGGGTCAGGTCAGCAGAAGCTTTTATTCAAAAGAAACTACAGCTGTAGGGGGAGTTCCAAAGTGACATGGATTTCCCAAGCACTTGGAAGGGGTCCCCCCCCAAGAGCAAAATCAGGAGGCTTATATACTTTTTAACAGTCGCTTACAACTCACGTGATCATATAGTGAAATTAGCATGAAAAGCGGCTATAATATTACTTCATTATTTCTTTGCTGTTATCAGGATGGGAATTATGGGGGAGATAGGGTTAGTTCACAAACCTCCTTCTTGCACCTGGAAATCTACTTTGTACATACTTTTTTTTTTTTCTACCTTCAAGGCCGCGGTGAGCGAAGCATTTGCAGAAGAGTTACAAAGAACAAACACTTGCCCTTATCTGTTCTACTGTACCGAGCCAGCAATTCTACACAAAGCGGTTATGTCATCTTATAACTAAAATAATCAAAGTTTAAGGCATATATTTTTTCTGATTCCACAGCCCCCCCCTTTGAGACTATTTAGTCTCACTTTAGCCTCAAATTTCCATTCTCATGAGCCCCTCTATTTCATCATGCAGCCTTTCATGTTTTCTTTCAATCTGCTCACACTTTTGTAACACCATTATTCTAGACTCTGCTGTGGGTTTTCTTGCCTTGCTAAAGCTTCCCCTGCTGGCTTTCACGCAGCAGAGGATCAGTTGCATTAAGACATAGAACATTATCAGAACTATCAAGACAAACAATATTCCATACAGGATTTTCTTGCCAAGGGCCCCGAAATCTGGGAGCCAGGAGGTTAGCCAAGACCACATTTCTTCTAGACCCCAGTCAGTATTTTCTGAGGCCACTTGATGTAGGACCCTTAACTGATTTCGGATTTTGCGAATGTCAGTTTCGATTCGCATGTCCTGATTGACATAGACACAACAGGTGGAGTTTACTAAGGCACATACTCCTCCCTGGGATACCAATAGGTAATCTAGGGCTATGCGGTGTTGTATAGTTACTTGTGAGATCTGGGAGATCTCTTTTTGCAGAGCCTGAATTGCATCCGCAGTGGCATTTCCCATAGCTTCCATTGTGGCTGAAATGTTAATTATGGCTAGTTCCAATTCTCTTACTCCAAGCCACGGTATGAAGGTTCTCACAAATCGATGGAACCCTGTGTTTCTGGTAGCTAAGGGGTTAACCGCCCTTTTCATGTGATGGTTGAAATTTTTTACTTGTTCCAGATATATTGCACTATGCATTTCGAAACCAGGGATAACACGTCCAAGAGTGCATGCCCCCACCTAATTCCAGGGCAAGATTTTATGAGCCCTGTTTCCGCAGAGCCAGTAAAGGCCTGGGGCAGAAAGGGTACTCAAATTTCGACAGTTGATGTGTCCTATCCGGCACTTTCGATTGATATGCATCGTATAGGACGGTCCACGTTCAGCTGTTATTCTGCTGGACCGAGATATATTACAAGAAGTAAAATTGGAGTGAATGTAAAATTCTGATCTGTTTGCAATGAGAGCAACATGAGGTTCCTTAGAAAAGTTGTAGACCATGAATCCTGTACAATTGAGAGAGGGTACGTTACCCAACAGGATTCCACTGGTGCTACTAGGGCTATAATCTAGAGTAGTTAGGCAATGAGGGTAGTGTCCTACAGGTGTGGCTTTATTATAAGCTCCGGTGTTGTTGGATCTGTAACAGAAAGGCGCCTCTACTCTTGGGGAGATTATCCAGTTAGCAGGGGCGGCCCTCCATTCTTTAGGAGCGGACCGATGGGCAGCTAACGAGTAGTGTCTAACGAAGCCGCCGTTTATTGTTCCCCATTGCTGGAGGGATATTGGTACTCCGATCATTGGGATTCCTTGGTGTAGGTGTGCTGGGCTGTGAGAGCATATCCAGCAGTCACTTTTATTTCCAGCTTGAGCCACCGCATGGGAGATCTGCAAATACAAATTTTTCTCCCACCCCCCTTGGGTGATACTGAGATACCCAAGTGTGATATATAAGGATATCAGTGCCATTTTTAGATACAGGAGGGACAAAGAATCTTAACAACAAACATAACCAGCACCGGTAAGAAAAAGAACACTACCAGCCAAACCCAGGATGGCAGCCAAAGTCTTTCTTCGTCCTCTGGGCTCAAGTTACCTAAAGGACTGATAATGTCGGCTCTTGGTCTTGATCGAGGTGGTGATCTTCCGAATGGGAGCATTCACTTTCTTCGAGGCCGAAGATGATATCTTCGTTCTTCAACTGATGAATCCGGCTGGGCTGAGGTGTTGGGTGCAGGGGAGAGGTTACTAGCACTTGCACCCTGATGCTCCTCACTTGCCTGAGTGAGGTCCTGAGGGTCTTTGTCCTTGGCCTCAGGGAAAGATCCCAACCTTGGTTGGAATACAGCTGCTTCGGGGTCCAATGGAGGTGATACCTTCTTGCAGTGCGAGGCGTGAGTCCACGTTTGGTGACCTTGGCAACGAACAGCAGAATTAGTGGTTAGAAGTACCTGGAAAGGTCCTTTCCATCTGGGTTGAAGTGCGTTTTTCCGTTGATAGACCTTTACGTAGATCCAATCCCCTGGTTCGAGGTTGTGACAGGGAACATCCGGTGGTTGAGGTAAGGCTTCTTGGACCTGTGAATGAACAGACCTGGCATACTTCATTAATGCCTTGCAATAATTTAGTACAGTTTCATCAGTTAATTGTAGGTCTGTTTGGTGAGGGGCAACAGGTGGTGTAGCTGGCATCCTCATGGGTCGTGCCATGAGTATTTCATAAGGGGTTAGGCCATGTTTTCTGTTAACAGTGTTTCTAATGTGCATAAGAGCAATGGGCAGTGCATCAGGCCATTTGAGGCCTGTTTCAGCACAAATCTTCGAAATGCGCGTTTTTAAATCAGAGTTTTTACGTTCTACAGCACCACTTGACTGTGGATGATAACTACAGTGTAGGTGTTGCTGTATGTTGAGTGCTTGGCAGATGTTTTTTACTAACTGTCCTGTGAAATGGGTGCCACGGTCACTATCTATTGTGAGAGGCAATCCAAATCTAGGGATGAATTCTTTGAGCAATTTCTTTGCTACAGTGATGGAATCAGCACGTACGCATGGGTAGGCTTCCACCCATCCAGAGAACACATCAATAATAACAAGAATGTATTCATAAGAACAGCACTTAGGTAGCTGCACAAAATCAATTTGCAGATTTACAAACGGTCCCCATGGAGGGGGATGGGCTGCGGGTGTCGTTTTTACCCGTTGCCCAATGTTGTGAGCTAAGAAGATGGGACAGGAGCTACAGTACTGTTGTGCCATGGAAGGAAAATTTGGGGCAAACCAATTTCTTTGTACTGTAGCAATCATTCCTCCTTTGCTCGTATGGGCCACAGAGTGGGTTAAACGAGCAAGATGTGGCAAAAGCTCTCTAGGCGCCACCAGGCGGCCGTCCGGGGAGCGCCAGAGAGAGTCGGGGTGCAGTGAACATCCTGCATGCAGCCAGTCATTTATTTCCTTTTTTGGGGCCTGATTTTGAAGAAGGGCCAGACTTGAAAGGCTAGCCAAAGGAGACTGGTCTGCTGAAAAACAAACAAAAACAGAGTTAGGAGCCTGTGGGCCAGAAAGGGCCGCATTTCTGGCAGAACGGTCTGCCAGATCATTTCCTCGTGTGACATCATCAAAGGGTTTCTCATGAGCTTTACATTTGGCAATAGCAATAGCAAGAGGCAATTGAACAGCTTCTAAGAGCGCTTTTACATAACAACCATGACTGATTTGGGTCCCTGATGAAGTGAGGAACCCTCTTTGTTTCCAGATTTGTCCAAAATCATGAACAACACCAAAAGCATACTTAGAGTCAGTATAAATGGTTGTGGTTTGATTTTTTGCAAGAATGCAAGCACGTGTTAAAGCAATGAGTTCAGCAACTTGAGCAGAACGAGCTTGGGGTAAAGAATAGGCTTCCAAAACAGCATACTGAGTGCATACTGCATATCCCGCAACTAATTTGCCTGCATCATTTCTAAGACAGGAACCATCAACAAACAAAACAAGGTCAGAGTTCGGGATAGGAATGTCCTTGAGGTCAGTTCGAGGGGTTAACAATTGAGTTGTGATAGACAGGCAATCATGAGGCTCACCATCAGAGGCAATAGGCAGAAGTGACGCAGGATTCAGAATTGAACAGCGATTTAAGGTTATATTTGCAGCTGACAGTAGAAGTTTCTCATATTTAGTAAGACGGGAATTGGAAATGTGCTGAGTTTTGCCCTTGAGCAGAAGGGCCATCACAGCATGTGGAACTGCAACGGTTAAAGAGTGTCCCAAAACTAGAGAATCTGCCTTTTCAACCAACAAGGCAGCAGCTGCAACTGAACGGAGGCAAGGAGGAAGTCCCGCAGCTACGGGATCAAGGGCAGAGCTGTAATATGCAATTGGGCGATGCTTTTCACCATGCAGCTGAGTGAGTACTCCTAAAGCGATTCCTTCCCGTTCATGACAAAACAAGGTAAAGGGTTTCTTATAATTAGGAAGTCCAAGAGCAGGAGCAAGAGTGAGGGCTTGCTTAAGGACCACAAATGCTTGTTCGGCTTCAGGAGTCCAAGGGATGGGTTCCGGGGTGGTATCATGAGTGAATGCTTGCAAGGGTTTTGCGAAAGCAGCATAACCCAGGATCCACTGTCTACAATAACCCGTTGCACCTAAGAATCCCCTCATCTGTTTTCTAGTCATAGGTTTGGGAATGTTGAGGATAGCTTCAACTCTACTAGGGGAAAGGTGTCGTTCTCCTGCTGAGATATCATGCCCTAAATAATGTACCTTAGACTTGCAGAGCTGCAATTTAGATTTTGAGGCCTTGTGGCCTTTCTGAGCTAAAGCTGTGAGGAGTGTCAAAGTATCTTGCTCACAGGCCTCTAAAGTGGGCGAGGCTAACAATAGATCATCAACGTACTGAACAAGGGTGGACCCCCCTTTGAACGTGATAGGATCCAAATCTTTTTTTAGGATCTGGGAAAACAGGGTTGGGGACTCTGTATATCCCTGAGGGAGTCTTGTCCAGGTATATTGAAATCCCTGATAAGTAAATGCAAACAGATACTGGCTATCCTTATGAACGGGGATAGAGAAAAAAGCAGAACAAAGATCCACTACTGTGAAATATGTAGCATCTGAAGGGATACAGGAAAGAATAGTGGCAGGGTTAGGGACCACGGGGAAAGCGGGTAACACAGCGGCATTTACAGCTCGAAGATCTTGCACAAAGCGATACGTATCTTTACCAGGTTTTTTGACAGGTAGGATAGGTGTGTTGCAAGGGGAGCGTATTGGGACAATAATCCCTTGCTCAAGGAGTGAGGAAACGACAGGCTTGATCCTTTCCTCAGCTTCCTTTGAGATGGGGTACTGTGGGACACGAGGAAGTGGCTTGGCAGGGTTCAGGATGATACGCACTGGTTCAGCACTCAGCATGTGCCCCACTTCATTCGCATGGGTGGACCACAGCTGTGGAGGTACTCGTGCCAACAGTTCCTCTTGCAAGAAGGAAGTGTCAGAATCAGAGTACTCCTGGGTTAGCAAAGCCACAAGCTCGGTTTCCCTATGTTCCGGTACCTCAAGGTAAACACCATCTAGGCTACAATAAATCACGCATCCCAGTTTACACAGCAAGTCCTTACCAAGAAGGTTGACAGGTGCACAGGGGCTAAGAAGAAAGGCATGATTTTCAGACAAAGGGCCAATAGAGATGGAGACAGGTTCAGAGACGGGATGTGGGATAGGTTGTCCGCCTATACCGACAGCATTTACAGTTTCAGGAGAATAAGGTAGAAAAGGAAACTCAGCAGCCTTTAGCGTGGAGCGGGACGCTCCGGTGTCGACAAGACAGGAGACAGGTTTACCAGAAATAAGGCATTCAACAAATGGACCAGATTGGTCAGTAGCAAGCAAAGGAGCAATGATGTCACTGTCCCTCAGGCTGTCCTATTCAACACTGGGAAAATTGACAGGAAGTGGAGGTGGGGGCTGGGGTCTGGGTCCTTGGCCGGGGCGGTTGGGGCATTCTGATTTCCAATGTCCTTCTTGCTTGCAATAATGACATTGGTTCCCATAGCCTGGGTTTTGTGGGCTCAAGGATCTATCTCTTCCCCTGAATCTACCCGGGCCTCCCCTTCCCTGTCCTCGTCCCCTTCCTCTACCTGGACCCTGCAACTGAGAAATCTGTAAGGCCATTAACTTAAACTCGGCACTGTCTTTAGACCGTTCCAATTTGTTATGAAAATGGTTAGCCGCAGCAAGGACTTCAGTCAAATCTTTAGTTTCCCAGCCAATAATTACTGTTTGAATTTTCTCAGCAATTTTAGGGTTAAGTCCCTGGACGAATGCTGCCACTATTGCTTGTTTCGCATTTCCGACTGGGTTATCCATTCCTGAGTATCGTTCAAATGCCTGTTTGAGGCGTTCTAAATAGTCACTGGGGTGTTCATTTTTGTTTTGTTTACAGGTATTTATTTTGGTCCAGTCTGCCTTTTTTGGGCAAATTGTGAGAACTGCCTGAACCAAAGCATTTCTCTTGTCAATAAAGTCTTGGCCAATCCCTGGGTTTTGATCTGGCCAAGTACAGGCAGCGTACAGACGTAGCATAGTCTCCTTGGGCAAAATGGATCGCACGAGCTGATTAATGTCAGCCCATGTTGGATTATAACAATTTATAACAGTCTGCAATTCTTCCTGAAATTTTTCTGGGTCTTCCCTGATTTTTGGGAACTTTTGAGTTAAATTGTAGCGATCACCTGGAGTCCAGGGTGCATGCACAGTTACTATATTTTGTCCATCGGTGCCAATGCCTGGCATTTGTCTTAGGGGGTAAACTTGTGCAGTTCGGGATCTCAGATTGATGGGAGATCTTTCCATGCCTATTCCCATTCTTCTAAATACACCTGTGGTGGGTTGTGACCCAGGAGTAAATTGCCACACTGGTGATGATTGAGTGGCAGATATGGTGGATGAGTCCGGACTATTAAGCTCCGTGGATGGATTTACTGAAGGAGCTTCAGCTAATGGGTCACTAGCCTGGGCTGCAGCCTGATGTTGAACCGGTTGTTGCTGATGTGGGAGTCCCAGGAGAGCGGGGTTCAAACAAAGGTCAAGGATATCCTCTGCTGGCTCCGGTGGTGGGGGCGCCCCGGGCAATGCTGGATACATTGGAGCGGTGGCCAGCGTGTAATTTGGGGGAGCAGCCAATTTCTCCCGAACAGCTTTTAACTGCTGTTTTAATTTTTCTTGAGAGTCTTTTAGGCTCCTAGTTTGAGATTCTGTCCGCCTTTTGGACATTTCATCATACCAATAAAAGAACGCGTCCCACTGGTTTTGTGGTGTTTTGGATCCACGGGACTCTAACGCCCCTCTCAAGTGCACTATTTTATCCTGATCAAATGTTCCTTCCTGTGGAAAATGTTTCACAGGATCATCCCTAGTATACCAGTTCCACTTATCCAGGTACTTGCAAGTCTCGGGAGAATAGTGTGTGTACATAAAGTACGCCGGAGTCCCCTTAGGGGGGACAGGAACCTGTTTAGACTGACTTGTTCCCATTTTCAGTCACACAGGGAGACGTAGGAGAGGCTTATTTAGGATGTCCGGGCCGCTCAGTGCCTTGCCCCGCAGTTTTTCACTGCCCAGACAAAAGGCTTCTGACCCGACACCGGCTCATAAAATGGAAATGGGGAGGGAAACACTAGAGGGATCCTTTCACTCCTGCTTTCGGCAGAAGCTACTGGGACGAGGGGTTTGGAAAAGACAAAATCACTCAGACGCCCTGTCCACTGGGTCACGAGGTTCCAGTTGGGTCCCCTTGCTTTCAAAACTGCCCTGTCAGGCAGAATTGGGGCGGCTGAACCCAACCGTAGTCTCAGTCCTGGTCAGTGGCTCATATTTCTAAATACACACATTCATTCAATAAGCCCTGTCCACTGGGTCACGAGGTTCCAGTTGGGCCCCCTTGCTTTCAAAACTGCCCTGTCAGGCAGAATTGGGGTGGCTGAGCCCAACCGTAGTCTCAGTCCTGGTCAGTGGCTCATATTTCTAAATACACACACACATGCACATTTATTCAGTCAGCCAGACCTCCTATCCCACACCGCCTTAGTTAATTAACTACAAGCCCGATGTGCTGTTGGATGAAGGTGCCTCAAACAGTTTCTCCCTAAAACGTACGTTACCAGACACAAAATGGGATCCTTTACCAGACAGAAAATTTTAGCCGGCAGTAAGGTTCAGACTGACCTGTTTTAACAAGGTTCAGATCCAGTTACCACGGCCAAGTTGGGAGCCTACAGGCAGTCCTCCTCCGAAACCCCAATAGAGATTTTGAATTAGGTCTCTTACCTCTCAAGTTTGGCGCCTCAGGGTTCGGGGGGGGGGTAGCCTGCGGTCCTCCTTCCTCAGCCTGTGTTCTGGATCCGAGTCACGGCACCAGGAATTGTCGTGGAAACACACACAGAGTACTTTTGGGTCAGGTCAGCAGAAGCTTTTATTCAAAAGAAACTACAGCTGTAGGGGGAGTTCCAAAGTGACATGGATTTCCCAAGCACTTGGAAGGGGTCCCCCCCCCAAGAGCAAAATCAGGAGGCTTATATACTTTTTAACAGTCGCTTACAACTCACGTGATCATATAGTGAAATTAGCATGAAAAGCGGCTATAATATTACTTCATTATTTCTTTGCTGTTATCAGGATGGGAATTATGGGGGAGATAGGGTTAGTTCACAAACCTCCTTCTTGCACCTGGAAATCTACTTTGTACATACTTTTTTTTTTTTTCTACCTTCAAGGCCGCGGTGAGCGAAGCATTTGCAGAAGAGTTACAAAGAACAAACACTTGCCCTTATCTGTTCTACTGTACCGAGCCAGCAATTCTACACAAAGCGGTTATGTCATCTTATAACTAAAATAATCAAAGTTTAAGGCATATATTTTTTCTGATTCCACATGGTGGAGCCTTTTTCTATGCCTCTCTTGGTTCCCTGAAACTCTCCATTCTCCCCATCCTCATTATCAGCCCTGTGAGTCCAGCAAAGGTGGCTAGATAACATATGTCTGGTCAAAACCATGTCTTCTTCAACATCCCTCCTACCAGTACCTGTGACACTGTGTTTCGTGGAGAAGACTTTTGTTTTCTTAGCAAGTAGAGAATAAAGCTCGTATCCAAAGCCCACTGAGGTCAATAAAGTCCGTCTACTGGTTCTTCTTATAGTTACTTGGATTTGCCTTTATGAGGACAGGAATAGGAATCAAACTGCGATTTCTGCCACATCCCAGCAAAACACTAGTTATTAGGATACAGGGTGTTGCAGGGGGTAGGGGCGAGATTTGGGGGGTGATTCTCTTTTTTAAATTTATCTTTCTCTCTCACCTTGCCTTATTGTTTGTTAACAGTGAGAGCCTAACATCTGAAAATTTTGCTGTAGAGTTCTGTGGGGCCAAGGTTTGTGGGAAGATAGCACAATGCAATATTGTTGATATTCATCTTCAGTAGTGCAGGGCAGCAGTGTGCAATACACTTCAAGGAAGAAATGAATAATATTTCTTTGTGGCATGAGTCAGTGCAGAGCTGGTGCTTCAGTGATGTTAGTGGGTTGTGTTGTGGTTTATTTTGATACTCCTCCTGACCAGGAAGTTTCCTGTTTCTAGTAGCCCTTGCTATGTCATTGGTTAAGCTTCTTGGGCAGATGCCATAATGTTTGTGAGAATTTTAAGTCTCCAAAAGTTCAAAGCTTAGAACTGTTTGAATACCCTGGTTTCATTACACTGTCTGGCACAAAATAAATGACGCTCGTATCAAAACTATTGATGTCCCTGCTATGAAAGCTGTTTGGGGAAGGAATTTCAGCTCCAGGGGAAAAACTGTTTTCAGCAATATTTTCATTCCAGATTGGAATCCCTGCTCCCCCAACTACCTCTGCCCCACCAGTCCCCAAACTAAGTTTCCACAATACTTTGTTTGAAAAATACTGAAATGTTTTTGTTATGGGAATGGTTTGGTTTCCCTGGGCATGGGAGCCAGAGGCCTGGGTAGTCCCTCTACCAGAGTAGGCAGCTCTTAGGGAGGCAGCCTTAAGGAAACCAGAGTTACCGGGGAGTTCTCCAATGGTAAAGCTGGGTTGTCAAGGAGTCTAGGAGCCCATTAAGACATTTACGCTAGCTGGCTGGTTATCCAACAGGTGTAATGATGTTGGCTACAAAGGACCAACTCATAGGATCATAATAAATTCTAATTTATTGTACGGGATGTGAAGTTACCAGTAAAATCATAAATGCAAACTTTGAGTTATGGGTGGTACTGGTCACCTTAACACATACACACATCCACTGACTCATTCAAACCCATGTCATTCATACCCATGTAGTATAGTATATAGTAACTGCTGTAATGATTGTGGGAGCATTGGTATCAGTATATCTACCTACCTACCTGAGGCCCTGGAGTCTGCTGCTGATGGTCAGGTTCTTTCAAGGCGATGTCTTCTCCAGAAGGGGGTCGCCTTCTTGTCATTCTGTCTCAGTAGGTCAGGTGCTGGATGAGAGGGTGCCCTGGAGGGTAACGCTTCACTGCCTTTTTTTATTCCTTTCTGGCAGAGTTGTGTGATCCCCCAGCATCATTTTGGCTGCCCATTCTGGAGGTCGCTGTCCCATGTGGGTCTTGAGTAGTACCTGACAGCTGTTAGTCACAGAGGTCTTGCCTATTGGTAATGCAGTTTCGGGAGTCAGTTTGTGATTTTTGATTAATTAACAATGGTATTGTTAAGGGTTGCAGGAATAGTCAATAGGGTGGGTGCTTAGTCCCAGGAGTTCCTTGGCTCGATTAGCCACCTAAAATGACTTGTAGAGTTTTGTAATGGTATGTTCCTCTGGCTAGGCTATTGTCATTTAATTACCTAATGATCATCGTACACTCACATTCACTCAAGGGACCAGCCCAATATAGCAGATTTTATCACTTTACAACTACAATTTCAGTGCAGTTTTTAATAATGGTCCAGGGTGTAACTTCATTCTACAGGGAGTACATTCTTATACAAAGTGCCATGGTAAAGATGAGACATGAAATATAAAAATGCATTGTGAGGTAGTGAGGATCAAAGGCTGCTGGGGACAGTAAATGACTTAGGTTAACACTAGGATATATGTCCAGTTTTTGAAGTAGAGTGGCACTGAGCTTAATTGATATGTAGATGTAGTTTCTAGGTTTCTCCTACAGAAAGCCACTTCGGCTTTCTGGCTTGCTCTGAACCTTGCCACACCCATGCAATGAGTGTGCTAGGTCTCTGCCAATACTCAGAAGAAAAAAGAAATGCACAAAATGGGGGGTGCTGGCAAGAAGGGCCTTCTTGTTATAGTGGGCTTCTTGGTTTCTATAAAAATCTAGATGGAATCAGCATGTTCCAGTGCCACTCTTAGATTCTGTTGGATCAACATTTTCCAATGGAAAATTGTTCCACCGGAAAATGCGTGACTTACTTTAGCTAGAAGTCTTAAGACCTCTACAACTCTACCTATATATGTTTTAGAAGACAGAGTCTGTTGAAGGAGAAGGCTGTTTAGGAATAGGCCAGCGGGGGATTAATATGGAAGGTATAGGGTTCCCAATGAAACAGGGATCCACTCCTTCTCATCCTCTGTACAGTACAGTTTCTTAAAGCCTTGAGTGACACAGATTACCTGTGAAAAGCAAACATCCACTTCCAGAATATGTTCCATGGGTCATGTAGACTACTCAGTTTTGTGTGTCCAGGGAATGCCTTCTCCTCCTTGATATCTAAACCCTTCCCCTCCACCCTCTTCCTTTCCTGTTCTGCCATCTGATCTTCTTTTTCTCTCTTTTATCTTTCATTCATTTTCTGACATTGGCAACTGAGGGTAGGACCTGGGGGATAAGCAATGAGCAAATAGGATTTTCCACATGTCCATATGGTTTCGCTGAAAATCTGTGACAGCTCATCCCTCTGCTTGTCCAGACCTAACAATGCCAGGTAGGCTGCACAATCCCATCTGCTTGTTCCCTTGATCCCCTTTCAGGGAGGCTGACTAGCATGTATTTCTTATAACTTCCTTAGAAACAAATGTGGAACAAAGAGCCACTAAGGTCCACACTGAGGTGCATATGAAATAAGTGATAGTGCTGGAAGTTGAAAACAAAGTGAGATAAATTATTTTAGTGGCAGTAGGTACATCTGTAATAACCATCTCATGATTTCACATCTATGAAGCAAATCATGTTGTACTAATATTAGTTATAGCAGTCCAGAAACACTTGCAACAAAGACAAACAGGATTCTAGGAGACAAATGAGGGGTATGATTGCCTCTGGATCACTGGTCCCTGTATGGCACAGATATGAGAGTGATGATGCAAATGCCAGTCTGAGGGATTAATTCAAATTAGATCAAATCTCCACCTGAGATAACTAGAAAAAATCCTTCAAAACCTTGGTCACAGACCGACATTAAGTATATGCTACTTTGGTAAACAAGGGTAATGGCAATTAGAAAGTGCAGGCTCCCTAACTGTATATTACTAGAAAGATGGAGTTACCTATAATACAGTATTCTAAAATCAGGGTGCCTTTGAGGGTGCCTCCCATTTTACAGATACTTGTGCTGATTCAAATAAATTATTTAATACATTTAATCTGTGACAGCGGTAATTTCCCTTCCTTCCAGAATTCTTTGGGTCAGTATAGTGAAACCACTTGCCTCCTTTCAGGTGGGATCTCAAATCAATTGCCACATTTCACAGTTTTAAGGTAATGGAAAATGGTTAAAAGCCAAATGATAATTCAGTGGTAGTAATAGTTTATTTGCAGCTTTCACTAAAATGATACAGTGGAATTAATAATAAAATGATATTATATATTACATAGTAGAATGAGTAATTTTATTGTACGCTTTTACCAATAAGTACATATCGTGTCGTTTTATTATTATACATGCTATAATTTTATTGTGAATTCTACTGTATCATTTTAGCAAAAGCTGTAAATAAACTACTACTGCTAATTGGACTGACTTCCAGTGGCTTACTTCATTTGGGACGGTCCATAAAACAACAATGGAAAACTGTCGGGCTGGAATTGTCTTTTTGAAGCTTCTACGTGTAAGGATATAGGTCTAGCACATTGGATAGGTGTAGAGGATGGTTAGCAAAACCACTGGAAGCCCAAGAGATGCTCCCATGCTCTGTAGAATCACAATGACTTCCAGAGTTACTAAGCACATGAATATTTTGTCAGTGTCTAAATCAGTCACCCGGATGTTGCCAGCACAATTAGTGACAGTGTTCCAGGCATGGACTGATATTAGGCTAGTGCCTGAATTTTTGCTAATCTTTTTAAACATGGTTTTTCTAATCTCCTGCTGATGTTGTTTTTTGGGGGGAAAGTGGGGGCAGTCCTGGTTTTGTCTCTAGGTTATTTCTAGGTCGGCAAAGAAGGAGATATAATCCCTGAGCCTTTGTGAGGTAGTTAGCTTAATCATCAGAGCTTGTTTTAGCAGAAAGCTGTTTAAAAACCTGGCTTGTGTCTGGAAGGGAAATCCTTTAATAGGTAAGGGAGGGAATGGGGGAAGGGGACAGGACAATTTGCGTCACAGATCTAGAAGTAGGTGCTGGAAATCCCACTCCTTTGACGTAAAACTTCCTTTGTTAAATCGTTCAGCAGCCTCTGAACCTACATGAATGCTTCCCTGAGACAGGAACAAAACACTGATCTGTTGCCCCCTGGATATTTTCTGGGGCTATATGCCTTAAACAGAAATGACTAATCAGGAGGATGCTCCCAAAAGAAGATGTGTGGGAGGGAAGATTTTCACATATCCTCCCATCATTGCACTAAGAGCCACAGCAGTAGATTCACCTGCTGCCCAGAGTGCCATTCCAAAGAGACACAGTTGTTCTTTACATCACTGGGCATGTCTACACAAAATACTTTACTTGAGATTAGAGCAAATTACTGCCCAGTAAGTGTCACCATCTACATGTGCAGATATTTACTGTGCAGCAATTTGCTCTGATCACAAATACACTTGCTATCTGTAAATACAAGTAGCAAACTTACTCTCAAGTACTTACTGCACAGTAGTGCATGTGTAGACAGCTGACTAGGAGAAAATGTGCTCCCAGTCAGGCAGGCAGGAGGGGACAGGAGATTGCTTCCTGCCCCTGGGAGCTGCCTGCTGCTGGGGTGGGCTCTGCCACCAAAGCCTGGGAGGAGACTGTATCCCCCCGCCCCAGCACCAGGGAGCTCTCAGCCCCTGCTTCCCAATTGGAGAGCAGGAGCTGGGAGACCCATATCTCCCAGCCTGAGCCCTATGGCTGTGGGGCCTTGGCTGGGAGATAAGGAGAATCTTATCTCTCAGCCCCAGCCCCAGAATCACAGAGTGGGGGCTGGAAGCTCCCTGCTGGCAGGGCAAGGGGGACATTGTCCCTGCCCGGGCTCTGGTGGTGGAGGCCACTGTGGCAGCAGGCAGCTTCTGGGGGCAAGGAGCAATGTCCCAGCCTCTAGCAGGAGACAGCTGTCCCCTGGCCCCATGCTCCCTGCCAGCCCCTGGGCTAGCACTCAGGAGGAGGGTAGAGCACCCTGTGACTGCTGCAGGGGGCAGGGCAGGGCTGGTGGGGGTGGGAGCAGATTTCTGCCATGAGCAGCAAATCTGTTCCCACGTCCCTGCACTTGTAGATGCTTGCCCAGGTCAGTTTAGAGTAATTTACTCTAGAGTAAACTGATCCTGCATTATTTGTACGTGTAGATGTGCTCACTATGTCCCAGATCTGGAGGGATACAAAAGGAATGCTGAGGGCTGACCTTGGAGCATAGAGGTCCGAATGGAGTATAGCATACTCTAGCTACACTTAGCTGCTGAAACAAAGCATTTAGGCCATAGCCAACTGGACATAAACTCAAGGCAGCCCTGAGGCTGCTGTAAGCTGAGATGAGAACAGAAGTGGCCCCAGTGTGGCCCAGGATAGAGAAGGTACAGAATGGAGGTAGATCATACTTGTCTCCTTCCTGTGATTAGAGTCCTACTCAAAGCACTACTCCAATACAATGGTGAACTATGTGGGTAAACGGTGAAATCTCCAAGTTTGCAGATGATATTAAATTATTCTAAGTAGTCAAATCCCAAGATGATGGAGAGGAACTGTAAAAAGATCTCACCAAGCTAAGTGAATGGGCAAGAAATGTCAGACGAACTTAATTGTTGACAAGTGTAAGGTAATGCACAAAAGGAAATAACCTCAATTAGACATATACAATACTGGGTTCTGCCCTAGCTTTTATTAAATTAAATATGTGCTCTAGAATTTTAGAAGCCATTTAAAGAAACAAACATAAACACAATCATTTTTATTAAATTCCATAGGGGTTTTAAGACCACCCCCTGCTGAATCTTATTTGTTTCATTACTATGAAATCTTACAGGACTTTCTCTGTAGAGCAGGGGCAGGCAAAGTATGGCCTGTGGGCCAGATCCAGCCTGCCAAGCCATTCTGTCTGGCCTGCAGGTCACCTAAAAAGTTTAGAAAATTAATATTTATCTGCCCCTGGCTGCCTGTCAAAGATGACAGGAGCCAGGGGCAGTAGGACCCAGGGGAAGCCAGCAGGACTCAGGAGCAAGGCCAGCCCATCCCTGCCCCTCCAAACCCCCTCTCACTCCCGCCTCCTCATCCGGAAGCCTTTGCTTGCCCCCGCTGTAACTGCTTTCCTGCATGCCTGCTCCAGCACCACATGGTCCCGGGCTGCATCGCCAGACCATAGAAGCACAGGGACGCACTGGTGCCCTGGAGCCAGGAGTGGGAGGGGGGGGTGGGCATGTGCATGTGTATGTGTGTCTCTGTGCAATGAGGGACGGGGGGAGAGAGACACAGAGAGCAATGAGGGAAGGAGAGAGAGAGAGAGTATGTGCGTGTGTGTTCATAGGGTGAGTCCCACACACATAGCCGATCCATACACATATACCCACACACCCCCTCGCAATGGCCTTCCACGCAGACCCCCACACCCATATTCTTCACACACCCCAGCCACCTTCCCCCTGTGCACCGCTCCCCACCAACCCTATGCCCACCCCCACCCCACATAACCACACCTACCCACCCACTCACCCAAATTCTCCCTCACCCCACATGCACACCCCACACCTATCCACCCCCCACAAACCCCTCCATACACACTCATACCCTCCCCACACCCCACATACCCACAGCCCCCCACAAACCTTTTCCCCACCACCCCCATGCCACCCACAGTATAAAGAGTAAGAATTTATTTTAAGCTATTGTGTGATCATGTCTGTGTACACTACACAAATGCATGTAAATCAGAACAGAAATATTTTTTTGAAATCAAATTAATGAATGTTGTAGATGTTTGATTTTTAGAATATAATTTGGTATTTTTCTGGTTCTGAGATGGCAAAACCCCCTTACTGAAAGGAGTACTTCTGGGGGCAAGTAGAGGGACTTCAGGTGGCAAAGGTCAGGGGTTAGGGGGTGGGAGTTCCAGTCCCAGGATGACAACCAGGGGTAGGGCACCTGTCAAGTGGCGGGGTTACCCATGTGGCCCTCAACAGCTTGCCAAAACTCAGTAAGCGGCCCTTTGCCCAAAGTAATTGCCCGCTCCTGCTATACAGGTTACCCCTTAATAAGTTTCAACCTACTGAGGCTATAGTCATAGTTTCATAGTTGGTAGGGTTGGAAGGGACCTGAGCAGATCACCAAGTCCGACCTCCTGCCATGGGCAGGAAGGAATGCTGGGGTCAAACGACCCCAGCTAAGTGATTATCCAGCCTCCTTTTGAAGACCCCCAGGGTAGGAGCGAGCACCACTTCCCTTGGAAGTTGGTTCCAGATCCTAGCCACCCTGACTGTGAAGTAGTGCCTCCTGATATCTAGCCTGAATATACTCTCAGTCAACTTATAGCCGTTATTCCTTGTTACTCCTGGTAGTGCTCAGGGTAACAGGGACTCTCCCATTGCCTGCTGGTCTCCCTTGGCCAGGTTATTAATGGCCATCAGATCCCCTCTCAGCCTTCTCTTGTGGAGGCTGAACAGGTTCAGATCTCGTAGCCTCTCCTCATAGGGCCTGCCCTGCTGCCCCCTGACCATGTGAGTGACCCTCCTCTGGACCCTCTCCATGTTGTCCACATCCCTCCTGAAGTGCGGTGCCCAGAACTGGATGCAGTACTCCAACTGCATTCTGACCAGTGTTGCATAGAGGGGGAGGATCACCTCCTTGGACCTGCTCATGATACATCTGTGGATACATGACAAGGTGTGATTAGCCTTCCTGACTGCGTCTCCACATTGGTGGCCCTTGTTCACCTTGGAATCAACAGTGATTCCAAGATCCTTTTCTGTCTCTGTGCTGTTGAGAGGGAAGTTTCCAAGCCTGTAGGTATGCTGCCGGTTCTTTCTCCCTAAGTGTAGCACTTGTCAGTATTGAAACCCATCCTGTTCTCATCCGCCCACCCCTGTAACCTGTCCAGATCCAATTGCAGCCTGTCCCTCCCTTCTAGCATGCCCACTTCTCCCCACATCTTAGTGTCATCTGTGAATTTGAACAAGGTGCTTTTCACCCCCTTGTCCAAGTCGCTGACGAAGATGCTGAACAGTGTGGGCCCGAGGACTAAGCTCTGGGGGACCCCACTGCCCACATCCCTCCATGTCGAATAAGACCCGTCCACCACCACTCTCTGGGTGTGGCTCTCCAGCCAATTGGCGACCAATCTGACTGTGTAGACAACGACACCACAATCTCCTAATTTTTTAACAAGAATGGGGTGAGAAAGACAGTGTCGAAGGCCTTCCTAAATTCGAGAAAAACTATGTCCACTGCGACACCTGTATCCAAGGATTTTGTGACCTGGTCACAGAAGGCCACCAGGTTGGTCTGACAGGACCTGCCTTGAATGAACCCATGTTGGTTGCCCCTAAGCATACACTCCCCTGCTTGCCCCTTGCAGATGTGCACCTGGATTTTCTCAAATAGCTTCCCCAGAACCGAGGTAAGACTAATAGGCCTCTAATTTCCTGGGTCCTCCTTCCTCCCTTTTTTGAAAATGGGGACCACGTTGGCCCTTTTCCAGTCCTCTGGCACCTCACCAGAGCACCACAAATTCTCATAAAGCTGTGCCAGGGGTCCCGCAATGACCTCTGCTAATTCCCTCAGCACTCTGGGGTGCAGATCGTCAGGACCTGCTGATTTGAACATGTCCAGTCCCAGCAGAAATTCCCTGACTAGGTCCTTACTGACCCTGGGCCTGGCTGTGCTTCCCCTGGGACCATCAGGGATCCTGGTGGGGGGGATGACCTGGTCGCTGCTCAGAAAAATGGAGGCAAAGAAATTGTTAAAGAGGTTAGCTTTGTCATCTGGTGAGACCACTAGATTTCCAAGTGTGTCCTGCAGAGGCCCCACAGGATAAGGGAGGTTCTTGAACAGCCACCCTTATTCTGGTGTCTTTCCAAGGCAGCTAGAGATTTCTGGACTACTGGCTGTACCACTTTATGCACCAGCTCTTTCCTTGGAGAAAACTTTTTTTCTTTGACTACTATTTTTGTTAGGGGTGTGCTGATAACGATTTTTTTGGCCCGTACTAATGGTCAATTATTAACCAGCCATATCGGCCGATACCAATCTGATAACTGATATGCAGTCTGGTAGCTGGGAGAGCAGCGTCTGGATGGTAAGTCTGTGGGGGAGAAGGGGTGTGGGGAGGGAAGGGGTATGTGGGGAGAAGATTGAGGCCCCCATGGTGAGGGAGGGAGTGGGGGGCTGGCGAAGGGACAGGTGCTGCCCAGCCAGGGCAGGGTGCAGGACAGAGCCATGGGCAGCTCATCCTGGGGGAAGGGAGGAAGGGGGTGGTTCCTCGCTGCTGCGTGTATCCCCAGGGGAGGCATGGGGGGCATGTGCCCCTGGATTTGTGCATGGGGTGACAGCAGGCTTCCCACTGCGGGCTTTGGGCCAGGGGTCATGCTGGTCTGTTCCTGATGGTGGGGAGTTGTGCTCGGGGCAGGCAGGGGTGGGTGGCAGCAGCACTGGGAGGGAGGGCTATGGCGTGGGCTATAACCACTCCAAAATTCACCATGTGCCTACCCTTTCCCCAGCCACCCTGAGCAGAGCCCTGGCCCAGCCTCCCTGCTGGGAAGAGACCAGCGCAGCCCCTGGTCCTGAGCCCACAGTGGGCAGCCTGCCCTCACCCCACACACAAATCTGGGGGGCACATACCTGCCTCAGGGGTGGGCACAGTGGTGGGGAACTGGCCCCTCTTGCCCCCTGGATGAACTGCCTGTGGCTCTGCCTTATCCTGGCTGGGCAGTGTCTGCCCCTGCCCCACTCCCTCCCTCACCGTGGGGGCCTTGATCTGCCTCTCCCACACCCGTTCCCTCCCCACGCCCCTGTCCCCCCCACAGACTTACTGGCCAGACACTGCTCTTCAAGCTGCCGGGCTGCATTCCTGGCTGCATGCATGCTGCGGCTACACACACGTATGTGGCATTTATTGGTGACATTATCGGGTGCGCTGGCGTAAAAATTCCAATTGGTGATAATGTCAATTTTCCTTTTATTGGTGCTGATCCAATATGGACCAATATATCAGTGCATCTCTAATTTTTGTGTCATGGTCCTTCTTGGTATAGAAACCAGCTTGTTTCTCATTTCCTTTTATGACCAGGTGACCTATCACCTGGACAAGGGGGAAGAGATTGATGTCATATATCTTGACTTTAAAAAAGCCTTCAATCTGGTATCCCATGATCACCTTTTGGCAAAACTGGCCAACTGTGGCCTTGGGTCCACCACGATCCCCTGGCTGGAGAATTGGCTCTGGGTTTGGACCCAGAGGGTGGTGGTTGACTGAAGTCAATCGTCACGGTGCCCTGTGACCAGTGGGGTCCATCAAGGCTCTGTCCTTGGACCTATTTTGTTCAACCTCTTCATTAATGATGTGGACATTGGAGTCAGAAGTGGACTGGCCAAGTTCGCCGATGATACCAAACTTTGGGGTAAAGCATCCACACCTGAGGACAGGGGGGTAATCCAGGCTGACCTGGACAGGCTCAGGAAATGGGTGGATGAGAACCTGATGGTGTTTAACACCAAAAAATGCAAGGTTCTCCACCTTGGGAGGAAAAAACCTGCAGCATGTCTATAGGCTTGGCAGTGCTACACTGTCTAGAACTATGGACGAGAGCAACTTCGGGGTCAGGATTGACCACAAGATGAACACAAGCCTTCAATGTGATGCTGCAGCCAGTAAAGTGAGCAAAACGCTGGCTTGCATCTGTGGATGCTTCTCAAGAAAATCCCAGGTCGTCATTTTCCTGCAGTACTTGGCCTTCGTGAGGCCGCAGCTGGAGTACTGCGTCCAGTTTTGGGCTTCACAATTCAAAAAGGATGTGGAGAAGCTTGAGAGAGTCCAGAGGAGAGCCACGTGCGTGATCAGAGGTCAGGAAAACAGACCTTATGACAAGAGGCTGAGAGCCATGGGATTTTTCAGCCTGGAAAAGCACAGTCTCAGGGGCGACCTGATGGCTACCTATAAGTTTATAAGGGGTGTTCACCAGGACCTGGGGGAATGTTTATTAACCAGAGTGCCCCAAGGGATGACAAGGTCGAACGGTTATAAACTCCTGCAAGACTGTTTCAGCCTGGACATAAGGAAGAATTTCTTTACTGTCTGGGCTCCCAAGGTCTGGAATAGACTGCCACCAGAGGTGGTTCAAGCACCTACTTTGAATGCCTTCAAGAGAAACCTGGATGTTTTTCTTGCTGGAATCCTATGACCCCAGCTGACTTCCTGCCCCTGGGGCAGGGGGCTGGACTTAATGATCTTCCAAAGTCCCTTCCAGCCCTAATGTCTATGAAATCTTGTCTTTACATTTGTCCTGTTTGTGCATAGTAGTCTAGATCTTGCTGTGCCTCATAAATAGTGAATAAATAGATAAGACCAAATTTAAACTGTAGAATGGAAAAAAATTGGAGCTTATGATCAGGTGATACCTCTGATACCTCTCTCCCAATCTTCATTCAACTTCTTTACACACTGAAGACAAGATAGAGGTGCACCTTATAGAATAACTGAATCAGAGATACATAAGCTTTTGTGAGCAACAGCTGACTTCATCAGAAAGCTTAAGCATCTCTGGGTTGGTTCAGTTGCTCTATAATATGTTTCTCTTACATGCCTTCTATCTGACTTCAGACTAACACAGCTGACTACTTCTCTATTTTTACATAATATGGTGAGGTTTTGTTCCATGTGCCGTAAGGCAGAATAAGAGCACCTGTATTTTATTTCCTCATCATTAAATGGGCTTAGTACTTCCTTCCTCCTATTTTTGCCATTCCTGTCTGTTTAGATTATAAGTTCTTTGGGGTCAGGGACTGTCTCTCTCAATTTATGTGTGAAATTTTTTTGCAAATATCTAGTTAGTCTAATAAAAGATATCCCCTCTGCCATGATTCCTCAGTACCTAAGATAGTATTCTTGTTATCTTGCTTGGGATATGTTGGTACTCTGTTAATACAAATAGACACAGCTGGGGAAATCTCTGCACACTGTGGACTGGCCCTCACTCTCACAGATAGGGAACATGAGTGGATTCATGTGCTGCTATACAGAGATCATGATTGTACCACATCAACCCACTGCACTCGAAGTGCAAGGGAAAGAAGGCTCCGTGGACCTTCCTTATACTGCAGTGCCATTGGGCACAGACTGGCCCATGGCATCTCTGTGCTTCCTGTCTGTAACATGCAGAGGATAGAACTTACTTTGTCATAGGCTTTGGAGGCTCAATTAATGCCTGTAGATCTTGGGATCTTGGTTTCTGGAGTGTATGCTTCCTTTTAAGGTGGTATTTTTAAAAAATGTGTACAGTATTTATAAAAGGATTAGTTGATGGGGGAGTCTAACAGCTCTGAATCTAAAGCCCCAGTCCATTCTCTAGTAGTCTAGTTCATTCATTTGTGAGCTGGCTGTAGACTCTTAAAACTTGTCTGGATGTGGACTCTTTTTTAAAAAGTGCTGACTTGGAAAATACCAACTCATTCATTTTGCTCCCCCGAGGAAGGATTAGAGGGATGACTCAGAGTTCAAAATGTTGCCATGACCTTTAAAATGCAATGGTGTTGGAACCAAGTAGCAAGCAGATGGAGCAGGAACTTTCTTTCATTCCTGCCTGTCCGAACAGTCAACTGTTATCACTTGGCACTCAGGTTGGACCCTGGATACTAGCAGGATTATAGCAGTGATCGCCCTCCATCATAATGATTCACAGATCAGAGCATAATACTAACCAGTTCTGCTGCTCTGGAACTTGGGGGAAAGCAGCCAGCTAACTGCTCCACTGAAGTTTTAATTTGCTCATCAGCTTTGGTTGTTATGATTAGCAGTCAGGCCTAATTAGTTGCAGGAAAGCATGTGCACTCACTTCCTCTCATTTCCTAACATAAGAATGAGACATCCAGCTTTATTGCTCTTGGAGTTATAACTCTCTCCTCTTTAATATAGGAGAAGAGGAGGTGAACTATAAGGGACAGATAGATGAATGGCTTAGATAAAATAAAATTCATTTTTCCTCCCTCTCCTTGTACCACTTTGTGCATTTGACAAATGCCAGTCTTTGGAATGAAGAACTGCATAAAACCACAAAAATACAATCTAACAGGTTCAGGAAAAGAGTAAACTGAAATAATTGAGAACTTCAAATAGGTTGGGTTCAGGCTCTGAGTAGAGTGCAGGGTGGTTATCTTCTCAGAGACTGCACTATCCAGGCCAGTAAACTGGAAGGTTCACTCCTGAGCACACATTTTGACTCTACCATTGGGATTTCCTTTGCCCTTCAGGAAATCCTTCACCTTTTTCTGTGCATCAGTTTGCCTATCTATGATATGAAGCCCAGCTCTTCTGAGCAAGGCTGTAGCACAGGTTATTTGTGTTAGTAAATTCCTTCAGACATGTAATGTTGAATTTCCTTGCTGTTTCTTTTAACTAGATAAGTTCATCACTCTTTGTTTTTCTTGTGTTGTATCTTTTTATAATACATGTCATTCTTTCTGGGTGAGATTCCCACCCACAAACACATGCTATAATTTTTTTCTCAAAACAACATAGAAAACAAACCAACAGCCCACCTGTCATGAAAAACCAGACAACTGTGAACAACTAAACAAGAGGAAACTGATTTATTTGGGTCTTTCCAAACCCCATTAATTTCAATTGCTTTTGGATGGGGTCCTCTATCTGAGGTCAAGCATGCCTCACTGTAGTATCCAGGGGCATCTTTACAAAGGCTCTCATCTGCTGCAATCCTCAGCACTGCAGGGCCAAACTTTTAGGTGTCTGCTCACCATCATAGAATCCATAACCCTGGATTAGGCTCCCTCTAAAATGCATAAGGAATGTTAGCTATGTAAGACAGGGAACCAGAAAAGCCAGCACAATTAGTGGAAAGTTGCCTAAACTAGACTATAGGAAATGGTGAGAATAGGGATGTGTGTTAAATGCTGTGCTTCTCTGGGACTTGGGTATCTTTCTTTGGGCTCCTTCTACTTTGGATTTGCAGGGATACGTCCTTTCTTTTAAAACATGGTGGAGAAATGATACCATGCCATCAATACATTTTTACCCTATAGCACAGTGGATATTTGCCCAGAAGACTTACCCAGGCTGTGAGAGATCTGAGCTTAATTCCCTTCTCTGCCTTCAAGAGATCGTAACCCCATCTTCTGTCCCACTAGAGAGTGCCTTACTGTCAGACTAAGTGATGTTGTGCAGAAGGGGCATCATTATTCCCTTCAACAGAGGCTGTTCTGCTGTACATGGGCTAATAAAGTAGGCATTAAGCCAGAGAAAGAGTGCATATGTGTCTATAGTCTAGTGATTAGGACATTCACTAGGGTGTAATTGTAGTCCATATTCCAGTAAATGCTTCATTATATGGTGTTAAATATTTATGGATGCAGGTACCTCAACCAAGGAGCAGGAACTAAAATGGTATGGGAATATGTATTTTAGCCCCACAGGGGTGAAAGGTGGAGAAATGTCTAGTTTGTGAATCCTAAGAGGCACTGATCCAATATATGAGTTCAGCACTATTGAGATTGAAGCACTTCCATGCTAACCCATTAACAGTCCTTGGGCACTTACAGAACCTTAATTTTGAAAACTGAGGTGTCTCAAGGATTAGGAAGCAGCTGAGCAGATGTTTTGAGGATTTATATTTCAGTCTTAGGAACCTAATGTGACAGGCAGGCACATAAGTCTCTTTGTATATCTAGCCCTGCTTTGTACGTTAAAGTTAAATCCGTACAGTGAAGTTCCTAGCAAACTTCATTGAGTCTGTGGTTCCTCTCTCTTCTCTGATTAAAAGAAAAACTCTACCTGAGGTAAACTATTTTGATGTTGAATGTCATGTACTGTAACGGTGTAATGTGAACTACAATGCCTGGAGGCCTCTAGGGGACTGGAGGAAGGAACTGCAGTGTGAACTGCAACTCTAAGAAGGTGGTAGGGGGCAGGAGGAAGTGAAAGGAGCAGTGTCAGAGCACAGGTTGTGCAGCAGAGAGGGAGACACATGACCAGAGAATCAGAAGGAGCAGCAGAGCTAGGACTGTGAGCTGCAGCAGTTGGCTCTGTCTTATGGCCTGTGACCACTTATCCCATGTCTACCACCAGTTGTACTAAACCCTACAACCCCATGCACTGGCACATGGAGCTGGCAAGAAAGTTCCCACTTTATATAGGGGATGCTGGGGATTAGGGTCACAAGCCAATGGGCTAATGAGAGGGGGACAGACACAGGTAAATAAATATTAACATTTAGGTAGATACACTTTGGATCTGGCTAACAGGAAGTAAACAGTGACATTGTAATGAAATCACTGAAGAACAGGTAACTGGTAGAAAACACTAACACTGTGAAAACCTTAAACCCTCTCACAACTCCAGACAGTTCGAAGCCAGTCTCTGGTCCCATAAAATGCTTAATCACCATCTTCCCAGCCTCCACATCTGAGCTCCACTGCTGCAGCTCGCAGTCCTAGCTCTGCTGCTTCTTCCAACTCTCTGGCCATACAACTGTCTCTCTCTTCTGTGGCCATGCTCCGATATTGCTCCTTCTGCCTCCTTCTGCCACCTTCTGGGAGTTGTAGTGCATTTTGCAGTTTGTTCCTCCTGTCCCCTGGAGGCTTCTGGGCATTGTAGTTTATGTAACAGCATTACAGTACATGACAGTTCAACATCACAGTATATTACACTATTTTCTAACTGACTTGTACAGCCCAGATTCCATGGGAAGTCATACAAAAATAAATATGTAAATGTACGATATAGTGCACAGAAGAAAAAGATTTGCTTCCGGTTCTATTGAGATGCTGAGTAATTTTGACTTCTACTGAGGTTGACAGGGACTGAGAGTGTGGAACAGTTCTTGAGCTATAGCCCCACAAAGCTTTGGACGGAATTTGTTTCAGTTTAATCAGTCCTAAGGAGCAGCTGATATAAGATGTTATTCAATGAGGAGAAAATATTTTTAAGACGGTGAGAGATCCTTTAGCCTTGCCCTTTCAGTAGAATGGAGTCCAAATATCTCAAAGCATGTAAGTGTCTTAAAAGGTGTCCAACATGCATCTGCTCAGAAATTAGTTTACTTTAAAACTAGTGTATTGGTCCACTGGTGACAAATAACATTTGGGTGGGTGTGACATATTAGGGAATTTTACTACTTGGTACTTGTATTGTGATGTATTTTGCACATAACTGTAGCTGAAATTCAAATTGGGACCCTCAAGGCTATAGGCAGTATCAGTGACAGGAGTGAAAAGGCTGGCTCATGAAGAAAGAGGCTTCAAGGAAGGGCTTAAATACCTGTGCTTACCATGGAGACATATAAAATCCAGATAAGCTGTTTCCTACCTGCTTGCTGGCAATAATTTCCAAATCCAGTTATACGGCATCTCTATAAAGAGAATAAAGGCATTTTTGTTCCCAGTTTGTGACATTTGATGTGGGAGAGGGTGGAAGGCAGCTGCCAGAATTTTTCTACCCTGACACTGGCCTCTGACAGTTTCCGCTGTCTGGTCCCTACTGAAAATTGATCTTGTGCACATCTGTATGTGACACAAGTACTGTATGTATCCATTTGGGTACTTATTCCCAGGGAGAGGAAAGGAAAATTTTAAGTCAGCAGTTTGGCAGCTGTTCTTCTTTCTGCATTAGCTTCTGATGCTGCCACCTGGCATTATATGACATTAGTCACCATTTCATTTGTGGCCACTTCGATGTCTAAGTTCTCAGTTTCTCCTATAGTTTTCACATCAACTAAGTGATGTGAAATCTCCGAAGTGCAATTTCAAATGAAAAACTAGGAGTTGCAGAAATTTAAGTGGCCACATATGATTTATCTTTCCAATTAAGATGCAAACATCTGTCAGAAGATACTTTCCAGTTTAAATCATGAACAAGGAATCTATAATCTAAAATACATTGCAGTATAATTTATTAATTTATACATGAAATCAAAGGTTAAAGAAAAATGTGGTAAGAAAGAAGTCCTTTCATTGCTCTGTTTCTTTATTACATCAGTGTTTTAATAGACTATTGGTTCTTCAAAACAGTGCAGTCCACCTGAGGTGCATTTCTGCCCCTTGTGTCTCAGACATTCGAGTGAGGCTGTAGTGAAGGCTAGGGGGAAATGTGAATATCTAATAGCTTCATAAATCCCAAGTTTGGAAGAGCATCTTAAATATTGGCCATTCGTGACTGCTGAAGACACTAACTCTTACCAAATTCTGAAGAAATCTCAAACATTCCCATTGTTTTACCATCATCACAACAGGGTGATAGTACTTTAAGGATCTCTAGTCCCACTACTCTACATTATGTGTACTCAAACATATCTATGTAAAATGCTACCATACCTGGGTGGCAAGGATTTTTTTTTTTTTGGAATATCTTTTACTGGACCAGTTATATAGTTGGGAGAGATTGCTATAGACAGGCTTCTGGGTGCAGATCTGCTACATGGATGTGTATAATGCAGTAGATAATCAAGGGGGCAGCTATGCCTCTCAGATCCTAGCCTGCGTTTGGATTAGTGCAACATCTCAGTACTGAGGCACTGTTGAAGAGCTCTAGGTTTCTGTATCAATTGGGTGGGATGGCATAAAGGTGTACTCTGATTGTGAAGACAGCTGCGTAGAGAAAGGCAATTCCATTTAAATGAGTGCTTCAAACCTTCATCTCATTTCAATTCAGAATTGTCTCTGAATGGGAATGTAGTCCTGGTTCCGGGGTAGGCAGCCTGGTTAGCTATGCTGTAGCCATGGACCCTGGAAGGCCTGGGATCCTAAGCAGACTCAGACTCCAGAGAACATAGATAACAGCAATATCCAATAAGATGAGAAAACAAAACAGGACCATTGGTTCGTATACCATGGCATTCAACCAGGTGTTGAAATGCAATGACTGATTGAAAACATTGGATGTGAAAAGGCTCAAAGATGGAACCATTGACTGTTATACTGTCAAAGGCTATGTACTTAATTGGGGATAAAGAGGATTACTTAACAATGTACTCACGATTTCAACATTTTCCAAAACTAGAAAGAATCCTAAATAAGTGTGTTCAGGTGCCTAAATATGGCTTTAGGAGCCTAATTTTAGGAAACATGTTTGAAAATGTTGGTGATAGGGAGCTATCAATTATTACTGCAGAGGTTTGGATTAGAGCAGTGGGAGCCAACCTATTTGACAGGTGTACCAAAAATTGGCTCCATGCCCTCCCTGAATGCCACTCTGATCCCTTTTTTCTGCTCAGCTTTCTGCTCCCTGCCTGATCTGCTCCTCTGCTTCCTCCTTCCTGTCTGGTGCGGTATATTGAATGTACCTTTAAGGGGCCAGTGGGACAGCCCAGTCTGCCTCCCCTGATGCCCTATGGATGTGGTTTGTGGTGGTGGGTTGTTGTCCCTGCAAGCTGTGAGCATGTGAGTTGCTGAATCCTGTTCCTAATAAAGATAAAGCTGTTTACCACCCCACCGGTCTTTGCTGAATGCTGATTTGAGGACAGAACCCCAAAGGCATGGAGGTCTGAGTGAGCACCCCATCCCTGGGACCCAGTGGCATAGAGTAAACATTATATGGTGTCAGAAGTGACCTGTCTCCTGGAGGAGTCACCAGCAGCCTGTTTAAGGGGATTACAGTTTTCATTCAAAGAGAAAAAAATATTGAGCTTTTCCAACCTCTACTAGCACTGTCCTTTATTGGAAATCTTGGGGAGAATTGGAGGAGATGGGAACAAAAGCTTTGATTATACCTTGCAGTCAAAAAGGCTGAGGAAGAGGCAGAGGATTATAAAATTGCAGTCATGCTTCATTGCACTGGGGATAAAGCCCTAGAAATTTACAATAACATGCAAGGGGTGTTTGCAGACCCTAGTAACAAAACCCTTACAGAAGTTGGTTGCAGCATTCAAGAACTACTGCAAATTCAGAAAAAACCTTGTCTTTGAAAGGTATCAGTTCTGGCAACTTAGATACAACGAGTTTGCAGGCATAGATGATTTTGTTACAGAACTCAGAAGCAGAGCACAGCATTGTGAATTTGGACGTGCTGAGGATGTTATGTTGAGGGACAAAATTGTCTTCAGCACGTTGGTGATGCGTAGGGGGTGCATGCGGGTGCTCGTGCACCCCCTGAGGTCGGCTGTGTACCCCCTGGAAGCTCCGGTTCCAGGAAGTGCACTTCCGGTTTCACTGCTGGTTCGGTGATTGGCTGCTGGGGGACCCCGCCACACCGTTCAGCAATCGGCTGCTGGGGGACACCCCTCCCCCAATCAGCGATCTTGTGCCCTGCCAGACTCAGGAGGCATCAGTTGCCCGTGCTTCAGCATAACTGACTGCAGACTCAAAGGCTTCTGGAAAATCCCTCCCTCACTCTAGCACAGGCTGTGGATATCTGCATAGCAAAGGCACTCACAAGTGCTCGGGCCTGAGTTATGTCTGCAGAACCAAGCTTGCATGCAACTGAGCAACAGTAAAACTGCCACAGTACTTTGCAAAAGCAAAGCAACGCAAGTTTGTTCCACAGGAGGGCAGTCAAGCTAACAAAGGTAGAGCCTACAAAAGGTGTGGAAGCACACACAAGCCTCTGTCCTGCCCAGCTTTTGGAGACACTTGTTACAAATGATCTGAAATGAACCACTTCGCACAAATGTGCATCTCAAAGGGAGAAGCTCCAAAGTCTGCAAAAGGAGTCAATAGCCTATATATTGGAACAGTGTCTACAAGACAGTATTCACAGACCTTTGACAACCAGAATGCCTGGTATAGCACAGTCGATTTTAGTTAGATACTGGAGCAGAAGCAAAGGCTATTCCAACAGATGTAGCAAAGGCTTTGGAAGGCAAAGTACGCAAGACTCCAGCTCATGTTACATTGGTTGCATTTGGTGGTGCATGAATCAAACCACAAGGTGCAATCATTGCACACTGCAAATCTGATGCTAATGAATGTGATTTAACTTTTTATATAATAGACAGTAGTGACCCACCAATACTTGGTAGGGTGGTGTGTGTCACCTTAGACCTTATCAGATGAGTCCATGGAATGGCTCTGACAGCATCTGCAACCAGAGCAGAACTTCTCAAACTATACCTGGATGTTTTTGAAGGTTTGGGCCAATTTCCTGGTACCTTCCACATTTTTGTCGACCCAGCAGTACCACCAGTTGTGCATGGGTGTAGAAAGATTCCCTATGCGACCCTAGGCAAGTTGAAGCCTGCCCTCGAAACCCTGGAAGCTATGGGAGTCATTACGAAGGTGACTAAGCCCACACCCTTGTGATCACACAAAAGGAGGATGGTTTGCTACAACTTTGTCTAGACCCACGAGACCTCAACAAGGCAGTGCTGAGGCAGCACTTTGATTCCCACTGTAGAAGATGTGCAGAAGAGCTTGTCAGGTAAAAAGCTGTTCACTGTTCTTGATGAAAAGGACGGCTACTGGCAAGTCAAATTGGACAAGAAATTGGCAGAGCTGTGTATCTTTAACACCCCATGGGGATGGTACCACTTCAGTCGCCTTCTCTTTGGTGTTAAGTTGGCTAGTGAAGTATTCCAAGAAGAATTATGAGTACTTTGGTGACATTCCAGGAATCCACATAATCACAGATCACATGCTCATTGCAGCGGCTACCAAAAAGAAGCATGACACTATCCTGAAACAAGTCCTGGAGAGAGCACGTCTGAAAGGAGTAAAGTTTAATAAGGCAAAATACAGTTTTCAGTTGACAGTATATGGGCCATATCTTCTCAAAAGATGGTGTCAAACCAAATGATAACAAAGTGGAAGCCATTAACTGGATTTCCCCTCCAACAGACAAAAAAGGCCTCCAGAGACTCCTCAGAACCATTCAGTACTTAGCGCAATTCAGTTCACATGAGTCAAGCCTGACGGCCCCGCTGAGAACGCTTCTCAGGAATGACATTATCTGGCAATGGGGACCCGAGCATCAGCCAGCCCTGGATAAGCTCAAGCAAACCATCACACGACACCTGTGTTCAGATACTTCAGCCCAGCAGAGCAGCTGGAAATCCAAGCCAACACGTCCAAAGATAGCTTAGGAGCATGTCTGTTTCAGCAGAATCAACCAATTGCATATACTTTGAGGGCTCTGACACAATCCGAGAGAAATTATGTGCAGATTGAAAAAAAAACTTCTGGCAATTGTCTTTGTCACGATGAAGTTCCACCAATATGTGTATGGCACCCAGGTACGGGTCCAGTCAGACCACAAACCCCTGGAAGCGATTTTTGCAAAGCCCATAGGAAAGGTTACAGAAGATGCAGTTGCACTTCCAAAATTTTGACATCCAGATTCACTATACCAAAGGCAAAGACACGTTAGTGGCTGACACACTTTCCAGAGCCACAATGCTCACTCCTGAGCCTGATCTTTTTCACTCAGAAAAGGTGATTCACAGTCTGATGGAAATGGAGCCACTCAGTAACCAGTTACTTCAGCAGTTACAGGAGTACACGAAGTCTGACAAGGACCTACAAGCCCTTAGAGCGCAGCATCTTAATGGTAGGCTGAGCAGGCAAAAACAAGTTAAACCTGAATTTAAGCTCTACTGGCCTCTCGGAGACCAAAACTGGATTCAGGATGATTTGCTTATGGTTGGGCTGAAAATAATCATTCCAAGTGGTGTGAGGAGCAAGATGTTGACATTGTTTCACTTGCCCCATCAAGGCATACAAAGGTCAAAAGGGTGAGCTTGACAAATCATGTATTGGCCTAAAATGAATGCCCACATTGAGCAATGGATTGTGAATTGTGCACCTTGTCAAGAGCTCCTACCCAGTAATCAAAAAGACCCTATGATTTCACATGAGATCCCAGACCTGCCTTGGCTAAAACTGACAGTGGACATTTTTGATCTATGGGGACAGTCTTATTTGATTATAGTTGACTATTACTCCACGTACCCTGAAGTTTTTCACCTGCCAGACAAGGCAACTGTCATGGTAATCACCAAAATGATGTCTGTGTTTGCTCACCATGGCATACCTAAAGAAATTGTCTGTGATCATGTGCCATTTGCAAGTCACATGAGGAAACAATTTGCGACTGACTGAGGCATAACCATCACCCATTCTAGCCCAGGTTACCCACAATCCAGTGGTCAGGCTGAATGCACAGTTCAGAACATCAAATAAATGTTTAAGAAGACTTTGCAGGATGGCTCTGATCTATATCTGGCTTTACTCGATCTGAGGAACACACCCATTACTGGTCTTGAGTATGCTCCAGTGCAGCTTCTGATGGGGAGACTTTTGTGCAGTACCCTCCCTGCTACAATGGCGGTGCTAACTCCTAGACTACTGTCGAATGCCTCCCACAAGTTGCAGAACCTTCAAAAGCACCAAAAGGAGCACTATGACTGCACGGCTGCATTCTTGCCACCTCTACGAGAGGGGGAGAAAGTAAGGATGCCAATAAGTACAGGTTGGACACCAGTGTCTCTCGTGGCAAAAAGGGACGAACCGCACTCCTATGTGGTAAACCCCCCCCAGCGGTAATGTCTACAGGAGGAGCAGGAGACACTTAAAGAAGGATTAATCGTCAGTACCAGCAGAACATGTCAATGTAGTTTAAGAGATGGCAGCAGAACAAACTACAGAAGAAGAAGCAGACCACCACGAACAAGAGTTTCATCACATTCCAGAGAATCCACCAGTACCCCCAGAGGAACCTGATGACACCACGCAAACTAAGAGCGGATGTGTGGTGAGATTGTCTGTGGAATACAAGGACTATATAATGGGATAACAGTAAAGGCTAGACTGCACTGGCGAGGCGAGTGCTAGCAACCTCTGGCTCCATGATCTTGAAAGGTTCTGAGTTAAAGTAGCACCTGACGAACATCCAACTATTTAAGAGGGAGCTCCCAGAGTAAAGAAGGCGGATGTGGTATATGGAATGTACCTTTAAGGGGCCAGCAGTGGGACGACCCAGTCTGCCCCCCTGATGCCCTGTGGGTGTGGTTTGTGGTGGTGCGTTGTTGTTGTCCCTGCAAGCTGTGAGCATGTGAGTTGCTGAATCCTGTTCCTAATAAGGATAAAGCTGTTTACCACCCCACCGGTCTCTGCTGAATGGTGACTCGAGGACAGAACCCCAAAGGCATGGAGGTCTGAGTGAGTGCCCCATCCCTGGGAAACAATGGCATAGAGTAAACATTATATCCGGTGTTTCCAGTCTGATCTGCTGCTCTGCTTTCTGCTCCTGACCCTAACTGGCACAGTGCTCTCTACTCTCTCTCCAGTCTGCTGTGTGCCACACACAAGCTGCCTGTGCCACAGACTGGCCACCCCCGGACTAGGGCATCCTTGCATTGTGGGATAAAACAGTTTTTACTCAGGAGAGGCTATAAGAAGAGTTTGATGGAAACGATTCTGCCCAAAAACAAGTTCCTTGGAATTTCCAAGTTGCTGAAAGCAAAATGTTTTGCAAAGGGTGTTGAAACAAATTATGTTGTAATATGACATCTGCCTGCGCAACAAGTCTTGAAAACTGCCTGTTTTTTGTCATCTCACTTTTTTTTTTTTTACCTGAGATTAAGCAATTCAGTGTTTCAGACCTCTTTAATTTTTAGTTATTTTAATGGCACTTGGGTTATACTAATCATTTTCTTATTAATACCAAGCTATTGCTCTTGGTTTGTTTATTTGAAGAAAAGGAAGGAAAAGGGAAAGAAGAAAGCCTATTTTGACACTTTGGAAATTACACTGTTGTTTGGCACGATGGCAGAATTTAATTAGATCAAACATAAGTGAAAACAAACCATGGCATTTATTTTTAGGACACAGCCTCCTCCAAGAATCACAGAATATCTTGCAGTAAGAAGCAGAATAGAACGTGAGAGCTTTAGAGAGAACAGTACAGAAATTCCCATCCAGGAGAAAGGGAAAAAGCAGAGAAGTAGAAATATGAATTAATAACATTAACTGAGAAGATTGTGTTTCCACAGTGGTGAGTATGGAATGCATATATAGACAGAAAACAGTGGAAGTCTAAAATTAGTGAAAAGGTATGTAGTCTTACAGATTACTTCATGTGAAGGGAGAATGCATGCATATGAATGGGGAAGGGCAGTGTGACTTGGTATGTGTGTTAATGTGAGGGTGAATTATGGGAGTAGGATGTACTGATGGAAAGGAAAACGGTGGGATTAGTAATATAAAAAGGCAAAAAAAATAATGTAATTTGGGGTTATAGATAATGGACTGGGCCGTAACGTGAATCAGATTAATAGAAAAAACAAGGATTTTCTTTCTCAAGCGGGATTCTCTAAGCTCCCCAAGTTTTCTGTTTTAGACTGAATTATCAGACATCCTGATTCTCAGGCTGTTGTCCCACTTTGTGTAAGATACAAGGTGCCCCACTGTCATTTATTTTACAAAACTAGCAAGGCGCAAACAGTCGAAGTACGAAAATTAAATGTGTGTTATTTTACAGGCTGATGTGCTTAGAATCAACTAGTCCCAGGAAACCAAGGGGGTGGCAGTTTGAGGGAAAAGATTTTGATTTCCTATGCCTCAGTGTCAGCAAGAGCAGTAAAAGCAACTTGTTCATTCCCTTTTCCTCTGGATCCATTGGTGACACATCCCTCCTGAAGTATGTCATACAGTAGTTTCTATATTCCCTTTCTAGAGGTTGGAAGTATCATCAGGAGGAGTTCTTTACTGCCGGAGCCAAAGAAAAAACTGCTTCCCATGGATAATCTTCCCGATAGGGAGAATGGCACAAGCTGATAAAGAGTTATTTAACAATACACATGCATCTACAGGAACTGAAACCACTCTTCTCCTTTGACTGAAATGGTATTCAGATGTAAGACTTTGACTTGAGAAACTCAAGTCTTTATCTCCAGTGATGTTTATTGAATCTGAACTTGGGCTGGTTTTATACAGTGTTTAGATCCTGGGCTTAGCTGGCTAACATTGTATTTCCTGTAACCTAGTTGCATTCCCCTCCTCGCCCCCATCCCTCTTATGTTAGCCCCTCATTTGGGCACTCTATATTTCCTTTCTGGCTTTTGTCATCTTTTTGGTTCATGATTCTTAATATCTACTAATAAATTTAAATCTGCTCAAGGGGAAAAACATTTTAGACTCGATAGCCTTTTGTTGTTGTTGTTATCTTTCCAAGGGTTAAATACTGGGAGTCCTGTGCAGATCAATGCTAGTCCTATGAACATATAAGGGTTAAGTTGTGTGTGTTAATTTACTTGTTTTTATCCCCCTTTTTTTTTCCTTTCTATATTGCACTAACACATGCCATTTATACTATCAGTACAGTGATTTTTAGAATTCATCCCTTACAGCATGGCCAGAGGGAACTCTTGCATGGTCGGCTGTTCACATTCCAGCAGGGGGCAGTGCAGTACTGCACCTTTACAGATACCACTAATTAGAATATCACATCAATCTTTAAGCAATCTACTCTCCTAAGGAGCAACTGCATGTTTAATTCGTGGTGGGTTACATTGGCCCTGTGTTTGGAATTTCACTATACACTTGTGATTCGTACAGGAGAAACCTCTGAAATTGGTGGTAGACATGCTGCTGACAATGGTCAGCTGACCTGTCTACTGTCTCTTTGAGCTGTACGTAAAATTTTGTATATCGCGCAGAGCAGAGTTGTAACTTTCCAGCGAATTCCTCAGAAGTCATAAATCTCTCAGAAGTCTCTCTTCTTTTTTCTTCTTATCATGGGCTTTTTAGTTACTGTAGTTTTAGAAAGGGTTTCTTTATATTTTTTGCTTGTAATTACAAAACAGAGAAAGCAAAATAATCAGATTAAGTAGGAGAAATACATAAACTCATGGTAAATCTTTTAATTCAATTCACATTCTACACAAATTGTGGATTGCAGGAATGTTTGTGATGTTTCTCAAGGTTTTTGCCTATAAAATTATATGCTAATACCTGCAATGGAAGATTTGTGTGTACAGTAAGGGGATTCAACCATTTACAGATGGAAGCGATTGACACCCAAACATCTACTCTCGTGAATGGCATTTTGCACAGTTTGGAGACTTCAAAATCTGATAGCCCTATTTTGTTTAAGCAACTAAAAACCCAGGGGCATATCTGACTGAGGTTTTATCTTCCTGTCATCTCAGCCTCAGTTTCATGGGTAATTCTGATATAATGAATTAAATTACACTATCCCGATTTTGCCAGTAATTTTTAAAACAGACAAAGGTTCTTTTTGGGTAATGAGAGGAGTCAGTGCAAGAGGCCTTGCAGCCACATCTCATCTTTCTTCTATGCATTCCCTTGTAATTTTAGCTGCAGTTCAAGAGTGGTAATGTAGTCCTTGGCCTGCTGCTCTTGTCATTGATGCTTAGGGAATTTGGAGAATAGCACAAGAGTAAAAGGGTTTCAGCTGGCTTTTTGCAAAGAAAAATATGCATTAGTCCTTAGGTGAATACTAAATAGTTCTTACAGGGGGAATTTTTTCTTTGGAAAAGCTCTTATTCCCAGGCCAGTGTCTCCATAGTTTCCTTTAAACTATATCAGCATAGTGTCAGAACCAAATAGTTGTATGCCTGTGGCACAGTGGAACATTCCTTTGGTTTGATCCATAGTGGAACATTCTGCTGTCAATCATTCTGCATGCCTGTGCCATGGTGGAAAATGTTGATACATATGGCAAGGGAGAAAGTAGGTCACAGTAGGAAAATTCCGCTATGTAACTATATGCCACTGTAATGGAAAGTTACAGCTTAGAAAAAGTTCCCGCCATTCGTATGCAAATACACACACCATTATTGGCCAGTTCCAAATTATTCATATTGATGACTAGCGATTGGCTTGTTAGTCATATAAAAGTTAGATCAGTTTCCGCCCACGTTGGAGAACTCCTCATATTGCTCCAGGTTGGAGAACTCCGCATATCTCTCCAGCTTAGTAAGTTGGAGCACTCCGCATACACCTTGGAGAAGGAGAATTCAGAGAGCGAGCCCGGAGAGCTTGAACTCCGCGCATATATCTCTGAGAATACCTGGTGGACTGATCACCTACCAGGTACTCCCCGTCAACGACCTACCCGACGTACCCCCCTTCGTCTGGCTAGCCTGTTCAGCCGTTCACGGACGTATCATCTTGCTCTCAGAAAGCTTTCATTTGTTCGGTTTGCAACTGTAACCTAAAGCAGTTTCTTCTTCCTGCACTGTGTACACTGACGGCGTAAGTAAATAATTACTTTGTTCAACCAATACGCTTTAGTGCCTAATTCCGCTCCATCGGTCAAAAGTACCCACCTGCCGTTTCGGGCTACTGGCCATAGCCCCGGCCTACCACTCGACCGCCACACATAGTACTAGAATACTGTAATACTGCCTGCAGTGGGACCATCTGACATCCAGTGGCAAATGGGAAATAATCTGCTTAGCTCTAACCACTTTCCTCCTGCAACTCCACTATCTCTTTTTTCCACAGGTCCTTGGTAGAACCAATGTTTCACCCAGCTAACATGCTCTATGAAGTCAATCCTCTTTATTATGGAAGGCAAACATTTTCCATGGTCTTCATTCCAGGCAGTAATCCTAAACCAAGACAGTAATGGGAAAGGAAGCGTGGAAAAGGACATGTCGCACCACTGGGCATCACCAAATGGGCAAGGGTAGAGCATGGAATTACTGGATGTGGTTATGGAATGGGGGCCTTATGGTTTCCCAAGTACTTTAGTTTAAACATGCCATTTACATCATGTTTACCTCAGGAAAGTTAATAAGGGGATAGACAATAAATAGAGAACAGATCCTTTTTCACTGCTGCCCTTCTCAGGTTAGCCAAGTTCTGTTTGGAGTTTGCAATGGTGGCCTCTGTCAGCAGTATAAAGTCAATCGAATCTAAATTTGTGCCAGGGAAGAATTGCTGTAGAGGAGCAGAGTGGAAATAGTTTGCTGGTTCTAAGGTTTAATAACCGATTTATTCCAACTTTGCATAGCACAGCTGTCTGTATGCAATATACTGGAGAGGAGAATCAAGTCTAGGGACAACAGAGGCAGCCAGAAGTGTTGGAACTTACAACTTTATCTGCATTGGTAGGGAAAAGCTGCTGAGTGGAAGGGGGATAAATCTTCAATGTTTGTGGTTGGGGGCTGCTTTTTTTTTTTTTTTTTTTAAACCAAAAAGTAATACTGTAGTATGGGCCTACTCTTATTTTTGATAGACTGGCTAAGCCATGCCTTATAGTAACAGACTTGTATGTGGGACACCACATATTCTAAAGCCAGGTCTGCTCATCATGATACTTCAGTATTATGGAAGGTTTTGTACCTAGATATTGGATCCAGATAATATGTTACAGGTATGAAGTCAATGGAATTATAATGATTCATGCCATCCATCGTAGTTTTGTTTGTGCAGAACGTGTGAATGTGTGTGTGTGTGTGTGTGTGTGTGTGTGTGTGTGAGAACCTGGCTCCAAAAGCCTGCAATTTTTTTTTAAAGCATGAGAAGATGAAATCTGTCTGTGCTGTACACACACACACGCTCATGTAGAAACATGCACTCCAAACACCGCCCTTATAATTTTTTTCCACAGTAACCAAAGTTTCTGCATGTTGTTTATAAAACAAACCTAAAATATTGAGCTTTTCTTTTTTAGTTTTTTAAAAGTGCAAATATAACTCAGAGCCAACAAACTACCATTGTTACTCTGCAACAACATATGTGTGTGAATTTTTTTAGAACATTTGGGCTGGCTTTTGAATACCAAGTCTCAGCTGAACAGGAATTCTAATGGCTGAGGTCTAAGCCCTTAATAATAGGGGTTTATTAAGGAAACACTGACAGAGCCTGAACTGCAGTGGCTTGAATGGCCCAGCTGAAATAATGAAATGCTTGTGGCAACCAGAAAATGATTGCTTGCTGGCATAATCCCAGGGTAGACTTCTGCCAAGAGCACACATTTTTTCCTTGCCAGTTTTTTTTCTTCAAATAGGGAATACAGTACTGAATTTCTACACGTAATAGTGGAACAGCAGAACAGGAGGATGTGACAGCTCCAGAGCAGAGTGAAAGAATTACAGATTGAGGACTATAGGCCAGGTTTCCAGCAGGTAGAAATCTGTGTATCTCTATTGTCAGTAGAACTTCATCAACTGAGGCTTCGAGGCTTAATCTTTTAATTTGGGAATACAACCCAAAACACCTGAGAATGTTAAGAGCTTGTAGATCTAAAGCTTCTGTGCCTCTAAATTGTTCTCACTAGAACGTACAGGTTTCTCTAAAACTGCTTTTTGTCAATGGAGTATCTTTAGATGGAGGATACTCATAAGCATGCCCTCCAGCCAGAGCATGCTTGATTCTAACAACAGGTGGAAATGGTGCAATTTACAGAAACGGTTCTGGTTTTGTAACACCATGGAAAGACTAGCTCAACAGTTTAAGTGCCCTGTGGAGAGCAAGAATATTTGTGACTCAGCTCTAGTCTCCTGGGATGGCAGGAACTGGAAGTGCTGTGGAGGTAGGATTTTTTTTCTAAGGCTGAGGACAAAGGTGTCTAAGTGGAATAGTCCAAATAACTTATTTGAAAAATATTCTAACTTCACAATTAAAAAAAATAATCTAATGAATGTTAATTTTTAATTGTCCATACTGGACTTCTAAGGTCTTTTTACACCTACTGCCATTCCAGCTGAACACTTCCAGCCACTGCTCTTGGTCATGATTTCTTCAGTTTTGTCTTCCAAGATGTTAAAGCAATTTACTAGACATCTTAATATTTGAGTGCCAAGCTTTTGAGCAGTCTGATTTTGAGGAAGTGCTAGGTACTTGTATGGAAATTCATGCTTTTTTAAAGGGGTTTCAAATTGGGCCTCCAAAAGAACAACACTTGCATTGTTTTGCCTCAACTTTTTAGCTTGGCATTTTATATGGAAGTGTCTTTCAGCAAATGCAAACTGGCCTGTGTTGGTTAATATTTCTCATATGCTTTTGGTAAATATTGAAAGCTGTGTTCACTGTTGAAAAATCAACATGAAACATCAGTTAAAATCTTGGCTTTGTTAAGGTCAATGGGATTTTTGCTATTGGATTCAGGATGGATTCAGGATCTAGCCCTGCTGCATATAAAAATCTTTTTATAAATATAAAAAAATTATAAATATTAAAATATAAAAATCTTTTAAAATATATTAAACTTATGAAAAATTCACAAAACCCCTGGAAATGACAATATATAAACAAATTCCACAGCATTCTAACAATTGTTACAAAATTTTGGTCTGCCCTAAATTTAACAAATATGTCAGCTTTTACATTACAAAATTTGCATTGCTCTTTGTTAGCTGTTGATGTTTATTGCCCTTTGTTCCAAAATGAGATAGCTTGAGATGTGTCCCTTGTTGAAGACACCTGGCTCACAAAGAGTATTCACATTTTCTTTGGATGTTCTGGTGAGTCTTCATTGTGCTGTGAGAGAGAGAGAATGAATGAGTGAATGTGTGTTTAATTATGAAGCTGTTTAGGCATCAAGGGAGAACTCTGACCTCAGGTAGTCATAAGGTGCAGATTGACTCATTAAGAGATTTCATCCAAAAATAATGTCTATTTATACAAGGATCAAGGAACTCAAAAGGGTGGGGAGAAATCTTCTGGGGTTAGAGAAGATGAGTTTTTTATTACATTTGGAAAGATAATTAGAAGAGCAGTAAGAGATGGTGAACATCAAACTCCAGAGTTTATTTGAGCTAGTGAGGGATGTGGATTTTTTTCTCTCTCTTTCTTTCAATTTCTTCCAACAGTATTTCAGCAGACGGGACAATAAGAGAAAAAAGAGTGGATGATGAAAATACAAACACTTATTCTTAAGAGTTTGTGGATAAATGAAACGGACACAAGGAAATGGCAGATTTGCTAAACAGTGGTGTGGCTTAAGGGAAGCCATTAGGCAGTTTCTTCTAGTGTGGCACTTCTATACCAGACACACACGTGACTTGGTTACAGGGCCAATGTGGCACGTGCATTTATTGCTCTAGCTACAGGAATTTCAATGACATTCTCCAGCAGGATGTCTAGTGATCAGTGATATTACTTCTGGAACTGAGAAAGTCTGTATGATTTTATGGAGTTCAACAATATAGAACAATAGATTTAAGTCAAAAGGGCTAATGTGGTCGTCAAATGTGACTTCCAGAATAAAATGTGCCATAGATTTTTCACTTATTGATGCAACAGTTCTGAAATTAGGGGTCTTGAGGTCAACTGGTGTCACAACAGTCATAAATGGGGTTAAAAGCTGGACAGCACTTTAATTTATACTGTTATCTGGGGTCACAAGCCTGCCAAAAGTGTTTTCCAATTGGAGGTGGTGCCACCACTACAAACAGTTTGGGAACTATGACACCAATGCTTGCAGAAAGCCCACATGACTGTTACATGCTTTGACATTTTCCTCCCTGGAGGGAGGTGCAAAGTTTAGGAAAAGTGAGATGAATACTAGGAATAGAAATGATAGATCTAAAGCTAATTGTTAAGATGGCTTTCCTCCTGGTAGATCACTATTTAAAAATGGAACTTCCTGTATAGAATAGTTTCTAAACTAGTGAAGGACTAGTATTTAAGAGGTCTGGTTTTACTTCCTGACTGCTATGTACTTCTAGTGTGATCTTGGGCAATTTGCTTATTATGTAGTGCCTCAGTTTTCCAGCTGTTAACCAGGGAAAATAATACTTCTAACTCTTCACTTTATAATATAAGCTCTTTAGGATAAGGACCATCTGTTCTCTTCTCTGTGCTGTTTCACACAGGGTGGCTGTGATCTTACTTAGAGTACTACTTTAATATGAATAGTTACATATAATAAATAAAACAAGAAGCAATCTTGGGTAATGACAACACAGATGTCTTTCCAGCTAGATCTATAGATGGTCCAGAAACGTTCTGGAGTCCCCTGCATTCTGCCCTAGAGCTGGCAGCGTGATTTTGAGCTCTGGCAGCAAAGAGTATTGGTGTAGACTTAGAAGCAATAAGACACACATGCCAGAGTATGGTTAAAGTGGTGGGTGAAATTTAATAAAACTAACTGATGAAGGACCTCTTCCTTTACTACCTGGCAGGGTACTACCTCCAGAGCTGAATTTGACTGAGTACTAGTGAGTGTAGATTTGACAAACCTGATGATGGGCAATGCCCAAGTTACAGCCCCAGGTTAGTCTGGGAACCATGGCTGGAAGCTAGAGCCCATTCCTCTTAATTATACTAGGCAGAGATGAGCAGACAGAAGCCTCAAGCTGCTGATTGGGTTACAGGGATCTCATATTGGACTTGTCACATGAAAACCTGCCACAGAGGATTGTTGGCGCTGGGTTTATGACCCAGATGCTTTGTTCCGGGGGGACCCAAAACCCCCAGATGGACTACTACCTTTCCATTTGATAATAGGTAAATTTATTGATACACAGCAATAACAGAAAAGAATAATACAAGCAATTTTATAGCTACCAACCCTATGGCTGTAATCAGAGTCAAGTTACATCTGGCCAGGACACGAGGTTCACTCTGAGGTTCTCTCTTGAATGTCTGATGTCAGCAGCCTGGAGGTGAGAGGCCGAGGCCCATCCCTCAGTGGAGTAGATGACACAGGCTGGTGGTATGCCCTCTGTCCATGTGCCTCAGGTTCCTCTCTTGGGGACCTCTCTTAGGGACCCTTTGCAGGGACAGAGGATCCTTTGTTGCTCTAAAGTCTCTGCTTTTATATTATTTTCCTCTCCTGATGTCTTTTAATCTGTGGCTATTGCCCATTGGTCTTTCTGTGGTCATCATACTGTCCATGTTCTTTCCTGTCAGCATATTCCTTTGTTTCAGAAGCCCATCACAGATATATATCCTAATTTGGGCTTTCTGGGTCTTTTGCTAATTTGGTCTGCTCCCCCAAAACTGGAACTCTTGGCCAGTTTGTAGATGGCCACCAGATCCCCTCTCAGCCTTCTCTTGTGGAGGCTGAACAGGTTCAGGTCCCGTAGTCTTTGCTCATAGGGCCTGCCTTTTTGCCCCCTGATCATGCGAGTGGCCCTCCTCTGCACCCTCTCAATGCTGTCCACATCCCTCCTGAAGTGTGGCGCCCAGAACTGGATGCAGTACTCCAACTGCGGCCTGACCAGTGTCGCATAGAGGGGGAGGATCACCTCCTTGGACCTGCTCATGATGCATCTGTGGATGCATGACAAGGTGTGGTTAGCCTTCCTGACCATGTCCCCACATTGGTGGCCCGTGTTCCTCTTGGTTCCTCCTCCTTTTCTGCCTCTGTGCTGACTAGAAGGGAGTTCCCCAGCCTGTAGGTATGCTGCTGGGTCTTCCTCCCCAGGTGCAATACCTTGCACTTGTCAGTATTGAAACCCATCCTGTTCTCATTTGCCCACCCCTGTAACCTGTCTAGATCTAGTTGTAGCCTGTCCCTCTCCTCTAGCATGCCCACTTCTCCCCACATCTTAGTGTCATCCACGAATTTGAACAAGGTGCTTTTTACCCCCTCGTCCAAGTCACTGATGAAAATGTTGAACAGCGCGGGCCCGAGGACCAAGCCCTGGGGGACCCCACTGCCCACATCCCTCCAGGCTGAAAAAGACCTGTCCACCACCACTCTCTGGGTGCAGCCCTCCAGCCAATTTGTGACCCATCTGACTGTGTAGGTATCAACGCCACAGTTGCCTAATTTTTTAATGAGAATGGCATGAGAGACAGTGTCGAAGGCCTTCCTAAAGTCTAGAAAGACTACGTCCACCGCGACACCTTTGTCCAAGGATTTTGTGACCTGGTCATAGAAGGCCACCAGGTTGGTCAGACAGGACCTGCCTCTAATGAACCCATGTTGGTTGCCCCTAAGCATGGATCTCCCCTGCTGGTCCCTCACAGATGTGCTTCTGGATAATTTTCTCAAAGAGCTTCCCCAGGACTGAGGTAAGACTAACGGGCCTGTAGTTTCCTGGGTCCTCCTTCCTCCCTTTTTTTGAAAATGGGGATCATATTGGCCCTTTTCCAGTCCTCCGGCACCTTGCCAGAGCACCATGAGTGCTGTGCCAGGGGTCCTGCAATGACCTCTGCTAATTCCCTCAGCACTCTGGGGTGGAGATCATCAGGACCTGCTGATTTGAACACATCTAGTCTCACCAGAAGTTCCCTGACTTGGTCCTCACTGACCTTGGGCTTGGCAGTGCCTCCTCTGGGTCTGTTGGGGATCCTGGTGGGGGAGATGCCCCGGTCCCTGCTCAAAAAGATACAGGCAAAGAAATTGTTAAAGAGGTTAGCTTTGTCGTCTGGTGTGACCACCAGATTTCCCTCTCTCCCAACTTTAGCTGTACCATGCATGCATTTTGAGGTCTGACCTCACTGCCTGGTCAGCATGAGCAAAGATAAAACAAATGGAAATGTAATCAAGTCCTCCCCAGGGGTGGCCATGAAGCCCCGAAAACCTTCTTAGCTCTTGTCACCTCTGCTTTTTTGGGGTCATCTCCCCTTCAACTTTCCTGCCCTGCTTTGCTGTAATTATGTCTTTATAAGAAGGGAGGCTGACCCAGGTCTCCCCAAGCAAGATTTCCCACTTATGAATCCATGTGTCACCGCTTATTGCCTTAGGGGCTAATTATGTGGCCTCTTCATCTCCCCTTATCTCCCCTTATCTCCCAAGCCTGATCACTCACTAGCTCAGGCTTGCATCCTCTACCTCTCCTGGGCCCGGGTCTCTGTCTCCTTCCATCCACTCCCAAGCACTTTGCCCATCTCAGCTACTCTTGCATGTAACGCTGCATCCCTGACCCTGTTTCCACTTCTTGGAGGAACTCGGCCCCTGGCCCTGTCTCAACCCTTCTCTGGGCTCTGTGTCCCTGCCCCTCAGTCTCCGGCTGTGGCACTTCTCAGCCTTTAACCCCTCTCTCTGGGCCATGGGCCTGCTCCTAGGTTAGTTGAGATCCTTGGGCTCTGTGGCCCTAGCAGTCGCTGGCTATGGCCCCTCCTTAACCTTTGGCCCACTATTCCTGGGCCCTAGCCTTACTTCTAGGCCAGTTGAGACCTCCTTGGCTATGGGCTCCCTGGCCCTGCTTGTTCTTACCCCTTGGAGGCTATGGGTCCCTGGCCTGGGTTCTTGCCCCCCACAGGCTACGAGTCTTGCTTACCCCAGCTCAGGTGTTAATTGTGTTAAACAGGAGCCTTGCTGCAGCTCTGCTGCTCAGGAGCTCTTCTCTCCACAGCTCTCAGGGCTATGACTGCCTGCTCAGCTTAAGCCCTGGGCTTATATCCTCCTAGCCCAGCCCCTTTACGTAATGTGGCTCCTAACTGCCCCCTGCCACATCTGAAGGCTGCTTATCATACAGTTTGCCTTCTCTTAAAGTAGCAGGAGCACCAAGCCCCCTGCTACAGGAGATCGAATAGAATTTTGTTGGACCCTGTCATGGAACAACTTCTAATGTAATGTAAGAGATCCATCAATTAGCTATGGGTAAATGGTAGAAAGTCCCTCAGTTCCTTGTTGCTGCTACTTCTCAAGGATCTCTTAATGAACCACATGTGTGGGAAGTCCTTAGCTGTTCATCACATGTTTTTGCCATCACTTGGTACCTATGGTCCATTAGCATCATGGCAGACAGAACATGTATTGTAGTGTGACTTTGTTGTCTGATTGGCAAGTGGGGACAGAGCCTCTTACACAAGTTCTGTCCCTTGTTCACTAATTCCTCTTACAGAAAAATGATTTAAAAACAAAACTGAGCAACATTACAGTCCCATAGAAAGCAGGATCATTTGCACACTACTTTTATTTGTGGTTGAATTAATTTTTTTTCTCTTTCATTTCTACATAGGTCATGCCAGTGCCCTGAGATATTTTATTTGAAGCATGGAGGCAATTTCCAGGAAAAAAAATAGGCAGGGCTGACATGCCTTCACAAAGATTAATAGAGGGCATAGGTGAAAGTTCACATGGTTTCAGCTTAAATAGCTTTCTGACTACACTGAATATTCTGGAGAGCCAAGTGAGGGGGTGGGAACGAAGGAGCTTGGGAGATTTAATGAGTAAGACAAGATAAGAAAAGGGCTATATTTTTTAGCACCATGAAGTATTTCTCAGACTCTAAGGAAAAGAATATCTGGAACTGACAGGCAGTTCAAATATAGCAAATTCAAGTAGTTAATAGATATTGAAGTATAAGAGGGGAGACAGGCTAACAAAATGGCAGGAACTTATATATATAACTTCGCTGAGATGACCTGACAGTGTTGTGGGACTAGTAACGTATGGCAGAGTATTACCTTGATCCTACAGTTGTCTGTGGGCAATCAGACACCTGTGCCCTAGCCATGGGTCCCTGATAGGTACAGAGATTCATGGACACCTATGCACGTGCCCGACGCCTGCTCTAGTGTGTTCTAATTAACACCCTCCTGCAGTCTCTGTGTCACCCATATTCAGCATCTCTGTGCTTCAAAATGGCAGTGGAGGTACTTTAATTAAAGTTTGTTAAACAAGCTTTAGTTAAGGCACCTGCAGTGCCATTTTGAAGCACAGGATGCTGAATACACAAGACGCTGTGGGCGCTTTAATTAGAGTGGCTCCTGAGAGCTGTTCCAATTAAAGTGCCGCCCCCCCCCACCAAGCACATATAAAGACACCCCTTGTGAACAAAGTAAACGGCAGGATTGGGGCCCCATTTACTTCAATGTTAATCATTTAAATTCAGCTCAGGAGAGCATCTCTTAAAAATGACTACCAGTGGGTAGCTGCTCAGTGGTTAGTGTGGAACACTGCTATAGCTAACAGTCATACTTACCACTTAAATATTGCTTTTCATCACTAGATCTCACAGCACTTTACCAAGGAGACAAGTATCATTATTCCCCCCCATTTCAGAAATGGAGGAACTGAAGCATGAAATGGTGCAGTAAGTTGCCCAATGTCACCCAGTTAAGAGAGATTCCCTTTGGTGCGGAAAGCGAGCAGAAATGATGCTGAATGAGAATGAGGCATCTGGTCCTACAGGGCAACAGTTTATGTTACAAAAAATGTTCTGTCAGAGAGGGCTGCTTAAATCAGTGTCAGTGCATCATAATGAAGCAATTGTTCTTGGGACTGTTTATACAATATAGAAATACGCTATTTTTTGACAGTATCAGCAGTTGGAAGTTATAACAACCACTCTAAGATCATCTAACTGATTTAGTAGTAGGGCTAGTTAAAGTGAATTGGAATAAAAAGGGGAGTTGTCCCTGCATCAGCAAAGAAGAAGGGGATCTCTGCTTCTCTACTTTCAGTAGAGCAACGGAGCTATAGTCCCCCCTACATTTGTACCTGCATTTGATCCTAAATTCAACTCTGGAAGAATAAAGCAGAATTCCTGCTGAAGCCAATGCCAAGACTTAATTTATCTCCCAGTTATTACAGTGCTTATTAATGATTTGTATCACTCTGGGTCTGGCTTTGGGATCTGGGTACTGTTGTGACACGACTTGTATGAGCATGAAGTAAAAAAAAGCATCCATGCCCTAACAATCTCAGCTAATCTTGAGAAAGAGCAGGCAGATGAAACAAATGGATCAACCTGGAAGAGGAGGAATAGGCAATAAACATAATGCGAATATATTCTCTTGTATAATAGTTGTGTAGGTATAGCTCGTTATCTGCCTAGCCATCACCACCAAGCTGAGCTCTTGGTGTCTCAGCAAAAGTGAGTATATAGTAGGAATTTGAAAGAGGTAAGGGAAATTTAGCAGTTCTAGGGTAGGGAACCTATCTCATTCCTAAGAAGTAGCATGAAAGTGCTTTTCTGGCAAATGGGCTATCAGGGAGGGTGGTAGTGATTATAGCTGAGGTACAGTTGAAGTGAATTTGACTTAGTGGTTCTGACTGGCAGTCATATGTGGAGAGTTAAAGAGCAGGTCTTCTGTGTTCTTGTGACTGAATTTCCTGGTTTTGTGGAAACTGAGAAGTCAGAACTATTACTACTTGCTTGCATTAACACCCTTACAAATAAAACTCCCCCACGCCCCAACATGGATTATTAAATATTTATATTTACCACAACTGTGATCATTTTGGTCAGGGTGAGAAACAGGAGCAAACTTCCTGTAAAAGGATTAAAGAGGCTATTAAACCAAGAAGCCAGAAACACAATAGAGTGAACTGAAATGCAGCATTGGTTATGGAGAACCCCAGCTGGGCTTGTAGAAGGAGAAGGCTAATATAAGGTGACAGGTGCAGAGGTCAGCATTAGTCATCACTTGATAGCCACCAAGAAGACTCACTCCAACCATCACCAATGGAGTAGGTAGAGATGGGAGTGTGTGTGGGTGCGTGAGCACATCTGTGCAAGAGAAGAGAATTGATCAAAGGGGATCACACAATATATCCTCCAACGGGATTTTGAAAGCCAGTGATAGAAATCTGGATATCTATACAATGACACTGGATCTACAGAACAATATTTGCCTCTGATCTTGTTCTGTGGTTACTACAGACTGGAGGAAAAGTTTGCTACTCTTAAAGCGACAGAACAAAATCTTTAATCTTCTGGCTAAGGTTCTTTCACATTTTCCTCCCAAATACTTCTAATCAGGAAAATTAACAAATGATATTTTAATTCTGACAGGGGCATATGTGTTTTCTTGGTAAAGTATTTTTTAAACTCAGCTCTTGTTTATTGAGGGGTGTATTTTTGTGATACGGTTGAGAAGAACAGTTGGGTGGACAAATGAGTAAGTGATAGCACTGTCTGGAATCAAGCACTGTGTAGGTAAGTATTGCAGAAAACTTTCTTTTGTATGCAGGTGGGCCAGTGCAGTACTAAAGTACTTCTGCCAGTGCAGATCCTACCTTCCCACTGAACCTCTTTCACTAAGGAGGCCTGATTTGCCAGTGGCATGTATTCAAAACTTCATGAAAATGAAACTCCTTTACAATCTCTCGTTGGATACTGAGAAACCCAAAACCTTTCTATGTTTTTGGAACCTTTAACCTGCATCTGTCTATTTAGATGTACAGTTAAATGGTTTCTTAACTATTGTTGAGTCCATAGCATCCTGTTCTGCACTTTGGAAAGAGAAGGGTGGGTGAGAGAGAGACAGTGAGGACATGTATATATAAGGGAGAAGTGCAGAGTAGTTAGGTAAATGCTCAGAATAAAAATATATCACTGCAGAGATGAAGTTCTCTTTCTGGTAGAGGAGTATGGGCATAGGCTACATTTCTCAAGATGTGCTCAAGGCCTCACACCGTTCAAAATAAAACATTTTAACTAAGATTTTGCCCTAGCGGTAAACTGCAATATATATCCAGTCAAAAAGGAGGCCCCAGAAAGTGAGCCCACATGCAGCTTCGTCAGCTGGCATTGCATCATGGAACATATTTTTAAGGGAGTCTGGCTAATATAAAACAAAAGGGGATGTATGACAACATGCATAATGCATTACTACTCCTGATAGGGAGATACTGGTCAATGTTTTGTTGAAATGTTTTGTTTTGCATCAGTTAGACCTTATCAAAACAACCTATATTGAAAGGGGTTTTTTCTTTTCTTTTTGTTGTTGTTGTTGAATGTTGTTGAAGCTGACACAAAACACTTTGCTTCTTAAAAAAACACCAAAAAACCAAAATCCAGTGTGTTTCAATGGAAAACTGTTCTGTTAAATATTTTGACCAGCTGTAGTTCTGAGTTTTATGTCAACCTAAATTATGCTATGCATTTAATGGCAGAATATCAGCACCCTTGGTTCTCTCTTATCAACTCAAACTATTAATTATGTCCAGGGAACTAGAACTATTAAAATATCTACAGCATGTATGCCTGCCTCAGCTTGATGCTGAAGACAAACATGCAATCAGTTATGCAAATATCATAGGCGAGAAGAACTGTTATCCACAACTAAACTAATTACTCTGGTTTATTTACATGATTGAAGCCAGATTGGGCATGTTAATTGGGAATTGTTTAAGGAAATTTTCTCTTTTTTTTTTTTCATTTGAATAATTTTTAATATGCTCCCCTTTTCACATAGCTCTCCATTTCCTTGCTCAATTTTATATCCAACTTGCTGGCTTCAGGGCTCTGGTTTGTGGTCTTTGTTGATGACCACGTTATGAAATAAATATGATTTTTGATTGTAAGTGTGCTGTTTTAGCTGCACCTTGTGACTTTTAAGCCGAAGTATTTGACTCAGCCCAGGTGTTAAGGCATCTGCCTCACACCACCTCCACTAAAGCTGCAGAGACATCTCTGCTGCCAGCTCTGAGCAGAAGTAGATCCTTGCCAGATGCTGTTGTTCAGCACCTCCCCTTGACAACCAATGGCTGTCTGCCACATCACAGGAGAGGGAAGAGAAACTATCTTGCCCTGTAAATGAGAACAGCATCTTCTGACAGAAGTAATGGGGCCCCTTTGTTCCATTTTGAGCTAAGCAACATACCTCCATGCTTCCCAAGGTTTCTCCTTCAGTTCTTTCATATCTCGTATGGCCTTTAAGAGCTCTTGTGTCCATCTATTTGTCTCTGTCTTTTCAGAGTAAACTACCCCTCCACAAGATATCCTTACTTTTACTTAGCCCAAGCTGACTTTGTCTGACACAAAGCTGAAAATTCTCCCTCCAAGTAACCCGATTCTTTGACGTGGAGCACTGCAGGGAATTAGATTCCTCTGAAGTGCTCTAGGCTGTGCCCCGCACAGGGGGAAAGAGTGATATGGTGAAGAAAGTGATGGAAGACTGGGCTGGGGACTATTGCAAGATGATAAAGGAGGTGAGTTAGACTGAACTGCACCCAGAAGGTCCTTTAGGAACTGCTGACATGGCAGAATTTCTGCCTGGGAGGTTCTCTTTCTAGTATCTGTCATAGAAGTAAGCTCATGAGATTAGATCTATTGTCTCATTGCCTCCAACTTTTTTATTTTCCTTTTATTTTTCTCTATCCACCAGAGAGAAAATCGATAATGAAATGACCCGTTAGATTGCAGTAATTCCTGTACCTCATCTTCTTTGGGAGAAGCCACTTACTATAGTGCACTTCACCGTAGCTGCATTTCATCTTGCTGTCCATTTCATATTTTCCCTGTGTTCTCTATTTTACTTTCATTAACTGTTTCTCCCTCTTCTCATTTTTATTTAATTTCTTCTTCATTTTAGCAGTGCTGTGATTTTTTTCCTCTTATGTTCTTTCTTTATAAATCTCAGTCCAACTCACGAGTTAAACTGTTCTATCTACCCTCTCTTTTATCTATTTCTCTCGTGCGTTCATTGCTGTTTTTTTCCTTCTTAAAACTGCCCTTTTCCAAAGTCTTTCAGTTCCTTCCCTTTTATTTTCAACTTTCCCTTTTTGCCTGTGGCTTGTGCATGTCATTGGTAGTCATTTAGGTGGTGCTGAAACTGCCATTGTATCAACACTTGCATCAACTTTGTAAGAGCTTTACTGTTTGGCCACTTAACCCTATTTCCTCAAGTTTGTAGAAATTAAAAGGTAATAAGAGACTTATGAAAAAAATCAAAAATATTAAAGTTGTTCCCTATTGCAAGACTTGAAGCAGACTAATTTTTAAATTTCATTTAATTTTGAATTGATACCATTTTTGACAATATTTTTAATCCAAGATTTTATTGGAAACATTTTTAGAATGGTGTGAAGTGAAAAAGACAAAAGATTTGCAAAATGGGAAGTTTTTGAAAAATGAAGCAATTATAAATGAAATGTACTATTTAAAAAAACCCCTCTATGTCCCTTTATTTGCTTGTTTATTTTTTTGGAAAATAAATGAAATATTTACAAGGAAAACTGCAGGAATTAGCCCATGTGCTTTTGACTTCAATGATTGCTGTCTGTTCTGTGTTTTCCTACCTTCCTGAGAAACTTTTGTGCCAAAGTGTAGCACAATGTCTGCAATCTGCTGGTAGCCCCTGCCCTTGCCAGTCTATGGAATACAAAGGCATTTCTGTAAATTTGTAGCTGAAATTGTTGACATTTGTGAGACGCAATGAAAAGCATTCTGCATTGTAACATATAGCTTTGTTTGTTGCATTTCAGTAGAAAAGCACCTCAGGTATGCCTGGGTGGATTTAGGATTTTGAAAACGGGGTGCGGATGGTGAGCTACATCATCACATATAACACAACACACTTTTTCTCCAGGTAAAAAGAAAGTAGAAACTTTACTAATATGCTAGGGGCCTAAGGCTGTATTATTCAGTTTAAGATTGATGCAAAAATAAATATAACTTTATTGGACTGAGTTAAAAAGAGTCTGTGAGGCTGTGGAATAGGAGCTACATTATCAGGGTGGGATAGCTAGCTAACAGACAGCAGAATTACACAAAAAAGCTTTGCTTGAGTAGTGGAACATCAAGACTATTAAAAAAAAGAGAGAATCATTAATACCTGTGGAATTAAGAGTTTAGGCAGAATCAGGCAGATTTTAATGAGTCATGAAATCAATTGACTCCCTCACTGCTGCCTGAATAGAAATAGTGCTGCTATGGCCAGGCAGTTGGTTCTAAACTTCGGGTAGAACAGGAATCAATGGAGGGAGGGGGTGTACAACTGTACCAGTGCAACCCACCTTCCCTTGCATGTGGATCCACCCCTGCAGTTACCAGATGACCTGATTTTGCTATAGAGAGAGGCATACACTATGGCTCAGGCATTGCTTTAGACAGCTTGGTAAACCTATAGTGCTGCTACAGTTTTTCTGTTGGCAGATTTTTGGTGTCAGCTGTAAATTCTGGATCAAGTCTCCATAGGATTCAGCTCACAGAAGTTTGGAAGCATTTCATACTCCAAACATATGCATTTTACCCTGACTTGGTACTTGGAAAAATAAGATTTGCATTTGGACCTGCTTAGTACTCAATATGATAGAACTGTTTTATAGCATTTTTGTGTACATTATATTCCAAATTTTTCAGACACTTGCTCCAATCTCCAGATGCAACTGAGGAACACTTGGTCCCACTTTGACGGGGAGTTAAAAGCTATTCAGAAAGTAGCTTTAAGTCATTTCAAAGCTTCCACATTCTGGTTTTACTTTGTCCCAATTAAGCCCCCCAGGTATAATCTTGCACCAGTTGTTAATACCCAGCAGAGCCATTGTGGCAACTGGTGATCACTGAACTGGATTCAGGCGTACCTGATTGGTCATCCTAAGTGGCATATTCATCTCTGTGCTACTTAAGGACGCACCAGTGCTGAGATGATTCCCATGATCACCTATTAGAGCAGTTAGGCCTTTTCTGCCAGATATAGTTAATATTAGAGAGTGGAAATAAGTTGATTCGCAAGACTGAAAACATCCTTGAAGTGAAATTTTGAGATGGGATGAAAATTCACTGAGGTGAGGTGATACATGAGAGGGAGCCTGTTTCAGAGGACAGGAAGTACAAAGGAGAAGGCTACCACATGAACAGCGGTGAGACTGTCAGGTAGGATGGTGTGCAAGGGGATAGAGTATAAGATGGTGTCTAGTTATGATGAACCAGATCAGAATACAACCTGGCTAGAAAGGCAGGTGTTTTACCTCTAGAAACTCTGCGACACGCAGAACGGAGACATTTTAGAAAACACCCTTGTCCTGGGTAGGAGTTTTCTTCTGCATGCGCATGTCCAGATGAGCAGGAATGTGCAGTATGTGGTGCCTCAGACCTGTCTGCGACTGTGCAGGCCACACATGCAGGTGTTTAGCAGTGTGGCATTTTTTTGACACCAGGAAATCCTGGTGTCAAAAAAACTCGCATCTAAAAAAAGTGGGGTGGCGGCAGCACGTGCCACTCAAAACCGGAGCCTGGCCAGCTGGAGACATGCTTAGGCTGCTGGGCAGGCTCCCTGCTGCCAGGTAGCCTCAGCTGCAGCCCCCAAAGGCCCTCAGGACCTCAGGTAAGGCTGCTGTGGACAGCCTCCCTTATCCCACCTGGGGTAACGTGCTGTGTGCCAGAGCACACAAGCATGGGCATTCCCGGGGGACGAGTAGCAGCAGCACATGTTATGTCGCTGCTGTTTGTCCCTGAGAAAATGCATGTTCCTGCTCGTGGAGATGCGCCCCATGAGTCCAGAGGCCCCCTGACAACCCTGAAGGTACTTCTGATGATAGGAACTTGAATTTTCTATTGAGGTAAACTAAGCACATGTTAATCCCAGATCTTATAGTTAGGGACCTACTTAACTTGCGATGAGACAAAGTAATTTTCTTGGCTTTATCTCCGCATAAAGAGCCCATTTCATGGGCATTTTGTGGTGGCCCCACCCTTGTCTGTTTCCCCCTTTGTGCTGCCCCGCCAGCTGGTGCCTTCCTCCTCTGGGTGGGATGTGAGGCCCACCAGGGAGGAGAAGACTTAATAAAAACTTATTTTTATTTTATTTTTCATGGATTTTGCGGGCAACCCCATCCCAGATTTCACAGTTTTTGTGAAATCCACAAAACAATGATTTAGATAGGTCCCTACTTATAGTCTCCAAATTAACATAATTTAAACAGGTAACTATTCAAATGTTTCATCTAGCTTCACTGGCAGTAGTAAACCTTGATGTTTTATAGTTTCTGATGTTGGGATTTCCCTTTTGTTGTCCATGTCAGTAGCAGTTACGGAGTTTTTTCCCCAAGAAGGTATCAGCAGGGGACACTCTAAAGTGCCAAATAAAATTTCAGATTTCCTTTAGCATCTTTGTATTATAAACTCAGTTGCATTTTATTTCTGTCTTTGCGGCTGGAACTTTTCAAATTCACAGGTAGCAAATGCCTAAATTGCAACAGCACAAAGTAGAGGCAGGCCAGATAAAATATCTCTTGCCCAGGAAATTTTCATGGAAGCTTTGTATTTGAAAGATCAGACCTACAAACAGGGTCTAGGTGCTCTACGGTGCTTCATTTTCCAGGCCAGCAACTGTCATTTAATCTCTGAGCAAATGTGTTTTTACTTCTCATGTATTTGAATTTTGGGGCCTATGCTCAGATCTTGGGTTCATCAGTTAGATACATCACTGAGCATGCCTAGTGATAGTCACTACCTGAGGGTGTAGATCTTCTCTGATTGTTCTAACGTGTTTAAAATGTTGTATGTTCACCAAGAATCTTAGCACATTTGAGAGGAAGGGAAATTCATTTGAGAGGAAGGGAAAGTGTCTGAAGAGGGCACTCTAATGATGTAAGGTCAGTGATGACTCAGCTGATTTTATTTTTTGCCTATATAACATGTTTCTAAAGGAGCACTTTGCAAATGTCTATTAAACTTAACACCAGCTTTAATCCTGGTTATATAGATAAGTAACATTGCCCACTTCCTACCAATGAGTAAACTGAGACGTGGTATGTGATTTGCTCAGTCTTGCATGATGAGTCACAGACAGATCTGAAAATAGAAGGCAGGTATTTTGACTTCCAGTGCCATACTTTAATCAGTAGACTGCAGTCTCTCCCAAGTTTCTGCCAAGTGCGCAGTAATGGTACAATAACTATCCTATCTATGGCAGAACAAAAGTGCAGCATCAGGATTGCTGTGGATTAGGATGAAAATGATCAATGAGTTACTTCATTGGGAAAGAAGTTTTTAAACCCGGATCTTCTATAATTGCTCTGCCAAGGCAAATCTTATGTGCTCTCTGTTTTTGTTCCTATTGTCTGATCTCACCGCATTTCCATAACAATCCCATTAGATCGTGCTATGTGCTTTTACTTTGTTTAATTAGGGTTCCTTTCCCAGGCAGTCTGACCCTGAAAGCCTGATCATACTTCTTTTTCTCTATTTCCCAGAATGCAGCAGCAACAACAACAACGTCGAATGGTCACAGCTGCCTTCTTGGCATTCATTTTTGTTTTAGTAGCCGTGAGTACTACTGAGGCTGGCAAAAAAGAGAAACCAGGTAAGATCTGAAATCTTTAGGTGTATGAGTCTCTTTTACTATCAGTGGATGTTTAAGTACCCCAGAAGGCGCTTAGTATTTAAATACCTCTGTAGATCTGGCCTTAGGTGTGTTTGATATTGTATTCATCAGCATTCTGCACTGTAATTTACCTGTGGGATGGTTGGGTTTCCTCCCTGCTGCCCTCAATTAATTGGAAGAAAAGTAATGCATGAAATGAAGAGGGAGTCACCACGAACACCAGCTGCTTTTTCTGTTCACTGGACAGATGTGACATTCCTCTGGGCCTTGTAAGTCCAACTCAGGCTGAGTGCTGACGCAAAACCCATGTGAGAGGTACATCTATGACAGTGAAGGGCATAAAAATATTTGTACTGGTTATTACTAGGACAATTTCCTGCGTTATTAATTTCTTACATATAAAGATAGAGAAGGAGAATCTAAAATGGATTCAGCACTCACTTGGAAATGATTTTTTAATATGCCACCCGCTTTATCTTGACATTTTCCCTGCTTCAAAACTTGCACCATTCAGCCCCTGAGGACATCCAGTGTGCAAACCTGTACACTGACACAACTGATAGCTTGTGCTTAAGAAGGAGTCATAAGGCATTAATACAAGGGAGTAATAGACATCACAATTACACTGGTATAAGCATATGGGTGGCTAAGAAAAGCATGGCAAGGAATTCTGAGGATCAAGACTTACGGTGTATTTCAGGTGCATATGTGAAAATACAGGATTTGGAAATCAGGTATTCAGGTTGAATGTGAGATAGTGAGATGCATTAGTGCTCTATGAGAAGGAGGCACACACTGGAGCAATAGTAGTATTGCAGATGCACAACTATGTAAGGGCCAAGGGCTAAAATCAACAGCAGGCATTACTGCAGGAAAAGACTGAGGAGAAAGAACAGAACTGTAAGTGGTCTGGACCTTGAAGTAGGACTGGAATCATTGGGATGTTGCCAGTCAGATACAGTGTGCAAGTGGTGTGTGGCTCCCAGGATAGGAAAGCCAAACATAGTGGGCTCCTATAGACGAGCAGTGAGGCTGCTCTAACATGCTGTAAATCCAACACATTGGAGCAGACTCGATTAATCTACTGGAACGCAGAAATTAACATGCTCCATCAGCCTCCAGCATCACATGTATCAGCGTCCCCGTGCTGAAAAATGGTGACGGGGTGCTTTAAACTAAAGCTCCTTCAATGAGCTTTAGTTCAAAGCAGCCTGCCACCATTTTTCAGCGTGAGGATGCTGATACACGTGACACTTGGGCACTTTTAATTAGTGCGGTTTGCTAATTAAAGCACCTCCCCCCCCCCCCCAACTGCCTGGAGCATGTCTATAAACACCCAATGGCTTTAGAACAGGGGTGGGCAATTATTTTGGGCGGAGGGCCGCTTACTGAATTTTGGCAAACTGTCAAGGGCCACATGGGTAGCCCTGCCCCTTGACAGGTGCCTTGCCCCCTGGTTGCCATCTTATGACCAGAAGTCCCACCCCCAACCCCTAACCTTTGCCACCAGAAGTCCCTTCTCTTCCCCCAGAAGTACTCCTTTCAGCAAGGGGTTTTACCATCTTGGAACCAGAAAAATACCAAATTATATTCTAATAAGCAAATACAGCACTCATTAATTTGATTTCAGAAAATATTTTTATCCTGATTTACATGTGTTTGTGTAGTGTACACAGAGATGATTGCAAAATAGCTTAAAATTAAGTCTTGCTCTTGTATATTGTGGGGGGTGGGTATAGGTTTGTGGGGGGCTGTGGGTGTGTGGATATGTGGGGAGGGTGGGTATGGGGCTTGAGGGGCTGTGTGTGGGGGGAGTGTGAATAGGGTGTTAGAGGGGGTGTGAGTGTGGGGGTCTGTTTGTATGGCAATGTGAGAGGGATGTGGGTGCTAGGATTGCAGCTGGAATACTGCGGTATGGTGGGGTGTGCATGTGGGACTCAGCCTATGAACACACCCACACACACTGCCCCTGCCTACACACACACACACACTGCCCCATGCCTGCACATGCACACACATACTACCCCTGCCCGTACACACACACACACACACTCTGCCCCTGCCTGAGCGCGCGCGCGCACACACACACACACACACACACACACACGCACACACTCTGCCCCTGCCTGTGCATGCATGGGCGTGCACGCGCGCACGCACATACACACACACACACACACACACACTGCCCCTGCTTGCACACACACACTCTGCCCCGGGCCGTATTTTTCCCACCCCTGCTTTAGAATGAAGGTACTTTGAAGGCTGTGTACAACATACTATTTCCTAGTATATAATATCAAGACCTTTTCGATTCGTTATGAAATTAAGGGCAGTCATTAACTTTTTGACGTGGAAAATGGGGATTTATTGCACTGACATGTTAGTTTATATAAAGTAGATATACAGAAATTAGTTTCTGTGAAAGCTGCCAGCTTGACTGCCCTGGAGCCTGAGTTCACTGTTTATCACAAAACGGGTACAGCATGGCAAGAAGAATGCAGCTTTCCTCAAAGAACCTTGGCAATGAACTTACTTGACTTGCACCCCTCATTCCTTCTAATGGGAGAAGGGGACTTAGTCACTAGGGCTGTGTGAAGCCTCAGGTGGTGATTCAATTCGGAGGAGATTCGGCTCAATTCGGTGGCCAAATCTCTGAATCCGAATCGAATTGGGAGACCAATATAAAGGTATGTATCGATTTGAAGCCTCCTAATTGATTCACAAAAGATTTGGAGAAAGATTCGGCGATTCGGGTAGGTCCTGCTCGCTGCTGCAGGAAGCTGGACCCAAGCTCCATGCCAGTAAGTGGGGGGCTGGAGGAGGAGGGGGAGGACCATGGGGGGACCCCCACCAGGCCCCATCCCCTGCCTGCTCCTCCAGCCCCCCTGAGTGCCCCTTGAACCCGGCCTGCTCTCCCAGCCCCAGCATCCCAGTGCTTAAAAAAAACAAAACAACCCCCCCCACCCGAAATCACCAGCTGCTGCAGTGGCCTTCAGGGCTTCTGGGGGCTTGTGGCAGAGCCCCCCTACACAGCATAGGGCAGTGGGATGCAGTGGGGATCGCACCCTTGGCCTGGCAGCAGCCGGTGAGTGCAGGGCTTGTTTATTTTATTTTTTTAAAGAGCTGGGATGCTGGGGCTGGGCGGGGCAGCCATTGACGGGGCTGGGAGAGCAAGCAGGGGATAGGACCTGTTTGATTCGGAGATTTGGCTGATTCGGCGGTGGCCAAATCTCCAAATCAGATTCAGCTCAATTGATTCAGGACAGTGATTTGAATCACCAAAATCAAATAACTGTCCCCCGAATTGGCCGAATCTGAAGCAAATAATAGCTGCTTCACACAGGCCTATTAGTCAGTCATCTTCCCTCTTTGAAGTGCTACCAACAAAGATCTCTTTTATGTGTTGTGGAATTCCATAAGATATTGGACTAAGTCTTTAATTCATATAGCCCGCCTACAAACAGACAGCTAGTAGTGATGAATCCAGACATTACTTTAAATTGAAGCAGCCCTGAACTGGAAAACTTAGACATGGATGTCAAGCTCAGTGTTGATAACTCCTCTGATTTTTATCATGAGTTTCACAATATTTGGAATTTTTCTTAAATCCCTTGTGCCTGCCAACCTGAAAAACCAAAAGGCAATAAAAAAGGACTCTCTCGGTGTGTCTATGTGAGATGCTACTATGCAGTGATTACTGCACATTTATTTAATATTTTTATAAGCAAATACTAAATAAATGCACAGTAATTAGAGTTACTGTGCAGTAGCACAGTAAGTGATGCTACTGCACAGTAGCCTAATACTGCTGTGCAGTAGCGTTGCAGCATGGTTCTTGCCACGTGATGCTACTGCACAGTAGTATCGGGCTGTTGTGCAGTCAATATAGACATGCCCTGTATATAGTATTTAAAACAGTTCATGATATTTCAGGAGCCTGCTTCATGATTTTTATTTGAATGCCTTGAGATGGTCAGTAGTGCTAATTTCCCTTATCTGAATCACATGACTTGAAATGAAGTCCAGCTTCTTTGTGTGTTTCTGTGTACACTATAGAAAACCAGTGTTTTTAGAGATGTTTGGATTGGGTTCAGAGCATTTTAGAAGCAGGGCAGTCATCAGTGAGTGACCAAACTCAGATTTAAATTCAGTATATGAATGACTTTCCATGGCTACCTTGTTGGGTTTTTTTGCCTCCAAAGTTTGGGGACAGGGTGTCTTCAGACATGAGGTATAATGGTTGTATCCCACTACCAATCCCCCTGAGTCACTCAAATTCCTCTTGAAAAATCCCATTAAAGCACAAGCTTCTGACCACGTGGTGTATAATGTCTAATAAAAATGTTGATACTCCATCAGTTGCCAACAAGGAACAGAAGGCCATCCTTTGTGGGTGTACTTAGGCACAAAGTACATCCCCCAGTCCCAGATGGCTCCTAGACTGTTCTCTTTTTTGAAGAAAAAGGCAGCTTCAGATTGACAAAGGGTTGTGTACACTGCCTCTGTGCCAGGTCCAGGAATACTGCCTAAAGACACACCTCTTCTATTCCATTCTTCTGCCCGTGTGCCAGATCCTAAAACTAAGGCAGTGTCCAGCTTGGAGCAGACCTGAGCATGTGCCTTGGTGCCATGCTCTGTATCAGGTATGCATTTTTGGTACATGTTCTGGACTGCTTTAATGTGATTATGTTGCTTCGTTTCTAGGGTTTGGCATGTGCTGACTGGGAATGAGTGATTGGGGTGTGCTTCTCAGTGGTACAGAGGCAGTCTAGACATGTCCTTCATAGTATCATACCTGCTGGTTGTCTAGGTCTGGGTATTCTTCCTTGATTTGTGGTCAGAGCTATGTCAGCCTCATAGAAGGTTCATCCCCCAAGACTCTTCAGAGCTTTGTGAAGAGAGCTTCATGTTGAATCTCTTTAAGGCCATTATATTGCAAGTCTGATTTAACAGTTATGTCTGTTTTGTGCTGCTACACACAGAAAGGATCTTTTTAAATTTTGGTTGGGCACTGATCACTCTACCTATTTTGGTTTGTTTCTTTGGCTCCATCCAGAGAGGAAAGCTAAGAAGTCTGACTGTGGAGAGTGGCAGTGGAGCGCTTGTGTGCCTACCAGTGGAGACTGTGGCCTGGGGACTCGTGAGGGCACTCGTACTGGAGCTGAATGCAAACAGACTACGAAGACCCAAAAGTGTAAGATCCCCTGCAATTGGAAGAAGCAGTTTGGAGGTAAGTTTTACCATGTCCTGAGCAGTTCACTTCATTTCTAACTTGAGTAGGGTGAAGGGACCCTCTCATGTGAATTCAGCTTTGGCAGGGGGCCTGTGCAAATGCTTTTTTTTTCACCTGCAGTGCTTCACATTCATTACAATGAAAGCTGATTGAAAAAAAAAGAATGGAAACTTTCTTTTCCTTTGCAAAGATAAATGGCTCTCTTAAACCTGGAGATCTTACGGATTTTTTTGGGGGGGAGGGGGTGTTCCTGAGCAGTTCTAATTACCATAAAGGCAGGAAGTGCTGCATCAAGCTGTGCTCTGCAGGAGAAGGCAGATTTCATAAAGGGGGATTTCTTTCAATCCTGATTTATGATATCATAAAGCAGCATAATCAGGGCAAAGGGAATCTAGTGGGAAAAAGTTCACCAGGCAGCCTCATTCATGTCAGCCTAACAAGTCTAGAGCCTGTATCCATAATCTGCTTATTTGATGTTGCAGCTTCTTCACTGGGGCAGGGTGTAAAATTTGCAGCTTCTTCAGCTGGGAATGAATAGAGGCTATTGGACTAAGGCTGAAGATAAGCTAAGTTAACCAGGACTATCCCTGTAGACTCAACTATTCTTTATTATGCAGTTTATGTGATGTGACTTGACCATGGCATTACAATGAATTCCGCAGTGCCATAAGTGCAGAGGTTCTGGATATTTCAGGTCTAGTGCTACAGTTGGTGCATATAGTTTTTCTGGGCCTTGTTTTACAAACTCAAGAGGTATGTGTTGTTCCATTTCAGATAGACATATGAACATATGGGCTAAGTACAGACATTTGGGGAAGTTAAATTGGGTTCAAAATGGCCACCCAATTTAAACTTAGCTTGTCCTGGTGCCCACCTTACACTTACAGACCTGGCCTTAGTGACCAGCAATCAACCTAAACCTGTAACTATACAGAATTTACATGCACACAAACTGGTCAAAAATGCAGAACCCAGTTTAAGATAAACCTGGATATACATATCCTGATCCCCTTCCCCACCCGCAGGGCCCCCCTTTCCCACACCACCCCACTCATGGGTCAGGTTTGCCCTCCCCACCTCCACCTTCAGGTCATGTCTGCTCCCCCACCCCACCTGTGGGTTGCACCTGTCCCTGCACCCCTCATGGGTTGCATCTCCCCTCCAACCCTACCTGTGAATCGTACCTGCTTCCCCTACCCCACCTGCAGGTCATGCCTCCCCACCCATCACTCAGTGGACCTCGCATCTTGTCCAGCATGCTGGATCCCCAACTCCCTGGCTAGCCTCCCCATCCTGATTTACCTGCTGTCAGGCACCTTCCCCCTAATGACCCAGATGTCTGTACTTAACCCTGGGGACTGGTCAGATTTAGTTATAAATCATCACTAGTTCTCACTACTCTTATGGGGAGTTCAAAGCCCTTTTCTAAATTAGCTTGAAGTTCCTTGGGTGTCTGGTCACCTCCTTTGTAAATTAGGTCATTACACAATTATTCTGTAAAATACATCCCTTTAATATTTCCTGATCTCTCTTTTTTTTTTTTTTCAGTTGTTTGATTAAACTGCTGTAGGTATTGGTCATACCTATCAGAGGCTAGACATAGGTAACACTTTTTTCCTCTTGTTCAGTCATTCTTTGATGCCATATCTTCCTTCACTCTCTGCAGCAGAGTGTAAGTACCAGTTTCAGGCCTGGGGTGAATGCGACTTGAATACTGCTTTGAAGACTCGAACTGGGAACCTAAAGAGAGCTCTTCACAATGCTGAATGCCAGAAGACTGTTACAATCTCAAAGCCCTGTGGGAAACTTACCAAACCCAAGCCTCAAGGTAAAACCCATTTGCTGCAATTGGCACTGTCTATTTATATTCAGTTATTACTTATGTCCTAAGAGGTTTAATAGAAACTTACTTGTGGAGTCAGTGTCTCCATGCAGGCTCGAGACCTGCTAGACAGGAAGTAGGATAAAAATTAAGGGCCTCAGGCTGAGTCCTTTTCAACAGGTACTGCTAATAGGTTGTTAATGGTTTCATGGTGTCACAAAAATTTAAAAAGTTAGCTATAGTTCCCATGCCCAGAGAGCTGGAGCCAACCACATCATACCAAGAGAAAGCAACCAAGAGAACCCCCCGCTGATAGGAGCAAACCAGTAATAGTAAGCAACAATGATTGTAACAGTACAAATATTATTTATATCTCCATTTTTATTTACTTCTTAATAGTTACTTTTTAAAAAGGATCTTCTTTCCCTTAAGTAGGGATACTATAAGTAGTACTATGTTCTCAAGTAAAGCTTTAGGGAGAGATGACTTTTCCTGATATCCTGTGTCCAGAACAACACTGTAGAGTTCATTAATATTGTGGATGCTTTGGATCACCTACTCGAAAATTTAAGAGAACTGTTTGGGGAAAGGATGGTTGGGAAGAGGAAGGGACTCTGTATGTCATCTTTAACTGCAATTGACAATGCAATTCCCAATACACAGACAACCATATACCTAACCAATTCATCTCAGTTTCAAAATGTCACAGACTGTCTTGGTCAATACTGGACAAACTTCTTTTCTTTCTAACCAGTCAGGCTTTTTAATGAACTTCTCAGCAGCAGCAGCAGGTGCTGTGCACACAGGGTAATTTATAGTACCATTTGATGTACCACTGCATCTCAGACAACATGTTTTGTGTCCTTTGTATAGGTTGTAGGCTGTATGGCTCTTGATGTACCATGGCATCTTAGACAACATGCTTTCTGACCTTCATAAAGACGATAGGCAATATAGCTCCTGGATCAGATCCTGAAAACCAGCTGAGGCTAAGTACATACCAGGGCTGTCATTGTTTTCCTTGAATAAATGTAAAAAATATTATATACAATTAAAATGACAAGTTTCCCATGGACTGTGGTCAATAGTTCACTTATGGTCCATGGAATACTTGCAGTTGATTTTCTCCTTATGTATAAGGTGAGACATGCCTGCCTGGTTTTTACATAGTTTCATAGTTTGTAGGGTTGGAAGGGACCCGAGTAGATCATCAAGTCCGACCCCCTGCCATGGCAGGAAAAAGTACTGGGGTCAAACGACCCTGGCAAGGTGTTCGTCTAACCTCCTCTTAAAGACCCCCAGGATAGGAGCCAGCACCACTTCTCTCAGAAGTTGGTTCCAGATCCTAGCCGCCATGACAGTGAAGTAGCGCCTCCTGATGTCTAGTCTGAATCTATCCTCTGCCACCTTGTAGCCATTCTTTCTAGTCACTCCTGGTAGTGCTCGGGGGAACAAGGACTCCCCCAATGCCTGCTGGTCCCCTCTGACTAGTTTGTAACAGGCCACTAGATCCCCGCTCAGCCTTCTCTTGTGGAGGCTGAACAGGTTCAGGTCCCTTAGCCTCTCTTCGCAGGGCCTGCCCTGCTGCCCCCGATCATGCAAGTGGTCCTTCTCTGGACCCTCTCGATGTTGTTCACATCACTCCTGAAGTGCGGCGCCTAGAACTTGACACAGTACTTCATCTACAGCCTGACCAGTGTCGCACAGAGAGGGAGGATCACCACCTTGGACTTGCTTGAGATGCATCTGTGGATGCATGACAAGGTACGGATGGCCTTCTTGACCATGTCTCCACACTGTTGGCCCATGTTCATTTTGGCATCAATAATAACTCCAAGATCCTTTTCTGCCTCTGCATTGATGAGAAGGGAGTTCCCCAGCCTGTAGGTATGCTGCTTGTTCTTCCTCCCCAGGTGCAGTACCCTGCACTTGTCAGTGTTGAAACCCATCCTGTTCTCATCCGCCCACCCCTGTAACCTTTTTAGGTTTTATTGCAGCCTATTCCTCCCTTCTAGCATGCCCACTTCCCCCCACATCTTAGTGTCATCTGCGAATTTGAACAGGGTGCTTTTCACGCCCTCATCCAAGTCGCCAATGAAGATGTTGAACAGTGCGGGCCTGAGGACCGAGCCCTGGGGAACCCCACTGCCCACATCCTTCCAGGTCGAATAAGACCCGTCCACCACCACTCTCTGGGTGGGATTATGGGGGGGGGGGGGTCACAGGTTGGTGTCCCTAGAGACAGCTGTAATGCCCTTATGGCCCTGTGACAGTGCCAGCTTTGCCCTGTGGGTGCCTTCTAGTCTCACCTGCCACACACTGTTGGTTAAGATAGTAGATAAGGAGGCTGCTCTCAAGTTGCTATGCAGTCACAGTCCTGATGGACCCCACTAAACCCTGAGGGTTTAGACCCCTTGCTGGGTCCCATTCTAAGCAGGTGCCTCACAAGACACCCCAAGCTTTATGGGATAAATGCATGGGTCCAAAGCTGCCCATTTACCACACCCCATGCCTCACAGATGGTATTTAGACATTGTCTCTAGTGTTGAGGCCTCAGTTTAGTTTGGCCTCTTGTTGTCACTGGACTCATAGCCTCAGTAACTGCACCATCTGGCACTGGGGTCTCCTCACCCCATGTCACTTTATCCTCTGGCACTGGGGCTCTGCATGGTAGTGTGCCCCAATGAGGTCTCCTCCTCTCCAATAGTCTCAGCCCGGTCCACTGGCGTAAATAACAACAGAAAACACAAGCCCCTGGAGTACAATACAGCAATAACCGTGGGGTCCACACCGTATCCTTTTTAAGAAGGCAAGCTTCTCTCTCAGTATAATGTGCCTCCTACCCACAAGTACTATGAGCTCCTATAGCTCTTTAATCCTACCAGCAGCAGAACAGGCAGTGAAGCATGTCCAAGTAGCTTTCTCTATGAGAGTGCCTTCCCCAGGGGCTTATATGTGCCCAGGGCCCCGCCTTCTTCCAGTCAACTGAGCAGGTACAGGTGCAGGCTAATTCCCTTATTAACCTGCAGCTGTGGGGTTTCTGCCTGGCCCTTGGGGCCCTCTCTCTAGGCAGTTTCTGCCCTGAAAGGAGCAGGCACATCTTAGTGCCTTGCAACAGGGGTAAATGTGGGGAATTTAGGGGATTGTGACCAGTAAATGCTTAGTAACCAGTAAATGCTGCTCATTCATTTGCACTGGAGATCTTTATGGCATCTTCCTGTGTAGCACTTCTGTGCTCCCATGTGTGTGATCTGTGTGATTTCTTTTCAACAGGGAACATCTCCATTTTATAATCTATAGTTGACCTTCCTAGAGAACTCCTGCTAGTACTAGATTTGTGAGGAGAACTCTCTTGTGTGCATGCCTGTAAAATGAATTGCAAGTGAAGGGAAGAGTTAGGGGCCTTCTTTTTTCATGTCCTCATGACAAGGTATTTAGCAGAATTTGCAGATTCATTGGAATCTGACAGGCCACACTGTCCAGCCTTTGGAGGAGGGCTGCTGCTATGGTCTCAAACTTGCAGTCTCTTGGCTGTCAACCATGCGCCTTAGTGCTCACACCACCCCAGTCCCCAGGAGTTAGGGTGACAAATTAGAATGTATTACACGGGTGCACAGAATCTAGGCAGAACCTCCTTTGACTTACCAAGTCAGAAGTCTGAGCTGATGACATGCTGGATACTAGAGTCAATGCATTCTTCATAATGAGATCTTCAGTCATATGTCAGTGCCTAATTAAGTCCAGATCCAGCCTTGTCTTCAACTACAGTGGAGACTTACTTAATTCCTCATGGCGGGGGGAGAAGGACAGCATAGGCCTTTTGCTCAATTGCAGGTGCATCTACATATGCATTTGATCCAGGAGCAGTTTACTCGTAAGTAAACTACTTGAGAGTAAACGCTTCTGGGGAGGCGTCTTTACGTGCAGGGACATGGGAGAAGATTTGTTGTTCCTAGTAGCAAACTGATTCTGCTTCCTGTGGCACTGCAGTGGGCCCCTGTCACCACCAGAGGGAGCTCCAGGCTCCGGCCACACCTGCCAGCAGCCATCTGGCCAGGAGCAGCATGCAGAGGCCAGGACTAGCACACTGCAGCTCTCTCGTTGCAGCCTCTGCCTCCCTGTGCTATGGCTGCTCCAGCCCCTGCCCCTGGCAGTGACAACCAGCACCCTAGGTTTCTGCTGGCCCCAGTGGGCCCCCACCGCCAAGGCCTTGGGCAAGCCACACACCTGCCAGCGGGGCCCAGGGCACCAGGTGCGAGAGGCACTGGCTGATTACCTCCTGCTGCACTCCCTGCTGTAGCCTGCCTGGACAGCTGCCCATGGACCCCTGTCCTACCACCCACCCCCAGCTCTATGTTCACCACAGTCAGCTCTCAGGAAAACACTTTATTGCCGTCACAACAAATAGACCCTCTTCCTCCCCTCCTTCCCCAACACCAGAGCCATCCCCCCTCCCTCCCCAACAACAGGGCCCCTCTACCACCCACCCCACCCACCAACAATATAACACACTCTTCCCTGTGCAAACTGTATACAACATGGCCCGTGTGTGTTCCCTCCTGGGGTGGGCAGCCATGGGGTGGGGGTGCATAGGGATGGAGCCCAGGGACAGGTGGCCAGCACCCTTGCCTCTGGCTGTTTCCCCCTGCCGGTGTACACACCATAGCAAGCCCAGCGGGCTGGGGGCTTGCCCAGGGGTGATGGTAGCTGCTGGTCCTCCAGTGTGGGCAACTCCCTCTTCAGCAGCTAGTAGACAGGGACAGCACGTGGTCCTGACCCCACTGCAGGCAGCTCTGGCACCATGCCCACATGGAGCCAGGGTGAGTGGAGGGACTGGGTCCAGGTGGAGGGTCTGGTGGAGGCAGTGCTGGATCTCCATCCAAGCCCACATGGGGGCCTGCTGCTAGGTGGTGGGTGCTTGTGAGGGGGCAGACGGGGCTATGGTCAGGGGCAGAGCAGTGGGCAGCACGAAAGCAACCACCAGGGCCAGGACAGTGTCCAGCACCTGGCGGTCCTCTTCCTTGGCCTCCACTGCCCTGACCATGAGTGCATCCTGCTCCTGCAGGGCTTCCATGCTCTTCTGGTTCAGGGCCAGGAGCTGCACCCTGAATTCCTGGTCTACCTGGTCCTGCACATCCTTACAGGTGATGTCCTCTTCCTGCCACCTGTCCTGGTGGGTGATGTTCTCTGCCCGCCACATCTTTGTGGCTACCAGCTGGTCCTCTGTGACCATCACCAGCCAGTCCAGGAGGAGGGTCCAATCTTGGGTCTACCTCCTGTGGAGCTGGCACATCTGCAGGGCCTTGGCCATGGGTGGTGGCTATGCTGTGGCCATATCCCAGCTGCCAGCTGTGGTCTCTCCCCCATGTGCAGCTGGAGGGCCTGCAGAGCCATGAGAAAGAAGCTGTTTGTGGGAGTTTGCAACATCTCTGAGATACAGTGCTCTGTACCAGGAGCCCATGTGCTGCCTGGCCTCAGATCAGGGGTTGTTCATGCATGAGTGTCCATGGACCACAGTAAGTTGGCTGGATAGGGTGGGTGCTGGCTGAGCCTCCTGTCTCTGCTTGCTCCCTAGGGGCCAGCAGGCTGCTGTGTGCTGGCCGCAGGCGGCTTACCTTCCATGCCCCTTTCCCAGGTTGGGCCAGGCCAGGCTCCTGGCAGCACCTGTTGCTGTAGCTCCAGACGCCGCTCCCTCCCCTTCTCTTCCTGCAGGCCAGCCTGTCTACTGTCCTGCTGCCAAGCCCATAGCACCTGAGCTTCGGGGCTGTGGGGCTAGGGAATGACTGGGATGTGGAGTTGCCTTCACCTTTGTCCTCCCCACAGGGGGCCTCTCCAGGGAGGCACCCCAGATCCAGCACCCCCTCCCTCCCATGGCTGCTCTGCACACCAAGCATGCTCCTGCTGTGTGTATCCTGGGTGCATTGCAAATTGCTGTTTGTGTGGACCGAGGGGTGCCCAACCCACTATGCCTTGCTGCTGCTGCTGGCTATGGTGCCCCAAGCACACCTGGCAAAGGACCCTGAGCTTTGATTGTGGTGGGCAAGCCTGTGCTGCCCTGCAACCTCCACTGCCACCTGGAGGGCTACCTGTGGCTGTGCTACACATCCCTGCCCCCTGCAGCTGAGGGGGACATCGCTGCTGGCATTAATGCATTCCTTGGCATGTGAAAGACCCATGCCCACCTAGCTGTGGAGGCATGGGCTGCTCAATAGTTTTGCATTGTCTCCTGCCTCCCTGCATGCCGCCTAGAGACCAGGGAAGCGCAGCCAGGTGGGAAGCGCAGGCAGGGGCTGGGGCTGAGAGCTGGGGCTGGGGTGAGAAGGGCCCTCCCCCCAGGGCGGGGCTTACCACGTGGGTGGGACTGGTGTGCCCAGTGGCACTGATTAGTTCTGGTTAGCAGTGGCATGCAGCTCCCAGCAGACTTGTTGGGCAATGTGGCATGGCTTGTGGGTGCCCGGCCAGGGCTCCCCACCTCAGGGACGAGCTGGTGCTGCTGGCGGCCAGTGGTGACACAGCTGGCTGCTTCTTGTGGCTGGTGCTGAGGTTGTGTAGCTGTTGGGGTAAACGCTGACCTGGGCTCCCCGAGCTGCTGGTAGAGGCTGGGGACAGGGAGCTCAGCGGGACAGGCTGTGGGTGGCTTGAGGGCCCCTCCCCCAGTGACACATCTCCACAGGTGCCAGGCCAGGACAGGGTCTTGGGCAGGTCACCCACGCTGGAGTACACAGCATGTCTGTGGCTTGGGTCCTGGGGTATGAGGATGTTAGTCAGCTGCTGCATAAAAGGCATAGACTTGTGGGCACCCCACAAATGACGGTTGTAGTTGGTGATCGTAACCCACTGTGCCTGCAAGGCCTTGACCTTCATGTGGCACTGCTGCACTGGCTGGTTGTGCCCACGCTCCTGCATCTGGCCTGACAATCCCTCATACATGTGTACATTGGAGCACACACCCCACCCAAACTGCCACTGTGCCTCTGCCTTGCCCCACAGCACCATGAGGTCTCCAGTCTACTCTGCAACCAGTTTTGGGCCAGGTGGTGGTGTGTGGCTTGGGTGATGATGCCATTGGGCCTCCCACACTGGCTCTCTAGGCCTCTGTATGGCTTTCCCTGTGCTGTTGGGCATGGGCAGTTGCCTGTAGCACCCAGCTCAGGGGCACAGCACAGGACTAACAGCTGCATGGTGAGGCGATGCCCCACAGCACATGCAGGCTCCCAGCAGGCTGCTGGGGTTTGGCTGCAGGCAGCTGGAGCTGGCCCCAGGAGTTGCTTGCAGCTGGGCCTGTGTGCTGGCAAGCCTGGATGGTACAGCCATGCAGCACTGCAGTGCCAAGCAGTGGTGCTGGGGTACATGCAGGCTGCCACAGGTGGCCTGTGCCCTGTGCAGGGGGAGCAGAAACTGCCAGCAGTTGCCCCAGGCTTCCTGCACATGTACCCCAGAGCTCTAAATGCCTGCAGGCTATTAAGGGCTTGGAGTTCTGGCTGGCATAGAGCCAGCCCAGCCCTGAGGCAGGAGAGGTTCCCAGCTGCAGGGCCTGGGGCTCTTGTGAGGCTGGCCCCCTATTGGCAGGGCTGACCAGGAGCAAATTTGCTCCTGGTTGGCGTCTACGCATGTGTTACCACGCAGTACCTCGCAGATTTACAATGTAGTACCCTGCAAATTTACTCATTTGTAGCACTGTAAGCATGTGCATATGTAAGTGCACACGGTTACTGCATACTAAACTATGTTACTGCACAGTAAAAGGTCTTGTGTAGATGCACCCTGCATGGAATAGGATGTGGGACAGATTCAGCTTTCAAGGATTGTTCACTTTTCTCACCCAGAGCTTGTAGGAGTGACTTAAGGCTTTTGGAGAAGAGACCACAGATGTGTTGCCTGTAAATAGCAAATTTGTTCTGGGGCAGTATGGTGCCTGGGGAAATTTTGCACCAACATGTAGACCTAAGTGCTGGTGAGCAGCAGAATCATAGGTTGTATGTGGCTTTTCCAGCGATCAAAGACAGCAGCTAATGTAGTGGCCATCTGGTATCTGAGATGTTCTCATCATGAGGATCAGATTAATCTTTTCACCTATTATTATGCTTCTGATTGGTATATATTTCAAGAGCAGCATCACTGTTGTCTAGCAGCAGGAGAGAAAGCTCTGATTACATTTCCAACTGCTGGAGGCTGAGGGAAAGGAAACAAACTAAGCAAATGATAATTGATTGCTGGAAATAGAGTGCAGAATACTATGCCTTTTAAAAGCAGACAGACAAGTAGGCAGATAATAATTTGGGCTCAATTTCAAATGAAGCCAATATCAAGCAGCCATAACAATAGAGACAGTAATATTGGATCTATCTTGGAGCAGGTAGTCTTTTTCCAATACTTGTCTCTGACAGTGGCCAATGCCAAATGTGTCAGAGAAAAGTGCATGAAAATCTGCACGACACAAATACAGGATAAACCGCCTCATCAGAAGATTTTTCTCTTACCCATTCTGAAAACTTGGCTTTAAAACTTGAGGATTTATAATTCATCCCAAACGCTTGTGTACTTTTTGCATTTTTAATATTTACTGGTTAGAGCTGGGTTAGGAACTTTGCAACAAAAAGTATTTCACTAAAATATGCGGTTTTGTTGCAGCCAAAACTGGTTTCATGTCTCTTTCCATGGATTTCCCAATTTAATTCAGTTTTCACTGGAAAAAAACCCCTTTTCTCTTCATTTAACTTGGATTTGTAGCTTCTCCATTACACTGAATTTCCTTTCATTTTGCTATTACAAGACAAGGTGAATAGAAGTCCCCAGTCTACTTTATACAATCACTCATTTTGTGTAAGTTTAGTTGTCCCATTTTATCTCTTCCCTAAACTAAAAAGTCACTGTCTTATCAGCCTTTCTTCATATAAGATTTTATCATGACGAATATAACTTGTTACACTTGCCTACATTTTCTACTATTATTGCAAAATCTTTTTGATGTGTACTGACCTGAACTGAACAGAGTATTTTAGGTTGAATACCGTATCTTACATAAAATTAGCATTATAATAATGAGTGGCACAGGGAATAATACAGCAGTGAGCCTCAGTCCTGGACTCACCTGCCTGTCCTGCTCCTGGATGCTGTTTTCTGTCTGCCCGTGGTCCCATCCCATTCTCCTGGCCAACCATGCCCTGCTCTGTCCGGTATCTCCAGTGGTGGGTGCAGGGTGAACAGCCTGGGGTGCCTGGGCAGCAGGGCTGAGTCCAACTGTGGCAGAGACACTGGTGGCGGCAGCTGGAAGCGAGGGCAGAGCAAACTGCTGCCACAGGGGTTGCTGTGAAGCTGAGTTTGTCTACCATGCTGCCCCCACCTTGGTGCCACACTGCCCAGCCTCATGGACAACAGCTTTTGGCATTCCTAACAACTGTGCGCGGGGATAGGGCAGGCTGTGCTCCGTGCCAGGTGTCACCTCTGCACCTGGGGTGGTGGGACTGGCACCACACAGCCTGGGCTGCTCCTCATGCCAGGGCTGGGCAGAGCCAAGGGACCCACCATATGCTATGGGCCAGATAGAATAACTTGGCAGGCTGGATCCGGCACACTGGATGTATTTTGCACACCCCTGGAATAATATCTATTCCGCCTTTTGCTTTTTTTGGACACTGCTGCACACTACATAGATCTTCACTAAGCTATCTATGATGATGCCCTGTTTTTTTCTGAGTTAGTGCTGTTAATTTGGCATTTAATAAGGTATACAGAAATGAAATTATTCCTTCTAGGGCGCATCCAGATGTGCGTGGATGTTTGGTTCCCTTGGGACAAGTAGTGGTGGTGGACCTTGCACTGCTGTCACTTGTCCCTGGGGAACACCTGTGCCATGTGCACTTTGGCGCGCGGCAAGTTGCACCAGGTGTGGTAGGGGAGACCTTACCTGGAGTCCTGGGGGCCTCCCGGTGCTGCTTCCCGATTCTGCTGCGCAGCACCTGGCTGGCAGCAGGGTGTGGCTCCGGGCAGTCTGGCACCACTTTTCAGCAGTGCCTGCTGGCTGAGCATGTGTTGCTCTGGATTTTTTTTTCCATGGTTTTTTTTGATCCCTGGATAACCAGGGGTAAAAAAACCCACAGAAAAAATATCCAGCGCAGTGCATGCTTGGGCAGCGTGCTCTTGCAGCACAGAGAACACCAGACTGTGTGGTATGTGGTGCTGCAAACATGTTTGCGGAGCCACATGCCGCGTGACCACGCTAATTTGGATGCACTCCAAATATGCAATACTTTGTATTTGTCAACACTGAAATTATCCCTCATTATCTTCTCTGGTCTTGGCTACCATAAGTAATGATGTGTCATCTGCAAATGTTGCCACCTTACTGTTCATCCCTTTTCCAGCTCATTTTTTTTAAAACAACGCTGTTTCTAGGATGAAAACTTGTGCCTCCCCACTGGTAACCTAAGTTTTGATTGACCCTTTTAGAAGATGATTATTCTGCAAGATCACTCTGTGTGTCTTGCAAGAAGGAAAAGGTCACTTAAAGAAATGGAGAAAAAATGTTGCAAGTTTTCCTTTCGCTGCTTTCCTAGGGGAGATAAATTTAGGTTTTCTAGGAACCCATATGGATGCCAACAAAATATCTGCTTAGTAAAACTGATAGAGCTACTCATTAAGTTCAGGAATCAAAGCCTGCTTGGGAAGCTGATGCCCTGGGATTTACTTTCTTTGTACTTTTTTCTTCATCCCTAATCAGTAGCTCTGGAAAGACCTTGAAATAGTCTTCAAACACTATCACTGTCTGATGATGAGATCTCCTAGTTCAGGTAAAAATTTAGAGCTTGGACAACTTAGATCTATATTTCCTCCTTGCCTGTAGTTGATCCACTTTCTTTGGCTGGTTTTACTTATCAGCCAGGTATTAGTATTAGCCATATTCTGGGGCACTCAGCCACCCCTGTATTCACTGCTTGGAAATAAAGGGTTCTCAGAGAAACTCTTCTGCGGTGACTTTTGGAGAGTGGGAAAGCCAACACTGGAGCAGAAACCATCTTATTTTCTGACAGATACTTTTCTCTGGAAATGTATTTGGGGTCTACCACACCTGTTAATAATGCCTTGGACTGGCATGTCAAAGTATGATGATCTCACTCTATCCCAGAAGATGGTGCCTTTTGAATGGAAGATTGTTAGCTCTGGAAATGTGGAGAGATACTATGGTTTGTGTATCTCCTACACAAATAAGGTTATGAGAAAACATATCTCCATAGCCGGGGAGAGATAAAAGCCAATTTTTTTCATGGAATCCCAGTTGAAACAACCGAAGCTCCTCAAGCATGCACAGTCACATATTCTAATCAGTATCTGCCATGTCAGTGATGTTCAAGGTCTTCCTAAACCATGGTGACAGATGTAAAAGAATCAGGCACCTCTGCTGAGCAGCTGCTCTAATGGCCAACTTGCACCAATGAGCAGAAAACACTGCCCTACTTCACAGCCGCCCAAACTTGATTGATGATTGTTCAGGTTCCAGCCATCTAGAAAGTAAAAGAACTGGGTATTGTCAGGATTCAGGAAACATTTTGCTTTATTGCTCAGAGGGGAAGAATTTATTTTTTACTGAGATTGGTTGTCTCAGTGGGTCTCTCTCTCTCTCTCTCTCTCCCCGTGTCTTCCTGCCTTTCTCACTCTTCTTGTCTTCCCATCTGTCTCTCTCTGTTTCTCAGATGTTTAACAATGTGTTCTTCTGATTAAAATAACATGGAATTGAATCTTCAGTGGATATGTTATCTGCTACTTCTGCAATCTATTCATCTGTCTTTCTAACCTGATTATTATTTTGCTCTGATAAGAGAGAGTGCAAAAGTTATTTCCTGTCTGCTTTCTATATTAATATTTTGTGCATCTGATCTGAATTAGTTCAGTCTTATTCATGTCAATCCTAACAGCATGGGTGAACAATTGTAGCTCCTGGTCCATATACAGCAATGTGTATATGCAGCCCGCAGTTCTTGGCTTTGATTCAGGAGCATGGCCTTATGAAGATTAAAAATGCCAGCATCCAATATTCAAAACAGGTGCTCAGATCAAGATACACTATTGGATGCTGGGGCCTTTGGTCCTGCCATACTGCAGGGGAAAGTGGCTGTCAACTGCTCCAGTAAAGCAGCTTAGATGCAGCCATTGGGTGGCTGGCACGTTATCAATGCAATTATCTGTTTCTGCCAAAATTCGGGTACTTCTATCCTAGAGGAAATACATTTATCCTACTTTGTATAACTGCTAACAATGTCATTTGAACATTTTACATGGAGGTTAATATAGTATTAATAATAATACTCTACATGACATAGCGTCTTTTATTTAAGATTCTTTACAGGAAATAGTTAACTAATCCTCATAGCATTCCTGTATGATAGAGAAGTGTTGTGTTGTTGTCCCTACATTAAAGATCAGTGCTAACAAAGATAGGGAAAGACTAAATGACTTTTACAAGGTCACAAACACAATCAGTAGCTGATCCAGGAAGAGAGTGAAGAACAGCTGACTTTTAGATCTATGCTGTGAACAGTTAGCTGTTGTATCCTTTCTTTTCCAGTCCCTCTCAGAACAACCCAGTGGTTTTTCAGGGTGAATATGGTGCTTCTCTGCTTGTGTTGCAATCTTTCATTTTGGGGTGGGTTATCTAAGCTGACTTAAAAAGGTTATTTGATTTTATATCTGCTTTCAGAAGGTGCAAAAATACATACCTGGATGCTTGTTGTTTAGCAAATATACTTGTAGTCAGAGGAGTTCCCTGCTTCGCTATCAATCTGAGAGCAGTAGAATATACTAGGTGCTTGTTACCTGTTGGACTAGATACATACCTACAGACAGGATTCATCAGTAACCATGTATTGCCATAAGAGACTGTCTGCTCTTTTGGCAGAATAATTTGGCTGCTGGTTGATGGAAGAAGCTACCTAGAATGTTGTTTGAATGGCTCACTAGTCTTACATATAGGGACCTACTTAACTCATAGTGAGACAAAGCCAATTTTTGCAGTTTGCTCATGGCATGAAGGGCCAATTTTGCAGGCATTTCCCAGTGGCCCTGCCCCTCACTGCTATTTGGTGGGGAGGCCCTGCCATTGCTGCAGATTGATGGAGAGGCCCTACCATTTTCGCAGACAGTAAGTCTCAAGTATCATGGTAAGGGTTGGGAAATTCTAAAACAAGGTATTATATGAATAATATTCTGGGTGGGGAGGTGGGTTTTGGGGACGGGGTTAATTTTGTGGGAAATTGCGGCCAATGGATATTTCCCAGTGATCATGGATGTTGCTGGTTTTCACTTTTTCCATGAAAACTGTGAATTAAGTAGGTCCCTAGTTATGTGCGGCTACTTATTGGTTAAATGGACTGACTGCCATATTGATACAGTAGATAACTTGACTGACTGTGCTGGCAGAATGGGTGATTTGCTATGTTAAGTAGGGACCTTCTGCTTGATATTGTGCTCTCCTCCAGCCCTCCCATTAAAAAAAAGAAGAAATAGTTGTCCCCGCTTCCAAAGGGGAAAAGCAACCTATGAGTATTAAGAACTTTGGGTTTTGTTTTGTTTTTTTCAATTTGAAGATGTGAAAGTCGCATGATTTGACCCCACAGTGCTGGCTGCATCTTCTTCTGTAAATTCCAGGGTTTCCAGCCTTTAATGTAACTCATTAGTTGTGCACACATGTGGCTAGCATAATAATTAGTATTATAGAAAGCAAAATAATAGGATACTGCTCAAACTAATTAGATAGATATAAAAATGAAGTATTTTTTCACATTAAGCAAGCAGCTGTGAAAGTAAAAAAGGGAAAGTAAAATTGTGGGAATTCTCTTCCAAACCTCTCCTCAAAAAAACTGCTCTAGTCCTCATAGCCCTTCTCTTCTCATTGCAACCATGTAGGTATTGTGCTAACATTAGAAAATGCAGCACTTAGGATCTGTCTAAACCACTTCTCTGGTGTTTCCAGGGACTGCCAGTCTCAGGCATGCCCTGCCACCTGCTACTGGCTTGCAAGGGACCTTTAGGCACACTGGAAGCAAGAAATCTTGAGAACCACGGTGGGGGAGCAGCCTCAGCATGGCTTAAATGCCTCATTTCTAGGTTTGGGGTACGTGAGCAAGAGTGTGTAGGCAGAGAGTACCAGGGAAGAGATGTGGATGCACCCTCAGAGCCCAAATCAGTGTATGGGTTAAGGTTGACTGCAGGCCCTGTTATTTAGCAGCAGCAGCAATAGTATTATTATTACAGCAGTGCCTAGTGGCCCCAACTTGGAAAATGCCTTCATTGTGCTACACACTATAGTCACAGCTCCCCATCCCACCTCTCAGGAGAAGTTCTGCCTTGGGACTCCCCACAAAACCTTGTCTGGTTTCTTTCCTGTAGGCTCTTGCTTCAGTCAGTCCTTGGCTTAGCTTTTAGAGGGGCAAGCCTAAGGCTTTGAGACTCTGAGTCTGCTTTGTGCCTGGCTTCCCCAGCAATCTGTATGACCCTTCCCTTTGAGAGCTCTTTCTTTGCTCCATTCCTGGAAGGGAGCAGGAGGGAGGGAAGGGGTGGTCAGAACACTGACTTCTCAAACAACACTGCAGACCATAACATCTCAGCGCACCCTAACATCAGCTCTCCAGTTCCCCTCTGTTTCCCCTGTCCTCCCTGCACGTCCTGCTTTCCCCTGTCCTCCCTGCAAGATCAGCTACAGTCTAGGCTTTTCTTGAGCCGTTGGCAAATATCCAGTGCATCCCTCAGTTGGTAAAGTTTGGGGGCCTTTGTTGGTGGCTTATGCATCTGGGATCTCTGGCTGTTATCTCCTCTGTAGGCATAAGTAAGACATGCCTCCTGAGGCTGCGGGGCACTGCAACCGCCCATAGGTAGTGACATGGGCATTGGTAGCGAGGGCAGGCCGAGTGGGGACCATCGGCAGGTGGCTGCAGTGGTGGGGAGCAGAACGGGGGACGCTGAGCCCAGAAGTTCCAGCAGCATGCCAAGAGTGCCAGTGGCACTTCTTGGGGGGGTGGCACTAGTGCTCCACCTGCCCCCCCTGCCCATCATCTACACTGAGAGTGCTCACTGTCAGGGGGGGCATCACCTATGTCTATAGGGGTACCTTTTGAACAATCCCCATGTTGGGGCAAATAACTGTAATATCATTATAGTCACCCAGCTGACAAAATCTAGACATCTAGGTAAAGTTTAGCTGCAACTGGAATGTTTCTGTGCATGTGCAAAAGTTCATAGATTCATAGATGTTAGGGTGAGAAGGGACCTCAGTAAGTCATCGAGTCCGACCCCCTGCCCTGAGCAGGAAAGAGCACTGGGATCAGTTGGCCCCAGCCAGGTGCTGGTCCAGTCTCCTCTTGAAGACCCCTAAGGTAGGAGACAACACCACCTCCCTTGGAAGCCCATTCCAGATTCTGGCAACCCTTACTGTGAAGAAGTTCTTTCTAATTTCCAACCTATATCTGCTCTCTGTCAATTAGTGGCCATTGTTCCTAGTTACTCCAGGGGGTGCCCTAGTAAATAGAGCATCTCCTATTCCCTGCTGCCCTCCCCTGATGGATTTATAGGCAGCCATAAGATCACCTCTTAGCCTTCTCTTCTGAAGGCTGAAGAGATCTAGGTCCCTCAGATCTCTCAAAGTTAGGTACCTTTGCAGTTTAAAATGGATATGCTATGTAACTTTGGCACCTATTTAAGCTTGTGGCTTGTAGAGCAGTGCCATATCAGAACTCTTTCTAGAACAGAGGCCTAAATTCTGGTTATGTTCTCCAAGACCATTTTAAACCTTTGTGTTTGCAGGGGGAGTTCTGTTAATACAAAATTTTGTGGGTGAAAGCTTAAACAGTCTGAGTGGCCTGATGTTTTTACATCCTCATTGTCTCGTTTTCTTATGTTAGAGTCATAGAGAAGTAGGGCTGGAAGGGATGTCCAGAGGTCATCTATTTTGACCCTCTGCCTGAGGCAGAATCATCCCTATTCAGACCATCCGTTACAACCATAATCTAAATTCTACATAAGAATACACTCAACCCTGACACAAAATAGATTTAACACCCTAACCTGCCACAGGTAAAGCAGGGCAACCATGGCAGCCAATGTCTCTGTGGCAGGCCACTGTTGATGCCTGCCACTTTAAGGGGTGGGTCAGGTATCCAGCAGGTGCCTGATTGCAGTGGCCATTTTGAGACCCTAATATATAAAGGCTGCAGCCTGCTGCTGCCAGGGGAGGCAGAAACATTGCCTAGCTGAGCTGCAGCAGGAATAACTAGGAGGTAAGGGCAAGAGCTTATGGGGATGGCTAGGAGGCTTTTGGTCTTGGGTATGACCTAAAACTGTACCCTGCTGGGGATGGGTGGCTTGGTGGGGCTCCTAGGGGTGTGGGAGCCCCCAGGAAATGCCAGGCCAGTTACCACACTGGTGAAAGGTGGGTTGGGTAGCTTTAATAACTCCAGCTCCCACAACTGGGTGGGTAACCCCATAGTAGGGCTGAGAAGGTGGACCTGTGAGAGAGAGTGGGCTAGATGCTCAAGAAGCCTGACTTGAGGTACCCTCGACTGGTCAATGCTGGGGCTAGGACCAGAAGGGTCAAAAGGGCCAGGGGCCCACCACAAGGGACACCCAGAGCTGAGTGCCTGGGGTTGCGACTGGCCTTGGAGGTGAGACCATTGTCTGTGTAGCCAAAGGTCCTGGGGGGCCACACCTGAGAGGGGGAAGAGTACAGGGAGCTAGGTAGCTCAGAATGAAGGTGGAGTAGGCCATGTGATTGGAGGGTTCCAGTTGGGGTCCAGAATGGAGGATTATGGGGCCCAGTGGGGGCCAGAGACATTAAGAACTGTGATGCCATCTGCAAGGAATGGGCTATGGTGTAGGGGAAGTTGGAGCTGCAGATAGTGCCCCCTGGCATTGGGGCAGTAATGGGCAGTCTCCCTCATTATACCAACAGTTTATGGAACAGCAGAGTTGTGGCAGGAAAGACTGGGCAGATTGCCCTAGAGACAGGTAGATGGGCTGGCATGAGGTCTGGCCCCAAGAGTTGTCCCCTGTCACAGTCCCTCTTCTATAAAATGTTGACAATATACACTCAAGAGGTCCTGGGTACAGGGCCATGCCCTCCGCCAGAGAGGAAGGCAAACCCCCCCACAATCCATACCAATGTGACCATGGGGTAGAGACCCTCTAGCTAGGAATCTCTGACTTTGCTCCTAGCAGGGGAGTTGGCACACTCTAGTTGAAGTCCCCAGCCTTAGCTGTAGCCAACAACTGATGCCTCTGGGGAAGTTTAAAAACACCCTGACATGTATAGCAGAAAAAAGGGAGAGTTTATGGGGGTGGTAGCAGCCAGCAAATCCCAGAATCTTGGAAAATACCCATGGTAGAACATAGGCATAGCTACGCCTAGATCATCCCCAACCAGTGGCTGTCCAACCTCTTGTTGAGCGCCATCAGTAATGGAGAGCCCACAACTTCCCAGGGCAATCTGTTCCTCTGCCTCACTATTCTAACTGAATTTTTTTCTGGATATCCAATCTGAATTTATTTTGCTGCAATTTCAGACCATTGGTCCACATTGTCCTCTGTGCAGCAAGAGAGAAAAGGTACTTTCCTTCTTATGGCAGCCCTTCAAGTATTTGACAAATGCTATCATGTCCCCTCTTAAGTGCCTTTTCTGCAAGTTGAACATACATAGCTCCTTTAGCTTCTCCTCATATGACTTGACTTCCAAGCCCTTAATCATCCTTGTGGCTCACCTATAAAGCCTATCTAACTCGTCCATGTCCTTTATTAAATGAGGAGCCCAGAACTGCACACACCACTTCAGATGAGGCCTAACCAGTGCCCAGTAGAGAGACACTATCACATCCTGTGTCCTGCACCTAATGCTTCTATTGATGCAGCCCAAAACTGCATTGGCCTTTTGTTTTAGCAGCATATCCAGCCTGCTTGGCATTCATCAGTACCCTTCAGCAGTGAAAATGCCTGAAGCTGTGGGACTTATTGTGACAAAAGTTTTGCCATCAGCAAATGTTTACACTCATTACCATTCCAAGCAGAGACAGTGAACTCTCTTCCCCATCTTCTTTCCTTTTTCTCTTCTTTACTTTCTTCCATGATCTTTCCTTTCTATCTTTCTTCTTTCCTTTCCTTTCCCTTTCCATTTTCCTTGCTGTCTTTTCTTCTCTGTAAGCTTGTCATATAAGTCTTCCAGGCAGCTCAGCAGAGTATGGAGGTCTAGTAAAAAAAACCTGAACCTATGTCATTAGCTCACAACATAGATAAAATCTGCAGGCAGGCATATCATGCATGCACAAACATATGCACACACACATAAACATGCAAGGCCCGCCTTAGGCAAATAGCACCCTGGACAAACTTGTATTTTGGCACCCCTGCCTCAAGTCAGCAGATCTGCTGAAGGCAGGGGTTTGGGGCACAGTCCAGTGGGGAGGAGCTACCTGCACTGCCCAGCCTGGCTCCTCCTGAGCAGCCACTGGAGACAGGGGTCGGGCTGGGCAGTGTGGGTGGCTCCACCTCCATGCTGGACTGCACCCTGTGACCCTGCCTGCATGCTTCTGTTTTCAGCAGTGCTGCTGATTTTGTGGGTCTGGGTGGTGCTGTGTGTGTGCATGTATGTGTGTATATGCGTATGTTTGTGTGCATGTGTGTGTCTGTGTGTGTGGCATGCCTCTGACCACAACACGCTGGGTAGTCACCCACATTGCCTACCCCTAAGGCCAGTTCTGTACACATGCACGTGTGCCTGGACACACACTCTCTCAAACACCCACATGCACCCACCACCCCCACTATCTCTGTCTCTGCCTCTTCTGGTTCCAGTTAACAAATAATTTCCTACTACATAGCTGCTTACTAATCTTGAGTAATATATAGAAGCAGTTTACATATCAAATGATTTGGCTATCTTACTATGCATGTAAGCACACAGGTATATGCTATAAGGGGCAAATCTATCTAGCTTTATGCTATTTTAGACCAATGCTCTTCTTTTGTTGACCAGTATTCCTTGAATGTGTGAGTGCAGACTAAAAACCTGGGACCAGCATATGTCTCCCTTGGTCCATGCATGCACCAGTTCCATCAATGTTAACTAGTTCTGCATGTACCACCTTCTATAGCCAAAATCCTTTTGGGTGGGAATTTACCATTATTCTAATCACTATTCTCCCCACTTTTCCTGCTCATCAATCACAGAGTGATTTCTTGCGTGCCCGGTTGGGAGGACTAAGGATTACATCATTAGTCTCACAGTACTTGGTATTTTCTTAAAAGCCACACCTCTTGGAGTCAAGTGATTTATATGAGAATCTCAGCTTTTGTTTTGAAAGAAAAAGAAGTTTCTAGCCTTTGTGTTTGCAGGGAAATCTTGACAGCAGGTGTGTCTACACAATATGCCTTAATGCACAGTGGACTGTTCTATTGCGCATTAGAATGTCATGGCAAAAACTGTGCTACTGTACAGTAGAATTAGTGTATTGTGCATTAAGCATCACAAAAAAAAGTTTGCCTTTGCTACTGTGCATTAGTGCTACTAAAGGAGGTACTAAACAATGCACAGTAGCAAAGGCATATCAAAGAACGTGTAGATGTGCCCAGCATGATCCAAGTATGATCCTAAAAGCTTTACAACAAAAAAAAAAAATGGAGCTCCAAATTTATTATCATGAATCTCATGATTTCCCAGATTCTAACTCAGCTTTTTGAATGTTGGACACATGGAAATGCACACACATTTAGAAAAGAAATAATTGTACTTTTGAGTTCCTCCAAGTTTCAATTCAAGCTTGATTCCAACTTTAAAGAGAGAAACGTTTAGGTTATTTCTTCAAAATCAGAAACAAATTGTTCCAAATCATATAGCTTAGGTTTCTTTAATCAGAACCCTAGGCTATCACTCAATTTCGGTGATACTGGGTGAACAGTTCTCATGGGGAAAAATCCTTAGATTTAAATCATCACTAAGCATATTTATTTCAGTAGTGCCTGAGGCCCAGCCACAGCTGGGTCCCTGTTGTGCTAGGCACTACACAGAATAGTAGAAAACCTGTGCCCCAATGAACTACAAACTAAATAGACAGGGAAGATGCCAAAAATGCCACTTTCAGCTTAAAACAAATCCATTTTGAAGAGTTACTGCCAGTAAGCATGGTTTATCAAATAGTTTCCAAGTTTGAAAAAGATCATTTTCAACAGTTCAAAATATTTACTTGATTTATTGCATTCTGGCTAGGTATGTAGTACATGACCAAAAGAAATCAGTGGAAGGACATTGACATTAGTGAGCTTTGGGTTAAGCAGTTAGGGCCTGAGTAACTTCATTGGGACTTGGATGTGGTTAAAGTTTGGTAAATACTTAAATGCTTTGCTGAATCAGGACCCTGGTGGTTAAACACTTTAATGAATAGAAGTACCATTATGACATTTGGTTCAGACCAGCCAATGGTTCTCAAACGGTTTTGGTTTGCATACCCTTACGTGCATTGTACTGGTATGTAACCCAATGACTGCATGTTATAGGTAATTAAAATGTTACATTTAGTCAAAACAATCACACCGACCCCCCTCCAGTAGCCTAAGGCATAAGGTTCTTCATTCCCTCCCTCCTCATTTTTTTCTGTATTTACATTCTTGTTGTTCAGCTTTCCCATTCTTTTCTCTTGCCTACCTTTACAAGTTTGCTATGTGCTCACAGAGTGTGTACACGTCAGTTTGAAAAGTACTGGTTTAGAAATATGACAAGTTATAAATTGAAAATGGCACACTACTTAGGCATGATACTTTATTTTCACAGAGTTCTTAAATCACATATGCAGGTGGAGAACTAGCGGTCTATGTATCTATGATAGAGTAGGTTGCTGGAATTCCATCTATCACAACTGTTAGCAAAGATGCCCAGCTAGACTATCATCTGATTACTTGGATCCTTTCTGGTGATTAGTCTCAGTAGAATCTCCCCTCCTAAATGCTAATTCATGCAGCGTATGTAAGGCTGTACGAAAAGGGACTAGCAGGTCTCCTGGCCTTTGCATTGCCCCCCTCCTCTTCCAGGCTACAGATTGAAAAATTGCCTTTTGCATAAGGTATACTGTTCTCAGAGCCTGTACCTTCTAAGGTTGAATGCAGTTTGATTTGAAAATGAAAAAAAAACACACTAGTATGTTTACTTGGATGTGCAAATAACATTGAACGTATCTTTTTCTTTCCCTTGTTACCTCATTTTGAAATCAGAAATGTGATGAATTAACTGTGCAGTACTGCATCATAAAGTTCAGTATTTAAATTCTGAAAAGTCAGGGCAATCAATGTAATGATTATGGGAGTGATTTCACTGTTGTTATTGCTTTTATGCAGAAAGCAATCAAAAAATTATGGTGATTGGTGGCAGTATAAAAACTCAAGACAAATGGATATATAGTGTGAATGGACCACAAAGTGAAGACATGATAAGACTAGAGATGAACAGGAAGTGGTTTTCTCATCTTGCAAGAGCAGTTGTTTTTTTGTGCTGAACTGGGGCAAAAACTTAATTTCAGAAGCAGTTTGGGAATTTAAAATGTGAAAAACAGTTTAGTTTGGAGTCCATCAAAGCCTTTCCTGTTTATAATTTTTGAACAATTTTGTTTTGGTTTTGAACATTTTAATTACATTTTTTAAAGTAAAACAAAATTAACTTAAATGTCTAAACAATAAACCATTTTGAGGTAGAAAACTATTTTTCCCCCAGTACTTTAAAATCTTTTTTTCAAAAATGTTTTCAAGCAAGGAATCTGTTCAAACTGACCCTTTCTCATGAGAAGGTTTGGTTTGAATAAATCTGCATTTTCAAACAAAGTTTCTTGTTTAGCCTTAGTTAAGGAAATCTTTGCCAAAGGTTCCCACATTGCAGCCTTCCCTCCTCCTCCAGCGAACTTTCAGGGGGTGTCTGCTGGTTGTCGCTCTGTACAATTCTCTTAAAAGATTCATGAACTCTTTAGTGACTTAAATGAAGCCTTCCATATACCATCAGCTGCGGCTTCATGTCTTTGTCAGATACTGCTTTAGTGTTTGGCAAACCCTGATCACAGTTTAACAGCTGGATAAAGTTCTTTCACTGGATAAAGCTGTTTTAAACACTACTACAGTGGAGGTCCAGAGGAAGGTGGCATACACAAACAGGTATGCCACCTTTGTTACAGATGGGGTGTCAGCTTATTTGGGCAATCCTTAGTTCCCTAGTTATAGGAGCTGTACACTTCTGGCTTTATGGGAACTGGAAAGGTGCCAAGCTCCTAAGAGAGTACAGTAGTGTGGGATAAGGGGAATGATGAACATCTTTATATATAGAGGAGGGTGTTAAACAGCACAGTTATAACACAGGAGATGTAATCAAATATAAAATACTGGCAAAGGGCATGTCACATAGCTCTCACAGATCTACTGGAAAATGGCTTTCTATTGCTACAGTTGTTCCTTTTATTCCAGCAGTAGAGCTCTGTGCTGTAATGCTGAAGAGTCTCACTCTGTTTATGACCAATGTAGCAATGGAACTTTATATAAGGCGCAGCTCTCCTCCAATTAGAGTTTACTTTCAGCTTGTCCATAATCGCTGTCCAATTATAATTTTTCTTTCCAAACTGTACTACTTGTCTCAGGGAAGCTATGTAGTTCAGGGGTTGTGAAAATGGTTGACCATGAAAAGATCCCTTGCTCAAGAAGTACGAAGGAATGTGTGTGTGTGTGTGTGTGTGTGCGTGTGTGTGTGTGTGTGTGTGTGTGTGTGTGTGTACACAGACACACAGGTTTTAGTCCATTTGTTTGTGTGTTTGTCTGTCCATAATACCCTTGGACAGTGTGGCTCCAACCAGTGCTGTGTCAAAAATGCCTGTCAACAATGATGGGAGGGGTGGGCGGGGATGGAGCATCACCACCCACCACCTTGCGCTGCCACCTCCCGGGGGGGGAGGGGGGGCAGATGTGGAGTGAGGTGGAGGGGTGGCATGTGGCTGGATGCAGAGCGGTGGAAGCACAGGGCAGTAGTTGGTGGCATTCCATCCCCCCTTCCCCCTCCCTCCCCCCCCCCACCGTCATTCTTGACCGGCAGTTTGCTAGTGTCATATATAAAGAGTGCATTGGACTAGCTTCTCATGGAAATGAATGAGAAATATGGGATGTTCAGTCTTTGATTTCATAGGAAACTGGCAGCAGTCCCTTTGGAGGCAGATTTTTAAAAGAGCTTACCTTCTGTTTGATGCCTAAAGGCCAAGGGGGAAATAATGGCCTAAAGTCAATGACAGTTTTGCCATTCCCTTTAATGGCTCTAGGAGTTCACTTGAGCACTCAAACGTGCCCAGCACTCTGTGGCTTCCAGTAATGATACTTCTGGTCACATTTGCAAAAAAAATTCTAAACTCAGCATATGATCTCTTTTGAAAATCCAACTACATCTGTTGGTGGCAGCAAAGAGCTTTAGAAAATCTGCCCCAATTGTGGGTCCAGAACCCATTTGAAAAACTGGGCTTCTCTGTACAAAATGGGGCTGAGTTCCTTAGTTGCTCTGAGAATAATCATTCCAAGTTCCTGATGCAAGCATTGATATTATCTGCTGTTATATGCCACCAGTACAGCTTTGTCTATTTCAAATTATTTTTTTTGCTTTTTGGGATGCTGCTCGACTTAAGTGCCAGAGTTTAGTAAACCCATGAGTGAACTATCAGCTCCTCCCCAATGAGTGAAAATAAATACCTGTATATCTTGGCTTACAAAGCTTGGCTTCTATTAAAATGTAATTATTCTCCTTTTGTGCCTTTAAATTGAGGGTGGCTTCAAATAGTATGCAGCCTCTATTTGACATAATTACTTTCCTTCCCTGCTTGCACAGTAAAAGAGGGGTTACAGAATAAAGGTGGCTAGTTAAAGAGTGCCGTTATGCAAAATTGCAGAGAAAATATGCCACCACTAAATGATGGCAGTTTCTAGATAAAGCCCTGAGTTTAGAGGCATTGAAATCAATGGGAACTTTGTTTAAAATTAATGGGAATTTTCTGGCTATTTTTTAACAGGTTCAGAACCAACTGGTCTCTCTTTTTTTTTTCTTTCAAAGATATTCCCTGATCTTGAAACCCTTACTCAAGCAAATACTCCTCCTGCCTAGGGCTGCTCATATTAGTAGGGTTTTATTCATGTGGTTAACAGTTGCAGAATCAAACCCATATAAGTAGCACAAATCACTCTTTCTGAGATGTATTTGTACAGCATGAAAGGGGATAGACTTTGTTTTTTGTTACCTATCTTGTTCTAGTGAAAATGCTTTGGATACCGGCAGGTGGCTATTTTGTTCTGAAGCAACATTTTCCATTTTGTTGTTGTTGATTACTGGTGTGTATTACCAGGTATTCTGTGATGTGCCTCTGCATATGTACTGCAGATGGACAGGTCCTGGCATAGTTTTGTGGCGTCCAGCTGGATGAGGGTATTACCAGTTATTCTCATAATGGCGGGTGCTGGGGTGTGTGTGTGTTTCAAATATTATACACACAGTAGAAAGGTTGGTGACAATATGGCTGGATTTCCTAAACTATTTGGGGGCTATATCCAACCTACTCTATATCCAAAATGGTTACATTTTGCTCCTACAGGGTGCATCTACACGTGCGCTTTACTGTGGAGTTGACTGATAGCTCCACAGTAAAGCATCACAGTCTACACATGCACCGATATTAGGGCACAGTAAACTAATTAACTCGACTGTAGGATAGTACTGTCCTACAGCAGAGTAAATAACTACGATGAAACACTTGTGTAGATGGGGACCATGGGTGAAAATTGCACCTGGTCAGCCCAGGCAGCAAGAGCCTAGATCCTTGCCTGCCACCTAGCCACATAGCTCTGCATGTTCTGCACTCACGTGCCCCAGCCAGGCCCTCCACTGCCATCTGGAGCCTGGGGCTGAACCCCCGGGCTCTGTGCCAGCCTGGGCCTGCTCCACCCTGGCTCAGGGTGCTGCACCTGGGAGCAGTTCACTCAGGTGCAAACTGCCCCAAAGTTTATTGCTTTGCCCTAACTACATGTGTAGATGCACCCTCAGTGATGCAAAGGGAGTGAAAAGCACCCTTAACTGGGCATCTAAGGATTTTCTGGATAAGATGACATCCCCACCTGGTACAAAAGTGGCATAAACTAATTGTGTATACCACCTTCCTCTCAACCTCTAGTGTTGTGGTGTGTGGTGGGGTATAGGGGAAGAGTGAATCTGGGGCATTTGTGTCCTAGCCAGAATAGTACTTCCTTGGGAAATAGAGAACATTTTTCTGGCAAGGATCTACCCCTGTCCTTCCCCCACCATTACCCAGGCTGTGTTCTGAATGCACTGAGTGGACTAGAGGATCACACACACCTTAACAGTAGTGGTGACTCTTGTACTGGTACTTTTAGTGGTAAATACCTTTGATACATGAAGTGAATGGTGCCATGAAGAAGTTCTTCTTAGGGTAATGTGATTTAGTAGCCACCTGGATTTCATTTGTTCATAGCACTTCTTCATAAGAGCTCCTGATACTATAAATGACACATCAGATACCAACACATTGCCTACAGCCAAAGCATGGCTAATGCAGAGGTCTGTGACTTACTTTTTGCAAACACTGCATTAATTTAAAATAAGATGACAAAAGAGCTGTTTGCACAGGGTGCTTGAAGAGCTGGAGGTGTTCTATCCAGGGCAGCTGGCATTTGCAGTACTGCCTCCCCAGTCTTCTGAGTTAGTGCCTACTAAGAGAGAGATCTGGCTGCATCAGAATTGGCAGCACAGTGACCCTTCCATCCCACAGGTCCACTGGCACTGGATACTGCTTAACAAACTACTGTAAATGCTGAAGGCAGGCTGAGGCCATTTTTCAAAAGGTTGGCTAGGAAATAACTGCCCCACATAATGTGCTGAAGTGCAGGCCTTGCATACAATCTTTGCCAATGTTAGTGAATCCCAGATGGATGTCCATGTATAGTAGGGGTCAGGAACTCCTGGCATGTATGCTAAGGCATGGCATGTGAGTCCATTGTGCTTGGCATGCCACAACTGGCTCATGCTCTGGCCAGCTGCTGCTGGCCACAGTCTGGGCTGCTCAGAGCAGGCAGCAGGGAGGCTGCTAACCCTGCTTCAAGCAGCCTGGGCTCCATGGCAGGCATCAGCTGCTCAGAGCCTAGGCCGGATGTGGCAGGCAGCTGGAAGGCTACAATTGGTGCTTCTGGGTCCAGAGCCCTGGCTTGGCTCTGTGGTCAGTGGTGGCCACTCATGTGCCTTGGGGCATACAGCTTGGAAAGGGCTGGGATTGCAGAGACCAGGCCCCTTCCTCACCATGTGTCCTGAGGTACGTGTGTAGCTGCCACTGGCCACAGATCCAGGATGGGTCTCCGGACCCCAGTGCAGCTCTTTGAAGCCTGCCCATTTCCTGCTGCTAGCAGCCCAGGCTCCATGGCAGCAGCTGCTGAATGCCTACCTTGAAGCGCACAGTGGGGAAGGGGTTGGGACTGTGCTGCCACAACAAGAATTGGGCTCCTTGTGGCCCCCCTGCTGTCTGTCCCTAGCATGCCAACATCTTCAAAGTTCAGGCTGTGGCTCAAAAATATTATCAACCCCAGATATAGAAGATAAGACTATGAAAAAGTGGATTATCAAATATAGTGTGCCTGATGGATCTTTCCCACACTTTCCTTTGGCTATTTGCTCAACAGATGCAGGGAAAAGAGACTGCAGAGATTTCAGATAACTGGCCATTATATTCTAAATGAGGCAGGGCTTCCTGATAAAGGGTCTTGGCTTGTAACCCTTGCATTGTATCAGAGTGTCATGGCTAGGAAACTACAGTAGGAAAGAGGAAGATGGGATGATGTGGATGTCTGTGGCTGTACAAACACACTTGGTATTGCATAATACATTCTGCTTTCGTATGTGGAACCAGTAGGGAGAGGGAGTTTGGAAATATGAGTTACACAGATGCATAGCTGCAGATTGAATAGTGGGAAGACAGGAATAAAAATAAAATTCAAAGCAACTTCCTAACTTGGTAATAGTAGAGATGCTTCTGTCTATGGTATACCTCCAATAAGGAGAGGTGTATAGTGGCTACGAACAGGCATAGTAGTAACCATGGGATTTTGAGAATATACAGATCTACTTTTTCTAAACCTCCATGCCTTAAAGTTAGATTCCTAAGTATTATGCACATGGGGATTAGGTTTTCAAATTAGCCTAAGGCCTGCTCTACACACACAGCTTGTAATAATGGGTTAATCTTCTGTTAGATGTGTGATTCCCATCACCTCAATATAGCCCCTAGTGTGGATGTTGCTATGCTGGTGTATACATGCCTTATATGAATATAGTTTATTCCCTTAGGGAAGTGAGTATTCCCCTTCATTCTGCACTGGTGAGGCCACATCTGGAGTACTGTGTTCAGTTTTGAGCCCCCCCCCCATTACAGAAAGGATGTGGACAAATGGGAGAGAGTCCAGCAGAGGGCAACCAAAATGGTTTGGGGGCTGGGGCACATGACTTTTGAGGAGGGGCTGAGTGACCTGGGCTTATTTAGTCTAGAGAAGAGAAAAATGAGAGATTTAATAATAGCCTTCAACTACCTGAAGGGTAGTTCCAAAGAGGATGCAGCTAGATTATTCTCAGTGGTGACAGATGACAGAACAAGGAGCAATGGTTTCAAGTTGCACCAAGGGAAGTTTAGGTTAGATATGAGGAAAAACTTTCTCACTAGGAAGGTAGTAAAGCACTGGATCAGGTTATTCTGAGAGGTTGTGGGATCTCTATCCATGGAGGTTTTAAGGCCCGACTAGACAAAGCCTTCACTGGGACGATTTATTTGGGGATTACAGTACAGGGTAAAATGTGACCTATATACTTCTCTTACCTCCCAAACATACTTTTGTTCATAGTAGTTTGCTGGGCCATGCCGTGTTTGACTGTAAAATACCATACCCTTCTTTAAGCACTGTAGAACAAATGAGTTATGGTCATGTAATGTGTGGATGTTCAATTCAACTTTCACTCATTTGTAGGGCTGTGCGAAATTTCGCCAGCAGTTTTGTTTCGATGCTGTTTCAACTCGTTTCAAGCTTGAAACAGCAAAATCGAAATGAAACAGATAACTTCAAAACAGCCTTGAAACCAAACGAGGCAAGTCAAAATGTTTCAAAATTTTCGAAACATTTTGAACTTCAAGCTGGGCTTGCCTGCAGGGAAACAGAAACTAAAGTAAGGAGAGGGAGGGGGAAGTGTCAGTTGAGTGAGGGTGCACCTTAATTGCGAGTAAGAACCAAGACTCCCGATTGCAAGTAAGAACCCAGACTTAGTAGGGCTCACAGAAACCTGGTGGGACCCTACCTACGACTGGGTGGTGGGCATTTGGGGGTACACCCTATATAGAAGAGACAGGACAGAGAGGAAAGGTGGGGGGGGGTTGCGCTCTATGTCAAAGAGCACCTCACATCATCAAGGATTAGCTTTGGGTTAGAGAAGGGTCGGGCAGAGATACTATGGGTCAAACTACAAGGGGGGCGTGGCGAAAGGGACCTTACAGTGGGTGTCTACTACAGACCACCCAACCAGGGGGAAGAGCTAGACCAGGACTTCTCCAGTCAGCTTATGGAGGCGGTTAGGTCAAGGGATGTTATTATCATGGGTGACCTAAACTACCCAGACATTTACTGGGAGGAGCAGACAGCCAGGTCTGACCGCTCGCGTAGGTTCCTGGCTGTATTACAGGACCTTCAACTTATCCAGGAAGTGCACAGCCCCACTAGGGGTAATGCCTTGCTGGATCTGGTCCTGGCCACGGGGGATAACCTGGTGAGGGGACTGCAGGTTCTTGACCACCTGGGCAATAGCGATCAGCACCTGCTGGATTTCATTATCCAACGCAGGGTGTCTAGGGCTCACACCAAGGCTAAAGCCCTTGACTTCAGAAGGGCCAACTTCAATGAGCTTAGGAGACTAGTGGGGGAGGCACTAAGGGCCCAGAAGGTAGAGGAGATGGGAGTCCACGAGGGATGGTCATACCTTAAGGGGGCGATCCTCCAGGCCCAAAGGATAACAGTCTCTGAGAGAAGTAAGCGGGGTAAGAGTGCTCAGAAACCCCCTTGACTCAGCAAGGGCATTCAGGAATGCCTGAGGACTAAAAAGGGGGTGTACAACCAGTGGAAGGGCAGAGCTATCACCAAGGAGGAGTACTCCTTCTCGGCCCGGGAGTGTAGGAGGGCTATGAGGAAGGCCAAAGTAGAGATGGAACTCAGGCTAGCGTCCAGGATTAAGGACAACAAAAAGTTCTTTTTCAAGTACATTGGGAGCAAGAAGAGGGCACCAGGCAATGTAGGGGCCCTGCAAGACACAAACAGTAATCTTGTGGCCATGCCAGACAAGAAAGCTGATATTTTTAACAGTTTTTTTGCCTCTGTTTTCCTGATCAGGGACTGGGATAGCCCACCTACCAGAGGTAGGGACAATCTTGGGGATATCTCTATCAAGCCTTCAGTCAGTGCAGATGTAGTTAGGGATCTTCAGGAAGGGCTAGACATTTTTAAATCTGCAGGTCCAGATGCCCTCCACCCAAGGGTGTTGAGGGAGCTGGCAGGGGTCATCACGGAGCCCTTGACCCGGCTGTATGAGCATTCATGGTCATCTGACCAGGTGCCGGGGGATTGGAAACTGGTAATGTGGCCCCAATTTTCAAGAAGGGGGGGAAGGAGGACCTAAGTAATTATAGGCCTGTAAGCTTCACCTCAGTGCTTGGGAAGATCTTGGAGAGAATCATCAAGGAGCACATCTGTGGGGGGCCTGCAGGGGAGATCATGCTCAGGGGCAATCAGCGTGGGTTCATCAAAAGCAGGTCCTGCCAGACCAACCTGATTGCCTTTTATGACCAAGTAACTAAATTCTTGGATGATGGTGTCGCTGTGGATGTAGCCTTTCTAGACTTTAAGACGACCTTTGACACGGTCTCTCACCCCATCCTCATCAATAAATCAAGCGACTGTGGCATTGATGCCTGCACAGTTGGATGGGTAAAAAATTGGCTGGTGGGGCACACCCAGAGAGTAGTGGTGGACAGGTTGTACTCAGCCTGGTGAGATGTGAGCAGTGGGGCACCCCAGGGCTCGGTCCTCGGGCCCGCACTGTTTAACATCTTCATCAGTGACTTGGATCAGGGGGCGGAAAGCATGCTGTCCAAGTTTGCTGATGACACTAAGATGTGGGGTGAGGTGGACACACTTGAAGGGAGAGAGAGGCTGCAACTAGATTTAGACAGACTACAGAAGTGGGCAGATGAGAATAGGATGGGGTTCAATGTAGCCAAATGCAGGGTGCTGCACCTTGGGAGAAGGAATCCACAGCATACATACAGGCTAGGGAGTTCCCTTCTTGAAAGCACAGAGGCGGAAAGGGATCTTGGAGTCATTATTGACTCCAAGATGAACATGAGCCACCAATGCCAGACCGCAGCCAGCGACCAGCCATACCTTGTCATGCATTGAAAGGTGCATCTCAAGCCAGTCCAGAGAGGTGATATTCCCCCTCTATGCGACTTTGGTCAGGCCGCAGTTGGAGTACTGTATCCAGTACTGGGCACCGCATTTCAAAAGGGATGTGGCCAGCCTGGAGAGGGTTCAGAGGAGGTTCAGAGGAGGGCCACCCACTTGGTGAGAGGGCAGCAGGACAGGCCCTACAAGGAGAGACTGAAGGACCTGAACCTGTTCAGCCTCAGCAAGAGGAGGCTGAGGGGGGACCTGGTGGCTGCCTACAAACTCATCAGGGGAGATCAACAGCAAATAGGCAGAGCCCTTTTCTCCCCAACACCACCTGGGGTGACAAGGAACAATGGTCATAAGCTGATGGAGAATAGGTTTAGGTTAGAGATCAGAAGGCAATATTTTACAGTTAGGGTGGCCAAAATCTGGAACCAACTTCCCAGGGAAGTGGTCCTCACCCCTACCGTGGGCAATTTCAAGAGGAGGTTGGATGATCACCTGTCTGGGGTCTTGTGAACTCAGCATTCATTCCTGCCTGTGGCAGGGGGTCAGGCTAGATGATCTATTCAGGTCCCTCCTGGCCCTAGCTACTATGAAACTTAACAGACACACAGTGTCACCCACCCATGTCACGAGCTTTGCCTGTCAGCAGCCAAAGGTGCAGGGCCCCAGAACCCCTGCACCCATCTCCTTGAAAGTTGGCAGGCTTTGTGGCCTCAGCAGGGGCTAGCAGGCCTGTAATTTTCACCCTGCTGAGCCTTAACACATACAGTGTCACCCATGTCACGAGTTTTGCTTGTCAGCAGCTTGAGGTGCATTTTCCCTGAAACCCCTGCACCTATCTCCTTGAAAGCTGTCAGGCTTTGTGGCCTCCGCAGGGGCTAGCAAGTCTGCAGTTTTGACCCTGCTGTGGCTTAACACATACACGTGACACAAGTTTTGCTTTCAAGACCTTGGGGTACAGTTTCTCCAAACCCCCTGCACCTATCTCCTTGTAACTTGGCAGGCTTCACGCCCATAAAAAGGCCTACCATTTCTGCAAGTTCCATCCAAATCGGGCCAGAAATGACAAAGTTATAGGCTATTTCAAGCTTCCCCATTATAGCCTATGGGCGAAATGTTGAAACAGCGAAAATGTTTTGATGAAACAAAACGGAACAGCAGTTTCAAATTGAAACGAAATTCGAAACAAAACACTGTTCCATCAAAACGTCAAAATGCAAGTTGAAACAGAACGGTGCCGTTTTGCAGAGCCCTACTCGTTTCCTCACTCACCCAACATAAGCCATATCTAGCCTATACTCCATGGATCTTGCCCACAAAACCCTGGAAAATAATGATTTGAACCAAAAATGGATGCGTGCGATCTGTTACCGAGGTTTGATTGGATTTTAAATGCTGGTCCTGAAGCAAAAGGGGAAATAGTGGCAGAGTAGGAGTCAGAAAAGCTAGAGGGTTTTCTTTCCATCTTCTGGAAAAGTGAAATAATTCCTTAAGAGTCATTCTCACATTCAGCTTTCTGACCAATGACTAATAGTAAAACAGAAAGGAAATGAGGGACGTGTATGTGCACATGAGCAAAGCTTGCCTCCTGCTCTCCACTGAACCATGACCCGGTTACTCCAGGAGCTGCCTGCTGTTTTCTTATTTTCTAAGCAAGTCCCTGAGACAATGCCTTGCATGCCAAACAGAGCCAGGGAATCAGATCGGAAAAGTTCTGAACTGGAGGGATACTCCCCTTTTCATCCTCCTTAGCCCTTGATAAATTTCTCCTTTCCCTCCCACCTAAAAACCTGGACAGAAAAATAACTCTTATGTGTACAAGAACACAGGGGGAAATGCTTCTGCACTAACTGTTTTACTGAGCTGAATTTAGATGCTAATTTTGTTGTTGTCATCTTGACAGAACCCAAGAAGAAGAAAAAGGAAGGCAAGAAACAGGAGAAGATGCTGGATTAATAGAAGCCAAGCTGGTCAGCATGAGAAAGGGACATCGGCAGCCACGATCAGTTAACAGTTTCATTTACACCTAGGCATTTTATCCTAAAATTATTTATAGCTTAATAGTACAATAGAAGGAAAGAAACAAATACACACACACACACACAAAAAAATCTTTTTTTCCTTTTTATTTTACTTTAGTATTTTTAACATATAACCCTAACAATGTTTTTAGAGGCCTGAAATAAAGGACTGTAACTTCCTTTAGAAAAGTATTTCTATTTTATATTGAACAATGTAGAAGGTTTTAAAGATTTTTTTTTCTCAAGTTTTATATTAGGTCTTGATCCTATGAATTAGTCCACACGGGCTAAGGCTTGAGCATACAGAGCCTAACTGTAGTCAGTGGAACTTTGTTGTAACGGTCTTTGCCTGAAAGCTGCAGTGTTTTAGGATTGTGGCCTTGGGTCAGAAACAAACAAACCTTTCTTTCTTTTTCCTTTTATCTTTTAAATTCTTGTTACAGCTAGAGAGCTCTGTGAATAATCAGCTGGGTAGGGATTTTTGGATATTTGCAGGTAAGAATTTTTTTTTTTCTGGTTAATCTTCAGGTGAAAGGCCACCATTTCTAGGTTAAAAACTCATCGTCTCTGCTGCTGGCAATTTTCCTTTCTCCGATAGAAAAAAGGTGGGGTTAGCAAAGTCCTGAATTTTTCATTTTTCCCCCTCAGAAGCTGAGAGAGTATTTTTCATAGAAGAATGACAGCAGAACTCTCTTTTTGTTTTCATATTAAATTCAAGGTGATGGAGAAAAATGTTTTCTTCTCTATCTAAAAATCCTGAAACCCCCCCAGAAATTCTGGGGGTTTTTTTCCAGCAGTGAAAACAGCCTTTTTTTCCTTACACATTTAACCTGCATTATTGTTTTTGCCTGACTCAGCTCCCACTGATGTTAGTGGAAGACCTCCTATTGATTTTACTTAGAACTGGTAAAAAAAAAGAAGTATTTACAGCAGAAAATAGCTAAAGAAATGAAAGTAAAAAAATGTCATGGACTATTTGATATTTTGACACAAAATTAAACAACGTTTGAGAGGGGCTAGATATAAAAAAAAAAAAAAAAAAATCAATGTTTTTGTTCTCTTTCATTTCCCATTACAGAGAGAGGAGGGTGGGAATGAAAACCAAAACAGTTTTCTGTTTTCATCCACAAATTGGAATAGTTCAGCCAAAATAAAATTTTTGTGCTGTGAAATTTTCATTTAAAAATATTTTGTGGGGAAAAATTAAATGGAAACAATTTGATTGGCTGTAATTTCAACCGGTGCTGAATCTCTTCTTCTGAGGAGAGGGGAGTCTTCTTTCTTTCATTTTGACCATTATTCAAAATGATTGTGAGATCAGGGGAAAGACCCATTTCTTATGAGCCAATTTGCTATCCAACTGGCTCCTTGAAGATCTCACCATGTGGTGGATTGGGAAGAGGATTGGTTTTCGCACAAGGCCGCTTTTAGACTGACATTTTCAAAGGAGCTAAAGGAAGTTCGGTGGCCAAATCCCATTGAATTTGCTTTGAAAATCATAGACTAAAAGAAGAAGGGAGGGACTACGTACTTTGTATGATCAACAGGCTGCCAATCTTATAAGTGTTGGGGGGACTCTGCCAAACTCCACTCATTTCCGTGGTGCTGCATCAGACATAGTATAAGCAAATGATCTGAATTATATTCACAAAGCTTGCAGAAATAGTGGGGAATTTTTCCCATGCTAACCTCCCACATGCCTCCCTACCCCAAACAAACTCTGGGACAGACCTTCCTCATGCTTATACTAAAGTTATGTCTACATTGTAGTCAATATGCAAGTACAATTCACATGGACACATTTGAATTCATTTTATATCAACTAGGTTGGGTACTGAGAGCAGTAATGCCATAACAGCCCAGATATCTGCCTGGACTATCAACCAGGTATATGCCTGGCGCTGGAAACATTTTGCCTGTAATTCATGCTGAGTTCCATGTGCTTTGGCTACACTGTTATTGTTACCTGAGCTTGAAATGGATATTTGGGTGGGCCAACATTTAGAGCAGATGAGCAAAAATCAAAGCCTATTAATATATTTAATTAAACTTGACACCCTGAGGCTCTGACTGGTGGGCCTAGATGCAAATTGGCCCACTTTGGCTACGCCTCTGACTTCAACTAAGTAGCTGCAGCTATCTGAGCTGTAGTCATGCATTGACTGCATTGTAGGCATATCCTGAGGGTAGATGTTTTTGGCTATGCCTTAGAGCAGAATTTGAGAACTGCTTCGGTGTGTCTCTGGAGCTCTTCCTTGTGCCCTACAATTAGAAACTGTTTGATATACAAGCAGTGGGGGATTCAGTTGCTGGGAGGGAACATAGTTATAGGAGAATAGTTGCTTTTCACTCGCCAAAGGCTTGTTTACATACTGAACTAATTTAGCCGGTACAGCTTTTAAACTTGGTTTCCAGTGGTCAAGGTAGCTATCAAGAGTCAAGAATGAAGCAAAGACAGACAGCCTGATTGTTCCTGCACATATACTGGTTTTTATAGTCATAGCTCCTTGTTTCTACCAGGTAGAATTGAAAAGAGAACCATGTGTTTAGCTCCTTGGGGAGTGCTCACTTGGCACCTCATGACACATGATCAGCAACCCATCAGGCTGATTAAAAGAATAATCTTAACAGGGTCTACAGGAAACCCATTGAGTCCTTATTATCAAGAGGATGATGGCAGTGATGCATGGCCTCAACAGAGTCTAAAGAGGAAAAATGAAAATATCCTCATGGCTCCAGGACAACAGTGCAGAAAATCCCTTGGTGTGGAGGGAATAAAGATGTGGGGTGATGAAAATGTTTCCAGTATGCCACCAGCCATAGAAGATCACATACATACTGGTACTGGTATCAATAACCAAAGTAAATATTTTGTACTTCACAAAAGGGAAGAAAATATCTAGCAAATCAGCCAGAAGAATTCCATGGGGAGGCCTGGATGACGGTAGAGAAGAGACATACTAATTATGCCAAACCGGAGAAAACAGTTACAATTCACCTTTCAAAAGAAACAGAACAGCCAGGTCAGCTGTAAAAAAAGGCACCGGGGTGTGAGTTGACCTAGAAAACTGGTCCAGCTGTTTTTCTAGTGAAGTTAAATTGCAAAACAAGAGAAAAGCTTCTGAGTACATGTTCACTCTCCATCCATCCTCTCTCCATCTGCCCAGAGTCATTTGGCAGATCCTACCCATTAATTTCTTTATCCTATAATCTCCCATTGTCTTATAGAGGCTTCCACAATGGTTACCTTCCAGCTAAGGAGGGAAAGTATGTCTTTCCTTCTAAATTATAATTTTAGGAGAAGGAAAGACATACTTACCTACACACACACACACGCACATATATATATTATATATAAAAAATATGTTTAAATCAAGAACAACTTGGCATACTAGCACCAAATTTACAGAAACAAACAATGTATCCCACTTAGGGATTGAGCCATTATTTTAATCAGTTTAATGAAATAAGCTAGAGTTACCTGTTACTAGGCGAGTGTCCCACCCCAGGATTTATATTCTTCGATTTAGATTTTGAAACTTTTTGGCTTTTGGCAGCTGTGCTCTATATCTCTAATGTGTTGAATCACCTCCCCAAAACTTCAGGGAAGCCCATATTATGGTAGGGACTCAAATAGGTTAGGCCACTGTCAAGTTTGACATTTCTCTAGGTAGAAATACCCTGCGCTGAAAAGGAGTTCCTGTTTGAACTTCACATTGTCTCACCACCAGTCAGCATCTTCTACTTTTATAGTGCTACTCCTGTTGGTGCTGTTTCTTTTTCAGGGGAGGACACTATTTTCATTTTGAGACCAATAACTGTCACCAATCAGGGAACAGCTTCAGAGGGCCCTGGTCAAGAATTGCTGGGTACTAACTCAGAAGCACCTTATTCAAGCTCCTTCTGTTTATTTCTCCCATCACATATCTTTCTTTCCAGAGAGCAGGAAAGGTGGGAATTGGGTGAAACTTTTGCTTCCATGCTTTGTTTCAATGGTGCCAATATGGTAACTAAGCAAATTTGGACTGGAGATAACATGGAAGCCTCCCCCACTCCTCCTCCTCACAGTGATCTGGACATTAATAGGGGATATAAAAAGATAGGAGCGGCAGTATGATCATTTCCTCAGCTTTAAGAATTCAAGTGGTTAAGACTAATAAGAGAAATGCTAATCTATTTTTTTTTTTAACTTGATGGAAATTTTTTCCTTCATCATTTAGCCTCAGGTCATGGACAATTTGAATAAAACAATGGTGCATTAATTGGTAATGAACCCAGGGGAGAACAAATATTTTCCATGTGAAAACAGCCATCTAAAAGCTATGTAATGCAGTGGTGAAAACCAGGCTGTTTATCTGGGAGTTACTGAGGGTGAACGTTGTGGATCTATCTATTCTCCTATTGCTTAGGAGAATTCTTTGACAATCTCTCAGATTCCTCTGTGGTTTCTATTAGGCTAAAAGCTCTGAGGAGGAATAAGCATGTTCCTTTGTTCCTAGCATGGCATGTGTGGGTATGATATAACATGGTTTGTATTTTCTAAAGTGCTGCTGGAATCACTCTGCAACTACATCAGTTATGTAAACCTGCCAAGGTTTGTTTTTAGTGAATATTGATGAGATTTCAACAGAAAACAGAAATGTTCCAAATGTCCCAGAACCGTACGAGGAGGAGAAGGAGGGTTGGGGCTAGGGGGTATCAGAAATCTCTCCCTCAGTCCGTCCAGAGCCCACCAAGGGGTGGTCTCCTATAAATCTGGAGTAGTCCTGTATAAAATGAAGATATTTCCCTCCAAGTTTTATCAGTGTTTCAGACTTACTCTTTGGTCTGGCCAAGAAATTCCTCCCAGGATTTTGAAGGCATTACTGGGGCTTTTTCTCCCAAAGTTGGGAGAATGTTCTGAAGGTCAGGATAGGGGTTCTCATGCTGAACATGCAAAATGCTGGTGGTAAGAGAGATTCATGTGCGACCTGCGTGAGCAACCTACTCCCCCAAGTACCAGGAATGGATGCCTACAACTAAACCTTGCTCTCTGTTTCTTCCTGAGAGACAAAGAATTGTGGGAGCTTGTGATCAGGATGATTTTCATATCCATTTAATAAGATATGTACAACATTAAGTTGAAAAATAATGACACTCTAAAACAAGATAAGGTGGGTTTCCAAATTCTGTGGGAAGATGGGCTTCTGTTAGTGAAGATCATCAAAGGGTTTCTCTAATTGGTAGCTTCCTAGTGGACTGGAAACATATCCTATACAAAGAAAAATTAGAGCTGACAGTGCGACCAAAAACATCCTCAAAAACAGCTTCTTTCAGATTAAGTTGGGAAATCAGTAGAGAAGATTGCATCACAAGCAGTCATGTTAAAGTGTGGGTGGGTGGTGCAGGGGGAAGCGTAGACCTTTAGACCCAGACAGAAAACTGAGCCAATCAGGGGACAGCGAAATAAACCATTAGTCATTCATGTACTTTTTAAATCTGGATTTGGAAATGATCTGGACCTCTTGCTTTTACTAGCAGAAAGCTTGAGATCCTGTTTGTTGCCAGCATGACTGTGAGTAATGACAAAGCGCTCATCCTTCTACTACTACCTTCCTTCCACGCATATTCCAAAACCTTCAGCTTTGTCCTTTGTCTCCTTCATTCTAGCCCCAAACACATTTGAGAATCTATTTGTTCCAGAGAAAAGCTGAAATGCCCTAGTATATTCTTCACTATTTCCCCTCTTTGGAGGGTTGAACTGGCTCTTTAGCACTGGCTTTCTGTTCTACATTTGACTGTGGAGCTCCATGAAGTGAAGAACAGATCTGCATCCAACACAATTCTTCCAGCCCACGGCTCCTTGAAGCCTGAATGAGCTGCCTATGGTATGAGTATGCTCACGATTCTCTCATTAAACAGTTGGTAAAGAAGTCTCCATTTTCAAATGCAATTGCTTATTTTCTGTCTTTGATGATGACCCAAGATAGAATTTTCTGAAGACACTTCAAAAGGCTCTTCAAGGTTCAGACTTGCATAGAGAAGGCTCCTGCACTGAATTCCATGAGGAAAGCTGGAGAATTTACAGCCTGTGCCAGGCTTTATACCCATAGCTATCTTCTTAATTAATTACTTGTCCTAAATTCCCTCATCATAATCTGCCTACCAACTAGATACCATCTAGCTTCCCCCAGTGGGTCCTTGCACTTCCAATATTGTAATTATGTGGTTCATTTAGACTTTTATTGTTTGAAGGGAATGGCTTTGCTCTCCAGAGATTGTCTTGGACATTGAGAGGTCTTAAGCAGAACAAGCAACCTAGTGCTGCGCTTAGAGCTAGAAATCGGCTATTGACAATATGACTAAGCAAGCACATCACAACAAAAAATGGATGCATGGCTCAATGTGCCTCTCCAAAAAAAATATTGTAGCAACATTTTAGGAAAAATAAAGGGTCTTTTTTTCTTGTATTATTAATTACACCCATGCAAAGTAGGTGCAGTGATTTCCCAGGATACATGACAGTGAAGAATCATGTCCATCACTTTTGGGGGGGGCGTGGATGTGGGCAGTTCAGAGGATTCAAAACATATTTCAAAGCAATGGCTAAAATCTCTGCATCAGAATAATGTTCTACCACCACCAAGAAAAGGGGAAACTATAGTGGCCTCCATAGTCTTTACTGCAAACATCATATGAGAGGAATTGATTCACTAGAGTTTTAACACACAAACCTGGAGGAGAAAAGAATTTATGTTGCTGCAAATCAAATAATAGAAAAACTTCCCTATACTTGTAATTTTGGTGTTAAAAACACGGTAAGGAATAAAAGTTGAAATAACAAATAAAGGCTGAATATTGTGCTCATTGAATTTCTAATTCTGTATATATCTATTAAAACTTACAGCTCTATATGATGTCTTTACATGGGTTATTATGGGTTGTTTTCATTTCCTTTCCTCATTTTTTGGTTTGTATATTGATTTTGTAAGCTAGCTGTGTGTTACCTTTTTGTTTTTTTTAAAAGTTTGTATGAAAGCCATATATACACATTATAGAATGAAAGGATTAATCCTGTAACAGCCCTTAATGTTTTCCTTAGCTATTCGGGACTCTGGGAGGTCCTAGAGAATGTATATGGTTACCAATTGTATCAACATAATTTACTTGCTCTTAGTGGAGATAAAGAAGTTAAATAAACTAATACACAGTGGTGTGTTGTCATCATCTGGTTTTTGGAACAGTAGGGGACTCTTAAAATCTCCTGAAAGAACTCCAAAAGTTCTTAGGGGTTGTTCTTTGTGGTATCAGTTTTATGTCAGACATAGGTGTTGCCTGCATAATGACCTGGTTTTGTATCAACTCAGAAGGAGTTTTTATTTACAGCAAGAAAACGGGCCAGCAAGCCAGAGCCCTAGTAGAGAATGGCAGCTTCTTTGTAGTCATGGGCTTCTAGACTAAAGTCCATCTTTTTAACAATGTCACCCTGCCCCGCTGCCATAAAGATGACATGCTACATTAGTACTTTGACATAATCCTCTATAATGGAGTTCTGGAATCATATTTCCCATTTTCTCAAATGAGAGTATCATGCATTTATTCATCCCAGGAATAAAGTCTCCTCAGACCTTGCTGTGCTATGTCCAATCCCTTAAATATGGTGGTGCTAGTAGTAAGGGGAAACAACTGGGCATCAAAGAACAGGTCAGAGATTGTTATTTCCATTGAAGAACAAAGAAGAGGTGTGAATGTGATGATTGCCTGTCTACTTCTTTCTTCCTCCCTTTTTCCTTTTCTCTCTATCCTCTTTCCCTTTACCCTGACCCCTTTTCCTTTGTGTTTTGTTTTCCCATTTTCTCTAAAAATAACTAATACACAGAATATTTCAGAACAACTCTTACATGACAGGACCAGAGATAATCCATATTGGCTATAGCACTAGGAAAATTAGCTTCTAGAATTGTTTGGAATAAAATAAATTACTTCTATGAAAACTGCCAGTTCATTCCTCAAATTATTAATGGAGTTGGCAAGCCAAAGCTGACCACTGGCAAAGGAAACCAGCTACCAACCGTTATTTATTTATGCAGCCTGAATTTCTTTACCATAATCCACCTGGTTAATATTTACACTGTAAGACATGGAAGCAGTGAGCTGTTATCAGTGCCTTAAGCTACTTTTGTGTTTGTTGTATTCTGGGAATGGTTAGGAACTATCTGACCTTGTGTGCAGGGGACAGTAGCCTTGGGACTTCTGTAATTCATGCTTATCTTTCCATATCCCTCTTAGCAGGGTGCTCCAGTCACAAGGTTTCTGTGTATTCAGCATGCCAACTGAGCCAGGAGCAGTCCCGGGGAAGAACCTTTATGCCAGTTCCACAGTAGTGGGGTGTCCTTCTGCCTAGAAGATATTGTCTGTGGACCACTTTTCTGTCTCTTAGAGACTTCTTTATGCTGCTACAGTAGCATACGAAGGTCTTGATATATATAATGGGCACTGTACCTTTAACATGCTTTATAATGCTTTGCTATGTATCTCCAGATACTGCTTTCTACTCTCATAGTGAAATCAATATATTAATAATATCCAGGAGCAATTGGGACTAGAAGTCAAATGATAAATTTAGTCAAAGATGGTAGGTGGTTGGTTTTATTACTGATCAGTTATAAAATTTAGTCTCATACAGGCTAAGGTAAAGAGAATCTGTGTGTAAAGACTGCCTCTTGGCAAACATGGAGAACTGAACCGGGGTGTGTCCAGAACTAAAAGTCTGAACTGGGACAGCTTGAGGTAAAGAGCCAAGGCTAGAAGAATGCTTGTGGGCTCTGCGGATTGGCACAAGAGAAGGACTTGTAATATACACACACTAGTTGGTTACATGGTTCATGTGCCTAAAGGCATCTCAGCTGCATCCTCAAACCAAACATGGCCCCAGTCCTGGAAAAGTTCCATTTATGTCACTTGGCCAACAAACGGAGGACTGAAGTATGGTAAAGTGCTCAAGTTTGAGATTAAGTCAATTTTTTTGTAACTGGGAGACTAGAGCAATTCATCTTCCCTGTTGTGTGGAGCAGAGTGAAATCTTTTTCACTCTTTCACATACTCTCACACATACATGCACTGCACAATGGGTTACCTAAGCTGATGTTTCAGGACAACAACTGATTGCTACTGAGGGCAGAAATGAACTCACTCCCTGACCTTCCCTATTGTAACATTGCAAAATGGACCAGTTTCTAAAGGAAGGAAAGGATGACCTTTGGAAACCAGGAGCCAGAGGCAGGATAATGGACAAACTGAAGCAGAATTCTGACAGTGCCAAATTCTGTGCTCCATTTAAAGACCATATCCACAATATTTGTAGATAAAATAATGGATGCTACATCTTCAAAACACAGAACAAATAAAACTGCTATTAGCAAAGTTAAAAGAAAAGTCCAAATTACTGAACATATAGCTGGCACAAAAATAGTAAGATATAAAGAGAGAGAGAGAGAGAGAGAGAGAGAGAGACCTTTAAAAATCATAATGTTCCTGAAGTATATGGATATATGTAGAAATAATGAGCAGATACCAGCCATAAGTTTATGAGGAAAGCACAGATACATACATAACTAAAACTGATTGAAAAATTAAGAGCAAGATTCTTTGCACATTTTGAACTTTTGATAGTTTTTGTATAAGCAGTTGAAATTGAACCATCTATTAGTAAATGAAAAATGCTCAATTTCTAGATCAATTATATTTTCAATACAGACTGTTTCTTCCTCACACACACAGGTACAGACACAGGATGGACAGGGAAGAGACAAGAGGAGGAGGAGTTGCACTTTACGTAAAGTGCTGTATAATAAGGCTGTGTAAAACAGCATCATCCCCCTTTGACGTCCATTTTGATGGAACAGTGTTTCGTTTCAAGTTTTGTTTCATTTTGAAATCACTCTTCCGTTTTGTTTCGTCGAAACTGTTTCGCAGTTTGACCCATAGGGTATAATAGGGAATCATAAAATGCAGCAGGCAGGCAGATCGGGGGCTTACCTGCACCCCCGAGAGAGCTGTGGGGGTTGTGCTGGAGTCCTCCTGGGGGTGTGCGCCCCCCAATCTGCCTGCTGGATGAGATGAGCCGGGTGTTGCTGGCTGGGATTGGTGCTGAAGCCAGTAAGTCCTTGTTTCGTTTTGAAGCTGTTTCAAAGGCTTTTCTTTTGTTTTGCTTTCACTGTTTCAAGCTTGAAATGCATCAAAGCAGCTTTGAAATGAAACAACAGGTGAAATTTTGTACAGCCCTATTTTATAATTGTTCAGAGCTCCAGTATGAAACAGGAGATAGGCTTGTGGAAAGTCGCTGGGTTAGGGTCAGAGAGGAGAGCAACAAGGGTGATGTGTGGTGGGTGTCTGCTAAAAACCACCAGGCCAGGATGATGAGGTGGATGAGGCTTTCTTCAAACAGCTAGCAGAAATCTCCTGATAACAGGCCCTGGTTCTCATGGGGGACTTCAGTCACCCTGACATCTTCTGGGAGGGCAATACAGCAATGCATAGGCAATCTAGGAAGTTTTTGGAGAGTGTTGGGGACAACTTCCTGGTGCAGGTACTGGAGTGGTGAACTAGGTGCTGTGCTCTTCTTCACTTGTTGTTCATGAACAGGGAAGAATTGGTGGGGAATATAGAAGTAGATGGCAACTTGGGCAGCAGTGACCATGAGATGATTGAGTTCAGGATCCTGAGGAAAGAAAGGAAGGAGAGCAGCAGAGTAAGGACCCTGGATTTCAGAAAAGCAGACTTAGACTACCTCAGGGAACTGATGGACAGGATTCCCTGGGAGGCCAGTCTGAGGAGGAGAGGAGTCCAGGAGAGCTGGCCGTACTTTAAAGAAACCTTACTGAGGAATGAACCATTCCAATATGCAGGAAGACTAGCAAGTATTGCAGAAGCCCAGCTTGGCTTAGCAGGGAATTCTTCAGTGAGATAAAACACAAAAAGGAAGCATACAAGAAGTGGAAACTTGGACAAACAACTAGGGAGGAGCCTAAGAGTATTGCTGGGGAATCCAGGGAGGAAATCAGGATGGCCAAAGTGCAGTTGTAGTTAGCAAGGGATATAAAAGGTAACCAGAATGGTTTCTACAAGTATATCAGCAACAAGAGAAAGGTAAAGTGTGGGTCCCTTACTGAATGGGGGAAACCTAGGGACAGATGTGGAAAAGCCTGAAATACTCAGTGCCTTTTTTACCTTGGTCTTCACAGGCAAGGTCAGCTCCCAGACTACAGCACCTGGCAGCACAGTTTTGGGAAGAGGTGAGCAGCCAGCACTGGCAAAAGAACAGGTTAGGGACTATTTGAGAAAATTGGATATGTATAAGTCCATTGGGCTGGATGGGATGCACCCGACAGTGCTGAGGGAGTTGGCTGATGTGATTGCAGAGCCACTGGCTATCATCATCTTTGAAAACTCATGGCAGTTGGGAGAGGCCCTGGATGATCAGAATGATCATTGGGCTCAATGGGTAGTAATCAATGGCTTGATGTCGAGTTGGCAGGCAGTCTTAAGTGGAGTGCCCCAGGGGTTGGTTCTGGGGCCGGTTTTGTTCAATATCTTCATTAACAACCTGGAAGATCGAGAGGGTCTAGAGGAGGGCCACTCTCATGATCGGGGGCAGCAACGCAGGCCCTATGAGCAGAGGCTATGGGACCTGAACCTGTTCAGCCTCCACAAGAGAAGGCTGCGAGGGGATCTGGTGGCTGTCTACAAACTGGCCAAGGGGGACCAGCAGGCTATGGGAAAGTCCCTGTTCCCCCAAGCACTACTGGGCGTAACGAGGAATAATGGCCATAAATTGACTGAGAGTAGATTCAGGCTAGATATCAGGAGGCACTACTTCACAGTCAGGGTGGCTAGGATCTGGAACCAACTTCCAAGGGAAGTGTTGTTTGCTTCTACCCTGGGGGTCTTCAAAAGGAGGCTAGATAGACACCTTGCAGGGGTCATTTGACCCCAGCATTGTTTCCTGCCCATGCCAGGGGATCGGACTTGATGATCTGCTCAGGTCCCTTCCTACCCTACCAACTATGAAACTAAGATGGGATGGAGTGGACCCTCAGCAAGTTTGCAGATGACACCAAGTTGTGGAGAGTAAATATACTGGAGCATAGGGCTAGGATTCAGAGAGACTTAGACAAATTGGAGGATTGGACCAAAAGAAATCTCCTGAAGTTCAACAAGGACAAGTGCAAAGTCCTGCACTTAGGACAAAACAATCCCATGTACCAGTACAGGCTGAGGATCAACTGTCTAAGCAACAGCTCTGCAGAAAAGTACCTGGGGGTCACAGTGGACAATAAGCTGCATATGAGCCAAAAGTGTGCCCTTGTTATGAAGAAGGCTAACAACATACTGGGCTGTGTTGGTAGGAGTGTTGCCAGCAGATCAAGGGAAGTGATTATTCCCCTCTATTCAGTACTATGTCCAGTTTGGGCCCTCCACTACAGAAAGGGTATGGACAAATTGGAGAGAGTCCAGTGGAATGCAACAAACATGGAGGGTTGCCAGCAGATTGAGGGAAGATATTATTCCCCTATATTCTCCACTTGTGAGGCCACATCTGGAGCACTGCATTCAGTTTTGAGCCCCCCATTACAGAAAGGATGTAGAGAAGCTGGAGAGAGTCCAGTAGAGGGCAACAAAGTGGTTTGGGGGCTGGGGCACATGACTTTTGAGGAGAGGCTGAGCAAGCTGGGTTTATTTAGTCTAGAGAAGAGAAGACTGAGAGGAGATTTAATAGCAGCCCTCAACTACCTGAAGGGTGGTTCCAAAGAGGATGCAGCTGGACTGTTCTCAGTGGTGGCAGATGACAGAACAAACAGCAATAGTCTCAAGTTGCAGCAAGGGAAGTTTAGGTTGGATATTAGGAAACACTTTTTCATGAGGAGGGTAGCAAAGCACTGGCACAGGTTATTCTGAGAGGCTGTGGAATCTCCATCCTTGGAGGTGTTTAAGACCTGGCTAGACAAAGACTTTCCTGGGATGATATAGCTGTGGATAGTCCTGCTTTCAGCAGGGGGTTGGACTCGATGATCTCCTGAGGTCTTTTTCAACCCTAACTTTCTGTGATTCTGTGACAGCTCCACTGATCAGTGTATCAGCCTACATGTTTGCTGCTTCAATCCCTAGAGCAAACCTTTGGGTCACATGGTTGAGATTGTCCTTAGATTCTTTCATGCCTCTGTATTATAAGTGGTGACTCCTATTGCTTCAGCCTCCTCATTCTATGAAGTACCTTGCCTTTTTCTTCCGTTAATCCTAAATAAAGGGCAATGGTTATGCCTACTAGCTGCAATGAGGTTCCATCCTACTATTGGCATAACAATATGTTAATTTAGTTGTCTTGTACAAATCCTGAGACAAAGATTCTTTGGGCACTCTGATTGGGTGAACCCCGCCCCCCCCAGATGTGGAACTGTGCCTGCTATGAGGAGAGAATAAAGAAAAAAAACTGTCCCATAAAACTGGTCATTGATACTCAGCTAGGATAAAAAGCCCTTTAGCTAGAGCAGTGGTTTTCATCCTTTTTTTGTACCAGGACCCAGCATTTGTAAACATCAATGGTCAGTCCTAACCCAGTGCCTCACACTCCTGACCTATGGCCCTCCGCCTTCAGACACCAGCCTCCCAGTGTGTGGCATAGGAGGGGGGTGTGTGGGGTGGGTGTGTGTGCATGGGGTGGGTGGGGCAAGCAGCTTCTTGCAGGGCTAACACACTGCTAGCCTGCAAGGGAAAAACCACCATTTCCCACATTTTTCTCTTTTAAAGGAGAATCCATTTTTAAAGTCTGTTCATGGTCCTTTCATATATTCTTGCAAACCATTTTTGTTTCGTGACCCATGGGTTGAGAAACACTGAGCTAGAGGGAACAAAGAATGAAAAAGCAAATGCCAGATATGGGTAACCTGGAAGCGAGAATTTGGAGATGATATAGGAGGATTAATGGTGGGCTGAGCAGCCCTGAACCAGGAACAAATGGATAAACCAAGCCTGGGGAGAAGGTTTAGACTGATCCCCAAATTACCTGGCTGAGCATTGATCCGTTAATAACATCAAGCCCTAGGAAGAGGGAAAAGTTTTGATTTTTATGTCAGTTGATAGGTTTTGTCTTCTGGAAAGTTGGAAAATAGTCAGGTCATCTCCTTATGCAATCCCATTATCTTTAGAGCAGGCACAATGCTACTGTATTTCCTCACGTAGAAGATGACCTTGATTATGACCCCCTGTCCCCTGAATAATTAGATTCTATATATGGAAAATTTATAAATTTGTTACAATTTTCCAAGTATAGAATCTAATTATTGGAAGTTTGCCTTAAATTTGTGCCCCTCCCACTGTTACAGCAGGAAAAAACAGATCTAGGGGGTCAGCTAGCCCTTTTTTTGCTTCCCCCAAACTTTTTTCCCCTCTACTTTCTGTCAGACCCTATTTTCCCTGAGTACATGGAAATGAGGAAGACATTTGAAAACAATAACCTTGAAATTAAACATGGCTGTAGCAATTTGCATATAATACCTATGCACTTAGTTAATCCAGAATTAATGTATGTTATTGTTTAATTGCTGCAAGATTTAGTAGAGGTACTTCATAACCACATTTTCAAGCAGCATTTTGGCACCTACTTATGTGTAGCACAAAGAATACATGATACTAGTCCAAAGCCAAAAGCTTGTGATTTACTCTGCAATTCATTGGGTTGGGCCCCAACAGAGCCAACAGCACGTTAAATCATGGTGACCCCAAGCTCAGCACTGCTCAGCATGTGTGTGCATTCCACATACCCCCCTACAAAGGATCCACATGCTAATTAGCCCCCACTCTTTACTGGAACCGTATGTTCTTGTCACAAGTCCTGGGATACTCCAAAAAAGTATGTGCAAATGAGGTGCAGGGGAACCTGGTCTTGCTTTGCTTCACGGATAGTGTGCATCAGGTTGATGGGGGCAGACAGAGGGATTCTGGGTGAACTGTATGCAACGTCGTGGCTCACCATGACTTGAAAAATAGTCGGCAGTGAGGGAGGCTGTGCTTAATGGGTACTATCTTACGTCTTGTTCAGATGACGTATGATAATCTATTCTTGTGGTAGGTTACCATCAGCTTGTTTGCCCAATGTGGTCTATGTTCTTATAGTCATGTCCAGTATTGGCTACATTTAATCAGTTTCATAGTTTCTATTGTTGAGCACATGCTGCTTTTGTCAGCAGTTTGATGATAAACAATGTATCTAGTGTTATTTTGTTGAATGCAGTTGTAAGACAAGGGTCTTTTTCCCCATGCCAACAGGGGGCGAGGGGGCACATCTTGTATTTGAGTATTATACAAATATAGTAGTTTTCTAGACCTATAGTATTATGCAACACTTCTGAGAAAAAGAGGATTTGACACTAAATAGCAAAAAGTAACATAGGCTAATCAGTCTGAGAATCTCTCTCATCCTTGCTGGTTTCCCTGAAGTATGGAAGCATCCTTTGCTACACTATCTCTATGGTAACCATTGTCTCCTTACCAAAGGATGCTTGTGTTTGTATTTATTCAGATTCTCTCTTCTGTCTTATTCCACGTAATTTGCTGCTTTCTTCCATGTCCACCCCAAGATGAAAGGGTGAAAGTGTGGATCTCAAAAGGTTAGTGTCTAGTTTTCATCCAGTTCGGTGTGCAACACAGACACCCATAATGGTGTTTCTTTATGTTTTCTGTTTACGCTGATAAATGAATAGTATTGCTAAGCAATGGACTGTGTGGTATGTGAGAGAGAGAGATTGGGGCAGTTTAGGGGAAAAGAACACTAAATAGCAACAATACTTCATGACTCTGTATACTATAGTATGGTGAAATGTTGTCAAGAATGTTGTTTTGCTTTCTGTGCTGATATATAATTTAAGAAAGTCTACTACTGATATAATAAAGAGCTTTGAAGAGATATAATTATGATTTTCACTGTATCCTTCTGCCTAAGGATCTCAGCCCTCTTTATTACCTTTGATTGTAGTACTGCTATTATTTGCTTCACAGCATTACTGATGTACATGCTGCTTTACAGAGGCAGGAACCTAGTTGCTCAGCCTATGCCAAGTCAGCTTTGTATTACTCTGAAGCACAAAGCAGACTTAAAATTGACCAAAGTACCTTTATCTACGGAACTCTACAGTGGCTGGGCTAAAAGGATACTCTTCCTCCTCAAAGCAAATACGGTAAAAGTGGAGGCAAAGGAGGTGTGACTAGCACTCAGCTACACTCCAGTGACCTTTGATTCCTAGAATCACCCTTTTGGGGCCTTTACACCTAGTGTGATTTAATTGTAATTGTATTTTTGGATTGCACTATAATCTGGCAGACCAAAGGGCAGGGAATTACAAAAGGGGTTTACTGCAACTTCTATGTTTCCCACATTTTCTTAAGCCACATTGGATGGAACATCCCCAAACCAGAGAATGTAACTCAGAATCTTAGTTGAGAGAGAAAGAGAGAGAGCGCGCGCTATTTGAGAACAAAGGGTGGAGGGAGTAAAGTCAGTTAGTAGTTGGTAGGAACAGGGCTAGAGTAGCCACCCAGGAAGTACAGGCATCTGCCTAGGGCGGTAAACTGTAGGGGGCAGCAAAAACAGCGCTCTGGTCTTCTAGGTGGTATAAGTGCTTAGCTGGGCCCAGGCTCTTGCCTAGGGTGGCAAAAATCTATGCACCGGCCCTGAGTAGGGAAGGAGTCCAGTGAAGAAGATAGACCATGGGAGCATCTACACAAGACACCTTACTGTGCAGCAGACTAATTTGATGCCCAGTAAAGCATCACTGTCTATACATATACAGCAATTAGGGTACAGTAGACTAATTTTCTGCATTGCCAGATAGTCCCGTCAGATACAAGTGGTATTTGGCAGTGCAGTAAATTACTGTGCTTAAACACACATGTAGATGGTGATCCTGGGATTAGTTTACTCTAGCTCTAATTGAACCAGAGTATATTCAGGTGCATTCATTGCACATGTAGATGTGCCCCATATGATTTCCTGGGTGAGTGGAGGATTCATGAGGGTTATACAGTGATGTTATTTCTTTTATTTTTTTGGTCACACTGAGGGCTCAGTGTAGGAGTACCCATAGAAGTCTGGGTCCTCTACTCCCATTGGACCTTGACCTTAGCTCAGTATTTGAGAGGGTCATGCTTTTATATGTAGAGGGCCTGACATCAGTCACCACTGGTGCCGCCGCCAGGGTATCACTAACAGAAAGGAGACAGATGTGGGGGAGGTGGGTAAGGAAACCCTCTAGTGTACTCTGAGGCTGGTATTCTTACATGGATTTGTTCTGCCCTGGGAAGGGGTGTGGCTAGCTTCAGTATGTGAAACATACCATTTTAACAGCCTGAGTGTCTTTGATTCCTGATGTCATACAAAGAACCTAGGCTTCAGTCCTGCAAAAATTTATGCGTGTTTGACTTTGTGCACCGTGGCTAAAATTCTACTTAACATCTAGGACACCCAAGTGATACTTGGGCAGTTTTTAAGCATCCAGGTCATCCAATAACCTTCTTTACCTCATATAATAACCTGAATCATGTAATATAATAACCTGAATCACCCAGCATCACCTGGTAAAGGAACACCTTGAGAGGCTGGACACCTTCAAGTTAGCTGGTCCTGACAGGTTGCACCCCAGAATACTTAAGGAGATGGCAGGAGTCATAGCTCAGCCACTGGCAAAGATATTTGAAAACTCCTGGCACTCAGGTGAAGTACCTGAAGATTGAAAGAAGGCCAATGTGATGCCTGTCTTCAAGAAAGAGAGGACAGTAGATCTGGGGAACTACAAACCAATCAGCTTGGCCTCAATCCCCAGAAAGATTCTGGGAAAAATTATCAAAGAGACCATACTTGACAAGCTGGCTGATGGCAACATTATGAGGGACAGCCAGCATGGGCTTGTTGCGGGTAGGTCTTGCCTGACCAATCTCATCTCCTTCTATGACCAGGTGACATATCACCTGGACAAGGAAGAAGAGATTGACATCATATATCTGGACTTTAAAAAAGCCAGATTAATCGATGAATCTGGCATCCCATGATCTCCTCATGGAAAAGTTGGCCAACTGTGGCCTTGGCTACATCACAGTCTGATGGCTGGGGAATTGACTCAGAGGCTGGCCCCAGAGAGTGGTAGTTGATGGAAGCAAATCATCATGGTGCTCTGTGACCAGTAGGGTCCCCCAAGGCTCCGTCCTTGGACCCGTTCTCTTTAATGTCTTTATCAATGATGTGGAGGTACTTCACCTTGGGTTTCTCATTACTGAATGTGTGTCTACATCAATGATGTGGATACCGGTGTCAGAAGTGGACTGGCCAAGTTCACTGGTGGCAGCAGCATGCCTTCAAGCCTCACTTTAGAAGTATAGGTCATGTGTTGGTGGGTGTGTGACCCCAAAGCAGTAGAGCTGAGAGGATCTCACAAAGAGGCCACTTTGGGGAGGTTGTGGGGGGGGGGGGGGGGAGGGGGGAAATTGGTGATAAGCAATGCATTGAGGGATGTTGGTGGGCTTTCCAGCTCTCTATTACACTTTGGTGGGGAGGAAAAACATGATTTGAGGTATTTAACTGTAAAGGGCTACAGTTAACTCAGTTTCATCCAGCATCAATTTTAATAGTTTGAGCCAGCTTTATCGTTGTCTGGGAATTATTTGCATCATTTGTCTGTGCATTTCTATAGCACTTTAAAGTCACTTAAAGCTTTATAAATGCCATGTCTGTTCATAGCCTAAGTGTGTTCCTGCTGCACTGGTAGGGGTGCATGGGCAGCTGGTAAATCTGGAAGGGGGTATGCAATAAGAAAACGTTTAGGAACCTCTGCACTAGTGCTTATTACATTTTAATCACACTGAAAATCACCTTCTTGTTGAAGCTAGGCAACTAAACAGCAAAGAGGAAAAGCGTCCTAAACACAGAACGAGACTAAATCCAAGTAAAAAGGAAGGGGCTGAATCTATGGTTCAAGGAGGTGGATACCACCCCACCAAGAACATGGCGAGTGAGCCATTGCTTCCAATGTTGTTCATGTATTTTCCATTACATAGTCACCAGGAAAACTGTGTAATCAGCTTTGGAAACATAGATCAGGTTTCTTCACATGGGACTCCCCCCGCTTGAAAGTTCCTCCCTGTCCAGACTGCACTAGTTGAATGGCAGGCCTTAGTACAGTACATACTTATTCATGCTGAAGGTATGACTCAGAGTCCCTCACAGGCAGAAGTGTGCGCCGTTTTTTGATGACAGGATAAGAAAGAGTGGTGGATTGGTAGCAAAACTGAAAAAAATGCTCATGTGAACAATACTCCAGCTCTTTGTCACTAGGGCATAGGGTAGCCATCATAGAGGACATGCCAATTTTCTGCTACTCTGTCCTCTGGATCAGGGCCTAGCTGTTAGGAAGCTGGTAGCAGCACAATCCAAGGGTGCATCAGGCTAGATACAGAGTTGAACCTGGTTGCACAGACACTTCCTCTTCTGGATATTAGAAGGGGTGAAGGGTCAGCTGACTTAGGTTGGCCACTCTGGTGGCAGGGAGTGGGTGTGTAGCTAGGCCCAGATGGAGGTTTCTGGCCATCTGTGGCACCCCCCTGCCCAAAGTCTTCTGCTGAATAGTGGCAAACTGGAATGGGCACCTATACCAGGCAGGCCATGGCATGAATTTAAGGCCACAGCCTGACAGGTTTGTGGGTCAGGCTTCATCCTCTTGATTTGTATTGGTACAATACCTCCTGCGGTGTCTGTTGTTGGTGTGTAGTGGGATATTGGTGTGCATAGAAATCAGGATCTCCATGTCCTACCTCATTCTTCTTTTCCATTTGATTTTTTCACTATGTCTAGATGATTTGTCCTCTTAGCAGTAGAGACCTGAACAAAGCCTGGGAGCACCACAGAAGCCAAGAGCCTAAATGGAGTCATGAAGACACCAGATATACAGACTTAGCACAGCTCCAGAGATTTCTTGGGGGACATCCCACATGCCAGTTCTGCAAGGCCTTTTGCACTTTCAACCACCTCAGAGAAATGAGAGAAACAAGCTCTGTATCAAAACATGTCATCTCCATTCTGTTATGCAAGAAAACTAGCACAGAGGTCAGTCTGTCCAAGCAATGCTGTCTGATCTATAGTGCATAAGCAGCCTATTAACAATTTTGATTTTTATATTATTATTATTATTGATTTTTACTTGTCAGTCCCTTACCCAGAGTACAGTTACCTTGTAAATGCACCTTTACTAATTTGTGAGTTATCAGATGTGCAATACATCATTGATTTATCCTCATCACACATGAGAACTGTGCTTTGAGGTTGTGACCACTCTCCCAGTAGGTACTATTTCCTGTCACTCACTCTCTTGACAGAAGCAACAATATTGCCACAAAAGTTACTGAAAATAATTTGGTTTTAACTTTTTAGGTAAATGTCATATCTGTTTATATGTGTATGAAAGGATTTCTAACTTTAACACTTCTTTCATTCCCTTTGAAATTTATACCAGAGATCTTTGTTTTCCATAATTCTCTCCCTGCCCTATCAACATCTTAGGTGGGTTCCTCAGCCAGTGACAATCCTCTGCTGTATCTAAGTCAATATGAGCTATGTCAGTTTACACCAGCAAAGGGTCTCTCATCTCAAGCACAGGTTTCTTTTACTGTTATGGGATGAAGCTGCAGTTTGCTTATATGATTTCCTGTTCCTTAAGCCCAAGACTTTGCCCTTTCAAGTTTTGCATTTTTACGAGACTTCTTACGGATGCTCCAATTCTAGCATCTGTAAAGCCCTCTGTAATTTTCCCTGGCTGCTCAGAAGGGCTCTGTCTGGCTAGAAGTTTGCATCAGGCAACAGAAAGCTTCACCAGGAGAGATCTGTGAAATATATGAGAATTGGCGATAGCAGGAGTGGTAATTCACACCAGAGGATTGAAACCATCCATTCAAAATTAGTTTCTTTCATATGAACAAAAGAAGTTAGATGTAAGAAATGAAGTAAAAGCTAACAGATGGTTTTCTGAATGTGCAAAACTCCTGAGTTCCCTAGACCACCCAGCTATTCAGCACCTTTTGCAAATCACACCTGCATGGAGCCCAGTTGTTCCCATGCCTGTGGTCCCCACTATGCCTTCTGTCCCCCCACACACCAGCTGGAGTTTCTTAATCACATATCCCACTGTGTTCCATCAATTCACTGTGGTGCCTCTGAAGCAAAAAATACTGGAAGGATACTCTCAGTTCAGTTCCTAAACAGTCACATCTCAGGAACTCCACACACCACTGTCACTAGTTGATCAGTTCTCAGGCACTTTTCACAGAGCAGCCAAGATTTTTTTGGAGGTTTTTCTTCTAGGTCAGAGCTGAGATACATTACTGAGGTGGGCTGGAAAAGTTAGCTTGCATGGCCCACTACACAGTACTTAAATGCAAAGTGCTGCACCTAGGGAGGAAAAATGTCCAGCACACCTACTGCCTAGTAGGAAATGACCTGCTCGGTAGCACGGAAGCGGAAAGGGATCTCGGAGTCCTAGTGGACTCCAAGATGAACATGAGTCGTCAGTGTGATGAAGTCATTAACAAAGCTAACTGCACTTTATCGTGCATCAGCAGATGAATGACAAACAGAGCCAAGGAGGTGATACTGCCCCTCTATCAGGTGCTGGTCAGACCGCAGTTGGAATACTGCATGCAGTTTTGGGCGCCACATTTCAAGAGGGTTGTGGATAACCTGGAGAGGGTCCAGAGAAGGGCCACTCGTATGGTTAAGGGCTTGCAGGCCAAGCCCTATGAGGAGAGACTGGGGCACCTGGACCTCTTCAGCCTCTGCAAGAGAAGGTTGAGAGGCGACCTTGTGGCTGCGTATAAATTTATCATGGGGGTGCAGAAGGGAATTGGTGAGGCTCTACTCACCAAGGCGCCCCTGGGGGGTCACAAGAAATAATGGCCATAAGCTAGCAGAGAGCAGATTTAGATTGGACATTAGGAAGAACTTCTTCACAGTTAGAGTGGCCAAGGTCTGGAACGGGCTCCCAAGGGAAGTGGTGCTCTCCCCTACCCTGGGGGTCTTCAAGAGGAGGTTAGATGGGCATCTGGCTGGGGTCATCTGAACCCAGCACTCTTTCCTGCCTATGCAGGGGGTCGGACTCGATGATTTGTTGAGGCCCCTTCCGGCCCTAACATCTATGAATCTATAAATAACCTGCGCTGTGCCTGATTCACAGGAAAATATGGGTCTGATGCTCTGCCTGGGAGACTTAGGCCCAGCTCCACAAAGGTATTTCTAATTTTGGTGAGAGTTTGGTGCCTCGTGCTTTTAAAGGTTCTTGACCTTAGGCCCTTAACTAATAGAAAAGTAAGGCTGGAAGGGACCTCCAGAGGTCAACAAGTCCAACCCCCTGCCTGAGGCAGGATCATCCTTATCGAAACCTACTGTCTCACCCAGTGGTGCCTAAACTTCTTGCCCTGCAGGCCGGATAGGTGGTGCCAGGTCTGCCTGTGGGATGGAGTGGGGAGAGGGTCCCAGCCCTGATTTGGTCATGCAGCAGGGGTGGCAGAGGCCAGCTTAGCTCTGATCCAGCTGTACAACAATGGCTTAGGCTGGGCCTGATCCAGCCACATGACAGTTAATACTGCCACCCCTCCCCTGCTGCTAAATTTCCTGACCCGTGTGGAGACCCGCAGGCCTGATGCCATGGCTCCAAGGGATCAACTTGGCCTGTAGGCCAGCGGTTGAGCACCCCTGGTCTAACCTATTAGCAAAACTACAGTCTACTATGAAACAACCATAACATTTAACAACCTGACCTATCACAAATAAAGCAGGGGGACCACAGCAGCCAATGTCTTGCTGTTGCAAGGGTTGAAATATGCTCAAGAGATCCAAGGAAGAGGGCTACACCCCCCCCCCCTTCTCCATGTGCCCCCTTGCAGAGGAAGGAAAACGCTCCACAGTCCATACTAAACTGACCCTGGGGTAAAATTCCTTAGTGGCCCCAAAGTCTGACCCTGAGCAGAGGGACCAGGCCCTCTAGCCAGAAATCGCCATGTTTAAATCCCAGCAAAACTGGGATCCCAGACTGTTGCAGTCAACGCCCAATGCTTATGAGGGTTTAGCAGACCCTGATTTACCTGGGTTCAGTCGCTAGTAAACAAAAGTTATGCTTGCACAACAACTATTTAGGCGATAGCTATCATATAAATGAATATTTCAGCCACCAAGATTGCCAAGCCTGCATTTTTTTACCTTCACTTTAAAACTCCCTTGAAATAAATGCAACTGAAAGCACAACCTCTGCTTTCAGGTACAACAGAACTTGGGACTGATACTTTTTGAAGGCAGGAAATGTCCAGACCCAGAAAAGATAGAATTACATGTAAATTCAGTGACACTTAGGAAGCACCAAAAGGCACAAGCCTACCCTTCAGGTCTAATTTGTTGGCCTAGCTGTATTTTCCTTATCTTCCCTGGTGCTGGCTGGAAGAACTGTGAAATCTGCCACCTGCAGCCATGGGTTTTCTTCTAGCATTCACTCCACCTTCATGGCATTGAAAGCGCAGAGAATTACTCTAAATATAAGGTTTTGCCTGGCAGAAGCTCCCATTTGCCAAGCATTTGGCTTAGGGTTCTTGTCACTTCAATAGTAGATATGGACATAGAGGAAAGACATCGGCATGACAAGAACTAGCCTACACCAATATAAAAGCAAATGAGGGGCTGGGATGTGCAGTGGAAGGATTGGTAGGTACTATGATAATATCTCACATTTATGTAGCTCGCTTTGAGTCAAAGGATTCAGAAGCACTCTACAAATTTTGTGCTAAAAAAAAAAAAAAAAAATCACCTGTTCCCAAGTGGTTAAGCTCTCCATTTCAAATCTCCCAGGATCAAGCCCTAAATCTCTGAACAGACTGTTACAGCTATGGAAACATTTCCAAGCTATCTCTGTTCTCTCTCAGTAGCATCCTCTTTGGTTTGCTTTTTCTGGGGCTCAGTCACCTGGTGCTGAGCAGTGCTGCATCAGTTTTCTCAACAGCTTCTCAGGGCTGATCTCAGAATAAATCTGGCAAAGAGGAAAGGGCTTTAGCGTCATATATCCACGGCACTGGAAAAAGGCATGCCCTGTCATAGCTGCTGTTTCATACAAATGCAGCAGGGAGTCCAAGAGTCTTATCTCTTCCCTCCTTCTATTCTGGCATCAGATCTTCTGAGGACATCTTGAACTTTTCTCCCAGGACTGCAAAGCAATGGCCATGCTAAACCAAGGGGAAGGAAGCCGGAAGAGCTTCTGTGAAGAAGAATGACTCCTGGGTTGCACTCTGTGAGGGCCAGTTCACTACCCATCTCTGTAGGGTGGCATAGGATCGCTTGGTTTAGAAACTCATTCTCTCTATCATCTTCAGAAGAAGTTAGGAAGAGAAGTCCACAATCTTCTACCATACATTAAATGACAGACTGCGCTGACTACTGCTAGAACTGGGACTTCCAAGTTCTAGCTTGTGGTATGCAGTAGGGTTTATAATGACCCTGACTGAGTTTTACAGAGCAGTTGAAGCCATGGGTACACAATTCAGAGAAGTAAATTATACCACTCTATTTATTCCCATATTGGTAAGCCTGAACACCTGCTTATTTAGGAAGTGTTGCTGATAAGGGGGTGAGTAGCAGTGATGAAACACAGACCCAGTTGTAATCCAGCCACTTACAAAACAGCTTTTATCTTAGCACCTGTATGCTTTCTCTTTGCCACATTCTAGCTCTATGGGCTGCTAGGTGCAGGAATTGATAGACTTGTCAACAGAGGCAGCAGTAGGAAAGAAAACAAACTTTGTATTTAATTGCAAGCAAAGGGTATATGAGGGCTTGATCCTACTGATATAAATTAATGGCCTTGGCTATACATACAGTGAGGTGTCTGCTTGATTCATAGGGCTAAATTCCATTTCACCCACTCAACATGTAGGACTGAATTCTATTACCCTTCGCGCACCCAAATGGCAGTTTTCCGGCTGCATAAGTGGCAATTTCAGGGCTTGCATGTAGTTTGGGGATTCTATCACCCATGAAGTGTGGATTTCTAAGGGGCTACACAGCTACTGAGCATGCTATAGCTAGATAAGCTAGATGCAATAGCTATATAAGTATGCAGCCAGACACACACGTGTACTTCTCAAAAGAGGGAAGGAGGGTATGTGTGTGTGTGCCCCCCCCCATACATCAGTTTCTGTCCAGCTGAAAGCAAGGGTCCAGTTTACAATCCAGGACCTACTGGCTTGTGAAGTGGCAGGCCATCTCACTGAATCACACTCTCTACTTTGCCTTCAAAAGGAAGGGCTAATGATTTGCCTGCCCAGAACATGAAAGAGCAGGTTCTAAGCCCTGCTCAGCTCCCAGGGTTTTGAACCCCCAGCTACTCTATCACAGAAAAGTGCCCTAACCACCCAGCAATGGGCAAACATGGCTGTGAATACTTTCCACCCTGGTCCTGGCTCTTCTTTATTCATTTTATCTAACGACTCTTTAATGCCAAACGTACCATGTGCCCTGGTGTTTATCTCGACTAATGGCACTGAATGTAATGGCACTATTCTTGGTTATAGCAGAGAGTAGGTTTTTGGCCCAGTGAAGTTGCATCAGTACAAGTGAGAGAGGGAGAAGTGACTCTGACCTACAGCGCACAGAGTGATCTTAGCTCAAATTGGTTACCATCCTGCCTGAGAGAGTGAGTGAGTGAAAGAGAGAGGAGAGAGGTGTCACAAGAGAAGTGTGGTTTCAGGAGAGATTTGACAGTGGAGAGAGTAGGATTTGCCAACTCTGACTGAAGCTATTCTGGGAGATTTTTTTCCCCTCAACATGATGTAATGTCATTAATAGTAGTGTTCAATCTGTTCACAATATCAATCTCCTGGATGGCTTTCAATAGTCACCAGGAGATCGATGCCAATTCCAGTAGACTCCCAGCCAATCTGGGAGGGTTGGCAACCTTAGGACACACACACACACACACACACACACACACACACACTGTCCTGTAAAGCAGGGTGCGTTATCTATGGAGCCCAAGTTTTGCCTGACCCTTTAGATACCTGACCCGATTCTGATTTTCTGGATACCTGACCTGGCTAGCCTCCTGACCTTGCTCTCTGCAGGACCCTGTGGATCTCATGCTCAGATTCCTCGGATGGATCTCCTGGTTTCTGGCTTCCTAGCTTCCATGCGCTCAGACTCAGTACACTCCCTCTAGACCTGACCACCTGTGACCCAGCATGACAGGATCTTACGGTCAATGTTTAAGAAGCTGCCATTTTCTTACAGCTGGGTATTATGGCTAGGGCATGCAGTACCTCCCCACCTATGTTACATAGGGCAGTGTAGTTAGAGAAGAGCTACAAAAGCAGCTTAGATCAACGGTCAGCAATGCTTTCTGGCTGGGGATGGGGTTGATCCAGATGAAGTCTGAGGTGGGCCAGCACAAGAATATGGCTACTGTCACAGCATCTCCTCACTGCTGCGTCTCCCTGCAGCCCAGCTATGGTATAGGTGATGCTCACTGCTGCCCAGTCACAGCACTGCCAGAAAGCTGCTGGAGTCCATCCAGCTCTGCTGGCTGGATCTGGCCAGCAGGCTGCAAGTTGCCAACCCCTGGTTTAGACACTGTCTTTAGGAAGCCTTTTTGCAGAGATTGAGCCAGGATGCCTTCTCTACACATATTAACTCTATGCCATCTGGGTAAAGTGCCACTTCATGGACTCTTGGCAGAAAGGAAGAAGATTCTGTTTGCCAGATAAAAGATTCTTTTTCATGTTCTGCCAGGTGGCCTAACAAAACAGAGCCTGTAAAATCAGGTGTGCCCCTACACAAATACAGAAATGTTTAATAGAGAATGGGTTGCAGATGTCTCCAGTATAGGGAAGAGAGACAAAATAAATTTTGCAACTCCACGCCCTTCTGTACAAGAGGAAAACAAGCCAGATTGTCATATCAAAGAGAATATGGAACATAGCTCTGCATTTCTTGGTGAGACACCCAGAATACTTTGGTCTATCCATCTATTAGGAAAACATATGCTTTCAAAAGCTATTTTCCTTCTAGCCTTCAGCTCCTTTTCACAAACAGCTGCATGATGCTCCTTCATCTGATGCAGCTAAGAGCTTTTCCAGCTCACCTGCATTTTGCATACAATGCCTTTAAATCACCATCTAAAGAACCTACTGGCAGAGGAAGGCATGGAAGCTTGAGGCTGATATGATAAATCAAGTGATCCTTCCACACTTTCCAAGCCAGTAATTGGTAGTTGCTATATATCACTTAGAAAAAAAAAGCTTAACAGGTTTACTCTTTGATTTCAATATATTTATAAAAACATGGGCAAATATTTCTCAGTTGATTTTTTTTTGGCAAATTTTTGGATTTTTCTATTGATACAGTGACTCTCAGTTCTCTCAAATGTATTTGCAATTCAGTTTTCTGTTAAGAAAAATTCTGGTTGAAGATTGAGTTTGTGCACCTCCCTAAAAGTAGCTATTTGAAACCTGATCTGTGTTGATGAGTTTTTATTGTGTACAAACTGAAGGTCATGTGATAAGTTGTTGTTCCCTAACTGGTTCTAAGTTGTTCCCCGAGTCTCTTCGAATTAGTTTGCTGGTGCAAATATTATCATTTGACGATGCAATTAAGATGTATTGCTTCCACTTTTATTTTTGCCAGGAAACCCATTTGCTAGAATATTTTTGGAATGCGGACACAAAAACATGCATGGGCACAGTTAAGATGAATGCATTACAAATCTGAATGAATGTTATGTGGAGCATAATTTGTATTAGATTAAGCAAGATTTATTATTTATTTGGACTCGTTCTTCACTCCTCATTCTGTCTAAATTGTTATTGAGGTTAATAGGAGCTTTGCCTGAGTCAGGAGGATTGAAGTGGCATGCCCTCAGATGAAAATCTGTTGTGAAATGTTTTGTTTTACTGGGAGTGGGCTGGAAAACATCAGTGGAAGGTGAGCAACTTTGTACAGTTAACAGTTCTGCCTAGTCCCAAATCTAATCAGTGAGGTTGTTTCTGCCTTTGGAATTTACTTTTATATTTCTGGAGTGTGTTTATACTCTAAGGCCCTGCTGCTTTAGGAAGCAGAAGAGTATGTTCAGAAAACGAATCAACTATTGCTGACAAGGTCGAGAAGGTACTGAGACTCTGTGAGCAAACAATACAATTTTTTCTGCCTCCTCTGCTTTCTGTTGAGGAGAATATAGTCCTCCAGAGTGTAGAAGGTGGAAACTGGGTGGCTCAGTAGGAGCAGTGAGGGGATGCAGGCTCTCTCTTCTATAAGCATTTAAATATTGTATCAAGCTGAGGTTGACAGTTTGGCAAAAAGCCATTTTGGCAGCTGATGGTGAAATGAGCTGGCCGTAGTCTACTTGCTCTGGATTAATACTCTAAGAAGAAGTCACAACTTTTGGCACTTGTTACTAAATAATTTATTCATGTCATGTTTTTCCCATTAGTTAGTCAATATTTTAGATTTTATCAGATAATGTTCAAGGAATAAAGTATTCAATTAATTTATTCTGGTGAGTGTTCTTGTGAATACTGTTTCCACTACTCAGCCACATCTGCTTCCAGATGTGTACCCATCCATAAATTCCTGCTCCACAACCGTGTACTGAGATTGGGATTTGCCAAACTTTTAGTTGGGGAAGCCTGGTAACTAGACTGCCTTGTCATACTGCCCAAGGTGCTCCATCTAGAATAGGATGCAGACACATCATCAGTGGGAGCGTCTATACATGCAGTTAATGTAAAGCAATAAATTCATTCAAATGTGCATCTGGGACCGCAGCATGACGAGCTGGGTTGGAGCAGACCCAGTTGGCAGGAGGTTTGGGGGGGGTCAGCCTGCCAGTCTGGGGCTCCTCCGACCCAGCTCAATATGCTGTGGAGGGGCTGGTTGGGGTGCAAGGGTATCAAGCCTAGCCAACAGGCAGCCCCTGCACTGAAGCACCCTTGTGCCCCAGCCAGCTAAGGCTACATGCACACTGCTGTGAAGTAAAAGTAAGTAAATACAAGTAAAACTTGTAATACAAGCACTGTCCTGCTGCGGGAGTTAATTAGTTTACTCCAGCCTAATAGGGGCTCACATGTAGATGTTTACTGCAGAGCAGCAAACATTGTACATCTTGTTTAGACATGCCCAGTGAAGTGCACTGTTGCTTCTCATGCTGTATAAATAATTAAGAAATTTCAGTTTTCAGGCATCTTGGCACTGTCCAGTAGCACAAAACTCATGTTAAAGGGCTCTTCCATTTTGAGGAATGAGATGGGGCCTTCCTGGGGCTCGATCTCAAGTTAGTCTGCCCACCTGCCTAGGGCAGCCTGCCCTGCCTCACCTGCCACAACTTAAATGTTACCATGATATATTAAGTAGGAGGCTGCCCATTCACTACCCTAATGCCAGGGGGCACTATCCACAGCTCTGAACCTTTCCTACACTATGGCCCATGCCTCACAGATGGCATCCAAACTGTCCCAGCCTGAAACCAAGGAGCAATGCCAAACTCATTCCACTGTTGGGCCTCTTACACACTTACTCCACTCCCATGTCACAGGGGCCTCTTGCACTCTGCCCATCACTGGGCCACTCTCTATGCCCTGCTCCTTTGAGTGACTCCCTTGAGTCTTCAGGCTTTGCTACTCACTCTCTGGCATGGCACATGCAGCACCTTCAGTTTGCTCAAGCTCCCCTACTCTATGTGGCCCTGTCCTCGTGCCAAACACTGGGCTAACTCTGCCCCTAGCCCCTCACTGGGCAAAATCCTTCCTTTCTCAATCTTGTGAGGGTTGGCCCTTGTGCAGTCCTTCAAGCTGCCCAAGCAACCCTGCTCTACACACCACCAGCATAGCCCTTGAAGCCCACTCATGCAGACCCTACTCTACACCCCCAAATGCACAGCCCTTCAGGTGCCACCATGCACCCTACTCTGTGCAGGCCTCCAGCACAACACTACCCCCACACTGAGGCCTCCAGGGTCCTACACCCCTGCAGGGCTGAGGTGCCTCTCTCTAGGCATGCCTGGCCCATCTCTCTGCCCTTTCAGTAGGGCCACTCTCTCAGACTGATGATTACCACTGAAGAGTGGGGGCTGGAGTTAAGGCACCCCCTACCCACCTTTCACCAGGCAGGTAACTGGCCTGGCATTTCTTGGGGGCTGTCCTATCACAAACAACCCCGCCAGGCCACCCTTCCCTGGCAGGATGCAGTTTCAGGTCATGCCCAGGATCAGGAGCCTCCAACCATCCACATAGCTCCTGCTCTTACCTCCAAGATGTTCCAGGAGCAGTAGCTTGGCTGTCTGAAGTTACTGCCTCGGCAGCTGGCAGCAAACTACTGCCTCTACCTGGCTTGCCTAAGTTTGAAAATGGCCACCTTAATCAAGCACCTGTTGGCTGCCTCCTTCCAGCCCTTAAAGTGGCAGGCACCAAAGGTGCACTGCCACAAGGAAGTTGGGCTGCTTTCCCTGAGTATTTTTGGAGATATTGCTGGCTGTACTGTCCGTATTCTCGGTGTCTTCAATTCCATCTTTCATCAATGCATAGGCCTAATACCATGGTCTAGTCACCTATTGGCCTTATCATACAAAATCTTGTGGAAATGTGTCTCCCAGAACTATTTTTTGCTTCTGGCATGATTTGTATTCTTTATTGAAAATCAAATGAGATCCTAAGTAGTGTCACGGGAAAAAAATACCCAGACCTATCTGACCCTATTAGTAAAACCTCAGAAATTGGGACAACTTTGCTCAACTTTGCTCGCTCCATGCTGAAGGAAGAACACATCTGTCACAAATGCTTCGTCAAACCAGGGTACTGACATCTTTTTTTCCTTGCACTGATCCCAATGAATCCTGTAGTTTACATTGCAGACTTAAAAATAAAATCTCTCCATAAGCCAGCATCACTGCCAAGCCCTCCTGGAATACTAATTAACATGGATCTTTTGCTGAAATTATATCACATCAAAAACAATTACATTTCCATTACACTAGCCCCTTCACCCTTTCCTGCTATGTGCCCGTTGAATTCAGTCCATATTTAATTTGGAAATGGATTAGTTAATGAGGTGGTAGAATCAATTACAGGGCTGGCAGCCAAGCTGAGAAAGGGTTTCCAGCAAACATTTTCTGATCTGAGAGGTTTCAGTGGAGGGAAGGAAGAGACAATAGGCTGGATCAGCCCCTCTATGAAAATCCAGCTCTCATTAGAATATGTTTTGTATAGTAAATACTACTTCTGATCTGTCCTTTCTATTATGCGAAACATATTCTATTGGACAGTGTGTTGACTACAGTAGCTGTTAGGGAATAAACTGTTGCTCCAAAAGGATGCCAGAATAGGTCCCCCTGCGAACACTGAACTCTGAAATAAATTGCTTTGCTTTAGATTACTTTGATAACCCTTTAGTATTCTGGAGAGTCTATAAAGGTGACTTTTATTCTAGACTATTGTGTCCTCATGGGGAGCTATTTCAGAACAGCTGTTTTCATCTATAGAAAGATCCTAATTCTGTTTACTTGTTTGGGGGTTTCTTTTCTTTCCCTTCCTTTCTGAATTTTGTAGTGGGTTGAGGAACTGGGACCATCTGATAGTTGGGGATGGGAGGTTGTTAATTTAAGAGTAAAGAACTCTAGGCTGTTATTCTGTATGTTACTGAAGGCTGTTTTACTCCTTCATGGGTTTCAACCTTATCCATTCATAATGTCCTCCACACCCTACCCCTCACAAGTTGCCTCTTCATGTTACCATCCCTATGTCCATACACCCCTCTCTAAAGACCAAGGGCTTCTGCAGTACCCCTAGCTTTTGTTTCCCACAGACTTTGAAAGTGAAGATAGATTGTACATATGTAACCCTTCTGCTGGGTACCAGTTGGCAAAAAAAAGGGCCAGGTTCACATTTTGGGGTATCTCATAAATTACACCAGTGGCTTGAGCTCCCACCCAGAAATCTGGGTACACTAAATTTGCTGGGGCATCCTGTATAAACAAGCCACCCTCCCCTGCTCACAAGCAGTATAAACACAAACACTCAAATGTATTACAGAAAATAAAACAAAAGAAAACATTAAATATAATTTTAAAATACTATTAGCTACAAAGCAAAGTCTACAGGTGGCATCCTCTTGTGGGGGCTTTACCCATACCCAGGCAGTCTAGGACTTGGGGCTCCCCAACGGGTAGTTCTGGGGGTCTGCACCCCTATACCTGCCCTTCAGCAATGGGCTGGAGAGGGGGGTCCACACTGGAGAGTCCTTCTTGTGTTCAGTGTGCTGCAGGGAGCTGCTTGACAGCGTGGGTCCTTCTGCGTTGGAAGGGACTCAGTTGCACCTGGAGAAGTTGTAGAGTGCCAATCTTTGCTCCCATGGAGAGGCTATGCGGGGAGTGACTGCAGCTCCAGCCAGCACGCACGCACCCCAAACTTCTGAGCTATATGGCCTGCTGAAACAAAACTGCAGGACAAACTTCAAAAGCAGCCAGGTTGATTAATGGCTACAGATGGCCCAACCACTTGGCCTGACTGGAGCAAAGGACTATCAAAAGGAACAAAGGGGAAAAGCCAGGCTTACCCCCTAGGCCTGGGCTGCATGATGTTTGGGTCCACAGCTCCACTGGGAACAGAAAGTTGCAAACCTCAACCTTGGCCCAAAGCCGGCAGGATCAGAAACTCTCAGGTTTTAACCCCGTTTTAAAACCGGCAGGCCTAATTCCTGGCCAGCCAACCCAAGGATCCAATACTCTGTTCTTCCGTATTAATAACCTCAAAAAAAAAGGGGGAGGGGAGGAAGAAAAGGAGGAGAGAGGAATTCCCAGACACTGGGACAATTCTTCCTCTCTCTCTCCCCTACCTTAGTTTCCCTTTTTGTTATCTGCAAATTCCTTCTCCCTTGGAAAAGACTTCACTCTTCAGCAGCTCCTAGCAAGTTCTCCTCCCCCACAAACCAGCCTAGCTCACTTTATAGTCCCCTGCATGACATCACCCTGGCCTGGTCCAGTCAGGGAGTGCCACACTCCCGTCTTTCTCCCAAACCAATCTGGTTGAAGAATCCTCTGCTTCCTCTGGCCAATGAGGCTGGAGGGTTTTACATATTTTGCCCAGATACAGGCCCTAGCTTGCCATGTGCTGAGCACATGGCTAGAACAACAGGGGCCACCTTGCTTGCCCACGCGCGCGTGCGCGCGCGCGCACACACACACACACACACACACACACACACACACACACACACACACAATGAAACCCAACACCCCCCCAATATGCAATCCAACACCCCTCCCTCCCAATATGCAACCCAAGTGTGTGTATGGTTGTACACATAGGAGCTTTGTTAGTGATATTTGAGGCACTAGGTCTGATTCCTTAAGTCTATTGCAATTGTTTGCTTTTGTTATAGCTACCGGGATCCTATCAACACAGTGCTTTCACACAGATTTACCTTGTAGCTTTTGCTTTACCCGTTTGGAAAACCAGATGTTGGCTAGCTCTTGAAGCTTTAAAGACTGGTTTATACATGTTGTAACATGGTAACTCTTCATCAAATGCAGTTTTCAGACTGTGTCAGCAGCATCTTCCCAGCAAGAACCGTACTTAACATGGTTCTCTGAGGTGTTAACACAGTTTGAAAACTGTGCCTAGAAAGAGGCTAAAAATGCCTTGGGGAAGGACTGTCAAATCTCCTGAGGCGCTCTGACTCGTCCTTTATCTGTGTTCAGTGCCAGAGTTAGAAACCCACTGATACAAACCAGGTGCCAGTTGTTTCATTTGTGGTCAATGCATTTTCAGAGGTACCAAAAATAACAAATAGATAAATAAATACATGATAGGTCAATCTGACACGATCAATCGATAATAGCTGGAAGGAGCTGACATTAGGAGGAGGAGGTTAGGAGAAGGATTGAATCTGTTGTTCAGTGAAGTATCTTTGAGAATAGTGTACAGAATATATATGCAGCTGAGCAGTTTTCTAGTATGCTTCTCTTGTTGGTGCTTTGGAAGTTTGCTCTTTTAGCAGCTTAGGAAAGAGCTTCACTGAGTTTTTGGTGAGGCATACTCGAACATTGTCTAGGTAGGACAGAGGGCTGGCTGAGGGATGGAAGTTAAGGAGAATATTTGGGTTAGTTGTTGAGTCCTTCCAAACTCAGCCAAGGAGAATCAGCAGGGGCCAGGGCAATCCTATTTTGAGACAAAAGCAGAGTGAATGTGCAGGCAAATGCAACTGGGCAGTATTCTGGCACTGACCTGCAGGCACAGTGGGAGTGCTTAAAAGGTACAGGGAGATGAAGCCAGAAGATATAAAGGTGAAGCTGAGAGATGAAGCTAGAAGAGATAAAAATGAAGCTTAAGATATAAACCGATGCTTTTATAGGATCATATCTATTGTTATATGTTAGTGAATTGTTTGGGAAACCACTCCCAAGAAGGCAATTTCTATAAAAGTGCTAGGAAACCAGAGCAGGCGAGGTTCTTTGGTAGATGTGATATCTTTTATCAGACCAACTGAGCAGTTGGAAAAAAATTCTTAGCAAGCTTTTGGGCGCAATTTCCCTTCTTCAGGCATAGGAAGTCTCAGCTGAAGAAGGGTGACTGTGCCTGAAAGTTTGCTAAGAACTTTTTTCCAATTGCTCAGTTGGTCTAATAAAAGATATCACATCTACTCAAACAACCTCGCCTACCTATGTCCTTAGACCAACATGGCTACAACCAAAAACCCAGCAACTAGGGAACCAGAAGTGGTCAGGAATGAGGGTTGGCCTTGAGAGGTATGACAACATTTTAGCTTAAGGAATGCAGGCAGGAAAGTGCTAGAAGAGAGCATCTCTAAATTGAAGCGGGCAGGCATAAAATTGTCACAACACAACCATATAAATGGTGAAGCTGTGAGAAAAGCTTCAATAGTACTGCTCCTGGGGAGGCAAAGGATGGAAGCTTTTGATTAAGCCTTAAAAGCATTTAAAATGATAAATGTATAATATAAGTACTATGTACCTATCCATTTATTTAGATTGTGGAAGCTCTCCTTTCCAAAGTGTGTATGAAGAGCCTATTGCTGCCCCAAGAAGAAAAAGCAATAATTGTGCTAAGTGGAGATAGAGCCAGGTGAAAATTTTTTGCTTAGAGCTGTTTGCCCATTGGTCAGAAACAAGGCCTCCAACCTTGAGCTGACCAGAGAAGCTAAGCTGTGTGATGTCAAAGTTGACGTTGACGGTGATAACTTGCTGCTTTCATTCATAAGAAAGCTATCCCTTTAAGTCTACAGGAGATGTCAATCATCTTACTGTATCTCACAAGATAAAGTAAGCCAAAGAAAACTGGCCAAAGGAAAAAGAAATGGATGAAAGAGTTTCTCATCCAATCTCTACCTCAATCTTTACCTTCCTATTGTCCATCCCCTGTTTTCCATAAGAAAAAGAAGTGATTGAATTGTGAAAAATGGAATATCCCGTATCTCAGATTACAAGAAAATTCTACGCTCCTGTTTCTTTTATCAGAAGACAGAACTGCCCTGCAGTCACTGTTTTAACTAGCCCCTTTCAGACACCTGTTAACAGCAGACTTCCTAAACATGGCAGTTTGACAGAGCTAGACTGGTTCTTATTGTTTTGCTATCTCTTTCCATTAAAGCGACTGTCATTCTGACTGTTTTGCTACTGTGATTGGCAGTGTGTAGGGGCAGAAAAAGCTGCAGATACCACTTTAGTACTTTTCTACCTTCTGTCTCTCTCCCTCGTTCCAAATGCAACTCTAAAGCTAGGGATTTAAACAACATTCATGAAACAAAGAGATTTATGTTCCCAAAGCAATATGAAGTCAGCCGAAAATGTTATTTATGGGATCACTTCAGTACTGCTTCCCCAGTAGAGAATTTGATTCAGGTTGTAGTATTTTGTTTTCACCATAAAAACAATACTTTAATATGCACCAATACTACAAAGTTGTTTCAGGAAGTCTTTGCTCCAATTCTTAATCTGAGGCTCAAGTTGGCCTTCTTGAGACCCTGGGTAGGTGTGTTAGTCCTGGCAGCATGCTGTGCTAATACAACTGTGGAGAAGGGTCACCCTCTACTATGTCTCTATATAGTGATAACTATTAGGAAAGGGGTAAAATAAATAGGGAGAGTGGGACAGGAGAAGCATCAAGGGAGCTACTGCCAAAGGTCTGAGAGCAGGAAAACAATAATTTAACTACAGAGCTGCAAAACTTAAGGGAGGAGGGAGAACTCATCCAGAAGGTATTAAACACATGAGACAAGTAGGTGATGTTGAAAAAGGGAAAGATGCCTTTGGGCATGGCATGTGGGACATCTTAGTGGACTTTTGTGATTGCAGTTTAAGTAGAGTGGGCAGAAGCCAAGGTGCAGAGAATCAAGGAGAAAAAACAGGAAAAGATCTGATCAGAAAAAAAGGACATATTCTAAAAAATATTGTCTCTCATGCCCAATAAAAATGTTCTAAAAGGATCTGGGACATGAAGAGAATCAGATGCAGGGCAGAAGCCAGGCAGCAGTGAGCTACAGATAAGCCCCTTGACAGACAGGAAGTTGCGGACCTGGGGGTAGCTGTGGAAGTGTCCTCCAGCTGATCTTATCACACATCCTTGAGCGGGTGTGATAAAAGAGAAGCAGTTTAGCACCCACAATTGGACCTATGAGAGCCTCTGGTGAGCTGCTGACGAACATTTCCTATGACTAAGAGTTGATGACAAGGGAGGCAGCCCATGGCTGTAAGGAGGCAGAAGGGCCATAAGTGTCCTCAGGAAGAGCTACATGAGGCCACGTGACAGAAACCACAGGGTAAAAGAGCCCTCACTAGAAGCTGCCTCAACAGGCACATGATTGTCACAAAATGTGTCTTAAGATTTTATCTTAGGTTAAACGTAAGGCTTGTTACAGGACATTTACACTCACTGTGAAGTTGACAATCATTAGATCCTAAAGGTCCCACCATCCAAGACATCCACGATTCTGCTTCAGGACCCCGTGGTATGCTTGGCACGCTACCACCTAAATGAAAGAGGTATACAATTTCTAACTCGAGTCTTTAGCACAGTCCCAAGATGCTGTACTGAGACTTGCTAAGGGCAACTGACTTTCTCTCAGTTATGGTGTCATTAAGGTTGGTTGGTGTAATCTGTTTTTCTTTGATTCTGTGCATTTATTACTTTGGTTTCTTAAACAAATCATTGTGTTCTCATCTTTTTCCATATAAAACCATCAACCTGTCACAAGAGAAGAGTTGGAAAGAATTCCTTTCTCTCTCACCCCGTCTGGCTTCTTTCAAATGGAGCTATGCAAAGCTCAGTTGTGGCATGACAGGGTTTAACTACTGAGATTTAACAGATGCTTCAAGAATGGGGCAGTGTGAGGGGGCTGGGTGAATGCAACATTAGGGGCTCTTCTTTAATCTTTGGTACCTTGGGACCTCTGTGAAGTGCGGAGGAAAGGGAAGGACAGCAGAAAGTGGGGGGAAGTGGCAGCCAGCTTCAAAAGGGTATAAAATCAGGACAAAGCATTAGAAAAACAGAAATAAAAATGAGTTTGTGTCATTTTAAAGAAAGTTGCTGGATTTACATTCTGTGAAACTGAAGTCCTTGTTTTCACAGTGACACTAGGTATTGCCAAGGCATTGTTTGGACTGTAGTCACTGCCTGTTGTGATTTGTCATCCAAAGTGCACCTTTCACATTGAGGCAAAGTTACAGGTCTACCTTTGAAAATAGAGTACTCTGAAGTAAGTAGGTTACTTGGTCAGTGGCCTTGTTAGACATGGTAATGCTCTTCTCTTCACACTGCCCTCATCTCAGCTTTGTCCCCCACCAATTTCCTTGGTACACAGATAACAGGAAGAAGGAATATAATGGCAATCTGGCCTGTTGAAGCAAGGAGTTTCTGAAGGCTTTTGTTATGGCTGTATGGGAAACAAAGCCTATCTAAGTAGACCTGGTCCTAGTGGTGAACAGCTTAATAAATCTTAAGTCTTCCTGCAGTGGCAGACGTGGATCTTGTCACAGTGATTAATGCCTGTGTCACCTCAAGGCTGAACTAAGGCAATGCTTTCTACTTGGGGCTACAGCTCCCAATCAGTGGCAGGATTCAGCTACTACAGAATAACATGAATAGTTGGTTTAAGGACATATTCTTCTTGCAAATTTCATAGATTTCATAGATATTAGGGTTGGAAGGGACCTATTAGACCATCGAGTCTGACTCCTTGCCCTGGGCAGGAAAGTTGTGCTGCTTCTACTTGGTTGCTGGGCACAATGTGAAGTGGTGGTTTACTAAGACAAAAAAGGAGTATTTCACTGTTCCCCATCAGAGGGTGTGGCAGATGCCTGATAGCACGTGAGGCATTTATAAAACAACCTTTTACGCCATCACATTTTTAGCTTATTTCTCCTTAAACTGAAATACTTTCTCTTGTTATAAGGGAAGCCTGTTCTAAATGACATGTAGACAAGATATAATGCAAAGGGATTCACACTCACTCTGCAGCCCCATTGTATCCTCTCCTTTCCATTACTGTGAGCAACAATTGATTTTGAAACTGCAAAAAGCTCTCATTCATAGTGGCCACCTTTCCAGGCGAGGTACTGGGGGTGGGACTCGCATCTGAGTCTGTCAATTCCAGCTGCAGGGCCGGCCTGTCCTATACTGTGGAACCTGTGGCCGCAGGGGGCCCTGCAGCTAAGGGGCCGTGCCCTGCTCACCCCCTGCCACCTGCGCCACATTTAAAGGGCTCAATGCAGGCAGGGAGCTCTTCGCAGCTCTGCTCCTGCCCCAGCCCTGGCCCTGGCCCCAGCCCTGGGGAGGGAACACAGGAATCCTCAACACGTGCTGCCCCCACCCCGCACCCCCGCAGCACAGCCCGTGTTTTGGGAAACCCAGGACCCATTTCAATGAACAGATGCATCCTAGCACTTTCCAAGCATGTAGAGAAATCCAGGATCATTTCATACCCTGAAAAGGAACTCTACTTCCATCAGGTACAGTCTCCACCACTCCTCCAACCTTACCTCCTTAGTTCCTGAATAAGGCAACTCCTGCCCATTGGGCAGTTCTTCATTTGCATGCAGTACTGTCTCATAGAAATCACATACACTAGGCACTTATGTCCTCTGGCCATAAGCTTGGGCTCCGCTTGGACTGGATTTGTCCTTGAGGCCAGACTACCTTTCCTGAAGCCTACACAGTCCATTTTCAAATGGTGTTTGCTTTCACCAAAAGAATGAGAACTGGAGAAGAACCAGGGAACTATGGGGGTAAAGAAGTCAACAGCCTGTCCATTTCCTAGTTAATCAGAGTTTTGAGGCAGCTCAGATGTGCTGAGTGCTTTCTTTAGCAGCCTTGCTCCTATCTCTTTCCCATAGTTGAGCACGCTGGAACTACAGCAATTTCCAAGCAGGCTATTTGTTTTGTAAAACTCCTTCTCTTTCCACTTGAACCCCTCAACATTGATTCACAGAAGCTAGAAATGCTAATCTAGCCTGTTCCTTTGGCAGTACAGGGCTAATGTTTACAGTGTATCATTGAGTGCTGTCATTACGGATAAACACTCCAAGCCCTGTGGTTAACCAACCCCTGATATTAAAGCCACTTTTGTTTAGAAGCCTAATTTTAGGCTTCTAGCTCTGAAAAATGTAGTGTATGTGCAATGAAGAATGGTATTTTTGCACATCTTACTCACTGTGAACTGTTTCAAGTCTTTACTCCTATTTGTCTAGGTTTTAATCCAAAACCCATTGATGTCAGTAAGAAGACTCCCATTAACTTCAGTGAGCTCTGGATCATAATAAGAGACATTGCTTTGCTGTACAGTATGTGTAATCCAGAGGAAGCCAGGCTATACTGTTATAATGATAGCAATTATGGTTGCTTGGCTTTTTTATAGTAAAAAAGCATTCCTTGGACATAATGGCAGCACTTTGCTGATAATCTGTAACTCAATAAACAAGCTGCAGTACACTGATTCATGGCCAGAGGATAAGGGATCATGGCTGTCCCTATTACCATTTCAATTCCTTTCTGCTCTGTCAATATCTCATAGCAATCTTTTTTAGAGTGACCTCTGCAGAGTGTTCACCCGTGAGGACATACTGGTACACCTTTACATGGAAGGCAATATGTCCCACAGGATGGCATGGAGTGAGCTCAGAAATACTTAACACAAATTGCTGACTAAAAACAAAACACAAGTAAAGAAAAGGAAGAGCCATTTTTGATAGTATCAGCTGGAGATGGGCACAGTTCAAGCAAATGCTTTGTCAATGCACTTCAGTCATGATCTACAAGATGCCTTGTTCTTCCAGCCCTGAAACGTGGATCCAGATGCAAACAACGGTCTATAGTGCTTATTTATAATGGTGAAGACTTAGTTACACAGGTAGTCTACACTGATTGCTTTTCAGAGGATCCCTGGGACAAAAATGGACCCATTCAAAGGAACGGTCCCTGGTAGTGCAGATGAAAGGCGCTTGTTGCTGGAGCCGCTCTAAATGGTGAAATGCATCTGAAGTTCAGGCTTTTGAAAACAACAATTCTGTTTTGTGAGCAACTCTGAAAGAAAGGAAGTCATTGCTCCCATAGCATACCATAGCCACATGGCCAGGTCACTTCATATGCAGGAACTCCTGGTTCAGATTTTTTGCTGTGTTTGATTCAAACCAGGGATTTGAATGTGCATCTTCTGCATCCCAGTTGAGTTTCCTGATCATTGGGCCACAAATTCAGCCTTTAAGCATCTTCTGTTGGAGGTGTTCAGCTCTGCACAAATCTCTATTAATTGAACCACAGAGCAAGGGCAACTCAACTGGCTAGTGGTTAGGGCACTCACCTGTGGTATAGGAGGCCCTGGTTTAATTCCACAAAAGAGCAAAGCAGAGGGTGGAGTCAAAAGGGAGTAAGTGGGAAGTGGTGAGGCCAGAGAAGTGGACATCATTACCTCAGTAGCCCCAGAGAGATAAGGCCACAAAAGTAGTGCATCCCCAGGCGGTACTGCTTGCTCAAAGTAGGATCAAAAGGTGTCTCTTCCTGGCAAAACTTTGCTATTATTATTCCAAAGGGGGCCACCCTGGCAGCAGCTGAGAGTGGGTATTTGCTGAAGTAGCACAGAGCTATCATGGAAGCCAAATCCTATATACACATAGGGCTAGTCTTTTCTGTGTTTCTTTGGATTGGCAGCTTTTGTGGACCTGACCCATAATCTTTTCTTTTCTCCTAGTGAAATAATGAAGGAGTTTGGTTTCTATTCCCACCCCCACCCCTCAGTCCCAGGATAAATTTAATGGCTGTGATTCCTCTTACGGTTCTTAAATACTCCTTTCCCTTGCTGTGTCTATTCTCCGGGCAGCTTCTGGCATGGTATTGAACATCAAATTTGCCTTCTGGAGTGCTACCCTGTGATGAGGGTGTGGTCAAGTAAAATGGAGGAAAAATAGCTCTTTCTACTTCCCTCCTTTCTTTGTCAAATGCAATGTAAGGTTGGTGTGACAAACTTTTTTCCCTGGGTTTTCAGGACAGTGCAGGAAACAAGGGGTCAGCAACCTATAACTGTGGGCCAGATCCAGCCCACAAAGAAGTCCAATCTGGCCTGCCATGATGTGATCTGACATGGGGAATTGGTGGCATGGAGCTTCACAACACTTTCCCTCACTGCAGAGCCTTCTGCTCTGCCATGTCTGTGCTTACCCTCACTGTGGAGGGGTTGAGGATCAATGATGAGGGTAAAGGGGAGCAGCTGGCCTTTCTGGGGGACTGGAGTGGAGATTTCAGGTCTACGGAGGGTCACAAAGTGTGACCCATGCCAGCAAAAGGTTGTCAACCCCTGGACTAAACATATGAAGGTAGCTTTCTACTTTAGCTGAATGGTAAAACAAAAAACATCAAGACATACTACCTCTCCTTCCCTGAAATCAGTGAAACATTAATGAGTGCATAAGCACCACAGAGATTTTACTTTTTGCTCCCTTTGTGTGCAAACTCAGGATGTCTGTCATGCCATTACATACTAAATCATGACTTCTTTACCAACTCAGCATCATCCAGTGGAAATATTCTATAAGTGGAAAAATTGTGATTCATTTTGTGAAGACTGATGTTGTAATTAAAAGCATGAGGCTGAGATTTGAGATTCCTGATTCCAGTCTCCAGCTCTAGACCAGCTCAAAGAGGCATTGTTAACTAAGAAGAAAAAGTTCACTGATTGTGAGGTAGTCAGAAACCCTGCTGATGGGGCCTACCTTAGTAGGATCCAAGTGATATAACAAACCAAAATGGCACAGAACAACAGGCTTTGTGTGTTTGCCTGTGTTTTACATACATTTATTCTGGCTGTCTTCTCATATCTTTCTGAATATTTCTTTTTCTCCCTTTATCTTATGCCAGTCTGAAGTACTCCATGCTCCAGTGGCCAAAGCTATTCAGCAGAAATTTGTGGTTGACAGGCTGTGGCATCCTATGGCTAGTTGTTAAACAACGTGGAATCTTGGCTGGGCTCTTGCATTTTTCTTATAAGAGCTTCAGGAACGCTGTAGAATCACACTCCAGTCAATACTAGGTTCATCTGCACTAATTAATATCAATTACTCCATTTGGAGGTTAATGTGAGGGAAGCAGAATGCAATTCTAAAAGAAGCTTGTTGCATTCCTGCATGCATTTATCAGCCCATAGTTTTAAGGTGTTATTGAAATCTGCACTGGAGCCTTTGCTGTGGTTCTGAGTCACACCAGGAGAAGCCGTTTTCCAGAATCTTGTTTCATATGGTGTCAAGTTCTTGGGAAAACCTCTGGCTTCTCCTACTGCTCTTGGCCCCAGTTCAAAAGCACTGAAGTATGTGCCAGACTTTAAGCATGTTCTTAATATTAAACATTTGCATAACTCCATCCCTGTTTTAACAAGAATGTCAGAACGTACTGAATGTTTTTTGAACCTGGGCCTTAGCATAGGACTAAGCGGGCTCTTTACTAGGTGTTCCATCTCAGACACTGCCTTGCTCTGAAAAAGAATATCCAGTAAATTAAATGTACTTTTATTCCTTATCTGTATACTATCTCCAGCTTTTAATTTAGCCAAGTGGTGTCTCCATCTTCCAGGTGAAAGTGTAGCAGAAAGCCCCCTTTTCCTCTTGCCTGCATTTGCTTTCCTCTCTTTGGATATGTTTCTCCTCTTCTATCTTTTCTTCCTTCCTCTTTCTTTCACTGTAAGATAAGGAATTGTGTTTTAAAGTTTGTATGTGTGCAATTTGTATCTCCCCTTGTATTTTGGTATTTTTATCTATTTGTGTGCCATGGCATTACTCTTGTAGATTATATTTTATACTCTTCACCTTTTAACTAAATGTGTTTTAGTTTTAGAAGTAAGTTATACACTGTAACAATGTTAACAAGAGCAGGAATTAAACCTCAGCTCAGGCGGGCCCCTGAAAGAGCGCGTGAATCATTGATTGAATGCATAACACAGTAGCAGGCTTCAGTAACAAGCGGCAATTAACACCTATGGAAACTGCGGATCAACCAACAGAAGAAATCAATAGGAGACAATGTAGCAACCAGGAATTCTCTAAACTTTCACTGTTCAAGGGCTAGAAGCCCCAGTCTGAGTTAATCAACACCGGGGACCAACTTTTGGGGCTGAATATCTCCAGATCGACTGCTCCCAGAGCCCTATTCATGAAAGCGGTAAATTAATCAAAATTCATCAACGGACTCCCAAACCTGCACATATACACGGATGACCCCTGGGGCTGACAGATGCCATCCAGTAGCCACCGAAGGGGAAGTTCCACAAGGGTCAACGACCCCTGGATTGGGCAAACCTGAAAACTGGGGAGTCACCAAAGTGTGCCAAGGACAGATAAAAAGCAGTGAAAAGTGACCCTCAGTGGCACCCTCTTGATCTCCAACTTGACCAGCACTCAACCTGTCCAGCCAGAAGGTATAACCGACTCTTGTTGTGTGCACATGTGTGTGTGTGAGGGGATCAGCCCCAAGTTTTATGATTTGACTTCATTACACTTCAATCTATCTAATAAACCAGAATTTTAAGGATCCCGAGTTGGACATTTGTAGCCAACAAAAGGTCCATTAAAGGCAAGCTCCACTATCGTAGTGCGTATAGTGCTTTCCAGCAAGAACCCACAAAATATCTGTAGAAGCAATAAATACTCCAGGGAATGCATCAGCAGTCTCTTGCACAATTAGGCCAGGAAGAACTAAAAGTTAGGAAAAGTTTTCAGACACACTAAAATCTTTAATGCTTCTTCATGCTCTTGGCTTGTTGTGCCAAAGACAAGCTTTTATTTTAAGAACCCCCTTATGAAGTCCACTGAAGCACTATGGGTCAGGATACTGTCCTGTAATTGCTGTTTGAATGACACACATCTATCAAAGCATGTCATTATATGGCTTTGTTATTTGGAAATACCCCATAGATAGTTCCATGCATTTTCCCCATAATGTTTTGTTTTGCTCTTTTTGTTTTTGTGATTGTCTCTCACACATTTTTCTGACACATTCTTGCATTACAGCTGTGGTGGCTTCACCCACTTATAGACAAAAAAACCCTTTTGGTTTACCCAAACTATGAAATATGACATACTAGTATGTTTTCAATACCTAATAGGCTTTGACTGGAAAGAAGTACAACATGTCACTGACCAGCTCAGTATATGTGAATTAGCTTATCTCCACATCAACAGGATTTTGCTCCAGTCACAAGCTCATTCACTAACTCTTTCACAAACATTGCATGCAGGTGCTGCTAAGAGTTTTCGGGGCATCACTGCTTATTCCCTTATTTTGCCCATCTGAAAGAACTGCTTTTTGCAGGTGAGAAGGATCATATTTTGAACCATAGTTTCAACTGTGCAAACCTATGCATATTGTGAATCCAGCCACAAGTTGAGAGATCTGTTAGTTTCTTATGGCTACAATAATAATAGTCAAACCTATTTTCATCTTTGGTTTCAAACGCTAGTTTTATTTGTTTAGTGTAAAGCTAACTAGCTTTACTGTACAAGTAAAGACTTGGTGCAGGCAAGGAAGAAGAATAGAGTTCAAGTACTGTAACTTTTTGTTTGATCTCCAAACATGCTTTAATCTCCATATCAATTATATATTATAGATTGGAAACCAGAGACAGAATTAGCATCAGGAAAAAGAGAAAGAAGAAATTGCTTGAACATGCAGGATTCTCCAGAGCCAACTCATTCTGCCATTCTATTCAATACATTTATACATGGTTCTTTTTGTCTCCTCATTTTATCCTGATGCTGTGAATCAGTAAAAGGAAAGAGTGGCAAAGTACCACATAGTGCAATGAACCTATGTACAAAACAAGCATTTGTTCCTTTTCTGAAATGGTTAAATTTGCAACCCAGGTGCACCCTAGTATGTGCTCTTCCCCTTCAATGGAGGGGATAGGTGGCCAGGAAGGAGTGCTGCAAAAGAGGTCTGTTGTGCAGACCAGTGCCCTCTATTCTCTATAGAGTCAGTCCAGAACCCACCAGCTTAACTATTTACAGGTTTATTAGTATACAGGTAACAATATTTACAGACTTATAAGAGAGTAATGGTAAATATATAAAATATCTAAATCACCAAATACTGTTATGTTTTACAATCAGAGGCCCCAAAGGTTACCCCCTCAAAGGGCATGGGTCCCCCTGCAGGTAAGCAGCTATCTGCAACAGGTAAGTACGACAGAGGCAGATGAACTATCAACAGGCAAGTTCAGACAAGAACAGTAACAGCAAGTAAATACAGATGAAATAGATAACATAACCCAGGTCACATTAAAGGATAACAGTATATAAATATTTACAAAATACGAGGTGCCAGTCCCCATTTCCAGGCACCCATGTGGCTGAAACCACTGGGTGTTCCCCTAGGGTGCCAAACCCCTGCACCACTCCTAGGTGGAGTAAAGGGAGGGTGCCAGTACCTCCTCAGCCCTTGATCCCTCTGAGTCTCCTCTCAGGGCTTCCTCCCCTGTGGGGACCCATTTCCTGGTTACTCACGAATCTGGGGAGCATGGGGAGGGGTTCCTGGAGCTGCGGGTGCCTCATCAGGGCCACCCAGGGCCCTGTCTTCTGTCCTCTGTTGGGGCTTGGACTACCTCTTGTAGGTCCTGAAACCCAGGCCCCACTGGACCTATGCCAGACTGCGCTGGTACCTCCTGAGTGCCCAGACCCATGCTGGGGAGGGGTTGCAAAACCAAGCTGCCTGGCACTGCTCCCAGGGTTTGGGATGCCATGCACTGCCATGTGCAGAGTCCTTGGCCTCACGCTGAGGGTAGCAGGGTGTGGTGGCTCTATGCAGTGCTGTGTGCCCTGAGGTCCTTGGCCACACACCAAGGGTAGCAGACCTGAACCACCATGTGCGGCTCCCAGGGTTTGGTAGCCCCATCCATCGCTAGTGTCCAGGGACCCAAACTGCCTCGCACATTTCCCAGGGTCTGCCCTGTGCACCACGCTGTGCGCTGGCTTGGGCAGTAGCCAAAGCTGCTCACCGCTCTGGTCCTACCAAGGGAGTCTTCTGGGGCTCTTCTGGGCTACTGCTTCTACCCATTGGGTAGCTCTCCCCAGCTTTTCTTAGCCCTGCCTGCGTCTTTGTCCCTTGTCACGTCTGCCACGTGCTGGGTACGCAGTGCCTTTTATTCACTCTGGAGTCTCCGCTTCCGAAGGCTTGCTGGACCTGCAGAATGCCGGCTTCAATCAGGTCTGGGAGGCTCTTTGCGATCCCCTCCTTCTGTGTAAGGGGTGGGGTTGGCTGTGCCCAGCCCTTTCCTGATTGGTGGATGGGCTCCACCAATCAAAATGAAGATTTTCCGAGCCTGTTCGATCCGGGCTGAAATGGTAAGTCTGCCACAAATTGTTCCATTTTAAGCCTGCTGGAGAAGCTACCACCTGCAATAACAACACTGTGCAGCTCACCAGTCACTCCTTAGTAAAACTCAAGGCTGCTCCTTAAATTCCTAAAGTCTGAAACCAATAAGTCAACTCTCTTCTTTAAGAGATACATTTCCAAAATCTATTCTGACTAGGACTCACACATCTAACAATGAGCAAAACACTGAAAATGCATGACCCATGAGCCTGATGTGGAGGGATCTGGGTTTTCAGTTTGCCATAGAAAAACATGGAAAAAGATGGATTTCTCATTTTAATGAGAAAATGTAGATTTTCTCTTTTTAAGGAGAAAAATGCAGATTTTCTTCTCTAAAGAAAAAAATGAAGGAAACAGCAGGCTTCCCCTTGCAGGCTAGCAGAGTTATAGCCTGCAAGGGGCTGGGGGGAGTGGGAAGAGAGCAGTCAGGCAGAGGATGCCACGTGCATGTGCGCATGCACACATGCATGTGGCAGGCAGGCAGAATGAGGACAGCTCCCACAGCTCCCCACAGGTAAGTCTGGGGGGCTGGGATTGAGTCCCCCATACTGAGGGAGGGAGGGAGTTTGGCAGGGCTGGCGCTGGGGGCAATGCCCAGTTGGGATGGTGCACGGGGCCTAGGGTCTAGGACCAGAGTGGGAATGTGCGGCTGCAGGGCCTGGCTGGGGAGTGGGATGGAGCTGCAGGCAGTTCATCCGGGGGTTGGCTCCTCACCACTGCACACACTCCCAGGAGGGAATGGAGGGCATTTGCCCCCCAGCTTTGTGCATGGGGTGGGTCAGATGTGGGCTTGTGGCTGCAGGCTTGTGGCTCCCTGTCCTGCTGCCCTCACCCCAGGGGTGTCCACATCCTGGTGGGTGGGATGTGGTATAGCAGGGCAGAGAGAGGAAGTGAAGCTCAGTGCTGCCGCCAGGAGCTCCATGCCATTATGGCAGGGTGCCTCCTGCCAGCTCGGTAGCAGTAGGGATGGTGGCATGGAGTTGTGCCCCTGCTGCTGCTTTATGAGCAGGGAGCACCTCACCAAGGTGGTGTTGTGCTCCCAGCAGCAGCACCAAGCCTCCCTGCCCTGCTCTGCCCTGCTGCAGTGGGTCTTTCCCCACCAGGCCATGGGGGCCCCAGGGGGGAGGCAACAGGGGCAGAAGGCCTTGAGCCCACAGTGGGCAGCTTGCATCTGCCCCCCCACATAGGCTCCATTCCTACCATGCTGTCCATGGGGGAGGAGGAGCTGGGCTCCCTGCTCTGCTCCAGCCACAGCAGCCTGTCTTAATTTTGGGGGTGGAGTGGGGAGTTGGATTACTTCTTATGAAAGTATTGTTACATTAATCTGGAATGCGTATGCATTCATGATTATGTATATGCATCCTGCATATAAAATGCAATAGTTATTTAAATAGCAACTTTTTATTATTCAGATACACATTTGCAGGTAGAGATGTAGTTTAATATGTGATTATATATACTGATGGATGTGCATACTTATAGACGTTCTTATGGGATATATCTAAATGTTTCTTTTTATTGACTATTGTTAGTCTTTGGATTTGTGTGGAATGAATAATCCACACTAGCCTCCTTCTTTAAACTTTTCAGGGTAGAATCTTAATTTTGTGCATAAATAACCATAACATTTTGTTGCTCACCTGATCTGCTGTTTCTCTTCATTGAATAATTTGACTGGTCAAAATTCTACTTGTATGATGACCGTTCAGTAACAGTCCTCATCAATATATTTAGACTCTTGTCTATCTCCATCCAATAAAGCAGACAACACATTAAATTATATTTGTGTCCTGAAACTTAACTATTTGAATAGATTGATAGTGGCAAGGGATAATGGGAAAAAGTTATTTGTGGACATGGATCTCCATCTTCCCTTGGGAATGAGAAAACTTTAACGTCTGTTTCTCTTTGTTTCAGGGTCCATGGGACAGATACTAAGCAAGCTACTCCTTGCTTAGTATCTTAATTATGTTCTTGAAAAAATGAGACTTGAAGAAAACAATGTCAAGCAAATCCAGTTACATCAAAGTAGTTACCTACTTGCAGGCGGTGGCCAAACAACATTGTAACTGAACACTGTGTGACTTTAAACGAGTATGTTTTCTAATAGATCAGTGACATAACAATGAAACAACGTTAACTGGGATGATGTTAAGTGAGGAATACATGTAGTTCCTCTACAAATCTGGAAATTCATGCTTGTGAAGTGGATAGGGAAGGTAGATCTGGCTGGATTGGGTTAGGGGCTACAGATCTTCCACTTCCTTAGTCATTCATGATAAGTTGGCCCAAATGGAACTAGCATACATTTTGCTCAGTGATTTTCTCTGTTATGACTCTGTTGCAGCTTTCCCTACTGGAAGTTCCTCAGGATGCCATGTTTGAATGTCACCAGCATGGGCCTAGGGGCTTATAAACTTGCCTTAGTCTGGATATCATCTTGTCATTTGAGCCTTCCTGAACATACCTGGTCACATACCAGGTATGCTTCATTATTTCTATGTACTGACCAAGCCAGTTCCCCCACCTCGATCATTGACGGATGTCCACATGGCACCAGTCTGCCTACGGTTAGTTCTGAAATAGTTAAGGAGCTCCTGGAGGAGCTGGATGGGTACAAGTCAGCAGGCCTGGATGACCTCCATCCACGGCTGCTGAAAGAATTGGCCAGTGTCATAGCTGAGCTGCTGGCACAGCTGTTCAAGCACTCGTGGTGCTCCAGCCAGGTCCCTGAGGACTGGAGAAGGGCCAATGTGGTGCCCATTTTCAAGAAAGGGAGAAGGGATGAGCTGGGTAACTTTAGACCAGTCAGTCTTACCTCTATCCCTGGGAAAAACGCTAGAGAAAATAATCAAAGAACAAATTTGTGCAGGCCCAGCAGGGGAAACGATGCTGAGGGGAAACCAGCACAGGTTTGTCACAGGTAGATCCTGCCTGACAAAACTTGTAGCCTTCTATGACCAGATCACGGGCTGCCTGGATGCGGGAGCTGAGGCTGATGTCATCTTCCTGGACTTTAGGAAGGCCTCTGACACAGTTTTGCACCCTATCCTCATTGGGAAGCTAGCAGACTGCGGAGTGGACTCCTACATGGTCAGATGGGTGGCCAACTGGCTAAGGGACTGCACCCAGAGAGTGGTGGTGGATGGTTCCTTCTCAGCCTGGAGGGAGGTGGGCAGTGGAGTCCCACAGGGTTTGGTCCTTGGACCAGTGTTATTCAATATCTTCATCAGCGATTTGGACAAGGGCATGGAGAGCACCCTCTCCAAGTTTGCTGATGATACCAAGTTATGGGGCAAAGTTAGTACACTGGAGGGCAGGGAGCAGATTCAGGCCGACCTGGACAGGTTGGATCAATGGGCAGAGAGAAATAGGATGCAATTTAATAAAGATAAATGTAAGGTACCCCACCTGGGAAGGAGGAACCCCCAGCGCACCTATAGGTTGGGGAGTGTCCTTCTCAGCAGCTCGGAGGCAGAGAGGGATCTTGGAGTCATAATTGACTCCAAGATGAACATGAGCCGGCAATGTAACAAGGCCATCAACAAGGCCAATCGCACCTTGTCGTGCATTAGCAGGTGCATGACTAATACAACAAAGGAGGTGATGCTCCCCCTCTATGTGGCACTGGTCAGGCTGCAGTTAGAGTACTGTGTCCAGTTTTGGGCGCTGCACTTCAAGAGGGACGCGGGGAATCTGGAGAGGATCCAGAGGAGGGCCACTTGCATGATTAATGGCCTTCGTGATAGACTCTACGGGGGGAGGTTGAGAGAGCTGAATCTCTTCATCCTTCACAAGAGATGGGTGAGGGGAGATATTGTGGTTGCCTATAAATTTATTAGGGGAGGTCAACGGGGAATAGGGGAAGCGCTGTTTACTAAGGCGCTCCAGGGAGTGACTAGGAATAATGGGTGTAAAATAGTTGAGAGTGGATTTAGGTTAGATATTAGGAAGAAATTTTTTACAGTAAGGGTGGCCAGGATCTGGAATGGGCTTCCAAGAGAGGTGGTGCTATCACCTAGCTTGGAGGTCTTCAAGAGGAGGTTAGATAGTCACCTGGCTGGGGTCATCTGACTGCGGTCCTCTTTCCTGCCAGAAGCAGGCGGTCTGACATGATGATCCATTGTGGTCTCTTCTGACTCTAGAATCTATGAATCTATGAGTACTTCCTATATACTATCCCTTCACAGAAGTAAGACCTCATGGTTAAACTACTCTTAGGCCCCAAGGCTCAAGTTCAGAACCCCCAGTACTTTCCACCTGTTCCAGAACTTCATCTTTGTTGCCTACCTCTGGACCCTCTATAACTTCTCCACATCCTTTTTAAAATGTGAAGCCCAAAACTGAACACAATGGTTTAGATGAAGCCTAAGCAGTGATGAGTAGAGAGGCACTATCAGATCCTGTGTGTTGTACCTAATGCTTTTATTGATGCATGCCAAAATTGTATTAGCTTTTTGTGTGGCTGCATCACACTGCAGACTCATACTGAGTATGTGATTTACTAACCCTCCCAGATCCTTCTCTGTAGTGCTGCCATTCAGCCAGCTGTCACCCATTTTGTATTTGTATTTTTTATTCTTCTTTCCAAGGTGTAGCACCTCGCATTGTCAGCATTGAACTTCATCCTGTTATCTCCAGCCCATCTTTCCAATCTGTTGAGAACCTTTTGAAATGAGTTTCCATCTTCCAGTGTATTTACAATCCTTCCCAGTTTCCTGTCATTGGCAAATATGCTTATGAAAGAAGAGCATGGATATTTAATAAACCATTATTAGCCTTCTGACAAGTGTCAGAATTTCTCCTGACACTTTCTGGATGCTCAAGAACAATACGGAGTCTACAGACGCATTTTACAACCAAAATGACATCAAAAAACAAAATGGAGGTCATAGTGTGCAAGACAAACACTAATCCAACATATCCTGCATGAGTTATCTTTCAGGATTTGGTGTCTTAACTATCTGCCTCGTGGAATGAAAAATCCAGAAAAAGAACCTCATATACATTACCAATGCTCTGGGGCCTCTTCTATAGTTTTTATTTCCTGCAAGTATGCCTAATTCTTCCTCACTTGAGTAGCATAAATCCTAATCCAAAACCCAATAGATTTTCTTTATTGGACTTCAGGTCCATCACATTTTCCCAAGGACCTGTGGTACCCATGACTTAGTTGTGGCAGGCTAGGGTATTATGTCTTATGCTTGTGTCAGGGTTGACTTTAGTTTTACTAAGATCTTAGATAATGTATTTGCATAGGATGGTTTAGATAGGGTGATCCTGTCTAAGGCAGGAGGTTGGACTACAAGACGTACGGAGGTCCCTTCCAGCCCTACTTCTCTATGGTTCTATGTTTCTGTAGTTCACATGACAAATCTAAATGTGCCCACCCTATAATCTGCAGCATTCTACAGAAGAGAAAAAGTAATTAATTAACCTACAACTAGGGATAATCCCTATGCAATTAGCCAGATTGCAAACACTTTTGATAACACTGACCCTTAATAGGTTTATACTAGTAATTTAGGAAAAAAGTCTCAGTATTCAATTACCAGTCCCCTGAGTCATTCATACCTTTTCTTATTGATTTGACTGTGACACTGCTTGCTTAAATATCTACTTTTCTCACTGTGTTAATATAGACAACAGTGATTATCAGACACTGTGTGTGTCTACACAAGATGCTTTGACTACTTCTATTGCAAATTAGTGCAGCAGGCAAAACTCATACTAATGCACTAATGTGCAGTAGAATTTCATAGATTTCATAGACATTAGGGGTTGGAAGGGACCTCGTAAGATCATCAAGTTCAGCCCCCCTGCCCTAGACAGGAAGTCAGCTGGGATCAAGTGACCCCAACAAGAAAAGCATCCACATGTTTTTTGAAAGAGTCCAGAGTAGGTGCTTGCACCACTAATGGGCGGGAATCTGTTCCAGACCCTGGACACTCGCACCATAAAGAACTTTTTTTCTTATGTCTAGTCTACTACGCATTAGTGGCACCCAAAATGAATGCAGTAGTGCCGGTTACTCTGCATTTAATTAGTATCTGTTATTACAGGTACTAAACTAAATGTGCAGTAACCACTGCACATTAACACCCTTGTAGAAGTGCCCACTAGGCATGTCTACACACATGCTTTACTGTGTAGTAGAGTAATTTGTTTCACAGTAAAGCATCACCATCTACACGTATGGCACAATTAGGGCACGGTAAAATAATTTACTCTGGCATAGGATAGTTCTGTCAGATACAAGTATTATCCCATGTTGTAGTAAATAACTACAATTAAATGCACATAGGGATAGTGATGTGGGCACAATTTGCACTTGGTCAGCTATGCCAGCAGGGGGCCAGACTCCTGCTTGCTGATAAGCCATGTGGTGCGGCAGCTAGATGCAGAAGCTTTGTGGCAGAACCAGGTGCCTGATGGAGGCATCCAGATCCCAGGCCTAACTCCCCATGCTCCCTGCCAGCCTGGAGCTGCTCCCAGAGAGCCTAGGCCAGCTTGTCCCCAACCCGCCAGAGCCCAGTGCTAAGCTGCATGCTCCCTGCCAACCCGGAGCTGCCACCAAAACCCAGGGCTGTGCCACTGAAGCCCCTTCCAGCCCAGGCACTGTGCCCCACAATTGTGGGCACCTGCTGTCCAACACCACCACCTGAACCCCAGGGCTATGACACTGAAGCCCCTGCCAGCTAAAACTATGTCAGGCCCCACACTCAGTAACACACAGGGATGGGGGCCCAACTGGAGCTATGAAGAGATGGTGGAGGGTGGGCGGGGGGGAGCAGGCAGGGAACACTTCAAGGTCCAGTGGCAGTTTAGCCAGGCAATGAAGGCCAATGCATATATCGATGAGGACATGGCCTGGTGGATACAGAAGTGTAGACATCAGTGGTCTAGCCAGCAGTGCCAGGTCAAGATCAAGGCCCTAAGGGTGCAGTGATTCCTTGTCTGGGACCACAACAGGCAGTCCAGGGCTGCCCACAGACCCATGCCCTTCCTTCAGGGGCTGGACCACATCCTGGCCCTCACAGACCCTGATGAGGCCAGGTACATGTTTTGCAGCATGGGTGGGCTGCTGGAGCCTGAGCCAGGGGCTGCTGGCCAAGAGGACTCTCTGGGAGAGGGCCTCTCAGGGCTCCCATACAAGGTTCCAGCATGCTCCTTACCCTCTGCCTTACCCAGCAGCTCAGGCAGCCCAAGCCACCACCTGCCCCAGCAACTCCAGCAATGGGTCACTGACATTGAGGACAGAGTGAGAATGGCCCCTGCACACATCAGCTCCAGCTTATCATTGGAAGGGCCAGTGCCTCAGCAGGCACACGCCATGCTGGACCTCATGTCTGTGGCCAGGGACATTGTTGGTCCATCAGGAATGCCTGCCACAGTCGCCTGGTAAGCCCCACACAGGTTAGAGTGCTGGGGGAGGGGTGCTGTGGCTACCTGCCTCCGATACCAGCTCACTTGTCCACCCCCAGGCTAAACACCTTGAGCCAAGGGTTCCACACAGGGGGTGTAGGGAGGAGAAGGGAGGGAGTTGCTCCAGAGCTGCCACAAGAGCTGCCAGCAGGGGCCAGTGATGGCCCACTCTGGGTTGGGTACATGGAAGGCAGGTTGTCTGTGGCAAGCAACAAGCAGCCTGCCTGCCCCCACTGTGGAAGCAGGGATGGAAGGCTTGGCCAGCAGCCACCTGTGGAAGGGCCTACTTGGACAACTGAACATGGTCCCTGAGCACCTGTGCACACACAATCCTCGAACTAAGGGTGGGCAGTGCACAGCTTCTTTGCACAGTGCATGTTACTCTGAAATGTTGCAAACCCTCACAAAGAACATTTGTCCTTGCTCTGTAGAATCAGCTGCTGGATGCAGGGAAGACCCACCTGCTATCAGCAGAGATGGGGCCCAAAGGACACTGCCACCCTCTTCAGGCTTGCTTTGCATGCCCCATTTCTGTCAGCACTGGAGCCAGAACCTAACACCTCTCCTTGAGTGGCTATTTGCCATCTCTGAAGAATGGCTCAAGGAGACTTAGGCCTAGCATTGGGAGGTCTGTCAGATGGACTGGGAATACCTTGCTCTCCTGCAGAGTCAGCTGGAGGCCCAGGAGGAGCAGCATGCCATGGTGTACCTGGCAGTGGAGGCCACTGAGGATGACCAGCATGTCCTCAACATGGTCCTGGCCCTGGTGGTCTCTTTTGTGCTGCCCAGTGTCCAGGCCCCACCACAGCCCCAGCTCCAGGTGGCCATGGGCAGCCACCCACAGGCCTGCCTCAGGCTTCTCTGTGGGCATGGGAGAAGATTCAACACTGCCTGCAGCAGTCAGGGCCTCCAGCTCCCCTCAGATCCTGCCCTCTTGGTGGCTGGGCCCCACTCCTTGCCTGCCACCTGCCACTCCTCCTCCATGTGGCCCCTGAGTGGGAGCTGGCCATGATGAAGCCAGCTCCCCATGCAGGCCCTACTGGTCATGGCCATGTGGAGGAGGGGAAATGGGTTAAGCAGGATGAAAGTGCTCACCCTGTCCCTTGTGCCAGCCCCCAACCCACTGGCTTCGCTATGGTATCTGGACCTGAGGTGGTCTTGGCAGAAGCCAGGGTGCTGGGTGCTTTCTTCTGGGCTCAATGCCGTAGGTGCCTCCTCCCCATTGTTCCCCCTTGACACTTGGAAAAAGACTGTAAATAGTTTCACAGGAAAGAGGGTGTTTTATTGGTGGTGTGTGCTGGGTTTGGGGGTGTCTATTGTTGGGAGGAAAGGAAGGAGTGTGCATGTTGGGGAGGGAGGGAAGAAGAGGGTCTTTTGTTGGGGAGGGAGGGAAATAAAGGATGAGGCTTCTTGCAGTGTGTGTGTTCTTAGGGTTACACTGGGGCCTGTGGGCCTGTGGGGTCTGGAGTCTGTGGGCAGTCGCCCAGGTGCCCTACTGCAGGGGGTGGAGGAAGAAGTGGTCAGTAAGTGCCTTGTGGGCACGGTGTCCTTGTTGCTGCTGCCAGGGGGAGGGCAAAAAGCATCCATGGCATACTGGGTACAGGCTATCAGGATGGCATCCTGGAGGGCTGTGCCAGTAGGCTGCAGACTGCTTGGGGCCAGAGAAGCATGTGGCCACAGAACACAGCACAGGGCATCCTTTTACAGCGCAGGCCTGGTGGCCAGGTGGTTGTGCCCGGCTGCAGCCAGCTGTGGCTGGAGTCTGGAGCTCCCTCTGGCTGCAGCAGTGACCCAGAGCAGGCCAGGAGTGTCCCTGGCCTAAACTGCTCCACTCGGGCTCAATTTGCTCCTGGGTCGGGGGCGCTAGAAGCTGGGAGGTGCTAGGGCATGGCTCTCTAGCTGTGTGTTTCCTTCCTCTTCCTGCTGCCCCCGAGGTCTCTGGAATTTGCAATTCAGAATTACCACAGCAGGACTCTGCAGGGTTGCTCATCACTTCCTCTTCCTGCTTCTGGGTGCATCTGGTATTTGTAGTCCACAGTTGCAGCCAGCAGTAAGTTTGATTGGGGGAAGGGGTGTTTAACTCTTTCCCCCCTCCCTGGCCCCAAACCCTAGCTGGGGCTTGCCTAGGGGGTGGGCAGTTCCCCCTCCCCCCCTGCAATCGTAGACTAGGCTGCATCCCTAGCCAGGCTTCCTCCCCCACCCCCTTGTCAGCCAGCTCTCACTGCTCCAGCTGAGGAGCGGAGGGATGGGGCTAGATCTGCTCTCTGGAGCAGACAGCATAGCCTATCCCAGGGCTGAAAAGCATGCTAGGATGCTGGGGGACTGTGCTTTAACTTCTACCAGGAAGGGGTCTGGGACAGAATTTTCATAAACCAGTTTCACCCAAATCAGTTAAGTCTGATACTACATTCAACCAGGTTGATCTTAAACCAGTTTCAGCCATTTTGAAACTGGTTTATGTGCACTGAGCTTCTGTTTTGTTACAGGTTTAAACCAGTTTCTGATCACTTAAACCAGTTTATGTGTAACTTCTGTCCCTAGCTCTAGTGGTGGCACAAGGTGCACCAATGCTAGTTGTCCCTGGGGAACCAAACATTCACACCATGTGTGGATGTGTCCACTGAGGGGGATATATTGTAAGCCCATCCCCTCCCCTTCCCACCCTTCTGTACCTTGTTTCAAATCTGTGTCTGACCTGGCAGTCAGATATTGGCATAATTGTGTTGTCTTCAATGGAGTAAGGCTGATTTATGCCACCTGAAAATGTGACTATGTTCGGAGCCTTAAAAATAATCCACAGAACCAGTTCAGTGAGCCTGAAAGTAAAGGACCTGACAATGAGCCCTACTTGTAATTCCTTCTATTAAACATCTTACTCATGTCCAAGATGCTTGTGCCATTCTCTTTTGGGCAATAACTCTCCCATTTCCATTTTGCTTTATTCATCGTACCTGCTGTGTTATGAGGTTTTTCCAGAAAATTACATCTCGGCAGAAGACCCTGGTATCTTGGGTGAAACAGTCAGTAGGCAGAAACCACAACCTGGTCATTTTCAAGGGGAGATCAAATTACCCAGCTTGCCATAGAAAGAACAAACATTTTTATTCTGGACTGTGCTTATCTATTTTTGCAAGTACATCCCTTTGGAAAGCTACTTGCTCAGCTAATCTGTAACTGTCATGGAAATGTAATTTTTCCCTCCTCCAAACCAATAACAGGCACCTGGCAAGCTTGCTTGTGCACCCATGCATTCAAGTCTAGCAGTTTCCATGGAAACCCATCAAACTGTCGCACTAGTTTTCTAGCATTCTGCCACTTCACAAACACAGGACAGGCTGTTTTGTACAAAAAATTCTTATAATGGTATTTTTTGTTCCTCCAAAGGCAATTCAGTAAAGGCTCAATGTTGCACCCAAGCAACTTGTGTATATAAGAACACGAAAATCAAGGCTACTGCACTGACACTGAAAAATACATTTTAAGCAATCAGATATATTTCAGAGATAGGGAAAATGGAAAACTTCATCTTCACATCTGTATATTTGCACCCTGATTTAAATGATCCAAAGTCTATGAGGACCTGCTTCCCTATTGTGAAGATATTTGAATTTCAAAGCCAAGATGAGGGGCAGCTGACTTTGCCGAGTAACACTAATCCTGAAAAAACATGCATCCTCCTACAAGTGATATTTGAGATTTCAAGCCACAGCCTATCAAAGTGGCTTTAGATTTCCATCAGAGTACTAGGAAACCGCTTCTCTTTTATACACACTCCTGAATTCCAGCTTCACTTGAGAAACCTTATTCTTTTGGATGGTTTTCATTTGAGGATTTGAGACTCAGGTCTTAAGAATTACCCCAAACTGAGTATTGACAATGGATTTCCAACAGATACATACATCCTGACATGACCAAATTTGGATGAATGCAGTGGTCACTCTTAAGAAGCTTCTTTAATTTTAAAAGCTTCCATTTGTTTGAGAGAGAGAACCCTTGTGTTTAAAATGGGCAATTTCTAATGAAATTAATACTTTATCCATAAAACCAGTAGAAACCTTTTGGCATTGTTTTGTTCTTAGCTGGGCAACATAACTGAATTAACTCCTTTGTTTTTTTCCAGTTTAAACCAGGAGCTATCACAAGGGTGACAAAAGTCCATTAATTTCAGCCCTTGTTATATTAACAATGACAAACAGCTAAAGATACAGTTCAGACCTTTGTTTAGATTCAAAGAAAGAAACTATGTACCCAAGACCAGAAGATTTGATGTACCTTTCAGTGCTGGTATGAAGTATAAGGTTAATACACAGGAAAATTCATGAGACTGCATTTTACAGTGAATATTATAATGGATATTGGATAGAATTGTGAACTAGAGGGTAACCACTGTTTTATCAAGTAGTATCATTCAGTAAGACAGTCTGAGACTTAATAATGCATACTACCGTTGATTTCACACTTAATATCAACCTCCTTAATGGAAAAGTTTATCTGTGCCATTTAGCATTTATTCAGTGGTAAATGTACCCATTTAATAACAATTGATATTAAACAGTTTCCCACTTAAGGTTAATTGAAAATCGTGGTCTCGAGCTCCAGACAGTACGTAATGTCACTTACTTCAGGCATAGACAATGAACACAACATTTCTTGTGACCCCAAGCTTTATAGTAAGCCTGAAAGTAAGGATGATTTTCAATTTTTACTCAAAGTTTTATGTTGAATTTAATTGTATGATTATTAAAAACTCAATGAGGGGTCACTGAAGGCAATAAAACACATCTAAGGTAATAGGTTTCATGGACAAATCTGGGTGATTTTAGAATTAATGCACATTCAAGCATACATGTTAGACTTGTTCATATATTAAGGTGGATTTGATAGCAGCAGAGCAGGGAAACTTGGTCTGGCCACCACCTTCTGCAGTAGTCCAGATTGAACTTTTCTCTCATCAGGTCAGTGGACTTGTTTTATTTGTCTGCTCATGGAAACTAATGGACCCAAATTGGTTTTAACATCACATAGGCATAACATTACACAGGACTGGACTATTCGACTGATGCCTGGATTGAATAAGATTTTTTTTGCCTCTGAGTACTGATATAATGGATCTTAAACAATTGCACCATACATTAACCTCATGAAGTATGAGGTAGCTAGACATTGGTACATTAGTAGGTAGATGGCCCGTCAGAGGTGACAACTTTTTGCATTAGAGGGCTGAGAACTCATAGTGATTGGTACGTCCAGAGATCACCTAGATGTAATGAAGATGCTGTTTTTTTCCTAAAGTATACCTGAACTGCAGGAAGATATTGTTTTCCCCCTTCTCCATTACAGTATTGACAAAATACAGATTTGGAGATTGTATTTGGGGTCAGACACTTTGGGTTGCCATCTACTAAATATTAAATTAAATGTTTCAAACTTTGATGTGTTTTCAGTACAGTACACTACGTGGACAAGTGTAGCATGTCAGAGTCCCAGGGGGTGTCCGTGAAGCCCCCCACAGGCTTCGTGACCATGCCCCATTCTGCCCCTTAGGGTGCCTCCCCATTTCTCCTGCCATGCCTTAATGGAATGATAGATAGGAAGACTGCCCACAGACCATTGCAAGGCCCCAGTTCCACTGAACCCCCACTAGGGTCCCCAGTACCCTTCTAGTCCTTCATGATCCCCGGCCCCTTGTTGGGCCTCTATGGGCAACTGTGCCCAGCAGCACACCTAAAACCTTAAGGGTTAGTTGCATGACTCCAAATCCTTCCCTTTACCACACCCCATGCCTCATGGGTGTTACTGCAAAGTTGTTCCCTGTATGGGGCTTCTGCCTCCTCAGCCTCTGCCCCTTTAATCTCACTAGGCCTTCTAGCCTGGGCACACTGAATTGGATCTGGCTTTGACGCTCTAACTCTCGTTTGTCCCTTTGGTCACCAGGCCCTTGATCCCTGTCTGCCAGGCCCCTAAGCCCCTATGTGGCTACGCCTTCTCTGGTGCTGGGCCCTTGGTCCCTGCCTCATACTACACCCAATCTGGGCTCAACACTGACTGGAGCCCTGAGCCTGCCCTTGGCAGGGCTCAAGGTTATCAGGTGCCCCATGGGCATGAATGGGACCTTGATAAACCTAAGCCCCTGGGCCATAACATAACATAAATATTGGAAATTGTCCCCTGCCCCTTTAAGAGTATAGGCCTTTACTCAATATTACAGTGTCCTGGGCACCTTGTGATCTCTGATGCCCACTGTTCCTGCAGGCAGAGGGGCAGGCAGTCAAACATCCCTGGGTGGCTCTCCTGGACAGGAGCTCCTTGCCCTGTGGCTGCCAGGGAGGGAAACTCCACTCCCTTGCCCCACCCTGAGCCAGTCTCAGCCTTAGCCTTGGGCTTATGAGCTGCCAGGACCCTGCCTACATCCCGTCAGCAGACTGCGGGCAGGTGCCTGCTAATTGCACCATTAGCCTGTTGCCCCAGTGACCTGCAGCTGTGGTGCCCTGCCTAGCCTGCAGTGCTCTCTGGCTAAGCTGCACCTTCAGTTAAAGGAACAGAGATCCCCAGGCTCGCTGTTACAATAAGACAATTCAATCACTAGATTTGAGTCAGGATTGACTCCAGCCATGGGGGCAAAACCAGGGATGGGGAAAATGCTAGTCTGAAGCATAGAATCACATAGAAGTAGGACCGGAAGGGACCTCTAGAGGTCATCTAGTCCACCTTCTGCCTGAGGCAGGATCATTCCTACCCAAACCATCCCACACAAACCATAATCTAAACTCTATGCAAGACTACCATCAACCCTGACACAACCTAGACCTAACACCCTAACCTGCCACAGGTAAAGCAAGGGAATTACAGCAGCTAATGTTCTGCTTCTATAGAGTATTGCGAATATATGGTCAAAAGATCATGGCTACAGAGCCATGCCCCTTGCTACAGAGGAAGGCAACCCCCCCCCACAGTCTATCCATGGGGTAAAATTCCTTCCTGACCCTGAATATTCATAGATTCATAGATATTAGGGTCAGAAGGCACCTCAGCAGATCATTAAGTCCAACCCTCTGCCCCAGGCAAGAAAGAGCACTGGGGTCTGATGACCCCAGTCAGGTGCTTGTCCAGTCTCCTCTTAAAGACCCCCAAGGTAGGGGAGAGCACCACCTCCCTTAGAAGTCCATTCTAGATTCTGGCAACCCGTACTGTAAAGAAGTTCTTCCTGATGTCTAACCTGAATCTGCTCTCTGGATCCATCTGGATTCATTCCCTGCCCACTAGTGTGTTTACTTTACCACATAATTTGGTATCTTCTGCAAATTTGGACAGAGTGCTCTCCATGCCCTCATCCAAGTCACTGATGAAGACATTGAACAGCAGTGGTCCAAGGACCGAAACTTGGGGAACTCCACTGCCCAAATCTTTCCAGGTCGATGCTGACCCATCCACCACCACTCTCTGAATGCATCCCTTTAGACAATTTGCCACCCACCTGACCATGTAATCATCTACGTCACAGAGAGATGGTGATATGGTGATCAGTCTGACCACAACTGGAGGGATATGGCAATCAGTCTGATATGGCGATCAGTCTGACCCTGAGTGGAGGGACAAGACCTTCTAGCCAGGAACCTCTGGCTTTGCTCTCAGAAGTAGTATTGGCACACTTTAGTCAAAGTCCCCAGCTTTGGCTGTAGCCAACACCTAGTGTCTGTGGGGAGGCTTAAAAACACCAGGACACATGTAGTGGAAAAGGGATAAGGGCAATCAGCAAAGCTCAGAAGCATGGGAAATACAAACGGTAGAACATAGACATTAAAGATGGTTTTACTCAAAGTTCTGGAAATGCATGGGAAGCTTCAGGTTGTCACATACAAGACCTGTTCCCTTCATGACTTTAAAAAGAGTCAGGGAGGTCCTGAGTCCATTATTCCTTCTCAGAGATCTGAACAGGTATTGGTGAATACCAGTTCTTTTACACAGAAAAAAATCTGTCTTTTGTTCTGTTGTGTTGCCCATGCCATGTTCACACATGGGAATTGAGAAGAGAGCTATGCCACAGAACCTGGCTATGCTAATGATGCGGCTGTACATCTTCGCAATGTCCAGATGGTGTATTGTCTTAGCTTTCTCAGTCTTTAGCCAAGATACAGACTTGGATGAGTATAAATTGGCTCAGTTTTGCTCCAGGTAAGAAAGAAGCAATGCTGGCTAGTTGGGAATTAGATTTACATTCAGTGTGACATAGGACATACCTATTTTTTAGATTTAGTGCATAGGTTCTTTAAACATGTTCCTTCTAATCTACTTTAATGGGAATTGACTACTGAGCAAGGCTGGGCCTGTAATTTGTTCAGAATAGCTCTGCATCTCTTTTTGTATGTATAAGTGTGCCTGTATTTGCCAGTATGTATAAACATTTGGTAGTGTTTGTGGGGTATAATTTTCATTGGTATAGCTGCACTGTCACTGACATGGGTGAATTTATCTACCTGCTTACCTAGTCTAAGCATATTATGTCAAAAGAACAAATATCTCCTTGTTCCTGTAGTTCTACTTTATTTCTCAGCTAACTTGTACCCTGTAAGATTTGTGACTCCAGTTTGACATAAATATCATGATAATATTTTCTGTCCATTGGCTGGCTGGTTTATTTCAAAACGTGCAATAAGTCAATTATGTCATTGCCTGTTTTCTAAGTGCAGCAGAGAAGCTCTAATTGCTTTCTGTCAGTCGACTTAGGCTCGGCTATTTTTGCAGTAATTTCTCTTTGCCAGCAAAATAGAGTCCTGTTGGGAATACTCTTTCCTATTGTAGAGACTCCTGTATTTTTGCTTGGTGATAATTAATAACAGTGATGTTATTAATCTTCACTATGTTTCCTAACCTCTTCTGCAAAGAAAGGCATAATTTAGAATGTTAAAGAATAAAATTATGACACAATTTCTTCCTAAGGGAAAATAGGTTTCCTGCACAATTCACATTTCTTTCCCACAGTGAATATAGCCTGTAGCAGGTTCTTAAAAGTAAAGCTAATTGCAGGGGAGTGAGAAGCATTATGGATGGAGCTACTTTACTGCCTCATTGCACAAGAAACTTGCATAAGAAACAGTACCATAGCAAGGGCGGTGAGTGGGGCAACTGCCCCAGGCTCCAAAGTGAAGGGGCGCCAACGGCGCTGTCCAGCTGGGGTGGCACACAGGAGAGAGGCATGACTGGCTTGTTTGGGGGGACATGGGGACAGGGAGAGGGAAGCTTCCACTTCTGTATGCACTCCCAGGCATGTGCACCCTGGATCTGTGTGCCGGGTGAGGGTGGGCTGCCACTGCGGGCTTTGCCCTGGGCCTCAAACTTCATTGCTATGGCACTGATAAGAAAACTGGAGGATGAATTCAAGGCGATGCTAATGGTGATGGATCCATTTTGGACAATAACTAGATGCATCTAGAACTTCTTGTCAATGATGGATCATTTTAATCCTGATCCTTGTGGGAACTTTGTATCTATACTTCTGAGCCAGTCTGAGGCAGTCAACATGCCAGTGTAGCAGAAATGGATTTCTAAGCTGCTGATCTTCCAGTGTTTGTATTGATAATTTATCTTGTGCTTTCAGCATTTGACAAGCATAGGATTTTGAAAAGGCCAAATTCTAGGTTTCCTGAGGTTATGTCTGACTTTACTGTGACAGTTACTTAAGAACAACATTTGCTATATCTTTTTGCAAGCCCATTAAAGAGCTGAGGCCTGGCAGGTTGTTATCATTAGCAAGGCTTAGTAGTAGTAACTTTGCAGAAGTGTCTGGAAGCCACAGCTGACATCAGGGCTCTATAATAATAATCACTGTACAAATACATGGTTAGATGCACTTTATGTGCCCTATGTATTCCTCCCCACCATATATATGTATATGTCATAAATAGGTATGTGTGTGTGTATATATATATATATATATATGACATTGTGTGCATGATATAAGAATTAGTGATCTGTGTCTAACTTTTGGGGTGTATAGTGTATGGGCTTGAATTGGTGATAGGTATGCATGTGCCTTGGCTGGTTTAGATGTGTATGTGCCTGAGCTGGTAGTGTGTGTGTATATGTACCTAACTGATTTGTGTGTTTGTATATGTGCGATTGTGTCGTACCCTCCTGTCTAACAGCACAATATTGAGATCCTGAGAGTTGGCCTGACCCCACAGGGCAACTATATATACATACACACATACTCACCAGTTCACACACATGCAACCCACCTACACATACACACAGGTAAGTTCCTAACTTGGATGGTACAGAGTGTATGTGTGTGCTTTGGGGACCTGGGGGAAGGTTCAGGTGAGAGAGAGAGTTAAAGTATAAGGAGCGAAAGTTGCCAGAATTGGGATTAGAACCAGTGGACTACAGAGAAGCTAGCTGAGGAACTGAGCCTCGGGTTTACTTAAGGTGACAGAACAACCATGGGGCTGGAAGCTGAGGCAGACAGCTGAGATATTGGGGGTGGGGGGTGGGAGATAAGTGGTGGCAAGAAGGAGACAGCCAGGAAAGAAACTGAGGCTGGTTGCTCAGGGGAAAAGGAAAAGGCAGTGGGGATAAGACAGTGGCAAAGAAACAGGGGGTTTGGAGGCAGAAAGGAGCTCAGGACAGGTGTTGGAGGTGGCAGTGAGCCAGAAGCAGGAGAGGGAGAAATGAGACAGAAGTTAGAGGGGCGAGGAGCAGAGATTGGAGCAGGGCCAAACCAGAGTAAAGCAAAACCTAACTTAGGGGTCCAAATAACAGTTTTATTACATAGACAACACACTACACAGCCCCATGAAGTTATTGGTTCACATACACACACACACACACACACACACACTGGCAGCAGGAAAAAGAGACTCAGTGGAAGGGTTGGAGTCCAGGTAGGAAAGAGAAGCAGAGCCCAAGTCCTTGGTTGAAGAGTGGGTGGGGGGTGATAGCTACCTATCCAGGCTGGAAAGGTTCCTTGTCCAGTAGGTGTTGTCCAGAGGGGGTCACCAGCAGGGCCTCTGGGTGGATAGGTGGTGTGGCATGGTGCTGGTACAGGTGGAGAGGGCGTCCCATGGAGTCAGTCTTCACTACCTCTTTTATGGGGCAGACTACCTCTGATCTCCTATGGGGAGGGCCTGTCCAGGCAAGGTCAGTCCTGTTCCAGTGGGCTCCAGGTGTTCTTACTGGGCATGTGTAGCTTGGCACAATGATGGGTTGCCTCATCTTTTGTTTCTTGAATGCTGAGGGTGGTTTCAATGGCTGAATCGTTGGTCCAGGTATTGGTGTTGATGGTTCGGTCATTCAGAGGGAGCTATTTGTAGACCTACTGCCATTGTCTCTCAAGCACCCTCATTCATCCCCATTCATTTAGGAACCAAGTTACTTAGGAGGGGTAGATGTGAGTCATGGGTTACATAACCGGGCCTGGGGACAGGATGGAGACGTGACAAACAAAATGGAAACTTGACATGCTAACTTACATATATAGGCCTAAAACAGTAATCACACAATATAAAAACAGTAAAAAAATAAATAAACAAAGCAATACAAAACATAATAATTATCACTTATAAAACAGTCGATATCTATATCAAAATAGCAGGGCACTTATTTGCAAGGAGGGGAGAGAAAAATAAAACTTACTACCTAAAATAAAATGTTAAAGCTTATCCTACATCTTAGCTTACTTATACTTATCTAGGGAATAGAAAGGGAGAGAAAAAGTCAGAAATGGTTGGGGAAGGGGAGGGAATGCATTTTAAAATAAATAAAAAAAAGAAAAACTGGGGGTTTTTCTACACTATAGGAAACTAGTGTGTACCACAGCCCACTGTAATAGCTCAGCTCCATTGGTTGGTGCAGGGTTGAGAAATGGAGCCACGGTTCTTTAAGTTCTCTACTCTTTCTCACCAGCCTGTTTTATATAAGAATAAATAGACATGCAGATACTCACCGCTATATTCCTGTGAAAGTGTCCTGGCTTGACTACGGTCTGGCTCTAAAGATTTGAAATTTTAGCTGCATTTTGCCATCACCATTTTCTTCTCTTTGCTCCAAACTTTTGGATGAACAAGGTGAGTGTTGTTTTTTTTTTTAAGGTGAAGGATGATTGTAATAAAACTGTAAATTGCTGGCTGGTATTATTGATTTATGAGCCCTTATAGCCATAGCAATTAAAGGAAAGGGAGCTGTGGATGTTGTTAAAAGTGAATATATTGTTCCATATCATTATGAGCCTATCTAGTAAGAATGGTAGGGTAAGTCCTATGAAAAAAAATACATATTGGCAATACGTTGAAAATTGTAAGTGAAATACCTTTCAATCAAGACCAATGATGATGACATTTTATGTAATGTCTATTTTAGTGAAAAAGAAGCAGGACATATTCACATTAAATCATTTTCACACTCCCAGATGGCCTTTACTGGGAAGCCATGCAATTTGCTGTTGCTAGAAATAATTGCTGTAAAATATATTTTTGCTGGTTTTTCAAGGTTGTGGGCATAAGTGAAAATTAATTCACAGTAAATATTTCCAATTCTGATGTGCTGCATGAGTAAATTAATAGTTGCATGAAATCACTGCTTTTGTTGCTATAATCACTGTGCCACTCCTTCCTTATCTCCCCAGTTTCTCCAAATGATGGCGGATATGAGTTAATAAGAAATTTGAAAGAATATTGTGAAGACTTATTGAAAGACCGTCTTCTTAGTGGTTTGAATTAAATGGTTTCCAAGGTACATAGGAAATTAGTGTTTCTAGCATTTTTATATAAAAACTCTTCTGGTAAAAGTGAATCTATTTGTCAGCTTACCGTGTCTGATTCCATACATCCAGTTAGTTAGTTTTAGCATAATTGCTGTAATTTCCTTTATTATATTTCACAAGATATCATGACATATCATCGCACCAACAATATTCTTAATGGAGTTATTGCAGGATGTGTCACAACTTTTTAAAAGATCTGTCTCTACATTTGGAAATCTCCCTGGAATAACTGTGCAGCAGCTTGAAACTGCTTCATCCAAGTACAAATCTTGACAAGATCTCATAACAAGTTGCAAGGTGATTCACAAACTGCATTTTTATTGGCACCTGATGGAATCTTACCTACTCAATGCAAATTCTCTCTCCCCTAAGCTGCCAGGGAACTGGCAAAACTAACAAGTGACATGCAGAAACTCTGAAGACTGCTATATGCAATATAAGGAATCATAGGGAAAATGTATTTCAGGAACATTTTTTTAAATGGATATATTAAAAAACCCTCCATGTTACAGCCTGCATTTCTGAAACATATTGGACTGTGCTGTAGCTTTTGCAAGAGCCAAAAATGAATAAGGGCCATTTGTCATGGTGCAACCAATCTATGTCAAAATAACCTGTGCATCAGCCACAAGTACCAAACTAATTTCTCCATTCTGGCAATGCAAGTGGTTCTATCTAGAAGACTGACAGTAATGCCAAGCTCTTTCTTTCCCTTCTAGTATTCCTGTGGGCAAGGACTGCTTGTGTGCTATACAGCAGCCTAGGGCCAAAATAGTCTGGAGGTTTTTATGTCATTGAAAGTACAATGCACATCAAATAAGCATGCACAGTCCGTCACCTAAAATATGTTTTTATAGAAGTATAAGCAAAACTGCACACAAATCCAATTAAATCTGAGCTTTACTGACCCATTCCTATTTCAAAAAGGTGTGTCTACAGTGCAATTAATGGGCCTAAATATTTTGTGCAGAAAATTTAGGCTCAATAAAGTGCTCCCTGGCACATGTCTACACTGTTTCCTCTCAGAAACAAACTAAGCCTAACAGGAGCAGCTCAGTTCAGGGCTGCTCTTGTCCTGCTCTGTCCCCACGCAGCAGTAAGGGGGAGCCTGGAGCTCCTTCAAGTGCCAGCCCCAGGCTGGCAGGGTGCATGGGGGTTTAGTCCCAGCTCTAGGGGGCAGAGGGGAGCTGTCCCAGCTCAGTGGGCAGCTCTGTCCCAGTCAGGGAGAGATTGGGTTGGCCCAAGCCAGGGTTGTGGGGAGGAGGGGGGCGGGAGGAGACCTGTCTCTGCTGGGTGGGCAGCTGCCTCCCCATCACGTGGAGATCGGGACCCATCCCAATTTCTACATGGCTGGGAAGCAGCTGCCAACCCAGCTGGTACAGCTCTCCCTACCCCCTGTGGCCCTCTGATGCCTAAGCTGACTGGGAGCAATTTGTGCAATAAAGCGTCTCATGTAAAGGTCTAATGCACAATAAAGCATCTTGTGTAAATGCACCCAAAATGTCTGACTGTGCCTTACAGAAACTTTTTGCCATCTAAAAATAAGATTCTACAGAGTACCCAAGATCACACACACACACACAAAGAATGAGGCCATTGGGGAGTGGTTGGGACTTTCATCTTCCTCACTGGTGCACATTCAGTCATCAGAATTATTGCTTACATTTACTAAAGTTAAGCCCATGATGATGCTGGAACAGTTACTATGGCTGGGAGCATGTGGTTCAAAATGTAAGGTTACTGATAGAGCTTGTATGAAAACCACAAATTAATATTATATCCGGTGAAGTATGGTGCATGGAGAGAACTTCTATGGAGGGATCTTTGAATGGCTCATGTTTCCAGTGATGTTTTCTCCATAATCATGAAGAATAATTTCACACTAAATGGGGAAAGTACCTGATCCTGATTCCTCACTGCCATGTAATATCTTATTTTTGTAGCATTTTCTATCTGTTTTACACAGATGCAAATAACGACTATAAGTGCAAGACACTGCAGAAGCAGGCCTTATACCTGGGATCCAGCAATTAAATCCCACAACTGGAGTTAGAGGTTGCTCTCATTTCCATCTTGATTAGATTGGGGAGGGAGAGGTTACAACACACTTTTTTAGATCAGTAGGATCAATGGATGTAAATCTGAACAGCCTGTGATTGTCTGGGCTTAATTTTTCGTGGTCCTGCATCTTGTGTAATCATTTATTTTCCCTTTGTAAAATAAATACTGCAAAGTGTATGCAAAATATTAGCACTCACATGTGGTAGCATTATACACACATTTTACATTCCCTTCACAAGGGTTTGAATGAAAGAACAAGGAACATGGCAGTGGAGATTCAATATGTTTGAATCTGGCCACTACACAGTTGGATTCCTCGTTTTGTTGAATGGACTGAATTGATGAGCTCACCTAGCATGATGTAAGGGCACTACCGCTTCTGGAAGGGTGAAATACCACTATGGTAAGCTTTCTCGCAATTCATTAATCAATAAAGAACTAATTTGTTATGCAAAACTGAGCTTCAAAAGTTTTCATTATTGCTTAGTGGAAGGGACCAAAGAAAAGCCAGCCAAAGCCCATCAGCTATTTGGGATCTGAATATGAATAAATCTCCATTTGTAATTAATGCAGCAGCGCACTCTGGATGAGGAAAGAAATCACAGGTTCTTCATGAAAAGATTTTCAGACGACTTGCTGGCACCCTGTTTTGTTCTTTGATTGTCTGTTTAAGACAATAAAAGTCCTGAGGGATCTTTGAGAACGTGTCTTTGGTCCTTTTAGCTATCTGAATAATTCAAAGTAAAACATGTCTAGGGTAGTTGCTAGTCTATGAGCATTCATACAACAGGCTATTAACAGGAATTCTGTGATATTTTTTCTTGCTTTTTTTTTTTACTCAAATATTCAAGGATCTGACATGGAAATGCATCTTAATAATTTGTAAATTTCCAGAAAAAGTTATTCAAAGCTGTCCTGTATTTCAGTTATGGGAAAAATATTTTTGAGCTATTATAAATAATTTAGGAAACTTTTTTTTCAAGGCTGATAAGGCTCATTGATTTTGAAAGATTATTTTTTCTATCCCAGGGACTGTATTGCTAGACCAGGTCAAGAATCTTTTATGAAATGCTTTTTGTCAGAAAATGCAGATTTGTCAAAATAGCTCATCAGCTCACTGATGGAATTTCTGGCCAGAACCAGAGATAGAACGACTGCTGTTTTAGATATTCATGTGAGAGGCTTAGGTTCAAACCCCTGCTCAGTCTGATTTAGTCTTTTATTGGCCTAATGAATATTTATTATTTATATAACCTAAGTGGAACAGCTCCACTGGGACAGCTTGAAAGACACTGGTGGTAGCCTGGTGATTTGGGCCCTTAGCCTAGGTTACAGAGGGCTCAAGCACAGCCAAGAACTGAACCTGGGTCTCCCACATACCAGATGAGTACACCCGTCTCTGGGGCAGCTCTCCTCTTTTCTAGTTTAAGTGAAAAAATTTCAAAAGGTCTGGATTTGCTTGTAATGCAAATTGAAAACACGTGTCGAAACCTCATTGTTTTCCATGAATCAGAATCCTTATTTCCCAGATTGTCCTGTATAGATCGTTTTGCTTAGGAAAGGAATTAAAGGGAAGAAACTTCAAACCAAGGTAAAAGCCAACCCTTTCTCCATGCTAGCCTGGTCAATAATTTGGAGTATGAGACTTATCCCCTTTTTAAGACCAAGAGAAAAAAAGACTTGCCTGAAATGTATGCATATTCATGCTTCCTAATAAAAGCAATCACATTCTCCATACCACCAATATATGACTTGCTTGGTTTGATAGAAACCCTTTGAGTTGAACTGAGGTTCGTTCTTTCAGTTATGGATTCTACCTTGAATTTCTTCATGATACTTCCCTACACCAAGTACTTCCCTACACTTAAGTATGCAAATGATTTCCAGATGAAAGAGTGACTGCTATGACTAGAAGCATCAAGAAACAAGCTTGTCTCTTCTGTCCCATTGCTGCCCTACACTGTAAATACCAATTGGTCATTTATCCACCTTTCCCTGGGTCTAAAAAGTAGACAGTGAACTCTCTGTGGTTCTGGCAGTGCTGATTTTTGTGTTAATTGTTCATACAGTGCCTAGTATCTAGGAGTCCTCAGGCACTACCTCCATAGAAAATAATGAGAGATAAAAATACCGTCTTATATTCCTATCATGTTTGGGAGCTGAAAACTGAGGAAAAACTGATATTAAACTCTTTGGGGGGCATTTTGCTCCCGTACAGAAGTATCTCCATGCTAGCCTTTGAAGATTTGTTTCATTAGGGGATTGTCTTTCCTTCTCCTCAAGAGCCTACATCAGAGCTGTTTGCCCTTGAAGGCTGCTTCTGGTTAACAGGAGTTGTCCTCCCACACTCTTGGTAACTGCTGCTGGTGAGGATAAGCGAGCAGAGAAAAAGAAAGCCCTGGAAATGTCAGAAATATGCTCTTCCTTGTGATATTTTAATGAGGTTGAAGCTTATGGTAATCAAGAAATTCCCTGCTCTGAAAATGAAAGGGGGTTTATGTTAATCTATTGTGACACCGATTGTTTTCCCAGTGTGAAATGATGGAGCTTCTGTGTAGCTGTGTGACAGCAGCTGAAGACCCTGTCACCTCGTTGCCAGACCAGGGGACTCAGAGATGGATTCCTGAAAAGGCTGACAGGGTGCTGTTATCACCTTATATCAGCTGTTTAGGAGTCTTTAGCAGACACAATATAAAAGGACCTTCCTTTCCCCATGGATTTGTCTCCAGGAGCAGACCTCTATTCTGTGTTTTCCTGAGGTGCAGACTCTGAATTGTGATGTCAGCCTTGCTACTTTGGGCAAGAAGTGTAAAAGACAGGAAATTAGGGCTGCCCCACATTTTTTCTGTTAGATTATGTTCTTGGAAGGAAAAAAATATCCCTTAATTGAAAATTTGCATGGAAAATATCTGCTTTCTAGTTCTTCTGGCATTTGGGGCTGTTTTTTTTGCTGAATATTTTTGGTTATGTTATTTTCAATCGCAACTTGATTTTTTTTTTTTTAATGGAACAGGACCGTTTTGTAACCAGCTGTACTTGGAAACAGGCCTGTGTGAATAACGGATGTTTTGGCTCAGTGGCCAAATGTAAACAACAATAAAAACAAATTAGATTGTTTTAATTAAACAATTTTAATTAAATGAAAACAAAAGGAACCTTTTCATTCAATCTGGCTAAAAATTAATTGTCTTCAACTGTTCTCATTAAAATGAGAAACTAAACATTTTTGTTTCAGATTAAACTAAATGATTTGCCTGACTCAAAGTGAAAGGTTTTTTGTTCTCATTTTGAGCATGTTAAACTAAGCCAGGGTAATAGAAATGAAGGTCTTGATTTAGGCACTGTTCATAAAACAAGGGGGAGAAGAGGGATATCATATAAAACCCTCAATTCAGGATTATAACCCTGTATTCAGGATTAGGGCACTTAGTCTGTAGACAATATGGGTTGAAATCTCTCCTGTCCCTCAAGGCATTTGAACCTAGAGATCCTGGGAGAGTGTTCCCAACACCGTTCTCTGGGGGTTTCAATTTATTCTTTTTAATGTGTTGCATAAAATACTTCCTTATTGACTGCAGTATGAATGGAGTTTAGGTGGGTTACCTCCTAGGCAAGTGCATCAATCACCATACGGTAGAGCAATGATTCTCAGTGAGGGTAACATGGCACCCTGGGTTGCCTTGAGATCCTTTTAGGGGTGCTGTGGGGTGTCACACATTGTTAGCACTGTTAGGTGTGCAAACATGAATCCCAGGATAATCCTAGGGATACAGGTTGTAGCTGTATTGGTCTCTCTGGAGAGGCAAACAGAATCAGAACTCCTAGAGGTGATATCTTTTATTAGACCATATAGATGTTTGCAAAAAAAATCCTTATTTGCAAGCTTTCAGGCACACACAACCTTCCTGAGGCATAGGAGAAAGCAAAGATTATAAAATTTCTCATAGGTGGATATGGAAATTCATATTTCACAGGAGAGCTGAAGGTGTTGTAAGATCTCCTGGATGGAATAGTTCATTTTGTGCAAATTAGGCTCAGAAAAAAAGTTAGAACATTCTATTTACCTTGAGGTTGCTTGGTGTCAAGCAGGTTATTGAATTATGTTTCCTTCTGGTTATGATATTTCATATTTCTCAGGATGGGGTTGTGGAATGCTGTCCTGGGCAAGGAATTTATCTTGTGTTAGGGTACCTTTGAGCTCTGTGACAGCATCTTCAGCTCTTCTGTGAAGTATGAATTTTCATTTCCACCTAGGAGAAATTTTACTGTCATTGCACTCTCCTTTGCCTGAGGCAGGGTAAGTGTGCCTGAAAGCTTGCAGGATAACCCCACAGATTTCAAATAAGAATCATAGATTTCATAGATTTCATAGACATTAAGGCTAGAAGGGACCTTGTGAGATCATTGGGCAGGAAGTCAGCTGGGGCCAGATTACCCCAGCAAGATAAGTATCCAAGTATTTCTTAAAGGTATCCAGAATAGGTGCTTGCAGGACTTCTGTGGGGAATCTATTCCAGACTCTGGAGACTTGGACGGTAAAGAAGTTTTTCCTTATGTCCAGTCTAAAATGGTCTTCCAGCAGTTTGTGACTGTTAGATCGTGTCTTCCCTTGGGGTTCTCTGGTGAACAGATGTTCTCCCAGTTCCTGACGCACACCCCCTATATACGTATAGGCTGCCATCAAGTCACTCCTGAGCCTTTGCTTCTCCAGGCCGAAGAGTCCCATGGACCTCAGCCTCTCCTCATAATCATGTGTGGCTCTCCGCTGGACTCTCTCAAGCTTCTCCACATCCTTTCTAAAGTGTGGAGCCCAGAACTGGATGCAGTACTCCAACTGTGGCCTCACCAAGGCTGAGCAAATTGGGAGGATGACTTCGTGGGTTTTGTTTGAGATGCATCAGTAGATGCAAGCCAGAGTTTTATTTGCATCGTATTGGTAGCTCATGTTCATCTTGTGGTCAGTCATGACCCCCAAGTCTCATTCGGTCATGGTGCTAGTGAATGTAGCACTGCTGAGCCTATAAGTATGATGTGAGTTTTTTCTCCTAAGGTGGAGCACCTTGCATTTCTTTGTGTTGAATTTCATCACGTTTTGATCCGCACACCTTGTGAGCCTGTTCAGGTTGGCCTGAATCGCCAGCTTATCCTCTAGCGTGACTACACTTCCTCATAATTTGATGTCATCTGCGAACTTAGCCAGTCTGCTTCTGACACCTGAATCCTGATCATTTAGGAATATATTAAAGAGTACTGGTCTGAGTACTGAGCCCTGGGGGATGCCACTGGTCACCATGCAGCATGTTGACTTGGTTCCATTGACTATCACTCTCTGGGTCTGACAACAGAACCAGTTCCCCAGCCATCAGACTGTAAGTTTGTTGAGGCCACAGTTCCCCAATTTTACCATGAGGATGTAATGAGAGACCAAGTGAAAGGCTTTTTTGAAATCTAAATATATAACATCAACCTCTTCTCCTTTTTCCAGGTGATGTGTGACCTAGTCATAGAAGGAAATGAGGTTGGTCAGGCAAGACCTACCAGCAATGAAGCCATGTTGGCTCTCTCTCAGAATGTTGCCTTCTGTTAGCCTATTGTTGATGGCTTCTTTGATGATTTTTTTCAAGATCGTTCCAGGAATTGAGGTCAAATTGATTGGCTTGTAGTTCCTTGGATGTTCCTTCCTTCCTTTCTTGAAGATAGGCACCACATTGGCCCTCTTCCAATCACCCAGAACCTGTCCTAAACACCACAGGTTCTCAAATATCCTCGCCATTGGTCATGCTATGAGCGATATGAGTTTTAAATCCATAGAGTTAAAAGCTTTCTGACCTCTTGTGGTCTTTCTGAGCTCTTTGCAATAGAAGAATGGCTTTAGTATTTTTTGGTAGTCAAAAACAGAATGAAAACTAAGAGCTGGCATTTTCTGAGGGGTGTCTTGAGTCTAAAAAGACTGAGAAACACTGCTGTAGGGTCAATTAATCATTCCCTCACCCTGATCTATGGACTACCTAAGTATATTATTAAAAATGGAACATCTTTAACCAAAGTGACTGAAAAATAGAAACTCTACCATTTTTCAGCAAATAAGTTATTTGCAACATCCCCTCCCCCAGCAAACACCCCCCCAAATCCTTGCTAGAAGGAGAGATCACCAGTGTGTACAGACAAGGGGAGTCTACACAGATTCATAGAGTCATAGATTCATAGATTGTAAGGCTGGAAGGGACTTCGGAAGATCATCAGCTCCAGCCCTCTGCACCAAGCAGGAAAGACAACTGGGGTCAGGTGACCCCAGCAGGGTGACTATCTAGTCTCCTCTTGAAGATTTCCAGGGTAGGTGATTGCACCATCTCTGTAGGGAGCTTATTCCACAGTCTGGACACCCTGATTACAGATTAATTGCAGGGTAACTTTTGTGGGAAAATAGATTGCAAAGGGAAGCCATGGAGTGGCTTAAACTGCAAGAGGAATCTAATGAGATGGGAAAATTGTAAGGGCACTTAGGTTTAGCTAGGAAGACACACTGCAATAGGAAATTATCAATGGGGATTAATTGTACATGTGAATAAATCACAAGCAGTCATTTTTTCACAGGGTTGCTCAACTACACCTAAGAAAAGCTGCCCCTCCTTTACTGTAAAACTCTTGGGAAAAAAAGTTATGGAAAGGCAATGTAAAAAAAAAAATCCACATGAAATAAGAGGAAACATTAAACAAGCCTGTGCTGGTTGGGCCTGAAGCTACCACTTACCTAGACCCTACTGCTCCTGTATGAAGTGTTCTGCATCAGGAGGCCTCAGCAGTCATTCAAAATGAACAGCAGGAGTTGGAAAAAAATCATTAAAAAAGTCTGCTTCATGATTAAAAGAAATGAACCTGAGCTTCTACATAGTATTGGACATGCCAGTAACTCAGCCCCAAATAGTGTTGTTACCTAGAAGAGTCATTGCAGGAACTGAGCAGAACTACGAATCTGTGTTGCCTCTAGGCATATATTCCCTATCTCTCTCTTTGCCTGAGGCCTAGTAGTTATAATTGTAACTGGGGAAAAAACACACAAGAAACCTCCTGGCTGGACTTCTTTTTATTCCCTGCCACAGAGAGGGAGTAGTGTGGCATGACTAGCTTTCAAAGTGGATCTGTTAAGGGCGAAAAGTAGCAGGGGGCTGAATTTTATTAAAGGCCAACTTGCAGGGGATTTAAGAGGGTGTGAGCCACTCCACATTTCCCAAAGCCTTGTTTCCTGATTGAAAGGAGAGTGAAACAAAGGAAAATAGCTGGTAGCTGCTCAGAGAATAGAGGACTTTTTAAAATTTTGTCTTGTGTGGCTTTCTGGGCAGGCCTCATGTCTGAGTGCTAGTTAATGTCTCTCCTCCTTTCACCCTGAAATATTTCCCTTCAGTTCAATGCCCAGAGCGCTCTCTCTGCTGTGAAATCATTTCTCCAGCTGAGAATAAGAAACGTGGAACCTCTCTAATGCCGTTTGTTGGTAGTAGCATAGTGGTTCATTTGAACATCAGCCATTTCTTTACTGCATCTCCAATGTAATAAATCTAGGATCCAAAATATACATTACATTTGAATCTGTACCTTCCTGCACCTTAGGTGGTCCTTGCTGGATAACCAATGGGAGCTAATTACTAGTATGCCGTGGTAGTTAAGCATAAATGCAGGCCTTGGAGTTATAAGCAGCAGAATATCAAGGGAAGTGTTACCACCATGTGGGCTTGGCTTCAGAAGCAAAATAATGAGAGCTGAGCTAAGGTATGAATCACAGGTGTAACTAAGAAGTTTTGTGTCCTGGGCAGCAGTGGCCAGGCTGTCATTTTGTGACCCTACAAGTTGGCACCTGGGGCTGGTGCCTTGCTCACCTTGTCCTAGTTACACTATGTCTCTGAACTTAAAACATGTCAGCCACTCCATAGTAACTACTTGTGTTCTTGCTGTTATCCAGGGAAATCACATCCAGTTTTGGTGTTCATAGTGGAGGGGCTAACTGGGAAACAAGAAGTGTTTTTTCAGAGGTGGGGGCAGTGGCGAGAGAGAACAGCCATTTGAACATTTGTTTTCATTCTGTATGGGAACCAAACTGACATCTTTCCAAATTTTCATGAGCGGCAGAAAAAAACAACACATCGTGAAAGAATAGCCAGTATTCTTGTGCTTGCTTAGGACTTTTACCTGTAATGTCATAGATCCAAATGCAAGCCACTTCTCTGCCTGATTCAGATCAGGAAATTGAACCAGGATCTTTCATATCCTAAGAAGTGTTTTAATGAACAGGCTAGAGAGTCAGATAACCCTCTTATTTTGGTCCCATGTATTTCTGAATCTTTACTCAAAGTAGAGTTCTCCAATGAGAGAGGCTGAAAAAACAATCCCACCCCCATCACAGAGGTCCCAGTGGCTTGGTGGCTAAGTCACTCACTTGGATTGTGATATCTCTAAGTTCAAGTGCCCTCTTTGGAATTAGAATGACTTGAACCTGGTAAGGAGATTCATCCCAGAGGCATGTATTCACCACTATGATAATCTGGAGTGAGGGTCTTTTGGAGAAAAATACATAAATAATTATAAATGTTTGTACTAAGTTTTATGTTTCATGGGGAAAAAGGTTTTGTTAACGAGAGAAAGAGCTCAATAAACCCTAATGTGCACTTTAGAAAGCTTGCTGACAAATTGGAAAGCATTCAGTAGGGTGCTATACTAACTACTCAAGGTCTAGAAAATCTGCCTTACAGTAAAAAAAAACAATGAAGCTCAAACTGTTTAGTTGATCTTGGAAGTGGTTAGGAGGTGACATGTTCACACTAAATAAGGGTATATATGAGAAAATTTCTGTTAGCAGACAGCATTTTAACCCTCTAAAAGTATAAGGAGCTTTAACAGGATCCAATGGCTTGAAGCTAAAGCTAAATGAATACTGACACAAAATAAGTGGTGAGTAACTGTTGAAACAACTTACATTGGAATGGGGTTAATTCTCCAGCACTTGAAATCTTTAAATTGAGATTATTGTGAGACAACATCAGGGCTGCTTGTCTTTCTAAAAGATATGCTGTATCTCAATCACAAGTAATGGACGTCATGCAGCAATCACCGGATGGTATTCTATCGCCTATTTTATGCCAGAAGTCAGACTACATTATCAGGATGATCCCTTTCTGGTTTGAGTGAATGATTGATTTTTCAGACCACTGGCTGAACCGGAAAGAATTGGTTTGACCTGGAATAAAAATCATGGCTTTCTTGTCAGAATCCAAAGAAAAAAAATCCACAGTCACTGAATAGATTTTGAAATGAGATAAAAACAGTGATGGTCAAGCAGCTCTGTGTGTACATACTCACTTGTATGTGGGACTCTCCTAAATAAGGAAGCCAACTGGTGATCTCTTCTAGAATCATTCAGCTAGACAGTTTTATCCATGGTGTTTTAGCCTATACAAAACTGTTAAGATCTATGGCAGATACATGACTATGACATTACAGAAGGCAAACTGAGCCACCGTGGGTACTGGTCCAAAGGAGATCGTTATTGTTGAACCTCACCAATAGTAGTGATGATAATATGATCATTCTGCACAAGCAGTATGTAAGTCTACCGGTTTCATTCTTTTAGTACTGAGTTTTTAACTACAGCTTCACTATGATAAGTGAATAATTATACATAAAACTTTGCAAAGATGAATAAAAAGTGTAAGAACCATGCTGTAGGGTAGTAGCTAGGGAACAATGAGGGAGCCTTGAGAGTTTCATTTGCTACACAAATTTACCTTTCTTTCTTTTTCATGCTGGGAGAGTATTACATGAATTCTGGAAGTCTAGAACTCCTAGAATGGCAAGAGTTCCAGTTTAAGCTATTACATATAAAGTCAACAGATTGAGAAGAAAAAGAGAGGGAAGAGAGGATGGGAGAAGGAGGAAGGGAGAAGGGGAATGAAAAGTTCAGTTCAGATAAAGATTTAAAAGCTTTTTCTTAAGTGGTATTTCTCATATTTTGTTTTGTTATCAAGATTAAATATTCAGTAAAAAGGGGCCTTTCTTGGGCAGTGTCCCACATCTGATGTAAGATACTAGGGGCATGAGGCTATTGAGCTGAATTTTTTAGATCTCAGAGGGCTCAAGACAGGGGTTGAATGATTTGAGCCTCTTTATATTTTGTGTGAACTAGTTCTCTTATTCCTGAGATAAGTAACATCTTCTAAACCTTATAGTTTCATGCATAAATAAATGTTAAAGTTAGAAGGGGACACAATAATCATACTGACAGCTTGAAAATGACTCTTAAACTTTGTATACTGTGCTTCCATGTTACAGAAGAAACATGGTGCAGAACTCACTCCGTTCCTTTCTTCAAAAGAAAAGGAACGAGTCACAGCCTCTGAACTAACTCACAACACTCAGGAAGGGTACCACCCGGGATGAAAATCCATGATTTAACATGACCTTTTACATAACACAGATCATTGAATTCTACATCTGAGTCCAGGGGAGTCTGCTGTTCAGTGCAGTATGATAAATTTTCTACTAATACTCTCCCTGAAGGGATGGCTGGGGGATGGGGAGGGGAAATTTGGGTGACTTGGAAATCAAGAATTTAATTTTCATGCAACAAACTGCACTAAGTGGTGAAACCCCAGCTGAGCCATCATCACAGTTACCAGCCCTGCTTATGCATATTATTCTTATCTGCCTATTTTGTTTTCATGGTTGACTAGCAAGCAGGTTATAGCACTGTATATAAAAACATCCCTCTTTTACTGCTGGAGACGAAGTGCTCAGCATCTGATTTGAACAGACTGAAGCCTGATAATGCTGGACAGGTGGTGGAGCACCCTGGATGGCAATCTGGAGTCCCCAGCTGGGCAATCCTCATGTAAATCTCTGCCATACGAATGATTTATCATTGCACTGTATTTGCTTCTGATTAAACAGCAGGCAACAATCATCTACAGACAGAGACACATTTATAATAATGAGTGTATCATGAGGAGTAACCTTCTTTACTGGATTATTGAAAGAAAAAAGAGACTGTTAAAAAACAAACGAACACTCTGAATATTCTACTGGGCTTCTAAGTGATTCCCACATATGTATGAAAGTATCCTTTGGGACTGGTCAAATAAAGAACTGCTCTGATGCCCTAATTTAATTTTAGCAGGAACCTAGGGCTTGATCCAGAAAATGAGCTAGATGCTGTAATGATGAGTTTTGAGGTTCCTATATGGGGCATGCATTTCTGCATGAGATTCACAAGAGCAAGCATGCTGGTGAGGAACTACTTATGCCAGCTATAAAGAAACACCAAAGAAGGGGATGAGGAGGGAATAGGGGGAAACAGGGGATAGACCCAGTCCCTTAAAGACATGTAGGTTTCTGGTCCTGTGTGCATAGACACAAACTTTCTCTTGGAATTAAGTACAAAACCCAGTCCTATTTTACAAAACAATACAACATACCTATTCTATAATACCCTGTTACAGAATTCACCTAAGGCACAGGAGACAGTGGGTCAAATCCTCACAAGCAACATGGGGACTTAAACTGTTGGTCAACCACAAAACTGCTGACAAAGAGTGTGGTGGTGCCACCATGAGTACTGTATTTTTGTGCATATAGCCCGCACATGGATATAACCCGCACCCATGCATAACCTGTGGAAAATTGCATTTTCGCAAAATTTTCCATGCATCGCCCGCACCCTTGTATTCCCTGCACCCCCAGGCAAGGAGGAGATGTGGCTCCCCAGCCCACCCACACTGCCGCCCCCTGCCTGGCCCCCGCAGCGGTGGTGGCGCAGCCCAGCCCGCCTTGGCCCCTGCGGCGGCAGTGGTGCAGCCCTGCCTGCCCTGGCCCCCATGGCAGCGGCAGCACAGTCCAGCCCACCTGGGTCCAGCAGGCCCCACCGCAGCCCCCCAGCTTGCCCGCGCCGCCGCCCCCCGCCCCTGCCCCCTTTCAAAAAATAGTCCGTGCATAGCCCACACCCTCGTATAGCCCACACCCATCCGTTTTCTTTGTAAAGTCATGTATAACCCATGGGATATATGCATGAAAATACACTGTAAGAACACCTGTTAGATTGGGCCCTGCAGGTAAAATGGATGGAAAAGCATTTTGATGAATTTGATGGGGCATAAGCATGAGTCAGGTGCCCTGCTGCTTAACACTGTCAAGACCCAATTGGTTCTATATATGCTAGCAGCTGACATTTAGGCCTTCAAGGAAATTTACTTCTGAAATCATAGGTACCTCCAGGATTAGGTAGTAGCTGAACATGGGTTTAGAGTATTTAAAATGTAAAATTAGATCCCTAAAGTGCCAGTTGGATGGCAGCTGGGAGGACTAAGTCCTTTTCTGCATGTAGCCTCTTTTAAGTAGATTTTCTCTCTGTCAATCTATCTGCATGCTTGTCTTTCCAAATAGATGATAGATATGTGTTACAGATGTATCACTCAGAGATTTCTATCTCTATATACATACTGGGTGGTTTATTCGGTCAGAAAAATGGGCACGAGGGGAAATACAGTCTAATACTAGAGAACTTTTGCTCAAAGGTTTTAGCTTTTTAAACTTGTTATCGGTTAATGAGCTGAGCTCACTCACCCTCCTCTCCTCTGTCATTACAGACACACTCCCTGACATGTGATGAAGCTAGCGTGGGAAGTATTCAGAGGATACAAAACATAACTGGGATTATTCATAAGGAACATGTTTATTATTTAAAGGCAAGGCATCAGGGAAGGGAAACCCAACTTGATTATTCCTATTTAGTCAGGCTTACATTATGTACTTCATCTACTTCACTCTTTCCATACAGGTCCTCCAAACCAAGAAGAGTGCATTTGCTTTGGTAACATTCCCTTTTTCTCATCCCTGGCAGTCATACCATCTAAGATACCAAATGAGCTATTGACAATGGGGTTCACAGTTTCCCTTCTTTTTAATCCTCCACCCACAGGTGACATAGCAACATTAGGTCTACAACCCCTTAATTACAACTCACTACCAGGCAACTTACTCATCGTAGTCAAGCTACAAGAAGCTTGCCCCTAGGCACTTGGAGATGTGTAGGAGCAAGATTCTTGTAGCTTGACTAAGAAGATGAGCATTGAGCCAGCAATGAAGCTTCAAGGAAAGTCCAACAGTGACCTCCAGAGTTACAGGTTAAAAGACATATTTTTACCATCCTCCCTTTGGACTGTCTTGCAGTCTCTTTCCTCCTTAAAGCCAAACGAGCCCCAGCAAATAAGAAAGGTGAAATGGGTGGCTGGTATGATCCAGACCACATGATACAGTCCTTAAAGATGGTGCTTGATGGCCCTACTGAAAGCTTCCTCTGATGAGGCAGCAGCACTAGAGCTCTGATTGCCTGCTGTGGAACAGTCTGAGAGTGAAATAAATTTTACTACTGGCAGCACTCTTAGCAGTCTCCTAGTTATTATTTAATTGATTCCAGGCTGGGGCTTACTAAGAAAAATACTGTTTGTGTGTTTGTGTGCATTTTTGCTGATTAGTACAGGCAGCCCTCACTTAACACTGTTTCGCATAGCGCTATTTTGCTATAACGCTGATTTTAAATTGATACTTAATTTCACTTAGTGCACAGCAAGTTTCTCTATAATGCTCATGGTCGCCTTCTTGGGTCATTAAAAACACTTGGGGTTGCCATCTTGGGTTATCAAATACTTTCGGTTTTGCTTAATGCTCGTTTTGCTTAACACTTGGTTTTTCAGGAACCAATTAAGGACACTAGGTAGTGGTTGCCTGTATCCATTAATAACCAAGTGAAAGGACAGCCGTGTTGCGTAGATCAATACACAGTGGCACCCATGAAGTGGGGAGATGCAGCATATTGTTTGCAATCAGTGGCAGAGGAAAGATCATAGTTTCTTTTTGGTATGTATGAGTCTTACAACTAGAACAACCACTTTTTCTCATGGTTGTTATCACACACTGTTTAAGGATAACATCACATGGAAGATTCAAGCATGAAGTCATGACTTGAGTTGATCTGACATGTTGTGTTATGTCTACTGACAGGTCATGCAATAATGTGGAAATAAAAATAACATAAAAATGAAACTAATCTACTTGGAAACAGACAAAGTTTCATATTTTTTTTTCCAAAAAAAAAAATATGCAGCAGCTTTCACTTTGTCTCTTTATTTTGGATTATTTTTGTAGGAATTTCATGTAAATGCCATATGCTCTTCTGAAAAAAAAATAGTTTTGTCAAAACAATATTTTCTGAATAAAAATATTTTTAACAAAAAAAATTACAGTCATCTCAAGTGGAAATCTGTTTGCTAGGAAAAGGAGCTCATTACACATAGGCTTATAATAGCACTACAGAAGCCAGAAATGAAGAATGAGATGTATAGCTGTCTCCATGATATGCGCATTTTCATAGATCCATAGATTGTAAGAGGCTGGAAGGGACCTTGGAAGATCATCAGGTCCATCCCCCTGCACCAGGCAGGAAAGACAGTTGGGGTCAGGTCACCCCAGTGAGGTGACCATCCAGTCTCCTCTTGAAGATTTCCAGGGTAGGTGATTGCACCACCTCTGGAGGGAGCTTCTTCCACAATCTGGACACTCTACCTGTGAAGAAGTTTTTCCTAATGTTGAGCCCAACATGGTCTTCCAGGAGTTTGTGGCCATTACTCCTGGTTTTCCCCAAGGGTGTCCTGGTGAACAGTTGTTCACAGAGCCATTGATGTACTCCCCTGACGTAGTGGTAAGCTTGCTATCAAGTACCCTCTCAGCCTTCTCTTTTTCAGGCTGAAGAGTCCCAGGTCCTTCAGCCTTTCCTCATATGTCTTGTCATGCAAGTCTCTGATCATATGCATGGCCCTCCTCTGGACTCTCTCAAGCTTTACCACATCCTTGTTAAAGTGCAGCACCCAGTACTGGATGCAGTACTCCAGTTGGGTTCTCAATGCTGAGTAAATCAGAAGAATCACTTCCTTGGTTTTGTTGGAGATGCACCGACTGATGCATGCCAGAGTATTATTTGCCCTGCTGGCAACACTGTCACACTGCTGGCTCATATTCATACAGTGGTCTGTTATTACTCCCAAGTCCCTTTTGTTCATGGAGCTGGTCAGTTTGGCATGGCCAAGCCTGTAGGTGTGTAGTTGGTTGTTCATCCCCAGGTACAGCACTTTCTATTTCTCAGTGTTGAACTTCATCTGGTTCCAACTCACCCAACTTGCCAGCTTTTCTAGATCTGCCTGTATCTGTAGCCCGTCTTCACACTTCTCCAGAACTTGGTGTCATCCATGAACTTAGACAGTGAGCTCTTCATTCCCACATCCAAATCATTGATAAAGATGCTGGACCAAGCACTGACCCCTGTGGGACACCACTGCCCACTTCTCACCAGGACGACACAGATCAGTTCATTAGAACTCTCTGGGTCCTACCCCACAGCCAGCTTCCTACCCACCTAACTGTCTTGCAGTTAGGCCCACAATCCTCCAATTTTCTCGTGAGAACATCGTGGGATACCAGATCAAAGGCTTTTTGGAAGTCAAGTATACAACATCAACATCAACTCTCTTATCCAGGTGGCAAGTTACCTCTTCGTCAAAGGAAATGAGTTTGATAAGACAAGACCTGTCCGCAATGAAGGCATGCTAACTGTCATTCAGAATCCCAGCTTCTGCAAGCCTATTGCAGATAGACTCCTTAATGATTTTTTCCTGAATTTTCCCTGGAATAGAAGTTAGGCTAACTGGCCTATAGGTACCCAGATCCTCCCTCTTCTCCTTCTTGAACATGGGCACAACATTGGCCCTCTTCCAGTCCTCAGAGACCACTCCGGAGTGCCACAATTTTGGAAGATTTTTGCCAGGGGCTCTGTGATGACTTTGGCCAGCTCCTTCAGCACTCTTGGATGGAGTTCATCTGGTTCTGCTGACTTATATATGTCTAATTTCTTTAATTGATCACACACCAGTTCTACGGCAATAGTAGGAAGGCAGTCATTCCTGCCATGCGAATTCTGTGCCCTATCTGGCATGATTTTCCTCTTGGTCCAGTGAAATACTGATGCAAAGTAGTCATTCAGGAGTTCAGTTTTCTCCTGAGTGCCAGTAACCAGCTGTCCTGAGTTGGTGAGCAATGGCCCCACACTCCCATTTGTTTTCCTCCTGTTCCCTACATACCTAAAGAAGGACTTGCTATTGTCCTTGATTCCCGTTGCTAATCTAAGTTCAGGTGCTGCCTTAACCTTTCTAATTTGTTCTCTACAAGCAAGGGCTGTTATTGTATAGTCATTTTTGCGGCTTGTCCCCAGCTTCCTTTTTTTTGTATGCCTCTTTCTTCTTTCTTAGGAGGGGGCCATGATTTCCCAGTTTAGCCAAGACAGCTTCCCAGTCCTTCTGATACCTTTCCTCCGCATGGGAATGGATTTCCTTTGTGTCTCAAGGATCATGTCCTTAAGGAATGACCACTCTTCATACACTCCTTTCGCCTTCGGTCCCTGGTCCCACAGCACTATCCCTACTAGTGACCTGAACTTGTTGAAAATTTCCGTTTTTGAAGTCCAAGCCTTCAACCCTGCTATCAGATTTGTCTGCCTTGCAATGGACAGTGAACATGATGGTTTTATGGTTGCTGTCACGAAGGCTACCCTCCATATTTAATTCGGTCAACAGGTTGTCTCCTTTGGCCTAGACCAAGTCTAGGAAAGTGTTACCTCTGGTTGGCCTGTGCACCTCCTGAGTCAGGAAGAGCTCTTTGATGTAGGTCAGGAAGCAACATGACCGGTCCGACTTGGCTGAGTGTTCCACCTTTTTTTGAAGGTCTCTTTCTCAGTGTTTTGTTTTGGGTTGGGTAGCCACAACCATTAGAAGTGTTTTATTGCCAACAAATGACAATGCTTTCTAGCCAGTGAGTGCCTGGTTTTAAGCCAGTGACCAACAGACAAGAAGTTTGTTATCACATTACTGGCTCATGAGAGCTGTCTAGGACCCCAAGGAATTGTTGCTTCATAATCTGGCCAGTAACTTAATGGACAATAAGAAGCACGTTGCAGGTAATGTTGAATACTGGGAAACTGTTAGCATTGAGATAAACCAGAGCCTAATGGTTTTCCCCATCCGGAGAGCAAGTCAGAGGCTGCTTCCTTATCTATGCACTCACTGCTTATCCATGACAGATACAGATTAAGGATCCAGAAAGAGCAGAAGCAAATATGGAATTGCCTTTTCAAATCTATTATTTTCTATCCCTTGTGTGCAAAATGTAAAGAGGAGGAGAGGCAAGGGGGAAGGTGCTTTGAAATCACTCTGTCAGTTATTCACCCTTAAGGGCTCTGTCATATTAGCCCCTTCCAATCAGATTATCAGTCTCTGTTGTACGGCTCATATCATTTCACGTTAGTATTCATGAGTGGTAATATTATTGGAAAGTGACTTTCATAGCATGTTAGCCAAGATGAATACTAATATGGAGTGATGGAGAGGAGCTAATGTGATGGGGCTGTCATACTGTGTTAACACTGGAGTGCTGTGTCTGCCACTTCCAGCTTATACTGTGACTAGGAGTGTTAAGGAGCTGAGCATATTTCTCTTGTACTTTTCACCTGAAAAGCAAGCATATGGCATGGGGAGGATGAGCCATACTAATGGTTTCTACTGAGACTGAAGTAGTGGAAGGAGATGCTCTTTGGCCATGTTTAAATCCCTTTGAATATGGATATGGATACATCTCAATGACCGTCCTATTGTATTCCAACATATGTGAACCTGGATGTCACAGGATGAGTAGAACCTCTGAAAACCATGCAGTGCCTGTGACAGAGGTTTTATTTTCCAAAAGGAGATATGTATCCAAAATATTCCTGGAAGAAGAGGGGCCCAGACGCCGACTTTAGATGATGATGTAGGGAAGAGTATTTTTCTGTCTGTGCCTTATCCCAAGTTTAGTTACAGTACTCACCTCTCCTAGCTGGCTTGCAGATCATCCAGAACAAGTGATTAAACCCATTTTTTTCACCAAGGGCACAACCTGCACTAAGCTAATGGATGGCACACTATCTTCTGTTTTCTCAGTCACTGAATGTGGTGGCATTTTCCTAATTCTCTTCCCACTGTAACACAGCTCATTAACTTTCTCTAGTAAGGGTGGTGCATAAATCACCTAGTCTTAAGTGTGTGCATCTTTTCCATGGGAATAGCAATCCATAGTGATGGATACAGTATGGGGAGATGTTTGTATAAGGCAGGAACAATGTTTACCTCATTGTTGTAGTTTGCAGCTCTTGAAGCCCAACTCAAATCAAGTTGCCCAGAGCTACAGCAGATGATGAAGATTTTTCATATTCTATCTATGGCACAAAGGCAGTGATGGTTGATAGCAATATCAATAGTAGGTGGACAAGAAGTGAAAATATAGAAAATTATGGAATAATGGGGAAGCATTCCAGGATCCTAGAAGAGACACTAGTTGAAGGAAGTCAGAGCTATATTCAAAGAAACATTCACCTGACTCTCACATTGATATATAATCACAGCATTGCTACTGTACCAATACTTAAAGGTGCTGCACATGCAATATCAGTTCTATTATAACCAGACATTAATTAATTCTGCTATAGATCACAACCTATGCCTATAGGCCCCAATGTAAGAGGAGGGATAGAAGGCATCCATGTAACACATAAGACATAATATTGAGGTGGGCAGGAATTGTTTTTGTTGTTCTGCTTCAATCTTGGAGATTATAAAACATTAAAAATGAAGCATTCTCTTTTGATAAGTCTGAGCTGCTTCATTTCAATGTTGACCCTTTTAATTTCTAACTGAAAAAAATGCTTCAAACAAAAATGTCATTTAATTAAGAATGAAAAGTCCCATGTCATCAAATATGAAACTTTTTTCAAATGTTTGCTTTTTATTTTTAATTGAAACCAACCCCTTTCCATAAACAGTTTGGGTTTCCACAATTGGCATTTGCCAATGAAAAAATATTTACTATAAAGCCTAATATATTATATTATTATATATGTTATTTAATATAAATATATAATATAACTGGCAACTGTTTTTTCTTTCAGGTACAATAAAATCCCCCAGGGAGACAGGGCATCAGCCCAGCAAAATTACCATTTGTCACTTGTCATTTTGCAAGTGATAGATATGCCAGCTGCATCATTAAACCTCTCATTAGCTCTATGTATTTTATTTTGTTTCAAAAGAGCCAAATAATATGAACATGGGATTTGGGCTGGATCATCCCCTGTTTTGGGGTGCTAGAGCTCTTCTTAATAGCTCACCCAGTGGATGCTCAAGCCAGGTATGGTGAATTGGTCTCCTTTTCCTATTTCTTTCCTCTGGTGTAACAGAGGCTAATTTTGATAGGGTTGGCTGTAACATAGACCTTTGTACAATATAGGACAGTCTGGACAAGTGAGTGTATTGTGCTACAGAATGCCAATTTTTACTCAGGGGGTCACCAGTTCCTCTTAACTCCTGTCAGAGAATATCAACTTTCCTGTCTGTAAAGGGACCTGCACTATATCTTGAATTCTACAAGCAAGAGGCTCCCTGCTCTTTTTTTGTTTAGGGTTTTAGCAAGGCCTAGAAGAATTTTATGAGGCCAGCATCTATTTGCGTCCATATTCTCAGAAAATGACTCAAGGCAGCTGTCACCAGTAACACTTCCATTTGTGGATGTTTGTTGCTATGTACCATATGGATGCAGTCACTCTTGCTTTGGCCCCATTTCTGAATATATTTCAGTGGCATCCAAAGCCACATCTAATGATTATGGTCAGAGTCACGTAAAGTCTGTATCTATACATTTAAAATTAATCAACTCAGATTTAATAGCCTTTGAAGCTTTCTTAGTGTAGCCTCTCCTCCTATTCCACTCCACATTTCAGAGGTTAAATGCCTAGCCCTTATTATGATTTATTCTGTGGCCATTAGCAAGTTCTTAATGAGAGACTGAAACCTAGAGAGTAAGCTGAAAAGAGCTTGGAGTAAAAGGAGAAATGAGTCTATATTGGAGGTAGTGGAAGGGGCGGAGGAGGTTTCTGTCTCTCTGTTTCTTTGAAATCACTGTTGTTGTTTTTATAATTCTCTCTGGATCTATGAAGTGGTGGCAATGAGGTGCCAAAGTCTGTAGAGAAGGCATCAACAAAGTCCATTTCCTATCACAGCCAAGTGGGTTTCCTTGTGTAGACAGTGAACAAAACAGCTGGCAGAGAGCCAGAAGCAGACTTAATGGATTTACAAAATATCAGTATTTTTTCTATATTGATTTTGTCAGGGTTTTTCCTGAACGTAGTGAACAGTAGGTAGTTACACTGCACAATCTGAGTCTTTAATAAAAAGCTGGCTCAGAGGGAAGCATCTAATGAAGACACTGCTGGCCTGAACAATTTCCAAAGCTCCTTCTTTCAGAAAATAACTTTTGGTGGGGACAAAGAAAGAAGAACTCTCTGCTGAACAATGAAGAAGAGCACATGCTCCTGGATGTAAAGGGAGCTGTGGGTGGCACCAGGCATTCCTATTCGATCTGCTTGAGGATGTATGATCTTTCTTGATTAAAGAGCAGAGTAATTTTGTGAACCCTGACACTGCAAGCTTATTAGGAAGAAGTGTATAAATACACACATTTGGGGGGTTGGTTTGTTACCAGCCTCTCTCTCTTTCCACTTTCTCTCCACCCACTCAGACTCAGGTTGCAGGATTCTGAAAACCCATATGCTCACTAAAATGCTTCTGTGTACATTATGGTTAGATGTAGCAAACAAAGTTTAGTCTTTGACTCAGGATTATATATGCATACTTAGACCAATACATCATTGGTCTGTATTTGCAGGTCTAAATACAGATAGGCTTATACTTAAGTTCCCCTCTTCCCATCAACTACCTTGAGATGTTATTAAATGACTATTGAAAAAAAATGTACAAATGAAGTCAAAATATAACCTAGAAATGAAAGCTAGTCAGCCTTTGTTTAAACTGGTCTTTTCTAGAAAGGGATGTCATCACACATCCTCAATCATTAACCAACAGATTCATCACCCACATGTACCTGGGCCACATGGCAGCAATTTTCAGGGGTTACAAGGGCAGGAGGAGGTGCGGGGGATGAACACTAGGTGGACTGTACTGATATGCAAGTAACTGCTATTATACAAATGGTTCCACAGTATAATGGTTAGCACTATAAATTCTGAGTCCAGTGATGTAAGCTCAAGTATCAAGAAGAAGCCCATTTATTTTAGAGGGAAAAGATGGTCCAGTGATTAAGATGTTAGGCTGGGATTTAAAAGATTGGGGGTTCATTATTATCCGTTCTGCCACAGTCACTTTATGTGACCTTGATCAAGTTTCTCAGTCCCTCATGACCATAGATCTTTGTTTAAAAAGTGGAGCTAAGAGAGTGTCCCTACCTCACTAGGCTCTAGATAAGATAAAGGTTTTAAATACTATATTACAATGTGTTTATGATAGGATGGAAATGGGGGTTATATAAAATCAAGCAGAGATGTATATAATATGTGTATTTACCTGCAAATTTCTGCCTCATTTATCTTGGAATCAGCCATTTTTAAATCTGTATTATGACATTACTGGAAAAAAGATCCAGCATAATAAAAAAGAGGCATTGGAAGGTGAAGATAGAAATGGTGGAGAGATAATGGTGGAAAAGAGTAAGGCAGAGAGAGAGGAAAGAATGGATGCAAAAACTGAGAAATGGAGAAGAGTCAGGGCACATCTACATAGGCCCCTGACTGCACAGTACTTACTAGTCCCAGTGGCACGCAGGTCATTTTTGACCCTAGTGCACAGTAGCAACAAGTTACTGCACAGTACCTTGTTGCTACTGCACAGTATTGGCAACGTCAAAGTTAGTGCCCACCGACAATATGTCACCATAACTCATCTAGATGCACCCATTAATCAGAAAACAAAGAGGTCAGGAATAAAAAATAGACTTTTAAGAAAACATGAAATCAAACAAGTGATGTATTGGAGACAGCAGCAGGTTAACACTGCATCATCAGATGACAGGCACCCTGCCTCCATGAAGTTTACCCCTTCTCCAGATACTGCTAAAACTTCTCTGCCAGAGAGCGTATATCCATGCTGCTCACCAAAGTCCTACTCACTACCACACTGAAATCACTGATTAAGCTCTCATTAATCATATCCCCAAGGGGGATATTTTAAAGAGGCATTTAGGTGCCTAGCATCCATTGATCCCAATAGTAGTGAGGTATATAGATATCTTTAAAAATTTTATCCCAAGCTGCATTTACAATGCAAACATTGTGCAAGTACCAGATTTCATCAGCTACCAGGAGAAGTTCCATGGTGCTATCCCTGGGCTTCCACTACTGTGTCTATACCACTAGCCCTTTGCTTTTCAAAGTGCTGAGTATCCTGTGACATTTTGAATATCTGTAGCACTGACTAATTTCCATAAGATCTGGATTAGCTCAGCGTGTTATACCATCCAGCCTTATATACTTTATAGGAATTCTGTATATTTTAAGATCAAATTATAAATGTTCCAAGAAAAAGGAACTTATGAAAAGTTCTTACTCGGTGGTGCTGCTGCCTCCACTGTTTTAAACAGTGAACACATGCTTGCTTAATGAGGAAAATACTCCTTTCTTTACAGACTTGAGTCCCGAAGTATACAGAGATGTATTCCAAGCTAAGTGAAGGAGGGGAGGGGGGAAGATGACAAGGAGAAGAGAGGGGTAAGCTAAGTGAAGTTGGGGGCAGAGGGGAAGGATATTTTTCTAGATCCCTTACTAAAGTATTGGTGGCATCCTGCACTTCCAAAGGATGACAAGTTTTCTGGGGACGAAAAAAGGGAATTCAGAGAGGCTGGGGAAAATATGAATTAAAGCTACAGCAGGGATGTGGAGAATAGGAAAAAATAAAGTAGTATGGGATTCTGTCCTTGCACTGATGAGTTGAACTTTACATGCAGGAAAAGGCCATGGGAAACAAGGTTTGACTATAAACTGCTACTAAAATGAGAAATACCAAGTAACAAGCTTAGTATTTTTCTTCTACTGTTATCCCAGCCTGGTACTGGAGGATGCAGTTTTCTCAATGAGAGAGAAAAAAAAGATGTACCACATACAAAAACATTTTTATTAGTAGTAATGTTATAGTTTGCTGTTTAATGCAATGCTTCAACTAGGAATACAACTTGGCAGAAGTACATACACATATATTGCATGTAATTTTAGTTGTGAGTTCAAAATATTTCAAATCCCTTATTGTTTCAGTCCTTCCTTAGTTGTTTTGTTGGAGCTCTGCTTCCTAGATGGTTAAGGCTCCCCTCATTCTGCGTAACATATTCTAATGTTGCTGAATAACAGTCTTTGTCCCCTCTGATGAACAGCAATATTGCGCACAAATAACCAATGCCTCTTCACCACTCTTTGCTTTCACTATTTGAATGCTGTGTATACTAACAGGTATATATCTATACAATATATATAAATATATATATCTATAATGTATATATATATATATAATAATGTGGGTCAGCCTTACATAGCCAACCATAAAACTTGTGCTTATCTTATTTATATGAGATCAAATGTATGGCATCAAGAATTCAACCAATTCCCAGCTGCCCTGCTTGGCAATTCACAATCTTGCCAAATGTATTTGGACACCATTTACGTGTGAAGCACTCATATTTTTTTTCTGACAGTAAGTTTTTCTTCTTTTTTGTTGAAGACAAGATTACTGGTTTTTGCAAATCAACAACTGGTTTTCATACCCTTACATTAAATAAAATGAAATAAAATAAAACAAAACAAAATAAAAATCTCCAGAGGAGACTAGGTACCTCCTCTTACATACAGTTTGAAGAGTAAATGGACATTCATTGTAGATATATTTACATTGTAACTTATCTTTATAATATTACACATGTTGTATTATTTCTGTACATAGCCAAGATATGTGGTTGGTCATGTTAAAATGCACTAGCTAAAGGTATTTACAAATTGAATACTAGTCTCTGACTCACCAAGAGCCTCTTCAAAATGGCACCAGAAGTTAAGGGATAATTTGTAAGAAAGTCCATTTATTAGTGAGCTTGGCACTCTTTCACCCCTTATTATTATTAGTTTCTGCTTCCGAAGAGAATGGCTATCTTTGGAGTACAATGGTAAAGATGGAACCACCTGTAAAAACAAAACCTGTGAGCCTCTCCAGATCAGATGAATAGAGGAGAGTATGAGAAGAGACTTCCTTCAACCAACCTGTTCCTTTGGAGGTTTAGGGAGCAGAATGCTTGGTTTGTTTCTTGTTCCCCTGTTCACTATATTGTACTTTCTTTAGTGCCAGTGGGGGAAACAGTATTTTTGTCAAACGCTCAGAAAACGACCGTTGTCCAGGAAGGACATTTTAATATATATTACAGTGATAATGCATCTAATGACACCAGATACCAAATCCTCCTGGAGTCAAAGAAAGTCTTACATTAAACATTTTAAAATGCTTCTTCATAATTACAATCCAGGGTGAATTTCTCCCACCATATCCAAAGCAGATAAAAGAATTTCCATGCACCATGATAATTTAGTGGAGGAAGGAGAGGAAGAGTGATGACATGGTCCACTGTCTGCTTTTCTTCATTCAATCAGTGCCTGGGTGAAGTTTAAGTACAGCAAATATTCCTACTTTCCTCAAATATAAAGGCAGGGATATGTGTGCAATGGCGTTATATTTTATTTCCGCAGGGAAGAAATGGTTTGGAATTAAAAATATGAAAGAACATAATTGCATGAGATGAGCTGCAGTGTGGGGTACTGTGCAAAAGCAGACTTGCTATGGCTAGATTGCAAGGCTTTGTTCCCTTGTGAATAAAGGCAGTAGAAAGCAGAAAACACATGGAATGCTCTAACTGTATCTTAGCTCAGGATGGATGATGGGTGGCTTTGCTTTATCATTTAATAACCCACGAACTACTGCACTGCATTTTGTTGTATGATATTCCGTCACGACAATATTCAGTCTCTATTATTACCTATGTTGGTTATGGTTTGGAGATGACACATTAAAAAGAAAAAGATGGGGAAAGGATTGTCTTGATTTTATCTTTTGTGTGATGGATTGAAGCTTTGAAGAGGAATCTTGATTACAGAGATTAGAGATCATATGCATCAAGATAACATGGAACTGAGTCAGGAGAGTTTGTGCACCACAAAAAGTTAAGGTCTTTGTAGGGTAGAAGTGGTAGTACAATTGTCTGAAATAGAAAAGAAATCATAGACTCATTGCTGAAAAGCCTTAGAATTTACTTTTTAATGCAGCAAGGCAAGAGGCTGTTTAAAGAAGGAAATTTTGGAAAAGAATGAAAAAGAGAAAAATAAAATATAGTTGAAAAATAAAACATAGGAGCCTCTACAAATCTCCTTCAGCAGGGAAACATTTTCTAAATAAATAAAATAAGTTAAAGTCCAAAACTAGGTACACTATATGTGGAGAGCAAACAGGATCACACATGAGTAGAAGTAGTATTTGTAGCCAACGGGACACAACAGGTTCAAAAGATCTGGAAGATAAAGAGGCAAGTCTACTATAACCATCCCAGTTGCTATTAGGAATATCTACAATGCTATTCAGGAGCCACCCACCAGCAAAAAAAAAAAAAAAAGAAAGAAAAAAAAAAGAAAAGAAAAGAAAAGAAAAGAACCAGATGCCATTAACTTTGGTGATCTAATTCTCCTTTTGTGGATTTGAAGAATCTGCCTTTTAAGCCACAGGATATCTCTTCCTGGGTAAGAATTTGGCAAGAAGAAGAGACTTAAAAGAAGAGATCATTGGCTTTGCAAAAGACTTTTGAAGTTATTTGCGTAAGATTTTAAAACTAGAATCTCCAATACCCACCAACTGCTTTTCACTATTCCTGCAACTCAGGGCTACATACAGATGTCATAGTTGTCCTGGGATACACCACTTTATCCCAGGAGAAAATTCAATTGTTCAGATGTTCATGTCCACTGACCCAGGATAAATCCTAAAAATGTTCATAGAATACAAAGTGCTAACAACTTATCCTAGGACATCACAAAATGCATCTGAACTGTTATCTCAGGATTGCATCGTTGAATCAACAGCAATGCATTTACCATTCACTAAACCCAGCTTAGAAGGGTGAAATGTGTATATGACAATCCCAGGATATTTCTGCTCCAGGACAAGCACAGACACAACTTGTCTAGGAACAAATTAAATGTCTGTTCTTAGCTAAAATGGCTGTAAATCTATTTTAACTAGCTGGTTAAGCTAGGTAATACCTACTTTGTATTACAGGAGTAGCAAAGAGCAGTGGCAGTACCTGATAGTTTCATCATAGAGTGAAAAGGTTGGAACAGCTCTGACAGCTCTGGTATATATATGTACACACACACACACACACACATACACACACACACACACAGAGCCCTGCAAGCATCTACCGAAGTCTGGGAACAGGGAGCAGTCTCTGACTGCCTGGCCCGAACCTTCAAGCACTTGAAGGTGCAGGAACCCCTTCAAGCACTTGTCCTACCCAGTGAGAGATCCCCAGAAACTGACTGGTGTCAGAGCACACCCCAGGGGCTTTGGCCTGTCCTTTCAGCTCCCCCTCATACACCTATTCTTGTGGACAAGGCTCCGGTGTCATAGTATTACCAAAAAGGAGTAAAACAGTCAGACTACAGAAGTGACTCTTTACTAATTTGGAGCTGTCTCCAGTGGTATAAAATAGGATGCCTCATTGGGAGATGAGATGGGAGGAAAAACAATATACATTATATTATAAAGATGATTCTTGGGATATTCTGAAAACATTTCCATGGGGTCTTGATTTTTCCAAGTGGACCATGTGTGAGAAAGGAATGAGAAGAAGGGATATAGAAGAGTCAGTTTCTCAACATCTCTGTGTAAATTAACAGAGGGCAAGTTTCCGGTTGCTGTTTCATCTGCTTTGCACTGCTTCAGCAGCTTGGCAAAACAGCTGGAAAACCAAGTGAAATATCCACCTGGCATTTTTGTCAGTCTATGAAAGCCCAAGACAACAGTAGAGTCAACATGTCTGGATGATGACAAACCATGCTCCTGGATCAGGATATACAGGGTATGTCAGGGGCATGGAGAGTAAAAGAGACTGCTGGAGATGTTGCAGCTGGTACAACTTTGAATAGGCCTGGGGCTACTCTTGGTTGCTTCACCAGATCATACCAATTCCTTTTAAAGTAAAGAAATTTGCTTATAGATACTTTTATTCCTCCTCTATTCTGTGTTGGTACAACCAGTCTTCAGAATCTGATCTTGGCGCTTAAATCCTTACTGACATTTATGGAGAAGAACCACCCCCCAAGAAAAACTAACTTTTACACAGTGACCCATTTGGATTGCTTGCTCTATTTTTCACAAGGCAACATTAAAAAGTATTGGCATATTTAACTGATCCTTGTGATCCCTAATAAATCAAGTGAAACTTCCAAATAGATGTCTGACATTTTTTTTTCCTTAGGTTTTGTACAGACTTGAAAACAGATTTTCAATGCTACTTCAGCTGGCCCCTTATATATCCCTTCTCCCCATTTGTTCCCCAAGGGTGACTTCAGTGCTCATGAACATTGCCAGTTAGATGTATTGTTTTGTCCTCTCAGAGAAGTGGCAAAGAATGGACAGTGACAGTAGAAACTTTTTTACAATGGACTGCCAATGTGAACTTAATCCTGATGTAGAAGGACATCCTATAGGGAGAAGAGAGAAGGGTTCAAGCTCAATGCCCATTCACTTAGAGTCCTTAGGCTATCAGTAAAGGGGCAAGCAGTGCTAATTTTAGCCTTTCATATTTATTTTTCTTTATGAATTACATATGCAGTTTACCTAATTGACATGGGAACTGAAAATTCAGCATGGAATGTGAAAATCCAGCTGGTCTTCTCCTGCCAACTACATTGCAAAGATGATGATTCTGGAATCAGGAGTTAGCCCATGTACTATTGATGGTGCATGGAGCAGAACTGAATGCAGTTCTCCCTTCCACTGCTTCATTTGCTCAGCTGCACTAACAACAGTGGTTTATATCAGTCAGTTAAGCAGACAGGATCCAAGTGACAAATGGGGCACCAAAGTGGGTAAGCAGAAAGCACTGCTTTTAAAGAATCACATTTACATCTTACAGAAACGTAATTCACCAGGGAAATGAAGTGTGGTGATTGTGAAGTGTCATGTAGGTTTGAGAGAACAAGGGAAGGTATGAGAGTTTTCTAAAACCCACAGCATTTTTAACAAGCACGTCTTTGTTTGAAGGAACAAATTATTGTGTGGTCATGAGAAATTACTACATTTCTTATTTTGCTAATCCACCACCAAACTAGATTCAACCCTTACAGATTTCAACTAACATATGTGGTATTCACCAGTCCCCCATGTCAAAGGAGGTTATACACGGTATGATGAATAGGAATTACCTTTGTACCTTAGAGTAGCTGTCAAGGAGAGCAACACAGCTATAGTTACCATACATCATACTGAATAATGCACAATTTATATTATACCCCTGGAATCTGTGTGTGTGCAGGTGTGTGTGCGTGCGTGTGCATGTTTGTGGATACATTATTTCATGTATGATGTTCTAAATTTTGAGCAATACATATCAAAGGAACTGTTGTTTCCCAGAATGAGTACAATTTAGAAGTATACGTTGAAGGTAAATTGTAATAACGTGCCTGCTATGTGCATCCTATAAGGCTTTCCACTGCTATAATGAAGGGAAATAAAGTACCTTTTTCCTCAGGATCAAAGGTAAGCCTGGTGCTGAGGAAAAGCATCAGAGGATGTGTATTGTGTTTAATTTCTCTGTGGGAGTCTGACAGGGTATAAACATTTTCTTCACATCACAGTCTCTCATTATACCATGTGATGCAACAGAACATTATATGGTATAATTGTTCCACAGAGCTTGTACTTTTTAACCTGTCAGTGTGTCCCAGGATATAAAATGGATTTGCAATTCATGTCCTGGTGACAGCTGGAGGGTTCAGAGAAGAGCAGTTGCATACATGCCAGAAGTCTAAAGTTAAAAGGTGATCTCTAGGTGGCTTAGTAGAATATATGAAACTTCCTTTCCTACTTCAGCAATGAGTGTCATTGCTGGGAAGGAGCAGTGGGTGTTGTTTCTTGAAGAAAGATATAGAAATTAACCATATTTCACTGTCTTTGATTTTTATCTGGAATTTTCAGCATTTGGATGGAAACAAACAACAGACAAACTACTGAAGCTTGGCAAGTTAATACCTTCCTGGGGTCTTCACGATATGTCAGTTGAAGGTAGTTTTGACAGATACTCAGGTCTCTGTTTTGCAAACCTTACACTGAGCAGCACTTACCCAAGTAATTGCACTGAAGCAGAAACTCAGTATGGGTTCACTGTGGGTAAAGGTTGCAAAATCAGACCATTGAGACCTGTCTGTTAGGAGATCCTTGGGTCACTTAAGATGAGTCAACTAAAGGTGCAAAGTTATTGCACATAAAGCATGTTAAAACCTTGTGTGGATGCTCTTATTCAAGTATCAAGTGACCGTAGTTCACTTTAGTTAAATCCACCTAATTTTCCCTTTCTGCCAGAAACTTTGGACTGCTAAGAATTAAAAGCATTCTATTTCCAAAGTGTTTTTGATAGCTTATTTCTGCTGAGTATCAGAAAAATATTAAAATGTAAGCCTGCAACATTTATATGCCTGTAATCCAAAAGGCTGTTATTTTGATGTTCACGTTGGAAGACTGTAATACAGTAGCATGATATGCCTAAAGGATGCAGTGGCCTATTTGTTGGGCGAACATCATTCCAGATATTGATGAATGTATTTGGATTACAACAGAGGCACCTGATGTGGGTTTCTCTGCAGAAAGCTACTCTTTAGATAAGAATGTCAAGGATCATGCCTTTTTTCCTCATCTAAAAGTTAGTATGACCCAGAGGGAGGTTTTTGACCTCACAGAGAAAAGCTGTGCACAGTACTCTGATGCACTCTCCCCTGTTCACATAGTGAGCAGTTTTGTCACAATATATATGAAATACTAAGAATACGCCAGTCAGGAGAAGTGTAAGTTAGAATATTTTAAAGTGGTGATATTGAAGTGCCTCATTCATATAATCCCTTATTCCTCCCTGACCTTTTATTACTGTTATCCCCTGATACGTACCGATAATATTGCTCCATGCTGATAAAAAGGCAACATGGCCAGCTCCTTATCTTTTCAACAAAGTGTAGATAATCTCTTCTAGCCACCTAACAAGGGCCTAACAGGGACCTTGGCACATACCCAGAATCAGTTCCAAGTGATGCGCAATGCAAGGTTATTCTGTTCCTTAGCACAAATAAATTAGTAAGCATCTTATTTCTGTTGGACACTAGGACAGACTTTTTCATGTTAATACTCCAGCTCATAGACCAACCTCTTAACATTTGTGCTCATCTGAAGTGGCCAAACCAAAGTCTCTTTCCTTAAAAACAACCTACTATTTTTGGCTTCAGTTCAGTTCCTTGATTTTGGCCACATGGCTCTTAATTTAATGAAAACTTCGCATTTACAATTGGCTTTAATTTTTGATTTTTATGCCCAGGACACAGATGACACTAAAGGGAAGACATGTCTAATAGAGGCAAAAGAGAGATTCACAAGAGAGCATTATAGAAGAGGAATTAAACGAACAAAATTCTCAACTGCTTTGGCATACGAAGGCTTCTAGGAAGTCCATGGGGCATAAAGAGCTGAAAAGGACTTCCTCTTTCTTCATTTTCATCTCTGCTTGGTAGAGGCACCGTGAGACTGAGTCCCTTAGACAAGGAAAGCTGACACACTTGGAACAATGAATAAATGAATCACTGGTTCAGACAAAGAAACCTTTTGCCTGATATATGTTTGAAGATGAAAGAGACCCCTTATTTCATCTACACATCCCCTAAATTCCTTGAGGATAATTATTTTTGTAAAAAGGGGGGGGAGGGTAAATGAATTTCTCAAAGATGAACAGTTAGCCTTACATTATGATTCTCAACATGAGACCTTGACAAAAGTACTTAAGTTTGCTCTGAACCTGGCAAACAACCTTTGTAATACAGGTTCTTTTGGATTGCTCCTTGCCTCCATACATTCTAAACCTTGTCCCTCCTGAATGTATTGATGTTTTATTTATTGTCCAAGTTTTCTTACATTTTTTTTTTCAAATGGACACACATCAGCAGACCAAAAGAAAAGAAAGGGTGTTATTATTCCATACAAACTGAAACAAATCATAGACACTAAAGCCCTTCTCCATGAGACCATCGGGAAGCAAGAAACTGTGCCTCAAGGCTGCTTTTTCTACTGACCCTTCATTTCATCCCAACATTCCCAAAGAAAAAAGGTTTTTTAAGTGCAGTTCTCAAAGATGGAGCTGAGGCCCCATGTCAGTGTCTCCACTGGGCTCCTTGATTGCACATTCCATACTAGAGCATAAAGTGCTATGGCATTGTTTTTTTGTGTGTTTTTTTAAACTTGGAACGTCTTCCCCCTTTCTGTGATTTTTATTTTTTACCTTGTGGCTCCTATGTTCTTGTAATGACACATAAGAAGGTGCTTAAAGGTTTTCTTGAAGGTAGCATTGCAGAGGGCGTAGCAGGCAGGATTGATGGTGCTGTTGATATAACAGAGCCAGTAACCAATAGTCCAAACAGTGCCGGGGATGCAGGGCCCACAGAAGCTGTTGATAAGCACCATCACATTGTATGGTGTCCAGGTAACGATGAAGGCCAAGAGAATTGCTAAGATAGTCCTGGTCACTTTTTTTTCTCTAGATGGGGGTGGTTTCTTTTTGGCTGGCTGCTTGGTCATCTTGACAATTTTACGGGCTACGCTGTTCTGCTTCTCATCCCCGTTTTGGCCAGTGGTACCTACAATCTCCACAGTTGTGTTGGTTGGGACACAACAGTCCCCCTTTTGGGATTTTGTGACTATCCTGATGCATGTCAGCTTGGAGTTCTCAGCTTTGGAGTGGGCTTGAGAAATGGAAGCCCTGTTGGCTTCTTTGGCAACTTCATTCTCCTTCATGTTGGAAGCAATGACACTGACAGAGGTGGAATCATTAGAGCTCTCCTTCTCCTCCCCTTGAATACAGTTCTCTATTACACTCTCTCCAGTGGCTTTACCATTCTGAATTTTGCTATGGTCCAACCCATCATCGCTGACTGGGATGTTGTTATTGTTTGGTTTCACTATTTTACCTTGGACTAGACTGGGACAAACTGGATCTTGATTTTGTGCTGGTTCCTTTTTTCCTTTTTTCATCCTGCTCTTGCTGGCACGAGATATTTGCCAGTAGAGAATGGTCATAATGACAACGGGCAGGTAGAACGCTGCAATGGCAGTGCCAAAAGTGACAGCTGGATTGGAAAAGAACTGGATGTAGCAATCCCTATCGGGAACTGTTCTTCCCCCAACGATAAACTGCCAGAACAGAATTGCAGGTGCCCACAAGATGAAGGACAGCACCCAAGCAGCAGCAATCATCATGCCTGCCATCTTAGTGGTCCGCTTTACAGGGTATGTCAGAGGCTTGGTGACACAAAAGAATCTGTCAAAGCTAATAATGAGAAGGTTCATGACAGAGGCATTGCTGACCACATAGTCAAGAGCCAGCCACAAGTCACATACTACAGGCCCTAAGGGCCAGTAGCCAATCACAGTGTAAAGTGTGTATAGGTTCATAGAAAAGACACCGATGATCAAGTCAGCACATGCCAAGCTGAACAAGAAGTAGTTGTTGACAGTCTGCAGGTGCCTGTTCACTTTGATTGACACCATGACCAAAATGTTCCCAATGATAGTCACTAGACTGAGAGACCCGGCTACCAGGACTATGAAGATCACCTCAACTGTTTTATAGGGGCTTCCCAGTGCCATTTCATTGTCCGTAGAAGCATTTATGTACGTTGAGTTATTCATTTCTGTGTCTATAACAAGAAACCCGATGACCAATTATCACTTAAGCCTGCAGAGGAAAGAAAGAAAACAAAATCATTATGAAATTTACCCTTGATTCTTAACAAATAAAACCCAAGAAAACTGTATGGAAAGCACTTAACTATAGTAACTTGGAGTGAGCTGGACTATTTGTGTATGAGTTATCTGAAAAATATTGTGATTTGTACTCTTCTTTGAAATAATACACAGTTGAGATTAAAATGCAATTAAAAAGCTTTTTTTTTATATATATTCTATTTCCATTTAAGAACTATTTGTGGTTTTAATTTGGATCTATGTTTGCATTCACTCCCCATACTTCCAAATTTAGTTTGTTGTGATTCAGGGCTTTTCCCAGCCTATATCTAAATTAAAGCTTTTGGCGGGTGGGGGAGCCCAACCTGAAGAACACATAGTTATTAAAATATTGAAAGCAGATGAGTTTTATTTGGAACTGGGTGGTAAAAGATCATTTAAGTTTCTTTCTGTTTCTCTCTTTTTTTTTCCAACGTGCCAACCCAAAAGTCTTCTGTGAGGTTCAAGGAACAAATTGGTGTACTCTTTCCCCATAAGTTTCTTATACTGCAATTACTTTTTGTCACAGTTTGCAAAGATGTTGGCGCTGCTTGGGAAACTGAAAAATAATTCTGACAAGATACTCTACTGATAAAAATCTGCATAGCTCCGTTGAGGTCAACAGAATTAAGTGACTCTTATCAGCTCAGGGTCTGGCCATCTATTTAGAAACAAATCTGCATATATGATATTACATTTATTTTTTCACAAATTTCAGCAAAGTTTTTTAAAGTGGTTCTATACATTTTTACATGCTTGTGCATGAAAAAAAATGCTCTTTTAACAGAAAGAATTCACCCCCTGTTTTGTGACATCATAAATGGACTAAGTCATTTGTGTTACAAAAATCTATGGCATAAGGTAGCAGATGAACCACAAAGAAACAAACAAACAAAAAAGAATCCAGTCTTCTTCATATTTTTCAATCCCCTTTTTGTTCTGTACAACATACTGACATTACCTAATAAATAATACTTAAAATACTAGTAATGTATACATGATAGATGACCAAGAAACTAGCATCTGTTTTTGCCTTATGGTTATCAACCACACTTTTCTACATCCCACTGAAATCAATAGAATGCAGTAGAAGTGTGCAGCTTCTGAGTGCACATTATTTATGTGCTCTGCTCAAGGGATTATAAAAGCATGAAGGCCAGATGTGGTACAGAAGTCAGATTGTTTCTAATTGGAACATTTCCCAAAGTTTTCCAGAAGGCAATGGTACTTTAAGACACAACTTTAAAGTTTGTGTGTGACTAAAGAAAGAAAAAAATCAATTCAACTGGTGTGATAGATATTTACTACTGCAGGGAGATCAAGAGATTCTTCTGTGGTAGTTGATATTAAACAGATAACTTTACATTCATGCAAATGTGTGCATGTATTTGTGTGGGCACACAGTTTCATAGTTGGTAGGGTCAGAAGGGACCTGAGCAGATCATCTAGTCCGACCCCCTGCCATGGGCAGGAAAGGATGCTGGGGTCAAACGATCCCGGCAAGGTGTCTATCTAGCCTCCTTTTGAAGACCCCCAGGGTAGGAGTGAGCACCACTTCCCTTGGAACTTGGTTCCAGATCCTAGCTGCTTTGACTGTGAAGTAGTGTCTCCTGATATCTAGCCTGAATCTACTCTACATCAACTTATGGCCATTATTCCTTGTTACTCCCAGTAGTGCTCGGGGGAACAGGGACTCTCCCATTGCCTGCTGGTCCCCCTTGGCCAGTTTATAGATGGCTACCAGATCCCATCTCAATCTTCTCTTATGGAGGCTGAACAGGTTCAGGTCCTGTATCTGCTCCTTGTAAAGCCTGCCTTGCTGCCTCCTGATCATGCAAGTGGCCCTCCTCTGCACCCTCTCAATGCTGTCCACATCCCTCCTGAAGTGCGGCGCCCAGAACTGGATGCAGTACTCCAACTGCGGCCTGACCAGTGTCGCATAGAGGGGGAGGATCACCTCCTTGGACCTGCTCATGATGCATCTGTGGATGCATGACAAGGTGCGGTTAGCCTTCCTGACCGTGTCCTCACATTGTCAGCCCATGTTCATCTTGGAGTCAGTAATGACTCCAAGATCCTTTTCTGCCTCTGTGCTGACTAGAAGGGAGTTCCCCAGCCTGTAGGTATACTGCTGGTTCTTACTCCCCAGGTACAGCACCTTGCACTTGTCAGTATTGAAACCCATCCTGTTCTCATCCGCCCACCCCTGTAACCGGTCCAGATCTAATTGCAGCCTGTCCCTCTCCTCTAGTGTGCCCACTTCTCCCCACATGTTAGTGTCATCTATGAATTTGAACAAGGTGCTTTTCACCCCCTCGCCCAAGTCACTGATAAAGATACTGAACGGTGTGGGCCCAAGGACCAAGCCCTGGGGAACCCCACTGCCCACATGGCCTTCATGCTTTAATAAACGACCACCACTCTCTGGGTGCGGACCTCCAGCCAAATAGTGGCCCATCTGACCATGTAGGCATCAACACCACAGTCGCCTAATTTTTTAATGAGAATGGGGTGAGAGACAGTGTTGAAGGCCTTCCTAAAGTCCAGAAAGACTACATGCTTGTACGTATATGTGTTCATGCATATAGAATGCTATACACATACCTTTTATACAGTATACATACACTTTCAAACCCATATAATCCATAACTTATAACTAGGATAATAGATTTTCACCATAATTAATACCCCCCACCCCCCAAAGAACCCCTTGGGTTTGTGGAGATGCTGGGGGACTACATCAAATTTAAGCATGTTTTGCCTGAACTTTGTCTTTCAATTAAAACAAATGAAGAATGATGGACTAAAAATGGTGCTTATCTATTTTTCTCTAATATTACCATTACCTGAGATTTTGTGGAAAAGGCTTGTAGAACTGTAAACATAGCTGAGTAAAAGATGCTGCAACTTTATTGTTATGATTGTACTAGCCAATTGCCCGTCAGGAATGATGTAGGGGGTGAGGGGCAGGTGGGGACGGAGTGCCACCACCCACCACCCCACGCTGCCACTGCCTCCCAGGAGTGTGTGTGTGTGGGGGAAACCTTGCTCCACCGCCCCCTCCATCCCCCTTGACAAGCACCCTGTGCCTCCGTCCGCTCCGTCACCACCACCTCCAGGGAGCAGGGCTGGGTGTTGGGGGGACCAGGCCAGCACCGCTGGCCTTGTCCCCCTGCTCTGTCCCCACCATGCAATGGCAATACTCTGCCATGCCACTGCCACCGCATCCTGTCTGGAATGCTCTTGGAGCACTCTGGTTGTTTCAGTAACCAATCAGAGTGCTCCAAGAGCGTTACAGACAGACAGACAGATGGCCTAAGCCCTTTATTATATTAGAATTATAAAAAATATGGATGGATGGTGAGATGTATATGTGGTGGGATATGTGGTGAGAACATCAGATACTTTTGTTTTTTGACACATGAGTGAATATTAGACATGAGGCTGGAGAAAAGTGTACATTGGAGGGAGAAAAAGGTTGAGACAGAGAGAGAGATCATTTTAATTCAGGTATGTGTTTGGTATCTTGTGAATAGGCTAAAGGGAATTCAATAAAGAGTGTATAAAAATAAAAGATTCCACGTCATGAATCAATAATGCTGTATGATTGCTGTATGTATTACAAAGCTTTTTTTGGACACAAAACCTTAAGAATAGAATATTCAGAATTTCTTCCAAATGGAGCGGGTGTGGATCATTTTAGAAAAATATATTTTTGTTTAAATATATTGTTTTGTCCAAGTGAAACCTTTTTTGGAAATTTGTTGATTTCAGTGAAGTTTTTAACTGGAGGATTTCTGAGCTCTAGGGCTCTCTGATCAGAAAGGATGGGGAGGGGTGGGGGGAAGAAACAAAGAGAGAGAGAGAGAGAGAGAGAGAGAGAGAGGAGTTAACTTAAAACCAGACCTTTTAAACCTGCAAACAGGCATTTCATATCATTCCATTTTGCAAAAATGTGCCAAATATTTTACTTTTATTCCAATGTGGTACAAAAACAAATAGCAAAACTTTGACATTTGCTATAGAATGGAATTGTCATCTGATAGCCAATTCTATTCCTAGGCTTTCCCAACTTCATCTTCTACTCTCATTTCTTCCTCAGAGAAATTCAGTTATTCATGAATAGTTCATTTGATTCAAGGGTTGGGGGGAAACCCAAGCTAATTTTACTTACCAGAAACAGGATTTTGCTGAGTGCTTTTAAACACAAAAACATTTTCCCCGACAAGCATGTTTTCTTACAGCATTCTTTCTTTGCCCTGAGCTTTCCTGCAGTGCAAAAGTCAGTCTCACCTATAAACCAAAAACAATAGGATCCTGTTTAAAGGGATACTTACTTTTTCCTCTGGTGCACAGAAATATTGGACCAAATTCTGCTGCTGCTTACTTCAATACTCTCTCTTGGTTTGTGCCCATGTAAATTAGATAATGCTATTTTCACTCAGGTTAATGGAAACTAAGCAACTCAATCTGGATTGGAGAAACATTTTATTAAAAACAACTAGTTTATCAAAACTGTTGTATAGTAATTGAGCACCAGTGTTGTCCTCTGCACTGCAAATAAACCATATGTAAAAAAACCCAAATCTCTTCCTTTTATTCAAAGCCCATTAAAGTCTGTTAGAATTTTTCCATTAATTCCAATGGGTTTCAGATATCTCTTGTTGATATCCATGGTTACTTTCCCAGCAATAGTTCACATGTCACTTCTAGGCCCTTTTTTGCTTCAGGAATATAATAACACTAGCATGTCACATAGACCAGATCCTTAATTATGGTGTTGACGTGTGACTGGAATTCAGTAGGCAAGCCCAGGGGTGGAGGTACTCTAATTCATCATGACTTCTTATCAGTTCTGTGGTGATTGAGCGACTAAGGGGTCCGGTTATAGCTCCAGAGACCTATGTTCTAGTCTTGCTTGGGGCTTTCCTCAAAGGTTGCCCTCTGTCTATCCAACTAAATGGATACATTCAAGCTGGAAAGTCAGGCAGCTTGATGTGTTGCTGGCCACATTGCTCTGTTAAGTGCTGTTGCTTCCAGAAGCTCATGCACACATATATCAGTGGATTTGCAAAGTTGGACACTGCCCATATGGGTCATTATGATAGATGTTTTAATAGTAACTTCGTATTTGCTAGTCAGATCAGTAAAGAAAAGAAATCCATTTGATTTTTTGGGATAAATTCTCAGGCTTATACTTCTAAACATACAGCTTTCTGTTATGAAACCACAATAGTATCGATGTGAAAACATTGAATATCATGGGCCCAATCATGGGGCCTGATCATATTCAGTGGGCCTGATCCAGCAAAGGGGGGGGGAGGGCGGGCAGAAGGCTGATCCAGGTTGGTTGCTCTCCCACTGCCCAGCAAGGTTCCCCCCTCTCCCCATGTCCCTGGACAGCAGTAGTGGGGGCTGGGCAGGTGGATTTCCTTTCCCTTCCTGCTCCCCTGGGGCAGTGCTGGCAGCCAAAGTAAACTGTGAAGGCAGACGGGGGTTGAGTGGGGATCTAGGGTGCTGGGGGGACAGGGAATGATGGGCCTGATCGGTTGGCGGGCCAATCTGGGCTGGTGGCGGATGAGGGCAGGGGGCCGTTGCCTGATCAGTGGGTTTGGGGGGCAGCATGCCTGATCTGGGTCAGTAGGAGAGGGGGTGCGGGTGAGATGTTAACATTAATGTGTAGCCTAGAGTGGCTACATGTTAGTGTAACACGAGCTGGGTAACTTGGATCAGAGATAAACCTAGGGCTTTGTTACACATTAATTTTAGGTGGCTCCTGGAGCTTTTAACCCCTGGATTACCCACACATTAACACCTAAAACTAGTTTTATGCACACTTTAGGTGGCTTAAAGTTACATCATAGCAGGGCAAGTTTCTCTCTAATCTGTGGTACCCAGCTTGTGTTCCATTAATGTGTAGCCACTCCCCACAGATGAGTTGCCCAAGTTACAGTCCTCCAATATCCCAGAATGCAATGTCCCTTCCTCTTTTGTTTTGTATGGACAAACTTTCCACTCCTGAACTCTACTGCCCACAGACTAGTTCTGGCACCAAGCCATCTCCCTCTCCAACCCCCAGGGATATGACTTTCCTACCCCCAGTGGTGCAACCCTGTGCAGATAGTCTGCAGAACACATGCCAGCTAGTCAGGTTACAGGGCATAGGTAGACCCAGGAGTCTAGCGCGGCTGGGAAAGAACAAGGTGGGGGCCAGAACAGGTCCCAATAAACTGGGGCTTTCTTCATGGGCAGGGGGAGTAGCTCCCCCCAAAAATGCCTTCCTTCACCATTTCCATCTCCCAATTACTCTGTGAAGCATGACCAGTGTACCCCAATCCCAAATCCCAATTTACTAAAACATAAGACCTTCTTTGATTTACAGTTTTATAACAAATTCTTTTTTTAAAATTTCCTTTTATTTTATCCTTCAGTGGGTGACTTCCTTCATTTCACCACCCTTCTCCCATCCCCATTTCTCTTTAACCTCCCATTTCATTACCCACCCCCATCCTATTAACTCTCTGCCTCCCAGCTTCATGTTCCACCCTCCCCTCCAACAACCCATCTCTCATTCCCCCCACCTAGAGCAGAGATAGAAGCCTGCCCTGGTTCACCAGCCCTGTAGTGGCAACTCAGCTGTAGCTCCTAGTCAGGCCTCTGCTCACCAGCCTCCTAGTAGCAAGTTACAGCTGTGCAGGTGGGGGGACAGTCGGAGAAGGTTTTTAGCCTTAAGATATGACTGCTTCAAACTCAAGCTAGCACTGACACTGATAAACAGCTGAGCAAGCCAAATTGCAATGTGCAACAAGGCCCCTAGTCTGGAGTGGCATAACTTTAAGAAGCCTAAAGAGTACTTAAAACTAGTTTAATGTGTTAATATGTGGATAATCAAGGGGTTAAGAGCACCAGGAGCTGCCTAAAATTAACATGTAAGGGTCGTTGGGCAGAATTGATAAACTTACTGAAATGTAGCGGTGCTGCACACTATGAATACTGCTGGCCAGATAGGAAGCCCAGCATCTTTGTGGAAATTGTTGTTGTGACGGTAAAAGAGCAGCTATTGAAGTAATGGTGATAGGTTGGACCACAGTGCACACTTCCCATACCTTCCTCCCATGAAGAAAATGGGGAACTAAGTTTAGTAGCTCCATAGCCTCAGCACAGCTCATGGGAGGACAGATTATCCTCTTTCTCATTTTCTTTCTTACATTTCTTTAGCATCCATCTGAGATATTTAGGCAGAGTTCTGGGGAGTGAACTTGTATTTAGAAACTATGTGTCACAATACCTGGGAACTATAGCTGGCACAATGAAGCAAACCAGTGAGATTCAGGATGTTGGTTGTACTCCAGTAAGCAGACCCTGAATATAACATGCAGATATCTGTATACACGAGGGAAAGACAAGAACTTGAAGTATATCAACTTACCATCATCACTAGATACCATCATCACTAGACGCGGTGCAATAATGGAAAATGCCCCCCGATGTGTTTTCCCCACGCTGTCACTCCCCTAAGGCACAGGTTAATCCTGTAGCATAATTGCAACTCTAAAACCTTAAATTAGAAGATCCATTTTTTACAACATCCCTCACAAGGACAGTTACTATAATTTTGTGTGTGTTGAAAAATCTGACTGATATGATGAGCTCATTAAGTTTTTATTAGGGAAACACTCTCTTTGTTTTGTATTAGTAATCACGTTTAATATGATGAGGTTAGAATGGGGGCTTAGGAAAATGTACAAAGCCCAGGAGACTTCTCAGGAAAGAGACAGTCTATATTTGCAGGTTGGGTCTGTTGACTTCATTTAGGCTCCCCAGGACTGCAAGTGTGTTGCTAGATTGGGGTCAATGTGCTGAGCACATTTCAGGACCCAAAGCAAGAGCAAAAAAATATTTTACTAGTTGTTTTTTTTTAATTCAAACTTCTGAATAGGCTATTTGCTTTCTGCTGCCAGAAAAGATGGGTCTTTGTATTCCCCCTGCACTGATCTGTGGGCTGTGCAATTTCTAGATAACACTTCATTCTGTGCACTTTTTTTGCAGCCTCACGGGAAAGAATGTCATTAACTTGATGGACTTTGCTGAAGAACTTATGAGAGGTTACAAATATAATCTTTTCTTTTGGTTAAAAATCATGAAGTGTTCTCACATAGCAAAGAAGCTGAAGTCTTTTCCTTATAGATTATGTTGGGCAATCTGCTAGAGACAAGATGCATCTCTCTGGAGTGCTTTTGATTTTGCTGTGATGCCCATTCTTTTCCTTGGCTTCGTGTGGCCCCAGACCAGCATGCTTCCTGTAAAAACCATATGCCAGAGGCTACACTCTCCCTGATCAGTTCCCTTCTTTCACCTGAAGAGTATTTAATGGCACAGCAAGCACTCTTTGGGCATGTCTTTAAACAGTAAATGGGTCACTGTTTCATAAAATTAACAGCACAAATGTATATTGTGTCTCTGGCAACCAAAAAAAATAAAGTAAATGTAAAAAATACTCCAAAGAACAGTGGGGAGTTGTACATGAGTGGGTGCAAGTGCCTGCATTGATGATACTGCCTTAATTCCATCTTCAGAGCTGAGGGAGTTGTACAGGACTTAATTATATCTTGCTCACTGCCCTTCCAATAGTCTAAAACTGGTTGATGTACTGACTTGAGCACTATAGCTGGAGCTCAAAACTGCACAGAGGAAAGGCCAACATTAGTAAAGATATAGTTTCCATAGTTGCAGGAAGCAGCAGAAAATGAGCTACGACTCCTGTTAGAGTCTAACTAGGAATGTGCTGCTGCTGTTGCTGTTATTATTCTGCTGTGGGTGAGGACACCTTCTTTGGAAGCTGTTCTCTAAACAGCTTCTCCAAAATGCATTTCTTTTTGGTAGTGTTGGAGCATTTACATGATCATGAAAATATTTTCATTCTCTTTTGACCATCTCATAACACTATTTGCTTTTGCTTGCTCCTATACGAGGCAATATTAGGCAAACATGCAAAACCTTATGTACTTTTTTTGATCCACAAAACCAAAACTGGATTTGACCTACCAAACCAGAGTGTATCTCTCCTCACACCTCTCCTCATTCCTACTTAGGGCTGCGTGCAAAAAGCTCTCATGCCACTGATTAGTGAAAAAGTAGTCACACACACAGAGAGATGAGTCTTCTTATAATTCTGTTCAAACTATACCTGGATTACTGCATGCAACTCTGGGTATCTCAGTCTTCAAACAAGGTCTGCAAAAAGAAGGAACTTGCAGAAGGCAATAAAAAAGTACTGGCCTAATTCACCACTTGACATCAATGAAACTGTATTATTTAGAGAAGATTGGCTTTGGGAAGCTGAAAAACAGACAGCTTTTCTATTTCACAGGGGCTCTGGAAATCCAGGCACCCAGAATTATGGGACACCAGAAGCTCAGAAAGCAAAACAGAGGAGGTGGTACTGTGGATGTATAATTTCTCTGATGTTTCACCTAACATGTGCTTCCGCTGCAAGTACAGGACCCCAGAAAATGTCTTTAATCTCACTGCCTTCCAAATGCACTCCTGCTCATTTGTACCGCAAAGTGATGGGAAAATAAAAGACAAGAAGAATGAGAAACTGCTTCCTTCCTTCCTTCCTTTTTATTTGCTGGGATCCTTTAATGGGTAAGCTTATTAGGAGTTATGACTTGCTGCCAAAGGACATATCAGTTCCTGACTATGGATAGTTACTTCCGCTACTTCCTTGACCACTAGAGTCTATACATTACAGTATCCATGCTCAGCATGTAGGGATATGCCTTTTAATTGCAACAACCTGTGCTGACATAAATGGGAAGTCCACTGTTCTTGATGTGAAGCTTTCCACTGGTCATAGCAGCGCACATTAATATTTACAGGGGAATGAAGGATCAAAAGCAGGATTTTTAAAGGATTTGCAGCACACAGTGAAATTACAGCACCATCTTAAAGCTGTATTAGTAGTCCCCATTTTAGAAATTGGTGTTTCAAACTATCTTCGCATCTGCAGAGAGCCACAACCATTATATGCCACATATGTTAAAGATCAGCACCATGAGGCTGATGTTTTCAAAGATGCCTAGGGAATTTGGACATGACGCACCCATTGAAATTAGTGGGGAACCCTGCATCTGCATTGCCAGTGTACTTTAGAAAATCTTAGATGTTCTAGTTAATGAAGTTCAGAATTTAAAACCCGTTATTCATCCTTATGGATGATATTGTCAGGTAAGAAGTCATTTGTAAAAATATGGGCTGCTGCATTCTGTACTTGCTGGGGATCTCCTTTCATGAGTACTGCACCTCATGGGTGTACTTTTTGTTAGGTATTACTACTGATCTCTATATATTGGCCAAGGCTAAGAGCAAGCCTTGTGGATCTGCCAGTCTGGGGACAAACCAGAGCAGGGAAACTGGAGAGAAGGAGTATCACTGAAGCTTATGTTTGCAGCTGAAGCTATACTGAAGCTTTGCTGTTGCTCTGTAGCTTATGGAGGAGAATTCCTTCTCTCTCCAGGGTCCTTAATTACACCATCTTTCTTCAAGATATAAGCTTGAGCTCAAAATATCAATAAAATGTCTTGACACATCCTATCTATGCTCAAGTTCTTTACTACAGTAGATGAATTTTAGGAAATGAATCACTGGGTGGAGTGCCCCATGTAGTGAATACAAGCCAACAAATACTTTAGATACTTTTGAGATATGATTTATTGAAATTATGCAATGGGGTAATTTGTGAGCAATTTCAGTATAAAAAACTGATGGAATCTAGTGGTACAAGTAGATTGTTGTCTGCCAAGTGACAAAAATAACAGAATTGAAATGTATGAAAGTACTCTCTATTCTAACTGTAGCAACATAGGATTATAGAAATCAGGTAATCCAATCCATGTATTGATCCCTGAGATACTGATCCCTGAGGCACAAGACAGTGGATCTGGGACAACACTGGCACCAGACAATGGACAATGTTCGATGTTCATCTTTAACTGAATCAAAGTGGTGCCTCACAATTAACTGTAAATGGGCCAGAATGCCAATGCCATCAAATGATAGCAAAGCTAGGGGCCAGATCTTCAGCTAAGGTGAATGAACATAGCTCCATCAATGGAGCTATATTAGTTTAGATGAGCAGAAGATATGGGACCTAGATGGGAAAAAGAATCTGTACTGGCAGATTTTAGGTAGTCATTCTTCTCCCTTCACCAGAATCATCTCTGTGTTGTGGTGCCATTTCTATAGTCTGATTGAAAATCCACGTATAGAATGAACTGAATAAAATGAGCTTGTATATGAATGTAAATTATTTCTTCATGCTATACTAGAATCAGAAACTAGAGGAAAATAAGTTCTGCTTTTGGCTACTGGGAAAGCTTGCCTCAGCAACTTTGTTATTTCAGCATCTTTTAAGAGTACATGAACAATACCAGATCCCAAGAAGATAGTCCTTGAATAATTAGTGCCATACCAGGTAAACACTCACTCAGCAACAAACTAGGAATTGGATCCAAAGCCTTTCATTACCCTCAGGCCATGTATAATGTCTGTGATATCAGAGAGAAAAATCTTATTAGAGTTACTCAAATAACCAGACGGCAAGTGGAAAAAGCTAGAGGTGAAGGAGTCTATTCATAGATTTCATAGACATTAGGGCTGGAAGGGACCTCAGAAGATCATCGCGTCCAGCCCCCTGCCCTGGGGGCAGGAAGTCAGCAGGGGACATAGGATCCCAGCAAGATAAACATCCACATTTCTCTTGAAGGTGTTCAAAGTAGGTGCTTGAACAACCTCCAGCAGCAGTCTATTCCAGACTTTGGGGGCTCAGACAGTAAAGAAGTTCTTCCTTATGTCCAGCCTGACATGGTCCTGAAGGAGTTTGTGACCATTCGACCTTGTCATCCCTTGGGGCGCTCTGGTGAACAGATGTTCCCCCAGATCCTGGTAAGCACCCCTGAGAAACTTATAGGTGGCCACCAGATCACTCCTGAGCCTGCGCCTTTTCAGGCTGAAGAGTCCCATAGCTCTCAGCCTCTCATTATAAGGTCTGTTTTCCTGACCTCTGATCACGTGCATAGCTTTCCTCTGCAGTCTCACAAGCTTCTCCACATCCTTTTTGAATTGAGGAGCCCAAAACTGAATGCAGTACTCCAGCTGTGGCCTCACCAAGGCCAAGTACAAGGGGAGAATGACATCCTGGGATTTGCCTGAGAAGCATCTATGGATGCAAGCCACTGTTTTGCTTGCTTTACTAGCCGCAGCATCACATTGCAGGTTCATGTTCACCTTGTGGTCAATCGTGACCCCTAAGTCCTTTTTGTCTGTAGTGCTAGGCAGCGTAGCACTGCCGAGCCTATAAGCATGCTGCGGGTTTTTCTTCCCAAGGTGGAGAACCTTGCATTTTTCAGTGTTAAACACCATCGGGTTCTTGTCTGCCCATTTCCTGAGCCTGTCACGTCAGCCTGGATCACCCTCCTGTCCTCAGGTGTGGACCCTTTACCCCAGAGTTTGGTGTCATCGGCGAACTTGGCCAGTCTGCTTCTGACACCAATGTTCACATCATTAATGAAGATGTTGAATAGTGTTGGCCCAAGGACAGAGCCTTGAGGGACCCCACTAGTCACAGGGCACCATGACGATTGACTTCATGACGATTCAACCAGATTCAACCAGACTCAAGCCAAAACTCTCTTTGTTCTCAATACTTTGAGCTAATTAATGACATAATTAAATCATCCACAGATGGAACTAATCCATAATAAACACTAATTATTTCTCCCCTTGGTATAAAAGATTATACTCTCCAAGAAAGTACAGGAATGTTCTAGGTGAAATAATGATAAGAAACATAAAAACTTAGAAGCAATATGTACAGTCTCTCAGGGCATCCATCACTTGTTAAAGCCCAGAGCAGGCCAAAAGCCTGGCAATGACTGCAGGCACCTGTGATTTTTTACAGAATCTCTCTGGATCCTTTTTAATCACACAGAGTTCCCCACAAAGTCCCAAGGAATCCTGATGAAACCAAGGGAGGCCCACAGAGATTCTTCATCCTTTAATGCAATCTCCAAGAGTTGTTTCAACATATTGAGGGCCCAAATCTTGAACTCTTACTAAAGTCAGTGGGAATCTTTCCTGTCCCTTAGAGCGAGTGGGGTCCATCAAGCTATTCTTATCATGACAACAGAACTCACTTGATATCTAGTGAGACTCACAGTGACTTCCTATGCTTCAGCTTTAGAAAGAATGAATAAGTGGAATACACCTACTTGCTTTCCTTCCTAGCTTTAGAAAATATTTAACTGCTTTACTTATCAGAGGACACCTGACTCCTCAAATGCTGAAGGCTTTCCTCTTAAGCTATGGCTCTCAACTGCCCTACGCCATGGTCATAAACCAGGAGCATCTTAATCATCTTAAGATAGAAACTATGCCAAGAAACTGACCTCACCAGCTTTGAAGATTCAGTTGTGTAGCGGGATACTTCATTCTATTAATTTTTTGGCAGCAGAGGTGCTTGTAGTATTCTTTCAGTTACAGCTGGGAAGGAAATTACTTTCCCATCTGCAAGTCTTTTTGGGATTGTGAAATTTGTTCCTGTCTCAAATCAAATGAAAAGTAGGGCTATGTGAAGCTTCGGGTGCTAATTTGATTCAGAGGAGATTTGGCTCGATTCCGTGGCTGAATCTCTGAATCCAAATTGAATCAGGAGATCAATTAAAAGGTCTGAATTGATTCAAAGCTCTCTGAATCAATTCAGAAAAGATTCAGAGAGCTTCAGTGATTTAGACAGTCCCCACTGGCTGCAGCAGGGAGCTGGACCTGGACTCTGAGCTGGTAAGTAGGGGGCGGGGGAGAGGGGTCTGGAGGAGGGAAGAGGTGACCATGAGGGGACCCCTGCTAGACCCCATCCCCTGCCTGCTCCCCCAACACTTCCTGAGTGCCCCTGACCCCTGCCTGTTGTCCCAGCCTCTGCTATGGCTGCCCAACCAGCTCTAGCTCCTGGCTCTTAAAAAAAAAAAAAAAAAAAAAAAAAAAAAGCCCCTGACTCACCAGATGCTGCAGTGGCCTTTGGGGCTTCCAGGGGCTCATGGCAGAGCCCCCCATGCAGTGCAGGGCAGTGGGGGGCAGCGGGGATTGCCCCCTGCCTGGCAGGAGCCGGTGAGTGGGTTTTTTTTTTTTTTTTGTATTAAAGGGTCAAGAGCTGGAGCAGATGGGGCAGCCAGGGAGGCGGGGCTGGTGGCTCATGGCAGAGCCCCCCACACAGCATGGGGAAGTCAGGGGCAGTGGGGATTGCCCCCCCACCTGGCAGCAGCCTGTGAGTAGGGTTTTTTTTGTTTTTTTTTTAAAGAGCCAGGAGCTGGGAGAGCAGATGGGGCAGCCATTGAGAGTGGCTGGGGGATGAGGCCGTTTCAGAGATTTGGCCGATTCAGCAATGGCTAAATCTCTGAATCAGATTTGACCGAATCGATTCGGGACAGTGATTTGAATCACTGAATTGAATCACTGTCCCCCGAATCAGCCGAATCAAAAGTGAATACTAGCTGCTTCACACAGGCCTAATGAAAAGTCAAAATTTTGGAAAATTTTACACTCTAAAAATATGAAAAATAATTATGTTGGGTCAATAAAATGTTTCATTTAGATAAGTCCCACTTGTTCCACCTTGGGTCGTTTTTTTAACATGTTTACTATAAATGGTAAATGAACCTGAATTTTGAAACTGTCACTTTGTCCGACAAAGTGGTTCTTCTTTTAAGAATGTTGTAATAGAATATTTGGATAATTTGAATTTTTTTTTCAATTCTTTTCTTTTCAAGAGAGGAAATTCATCAAAAATGGCCATTTATCATAAAGAGTTTTTCCTTGAAAGCCTGGAAAAATTCCTTGCCAACTTCAGTTACACTCATTTGCACCATATTAGATATCAGTTCTAGTGGCTCTACTGACTACAGTTGTTGCCCTTATCAGTATTGAAATATAGCAGCTGAAGTGCTTGATATATGAAGGAGCATCCCCTATATCTTCCCTTCCAGCAGAATAGGAAAAAGAGTGGGCGGGTGAATCAAATCTAGATTTCTTAAATTCAGACATATAGAAAATAATGACTCTGTGACAAAACAAGCAAGAATAAACACAACCAGCAGAAGGCTTTTGTGCGATCCACTAAAACAGCTGTAGACCCCGTAATAGGTGGCTCCTGTCATTCAGAATGACTGAAGCCTCTGAACCCGGAGGAATGTGCAGACCAAATCAGACATCTCTTGCACATAGTGGTGACTTTCTTCTTCTCCCAGTTGTGACCAATAGTTAGAGAAATTATTTAGTGGTATTTCCTATCCTTCTTAAAATGAGGGAGACAAGAATTCTCATCACAGAAGCTGTTCTTTAACGGTTTCTAAATGAATTTTGCAGTTCAAAAGATTTTGTTTGTTTGGAAACAGATTGGAGTAAGACGCAATAGCTTGTGTCCACTCAACTGTGAAATGGGGTAACAATACTCATTGTTGTAAACTGCTTTGAAATCTTCAGGTACAAAGTATAGTATAGCCTTGTGTATGCCATTCTTATTCCAATTGCTTTGTGATCCTTTGACAGTGTCCTGTGCAATCGCCTCTCTGTTTGGGATCACAGAGGACCTGGTCGTGTATATTTTTTTTGAGAGAACCAAATATTTATTTAGCAGTTTGTCTGTAGCCTTTTTTATTCATAGTTGCAACATTATTAATAATCCTTCTAAGTCTCTGGCTGTATCTTGTCTCAGCAAACAACCAGTACCTGCTTTACTTTTAATTACATAGATTGCTGCTGCAGTCATATTGAATTTTTATTCCACTACAGATTTAAAACAGGCTTGTAAGGGTAATTCTGGCTCTGATGCATAGCTCAAGATATTGGCCTTAACACATTGTGGTTTTGGCTAATGAGATACAGTACCTTAGCTTTGCATATGAATAATTTATCACAGTATTAAGGGAAGTCCCTTATTCTATGTGAACTGGAAATTTAATACTTAAAAGGATGAACATTTAGTAACAAGAGATTTGGGGACTGTCTCTGACCTCCTGCACCCCAAATGAAAAATATGTGCAACATCACCATAGCCTGAAGAACCAAACTACAGAAGCAAGTATCCTCAGATTTGTTCCTGGTTTTTTTTATTAAGGAAACATATATTGGTCAGATGAATAGCTGGCCTGCCTGTTTAATTTGTGGCAACTAAACGGTATGTGGAGTTTTGCATCCAGGAAAAGCTTTAGATAACAAGCTAGTATGACTGTGAAAGAATAAATGAAAATACATCAGTGTTTCTTTAAGGTTTTTTTTAAACCAAACCTTTTAAAAGTCCTAGATGGGAATATTTGAAATTGAAACTGTTAAGAGTCCAAGATGTGGTGCCGACCAATACAGTAGAGCTGGGAAGGGAAAGAGAAGATTTGATTACCATAAACAAAAAGATACATCGTGATTTGCCCTCTGTGGTCATTGCCGTCCTTGTTGCTCAGAGGCAGTGGTCCATTACACAGAACTATAGCTCATATGCCCAATCTAATGGCCCTGGGAACTGATTGGAGAAATATGCTGAAGTATATGGTGTAGGCCATAAAGGTGGAGAGGATGCAAATCATTCTTCCCAAATTCAACTTGAGACCCAGAGGCCCCAGGCCTCCTGTGGGGGTGATGCCTTATGTTTTTTGCAAATGCCATCTAGTCCAAAGTAAATCTTTTTTAAGGGAGGGAAAAGAAAAACAAAACTCCCCTGAATAGATTATCTAGTCTAGGGACAGATATTCAAAAAGCCCGAGCCTGCATTGATTCAATCTTTGCAGGTTAGTTTTAGCTGCAGAGCTTGAACCAATTTTTAAGTGGATAGATGTTCACTTTTGAATCAAGAAATGCAGGCACATGCCTACAGTGGCTCAGGTTAGAAGCCAGGGGGCATCAGAGCAGCCCTCCCTTCCCTTCCAAGTGCTGAGCTGCGGGAAGGTGTGGCCAAGCCCTGACAGGATGCTCTGATTATGGAGGTGTTTAAACTTGCACCCTGGCCTGCACAGTCCCCAGCTGGAGTGTGCTGGAGGAGGAGAGGGAAGCACCCCTCGCCAGGATTTTCCTAGCTTGCTGCTTATGGGGCGGGAGTGTTGCCAGACCCTAGACCCTGGCTACCACACTGAGGCAAGGTGGGGGTGAGGGTGGGGGTGGAGGGAGGACTCCTTGTGTGGAGTGCATGAATCTTTTGATGATACTGAGCTTTTCAATTTCCCTCACCCTGCTTCTGCATACCGTCTGCAGCAAACTGGCACTCACAGGTTCCATGCCTTACAAAACAGGTAATTTCTCACACCTCTCACTGTCCCCTCTTGAACACCGACAGATTACAGCCTTTGAAGCAAGCCAGCCAGCAGTCATCTTATCAGCCCATCAAGAAAACAGAGCCTCTTTCATTAGTTCAAGCTCTTCTTAAATAACATTTTTCTTGGGAAGGAAGGAGGGACATTACCAGCTGACTTTTTGATTAGCTCCAGAAAGCCCTAAGTGGACACTGTCCTGTCTGCCTTTGTCCCAGTGAAATTGGAGACACACACACACACACACACACACACACACACACTCTCTCTCTCTCTCTAGGCATTAGGTAGCATGGGGGTGGTGTGACCATGACCAGGTGCTGACTAAGGTAAGTGCTGCTGTGGTGCATGCTGTAAGGAGGGAGTGATCCCTGCTTGAGCAGCTAGTGCTTGGGGGTGGGGGGTGCAAGGGGAAGCCAGGTATACACTGATGTGTCTGCAGTCTCAGGATTCTCAGACAGCTGGAGCAGTGATAGTGCTTTGGCTAGGGAGCAGAGGAGCAGGGGCAGTCCTGCTCTCTGGAGCAGACAGCCCAGCCCAGGTCTGAAAAGCATGCTAGGATGCTGGGGGAGTCTGATTTAACTTAAACCAGCAAGGGGTCTGGTACAAAAGTTGAATAAACTGTTTTGACTCAAATCAGTGAAGTCTAATACTTCATTCAAACAAGTTGATCTTAAACCCATTTCGGCCATTTTGAAACTGGTTTATGTGTACTAAACTTATGTTCTGTCACAGGTTTAAACCAGTTTCTGATCACTTAAACTGGTTTAGGTGTAACTTCTGACACTAACTTTAAAGTCCATCTTTATGGTTGCTAGCACACATTATGCCACCACATCATAACACCTTTCAACACCAGCATTGGGCCAACCCTACTGCTGGGCTTTGGCCTGTGTGAGAATGATTGCCTTCATGTCTTTTATGCTTAAGCAGTTGCCACTATTTTTATTAATAACCTGTCATTCTATATTTGTGCTTTATATTTTTCGTGCCATTGTTTTGGCTGATGGCTCAGGTATTTCTTACATGTGTACTACTTTCAGTCCCTTGATTCAGGGCACCTTACCAGCATTCACCTGAGAAATGTTTTCTGTGGAGAATTATGAAAGTTACAAATTATGATACCCAAGAGCTTATTTTATTCTCATTATATGGAATGTCACTATCTGTGACCTAATTCTCTCAATGTAGTTCCATATTTACTTAACTCATTAAACAGGAACTTCCACAATGACAAAAACTTATGGTAAATCAAATACTGTTCAGAAATGCAAAGTACTTAGAAATAAATCCTTTCACTTGTACTTAGCCTGTCTTAGTTGGCCTTGGTACTTTGAAACTGTGGAGTGGTATATTTGTAAACAAATCCTTCCCATCATGAAATACAGCCATAGAAGAAGCTAATTTGCAGCAATTTTTTCCACATTAAATTTGAAATATTTTTGGTTCCAAGTAGCATAAGACTTGATGTATGCACAGTGTATATCAGCAGAAAGAAAGAGTAAGGGATAATACAAGAGAGTAAATGAGAAAAGTAAAAGTGAGAGGAGTGTTAGTCACAAAAATTAAGTGCAGTGACTAAGGAAGGAGACTAGATGAGGAGAAAGCAAGAGGAAGTGAATGAGACTGGAGTAAGTTATAAGGAAAGGAGCAATGTGAGAATTTTTACTAATTATGGTCAAAAATAAGGATTCTTTTTCATAAACACTATTGAAAGGAAGTGAGAATATTTCTACGTATTTTTGGAAGTTTTCCTGAAATGTGTTTTTCTTTTCTTTTTTTTTTTTTGATGATGATTTTTTAGAATTTTTTTGATAGGACAAGGTCAAGTTCCACCTAAGCCTAGTAGTTCACTGGGCTAGTATAGGTAAGGCAGCCAATTTCCATAACCAATGACAAACAAAGGAGTGATGCAGTTAGTATCATATCTGGCTTCCTTTGACACACTAGCTCAAATGACCCATTTATAGCTAGGTGGGGAGAGCCTTTGGCAAAAGTCTAGTCCAAAGCTTGAATTTATATATCTGGAGCTATGTGAGAGATTTTAACTGCACTACAACCAAACCATTTAGAATTCTAAAAAAATGATCATAGGAAATTGCCTCATCCAAGTTCCTGCTCAAGGCAGAATCATATTTGTCTAAATCTAAGCCCTGATATGCAAGCTAAATTTCTCTTGTAGTAGTTTAAGACCATTGCCACTTCTTGTCCTGTCCTGTATGGACACAGAGTATAGTTTATCTCTATCTTCTTTATAACACTTTATGTGTCTGAAGCATAATTATCCCCACCTACCCAGTCTTCTTTTCTCCAAAATAAATAATCCTCACTCATCCAATCTCTCCTTGTAAACTAAGCATTCTACACCTGTAATCATTTTTATTGTTCTCTACTGGTTCTTCCCAATCTGTCCACAGATTTCTTGAAGTGTGGGGCCCAAAACTGGACACAGTGCTCCAGGTGAGGCCTCTCCAGTGCTGAACAGAGTGGAAGAATCACTTCTTGACTTGCATGCAGCACGTTTATTTGTATAACCCATTATGCTACTGTTTGCTTGTTTTGCAACAAGAATACACTGATGACTCGTATTTAGCTCACAGTCCATTACTGATCTAACCCCCAGGTTCTTTTCTACAGTACTGAAGCTTAGCCAGTCATTCTTCTTTAAGTTCTATAGAATCTAATGACACAGGTATGAATATTTTTCTTTCCTTTTTTCTTACAATTCTCTACTTTTTTCCAATTATGAAAAGAAGAGAAAACTAAAACCATGTCAGAACCTGGAAACAATATGCTGTAATTACAAATTCTATTTATTTAAATTATTTTTTAAAATCGTACCAGTGAAAAACTGGGACCTTAAACAAAAGGTAAGTTATTCAAAAACATTTTTCTTATGGTTGGAAGGGCAAATTACTCAAAATGACAATTCTTTCTATTCTCCCTAATATTTATGATATGCATTCTCTACTTTCTTTTTAATTTCACAGATGGGTTGGGGGTGTTTGGTGACATGCCAAGCATCAGAAAGATCCACTATATTTCGGCTTTTGGTGAAGAATTGGTATCCTTTCTCAAACATGTCTTGGACTTTGACTAAAATTTATCAAAGCACCTAAGTGACCTTTGGAGCCTCAGTCCCATTTTCAAAAAGGACTTCAGCATTTGGGAACCTAAATCCTACTGACTAATAATGTGACCTAATTCTGGAATATCTTCTGAAGTGGCATTTAGATTCTTTTTAATATACTGCCCTTCTAATAATTGGGAAGTCTAGTCCTGGCAATTTAACTATTGTAGAAAGGCAAAGAGGAAGGAACAGGATTTTTTCATTGACAAATTGTTCTCTATTTTTTCATTGCTATTAGTTATTGGTGGATAAGACCACATTCTCTTACAGCCTAGTCATTTTTTTCCTGTTCAACTCTGCCACAAAGCCATGATCTAGTGCTTGGGACCATCAGTCCATTTTAGTGATAGGCCAGTTGCAAAAGATTCTGAGATTCAGATAAACTTCTTGATGCTTATCTCTAAATGTAGCTGATTTCAGAGCGGCTGAATACATTACAAGAATGACATTTCCTGTGGTATTTCTGTATTCTTGCTTCTGGTCCCAGGTGAAACCAGACTGTACAAAACTGAGAAAGAATTACATAATATGAAAAAAGAAGAGAAACTGGCATTGAACTCTCAAGCCTCCATGCACATAATACCTACAGCAGGGCTGTCCAACTGGTGGTCCATAGGCCACACGCGGTCCACAAAAGGTTATGTTATAGCCCTTGGGCTCCTGCCCAGCCACCACTCCCCCTATTACTTTTGTGGCAACAGGAGCCTGATTCTCCAGGTTCCCACTCCTTCTTCCAGCTTCTGCCTTTTGTGTCTGCCCAAGGGGTGGTGCAGTGTGGCACAGGATGGGTTAGTGTAGGGTACAGGGTGAGGCCAGAGCCATGCAGCACATGGTACAGTGGTGGGGGGGGGACCCATGAGGATGTGCCTGCTGCAGTGGAGCATGCATGTAGTGTAGCAATGGAGGGGGGGTGCCTGTGCAGGCATGACTTGCAGCAAGGAGGGGTGCAGGCACACAATACGATGTGCTTGGTGTGTGTTCCAGAGGTCCCTGGATCCCACTGGTGCAGCCTGCAGGGCATGCAACCCGTGGCTGCTTACACGTTGGAGAGTTCTGGGCTACAGCATCAGATATCTCAATCCAGAGCTGCCACTGGGTTCTGTAAGCCTATGCCCTGGAAATTTAGGCTGCACTGATTTCTTTTTCCCTTGACATTTATTATTAACTCTGATTTTTTTATATCTGCTCTCCTTTTTTAGAGCAACATTCTTTTCTTACAGACACACAGGGGAACTCCTTTAGGGAAAAGCAGAATATCAGAGATGTGCATGGTGTGGTTCTCAGAGAAGACTTGTCGTACTTCCCAAAACATTCATCCATTCCTGTTTTGTTTCTCTTTCTTCCTGGCACAGCATCTAATATTCTCCCTGTAACTCATATTGATCTTTATGTTCCCCACCCTTATCTATTCAGAAAGGTCAACTTGTATTCCCTTTTTTTGGTTGTCACGCCGTGGTATATTTCTCTTCTATTGATTCATCCATATCTGCTGTTCCACTGACAGCCAGTGTACACTGGAGTCCTTATATGTGAAGTGACCCAGTATCCTTTGCCAATTACTCACTGCTCTGACAGTGTTTTGGACATTATGAAGTGTGGGAAGAAAATGAGGTACTTGCAGCTTGAAAGAAAGTAAGAGCTGTACACCATGAGAACGCCAGTGAGAAACAATGCTGTAATGTACATAGAAGTTTGGCATATCAGATTGGTATCCTCAAGCTTTAGCAGGGGAAATTTAGGTTGGAAATTTAGGGAGAACTTTCTCACTATGAGGGTGCTCAAACATTAGAACAGGCTACCTAGAGTAATTGTAGACTCTCCATCTCTGAAACTTTTCAAGAGTAGGTTAGACAGACACTTCGCTAGGATGGTTTAGTCAGGGATAATCCTGCCTTGAGCAGGGGGCTGCACTAGATGACCTCATGAGGTCCTTTCCAGCCCTATTTTCCTATGATCTTCCAGCCCAAAACAAATACTTGATATGACTAACAATCTGTTTTGCTACACAGATTGCATATTATAATCACTCTCAGTGTTCCTCCAAAGTTTATTTGAAGCTGTTACTTTGATTTCATTTGTTCCAAAATCAAATGAAGTTGGCTTTGCTCACTCTTGCAGAGTTGCGTGTGTAGTGTGTGTTGTGACCTGACATCCCTGCAGGGTTGCCAGTCTGTTCCCCTAGCCCAAGCTTTTAATTTTCTCTAGTAGTTGTGGAGGACCAGGACTCCAGGATTATGCCACAGCATGGAGATCACACCTTACTATCTAATGGAAACCATGACATTAGCTTTGGCTGAAGATTGAAACAGCAGGGGAAGTTGTCAGTTTGGAATGAGCTGTGCTACAAGAGCTGTGAATTTGTTTTGGAATTTGCTTGTGACAATCACCAGGCCTGGCTTTGTGAGGCGGTGTTTTAGGTAAGTATGATGTATGATTACAGTTTTTGGATAGTACCTTGGCTGAGGGGCCAAGATAGAAATAGAAGGATAATTGTAGGTCCATTTCTAGAGCTGCGTGGGGGCCCAGGTCTGGAGTAGCAGTGACAGAGCTGTGGGGAGAAGGAAGAAGCAGCTTGCACAGCATCCCATATGCATTATGCTTGGTGCTCTCCTCATCAGGAAAATTTTCCAGCAAAGTTACTGTATGTAATGTGGGTTGGGGCTAGAAGTGGGTGGTTGCAGGGAGTCTACAAAATTTGTCTTTGCTGAAGTTTGCAGTGCACCACAAATCCCTGATATGGAAACCAAACAAAATCTCTGAAATAGCACCCTGATTTACAGATGCCATGTACCCCAGTTAGACTAGCTTTGTGATGTTTTTCAAGAAGGATGTGACACAGGGGTGCATTATACAGCTGCCTGCTCACACAAGGAGTCTGCAACTTTAAAGCAACATCTGAAAAGGGATCTTGTGGGGGTAAAAAAAGAATTTATATGGGGTCATTCTTTTCCCCTCCTGTGCTATAACAAGATTAATATACCTTTGAAAAAACTCAGAGAGAAGAAGTTACACATTCTCAGTTATACGAAGATAACCAAAGGAAATTGGCAGTGGAAAAGAAAGGCAGCTCTGAGTCCACACACTATCCCACAGTAGGGGTCACCAAGGTAGTTCCCACTGCTAGTGTCTTGATGCAGACTTCTCAGGTAAAGATGGAACAATGCATCCCATATTCCGTCTTTAAGTTACTAAAAAAAAATAAGAAAATCCATGTCTTCCCTAATTCTCAGTCCATATAACCATAAAGAGAGTGTGTGGAAACCCCTGAGACCTATTTGTGAGGCTCTTGAAAATTTCAGAGTCCATGTTTTAAGGTTATGCTTCTAAGTTGATGGCAGATTCAGGTTACTACTATTTTTTTTGCAAATAAATTTTAAGTCTAGATATGATTCATCTTATGCTACATAAAGACAACGTAAACCATTTTACCCTGGGACAAAGTGCAATTATTTAGACATCCTTGTCTGTTGTCCCAGGATAAATCCAGAAAAAGTTTGCTGGATAAGAAGTAGTAGCAGTGTATCCCAGGATATTTCAAAGTGTGTCTGAATGGTTATCCCATTAGAAGGATTACATCACTGAATCAATGGCAGAAAAGCTGGAGTACATTCAAGCTGCTCACTAAACTGTGATTAGAAGGGCAACATGTGCACATGCCAATCCTGGGATATTTCTGTTCAGGACAAACGTGGGCACAGCTTGTGCAGGGACAGATGCAATGTCTATTCCTAGCTTTAGGGTTTTACATTATGGCCTATCTCTGTTGTTTCTTCCATGTAAAATCAAAAGAAGTAATGAAGTCCCACATGGAGTTACTGGTGCTTATTTCTTTTGCAAGCATAAAAATTCTGCCTGAGGTAGGGTTTTTTTTTTTTTTTTGATTGCTTGATTTGGTAGTTCTTTTGGAAGTGTCTTTAGTTATTTAGATTTGTAATATTCTGTCCTTCATGACTTAAGGTTTAGACACTGAGGAAGCATGATCAAATGCATTACAGTTAGGTAAACATTTGACTGGTTAGACATTTAAGGCAATACTTGAGGATAACCCTTTAAGTGATCCTTAACATTTTCTACTTTACAAATGACTACATAAGAATGTCAATAGTCACCCATTCTGGAGGCCTATAATGGGTCTGCTTCCACCAGTTATAAGCAACACGATCACCTGAAATAAATACCAGTGAAACCTTTGTGCCACCTATGGTATCATTCATTCTGTCTGGCTGCATCTATATGAGACGCTGATTGGGCAGTAGCCTGATACTACTGTGCAGTAGCATCACGTGACAACAACCGTGATGTGACACTATTGTGCAGTAGTATTGGGCTATTGCACAGTAGCATCATGAAAAAGATGTTTGTTGGTACTATTGCTCAGTAACTCAGGTTAGTGCACAGTCATTTAGTAAAAACAAGTACTAAACAAGTACTAAATGACTGCCCAGTAACGACTGCGCAATGTCTCAGGTAGATGCAGCCTCTCTCCACAAAGAGTGAGCTTACTTCTGGACACCTTGGTCTACAACAGTCAAGAGACAGTTGCCTTTCTATGTTTCTTATTGCATTATGCCTAGGCAGGTGTATATTCAGAGTATCCCCAAATATATAACAGGTTATGATGATCTGACTTTGAAAAAATTGGGAGTTGCCTTAATAAACGTGGCAGGGGAATGGTTCCAGGGAACATTTTCATTATGGAAAGAAAATTGGAGGTAAACTTTATTATATGAAAAGGTTGCTTTTTTGATGAACAAAGCCAAATCTAAAGTGAAAGCCTTAGTATGGACTCTATATAGTGTGTGGACTCTTTGGTTGGGGTGGTACCAACAGAAAGTCAAAGAATACTTTCTCATTTCAGTCCTTCATATAGATAGGAGATGAGGCAATGTCTTGTGAGACATTTCTATAGAAGAGGGTGGTATTTTTGAAAAATGTTTTCAATTCTGACTTTGAATTGAAGCAGGAGGTGGAGAGAAGCATTGATCTAATTATATGATAAAGTTGGAGAAGGTCAGGAAGAAACAGGTGATAGGGAGATGTTTATCAGCAGAGCATCCAATGGTGTTTAGGGCACAATGACCCATCTGGGTTTTATCAGTTAATGAGATCCAAGCTAATTGTCATCCTGGGTGATGTGGTCAATGGAAGAATATACAGTATGACTTACAGGTAATATATAAAATAGCTCTACTGTCCCACTTATAGTGCTTGTGCACTGGAATTGGAAAGCCACTGGGGTCGCTCTGGCTAGAAGTGTGAGTAGGCCACTTCAGGGAGGACCTTATTTACTTTTTCTTGTTGGCTGTGCTGTTAAATGATTGCTATTGATGCTATACATGGATGATGGATCTACTGTGCCAGATTCTATTTTGCCTATTAGGCTTGTAAGTGAATTTAGGCACCTAAGTGCAATTCTGTTCTTCCCTGCTCACATCCCTGAAAAAATGTAATGTGAAAGGTGGGTGGGTCCTCCTCCTCCTTGCTGCTTTTTTGTCTTTTAGTGTTAAGGGTAAGATGGTGATGTGTTACATAAATGAATTTTCAGGATTTGGACAGGCTGCAGTAGGTGCCTAAGTCCACTTAGATGCCTAATAGGTGGAATAGAATAGAATAGTAGTTACAGATGTGTGGGGGTGTGGACCTATACATGTGTTTGCTTGCTTGTGTGTGTGTGTGAAAGAGAGAAGGAGAGAGAGAGACTGCACATCTTGTGATTTCATCTCTACTCTCCTTCTATGTGTGCATGTGTACTTGTGTGAGCATATCTGTGCCAGTTAACCTGGTCATCTGTATATTAATATCAGAACATATCTTATTTGTATGTGTGTCCATTTTGTGTTAGTGGGAAGTGGAGCATAAGTACTATAACACTCATTGCACCAGATTCCTTTTTTGACCCAGGAAGGAGTTTAGCTTATTAATTTCAGCCATATTTTGTGCTTCTAACAGGCAATCCAAGGCATGTTTCACTCATCAGCAATAAACAGACAGAGATTAGAGCCAAGAGAAAAACATGCAGAATTACAAAAAATAGGAGTATAAAAATACCAGGATTTTTCTTTGATTTAATCTAAAGCAGGTATTTATAAATACACTCTTCCATTAATTTCAAAGCAGGTATTACCAATTGGGAAATACCAATTTAAATTGGTAAATACCAATTTAAATCACACCCAGGAATCTTGAATTTTATTAGCGGTACAAATAAGGTCAAGTGTCTGGAACATAGGCTTTTCTAAATAACCTTGCTATATCTAATAGAGAAACAGGTGTGCTCCCTGACGACTCCCGCTGGGACCTGGAATTGGCTTTGTTCTTTCCCTTCATATCTCCAAAAACATTTGTAACTGTTACATGCTTAGAGCCAGCTAAAGATTTGAGAAAGAGATTGAGCTTCTCCAGTGAAAAGCTACCCACACTCTCCTGCACTCTGCATGGATACAGAAGGAACGAATCAAGACGTGCAATCCCTAACTAACTGTGCAAATGCTCTTTGACTTTAAATTCTAATACATGCTGGTATTCCAGTTTTGAGTTCCTACACAAATTTGTCAATGTAAAAAGTCAAATGTTTCATATTTTAACAGAGATGAGATGATAACTATGCAACGTTCTATAGGTGGTTCAGAAAGTGGCCCAGTTTATACTGTGTTTGCTACTTTCACTTGTAAAGCGTATATGCAGACCCAGACACAGGCATGGGCAAACTGGTAGGCTGCCCAGGGCCTGGACAGAAAGGGGGCCCGAAAATGAAAAGAGCAAAAAATTGCAAAAAAAGTTTTAATGTTGCACATATATGGGACTGCCAATGTTATCAATTAAGAATGAACTATTTAAAGACATAGATACCACAGATACAATAAAGACTTTTGCAACAGGTTCAATTATTATCTCTGGCAAAGAGGGGCCTGATACTAAAAGTTTGCCTGGAGCTTCCAGGAGTCTAGGTACGGCACTGTGTACATGGGAATATCTATCATTAATATGACTTCTGATTCAAAACCAATTCTACTAGGCAGCTTGAGGGACATGGTTCTCATTTCTTGCATGCACTGTAGTGATTCTCCTCCTTTTAATTTGCCTATCCTCTTCCCTCTTTCTAACCCAATGATTTGTTCCCAAGCCTCTTGTTAAAACTTTACTTGCAAATAGGAGGGAGGTTTAGAATGATTTCTCTAGAATTATCCATCCTCCAGATACCCCAGAAAGCCTCCAGTGCCACATGAAATCAATCCCTTTGCTATGCAATCATTATTTGCAGTATATTTTTAAGAGTAAAGGAAAAACATTTCCAGAAATTACACTTCATGCATGATTAGTTGCCCAGTGGTGTTGCCTCTTTCCTTGTTTGCAGGGAGAAGCATTTGTTCAAGGGTTTCTGGATGGGCCTGTAAACCTTCCTGTGTGTAGAGTGAGGCTTTTGCCATTGCTTACTCCTGGCAAGGAGGGATCCTAAATTGCTTTAAGACTTTGCTTTGTGACATATGTGCAAAATTGTGCACATAAGTAAATGTTGCTGCAAGTGGCAAACAAACTCCAAAAAACGTAGTGGCCTTGTTTAGATAAGCTTTCTGGAGTAATCTTATTGATCCTTTAAATTTAGAACAGGCTTATTTACAAGATTCTTAGTAACCCTTGGATTCTGCCCATGTACACCTGCTGTGTACTTCCACTCCTAGCTCCGATTGAAGCAGAGAAGATTACAGACAAAGAATAGTGAAAATAACCCCCCACAAATCCCTCTCAGAAGAATAGTCAAATGAACATTTTATCAGATCTCAAAAGTACCATTATGAATGATGTTCAGTGGCTGCTGTATGACTCTCCCCCACCCAACCCCACCCAACTCATGTGTCCATTTAGGCCTTCAACCTTTGTACCCCTCATCAGCTCAAGGTGCCCCTCAGAAAATGCCAGCTATTAGTTTTCACTCATTTTTTGACCGTGGAAAAATAATAGAGCAATTTTCTATTGCAAAAAACTCAGAAAGACCACAACAGGTTAGAATATTTTTAACACTATGGATTCTTATTTGAAATCATTACTTTATCTTGTGAATCATGTTTACACACCCAGCAGTGTTAACGTAGTGTGGCATTTTGTGGTACCCCTGAAAGGAGCTTAAAGCAAGCCAGGGTGCCATGGTACTCTGGTTGAGAATCACTGATTTAGGCTGAAAAATCAGGGTTGAGATTTTTAAAGCCAATTAAGATCATTAGAAATGAGACATCTAAATTCCCTTGTTAGCTTTCAAAATGTCAGTCCATGTATAATTTTTCCACTTTGGCTGAGAGGTACACCAGTATTTCATGTCTTACAGAATGATTTCTTTAGGATGAAAAATCAATTCATACGAGTCAGGTAAATGGTTGGTGTAATGTTTCCTTACAAAAAATGCTTCCCTTCGCACACTGGGTACAAACAAACAGCAGGCAGCTTCCCTGTCAGAAATCCTCAAAACAGCCACTCCAGTGATATCCGTGATCAAAAATTCCTGCCTTCCTGATCCTTTTAGTCATGCTCAAAACCCTACCTGGTGTTCTCTGCTTGCAGCACCCTGACAGCCTGCCACTCAATAACTTACTCCTTGAATTGTCAGACAAACTCGTTAGGCCACATACATTTAAAACTGACCTGCCGCATGATGAAGTGCCTTGGACAACTGGGGCATGTCTCCATGAGTGCACACATGCATTTCCCCTTGGACAAAGAGCAGCAGCACATATTTGTGCCATTGCTAGCTGTCCTCAGGTACACCCCTGCATGTGCACTCTGGCTCATTGCAAATTGCTCTGGGTGGGGTAGGGAGGCTGGGGCCAGCACCTGGGCTGGCTCTAGCAGCCTTACCTGGGGCTCTAGGGGCCTTCCAGGGTGGGAGCAGTGGTGATCCAGGCATGGGGAGCCTGGGTGGCAGATGGAGCATGACTCTGGCTGGTCACGCTCCAGTTTCGGGCAGTGCACGCTTCAGCCACATGTGCTACACCACTTTTTTTCCCCCCATGTGTTTTTTAGATACTGGGATTTTTTGGTATGTAATTTTGCCATCATACTGCAAACATGCAGCACAGTGAACCAATTCAGGTGCCCTGTGTGAGTTTTGCGATGCCTCAAAAGTCTTTGAGGTGCCACAAAGTGCACATTCCCACTTGCGGGGACATGGCTCTGTTGTGTTTACTATCTACATGGGTTTGGTTGTACCTTTTGTTGTAGGCTAGATAGGTCCATAAGGACCCAACACAAGGGTATCATGTAATATATACATGTAAATTTGACCTGATGGAGGGGAAAAATGGTGACATTATACAAAGAAACGCAATCAATAGAAGGATGTGAGGCATTGTAAAATTGCTTCATCTTGCTTTTTCCTGTTGGTTGCTTTTCTAACTACAATACCACCCATCTACCTGTGTGCTCTGTGGGCTTGTAAATACACTTGATTACACTTTCATGTTCATCACCTCTGAACTGAGCCTGTAAAAAGCTGACTAATTGCCAATGTGGGAGTCATTCATAGAAAGAACTCTTCCCTTCCCCATTTTCAGCTGAAAAGTCCATCCTAGTTATTAGTCATCAACTTTGGATCTGGATTTTAAATATTAACTTGAGAGTTACTGGCTTATTTTCTTCAGTTAGTAAAATGCTTTAACATTAGTATCAGAAGGTGTCATTCTAGTGGCCTCACTATGAAACAAAACTATAGAGACTGGATAGATGGGATGTCTCAGGATGTAGGATGCACTTATAGGAAATGTTCTATGGATCTGTACATGGGGAGGCAAGGGGAAGGGGAAGGGCTGAATGTGGTTGTAGCAGTTCTAGAGGGGATGTTCTTTCTTCTCTCCAGGACACTGATACTAAAGCCATGCACAATTAAAGCTAAACTGACATCTGTGGAGTGTTTTCTCCATTTTAGAGAGCCTTTGATAGTGCAACTCAGGACACAACAGGAAAACAGGACTTTCCCTTAAAAGGTTTTTAGTATCTTTTGGTTGATGAGTTTGTGGTAGCTGATTTCTGTTGGCTTGAATGAAATACCTAGGGTTATCTTTATGGTCCCTAATCTATGCAAAATCTGGAAGAGGACTAGGAATTTGGGGACTGCATGCTTGGTATAGGAAAAGAGAATGTATCTGTGGTATTACTGAAGAATTTCTAGGTAGGTTACAATATCTGATGGATCTTGGGTGAATATTAGTAGCACGTTAACACAAGAAATGAATTGAAGGCAATACAACAAAAAGTTTAAAATTCTAATGCATGCTAACCATCAAACAAGAAATTAGAAGTCAGCTGGCTATTCTAGGAGAGTCAGAGGTCTTGGTTTGATTTCTATTCCAGAGCTCTCTCTAACCCAGTCTACATGGAATGGGAGTGCTAGAGAAACAGTTTATTCAAGGATGGGAAAGAGTACCTCAACAGCCAACCTTGACCTCTATGTAGGTGTAGCACTGAGTGCCTGTAAAGAAAATCTGATAAAGTGCCCAGTCTAACAGAAGCCTGAGCACAGTTAAAGTCTCTAGTTGCTACTGCAATACAGAAGAATGAATAAGTTTAATAAGTAATGGCAGTGGTAAGTGAGATCTTCCAAAAAAGTTCTGGGTAAGCCTTTCACAAGAAAGTTTCATTACAGTTGGTACATGCATGCATTGTTTATCTTCATGTGATTTGAACAAATCCTACCTCATAAGGACATTTTTATTACGCTTTTATCAATATTACTTAAAATATTTAATTTCCTAGAATTCCCTCTCTTACTGTCTTTATTCTGGTAAATAAATTAGCTAGATATAAGAAACAATTTTAAACAGAGTATCTGTTGGCAAGTTTGCATTTACAATACAATGCTGTAATGTAGAAGAGCACAGCATGCCAGCTAGTTAAATAATACAACATATCTTCTACCACAGTGAAAACATTCAAAAGATACCTCAGAGTCTCTTTCTCATGGGAGACAGGCAGTAAGTGGGTGAACGAACAGCAAGTACATCCAAGGGCCATATTATAGTCTCCTGTGTCTGTCTTCTCACATGGAGGTAAGATCCACTTGTGAAGTCTATATCTGATCCTTCTCAGCTCAGCGGACACTCTGTGAATTCAATATTGAGCATTTCCTTTTTTGGTTTTATAGCCCAGGATTTTCTTCTTTGTTCCTCTTGTGTTATCTCAGTTATCTCTTATTATCCCTCTATTTTTAGTCAGGCAGCTTCTACAGCAACAGCAGCAGCAGCCACTGCAGACAATATAAAATGTGGCCAGGGCTAATAATAATTCAGGCTATTCTTTTCTTACCTTCTTAAAAATATCTGTTCTGCAATAGATGGGACATCATAAATAAATTCAATGCCTATGAAATACAATCTCTAACTCTCTGTATCAGATGGTAATTGCATTCTTTCCTTTCATTTTTTCTTCCTTTACTGATTCTGTTCTTTTTTGTTCTAGTTGTATATTTTTTTTTAAATTTTCATTCTGTGTTCTCATTATTCTTTATATGAGGCTTATGGCCAGAGCTATGGCAGTTACAGTTAAGAATGTAAAATCCATTATACCCTTAATTACCCAAGCTAATTAACAACTATTGGCAGTTCAGTTAGAAGAGTCCAGACTGACTGAGTTTGAGATAAATCTAACCTCTCCAACTCGTTTTTGGGATAGCAAGAGTCAGAACATTCATTTGAATTTATGAACAGAAGTATAGTTTTATGTAATAATGTATTTGTGCTTGCATAATGGCTGAATCCACTTTCTTTGCTGTATGTATCTGTCCTACAGTTGTTTTTGTTGTCAATATATAATCTAGAGAACCAATTTAGTGGCAGTTATGTTTACAGAAACAACAATTTTTAAGATAATATTAGTGAATAACTATGGAAAGCAAACACACACAGCAGCATACCCAGTGGAAAATTAACTCAATTGGGTCTTAAAATAACAGCCTACGATGTGATCTACCTACAAATTAACTGTGACAGCTTGAATTTCAGATTCTGAAACTTCACAGCTCATCAAAAATCTACAGGTCAATAGTCCAACAGAAAAATTTCCATTGACTTCATCAGGGCCAGGAGTTGACCCCCCAAATTCATTCCCATTGAACTGTCTAGAAAATGATGTTCGACTAACAGGTACATTTGTTATAATTACAAATTCTGATGGATGATGGGGTCACACCCACTATAATATCAATCAGTGAGGGTCTTTGGGACACTTGTGAGGAATATACATGTTTTAAGGTTGCTCAAAGAGCAATTTTATTGGATTGATCTCAGTCTGGAGTTGCCTGCTGGCTCCAAATGGGAGAGAAGTTATGTTTTAAGGTTGCTCAAAGAGCAATTTTATTGGATTGATCTCAGTCTGGAGTTGCCTGCTGGCTCCAAATGGGAGGGAAGTTATGTGGGAAATTTCAGCTAGAATAGACATATGGTACAAGTTCCCCTGTTTTGCTAAAAAGGAAAATACAATTAATGTATGCATTGTGGGGTGCCTGGGCTGGCACTGCATTGCTAGTTTAAACTTCACTAGGAAGAGAGAGCCACTGAGACAGAAACTCTAAACTCAGTGACTAGGTGGGAGCTTTGTTTGGCAGTGTAGAATTACCCCTGTGCTCACAATCACGGGATCTTTAATCACTGTGTTTGCTTTTTATAGATCTACAAAAAACAGTACTTGAGAGGAGTACAAATACCGGGGCAGTGGATTCAGGACTGATTCAGTAGGAGTGCCACTGAGAATACACCCACCCTGCAATGAGAAATGTGATTGCAGCATGCATAGTATATTTAAGCAAGTGTGGCTGCCATCACAATGAAGATGTGGTAGCTTGGGCTCCAGCATGGCTAATCACATGAGCAAGTACTTGGAGATAGCAGGAGGCTTATACAGTCTGTATGGAAGCTGATATCACCATCTCTTTACCACTAGTATTATTAACAGTGGCCTGAAATTGCAGCGGAGGAAATTTAGGTTGGAGATTAGAAAGAAATGTTGATTATGAGCATAGTCAAAGCATTGGAACAGACTACCTAGTGAAATTGTGGAAGCAGATTAGATGGACATTTGCCTGGGATGATTTAAGCACAGATGGTCCTGCCTTAAAAAAATAACTCCACACGTGTTTTGCTTTTCAGATCCACTGTGCTGCCCTTCTCCTGTTGGTTTCCTTATTTAGTGAAAAATTACTAAAAGGGCCCTACACTATAAGCATTTCAGTGAGCTAGGTCTCTCATAGTGTTTCAATACTCCATGAAAGTAGCCTTGAAGAAATTTACAGTCTTGTGTTTATTCCTGACCCATTTCCTAATAGAAAAGTTTTCCAAGGTGCTGTCATTGTTGCAGGCTTCACATTGATGGAATGACAAATACATCAAGATTAGGCAGGAAGTTTTATTTTTAACTTGTAGTTAGGGCACATCAGTCGTGACAGTACCCATATTAACACACGTATTGCTACTAGCTTTTCTTCCTTCCTGTACCAAGTACAGCAATAACATACTAGAATGGTGGCACTAAGTTGGCATTCAAATGAGATATAACACAGAAAATTTAACCACTCCATTATTACAGATTCCACAGATCTTTTCTCAACAGTTGGAGCTGGTTGTTGTGGTTAATCCCTAACAATTAGCAACTATATTTTGCTTGAACTCATACGAAGGTGATCAAAGGCTCAAAGGTTGGTTAGGAGATTCGACTTCTATTAAAAGTCAGTGGGAACTGGGAATCTTTTATTGTGCCCCCCCCCCAAAAAAAATCTAAATAAATATATTTTTAGTATTTATTGCACTTTTTGTCTTGAGACCTCTTTACAAACAGAATTGGGAATACGCTGCAGCATGCCTCCTGATTACTATTCATTCCATTATTTTTAATCCACTTAGTTTTAACTATTTTCATATGTAGTTGCACTCTCTTTCAGTTACTGTTGTAGATTGGGATTTTTTGAGGGAGCATAAGGAAGTTTGGTGCCCGATTTCCAATTCATTTCAATGAGATTTAGGCATGTAACTTGCTTAGGCTCCTTTGAAATTCTCAGTTCCTTCAAAAAAAGCTACTGGCAGGAATGTACATGGAAACAGCACATTGTAAGTAAGTACTGAAGAACATATACGTATAAAAAAGTGAAGAAGGGCTCTGTTCTCTTTTTATATCTATATTAAATCTCTGAGCATGCCTAGGATGAGCTAGATCTTTCTAGAGGCCAGAGAAAATTTAGACTGAACTGATTGCTCCTCTCCTATACGTTTTAGTGTTGCTCATTTCCTCCAAGAGCCACTCTTTATCTTTACAAGACAGTGCTTCAAGACCTCTCTCCATCTCCTTAAAGAGTCATATAAACTCCCAAGCTCATTTAACATTGGGAAGTAATTGCCAATTTGCTGCACTGTTCAGTACAGCTCCATCATGTAAAGAGCAGAGCTGGACCACATAATTTAGGTTTAATGGGTTGTACAGTATCATAGGGCCTTGGATGTAGTATTCTTTATATTCTTATCTGCAGCATGCTGTCTGCTATTAAACAGCTGCTGTAATTCACCCAACAGGCATCTGCATTTTGGTAATTGGTGAAGAGATCCCTAAATATATAATTTGTATATGATTTTAAGTTTGTGCTATAATTCAGGATTCTTAACAAATAAAGGCACTTTATGGATGTAAAAGGATGATAAAAATAATAGAGAGTAGAGCAATAATGGTAAATAATATTATTGATGTACAAATTATGAAGGAGTTGAGCTAAGGAGTAAAATCCCATCTCTATGATTCAGCTTTTCCATGGAGGAGATACAGATTACATGGGGTTTTTCTGCAATCAAAATTAAAATCAAGGAAATAGCTGCAGGGAGCAGAGTTACTGGAATGGAACTAAGGAGTTTCTGGCAAAGAATGGGTCATCATGTTGCTAACAGAAGGGGGAAGAGAAATTACATGATTGCCATGGACTATTGTTTCTCTGAATAAGATATAAAGTATAATAGATGTAAATCATCATTGTTGTTACCAATCCCTTGTTACCAAGTAGATAGGAGAATAAAAAAGTTATGTTAAAAATACCAGTTAACTCTCCTATCTCTCCCCTATAAAACACTAGGTTTACATTCTGGCTGTGATGCTAGCTTTTTGTGGCACTCTAGTGATGAAAAAAGATCATAAATTTGAGCTGAGTATTTCCTATAGGAAAATCCTGGGTGCTGGTAAGCCAGCATTTTAAAAGATTTTCAGATATGAATAACCAAAAAATACCATAGGTGGGCATGTCCGAGATCTTCATACAAAGAGTCCTAATGCAAGGGAAATGTAGTAGTCTTTTAAGTGCTCCATTCTAAAAAAAATGAAGACTACAGGAAACTCATGCTGTATAACAGCATCTTGAGCCTTGAAGACCACAGATTCAATTTAGGCACCGAACCAACACAGAAGAATATGGATGGGGCAAGCTTTCTACATTGCTAGCAACTATCTAGCCCTGAGTAGGAGGAGAAATCACCACTATATGTGAACAGAAGATAGCATTTTATGCTTTGTACCCTTCCAGTTTGTGACCTCACTCTGCTGAGGCTGCTAGCAGTGCAGCTGATCATCTGTTGTGCTGTGGGGTACTTGCTCAGTGGGAACTGAACTTTATCCCACCAGCTCATTTCACATCAGTCACAGGATGTGAAACAGATGGCAAATATGTCCAGTCACAGCTATAAGTTTACAGGGTCAACAGTCTTTGTAACATTGTAGGTGATTTGCCTGGCAATGGCTGTATCCTGAAAACTAGTGTGACTGAACCAGAGATGCTAGATCAGGAATGGTGCCATGCAGGAATATGCAATGATATTAGCAGTTAGCAGTGTTCTTGCTTTTATTTAGCATTTCTTATCCCTAGATCTCAAAGTTCTTTAAGCATTAGAAGAAACTGAGGTGCAAAGACTTTAATCCTTATTCTTTCTTAGTGCAATGGTGCCTTTTGCAGCAGAATTGATTTGGTTCCACTGAATAGGACATAGAATGGGAAGAGGGCAGCAGCCATGCATGCTACTTTCTTCACACGAACACTTGGAGAGACTCTGCACAGGGTTGGATGGGGGGTGACAGAAGCAGATGCAGTAATGTTAAGATTACAGCAACATCAGGGCTGTAGTAGTAATTTCGCCATGGCCAAAACTGGGATTAGATGCAGGATCAGGACACAGGGGTCCTACTCCATTGCCAGCCCAGACGAAGATGACCTGTACATAGAGTGCTACTATATAGGATGTATGCTGATTCCAAGCAGCTAGGCCTAAGAGACTTAACCAAGGAAACAGCAGAAGAGTCAGAAAGACTCTAAGGTTCTTGGTTTCCCAGACTATGAATTTGTAATGATCATTGCTCTACAGAGGGACCACCATGCATTTACAAAGCACCTCTAAGGAATGTCCTCAGTGAAAAGGATCCTACAATACATGCAGATCTGGGTCCACCATCCCTGTGCCACTTCTATGTGACCCTGCAGTGTAAGGCATTCTCCATGGCAGGAGTAGGAGCTTCTGTAACTTGGGCAAACCTTAATGCTAGTGACTCTTTTCCATTGCAGAGCCTGTTAAGATACACAGATGAGCAAAAGTCAGAATAGCTGTCAGGTAGAGATGACGCTAGCCCTGTGCTGCTATTCATTCCCTTTGTTCTTTCCTGCTCTGTCACATGATAATACAATAGAAGTAACAAAGCAACAAAATTATCAGTATCAGTTATCATAATTTGAGTAGATTACTAGAGTCTCCACTAGTATTTATCACTAGTATGTATCACTGCTGAAGTGAACCCAGGTAAATTGATTCACTCCAGGCCTAGTCCAATGATCATGGAAAAACATGCTGTAGGGAATATTATTAAATATTTATTTCTGTTATTTGCCCACCCCTCATAACAACCTAGTTGTCAATAGATTAGGGTTGCCACTCAAGCAGGTTTTCTTCTCCATGGCTGTCCTGATATTACTGGGGCATTGCTATATCAGAAAAGTCTATCTTGCAAAATGATACGAGTCCTCTGAACTTTGAGGCTGTACAAGGATCAATGCTGTACCAGTGCATCAAGGCTTGATGATAACAACGTTAATACTAAGGCACTGATATTTATCTCTAGGAACAAAGATGCATGACATTGGCCTGGGATGCACCTTGGATTCATTCCCTGCCTCTGCAACTCTGGGCCTAAGGAGCCACTTACACAAAGGTGTTAAGGGACACATCTGCATGTGATGCTATGTTTCGGTAGCAATGTGCTATGGCAACATAGCATTGGCAGGCACAAATCATGATGCTGCATCTCTGGTGCAGTAGTGACACGCTCCCTCAGTATAGCACTTCACTATGGCGATGTAGGGGCTAAAAATAACCATGTGCCACTGGCATGGAGCAGTAACGGTTGTTTCTGTGCCATCATTTAGTACTTCCTTTTGGAAGTACCAAAAGGAAGTACTAAATGATGGTGTAGTAACAATGGCGCCATAGGGGCACATGTAGATGTGTCAAAGGAGTAGGGTGGCCATCATAGAGGACATTCCGGTGTTTTGCTGCTCTGTCCTCTGTCCTCTATTGATACAAAACTGGATGCCTTTATGTCTATTTTTCTCTTGAAGAAAAGAGACCAGCTTCATATCAATAGAGGACAGAGGACAACCGGATTGTCCTCTATGATGGCCACCCTACCAAGGAGTCTAATACGTTTAAAACTCTAGCATTCTGTGCTTCCATTTCTACCTATCTGTTTGAATGTTGTGTCCCATTCTCCTACTCTTTGTCTGTCTTGCTATTTAATTTGTAAGCTCTTCTGCCCCAAACAGATACCATGTAAGTGCCTTAACAATTTGAACTGGCACTAGGTGTACTGGAAGTGTAGACATGCCCCATATATTTGTACAGCAGTTAGATCAGTGGAACCTGTAGCCACTACAAAGGAATAATAATGATGCACGAAGAGGTTCCCTTGACCCAAGCAACACTAACAGTATGAGTTGGCAAAACTTATGTGCATTTATTTTTAATTTTGTGCTACCAGCAGTTATTTGCACCCAATATATTGCTAGGAATTAGTTGAATTTCTTAGAAAGCCATGGGTGGTGGGCATCTCTAGACATGCATGAGAAGACCGTTACTGAGGAACGGCCAGGACAATGCTCAAAGATAAAGGAGAAAGTGCAGGCTGAGAAGGGAATAAGGAAAGATAAGAGGATTCATTTTATGCAGCAGTTCTAGGCTAAACCTTGAATGAAAGCCTGGAAGTCATACAGTGAAGTCAGTGTGAGCCCTGCAGAAGTGGCCCAAATAAGACCATTAAATAATAGATGATTCATTCTTATCTCTTCCTCTTCTCTTTCATCTTTATGAGCTGAGCAGTAAGAGCCCCTTTATTCCATATATCTCTGTTCAATGAAACAATAAATAAGCAAGTCCTGAACTCCAGCTGTAATAACAAGAGCTGGCAAGAGCCCAACAGGTCTGTACTGTTTTTATTTCAAAGGAAAAATAAACCCTTTTTTATTTTATTAAAATGCTTTGGTTACTGATTCAGTTTCTTTGCTCCTTATATATTATTGCTTCACCTGCCTTGAGATGGAAACTGCAGGTACTTTGATAAATAGATTGTAAAGTTGTCTAGAGTCGCTGCTGGTTCTTCAAGTGCCTGTGTATTCTCAACCAAATGGCATTTTTTGTCACTTCCTGCAGCAACAACTCCTGAGTGAATCACAACAAATATCACTCTGCCTTCCACAGAGCAGGACGCAAGGAGGGCTATTTCTTCCCTTTTGGGGTTGAAATTATGCCAGTGCCATGGAGTATTGACCTACCTCACTGAGATGGTAAGGCTCCAGCTAGGTCCTGCCTTTAAAGATGAGCTGCAAAGCTTCAGTCACACCCCAGAGCTAGATGCTAATCCTATAGTCCTGATCAAGAACACATTACATTCCAACTGGAGTTACATACCTAACCTACTTAGGTACTTTTATAAGTCCCATTAGCTATCCTTCTGCACTTTTAGGCACCTAAATAACTTCATGAAACTGGCCCTTACTCTGCAAGTAATATCATTGACTTCTATGGTATTACTTTTGAAGTGAACAACTTATTGAATAAGGCTATAAGGATTTGGACCAAAGAGACAAGAAGTTCATTCTAACCAAGGCACCTTAACACCAATGAGATAATGGGGCATTCTGGGATTTTTTTGGCAATTTAAAAAGTGCTGGGTAATTTTACAGTCATTTAAAAAAGCTCTGTTAACAATGTTTTCCCCCTCCTGTGCTCCAAACCTGCTTATGTGGTGAGTTTTGCCATGTAAATTTGTGCTGATCTTTAATTGTCCTTCCAGTGTTTTAGTTCACTTTTAAACAGCAGACTGAGCAAAAAGAGTAATCATTTTGCTCTCTCTGAACCCTCAGAAGGAACAGTTCTCACTGGTTGTAGCTACTTTGCAGCTAATTACTAATGTTTTGTTTCAGTGACTCATTTGATTTACATTGTACTGACATAAAAAAGGGCCTAAAACCCAGAGAAGATTTTTCTTCTGGAAGACAGCAAATCTTAGATACTGTTTTAAGAGGTCAACTCCTGAGTCATCCAGAACGTACTTTACTTCATTAATCCATACAGGCATTCCTGATACTTTTTGCATGAGTGCTGAATAAGACAGCTCTAATGCAAACAAGGGCTTAAATCATTTTCCTGTGATCACATGTTCCTCAGCGATTCTGTATGGAATACAGGTGTTTTAAGACAAAGCCTCTTCTTAAGTTCTTTCCATTTGCACTTTCAGCCCTTGTCAAAGTTACCAACTATAATCTACGATAATCTTATATTTCATTAGAGAGCTGCAAAACTGTCTGAAATATTCATGTGATGGAAAAAAGAAGAAAGCAAAAAAGGCAATGGATGGGTATGGCATCAGGGAACTGAAGAAAAAGGCAACACCTGAAATATTTAAATTAATAAACATACCCCTTAATAATGCTGCATTTCTTAAAAGATGCAAAGCAACTTTAAAGTTGGCCTAAATACTTAGCTATGAATTCCCATGGTTGAGTGCTTTGTGACTTTCTGTTGGCCCACCACAGTGGATTTACAAGAGGTAGGGCAGGAACACATGGCTCTCCAGTGATTCCTAAGCTGTTTAAGAGCCATTACAGTCTTCAGGTTCCTCTAATTTAGGATATAGGCCAGATTCCCCCTTGGTAGACCTGTGGATCAGAGGCACACTAACATGGCATAACTCTCTCCTTTGGGTCTCTGAACTGCCCACAGTTTGTCCAGGCTGGATAAGCTAGTCTTTTAACTGAAGTTGGAAAGGTGACTCTACAAATGGCCTCATGGGGATCCTGGGTAGCAACTTGGTCAGGACTCTGATGACCCTAATTTCCCCTGTGACACTAGGAGCAACTCTTGCCTGTTTGGTTCCTGCAGTTTAATTGCCTATTTTGTACCATGTTGCTTGATGCACAGACCAGACAAAGTCTCCAAAGACGGAGTAAAGAAGGTTTTGTGGATGTGACAAAAGGAATAACAAACACATAGTCCAGCAGGAGAGGGGGAGTGGAAGATTGTGGGAAGTTACTTAGTTACTCACTGCCAGGTGCAAACCATGACAGTCTGAGAAGGCTTGAGGAGCCCAGAGAGGGAGCAATGGAGGTAGGAAGGAAGCAGTCAGGGATGAAGAGAAAGAAAACCAGAGAAAAAGAAGTAGAGGGCTAAAAATAGAGGGAATATGATGGAGAGAGAGGAGACAGAGATACAAAAGAGGTGGGACCTATTAGAGAAGAAGCAGGGGGAGGCCATGTGAGGGAAAATAAAGAGCAAAAGGAATACAAGAAAGAGGTAAGAAAGGACAATAACAGTGGGGCAAAGAAAAAAAGGGGAAAAAAGGAGCAATTGTTGACATGGCAAAAGAAGAGGAAAAAAGGTTTTGGGGGCTAGAAGAGTGAGGATTCACAGAACACTTACTGTGTAATATATGATATCTAAACAGGGCAAAAAGCCCAAAGAAAAATCCCAGCATTGGGATATATGAGAGAAGGGGAGAAAGATAACATAGGCCAGTTACACTGGCACACTGGCAGCTATTGACCAATTTCACTGATGTAACCAAACTGTAAACCAAACAGGTAAGCTTGGATTTTAGCCATACGGCTGCTTTGTGGGGTCTGGAAATGGAAAGCAGCCAGAGTACCTTAGTGAATCTGAGGCTAGACCTATATGGATACAGATGATATGTATATTTTACACAGAAAAAAACTATGTTTTTTTTTTAACAGATAACAGAACATTGTTACATTTGTAAAACCAATTTCTTACAAGTCATGAAATGTCAGAACTAAAGAATTTCCTTTTAGACCAGCACTAATGTACTTGGATAGTGGTATTTTAGTATTAGTTTGAAGCACAAACTTCACTCAATGATGCTTCTTGCACTTATCATTACAAATACCCATCTTTCTGTACAAAAAAATCTATCAGGGAAGACACTTAAGGAAGAAAAACTCTCAGGAATTTCTATGCAGCCTTACTCATGAACTCACCCATTTCCATAACTCATCTTCTGACACTAGCTGAAGGAAACTGCAAAGATGATTCCAAACAGTTTTTAATGTCCCTAACTGCATTTCCATGAATATTATCATTTGCTCTATCTTTTCTTCCATTTAAGCTTCACATCAGTTCTTACTGCTTTATATTTTCTTCTGTCCTCCTCCCAGATAAGCAAAGATAAATTGGTTAGGTGATGGTTTGCCCAGGCTCCCATCAAAATGGAGTCCATTTTTTATGGTCATTTTTCCTAGCTGAGTAGCAAATCTTTCTATCTTGAATGGACTCTTGACACTTCCTGCTTGATATTCCAGCTTCCTAGCTCACTGTTCCTCTACTAAATGAAAGTGCTAAATCTGGGGCTTGAAGCACTGTGATGTTTTTAAGACCTTTAAGAACTCTTAGGTTGTATTAGTGGGTTTTCTCTTCCATTTTTCAGGCAAAATAATTTTTATTTCGTAGAATTCAGAAGTGCTGCTTTTTCTGCGAATATTTATACAAACCTTCTGAAGCATCCTCAAAGGTCAGTGGAAGTGTTGTACCTCCTACAGGTTCATAGTGCTTCTTGTTGCTTTTAAAACATCTCAGTTTCTTTAGCTGCGACTCCAGCAGTCCTTCATTTGTTATGTGACCCAAGGAGCTAAGATGACACCACGCAAGGTGAGGCAATCAGTGCAGTAGCTCTGGGAGATGACTTGTGGGGGATAGACAAATAGCTGCTGCCGCTGGCTGACCACACTGCTGGCATCAGCATCCAAGAGCTGCTGCTCCGGACACCAAGCTGCCCCATTACACCTCTGCTTTGCATTCTTGCCACTTCAGTTTGGCGTTAGCCAACGCTCAGCTGAAAACCACTAAATTATTCATTACTGCGATCTTATCAAAAGTGTCAGCTACGTGCTATGACATGAAAAGATATTTTGACCTGTACTACTTTCTTTTGGATTTCTGCAGTTAACTCCATTAGACTTTTTTAACCATTACAAATAGCAGTGCCCAGAGTGATGCAGATTTCTTTATTAGTTTATTCTCCAGCATTTGGGTTAGCTTCTCTTTTGCTGCCTGACACCCAATATGCCAGGAGAACTAAAGATAGGCTGCCTTACTTTGGCATTCCTTACTGTGAGGATCCTGATGATGCCCCAGGAAGGAACTGTTCTCTCTGTACTAGTGGGCTTAGCTGATTTTTTTCCTGAGGTGCCAGGACTTACCTATTTGATCTTAATTTCTACATTGCAGCCAACAGGGTGTCTGATTACTACTCAGAAAATAGGCTGTTAAATTGAGTCCCAAAGAACCTCATGTGGGGTCCTTTAATGCAGTCCATTCCTTGTAGAACACCACTGTAAATACATGAAACATCAATACACGTGTATATTGCATGGAGATACCTCAGTTTTAGGGACAATTATCATTCTCTGGCTCCTTGCAAAATATGATGATTAGAGACAAATATTTTGTGGACAAAGTATATTTTGGATCCTCACTCTAGAGATACTGGACTTTACAGTTAGCACACCTGGTAGCACTCACCAGGAATCCAGGAAAAAACAGTATATGTTCCAAAAGACAGTGACATTGGTCCTATCACATCAGAAATCTCCAGTTCTCCTGGAATTTGGAGTCCCTTTCTTTTGACTAACTCTATTTTGACAAATTGTTGCTGTATTTCCACATACTTTATCATTGCCATTTATTTCTGAGACATTAAAAGTATAAGACATTTGAAATATTTATTGAGATAATGCCCAAGAAACGGTTTGGTCTGCTAAGAGAAGATGACCAGGAGGTAAGATTCTTAGGATGTAGTTTCACTGTATCCCTGGCATTCCTGCAGCTGCTCTCAAACGCCCCTCTCAATTGTTCCTGCTCTGTATGCTCCAAACCTAGACCTAAGGTGTCAAGAAGACATGGCAGGGATGCCCACTGCTGTTGTTCTTGAGCACAACCAAGAACAGAGACTGCCCTAGAGTGACAAGAAGGGGCATCCCTGAAACATCCTTAATACCTCAGGTTTGGAGACAGTGGAGGTGGGGAGGATGGGAAAGTCTTCATTTTCAGTAGAACCTCTGAGGCAATGTATGAACTTAGTTTCCAAACTCAGATTTGCCAGTGATTCATAGGGTACATCTACATGTGCATATTAATGCACAGCAATAAACTCTGGATCATATCACTGGAGTTTTATTGCTCGCAGGTGCTGCATCTTCACATGTGCCCAGAACCACAGCAAGGTGAGCCAGGGTGGTGCAGCCCTGGCTGGCAGGGGGCCTGGTGAGCTTGCCAGCCTGGGGCTGCTTTGACTCAGATCAATGTGCTGAGGCATGAGGGTGTTTCAGTGAGGCGCTAGCTGACAGGCAGCCCCCACACTGAAGTGCCTTCATGCCCCAGCCAGCCAGGTAGGCATCTACATGTATGTTGTTACTCACAAAAAAACTTCATAGCAGGATAGTACTTGTATTTACACATACTAACTTGCTGAGGAGTTAATTAACTTCCTGCAACCTAATAGGGGAGCATGCGTAGATGCCGAGAATTTTACTGTGGAGCTAATTAGGCAACTCCACAGTAAAGATCTCATGTTGACATGCCCATAGTGTATCTTTGGACAACTCAGGGCCAAATACAATAACGCTCTCATAGCTGTTATAAATATTCAGCAAAATGAATTTGAGGTCCCAAAATGGAAACCCCAGTACAAAACATTAGTAATGAGAGGTCTTCTGGACTTGCACTTGGCATGGATATTCTACCTATTGGCAGGAATGTAACTGAGCCTGATATCTTGCATGCTGTGATATCACTACAAGAAATGCAATCTCAGTAAGCGATGATTCTGGGAATAACATGACAGCAATGATCAAAATAGCATTACTGTCTCAAAGCCTGTGAATGCTAAGGGATGAGCAATCTGCCTTTGTGAAAGATCATGAGCTATATTCAGGATATTCTGCACTGAGATAGACAAGGAAGTCATTGAGTTAAAAACAAAAGATTGAAAGGCTGTGAATGTCATATAGGCAGGATGTAAAATGTGTCGTTGGCCATAGGAGGGGAATTAAATCCATTAAGAGATATCATGCTGGAGGACTATGCACTGCGTTATGGTGGGGCACAGCTTTGGCCTCTCTCAGTGTAATTTCCTGCTTCCAGAAACGGTCAGTATTTAATGTTTTAGAGGAAATTGCTGCATAATGCATTAAGTTAATTATGCAATGCACTCTTTCTCCTGTCTCCAATCCCCCTCTATTTCTAATCTGAGGGAATGCCTGGATCTTGTCTCTGTTCCTTCTTGCCTTCATCCCCTATTGTGTACAGTCAGTAAGAGAAAAATGACAGTCTATCAAGTATGTTATAAATACTTTGAAATGAGTGGAGTAAACAGCATGGTAATAACATTTCATAAAGCTGGCCAGCCAGCGTCCCTAGTGAGATGCTTTTTATTATGTTCAGCTCCAAGTGTCATTTCCCTAATGCTGCCCATACATCTTGTGCCGGGTTACAAATCAAATCTGTATTCACCCTTGCTTTCTCCAGTGGTGGAGAAGCCTGGCAGTGGTCGGCTCGTGGCAAAGAAAGCATGTTATAAAACAGCAAGAGTTCCTTTGTAATTTATTCTCCTGACTTTTTGTTTCATTGTGGTGGCAGACAGCAGGTGATTGCAATTGTGCATTCTTTGGTGGCATTGCCTGAGCTGTTCCCTTCAGGCATAGTGTTACCTGTTTATTTTACCAATTGTATACAATGGAGAAATGAGAGTGAGATTCCAGTGGTCCCAGGAAGTCATGCTCTGTTGTCCCAGGCAGTGTGGAGACTATGATTTGAAAGTGGAGGATGCTGGTTTGTGTGTGGATGGGGAAAGCAAATAGAATGGAAAACAAAAAAATACAAGTATGCTTTTTTAGTAAGAGATAGGGTGCGACAGTCAAAATGTTATGTTCAAGTTCTCACATGGGGTCAGATGAATCAGGCTGGGGAAGACAGGGACAAAAGGTTAGTGCCACAATGGGTTATCAGTAGTGACTTTGGTTCAGGACCCTTTCAAATTACCAGTTGAATGAGTTTGACCTTCTCATTCTAGTGTCACGAACAGGGTGTGTTTTGATTTTCAGGACTGAATAAAATATATTTCTGCTTATCTCTCCATCCAGGAAGAGGAACAATAAATCTTCCTGGATAAATCTATTTTAAAAATTCACATCAAACCATTGCTAATCAAGCTAATCTGTAATCCCAAGGCAGGTACTCATAAAATCCCCATGATATTTACATCTTCTGGCAGATGAATCCTCTCTATTCCAAACAACTACACTGATCAAATGCCTCTTTTATCCTGCCAGCAAATATCTTCTCCTTGTTTCCAACACACGTACAGTCCTTACTTTTGTTTCCCAAACCTGCATTCTTGTTGGATTTTATTTGTCTGGCTGCTTCAAGAATTAACTCAAATACTTTTAAAACCGTGTTGTCCGGCAATAAAAAGTAATTGTGAAGAAGTATATCAAAGAAAAAAAGTCATACCAAAATGTGCCATTTTTTTACATCAAATTAGTTCAAGCTACTCTCTTCCCAAAGTCTGCAATGTGTTGTACATTGGGAAGCAACATTTTTCTTTCTCCCATTTTGAAATCAAAATATCTCCTTTACCTGGAACAGTTTACTTTAGAGAGGAAATGGAGAGGAGGGGGCTTACTAGAAATATGTAAAACAATTCATGTTATATAGGAGGTAGACTGTGCACTTCTGTTAAATTTCCTCATAATATGAGAGGACCTGTTGGGAACCCAGAAGTCAACAGGTATAAAACTGATGTAAGGAAATATTTTTTTCACACAAGGCACAGTTAGGCTGCATCTCTCAATGCTTCCAGATACTGAGGTCAAGATGAGAATGGTTTTTAAACAGCACTGGCTTTTTATATGAACATAAAGAATATCTAGTTTTATAGCAAAGATTTGGGAGGAAAAGGGCTCTGTTACAGCTATAAATTTTTCTTTTTCAATGTTTCGGGAGTTAAGGCAACATCTAGCTATTGTGGATTTGGAAGAAACTTTTCAGAAGGACAGGTTATCCCATAATGGTTTACTGCAGGGCTTCTGGCACTTTCCTTTGAAGCAGGAGTTGGCAACCTTTTGTCACTGTGACTGAGCTCAAGCTCCAGATCTGGCTCCTTGATATGGGCTGCAAGGTGAAGCCATCTGTATTTACCCTTGCTGCAGATACTCGGTTCCTCCACAGCAAGTGTAACCGTAAGCACAAGAGAGCAGCAGGGAGGGCTGTGGAGGGGACAGGCGGCTCAGTGCTGATGCAGCTGCACGCTAGTGATCCTTCATGCTGTCTAGGGCTGGATTGGACTTTCCTGGGCCAGATCCAGTCTCTTCATGGGCCAGATCCAACCCACGACCCATAGGTTGTTAACACCTGCTCTGAAGTTTCAGGTGTTGGACACTGCCAGAGAGATGGGAAGGGACTAACTGGACCACTGGTTTTATCCACTATGGGTGTATGTATATTCCAGTGTTTCATTGTTGGTTGCTTAGTGCAGGATGTTTGGGAATCTCTCATGAATACCCATGGCTCTTCAGCTCTGATTAGAACATTAGACCTCTTTTGTCATAAAATAAGACACTCCACTCTTCTCCATTTCATTGTGCTCTGGAGACATCAAGGAGGCTCACCGTAAGGGGAGAAAGGATTTATTTCTGGGCTCTTTTATTAAAGAAGAAAAGTATGCACCAATGGCATAAATTGCAATTATTAATAGTAATCAAAGGATGTGCCTATTCTACAATTTGCACTGATGTTTGGCAACTTGTAGCAATGTCTAGTAATTACATGATTCATTCATTAACTGAGTAATGCATTTAATTACTTTGCTTGTGGTATTTGGGATGTCCTCTATTATTTTGTTATGTAACGTAAGGGCACAGAAAAAGCAATTTTTTAAAAGTAATATGTATTTATTTAAATAATTCCTAGCAGACACAGATACGCTACAGTTAGTTCTTTTACTTTGGAGCGCTAGTTACTTTTCCCCCCCTAGAATCAGTGGGAATCCTGTAGGTCAGGATTCCAAGTCCATGTAGCACGCCCAGGAGTGTGGGTGCTGATGTTAAGGACCAAGATGCATGGGGATGAATTAAAACAAGCTGTTGCTAGTCAATACAAAGGTGTATTAACAAGGCTGTGTGAACAACTGAGCAGTGCATCTGTCCTCACTATGCTCCAGATCCTTTTGCTCCATAGCTGCACTGAAGCCAATAGAATTATGCCAACATATACCTGTGGAAGGTCTGATTTTCACCAGAGTTGATTACAATCTGTCACAAGTGCACACACACACACAGACACAAAACCACATGTACGTCTTTTTTTTTTTTGAAGAGGTGATGGCTCTGAATTGTGAGGATGAGTGGCTAGCTCAGAGTTTTAGAGAGGTATAGAGTCTTTCTCCTCCAGGAAACAATCCAACTGGGTGGATTGCTATTGAAAATTGTGAGCAACCTTTGTGCAGTTAGCTGTAGGTCTGAGTCTGTTTCCTAGTAGACTGCTCCTCTCCTTCACCCCGAACAGTTTCAGTATTAGAACAAATGGCTGTCACTGTCAATTGTCGTTGCAGAAATGCCAAGCACTGCATGGTCCTGGAGCACAGCTCCATTATATCACCTCACATTGAAGCACTCAGGCAGGGGAGCCCATCCTTTCACAGCCCTGAGTACTGTCCTTTTGGCCAGTATCATCCTCCCTTACAATTTCTATTTAAACACATTTGAAATAATAACTGAGAAAATCCCCTCTGTTCTGAATAATCCCACAACTGATTTCTTAGCTTTAAATCCTCTCATCATCTCTAGAGACATTCACCCACACACTCTGTCACGAGAGGAATGAAGACAGACTCCAACTCTATGAGAGAGCACTAAGACATCATTAACTGTATTATAATTGATGTTTTTATGGAGTTCCAGAACATTTACTGGTATTGAACAGTCCGGTGGCTTAATCCTACCTCACACAATGTAGAGACAAATAACAGCTCGATAGGCTTCATCTCTCATGAAGGGCAGACAGAACAGGCCAGCCAGCATGAAAATACCTTAATCATGCTTCATCAGAGAGAGATCAAAGGAGATAAAAGGAGGCAAAGTGTTCCTGCCTTTGCTACTTTCTTGTGCACAGTTTATTAAAGATATACAAACTATTATTAACACTGCTCTTGTGTCTTCATAGGGGACTTCCAAGTGGCTGAAAAACAGAAGCAACATTGGAAGAAACACAAGAATGTAGACTAACTGAACACCACTTGCTCTTATATATATAAAAAAGCCTTCATTTGATACTAGGTACTGACTGGAAAGCCTCTTGGTTAACATAAAATGCTGAATAGAAATATCCTCCCACTAGACAGCAGGTATTTGGTATCTGATCAGCTCTTTGTTTGAATTTGTGAAGGACTCCCTTCCTCACTAGATATCATGTAAAAGCACCTCCTCATCAGGCACAAGGTATTTCAAAGCTGCTACTCTAGGAAGGAACCTTCTCTTGACTGTTGTTCCCCCAACTTTTCCTCCTAGTCACTGAAAGCTGGGTTTTAATGGCATTCAGACACATAAAAGGCAGCTAGATGCCTGCCGGGATCTACAAAAGCAAGTAATTATTTCATTTCTGTTGAAACAGTAGAATTTAGGCATTCTTGAGAAACTAAATACTGTTAAATATCTGGCCCAGAAATCCTAAGTGAATCTTTTAAGTCTCCAGGTTTCTAGATGCCCTATGCTTCATCATTCTTTAAAATCATCTGCTCTTCCTTGGGCTGCACCACTTCTGATTTGATCACCATTAGGATGTCATCTTAGACATTCCAGTAGACTATGGCTTACAAGAATAAAAATGTTTGAATGTATCTACTCACTTTGACTACACTCTAAATAGGCCTCCAGTATTAGAAGGAGTAATGTGTTGGTGAGCTATTTGGACCTAGAGTCTAGTCCCCTATATCAATTCTATGTTCCTGTGTTTCACCAGTCAACAGCAGGCTCTGGGATTTGGCATAGTATGACATGCAACAGACTATGCAATGCATTGGGTCTGTTCATTTCCTGCCAGTTCTAATATATCAGTCCCTATTTTTATTGTGTGCAGAATAGTGGTTGATAAGAGTCCCAGAAATGCTTTCTTAGCAAAAATGATTTATGTAAACTTTTTGTGCCAGTACTGGTTACAGGTAGCTAATCTGCTTATAAACGGTTGTGGTGAATGACAACACCAAAGAAACCTATCAGTCTTTCCACAACGAATTGGGACAAATGCTAAACATAATTTGCTTTTTCCTTCTTGTCAATTCATGATACATACCGCAGAATGCCTGAATTGAAGACATGGACTGAAGACAAGGAATATGTAACAGAAGTGTTTTACTTATATCAGTTGGCCTCTGGGACAGGAGCAGAGCATGATGGAAAAGGCCAATGGCCTGTCTAATCAGGTCTCCTTTCTCCAGTAGTGGCGGATACTGGATACAATGGAGTAAGAATTAAGAGTGAAATGTCCAATTAGTGCAAAGCATTGATCTATTCACATTGACTTTAGTAGGGGCACAGTTTGGTCAGCACCGGGCATGTCTATGTGAGATGTTTACTGTGGAGTACATTAATAGATCCACAGTAAATGTCTCAGCATCTATGGGCATGAGTAGATGAAAAGGGGGCCCTAAATTGAAGTTGTGGGTTTTAAAAAACATTGCTTCAATTTAGGGCTGATTAAACCCCTGTGTCGTGCACTCACCCCGCTGACTTACCTGCCTCTCGTGTGGGGAGGGGACGGTGAGCTGCCGGCAGGCAGAGCGGTCCCTGGGCTGTGGGGAGGGTGTGGGGGGGTGCTGATGCTTCCCTCCATGGCAGCAGCACCCCCCCCAGGTGGCACCCACCTGCAGGCACCTAGCTCGGGCAGTCCCGGGGGCCCACTGCAGCCGCAGAGGGAAGCACTGAGCCCCCGTGCAGCTCAGGCAGGCAGGCAGGCTCTGGGGTGGTGGGGGTTGGTGTGGGAAGAAAGATCAGGTTTGCCGCTTTTCTTGGGTAGAGTTGCTTTTCCGGGCTGCTGCCAGGCTTCCTGCAGGGCTTCCTGCAAAGCTGTGGAGCTCCACAGAGCCTGGTGCTTCACTCCACGGCTGTAGGGGCAGCAAACTAAAACTCCTGGGAGGAGTTTTAATTTGCTGCGCCCCAAGTCATTTAAGGCATATTATGCTGCTGAATTTCCTACAGCAGCTGGAATTAATGCGCAATATGCCACCAAGGCGTGCAAACACCGACACCATTAAAGCGATGCAAAAGCATTTAGCCTGCTGTAAAGTGTTGTACACACACCTCTTGTTTCATCTACACATGGCCTACATGGGTGGCTCTATTAGACTACAGGAAAATAGCAAACTCAGCAGCAGGTTAGTACTTGTAAATACAAGTATTCTGTTGTGGAGTTTTTTTGTGTGCAGCAGCACACATGTAGACACTGACCCACCTGGCTGGGGCACAAGGTTGCTTCAGTGCTGGGGCTGCCTGCCAGCTATTCCTGAATTAGAGCACCCGTGTGCCCCAGACAGCCTCTTCATAGGACATTGAGCCAGGTCGGAGCAGCCCGCTGGCAGGCTGAACCCCCAGACCCCTGCCAGCTGGTGCTGCTCTGACCCAGCTCAGTGTGCTGTGGTCCCAGTCACACATGTAAATGCGGTGCCCAGGAGCAATAAACCCTGGCACAATACGCCCCAGAGCTTATTGTGTTGCATTAATATACATGTGTAGATGTATCCACTGAGTACTTTTGAAATCCTGCCCTTTAATTGACTTTAATGGGAGCTAGATCAGGCTCTAGGTTACTGCACTAGTTTTGTGCTATAATATATTCTGTATGAAAATGTTCTCCTGGCTCTTGTTCAGCTGGTTCTGAAAGCCATGAGAACTGATTCTGCTTGCAAGTCCCAGAAATACAATCCCTTTTTCAAATCTTGCTAAGCTATTAGTCTCAGTAATATCCCACTGCAGTGAGATCCACCAATTTAATTAAATGTTGCATAATACTGTATTTCTTCTTGTCTGTTTTATATTTATTGCCTATTAATGTGTCTCATATTATGGGATGGGGTAAACAGAAGTGTCCAACTGGTCTTCTGCAGGCAGTTTGTCAGTTTTATACCGCTCTCATATATGCTATAACTCTTCTTTCAAACTATACTCTCTTAGTCTTTTTGGTCCCTCCTTGGTATAATCTCTCAGGGCCTTTGGAGCTTTTCTACTTCCACTCTGTCTTTTTTCAGATCAGCTGCACTAAACTGGAACAAAACATCATCAGGGAGGTACTCAGTAATTTATATAATGTAACATTCCACTTTCCATCTTACACACTCTTTCCCCTCTATAAAGTCCTAGTCATTTCTTGACCAGCACTGAGTTAAGTAGAGAGGTCCTAATGATGACTTTCTCTCCCCTGAAAATTTACGTTTGCTTAAAAACCTGTTTGAGTATACGGGCAGCCTAAATTGTGTCTTCCATCTGAAAGGTATTCACCACCACCTTGCTTAATTAGGCCCTTCCAGAGTTCCTTACAACCCCCACAGGGTTCTTTGACTAACCTACATTAACTGCCATCAGCTAATTTTGCTGCTGTGCCATTGCCCCATTTTTCAGGCTGTTAATAAATATAACAAACCACCAAAACCTCAGTATTGTTATGTGGGGAACCCCATTTATTAATTTGGTCTAATGATAAAATTTGATCATTTATGACTGCTTTAGGCTTTCGATCTCTTACAAGTGCATCTCCTTTTGTACTACTGCAATAGAGCTCAGGTGAGCCACTTGAGAGAGCTGTCCCCAGGTTTAAATGGGAAGAGAATGATAGCATGGTAGTCTGATGAAAAGGCCTTCCTTCTGATACCAATTCTCCTCATATCTAAGAGTGAACGTTTGGGCTTCAGGACATGCTGCAGAGCTCATATAACTTCTTAAGTAGAGTTTTCTGGAAAATGACTTTTATGTCTGATGGGAAATGTTGCTAATTCAACATTTGTTTTTCTTACAAAGAATTTTCCCACCAAAGATGAGGAATTTCTGTCAAAATCAATGTCTTTCCAACAAAACATTTCTATTTCAATGATACCCCAAAGGCTCTTAGGAGTTCTTAAATTTGTATTGTTTCCAGGTTGAAAGGGAGTGATTTGAGAAGGAATATTTTGGGGGCCCAGTCTTCAGCTTAGCTGTGCAACTCTACTGAAATAAATGGAAGTACTAGTACAGTCTATACAGTACAAGTACAGTCTTGTCAGCATGGGATATCCTACAAATGGCTTGAAGTCACTGCACATAAATTAAAGTAAAATTAAACAACTAGAGGAATTTTCTCATTCAGGCATAAAGTGGTCTTAGGTCACTGTAGCCAAACACCTTCTCAGGAGAGCTATCTTCCTTGGAGCGTTTGCTCAAGGTAGTACTCAAGTGTTTTCCCTAATCTGACTACTGTGCATACACAAAAGTTAAGTGGTGTTTTCAACTTGTTAGCTATATTTCGCATTCATGCTGGAGGAAGAAATCAAATGTCTGGTGCCTTGCTTATCTGGCTTTGGAGGCATGCTAGCAGTTGGCACGTTGTACCTTGAGCTAGAACAAAGCTGAGTTAGCTATCAGGGGGTGAAGTGCTGGCAGAATGCTGCTGATCTTTGAGCTAGTAATGCAGAGGGAATTCTCTACTGTTGGGTCAAATATTCAGTGCCACTATTTTAATTATACTGTGCGGCATCACATCTCATTTTACAGTGGGATCATTGTTGCTTGAGTTAGGCCAACTCAAGAAGAATTAACAAAGTGAAGTAAAGTAGAAGATAAGCCTTTTAAAACTATGGTGGTAGATTGATAAACAGGCAGAAGGAAGTACATGGCATATAACACTGTGAAAGGACACATAACAATTCCATTCCGGAAAGCTGGCAATTTTAGGCTGGCAATATTGTGAACTGATACATATCTATTATATTTCAGCAGAGTTTGTACACCATGCACATAAAATGGAAACTGATAAAAGGGATATTTTAATATATTCTCATATATAATAGAACATCACAGTGCCTAGAGATTATGAGCTTTCTCTTCAGTTGATGTAAATAGGTATATTATACAAAACTAAAGATACAGCTGTAAATGTAAGTTTAGTCAAACTGTTCCTTGTTGGCTATTATATGTTTGTTCATATATATATATATATATATATATATATATATATATATATATATATATGCATAGATCCTATCTGGAGAATAGCTGCCTCTCACAAGATGGGCATTTTAGTTATTAGGATAAAAATCTTTTCAAACTGTCTCTTCTTTCTAAGTCTGTCTTAAACCAAACCCTCAGGTATCCCACATGGGTAAAGGATTTCACACATTGTCCTGGAAATGGCATATTTATGCTGATTGTTAACACTATGGAAATTAATAGCTCCAGCTGGGGCACTGTGCTGGTCTAACACTGCTACCCTGAAGCTGAGCCATCTGAAAAAGGTGGAATGGGATTTTTCATTTGCTAGTGATAAAACATGAAGATGTCAAGCCCTGGAAACCCAGATTGAAAGTGACAGAAATACTTGGCCACAGAGCAAAGTAAACTGTAATCAGGGAGTTTTAGCTGCAGGCTTTAGTCAATGTACCTTTAGATGTTATCAAACTACACAGAGAAATAACATCAGAGGGACATTTCGTTTTCTAAATTAGCCTTGGCCTTTCAGGCACCACCAAGGTTTCATAGGTTACCCAAAAGTGTATTAGTTGTGCTTGTCTGACTTGCTTCTAGTCCTCTTTATTGTTTCTGTTATTTGAGACACTCATTGTAACCACATTTTTGTGGTTCAGTCTTTGTTGCTTCTATTGCTTACTGTGTAGAATGCACTGACAGAATCAATTATATCCAAAGATCTTAAAAGCCTTTTTCAAACATCAATTTTAGAAGCCATGGAGTAACCCTGGAAAGCAGAAGGCTTAAATGCATGCATTTCAAAGCCAAGTTAAGAAAGCTGGTGAAGCCTACATAAAGAGTCTGTGGCAAGCCTAGGAATTTTGGCTAGGGCTGGGTTGGCCTTCCACTGTGAAAACTTAAATAACACAAAATTCCTTTTGACTTCATGTTTCATTACAATCTCAAAGCCTGAACCCAATTGACCAGTTGTCCCATCATTTCCAAGTAAACCTGAAACTAGTCAAACAAATCTGGGTTTATTATTGCAAACTAAGTGAAACTTGAAGAATTCACCTTGATGCTTTCTTTCATTCAAATGTAGCATACAAATATAATCTGAGCCCATCATAAGCCAGAACCAAAGAGAGGATCTATGAGAACTCCTGCAAGCAAAACTTCCTAGTTGTATACACATCTAGCTATAATACTACATCCTGTTCACTAATTCCCTGAGTTTCTAAGCTGGAAAAGGTCATTTTCTTGACAGATGGTCTTCAAATGAAGGGATGAGCCAGCTATTCAATAAACCAATTATGCCCCTTTCCATTCAAACTCAGAACTAATTCCCCAAGTTTTTCACTCCATTCTTACTCTGGATAAATTCCCTTTGGCTTAATGGGAGTTTGCCTGTGTAAGAACTTTGTAACTTGGCCATCTGTTTGGATACACAACTGCTCCATCTCCAAACCACAACTGCTTCATCTTCCCCCATTTGCTTCTCCCCTCCCTACTCATTATGCATCTAAGCATCTGATTTCAAAGGCTAAAAACAACACCATAACTTTCCCTCAATTCCAAATGAATGACATGCCCTTAGGGGACAACTCTTTTGGAGACAAGCTGCTTCAATTCTGCTTCATGTGCGCACATGTTTTTCTGCCACCCCCATGGGTGGACGCCCATATTCATCAGCTCTCTTTGCACTTCGTTCTTGCTACAGTTTAAATCCTTGAGTGCTCTCCAGTGGATGCGAGAGCCTCAGGCTCCTTTGCCCTTTGAGCCATTGAAAAATCGTGATTATACAGAAGCAGATGTTATGTGCCAACACCAGAAGCTATAGGATGGAGGTGTATTTTCAACAAAGAGCTGTTAAATCTATATAGACTTCTAATTGAATTGCAAAAATCTCACTAGAGAGACCAAGTCAATGCAACACACCGCCTTCTACCACTACCCCTCCCTAGCCCATCTCTTGTGTTCTTTTAAAATACTGTTTTCCTTTGCATGACAGCAATTCTAATCCTTGGCCCTATTATCACAGTTTCTCTTGAGCAGTTATTTGGATTAGGCAGAGAATGCATTGACTTACTTTGATTAAAATGCTCCACAATTTAGAGGCTCCATCATCCACTATGTAAAAGGTAGTGATGGAGAGAGAACAGGAATATACAATGGTTTCCAAACAAGGGCCTCCTGCTTCAACCGGCCTGCTATTTACATGGTCAATGAGAATTATTAATCCCTCTCAGCACAGTTCAACTTCTGTACTTTGTTCTTTCGATGATGTAGCAGAAATGAGTACCTGCTGTTGCCATAGACTATATTAAAGTGTCCCAAACCGTGGCATGCAGGTCCCTACAAGCACCTCTTCCACTGCCACGAAGTGGGGGAGGGATCCTGGAGGACTGTGCACCAATGGCACTGCCTGTATGGCTGGAAGGAAATCCTGGGAGGCTGCTGGCACTACTCACACAGTGTGAAGGAGGGATTCTCATAGAGGCTGCCCCAATGGCTTATGGCTGGTGTGGTGGAGGCCATCTGAAGTGCTGCATGGGATTCCCAGCCATGGTGAAATAGGACAGGCTGTTCCATATTTTCCACCTGGGGCAGCATAGTATTACATGAAATCCCTCCTGCTGAATGGAGCTAACTGGGATTTGCCACTGCTTTATCACACCTACATGCATGTGTGATAAGACACATAACTTTGGTAGAACAGTGATAGTCTCCTTGGGAAAGTCTCAAGTACATGTGTGTATACATTCAACCTTAATCATGAAGCTGGGTCAACATCATAATAACACACAAATACAACCAGATCTCGCAATACGATGTATATATATATATTCAGGAACTGATTCACCACTGCATTGGCCCAGTTTTATGCTGTCATTATATCATTAAAATCCATGAATTTATACTAGTTGTAATCCTAAAGTGTAGGTGAGTCAGACCTGCCTACTGTGTACTTCACACACCCCCACTCTTTCACACACACACACACACATGAATATACATACATGCTGTATATATTCATCTAGTTTTAAAATTCTACCATTGTATAAGATAGAGCTGGAATAAAATAGCAAAAACCAGATATTTGCTAACATGCATGCATTTCAATGCATTTGCTGCAGCAGAATGCATAACTCATTAGTTCATGCATGTGGTTTCCAAAGCGGAATATATAAGAAATACTATGCTATATTTCTTATAAGAAATATTATAAGAACTTAACAGCAGACTGAAATAGGTAAGAGCTAGAGATTGTCATACACAATGCAGTTAGTCATGAATCTCTTTGGAAAATGTTTAAAAATTACACTGTCCAAGTGGGTGTTATATTAATTAGCTTGTGGAATCTATTGCCACTCGATGAATATGTTGTAGAGCTGGGTTCTGACATATCCACTGTTAGATGTTTTGACTAGTGAAATCTTTACATATATTTGCCTCTGCTTTAATTTACATGTGTTGACAGATTGTTCAGTATGTGCTATGTGCATCTACTTGAGATATATTTGCAGTTTGTATTGTGTTTATACAAGTTGGCTTATAAGTAAATAAGGTGAATGTACACATCTGTTGATGACCTCTTCAGTTAACATGATGACTCCATTATCAGAGGGCTCTGGAGATCACAGGGATTTAGGGCAGCCAAACAAGTGTCAGGCTGGTTAAGAACAGTAGAAAAAATATATTTATGCTTTTAGGTTCCTCTAACCAGAGTTATCCACATGCTGGTGTGGTCCCTGAAGGCTATTCTAATTAGTCAGCTGTCACCTTTCACAAGGGATTTACAACTCCAGGTTTTAAGGTTGCTCTCCTATAATTCCTTATCATACAACAACTAGAATAGGGGTGGCACTGAAACTGCTAATATAGACTGCAAACAGATGTAGCATTTGTGCCACATTATATGTTGGCACAAAGCCCAGGCACATGGATGTCCATGCCCCTAGTTGTGCCACAAATGCCCCAAAGTGTGGCTGTGACAAAAGGTGGTAAAATTTGTGCTGCTTGTTTGCACTGGGTGCCTGTTTACTTTATAGTGCATTAGTACAGGCAGTCTGGAGGTGCCCACGCTACCCATCAACCCTAGGCAGGGGCTCCTGGGGCCTGATCCTGAGCACTCCAGGAATTCCCTCACAGGATCAGGCCCCTGAGATCCTAGGAGCACCTGCCTAGGTTTTCCTTCTTGCAGAGACATGTCCTGAGAACCTGGCAGGGGATTCCCTGGTGTATGTATCACACTATTGTGCCCCAACTTAAGACGGTGGTTGATGTCTGTCACTCAGTTAAATGGATCAGCTATGCTGGGACACATTCTGGAACAGCTAATCCTGCTCTAAGGACAGTGTCTGCTTATAGCTAGAGTTTATTGATGCCCATGGTTTCTCATGCAAAAAAATGATTTTTGATAATCTGCTTCACCAGCTTAAAGGCTGCTATGCATTATTGGATCACTACAAAGCAATATAGAGAAGTATCAGGACCATAGAGCTAGATTGTTAAAATTATTTACATGTAAATGAATAAACATACATATACGCATAAATGTCCAATGTGTGTGACTTTTCATGTAAAAATAAGGTAGGAAAAATGCAAGTTCTAATCTGCACATGCCTGTTTTGCAAAGGCACATTTGTATCTCCTCCCACAAAATTAGGTGCAAATTTGTATGTGAACAAAGTTAACCTTAGAAATCTTGGCAGGCACAATGTCATTCAGTTTAACCCTCTCAGTGACCTATTATTACCAAGCAGCTATATATAAAACCAAAGCAAACTACAGAGTTAACCAAAACATCTCATTTCTGAAAATACAACTTCAGGGCCTTCTATTCAAACAAAAACCAAGTTATATTTGTTCTGACTCATATATCATCAGCAAAATTGTCAGATCACTTGATTACATAATCTTTTAATTTCAGCAACGGTGTCTGGAAGAGAGAGAGAAAACATGGCATGCTTTTCAGAGATCAGGTTGCACTTGCAATACTAACATATAGAAAATTTTTTTTCAGACATATGAACTGACTCATCTGGGTGGTTTTGGCTTCAATTAGCAATGGGCGAACATAAGAATTTACAGTTCAATTTAGATAAGCCTCCAAAATATCAATATGTTGCCTGAAGTGAAGTCTAATTAAAATGTATCTGAATCTGTTTTGTCTTAAAAACCCACCTGAAATTCACAAAACAGAGTTCTATACTTTTATTGAAATAATACATTTTTAAATTTAAAATGAAAATTTCAAAATTTTCAAGTAGACCTATAGCCAGCCAAAAACAAATAGTCTTTCAGATGATATCCTGAAATATTTTCCATTGTTTAATGAAATATAATCTTTGAATAGCTTTTTCTTTGCAATTGTGACCATTTCTGTTCTTGATATGTCTGATACTTCCTGTTTTTTGCTTGGTATTAAATATATTCTAATGAGAATAGTCTTTTAATGTTATATTGATATTTCTGCAAAGTAAGAATGCACTTGGAAAAAGGTAAATATACAAAGACCAAATATATTCATGACTGACCATAAATTTAGTTTGAGGTTCAGGTTAATACTCAGGTCATTTTTCATTTTACCTAAACAGCTTGAATACTTTTCTCCCAAGAAGTGACAACTTCTGTTGGATTCCTTCTCCAATAGCCATTTAAAGCAGCTTGTTGTGGAAATAAAAGAGGTTGCAGCTCATTAGCATTCCCCTGTATTCACAAGCACAATGTCCTCGAAGTTTCAATTACTTTCAAGTAACTCAGTTCATGGGCACACAATAATTTTAATGGAGAGAGTTTAATCTTGGGCTCAGAGTATGTGCAACTTAGACAGCAAATGCCTCCTGAAAGTAAAGAAGGGTAAAAAAAAGAGAGAAAATGCCTCCATTTAGAAACTACAGTTGTCTTGGGAATGTGGTGACGGTATGCAGGGTAACTGCAGAAGGCAACATTAAACAGACCATAAAACCGACAACATAGGAAATATGAACCCTCAATCTGAGTGCCTGAATCACAGTGCTTCTCAACTCATCCTTGGTTGGAGTTGGCACAGCTGTCTGCTTTTCAAGTCAGAGAGCTAGGGAAGAGGAGGAAATGAAATAGGAGAGGGTTCCTTTTTCAGGACTCCAAAGGCAAGATGGTATAAATCAGTGCTGTGCCACTGTGACTTCAATAAAACTATGCTGGTATTCACCAGCTGAGGATGCGGCCTTCAGGATGAGTGCTCCCTCATCCCAAGAGACAGTCCATATTGCAATGAATTTACAATTAATGGACAGTTAACAGATAGATAACTGGGAGAGACAATACATTACCACTCCAGTTTTACAAATAGAAAATGGAAGCTCAGAGAGATAAAGGGCGAGATTTCTTCCTGCACCAGAGCTCTGGTTCCTGATTCACAAGAGGCAGCCTCAGTGGAGGTGCTGCTTAGAGCAATTTTTTACATACAGTTCCTTCAAAAATGGAAGCCTAGAATAATAGACCTCCACTCTGCCACCTCTTCTCTGCTAGGAGGCAGGGGGTACTACAGGTGTATGACACTGTTGCAGCAAAGTGGCACCAGAAGAGGAGTTCTATTCTGGGTATTTTCACTGAATTTACAGTCCCTTTTGGACAGAGTGAAGCAAAATGGTCAGTAGAGAACCTGGTCCCAAATGACTTCTCCAAAGTTTACATGAAGTGTATAGCAGACTGGGGAACAGAACCATGTCTCTTGAGTCCTCCAGCACAGTCCTCCTTTCTCTTTTGCCTTTTCTTTAAGTGTCTTCCTTTAAGTAATTCCTTTCATGGCAAAGTAGCACATTGTGATTTACCAAAAGAAAGAGACAAACAAAAAGTCTTTTTTATGCAAAACCAAAAAGCATACAAACAACATTTGTGACCATACAAATCCATCAGATATTAGAAGTGAATTTCTGGGGGATTCCACACAACATCTAAGCAATCCTAAAGCATGATATTACTGAAAGCTTGTTATTTTTAATGTAGCCTCCCTAGAGCTTAGATCACAAACCCAAGGGCCCAGATTTTAATTTCCACTGAATTTCCTTCCTATTAATCTTTTTGGCTGGTATATTTGTATTTAACAAATACTGTGTCTACACACTATATTCATGCTTGTAAATCTAGTCTTGATTTCTGCTTGTCTCCCTGCTTCCAGTCAGGATCCCTGTCATGAGACAAAGCCATTGCCTCTACAGACAAATGCAGCCTTTATTGTTATCTGACCATCCATCGATTAAATTGAGTTATATTTCAAGTATTCCATTTCTGCACAGACTTTTGCACACAGTCCTACTATGGTAACATACACTAGGCCATAATAAGGCCTACTGAAAAGGGATGCAGTTTCTTCAATTTCAGTAGATTTGTATTAATTCATTGTACACTAGGTCCATATTTGATTAATTAATTCCTGGTTTTCAGAATGAGAATTCTATTCCATGCATGGCAGCTTTCAAAGTTTTGAGATTTGTTTTTCCTGTGCATTGGAACAAAACCAAAGACCTCAAATGCCAATGCGCAAGACAATATTTCTATTCTACACTATGGAAACATTTGAAAGCTCTTGCCATGTTGTATTAAATGGCTGAAACTAAGCATTGTGGGTTCTATGAGAAACTCTAATGACTAAGCCCCTGGCATCACAAACATTCAAAGCATAGTATCATGTGATACCTGAGATTATTTTTTACATGTTTCTTACAGAGTAGAAGTGTGAAACTGCTCTGCTTCTTTTACTTTTCTCTGTGACAACACAATATTGAATTTCCTTCTCTACAACAGTGTAAATCATGCTGTAGCTACTTGCTATAATGATTACTGATGAACAGAAAAGGCTTCCAGCCATACAAATCTGCAGCTATGTAAGTGTGTGTGTTCTTGAAGATGCAGCAAGTAGCAACTTACAGGGCATGTCTACAGAAGATGCCATGTCACCGTAGTGATAAGCTACATCTCCATAGCTCATCATTATGGCGATGTAGCATCGGCGGACGCAAACTGTGATGCCAACACTACTGCACAGTAGCTTGTTGGTAGTGTGTAGTAGCATGGGAAAAAACCTGTGCTGCACTGGGACTGTGAAGTAACGGTGGTTACTTCATAGACATTTAGTAACAACTGCGTAGCCTGGCACATGTGTAGATATGCCCACAAGGTAGGAAAAGACTAGGCCCAAAAGATAGGTAGCTCACGTAAAGGGAATGCTATTTAGAAAACAAGCCATAGAACAGAGATTTAGCTGAGTGTTTTCAAGTTGAGCCTAGCAGATGAAGTAAAGCAGACGGCAAGCTAGTCCAGCAGAGGAAGACAAGTGATGGACCTGCATCATCATGCTCTTTGACTAAATCCCTGTGTTAATTAGAGCTGCAATGTGATAAGGTGAATTAAGGTGAATTACTTGTGCATGAATAGGTGTTTGTGGTTCAGGAGAGACCTCAGGAACTGCCCCACCTAAGAGGCTTCATACATATTATAGACATGATATCATGGGCATGCAGACTACTCACCACTCCAAACTACTCTTGCCAAGAGTTGTCCATCAAAGTATGCTGTAATATCTATGGGCTTGATCCAAAGCCCATTGAAATCAGTGAAGAGATTCCCTTTGAAGTTGTGGCCTTTGCCTCATGACTTATTTAAGAAAGTCGGGTGGTGATCAAGTGAGCAGCATTCTGTAAAAGGACAAGGACACTTTGGTTTCAGAGTACCATGCCTGGTATTGCTCAGTCACCATGGCCTGTTGGGTATTCCACTGCTTAAAAGGATGAAAAGATGGCTTGGAGGAGGAAGAAGAAAGTGGTGGTGGTGGAGGTGGGGACCAGCACATGAACGGTAAAGGTTAAATGCCAATGTTTCTCAGCAGTGAGATACTGAGGTACAGTAGACTTGGTCTGAGTTTAAATGAGGGGAAAGTGAAGGCATCTTCATCTTTTAGTATGAACTAAAAGCAAATACAGCATTCCTGCCGCAGAGGGATCAGAAAAATACTAATGAAAATATGCTGGTTTCAAATTTGAGATGCCACAACACCCTTCCAAACCTTTTTGTAATGATTTACATGTTGCAAAATGAAAGCCCGATGAATTCATCATGAAAGGCTGCCTGCCAGCAAAGCTAGAGATAGATACCCTAAGGTGCCTTCTGCCAGCTGTTGAAAAGTCCTGCTGCTGGGCTCTTTAAGAGCTCAGTATTTCCATCAGCAGAAGCAAGTGACTTTCATTCAGAGTATTCAAGAGGTTCAAACCCATTCATGAAAGGCTACTGTTGTTTCCCCAGGCAGTGCTGGGCCTTGGAAAGATTGCCTAGCATCTTCACTATCAGAAAGGATTTCTTAGATCACAGAAAAAAGAATAAAGCAGTGACATCTCTAGCCAGCCATTTCATTCACATCTACTGAGCATGAACCAAAGTTCACAGTCCTTCTATGTAAACAGAGGAAGAGAATGAGATCTTTCTGTGATGAAGGTGCCCCATGTCTGTGGTGATCCTCATGGGACGAGATCTCTATATTTGAGTGGCCAACCATAAATGTACCTGCCTGAGTCTTTGGGTATGCCTATTAAGTTGTCATCTGCCTTCAAGAAAAAAGGAGATGAGAAGAAAAGAATGGAGACCAGCAGCAAACAGGGTGATCTGATAGCAGATCACATTAACCAGGAGAAATCAGCTACATTTTCTGGCTGATTTACATGGAACTTGCTCATTATGTCTTACATGTTCATAGGCCTAGGGAAAGACGAAGGCAAATTCAGCCACTTGGATGAATGGATCATGCATAGGAAACAAGCTTTCCTTAGACATTTACCTCTTTCCCAAAATCTTAAAACAGAAAATGCTGTGCAGTGCAATCAGAACAAGAATTTTCGGAGCTTAGACTGAATACATTCATATATTCAATAAGAATATTACAATTTTTAATTCTGAAAGCATGGCAATAAGCATGTCTGTAGTGGAATTGTTAGGTATGTGATCATGCCACACTATCTCCCATGTGAAAGGTTTGTTTCAAAGAATCTAGCACAATTAGTTTTTTTGAAAGAAGATTTGAGGTACCCAGTTAAAGATAAATTAAAAATATTTGGGCACTTTTTCATGTGTTCTGATTAGAGTCAGAACACTGCACCATGATGCGGTGTCTCATGTATTCAGTGTCCTGCATTTCAAAATGGTGGGGGGGTGGAGCTTTAACTAAAGCTTGTTGAATAAGCTTTAGTTAAAGTGCCCCTGCCACCATTTTGAAAAGCGGGACACTGAATACACAAGATGCTGTGTGTGTTTGAATTAAAGCAGCTCCCAATAGCCACTCTAATTAAAACACCCTTGCCCCCACTCTGGAGCACATGTATAGGCACCCATTGTTCTTATATTATTACAATGACATCAAAGTTGCTATGTTTTGAGCTACTTTTTAGAGCAACAACATTTCAGAATGATGTAAATGTGTATGTCTGACCATGTTATTGGATGCTGTCACAATAATCTCAACATCTAATGGTGATAAGAGTATTGGAGGCAATGGGTGTTCTTGGAATGATAAAATTCAGCATGATGATAAACACTTCTTGGAAGGCAGATCTTGAAGTAAAGAAATGCTGTCTTGGATTATCCAAACTACAAGAGCCATATTGAATGTCTTACATAGCCCACCTCCGATTGAAGCATCCACTTCATACTTACAACAATTTTGGAATGCAGCTCTGGTTTCCCCAGGGTTAGATAGAGAGGGACACAGTAAGGCATTCATTTGGTCTGTGTCACTGGGCAGCATGTCCTAGTTTTCTAAGCTTGTGCCATTTTATAAATAGAAATTCATCAATAACGTTTGTGTATTTGACAGATACATTATGGCAGCTATTGTATCTAAAAGTACTGGAAATCCAATAAATGGATTTCTTCAGAATATTAATGACAGATTAGGGGCTTGGGCACTGTCACAGGGCACTAGGACGTGAAGGCAGCCTCCCCATATTACAAATACATCAAGACGTGGCGGGCAAGAATAGAGGGTGCCCATTGGGCTGAATTGGCATGGTCAAGGGGCCCTAGGGGTAACATGGCCATCCTTGAGGACCCCATCCTCTGACTGGTACATAAAAAAATGGGAAGGAGGCAAGGAGGACCCATAAGATTGCTATATCCCAAAGGCATGCCATGACCCAAACAATCTATTACCTTACTATTCAGAGATCACTGTGGGATTTTGTTTGATTTTTACTTTCATCTGTAGGCTTCAATTCTGTCTGACTAAAAAAAGAAAAAAAAATTGGATGTTCTGAAAATATTGTCCATTTAAAAAAAAAATGTATTTCTTCCCCAAAATTTGAAAGAATTCTAGAGCAAAATCTTCACTGAATGAAACCCTGGCTAAATCTTTCCTTCTCTATTAAAACAGAAGGCTTAAGTAAGATTCTCCATATAGATTTTTGGTGTTGTATTTGTAGATAGATTAAATCTCCTTGGGTACTTGTAGACAAGCAGGGAGGCTGCTCTGATGGGCTGTAATTACAGTATGTTGAAGCAGACATGATTTATCTAATTAGCATGCTCCAGCCATCAGTGTCCCCATGCTTAAAAATGATGGTTGGGGCACTTTAACTAAAGCTCATTAGACAATCTCTCAGAGCCACTATAATTAAAGTGTCCTTCACCCCCACCCCTGGAGCATGTGCAAAAATACTCCTTATGTCTATGTACCCTTATTAAAAATGCATGTAATGCAGAGACATGTAAGAAAAACAGACCTATCAGAAAGCTCATTTTACAGCAGTTTTGAGGGGTTCTTCCTTAAAAATACACCTGGGGAACGGAGAATAATTAAAAGGAAGAATTCAGCAACCATTTGATAAATAAATCCACTGAAGAGTGGTGTTACTCAAAGTTTCATGTAAGTCTAGTAGATATATAGCCAATTGAACACAAGGTAGTCGTATGGCTCGTTTTGCATTTGGCCACCTTCAACCCCCAGCCTAAGTGGCCATATTATACCCATTTACAGCTGGGTCAACTGGTGATGGAATTGGCAGGAGACCAGAGTGAAGCTCAAACTTGTATCGGTGGAGTCATAAAAAGGGCTTAACCACTCTGCCACAGTGCTTCACAGTACCATGAAGCACATGCAATCAAGGGCAAGACGAGCAGAAATGGAAAGTTTCTGACAGTCAGGGGCCCTGATGTATATTATTTAGGGTATATAGAGTAAGTATGTAGAGTACAAGAGTATACAGTATGCAGAGTAATCTCTGTACTGGAGCTTCACTTCATGGATGCACTGAAAGTTGAGGAGTGGCACAGCACACTGCAGGGTTTCCTCAACTCCATCTATCCCAATTTTCTCCAACCTTGGGAGTGAAAGCAGAGATGTAGGGTCTAATAGAAGCCTACCTATTCCATCAAGGAGTTTCTATATTATAGAGAACTCTTTTGATAGTGAGTGGCAGCTATATAATGTCTCCTTTAGGCCACCTGGGTGACACAGAAGGACAGTAACCAGGTTTCAGAGCCTGGCCCCCTTCCCAACATGAGCCTCTGTTAAGTTAAAAGTCACCCCTGGGCAGAAGGCTTGGAATAGTATCTACATAAATTTTGGACCACATCTGGTGCATTGCTAAGGAAACAGCCTTAACAGGACAAGTGGCATTTTAGGGAAATGATAATCAGAGTATCACTTTGCCATTTGCATATTATCAAAAATCTTCAAAGAAAATGTGACCACAGTTAACACAAGGACTGAGTAAAGAAAAGCATTCCCTCCCCAATGTGTGCCAAAGCATATCCAGATAGTTTGAGACAAGGCAGCTTTCAGCCATGCTCCAAGAGGCAATACGCACTTTACTGTATTGCCCCTTAGCTTAATGTTTCAGGTCTCAGACTGTTTTCACAGGGAAAGTTGTTCAATTAAAGATCTAATTAAATTTGTTTTCCCATGTTGTTAGAAGTTTAATTTGTTTAAGCAAACTAAAGATGCTTGGCTTAGCTGAATTATTTTTGGTAAAATACTGTAGGACTGCTTCGCAAAGAATATTCATTCTCTTTGCTTGCCACAGGCAAGTACATGTGATATGAGTGACAACCTGATCACTGTTTGTGATTTAAGAATGGGACTGGATTTTGCCATCTATATGGATGTCACCTACAGGTACAATGTGAGCTCAGAGAGCAAAACATCATGGAAGAAACCAGCAATAGTGCACCCTTTATGTGCCATAAGCAAGAAAGCTGTAAGTTTATATAAAATGCAAGGGGAAAGGGGCTTTGAAAAAATCCAGGTGCAGAATGTGAGCTGAACTTTGCTGAGAGAAATGATTATGGCTAAATGATCAGATCAGGTCTTGTAATTGGTCATTTTTCTACTACCTTCCCCCTTATCCTCTCTCACAGTAAATGCAAGAAAATTCAGTTATCTTCCATTTGAATTTCTTTCTAGTCTCTCTGGCCTGATTTAGTGGCAAATTCTCTGCTGGCATAACTCCACTGAGAAATGTCTCTTATAACTGGAAGAAAACTGCAGCCTTTATAGTACTTATAGGCAAGGGTAAACCACCAAACCAAAGGGATACTATGTAGCAATAACAACCTTAAAAAAATATACAGTATATTGATTGGAAGAGGATAAATGCAGTTTCTGAAAATATTTTAATACCATAACCAGAAAAATAGGGATAGCCATTGAAAATTCCATTAAAACATACTGGACTAAGAGAGAATTTTGAAGAGACAGAGGGGAAAATAGTAATTATTTTGATGAAACAGAAGGAATTGTCTCTCTCTAAATAGAGAGGCCTGGTATGTCTGTAATGGAGAAAAGTAGTTTCAAAAGATCCACAGAAATAAAGTAAAAAGCTTGTGTCAAATTAATTTGAAATGCCTGTCATATTTCCTGCTGTACCACCAAAACTATGAAATAATATGAAATTGTCTCATTTAGCTGCATGGCTTTTTGCAATATATAATTCAATAAAGAAGACATATGGATTGATATATCCCCAAGGACTTGTCTTTAGTGTGGCAACAACGTATGTCAGGGAACACAGGACTGAATATGCCTCATCCATTTCAGTCCATTGACATGCTCCAGAGCTGGAAGTTCTCCACCCAGGCTACTCTGGGTTTGTCCTCATTGCCTGCTCTCAGGCTGGGAGAAATCTGAAGACTAAGGACAAGCCTGAAGCATTCTTACTGGTGGTGAATATCCAACTCTAGGTCAGTGGATGGAGGTAGGTGGGGCACAGACCTCAATGGACCAGACTGCTGCCATGCTGTAGATGACCTCAAAGACAAGAAGAAAGAATCATGCTCTTTAGATCTTGTCTCACATCCTCTCTCAAGAAAAGCGGAGCATGTTGTCTATGCCCTTTTTGCAACTGCAGGACCCCATCTGTTTTTGGAATTGAAAACTCTAGCTTTCCCAGGAGAGTATGGGGGACTGTAGGACAGGAGGTGGAGTATTTGACAAGCATTTGCTTTCCAATTGTGTTTAATAGCATATCAATACCCTAACCTTTTCCTTATTGAATGTTAATATACAAAAAGATATATGGCTCCATTAGCGATTCACATATTATTTAATAGGCTTTGTGATACAGGAACTATAACTGGCATTAAAGTTTAAATTAACACAAATTTCTTTACTTGTCACAGGACTTTTGAAATAACTTTTTCTATTTCTGCTGTGCCAGATATCTATATCTGAAGACAGTAGTGATACTGCACTTTCCACCACTGCAGAATCTCCCAGTAGCATAAACTCTCAAGTGAATATGGTCTGCCAACCCCAACTTCCTGCAACAAATTATGGATTTAGGTGAGCCAAAGAAAATATGCAGGGATCATTTTAACATGATCAGCAACAATATTGGATGCATTTTTTAAATATATCCAAGTGCTTTAGGAGCTCAAATTCAAAGTTACCTTTCTAGAAGCCAACATCCCTTTGACTTGTAATGAGATTCAGAGTCCCAAATTCCTAAGTCACTTTTGAAAATGAAATTTAGGCTTCTAAGTAAATGAGGAACATTTTAAATTTTTACGTTAGTTTGTATTAGTGTGGAGAACATTTAATTTTTGCCATGGGTATTATACTATTATATAATAATTTTATGTGGTTATAGTAGTCTGAAAGACTTGGATGTTTTTAGTTTCTCTTATTTAGTTTACAATTTTGTACTGTATACTGTATACTCAATTTCTCTCTCTGGTTCTATTCAATACCCAGCCAGTAGGTGCACAACGACATGAATTTACACTAAGAAATAAGTGCCTAAAGAAATGGATTAGAAAGAAAACTGTTCCACTGTAAATCAGAATCACCAGAATCACCACCTTTGTTTCCTTTTATTTCCATCCATAATACACTGCTCTAAACCACTTGAGACTTGGACCTGAGATATATAGTGATATTTTAAAGACTGTAAACTAGAATTGTAAAGTGAAGGGTTTTAGGATTTTGTAACTAGAGGATCCTAGGACAACAACATACAGGAACCCAGGGACATCTTAAACTTAGCTTAAACTTAAGATCCCCCCAAATTATTTTCTCTGTTATTTTACATGATTCCCATTGCAGCCATTAATGCATTTATCCTCACCTTGTGTGTCTGCCAAAAGGAATATACCACACCTTTGCAAGATCTACAGTCTCCCAGGGTGAAACTGTCTATTTTGGATTCTTTGAAACAAATTCTGGTTTTATTTACACTCATTGTAATCTAATTGCACTCAGTATATTGCATGAATTGTCTGTACAGAATATGCTTCAGTAGCTTCTGCAAGTAATTTTTATTTAAACCCTTCCTCAACTTTTAAAATTCAAGCTCTAAGTTTGACTTTAGAATTCAGTAGGGTCATTGGGTAGTATATTCCAAAGCATTTCAAAGTGACTTAAAAACCTAAATTATTTTGGAATTCAGGTCCTTTTACAAATGTTAGCCCTTTATTTTTATTAAGGGATGCACATTTACTACAAGACAATTCAAAATCTAGAAGAAACAGGTTACAGTCTAAAATTCTCTAAGTGAAGTGTCTATCTAATTCCCTTACTCCTCTAGTATTTGCCCTCTCACAGCAAGAAAGCCGTGATACTAGAAAACATTTTTAAAGGAACCTCTGATATTGGGTGCATCCTTTGAGAAACTTAGATATGTCAAGTTGGCCACCCCAAATCAGTTTCCCTTTGCAAATATTGCACTAACATACCAATAATACTCTCAGATCATAAAGGATGTGTCTCATCTAGGCAGGCAACTTAATTAAAAGCCTCTTTCCTTGATAAATGTATATGTGATTAGCAGTCCTAGGAAAGGCTGTCCTTCAAGCTGTGCTCAAAGGCAGGTTGTCTGGTTATTAATGGAGAAGACTTTCAGCATAGCTAATGAATACATTTGCTTCCTCTCAGGCAAAGAGATCTAAAGGGGGAGAATGAGAGAGCCAGAGAGAAGAATACTATGATGACCAGTTCCAGGGTTATGGAGGAAGGAACAGGCATTCAATACCATGACAGCTGGTCTTTCGGTGACAGTTGCAATAGCTGAGCCAAGATCATCCAGGGAAATTTCTTGGTTATGGACATTCAGCCATCCCCTCACCTTACATAAAGGACCCATTAATTCAAGTTTGAAGACTGTTGTTAATACATGGCTGCTAACCATGATAATACATATATGATGTGTGGTACCCACTGTGTGTCACAAACATACCAGTTCATTCTCCAAAACCTGTCAGCCTAACAACTTTCACCAATATTAAAATGACCTTTAAAATGAAAAGGTTTTATTTAATTATGTTTTCCTAAGCATGTTAGAAGACAATCAATTGCTGTCTGTTATAATAATCTTTTACTGAGATAAATGGCATGTCCCAGTCAAGTATCCTTTAGAGACTTGACTTCCTTCATCACAATACTTAGTACGGTGACCCAATGGTCCTGCAAGCTACCTAATTGAATACAAATTCACTTACAGGATAATAGCATTCCCCTTGGAAAGTCTTCAGTAGATAGCAGCAGGTTCTAACAAGATCTTTTTTCTTACAGGTGTGATTGTACTCAGCAATTTAAAGCTTCAGAGGAGAGCTGTGTTGACAAAATAACTGGCAAACCCTGGTCAACCTCCTCCTGGCTCTGGCCAAGCTGGCCATCTACAAGACCAGGAAGGAGGCTGTAGCTGGCGAATCCAGGCGAGTATAGGGCTGTTTTTCTGCCACTTCTCTGCTCAAGTCTCTGGGTAGAGTTTCACTGGCCAGCATCCACAGGCTCTCTTGACTCATCCAGGGGGCAGTGGGTGCTGGCTGGTGTGTTCTGCTTGGTGTCCACTTCTGGATCCCTTGTTTTTAACCTGTAACCCTCACTCCCATTCCTGTGTTTTGTTTTTTTAATTTGTGCCAAGCAGTCAGGTGAGGTGTCCACATGGGCCTCCCTAATTAAGGGAGACTTATAGTAATTTGTGATGGGCCTAAACCCATGATTTTACAGCATATCAAATAGGCTTGTTCACTGAGAGCTGCTTAGTGGCTTCCTGGGTTCATCCTTGTTCCTGGTTGCGCACTCCAGCCCAATCCCCTTGTGCTCCCAGACTCCAGTCTAGACCCAGATCTCTGACAGCCAAATCCTGGCTTGTGGCTTGCCTTGGTGAGCACCCATGTCCCAGTCCTGTGCAGCTGTAGTTGCCTGGCTAGTGACTCTTGTTTGGATCCGGTTCTCCCATTCCTGGCTTGTGTTTCTTCCCAGGGTGACCACCTACATCCCAGTCCCTTACATACCTGGGATTCCTGACCTGCCTGCTTCTGATCCCTTGGCTTCAGCTGAGACCCTTGCTTCCTTGATTGTGTCTGCTTCTGATCCCCTTCAAGTGTGACCTAGGAATAAGTCTCAACTGCCTGCACCCCAGCTGTATGGTAGGGACCACTTACTATGGTTATCCCTATTGAAGGTAATGGATAATTTATAGCATCTTTAAATTATCTTGGGTGTGGTTAATTGGAAACATCCGTTCCATGCCTGTCATGTTTTGGAAACCTTGGCATAAGAGAGGTAAAGCAATTTTGAAAGACATAATATAGCAATAGAAAGAGAATAAGGTTCAGAGAGAAGAGAAAGAAAAAAGAGAAGGATGCGAGGAAAGAAGAAATGAGAAAGGAGGGTGAATTAAAAGGTAGGAAGGAATATATTTTTACTGCCTTTTCATAGACTTGGTACATCTTTTCCCTGGAGGATTTTTTCTAGTGATTGCAGTTGGTGAATTATCTAGCATTTAAGACTTCTGAAGTTTAAGTCCACTTTCTGGTTACACAATAGCTGGAAGCAGTCTGGGATTAGTGCAGCTCCTTGTTCTTTTCATGTGCAGAAAAAAAAAAGGCTGGAGTTCTCTGAGCCTGTTGTTAGAGGAAATTTAATTATTTTTTTTCTTTGCCACATTTTTAAATTAACATAAATTAAAAATTAAAGGGACTATACTGGTGTTGCAGGGATCTGAATGGATAACAAAAGACTAGTGCCTGTGCAGATTATTTTTTTAACTAAGTCCCTATTCTTGTCAGATTGGTCACCATGCAGTCTGCAGTATGAAAGATACGTAGAAAATCTGGGATCTTTGCAGACAGGGTAATACCATAAAAGCTTGCTTACAATGCTTAATGATACAGTACATGATACGTCAGTGAGCACTTCTCAGCCTTTTAACTAAGATAGAGGTAATATCATTTTAGATACCAACTTTCAAAGCATGCTGTGTCTTGCCCTTGAAACATTTAGCTGTAGAATGTGTTTTCTGTCTCTAAGTGCTATAAGTCCACCTATGTTATAAGGATACTACATTGTGACATGGCACTATTGCATTATGCTACACCATCACTGAAATGTGATGAAGGATCCTGCTGTCATCATGTTATGCTTGGTCATGAAAAGAAATAGTTTAAAAGTTACAGTTATAAGTAGATGTAGGATACTCCTTATCTACCCTGTCTTGGGTTGAAAATAGCTTAGGTTGCTCACACTGAAATGAGATTTCTTGTCTAATCTCAACCTACTGGAATGCATCACAAAAATACCATGTAGATGGAGACATTTGGATTTTTTTTTGCACATTTTCTATGAAGCTGATGTTTTATTTAATGGGTTTCTGCATAAAGTCTTTAAAAAACCTAAAAACCTGCATTGTTGTAACAGTCCGGTGGGTGGCGAATTGGCTAGAGGGTCGCGCCCAGAGAGTCGTGGTGGATGGGTCGATTTCAACCTGGAAGGGTGTGGGAAGTGGGGTCCCGCAGGGCTCGGTCCTTGGACCGATACTCTTTAATGTCTTCATCAGCGACTTGGACGAGGGAGTGAAATGTACTCTGTCCAAGTTTGCAGATGACACAAAGCTATGGGGAGAAGTGGACACGCCGGAGGGCAGGGAACAGCTGCTAGCAGACCTGGATAGGTTGCACAAGTGGGCAGAAAACAACAGGATGCAGTTCAACAAGGAGAAATGCAAAGTGCTGCACCTAGGGAGGAAAAATGTCCAGCACACCTACAGCCTAGGGAATGACCTGCTGGGTGGCATGGAAGCGGAAAGGGATCTTGGAGTCCTAGTGGACTCCAAGATGAACATGAGTCGGCAGTGTGACGAAGCCATCAGAAAAGCCAATGGCACTTTATCGTGCATCAGCAGATGCATGACGAATAGATCCAAGGAGGTGATACTTCCCCTCTATCGGGTGCTGGTCAGACTGCAGTTGGAGTACTGTGTGCAATTCTGGGCACCACACTTCAAGAGGGATGTGGGTAACCTGGAGAGAGTCCAGAGAAGGGCCACTTGTATGGTTAAGGGCTTGCAGACCAAGCCCTACGAGGAGAGACTAGAGAAACTGGACCTTTTCAGCCTCCGCAAGAGAAGGTTGAGAGGCGACCTTGTGGCTGCCTATAAGTTCATCACAGGGGCACAGAAGGGAATTGGTGAGTATTTATTCACCAAGGCGCCCCCGGGGGTTACAAGAAATAATGGCCACAAGCTAGCGGAGAGCAGATTTAGATTGGACATTAGGAAGAACTTCTTCACAGTTCGAGTGGCCAGGGTCTGGAGCGGGCTCCCAAGGGAGGTGGTGCTCTCCCCTACCCTGGGGGTCTTCAAGAGGAGGTTAGATAAGCATCTAGCTGGGGTCATCTAGACCCAGCACTCTTTCCTGCCTATGCAGGGGGTCGGACTTGATGATCTGATGGTGTTCAACGTCGATAAATGCAAGGTTCTCCACCTTGGGAAAAAAAACCTGCAGCATCCTTATAGGCTCGGCAGTGCTATGTTGGTTAGCACTATGGAAGAAAGAGACTTGGGGGTCATCATTGACCACAAGATGAACATGAGCCTGCAATGTGATGCTGTGGCTAGTAAAGCAACCAAAACGCTGGCTTGCATCCATAGATGCTTCTCAAGCAAATCCCGGGACGTCATTCTCCCCCTGTACTCGGCCTCAGTGAGGCGGCAGCTGGAGTACTGCGTCCAGTTTTGGGCTCCACAATTCAAAAAGGATGTGGAGAAGCTTGAGAGAGTCCAGAGAAGAGCCACGCGCATGATCAGAGGTCAGGGAAGCAGACCCTACGATGACAGGCTGAGAGCCCTGGGGCTCTTTAGCCTGGAAAAGCGCAGGCTCAGGGGTGATCTGATGGCCACCTACAAGTTTATCAGGGGTGACCACCAGTATCTAGGGGAACGTTTGTTCACCAGAGCGCCCCAAGGGATGACGAGGACGAATGGTCACAAACTGCTACAAGATCGTTTCAGGCTGGACATAAGGAAGAATTTCTTTACTGTCCGAGCCCCCAAGGTCTGGAACAGCCTGCCACCGGAGGTTGTTCAAGCGCCTTCATTGAACACCTTCAAGATGAAACTGGATGCTTATCTTGCTGGGATCCTATGACCCCAGCTGACGTCCTGCCCTTTGGGCGGGGGGCTGGACTCGATGATCTTCCGAGGTCCCTTCCAGCCCTAATGTCTATGAAATCTATGAAATCTATTGAGGTCCCTTCCGACCCTAACATCTAAGAATCTATGAATCTATACCGGTAAATATCTAAACTGGCAATTGGTTAATATACTTTTATTTCCACACCACATTTTATGACAAGTACCAGAGGATTTATAAAAAATACAAAAGCTTTCTTCCAAAATTCCTGGGTTGTAAAAATTAATTAATAAAAGATAGAATTTATTCATTTATATTCAATCATATGCCAGATCCATGCCAAATGGAATTAGTTTTGCAAGTAAAACTCCAAGAGATACTGCAGCAAATTATTTTCCAAAATTAAGATATGTATTATTAAAGCATTTGATATAGTGATTCATGAAACATTACTCTCACTGTTAAGTAAAAATGACTTGGATATGAGCATGGTTTGTCACTTGCACTGAAAGGATTGCTAACATAGAATAATGTTTAACTGATGTATCTCATCTAAAGGGAAACATCTAGTAATGCGCTACTGGAGAGGTGTGAGGCTTGGTTTTATTTAACATATTCATTAATGACTTGGTAAAACATAAACAAAACAGGAATGAAATAAATAAATAATTCTAAAATGGGATGAGAGAGCAAAGGGAGAAATAATATAAATGGATTTGGGCCCTGATTCATTAAAGCATTTGAGCTGAACTTTGAGCACATACTTAAATCCTATTGACTTCAATGGGTTGTGCATATAGTGAAACATGTACCTAAATACTGTCTTGAAAGGAGATGCTTTCCTGAATCACATTCTTAGCAAGGTTTGGCATATAGCCAGGAACTATATTTAAATTTGCTGCATCTGGGAGAATCATCTAAGACACAAGCTTTTCTATAGGAAGGGGAAGAAGTAATGGTCGGAAGAGATGTGGGTGGTAGTGGACATTAATGGGATATAAGAGATGCGGGTTGTAGTGGACATTAATTGGGTATGTAATATAGCATCATAAAAGATCAATGTGATTTTGGAGTGCACACAAAGAGACTCTGCCGGAGATGTGGGAGGAAATAGCTGTTTCTCTATGGCACAGCTGCATGTGGAATAGTGGGTTCATTTCTGTATTAGTATCAGAAAGATATAGACAAACTACAGATGGTTCAAAGGAGAGGCAAACATGCTAAATATGGCAATGAATGAATGAAGAGATGGAGGGATATAAAATATTTGATGTCTGTTTCCACATTGAGAAAGCCAAGGGATTTTTCACCATGGTACAAGCTTGCATAACTAGGAAGGAGGAATAGACTTAAAGATTTATGGAAATAAATAGTAAATAAATTATATATACATCAAATGATGACGTAATATATAAAATAATAAAATAACAAATTAATAGTTAAATGGAATAAAGAAGAGGGAAAAGTTAGATTGAATATTAGATTAATATTACTCTCATTAATATGCAATTGTGAAATAGTCTTTATTTTCAAACTGAAAGAACATATCAAATGGGGTGATATGTCCTGGGTCTGGTACCATACAATAATTTATGCAGTGGAAAATAGAGTATACTTATAAAATGTACAGATATCACCAAACAGAAAAGCATTGCAAAGACTTAGGAAGACAGGATTAGAACTGAAAACAATCTTGATAAATTAGAGGAATAATTTAAAAACAGTAAGATGATAGTTAATAAAGAAAAGTGCAAATTACTACACGTAAGAAGGAAAAAAAAAATCACATGGATGAATAGAAATGGAAAAAAAACTGGCTACTGCGGAAGAGGACCTGGAGAGTAATAGTAGACCACAAGCAAAAAATGGGATGCTGTTTGAAAGAGGCAAATGTCATTTTGGGGTATATAAGCAGAAATGTCATGCATAAGACACAGAAAATCACTGTTCTACATTGCTTGGCCCTGCTGAGGCTTCAGCTGGAGTACTCTGATTTTGAGACCCACAAAGATGTAAACAAACTGGAGAGAATCTCAAGGACAGCTCAAAAAAAAAGTAGCAGCAGCCAGGAGATTTAGAAATCAGGACCTTGGAGAAAAGGGTGAAATAGCTGTGTTTGTTTATTTTAGGAAAAAGAGGATGGAGTGAATGTGATAATAGCTTTCAACATGTAAAAGGTTATTATAAACAGACAGTGATCATTTGTTCTCCACATCCATAGAGTGTAGGGTAAGAAGTAATTGTCTTAATATGCAGCAAGGGAGAGTTAGGTTACATATTAGGAAAAACTTTCTAACTATAACAACAGTTAACCATTGAAACAGGATATCTAGGGAGGCTGTGCAATCTCGCTCACTGAAAGGTTTTTGTGAACTGTTTAAAAGAACATCTGCCAGGGATAATTTAGGCATGCTTGATCCTGCTTCAAGAGTAGAAGGATGGATAACCTCTTGAGATCCCTGCCCACCCTATGATTTCTAAGAGGTAGAAGTACAATGCTTACAGACAGTAAAATTAAACAGGCTAAAGATGAATATATATATCTTATATTGTATATCATACTTGATATATTATCATATATACATGTATATCTCTTTTATTTTAAAATATTGTATGTAATGTTATATTATATAATGATATATTATAACATTCTACATAATGTTATATATAAAAACATATTTACTTTATTTACTATATATAATATATTTCTATATAATACGGGGAAACATTTGAATGAGAAGAATGATGTACTAGCATGTTACCTATAGAGCTTGTCCATCACTGAACTCTAGGAACATCTAATTCAGTTCCTTTTATTTATCTGGATTAGTTAAGGGTAAATCACAAATTTATATGCATTCCTCATACTGTTCCATAATACTTAAAGGCAGTGGTGTAAAAAACAGGGTCTGTGTTCTGGGTGGTGGTGGTGGTGGCAGCAGCTGTGGCAGCTGGGATGCAGTTGCAGCAACTGCCATTTTTTTCCACTCCTCCCTACGTGGCCACTTAAGGCTGGTGCCCCAGTCAACCACAAATCATTGCATTGCTGCATAGAAGGAAAACTTACATCTTATCTGCATAGGTGTACCAGGGAGGGGAAATACAAATCAAGGTCTTTTCACACTCTAGCATACCTAGGGTGGCTATTGGCCCTGTTTTATACCAGACCATCCTGTTTTTAAACCCTTTGTCCCTTGTCCATTTCTAAATGAGGAACGGACTGCAAAAAGCCAGGTTTTTCAGTTCAGTGGTGCAAATACATGTCAATCATTTGTCCTTGCAATTCTATTGGCTGTGTCTAGAGGTAGGGTGGTGTACAGCCAGGAGCAGCAGGGTTTCCAGCCATGGATGGAGGTGGCCTTTCTGTGGTGGTCCTGCCCCTTGCTGCTGATTGGCCAAGGAGGTTGTAGCCCCACTCCTCATGGCTGATTGTCTGAGGGGACCCACCCCTCACCAAGGGGATGTCCTGTATTCAGGGGATGCATCAATGGCCACCCTAATACCAGAGTAGATGGCAAATATAATTTGTCCCTGAAAGCTGTAAAGTACCTGGGAGGATTAATCAATTTATATTACCTGTAGTGGTTAGTACCCACGGTAATGGGTAGGAGAATTTTCCAGGCTAGTCTAGCCTATAAATTACTGGTTAGGACATGGGTGAAGCCATGACTACATTGCACATGGGTATAGATACTTGGAAAAGTATTTATTACATCTTTTTAAAGGTAACCTGTAAATAATTTTATAAGTACAGCGAACACTGTAAATAAGTTAAGCAGCAAGCAGAGAGCAAGAGCTCTGGGATAAGCAGCTCTGGTGTGGGACTGCCTTAAAGAGGGTTTCCTCTGTGCTAATGACTTGAGGTGGCTGATTGCTGCTAAAATGTTTGCCTAGTACATGGAGTGTGTTTGGGTTCCCACCCACCATAGTGTGTGATTGTTTCCAACTCCCCGTGCTTTTTTTTATTCTTTCCCTTCTCTCTCTCTCTTCTTTCTCTCTCTTTGTTATTTTCTTTTCTTCGCCCTCCTGGGGTGACTGAGTGACAGAGCTTGCTCTGGGTGGGGCTGGTTTAAGTAATAGAGGGGTGGAGCTAGGCTAGGAAGCCTTATAAAAGGCAGCCCCTGGTGAAACATGGGAGCAGCAAACAGAGATGGAGCTTTTCCAGAGCGTTCACTAGAGGAGGGAGCCAGGGAGATGGGCACTTTATGTGTGTGTGCGGATGTGGGGGAGAGGGAGTGTGGGAAAGGGCCCTAGTGTGGGTGCTCAGTGTCCAGGTTCTTGTGGTGCGTTTTCCCTCCCCTTTTCCCCCACCTCCCTCTCTTTATTTTATCCTTACAGCATAGGTGTGCTTCAGGGAGCATAGGAGGCACAAATGGAGTCTGGGTTAGGTATTGTGACCTGCATGGGATGTGTCATGTTCGTGTTCCTCCCAGAGGGTCAGGAGCACTTCATTTGCACCAAGTGTAGGCAGGTATTTGCCTTGGAAGAGAAGATTCATAGATTGGAAGCATGGGTATCAATGCTTCATTGCATTAGGGACCAGAGAGATTACTTGGATAAGAGTTCTGAAAGGCTGGTACTGGAGGATCCAAAGGGCAATGAAGAGAAGTGTCAGGATGTGACTACTCAAAGAAGGAAGGCCCCCAAAATTGAAAAGGAGTGGATTGAAGTTAGCAACTGCTTTAAAGCGCTCTGCAGTGGAATTGCTGAGGAAGAGGCAGAGGAGAGGACTCCTGCAGGCATGAGGCAGAGGAGGTAGCAGCCTAGAGAACAGGAAGCGCAAGGCCCCAAGAAGAAGGACTCTAGGGCTACTACACCAAGAAGGAGGATAAGAGTGGTGGTGGTTGGTGACTCCCTTCTGCTGAAGACAGAGGCACCAATCTGTTGTCCAGATTTGGGGGCCCTGGAAGTGTGCTGCCTCCTGGACCCTGAATTCAGGATATCATAGAGAATCTGCCAAAGCTCATCCATCTTTCAGACGACTACTCCTTCCTGCTTGTCCACATAGACACCAATGATACTGCTAGGAGTGACACTGATTAAGAAGGCAGGGGTTCAGGCAGAGACCATCGTATCCTGGAAGCAAATGTGTGGCTGAGATGGTGGTGTCCACATGAAGGCTTCAGCTTCTTCAACAACAGGTGGATGTTCTTGGGAGGAGGGGTGCTATCAAGAAATGGGATCCATCTGACAAGAATGGGGAAGAGCATCTTCGCTTGTCATCTGGCCAACCTAGTAAGGAGGACTTTAAACTAAGTTCTGTGGGGAGTGGTGATGAAAACTCTTCAGTAACAGAGTACACTGTCCAGAGGGGAAAGAACTTGAAGAAGTAACTCAGCTCTGGGAGGGCCAGAGAGCTACAGGACTGCAAAAAGTGGCACAAAAAGAAAGCAAGGAGGTCAAAATTCAAAATACATCTGATGCATATATATCAATGTGAGAAATATGAGGAATAAACAAGATGAGCTGGTAGCTGCAGTCTGTGAAAAGAACCATGACCTTATTGGCATCACTGAGACCAGGTGGGACATCTCTTATGATTGGAATGTGAACATTGAAGGCTAGACTCTGTTTTGGAAGGACAGAGTTGGGAGAAAAGGTGATGAAGTTGCCTTGTATGTCAGAAACATCTATTTGTTCCCTGATTCAGGAGAAAAAAAGACAGCAAAGCAGAATACATTTGGGTGAATATGAAACGTAGAAGACATGGCACCAATATAATGGTGGGGATTTATTATAGGCCACCTAATCAGGAAAAGGAGGTGGGCAAGGCACTCTTCAAGTACATGACAAATCTATCCAAATGCTAATGGAAAAACAATATAGCCAAACAAACTGTCAAACCAGTTCCTAACTTGTATGGAGGACTATCTTGGATCTTGTCCTGACCAACAGAGAAGAACTGAGGGAGGATATGAAGGATGTATAACTTGGGAAGAAGCAGTCACAATGTGACAGAATTCCAGATCCTGAGACAGGGAAACCATGAGGTCAGCAAAATTAGGATGCTATTTCAAAACGGCAAATTTCACCTGACTCAAGGACTAATAGGCATAGTATCATGGGAGGACAGACTAAAGGATAAAGGTGCCCAGGAGGTCTGGGAGCTTCTAACGGGCACGGTATTGGAAATCCAACAAGAAACTGTTTAGACACAAAGGAAACACAAGAAGAATGGCAAGAGACCAATGTCTCACACAAGACACAAGGAGCTTCTAAAATGCCTCAAATACAAAAGGAAAGCATATAGAGAATGGAAGAATGGGAAGGTCACCAGGGACACATACCAGGAAATAGCAAGAACCTGTAGGAACAAAATCAGAAAGGCAAACATTTGGTGATTTTCCTGATTAGGTGGCTTAACAAGCTAGAAAAAGAAGGACCAAGGAAGCTGCGGGGCCTCTGTTAACAAGCCAGGGGGAACTCCTAACTAATTTGAATTAATCAAATTGAAGAGCAGAAAGAAATAATAAAGAAGTTCTTGTGAATCACTATGTAGTCTAAGTCCAAATATCAATTCAAACACTAATAAAGAGTTATAGGGTATTACAGAATTATAGCCTCAGAGAAAGGCAATGTCCCCTACTACTTTTCTCATTAAGGTTTAGTACATTAGTAGCAGAGCATCAAAAGTCATATTCAAACAGACATTAAACTCAAATATGCCCATTTGGGAAAGATTCAAGCTGGCCATGGAAGAGGAAACCAGTCATTTATAGCAAAGGAATAGCTGTGAGATCCAGAACATGGTTATCTATCTATTACAGGAAGACTTAACTGTTCTGTGGATTTCAGTTAGTCTGGTTTGCTAATATAGAACTCTTTAATAGGAGAGAGTAATAGGAATACTCAAAAGGAGGCATGTTCATAATTTGTAGTATTTGTGCCATATGTTAGTGTATAGCAATTGAGTTTTAGGGCTATCTAAACTCTTGTACAAAGAAGGCAGTTTGAGGTACATCTGTAGTAAGTTTTGCTTAATACAAGATAAAGGGAAAAGAAGGAAGAAGCTCTAAAACCTGTTGACCCATTTAAATTGGAGTCTATGAAATCTGTGGCTATCAAAAGGGAGCATATTGCTTGTCTATACTTCTCCCATCTGTCATCTGGGGAAAAAAAAAAGTTTTAAATTAGATCTCCATTGCCAAGAGTCCTATTCCTGGTTGAATTTATTTCAGATTGAACATGCTGCTGAAATAGACTGTTCATAAGGCATTCTTTAATTAAGGAACATAATTTCCAGTGGGGAGGAGATTCCCTTTGGCTCATGGGAGGGTTCTAGTTGTATACAAATATAGCAGTTCTTCTGTAAAAATAAAATTACAGTGTATTTGAGGAAGCTGGTCTTTTAAAGCTATCTTCTGAAGACAGAAGTGATTAGGGAAAACAAATCTACCAAGACCTCCAGCCTACATATTAAGCAATTGAATTTAATGGGATCATTAAGTAAAGAAGAGAGGTTAAAGTTATTGTGGGCAGGCCCTAAAAGTGCAGTGTTAAATACATGCTTTTTTCTAGAAATGATTTCTTTTTGGAGATTTAAAGTCAACTAAATTAAATATTTTGGGGGTTGTATGGGAACTACCTCTTTTTTGTGCAGCCTCCAGAACAATGGAAGTTGTGCTTGGGACCTCTGGGGGCTATTACAATATGAATAAATAAGAAGAAATTAGATCTGGCAATTCTGGCATGTCTTTGTTAGAAAATATACTGCAGAGAAACAGCTTATTCTATTTGATTCAGCTAAGACAATGCTTTGGCAAATGCCACTGAAGAGTTTAAGCCTGGGTTTCAGGGTTATACATTTTCTTTTTCAAGACAAGAGGTAATTGTAACATTTGTTAGTCTTTTAACACAATGCTCTCTATACTCATTCCAGTCAACAACAGTCTTAAAGAATTTCCATTGCAATCAATGACAAAACTTCAACTTACTTCATTTGGGCAACATAAATTACAGCACAACAACCATTTATTGCATTATGGACAGTCTACACATCACCCTACATCACTGTAGTGATGCGCTATGTCACTGTATGGCACGCTACAGTGACATAGCAGTCACATGGGTCTACGTGCGATTGGCAGCTGCATCGCTGTAGCAGCACACTCCCCAGTTTTAGCGTGCTGTTATGGTGACATAATGGTGAAATCTAGCAGTGTGTCATGTCCACAGTGCCACACAAGAAGTTACTGCGCTGTGCTTTAGTACTTCCTTTTGAAAGTACTAAAGCACAGCACTGTAGCAGTATTGCCATGCGGCGACATGTAGATGCACCCTACAAGCATAAGCTTACAGGCATATATCCCACACCGCATCCCCATAGCAAGATATCAGCAGAGCACCCTCCCCCCAGTATCAGACCATAAAGAATGCCTCCTCTGCTTTCTTATCACTCTGTCACCCTCTTCGCCTACATAAAACAAATTACTCACTGAATGTACCAGGATGTAATAAGATATGCTGGGCCCATCTACACATGCATTTAATTTGTCCTAAATTCTGATATAAACTACTCCAGAGTAAGTGTTTTCAGGCAAGCATCTACATGTGCAGGGATTAGGGAGAAGATTTACTGCTCTTTGTTTCAAGTTTCCTGAAGCCCTGGTTGGGGCAGGGGGCTGGGACCTAACCCACCCCTGCAGCTCTTTCCAAGCCCTGTGCCTCAATCACCTGACCAGGACAGTTCCCAGCCCCCACCTCCCACCCTGCATGCCGGATGGAGGCTGGGCAGTTTGCACTCACAGAGCTGAGTGGGGAACAGAGCTGGGAGGGGAACAGGCTAGGGGGCTTGTTCCCCACTCAGCTTTGTGTGCATGGAGCTGGGGTGGGAGGAGAAACAGGCTAGGGGGCTTGTTCCCACCAGCTTGTTCCCTTCCCAGACTGTTCCCTACCCAGCTCTACACTCATGTTGCAGATGGGGGGGCAGGCTCCCCTGCTCCCACCAACAGGGGAGCACATTACCACGGGCGCCATGACCATGAGGCCAGTGCAGAGAGATTGCTATCTCCCAGCCTGAGCTCTGTGATCATGGAGCTCAAGCTGGGAGACATTTATCTCCTGGCCTGAGCTTCATGGCTGTGGGGCTTAGGCTAGGAGACCTTTATCCTTTAACGCCAGCTCTGCCATTGCGGAGCTCAGGCAGAGAGATAAGGGTCTCCGAGCCTGAGCCTTGTGACTACGGAGCTCAGGCTGGCAGACGAAAGTCTCCCAGTCCCCACTTCATGATCACAAACTGGGAGCGGGGGGCTTGGAGCTCCCTGCTGCTGGGGCAGGGGAACACGGCCCCTGCCCATCCTCCTATGACAAAGCCTGCTCCAGCAGCAGGCAGCTCCCGGGAGCAGGGAGCTATCTCCTGCCCTTTGGTGAACAGCTGACCGGGAGCAGATTTTACTCCTGGTTAGGTGACTATACAAGCAATACTGTGTCATTACTAACCTTGAGTAAATTTGCTACTTGCATTTTCAGGTAGCAAATTTACTCAGGATTAGGGAGGTTTACTGCAAAGTAAGCACGTGCACAGGTAGACATGCACCTGCTGTATATGCACATATACACCTGACTCCATGGAGTATCCCCCCCATGCTGCTATCCAAACAGGAGCAACCCTTCATACATACTCCTTTCATACGTGTATACAAAGCCTAAAAGGGCAGCTTCATACAGATTGTCCAGTCAATGACGTAGTGTAGTCATGTGATAGTCTGAAACTTTTTCTCCACTCCAAGCCAAATTCATTTCCTTCGGAAGCAAGGAAACCTGGTCCTGACTTCAGGGAGAGTCCATTATAAATGACAGCCTAAGAAAAATGTGTGGAAGCAAAAGCAATTCCCTCACTTTCCTTTCTTCCTGCCATGCCGTCACATCTAGGAGCTCCAGGCATCAGAGTGATGCCCTGGGGTCACAGAGGCCTAAAAGACTGACGTGATCCACGGGCTTCAGAAGGCTAACAGGATGGATGAGAACACATGCAGTGCCATAAAGATGGTCTCATTGGCTTTTATGTCATTCTGAGAACTGTCAAATGGAACATCGTGATGAATTTCCCAGCCTCGGCTGTTGGTAGCTCAGCTACATTATTAATAACTGTCTGTCCAACTGGAAGAGGCTAGTACATCTCTGTCATTGAGGTGATCTGGCCACCAATCTCTTCCCTGCATGTTCCATGACAAAAATTATATCAAGGATTATTGGGATGTGACACTTCCAAGTTAAATATAATAGATGCTCGCAGTGGACAGGATATAACATTTGCCCAAGGTGGCCTTCAGACCTCATCTCTCAACTTCTACTAGTAAACTAGATTGCTTCCTTCATCCACCCCCACCTATGAACAAATTTGTGAAAGTTTCTCCCAGAAATAAGGGAGACAGGCATATTCGCCTGGTGGAAATCACTTGGGATGAATTAATTATTAAGGCTTTTGTTAATTTTATTTTAACATTATAAATTGCTGCTGAGGTATATTGGACCATTTGGACAATTATTAAACAAAACTTGAGTCCTCTGGCTAATAAACAATGACGTTCAACCAAAAGGTATTCCTCCCTACCTCCTTGTCAGTTATGGGTACAGGATGGAGCCCAAAGTGAATAGATATGAGAAAGAGGGAACATTTCTATGGGAAACAAAAGCATTTAATGGTTACTGTAAAGTGTGTTGATAACCAGAAAAGAACCTGTGTAAAAGCCATGTAAGTATACTTTCATTCCATATTTGCTATATTGTATTAATTTGTCTTTCAGATATACTCAGTACTCAAGTAAAAAAGATAATCTCTCCATCTGCCAGTCTTACAAAGCCAGCCTGGTGTCTAAAAGAAAGTTATATTCTTTCTGGCTCTGACATCACCCCAGTAATAAAAATGCAGTGATTAGGACTTGGCTGACAATTTTGCTGATGGCACATACGTCAGAATAGAATGCAGATCGTTCTTTCAGGCTGTAATAGCCTGGCTAACAATAGAAAAACTTGGTTTGGTCAGTAAATGAAGCAGAGATGTTTCAAGGACGCACATATATTGTGAAGTACTGTAATGACATTTTCACATGGACACTCTTTAGACTTCCTATACATTATCAGGGCTCATCTGTGACAATTAATTCCTAGCATTGGGGAATGGGGTTGTTCTACCTCACCCTGTCAGGAATACAAGGAAGCATTGCTTACAATGTCTCCTGGAGGCCTGGTGTAGAAAGCATGCAACATACAACCAAAGCCCAGATGTATTGAGTGATAAAGAGGAAGAAATCAGTGCTCACTGAAGATGGAACAATTTCAGTTTTTGTTTAGATTAATCCATGTTTTTGTCCTCATGCCTGTGGAGGGAACTTGAAAATGTGAAATCTGAAGTTCAAAAACAAAGAGCATGACCCCTAAATTCCTTATATTAAAAATAGCATGTTTTTAAACAACACATCTTGAGAATTTGGGGGCTTGCTTTTTGAATACGTGCAGTTGGCAGAGTTGCCTACTTCTCCATGTCAATCTCTGTTCTGATTGCTGCTATCATCTGATGACGCTATGCTCAGTAGAACTAATGAGTGACAATGAGTTCCAGGAAGGAGCTCTCAAAGGACAGAGGTGAAATCATACCCAGAACCAGGTCTGGGTCTAATCTGTAGGCTGCTACTTGTATTTTCAAGATAAAACAGGAATTATTGAGGACCAAATGTAGTCTTTGTTCAGTACTTCATGCAGATCTGCAGTGATACATTAGAAGGGAATTCACGTTTAATCAAAATGATGTCACTTAATAAAGCTCTTTACTCTGACCACCTGCATGGTGAAGGGTTGAGCCAGGCGTTGTCCTGTCTTCTTTTTGACCATCTGTCAATGGTGGGGATTGGAAGAGGAAAGGGGCATACTCCTCTTCCATTCCCATGATCTAGCTTTGATTCAGGAAATGTCACAATTCAGTGTCTACATGAGGCAACAGGACTGCACAGTAACATTGGCTACTGCATAGTCATTTAGTACTTGCTTAACCAAGTACTAAATGCCTGCACAGTAATAACTGTGCAATCAGTTGCTCATGTATATGTGGCTGGAGAGCAGGAATGTCTTGCTTGTTGTGTTAGACTGGGCCAAAATCTGACTGTTTATATGCCCCAATTTCAACTTTATTTGCTACAATGTTTGTCCAGCTCCACCCAGAACCGAAAGGATGACTTTAAAAGCAGCAGGTTTAAATGGGCAACTTGAGTAGTCATTTGCTGTACATGCTACAGATCACAAGGTAAACACACCAGCTGGCACTACTTAGCTTGCTAGCAAATATCCATATGCTGTAATATTCCATAAACAAGGAGACTGGTCATTTTTTGGTGATTTTTAAAAGGGGTGTGTGTGTGTGTGTGTGTGTGTGTGTGTGTGTGTGTGTGAGCGAGTGTATTTTTAAGAACTTTCTGCATTGAGATGGAAAAAAATTGGGATTAACCCTACAGCTATAACATGAATCAACAGCTGTCATGTATTGTCATGTCGAACTGAATACATTCTAAAAGTAAATAGGGAAAAAACCATCTAAATTAGAGTTGAGAGTTCCACTGGAACTCGAAGGAGCAAGAATCCGTTCTTCGGCGGATAGAGAATAAGGTCTATGCTGGTGCCCTGCCAGCATTCCCACTATCAGTGGACCAGATTGAATGACCCACACTTGTGTGAGCACAGTTCCCAGAAATGTCCAGTGACTGCTGCCTCAGCCTACTCAGTTACCAACATATAACAAATTGCATTTCAAAGCCCTTTTGAATAGCAGGCATGCGAAATACGTGTGGAAAAAGCTAGTTCCTGATGTGCACAGCCCATTTTGCTAATAATAATGGTTTGGTGGCTTTCCATCACTTTGGAATCCACGCATTTCATTTGTGACAACAGGCCATGGGTAAGAAACAACAACCCATGTGCTCTCGCTCTCTCAGTTTGCCGTCTGGCATGCACAACTACTGTAGATTGCTTTGAAGAGGGCTTTTACCCTGTGTCAGCTCAGCAGTATGCTAATGGAACATTCAAAAGTGAGTAATACACTGACTCCACTCTCTGTGGTTTTCGACCCCCTCCCCTCCCCAGTCATTACCAGCAGTTTTAAGGGCACGGGGAAAAGAATAAAACAAATGGCCACTCAGCTGTGGGTCCTTTACAAATTCACAGCACATAGAACATCCCTAGCAAAGCAGAGAACAAGAGAGCTTGTAATTCTAAGTAATTGCACAGCCACATCACAATCAATACCGTATAATACAGATGTATTGTTTGCCTCTGGGAGTCATTTCCACCTCCCCCTCCCCCCAAATATTTCTTTTTCTTTCTCTTTCTTTCTTTGTTTCCCTCTAAAGAAAATAGGAGAAAAACCTTCAATAGTGAAAGAAGTTTGTGCAGAATCCATCATTTTTTAGTACTTGCGTGTGGCAGCATAGATATATTTAAAATCACCCTTCTATGCAACAGGTACAAGGATATCTTTTGTTTAATTTGATCCATGCTTCTGTTTACTGTCCCCTGTCTCTTTCACCTTTTTTTTTACTGTCCCCTGTCTTTTTCACCCACCCGACTTCCCAGAAATTCTTAGACAGGGAGAGCAGGAATGTAATTATACCTTAAGCAGTGGACTCATTTCTGCCACTAACAGTTTTCAAAGCCAAATGCTGCCTGATTAAGCTTGCTCCACCCTTCTTGGGGGTGCTTAGGTGCTCATAGGCCCAGCAAGTGAATCAGCAACCTGCTGGGTTGTTGGATTGAGCAGGCGTTTTCATACCCTAGAGTTATTTTTGTATTTTCAGCCATACATGACAGATGTTAAGTGAACAGCTCAGGTAGCAATACTATTATGCACGTGAAGATTCAGAAGATGCAATCTTCTTTGTAGGCCATGACTGAAGTATACATCATTTTAAGTAATTTTATAAAGGCATTATATTATTACCAGGGTACTATCAGTATCCTCATAGGAACACAAAAACTACTACACTAGGTGAGGCTGCTAACCTGTGTAGGCTCTGTTTCTTTCAACGGTCAGAAATACATGATTCAGAAAAAGGTACAAGAAAGTTTGCAGTGGATGTATATCTTTCCAATATTAACACAACACTCTATACTTATATCAGTATTGTGTAGAAATTCTCAAGTTGTGGATCTTTTTTCCGCTTCTTGTCAGTTGAAGCAGGTAATGGGTTTCCTAGATGAAAGACTTCTTACAGCATGGATGGAAAGAACCAGGAGATCTTTGTTGGCAGACAGAAAGAAAGACCTAGTAGCTGAGAAGGAGTTATTGGTTTCCGCTGCTTGTGAACAGCTCAACAGCATGGAGTCCTCCAGGTTGGTGTATCTCTATAGTCTTGACCCACCTGGAGATCCATGGTGTCGAACCATGAACTGATGAAGACAGCATTCCTCTTCATCATCAGCTCGTTGAATGATCCGTTACTTGTCACATGCTGTGCCAGAAATTCCATTTCATTCTTGCGTCTCCCAATATCATGCTACAACTTAAGGTATATACATGACTGCAGTGGCCCCCACCTGTCTTAGGGCTTTACTGCCTCTGACCCTCTTCATAGACCACAAGTGTCTCCCATGATAATTATACTAGAAATAGTGAGGCCCCATGTGAACGTCTTAGACATTAAGGCAAGACAATTTAATTAAACAGGTAGGTTTTTCAGTATGTCTTGAAAGTGATCAGATTGTGGATTTGTCTATTTGTTCTAGTAAAGGCTCTTATGAAGTGTCAATTGAATGTTTAGCTCTAGTAAAGATTAGGTATGGAAGAAGAACTGTTAAGAGTCATTTCCTGGCATTGCCAGATATTTGACTTATTATTTTCTATATTTATATTGTCCATTTGCTGTTATTTTGGTCCTACTGGTTCCTTAATTTCTTACTCATGTGCCATTCTTTTCAAACTTTCTGGCTTATCCCTTCTCTCCCATAGCTTCAATCTAATGTATAAATAATAATCATCATGCTGACCCTTTATAATAGCTTAATGGAAAAAAAACTCCAGCTAATCTTCCTCCTGTGAAGGGTTAGATAAATGGATTCCACTTATACAGAAAATTGCCACACACTGCTTGACATTAATTAGCTTAGCTTTACAAAATGCCTGCAAGGTATTGTATGAATTTTACATCACACTATGCATTTTACAGATGGGTATGCTGAGGCCCAGAGAGGGTTGAAATGCCATATTACCCACTTATGCATACAACTGGTCAATTTGTTCATTAAATTGTATGCCAATATGCTGTTGGCAACAATTCCTATGTTGGTCCGTTGGGGAATGAGGCCGGAAATTTTCAGCAAATAGACCTCTGCTTTAGGACTCATTTCCTCCACTGGTCATATGCAGTCCAAATTTGCTAACCTTCAAGTAACGAAAGCCTTATATTTATTCTGTGCTAGATTGTACGTCTAGGTACAAGAATGAGCAAGTGGTAATGTTAGAATAGCTCCTGGCAACATAGTAGGTGTGTCTACACATGAATTTATGCCCACTTAAATTTACTGCACAATAAGTTACTACTTATACAAGCTAGAGAGGAAATAGGGAATAACTAACACCCCTTACTTCTCTACAATACAGATGGCTTATGTAGGAATATTAGGGGACTCGTGTTCTGCTTTACTCTCCTGAATAAGTGTATGGTCAAAGTCACACTCCAATGTTTGTCTTTTTTTCCACAAAAGTACAGATCATAGAATCATAGAAAATTAGGGTTGGGAGGGTCCTCAGAAGGTCAAACAGTCCAACCCCCTGCTCAAAGCAGGACCATCACCAACTAGATCATCCCGGCCAACACTTTGTCTAAAAACCTCCGGGGATGGAGATTCCAAGGATGTTCATATACATACTAATTAAAGAGCAAGGGTGAATTTACTTTTTAGTTCAAATATGCAATGCTCATTTTAAGTATTTTTAAACATGTGTAGAGATGCTACCTTTCTTGAGAACTAAGATGTTCATTCCTTCAAATAAGTGTCACACCAGTGCATTTTGGAATGTATCGCCCCTGACACTAACTCAAAGAAAATTCCTTACAGATGTCTTATCTAGAGAAAATTCTGGCTTCTAAATTAGGTCTATTTGGTATTTCTCTTCTCTGGTATTGTATTGCTCTGGACATTTGCTCAAACTAAAAATGGATGTGTTGCAGTTGAGGGTTTTCAGGCATTCATCTATTCCTGCTGCTTTTTCCTCATTTGAAGTTACAATAACCCTGTTTATGACATTAACATGTATTTCAGTGGAGATGATTATGATGTCACAGTGGAGGAAAGTAATGAATATAAGCAGCAAGATTAAATGAACTCCTAAGCAACAAAGAATCTGGCTTTCATGCACAAGCTCATGGTAATTTAATGCAAACACATTCAGGCTAATTCAGATCTTGCCATCCTCAAATATATACTGAGGACTACAAAACACTACTTCTTGAATAGCTGCACTAAAATATACAGAACTATTGCTGACCAGCACATTACTTCTCAGATAGCACTGTTGAAATACATGAATTACTGCTGAGTAAGCCTACAGAAATATATGGGGCTATTGGAAGAGTAAGGTCTTTCTCAGCAAGAAGAAGAGTGGCAGAATAAGGCTTAAAGGAAAAGCAAAAAAAAGACACAGTAACTTATTTACCAACCAAATTGCAACTAAGCTGCAGGTTTTTGAAAGTTTTCTGTGAAGCATCAGTAGCACCTTGATTAATGTAATAGATAGTGGTATTGTAGATTTATTGTTTTCCATTCTGTTTCCAAGAGTTATGAATCTGGTCAAGAAGAGCTTTGCTAAGGCAATCAGCATGAGATGATCTGGAAGGAAACAGCAGCCCTTGTCATAAAGTAGAAGTTAAGTTGGAAAATCCATTAAGATTAAAATTCATGTTCCTCCCACCCTCGCCTCCGTTTCACGTGGTTGCAGGACTATAACGCAACTTTTCAAATATACTGCATTGATGATTGGCAGTAAGATACCATATCACTGAAAAAGGTAATTTATGTTGCTGTCAGTTATTTCCATTTGTGATATTATCATCATAACAGTATATTAGCCTCAAATGCACCAGCAGAGAAGCTTTGGGCAGGATTTTTTGACTGGAGTTGAGTGTGAAAATTGGTAGACTCACTAGTGAAAAGCTTGACATAATATTTCTTTGTAGATGGATTAGAGACTGTGTTTCAACTTGTGTTAAACTTTTTGGGTGGGAAGTTCTCCAGGATTCTTCCAATATACAGCATTACACAGATTCGATTAGTCCAGCTTCTGAGTGGCTGTGTGCTGCACTGTGGGCTGTTCTGACCCCACTGACAGCAGCAGGAAGCAGATGCTGAAGGAAGCAGGGGGTGTTCAGAGAAGTCTGGGGGCTGCTGCAGCAGAAGCAGGCAATGGAGGGAAGCAGCAATGGCTGTGGAGAGTAGCCCCTGAAACCTTGGGGGGAAGAGGTGGTAAAAGTGGCAGGGAGTCTGTGGGCCATGAGCTACCTCCTCATAGGCCACGTGAGGCTGGCAAGCCACAAGTTGGATGACCCTGGATTAAATGAACCATTGTCAGTCAGTTACCTGCCTCCAACATTAAACAGCACCAGCTGCTTCAGTGGAGGGGACAACGTTCTTCAGTAGACACTCATAGGATAATTTGGCAGTTGGGGAAACTATCCTAACTCCCCGCTAGTCAAAGATCTACTTATGCTTTAGAAATTTCTGGGTCCTTTTAGTTTGTTTCATTTTGGTGGAGGAAGTTGTTAAATTATGTTATAACTACATCTTTGCCTGGTCCATATAAATGGTACAACCCATCCTCAAATCCTGCAGACTTTTGGCTTCTTTTCTAACTGGCTGCAATGGGTCCCACAGGCTAATGCTGTGTTGTGTAAGAGAGAATTTCCTTTTACAAATGTTCTCTCTTTTCTTCCCTACTGATTCCTTTAAAGACCTTTGTTATAGCATCTCTCCCTTTAATCAGTAGAGGGTGGATAAAGCTGTCTTCATAGCTCAACAGTGATACTCTGAGCATCTGTGATTGATTCAAAGACTTCCTCCTCCCTAAGACATGAATATACTGGATGTGAAAGATCAGATATCCTTCTATTGTAGTACAACTTGGGTAATTACATTCTATTATCATAACTTCTGTTTGCAGTTGAATCAGATACAGTTGGCATCTTCATTTCCTGTCTTTGACTAATATGTAGTGTTGTTATGTACTCTCTGAAATGGTTGACATTTTTGACTCAAGAAATGGTTGCATTTCTCTGGTGGGTAAAGCATGGCATTGGACAATCTATTGGTAAGGTACTTTCTAATTACCTCTAGGTGATAGGTACTAGGGGTGTACTAGGGGCTGTATTTGATTCGGATTCAGATTCAGCCCGAATCGCGGACAGTAATTCGATTAGTTGATTTGGATCACTGTCCCCAATTCAATTCGGCCAAATCTGAATCTGAAGAGTTGATGCTGATTCAGAGAATCAGCGATTTGGCCATAGACACAGCTCTAAATGTTTTTTGTACATACCTCGAGGTACTAGGCATGGCTTGTGAATGCTGCAATGGTAGGGCAGATGGAGCGTCCCACAGGAGTGCGGGGGTGCCCCCTGTGTGCTTGGCGGCAAACATGGAAGTAGACTGGAAGTACTTCTGGTCCACTTCCAGGTCCACCAGGGAGTGTCCATGGAGGGGTCCCAGGTGCCCCCCCAGATCCAGGAGGCGCCAGTTGTCGAGCCAGGGAGGTGCAGGGGGCCCACCAGCACGCTCCCCAGTGGACCTGGAAGTGGACTGGAAGTGCTTCTGGTCCACTTCTGGGTCTCCCATGCTCCTGTAGGATGCTCCATCCACCCCAGCATCTCCACATTCACAAGCTGCCTGGTACCTTGAGGTGTGTAGAAAAAACAGTTAAAGCTGTGTCTACGTATGAATCTTTGAATCTTTCCAAATCTCTCCGAATTGATTTGGAGGGTCCTGATTAGATTTGGAGAGATTAAAGGGTCTCCTGATTCAATTCAGATTTGGAGATTTAGCCACCAAATCGGGCCCAATCTCCACTGAATTGAATCATCGACCGAAGCTTCTCACAGCCCTAATAGGTACTATATAACTGAAAGGCTGTTTGTATTACTAGTCTACCACCTACACTGTATTTTCAAAAATGACTTTGAAATTATTTAAAAAAATGCTGAGGATCATAAGCTCCTACTTTAAGTGTATGGGAACAGGCAGTTCCCAGAATTCCTGAAAATCAATCCTCCTGTTTCTCTCAGAAGCTTCTGGGAAAGAATTCACTGTCATTTTCCCTAGTGCTTGAGGGAATTCCAGATGCATAAAATGAAGGATGTGTTATCATCACAAGAAAATAAATACCATGGCATTGGCAGAAGCATCCTTTAGCAAGGTCTGTCAACTCGGAGAATGTTCACTTCTATTAATGGTAGTAAGTCAAAGGATAGGCCATAAAAAAACTGAGTGTTTTCTAACTAGAGCAGTAATGATGAAATCCTGGCTCATTAAAGTTCAAGGCAAGATTCTGATTAACTTCAGTGAGGTTAGGTTTCACCCTAAGACAATCAAATACATGTTTTGTGGATATCCACAGTCTCGTGTCTCCTGAGGGGAAAAGGATCTGAATATCTGCCCCAGTCCACCTCTTTTTTAATGTGATGAAAATTTTGCCTATGAGCTTCAGGGCTGGAATCCACTGAAGTCAAAAACAAATCTTCCTTGACTTCAGCAGAACCAGGATCTCTTCCATGGTACTCACTTCTGATCTAAGATGTTCATACAGAGCTCAAGGTCAGCCAGAACCTTCCATATGCAAATCATGCCCTATGTGCTGCTGATCTGCTGTATTTTCTGGCATATCTCCTGTCCCCAAATAAGACATGAAAAATGAAAAAAAAATTTTTTCTAGAGTCATGGCTGAATTCAGGCCACACACAGGAGGGTTGGGGTCCATTAGCAGCAGCAGTGACAGGGTTATAGATTTAGCTGCAAAGTGGACTCCACCCTTCTGCATGGATTTAGGAGTCCAGCATAGAACCAGCCCCAGGCAGCCATTCTAGCATCCCCGTGCCTCCATTCTGGCACAGAAATCATCTTCCTTGCTTAAACCACTTTTTGTTTTGGAAAAAGGTGCATGCATATGTGAGTAAATGTGGTAGCCAGTAATCGCTGGCAGATATTATCACTAAAGGGCTTTTCGCTTTGCTGAATCACACAGTTCTTGCAATCTGTCAAAAAAGAAGTGTTTTTTATAAGGGCTAGCACTTGTCTGAAGCCCAATAAGTCCTCATGTACTGAAAAGAGCCTGAAAAGAACAGCACGATTGATCAAATTACTCATTTTTTGGCAATAACTTAGCAAGCCACCATGCAAACTTAAGTGTAGCAAAATATTGCCAAATGAGCTGTTCAGTCAGAGAGTTATAACTAATACTGAAAATGAAAAATGATTTACTCTGATTGTTATACGCCTGTTATAAGCCATACACATCTTGAAAGAAACCAGGCGAAAAGGCAGAGCTGAACTGATCTGATGAGTACTGGAACGTTTGGCTGCAGATATCAGCATTGTTAAACAGTTACTCAGAAGATGCAATGGGTAGCATAAAAAGCAAAAAAGGGACAGATTCAGGTCTAGGATTCTTCTGGTAGGAGCAATGTTTTATGTTACCAGGGTAATAGCCTCTGACAAGGGAATCAGCAATTTTATTGATTGCAGCAGTTCCATCATACAGAGGATCTACTTGGTTATAGTAAGGATATAGCCTTGCACTATTGTGTCATTTCCTTTATTGTGCTTAGGGGGCATCCACAAAGAAGGCAGTTTTTATTTAAAAAATATCTGGTGAGGAGGTCACTTTTGAAAACTTCCTTCTGTGACAAGTCTGTCGTCTAATAAGTGCAGCATGTTTAGTGCTGACAGCAGGAGGATCCTTGTGGCCAAGACATTATCAAAAGATAAGTTATTTCATATTAGATAGCTCTGCTCTCCCACCAGCTCCCTTCTCCTTATGCAAGATGCACATCTACTGAAGAGTACTATCCTGTATGGCAAAATGGACTATGTATCTGAATCCTTGTATGGAGAGGTCATAAGCATAACGCCAGACAACGCATTCATCAGTAAGCCAGGCTTTTGGTTCATGATAGCTACATGGTACATAGGCCCCTATGTATGCTGTCATAATATTTAGCTTGACAAGAGCAGCCATTTTTAATAGTTATGCACTATTCCTATATCAGAATTATGTTTTAGGTAGAGCTTCAATTCTCAATTGTGGAAGGTGCCTTCTTATGATAGAATTACTATGGTATCAATGTAGCCCTGGGTTCATGAGGCTCCTCAGCTGCTGAACAGTAACTTCTTTTTCCAATTAAAAATCTTTCTGGACATGGTGGGGTTGCTAATACAGGAAACCAAGGAGGTCATGCTTACATTTGTCACAATCACAATTTTGTGGTCCTTAGACATCAAGGCTGGAGGAGGGGAGGAATGACTATTCCTACCTCTTTAGTGACATATCTAGGCATAGTAACTTGATAAGGAAGTCTGTTTGAAAGATCAGATTGCCTAAACCTACCAATAACCATCTGAAAGTTGTCAGAGACAGGAAAAACACCTGGGGAACAGGAGAACTCCCACTACAGCAAAAGTAAAGGGGTAAAAAAACTGAGGGAATGATATACTAACCAATTGAGGCATACACATTTCATTGTGATGTAAATGGGCAGAGAAAGTGCTTCAGGGTTGTCCTGAAGGCCAACTTAAAAAAATGCAACATCTATGTCAACTTATAGGAGACTATTGCTCAAGAACACCCCAAATGGAGGAAGAGCCTGCTACAGAAATCTCAGTACTTTGAAACCTCATGACAACAGGAGATGGAAAAGTGGGAGCAGCAGAAACAGCATGTTGCAGACTAAATCCAGCACCACCCACCCCACATGAATACACATGTCCGAGTTGTAGTAAAATCTGTTGATCCTGGATAGGCCTCATCAGCCATCTTCGGGCACATAGATAAGATGATCATGGAAGACAATCATCCTCAACTGGGAGGGATTGCCAAAGAAGAGAAGAGATGTAAATGATACACTGCTAGTAAAAAAGGAATGTATAGAATAGTAAAATCCTGCACACTTCAGCTATATTGCAAGTGACACCACTAGAACTAGGAGGGAAAACACAAATTCACTTAAAAGGCACACTCTGTTTAAATTCAAAGAAATATTCCATCCAGACATTCCCATTTGGACACTGGATTGCAAATCTAACTTTTTGATACCTACTTCAAACTTATCATTCCTAAAAACTAAAATAAAAAGATACACAGTCAGATAGATTGCACTGGTGTATACGGAATAGAAAGATTAAATAAAGATAATAGGGCTGATTTAGGAAATTACATTAAATTATTGTGAAATGTTGCTCAATAGAGGCAAAAAGAGAAAACAAACAAAAACCACGAGAAGAAGCAATTTATTATTTTTAGCTCTAAGAAAACAATAGTTGTGCTTTTTCCCAATTAAAACATTATTAAACATAATTTAATTTCTTTCAATCAAGCAGATGGAAATTTGTTTTCCTTTCTCACTACTGCAAGCTGACAAGGGAAATGGACATTTGGAGGTAGGTTTATATAATATAGCTCTGTATATCACAAGGTAACTGTTAACAGCACTCAGCAGGGTTATTGTGAGGCATGTCATTATGTGGTATGGGGTATCATCAAATAACTCTAAAGACCTAATAGGTCAACTCACAGTGCACGGACATAACACCAGAGGCAACATTTCAGTATTTCTGCCACTGTTATAGCAATGCCTAGAAGTACTGCATTGCAGAGATATAGATAGTGCAGGGAGAGGTCAGAGAGACAGAAATGGCCTAGGTGGCAAAACCCCCCCAAAGCAATCATATGGGTCAGTAGGCTCTTCAAAGATATGTCTATTCATCCAAACCATTGTGAGCTTTTTGGCTATCCAGATCATTACTCTTTCCCTGGACTAAACACATACAAGTAATTCTAGTGAGTGGTGATCTCTTACTACATATAACTACACTGGTGCCTATATTCCTCTCGTGATGTAGTTCTCTTCTGAATTATTTTTATTCACCAATTAACACAGCGGATTATGTAATGACTTATTTCAGGATAAATTGGAAGATTACTTGTGTTGTTATTGTGTTTGGATAAGAGCGTGTCAACTACAAACAGCTTGGACAAAAGAGAAAGTTTTACTCAGACATTTTCTTTACCTGGGAAATATTCTTTTTGAAGAACAGTAGTAAGTGAACAACAAGAACTTTCTGTTTTATCTTTTTTTCTTCTCTCAAGCCTTCAAGCAGTTTCTTCTATAAGACTTCAAGAAAACTCATACAGGCATTTGGAGAAAAAAACAAGATGAGAGTGGAGGATGAGTTGGGAAATAATAACGTAGCATTTTTGTATCTTTCATTCCTGAAAAAATCTCTTCTCCTAACAGACAGCAATAATAGCATCATAGATAAAAACATAGAGGTTGGAGCTGAAGTGTATCTTATTTTCAAACAGCCAGGACTTTGAGAAGAGTGAAACCAGCAACTGTACCTGTAGTAGTTACTACGGTCCACTAAAGTCTATAACAGTTAACATGGCCTTACACTGGTCTTTTGGGAGATACACTGTCCATCAGTTTCCCCAGTATGGGCAGGTGGCAGAATCTGAGCTGTCCAAATGAAGACACCTTCATTCATTGGTCTACAGCAGCTGGGACATGTGTAACACATATAGAATGCATAACATGAACATACTTAACATGGGAAGCTGAGAAAGGATGCATGCCATTATTCTTCATGGAAATAAATTGGGTTCAAATATTTCATAAGAAAAGGGTGATCTGAACTAAGAAGATGCTACACAATGGAGAGAGCTTGTTTGCAATAGCATTTCTGTGAGGGTGCCCCTGTGGCCTATCGTAACTTATCATGAACGGATTCATTTAGGATACCTTTGAAAATGCCCTTTTGTCCTTTGCTGTAGTTGCTAGACAGTGTAATGTAGTGCTAGTGACCATGAAGAAATCCTGATATTGCTGCAACTTTGGATTCTAATGTTGGAGTGCACATTACAGGCTTGAGGGAAATGGAGCAGATGCCTGGAAAAGATTGTTCATCTGAAGATGAATTTACTGTGCCATTAAATTAATGGCTGTGAATGGTGCTTGGGAGTTGAATGAAGATAGATTTATTTCACTTTGATTTAATGTTTTCATGAGTCTGAATGAGCCAGTGCAAATGTGAGCATTCCCAGTGAGACTGTCCCAGTGACAGAGTTTTGCTGGAGGTGGAACCGTAAGCCTGATCCAAAACCCACTAAAACCAATGGAATAATTTTTATTGACTTTTATGGGTTTGGTTTCAGAATTATTTTGCCAGCTATAATGAGATGAGTGTGTGTGGACAGTCAGTGGTAACAAGGAGGTATCTCAAGCAGTGTGGCTTTGCTTCAGCCATCACAGGCAGTAACTGCAGAGAGAGAGAGAGTGGAGCAGACTGGCATTGGTAGGTAAAATGAAAGCCAGGAAATGAAAGCAAATTTCAAATAATATTTTCAACTATAAATAATAATGAGAGTAAAATGAAAATAAAGGTCCAGATTTGTGACCCAGCCGCCAACCATTTTCTGCTAGCTTTAGGCTACTGTTTACTATGCCACGGTCCCATTTGGCCCTTGGCTTGTCAAGGTTTGGCCGAAACAGCAAACTTTCTTTACCAAGACGCACCCAGTGTAAAATCCACGCAGCAGGGAACCCACATCAACATAAAATGGGAAGAGGGGTAGTTAAACAGCAAAGAGAATGAAGAGGAAAAGTTAGCAAATTTATAAAAGGTTAAAGCCTCTGGAAAATAAAAATAAGAGGCGAACAAGCAGTAAACACAAAAAGCAGCAGAAGAAATATGGACAAATAGCAGATAACAGGAGAACAAAATAACTCTTGACACTGCTAAAAATACAAGACACTTCAAAGGAAACAGAAAGAGTGAAAGATAGCTGAAGAGCAAGTGGAACAAGACTCAAAAAGGACAAGACGGGATTGAGCCAAGCCATAGAGATGGTGCCATTGCTCATATATTAATTTAGAGTTGTTAAGGTCTTCTGTGTTGCGCTCAGCAGATACATGAATGCTTGGATGGGGTTTTAGTGGTTATATATGGTTCTATCTTTCTAACTTCTCCTTCTTTCCCTTTCATTTGATGACATTCTCTATAGTCAGATAATATGAAACTTTTTTTTTTTTTTACCACAGACCATCGAGTACAAAACAACAATAGAAGTAGAGTGTCACTAAGTCATTTTAACTGAGTGTGTGGGCACAAATGACTAGATCTTGTCAGTTTTGTACAAGAATATTTAGCTGGCCTGGAACCAAGATGAAAAATGGAGTGAACTGGGTTGGTGTTCTGTGGGCGTAAGGTGTGTGTGTGTATATATATATATATACACACACACACACACACACACACACACACACACACTATATATATATATATATATAATATTTGACCTCTCTAGGAGCCTGTAATGATTTTCCTTCAGCTGCAGCTAGAAAAATAGGCCTTGAGATTGAATTATTTCTTGAGGAAGGCAAGCTGCTGTTTTTAGTCTCCTTCTTTCCTCTCTTGCCCCCATCTAGTTTATGGGTTTATTCTACAACTTGTCAAATATTAAAAAGAAGAACAGAACAAAAACTTCACAAATATGTGTTACAATCGGAAGTGCTGATGTAGCCCAGCTTGTTATGGTCCATAGGGACATTGCACAAATTTGTAATCTGGCTAAGTGTCTATGTAAATACTTGTCAATCCCAAGATGTTCACTAATTTTAATAAGTCAGATGTAAATGTTATCTTTTGCTATTTATTCTCTGTTAAGCCCTTATTCTAAATATCTTACTTATTTGGATCCCAGTGCAGGCCCACACTGAAATACATACTTTGATTTGATTTAAGGACATAAATAAGTGCTATCCTCAGCAAGAAGGCTTTTTTGAATCAAAGCTTTAGTCAGTTGACAGAAAGAGTACTAAGTGACAAATGGAAATGGATCAAGCATACACCATAAATAGTAATTAGTCAAAAAATAATCACAAACAACCTCTAGTATAAAATTTTACATATTCAAATTTATTTTTCAAACAGTTGTGTTTAATGGTTATATTAAAAATAGGTTGTATTGCAAATGATTCAATAACAGAGAAGGAACTAAGGCTCCAGTTCTTCAAGCATGTACACATGCTTAACTATACCATGTGATTAGTTTTATTGAAGGCATAGAGAATATATGCATGTAAAGTTAGATGCACACAAAAATGTTTGCAGGATCTGAGACTAAATGTATCATGAGTAATTCTAGTCTGGTATACTAATTTCCTGCATTGGCTATATCAAAAGACAAAGTGTTACCAGCCATATGTTCAGATATACTCCAAAGGGAGGCCAATCCATTCAAAATAACTAAACTTTAATTTGCCAAAATATCAAGTCTTTTTTTCAGGACATAAATCAGCAGAAACAAATACATTTCCTCTCTGAAATTGTAATTTCAAAGCTGTATCTGCCTTTACTTCCCTCTGCCCCCTCCTTCCTCTAACATAGCACTAGAGTTGAACAGATTTTGATGGCAGCAGAACAAATCTGCAGAAAATGTGGAAGTTTCCTGGAAAACCTGAAAAAAAAGAAAGTTCTGGTGTTTGGAACATATTTTTTTCAATTTTTGTGCCTTTGTTTTCCTAATATAGTTTCTTTTATTTATTTATTTATTACAGGAAAGCATACATTTTCCTTGAAAACTTCCATTCCGTAAGAACAGTTTTCCACTGAAAAAAATGCTGCCAATTTTCTGACCGCTTAAGAAATAACCTGCCCAAGTCTCTGGTCTTCATTTAGCATCTATTGCTATTCAATTACAGCTGGAAACAATTTCCTAGCTGTTTAATTTTTTACCTCATTTACCTATTCTGTATTGCCTAACTGTCAGGCATTTTAAGAGAGTTTATCTGGAAGAAGCTGCAGTTCTATTGCCATATAGTATTTTCATTAATTAAGTACAAAAGTTATTATATAAAGCACATAATTCTTAATAGCTGTGATACATAAAGAGTCATTATCATGAATGGAAATGGGAAAGAATGAGCCAGACCATTTATAAAGTGAATTTGCAACTTAAATTGAAATGGGAAAATCCTTGCAAATTATATAGTAACTCCCACTGTTACAAGTGAATGAGGAAGTGAAAAGAGGGGTGATTAAGAAACAGGAAGAAACACTGAAAAAACAAGAAGAAACCTGTTCTAGACTATAGTTGGAGAACATCAACACTGCCTCATTTGATAAATGTAAGTTAAATTGCTACTTCATTTCCCAAGTATGTGTGGAAGGCAGCAACACAGCTCAGTCACTCTTGAGTATAACAAGCCTGGTACATTCCTTTGACTTCTAAAATTACAGTGCTTTTTAATCCTAGAGCAGTCCATTAAAACAATTAACCATTCAAGGGTACATTATATGAAAGCAATAACGTGTCACTGAAATATAGCAGAAAAACATGTTGCTTTTCTTGAACGGTTATTCTAAGGTTTGGAATAAACGTAGCAGTATTTTCTTCTGAAAGGATAGCTGAGAGCTCATAATGGCTGTGTTTAATTAGGACAATGGGGGCAGAACTTCACTTGGTGTAAATCGGTAAAGCTCATTTAACTTCAGGGTAGCTGCACTAATTCATATTAACTGAGCACTTGACTCATATTCTTCATTATTACTTTGCATATTAATTTGAACCCAAGGAACTGGGTGGAAATTTTCATATGTACATAACATATATATGTGCATGCATTGTGTTTGCTGTTTTTAAAACAGCATCAGCAACAATGCAGTAGCAACTTCAATTGCCATGTCATTTGCAACCTTCTTCCACATCATTATAAAATACAGGAAGGAAATTAGACCTTCATAATCTCTCCAGTGCATGCAGAGAATTCCTTTTCTTTGGCAGAAAGCCCCCTCTACCCAATTAAAGGGTCCAATTCTGCAGTCCTTTAATAAATTGCCATTATTCATGTGATTATCCCGCTGACAAGAGTGGGGCTGAGTGACAGTTGTGAGATCCCAACTACAAGAGAAAACCACCTGCTGTGATTAGCGCTAAGGATACTGAGGATGCATTGAAGATGGTTAGCATGCATAGAAATAAGAAAAAAATCATTTCTTATTTAGAGGGTGTGATGAGTACATGCCTCTGAACCAAGCTGCCAGTTGTATGACAAGTGCTACTACACCTACCATGAAATGTAACTCAGCAGTGTTCTGTGGAGACTAAGTACTGCAAATTGTAATGAAATGGTATTCACTGGGTTCACATGTGGATACTACAAGAAACAAGTCTAGCAATTATTATTTATTATTAATATAGGGCGAGCAATGTGATAGGTGCCTTATAGGCAGGTATAAAAGCCATAAAAAGTCTCTGTCCCAGAAAGATTCCAAACTAGAGGCTAAATTGTGTTTTTTCTTCTTAGTCCAGTGTAAAGGGAAAAGAATTGGAATTCAAAAGGCCATAATTCATTCCCCGTTCCTTTCTTGCTTCAGACCATGGGAAAAGGATAGTCATCTGTTAAATGTATTGCTGTTTTTTTGAGGTTTGGGACTTTCAAAAAAAAGTCAACATTTTTCAAATGTCAAAAAAAAATGTGAAAAATTGGGAGAGTGACTTTTTAAGACACAAATTGAGTTGCTGATGAAAACATTCATGAAGAATTAAAACCCTGGGAAGTTTTGGCTAGTCTGAGGTTTAATGTGATGGAGTCCAAATCTGATACAAATACAGTGTTCCGTTTCCATGGAGGGCACTACCCTGCATAATGTGCTGTAGGGCTTTGCTTTAGCATTGTAGATTACTATGATCTTTTATGATTACATTCCTCTGTGGGATGTGGAGACATCTTCACCATCCCCCTGCACTTCCTCTCTTTCTTCATCATAAAGTAATAATAAAGATACACAGAGATATAAGATGACGTTTCACCTAGAATTGTAAGAATCCATAAACAATAAACAGATTAAGAGGTAGGAGATTTATAGAAAAGGGAAAGCCTGTTTTTATTTCAAGCTGAGCCCTGAATCAGTCAGGAGATGAAAAAATAAAAATGGCTTGTGACAGGCAATAACCTGTTTCAATGGCAAAATGGCCCTTGTAATGAAGCTGCAATCACTCTTCTGATCTCCTGTGGTCTTACATCTTTCTTTTTCTTCTTGAAGAACTGGCACTTCCAATCTAATCTAACTTGCTTGATTTGGGCTCTGCTTTATCCTGACTGCCCTGTCTATTGTATGTTTGGTCGGAAAACTCAAGGGTAACACTGCACAGATGTATAAGGGGAGGTACTAGGGAAGGAGGTCAAGGAAGAGTCCTAGGGATCAATCCAGGCTGAAGGGTGGTGTTTTTGTGTTGTGGTTTTTTTTCCATTTATAGACATTGCTCCCTGGAAAACCTGTCTCCATTTCATCTAACACTGGGAATCACAGAGAAAGCTCTTTGAAGGACAGTCTTGTTGTGAGAGCAGGACATTGGACTGAAAGTCAGGTTAACTGCATTCTAGTCCTGGTGCTGACATTACTAACTGAGCACAACTAACTCATCTTTTTCTGTGGCTCTTGCTAAGCTGGTGGTTGTGATGTCACTCATTTGTGTAGGAATACTGAATTAAAGATGGGAAAGAAGTATGAGACAACTAAAAGGAAAGCACTGTATTGGTGAATTCCTCTTTCTCATAGGACTTCTTTAATTCACCCCCAGGTAAAAACTTAAATCCATTCTTTTCCTTTTTGTAGATAAAAGACATCCTGAATTATGTATGAATTATATTATATTTTTAGCCATTCAGTTACAAATGAGGGACACATTTAGATGATATATAAAACTATAGGAACTATCACTTTGGAAAAGCTCATTGCTTCCCTTTATGCAATAAGTTGACATTCATCATTGGTTTATATCTCCTGGTTTATAGAAAGACAAAAATCCCCCATGATGCACTGAGCCAATCAGGCAGTGCTCTTTTATAAGTGGAAAGCTTTTTCTTTGAGACTTCATTTGTGGGTCAACTTATAACCTACAGTCTGAGAATTGAGCGCCATTGTAATTGTAAGCCTAGAGTGCTAGTATAACCAGAGTGCTAATATAACTTGAAATATTCCCTAGGCTTGCTGTTTTTATGTGTGGCACCATCTGATGCCTCTTAAAAATGCATTACTCTATCTCAGTGACTGTTGATAGTCTTTAATTCCACTGGCTGAAAGTCACTGAATTGAATCTCTATTTAAATTTTTAACGTTCTCCTCATTTTAAGTGCGTGTGCATACTGGCTGTGGATATTTAGGAGGGAAAGTGTTAGCAGGCAGGATGTATGAAAATGCCAAGGAAAGGAAGATTTTTGGCATCCTCACTTATTCCAATTAGCATCTTTGCAAGCACCTTGAGCCAGGTTAATACCTTACTTCATACTGAGAAGTGCTTTACTTAAGAAATATCCCATGTGACACTACATCTAGACTAATTTATTACTCTGAGTAAGGGGGTCAGTATATAAACCAAAATGAGCAGCAATGAGGAGAGTGGAAAAGAGATAAAAAGGGAGAACTACTTGAATCACAGAAATACCCCATGACTAGAGATACTTTGACTATATTCCAGCTCTAGAACATGCAAGGAAGGTATCAGGTGAGTGGCCTGATACAGAAACAAGGAAAGGGAATTGCCCCTATACCTGGCACTGGATCATATATATACACATATATATACTCCTGCAGAACCATGTAATCTATTGCCCCCTACAGACAGTTTTTCCTGGGAGAAACCAAAAGTGCACAAATGTTCAGGTTTTTTCTCCCAGGATGAAAATGGAAGAATGAATGTCTGTATATGTTGTGGCTTCTCTCAGAAGGGAACATTGTTCTCCAGCATTCCCCTGGGCTCCTCCCCACACAACTTGAGAAGACATTGTGTCACTCACTGGACCCTGGTGCTCTAGCAAGGAGCAGCACATGCCCCCTTCACAATCCCCACATTGTGCTACGGGGAAACACAGGCTGACCATCAACAGTGTGTGTCAGCCAATCAGGACTGCTTGATGCACTACTGCCTTCTCTTGCCAGGCAGACTAAGGGAGCCTCCAAGAACATGCTGAGATGTGTGCACAGCTTGTTATTTCTTTAGGATTTGATTTATTCCTGTGCTGATGCTGGGATGAAGGGGATGCAATGCATCCATTGGCTCATGCTGAGGCAGCTGAGCAAGCTAGCCAAATTGCAGCCCTATTGTAATGGCCTACCAATCTCTGGGCATAAGAACATGCCAGCCAGCCCAGTCCTGATATCTTTCTGGAACATCTCCATGTTTTTCATAGAGTGGAAGTTGTGCCTGCCCTATGATGATCCCTTTTGGCAAGCCTCTCTGGCCTAAAAGGAACCACACAGCAATGAAAAATAGAGCTTATAGCTCCCCCTCTATCCTTCCTCATTATAGTCTCTTAGCATTATAGATAAAGGGTCACTAACACAAAGGAGGCCAGTCAGCCCTTATTGTTATTTGTTTAGTGGGGAAGGACATTAGATGCCTGAAATAGGAGCTCCAAGTAGGAAGGACGATGGCCACAGCAATTATTTGATGAAAATGGATCAAAATAAAAAATAATATTAAGTCTGTTACATAGTGAATGAATCTGGTTCACACCTTCATATGACTCCACCTATATAATTATATGCTTTTCTAAAAAAGAAGAGGATACAAAGAAGTTTAAAGATTCAAAATATTTCCTAGGTTGGTCTGTCTGTCATACTTCCACCCTCAACGAATGTCATACCTCTAATGGCTTCCTCAGCTTCTGCTCCTGTGTATAAAAGCTAGGTCATCCAATCAGGGAACAGTAACTATGTCATGTGAGTGAGGTGATCAATTATGGAGTGTCTCAGGACTGACAATTGGAATTAACACACTATGAACAGTTTTGGAGAATCCACTGGCCCTAACAGAAACAATCAGACAACTATGATTAACACACTTGTAAAAATCATGATGATAGACAATTCAAAAACACAGGGACAAAAGACAGCAGATAAGTACCTGGCAAAGAACTCAGCCAGCTTTAGCCAACATGTTTTTTATTTATTGAGGGGAAAAGAGGCCATGACCTCTCCCTTGAGAACTATGCTTACTTGTCACTTAGAACTGATTGACCTGTGCTGAGCTGCTGTTTTCATGGAAACCTTCTGCATATAGATATGCACAGAGTCTGTTGCAAAGTTAACATAATTTATCCCTGTTTTTTCAGATGTGAGGAAATTCCTCCACCTATCCACAGTTTATCTTCTACATAGAATTCCACTAATTCTGCTTCTACGATACCCTTTTTGTTTGCACTAGCTTCTAACTCCTGGGCATGCAGAAGAAAGTCCTATTCCCATGCAGATACCCTTCAAACCTTTACTTTAAAGTTCATTGCAGTAGAGATGGGATGGTTTGTGACTACCAAGGCTGGTTCCTTTGTAGGTGAGTGCTAGAGTCAAAAGGTGGCACAGACAGAGTAGTGACAATCCCTAACAGCAATTAGAAATAGCAAGGCTCAGTGGCTAAGGTAGCAGGCTAAACTAGAGAAGACCTATGTTTTGGTCCTTTCTCTGCCTCTCTTGGGCAAGTCTATGCCTATGTTTCCCTTTTGACTGTTTAGATTATGTGGTTAGAGTCTATAATATGTACCATTTAAAATAGGTAGATTGTAAACTCCTCAAAACAATGATAGTCTCCTGCTAGTGAGTTTAGTACCACATGATGTCCAGTACAATATTGCTGATTTGGTATTGTAGGCACTCTTGTAATACAAATATTAAGAAGTGAGCCAGATAATGAGATGTAGATGGCAGTTCAGTGCCATTTTGACTATATCTGGTTCCCTGCTTTCTTGGGAATGGAAATCAGGTGTGGAAGACAGAGAAGGATTTATTAGGTGAAGGGAGGAAGAGAGAAGAGGATACTCTGGAGCCCCCCAACATTTTGGATGGTGGATGAAGACCCTGTTTATCTCTCAAGAGAGACTGAAACAGGAGACAGGCAAATCTGTGCCCCCATACTATAATTACTGGCTCCCAATTCATGCTGGTGACTGTGGTGCTGCCCTATAAAAATGATAAATCCTTCACTTGTTTCCAGTAAAACCTCTCTTCCTCCTTTTAGTCACTTAATCAATAATTACACAATTGCTACAAAAGATATATAAATGTGAAGCAATGTTGGCAACGTCCGTTTTTATGAAATACCAGGAAAGTAATTACTTGAATTTTACATTATTGCTCCAAATTAGGACCTTTCTTTCTAGCTATGTTGGAGGTACATAACAATAATCTATATAGTAATATCAGCTGCATGGCATGAAGTACTGTGCCTTGGAGAGCACTTTTTTTCTCTCTTTCTCAACTGGTTGTAGGTAGAAATGGGCAGCGGGTTTTTCCATTAAATTTTCATGTGTTCACAAGTAGAATTAGTTACCAGGCCCTGGTACTGATTCCTTCTCTGTGGGAAGTCAGTAGGTGTTGTTGCTTGCAAAAAGACTGCAGGACTGAACCCAAAGCTTGGGGTGATGTTTTTTATCATTGCTTACATATCCCCTACTAGCGCCACCACCATCAAAATAAAATAAAAGACCAGTTTCTATTTTTAGATGCTGCACAATTCACATCAGACTTCAAAGAGCTGATTGTAAAGCAAACAATACACAGCACTTCCACCCCACCCATGTATATGCATATTCACCATAAAGAAAGTATGGTAAGATTAGTCACCCTAGGTCAGCACTTCTTCCATAAAAGGATTACAGTCATACAGACAGCTGTATAGATATGAAGCCTGTTGATCACTTGCATCAGGTGGGCTGAGCATTGTTAGAGGGATCCACAGGGAGGGTAAGAGCTCACGTGGGTTACCCTCTCTTTGTCCTTAAAAGATTTACAAGCTAGACAGATTAAGGGAAGCCTCACCCTGATCTGGAGGCATCTTGTTGGTTTTTACTCCTAAATTCCCTCTGTATCTCCAAGGATTCTTCTATACATCTGATCCTTTCAAATGCCTTTCAAGTCACACTGCTTACAAGGGGAGTCAGAGGAACCATACTATCAGCCAACTAGGAATGACATCCAGTGCACTTGGCAGCAGACCCAGAAATGCACTTCCAGTCCACATCTGGGTCCATGGGGAGCACACTGGGAGACCCCCTCATGCCCCCTGGCTTGGTGACTGGTGCCTCCTGGGTCTGGAGGGGCCACCCGGGGCCCCCCTGCAGCTGAATTCTGAGCCAGGGAGGCGTGGGGCCCCCCACCCCAGTGTGCTCACCAGCAGACCCAGAAGTGGACTGGAAGTACTTCTGGTCCACTTCCGGGTTTGCCGCCGAGCACAGGGAGGGCCCCCCTACACTCCTGTGGGATGCTCCATCCACCCCAGCATTGCGGGGTTCACGAGCCACACCTGCTACCTCAAGGTATGTAGAAAAATCTTTTAAAACTGTGTCTATGTCCGAATCTCTGATTCTCCAAATCAGCATCAAATCTTCAGGTTTGGATTCGGCTGAATTGAATCAGGGACAGTGAGCCGAATCAAGAAATCAAATCACTGTCCCTGATTCAGGCCAAATCCAAATCTGATTCCAATAGTGCCCACTTTGCACACCCCTACAGGGTAGTACTTGCATTTACAAGTACTTAAAAGTACTACCCTGCTGCAGCATTTGTTAGTTTTCTCCAGCCTAATAGCTCTGTATCTGTAGATGCCAAGATATTTACTGTGGAGATAATAGTCTATTCCACAGTAAATGTCTTGTGTAGATGCACACACTTAGTGTTAAGGCATGTTACAAAAGTAGATACATTAATAGTTTTTCAGGGATTCAAGCAAGATGGAATACTGGCAGTACTGCACTCAGGCATTTAAATACTATTGAAGGGTGCCTGTACATGAGCCGTGAGGCTTCTCTAACATGCTGTAATCACAGCACATTGGAGCAGACTTGATTAATCGAGTCTGTTGAAGCGTGATAATCAGTGTACTCCAACCAGCCGCCACGTCTTGTGTATCAGTGTCCCAGTGCTTCAACATGGCAAGAGTGCTTTAACTAAAGCTCATTCGATCAGCTTTAGAAAGTGCCTTCACTGCCATTTTGAAGTGCAGGGATGCTGATACAAGAGACACTTGGGGTACTTTAATTAGAACGGCTCTCAGAGCTGCTCTAATTAAAGTGCACCCCTCCCACTCCCGGAACACGTGTAAAAATGCCCTAAGTGCATAGGAAGAGGAATAGGGCATGGACCTAAATGTAAACATAAACTTCTCAGGTCATGACAAAAAAGCTATAGCAGAACAAGAGACCACAGTCTCTCAAATCCTGGTGATTTTATGCACCAGGCAGGACCAAAGTATTTTTCCTTGGTGAAGGAATTTCTGTCTGTCCCAATCAATGCACAAATAGCACTGAAATCAGTGATGTGTGTGTGCACGCATGCACGCACGAGCACACACACACACACGTTAGCTCCTGGTGGGGCTGAGCTCTCTAGACAGGAACAGAAAGTTAAACAACATACAGCAGAGAGTTGTGATGACAAGTACAGAACAAGTCCACATGGCCTGTGAAATAACTAATCGTTACACAGTAAAGGGTAATAATTTCTTAATGCTGCTGTGCAGAGACTGAGCTTCGCGGAAGAGCACAGTGGGCTGAAGAAATGGAGAGCTAATGAGTACAACAAAAATAAATAAAGCAGTGTGATCCCCACAGAACAGACCTTAGTGGACTTTCCAAATAATTAATTGATTCCTCCTTATTTGCTCATTATCTCTTTCCTGTTCTTCTACTCAGCTGTAAATATTCCATTCAGTCTGTCTTCTATATTTTAATTTCTCTTATTTGGGCTAGTAAAGCAATAAGATATAAATAAATAAGATTCTGGCACTGAGCTCCAGCTATGAAATAAAAAGCTGGGAGTCTGCTCTTGGGATTTCTTCCTTATTCTGTCTGTCATCTTATATTAAAAACTCTAACTATTTGTGAGGCAACAAGCCAACACTGAGATCCTGTCAGCCTTTGAAGAAGGCCTCATTCCACCTACCTACTTATAATTAAATTGGAACTTTTTACCTGCCCAGACCTGGATTCAGTGTTCTGTAGTCTTCCTGCAACCATTAAGCACAATAAACTGAAGGGAATGCAGTGCTCTTATGCTACCATATGTTAGGTGCTTGAAAGGCTATTATCTGTGGTGAGGCAACAATGAATTTGGATCCTCTCTATTCAACAAGTGGTAGAGGAACTGATATTTCACTTGGTTCTCTGAAATAAAAATTGTTCCCCATCCAAATCCCAGATATAAATATTCCTATGCTTTGAGGAATGCTCAAACTATAAAAATCAGGTCCAAGTTTGGCAAATTATTCTGAGATGTATGATGAGCTGCCATCTAACCAAACATTAAAAATGATATATTGAAGCATACTAGCTTCTGTCCTTCCCCCCATCGCCCTCTCTCAAAATAACATGCAGAATATTATTCAGACATTTGCCAGAATGCAGTGTTCCTAATTTAACTCACAATGGCCTGTGTTAGTATTTTATCACTTACCTGAAAAGTTCCCACTAGTTCCTGAAACCCACAAAAAATCAGCATCACATCCTGAGAAATCTTCCCTGCATACTTAAGTACTGTGGGCTTGATTCTCCATGGCCTGCCACCTTGTGTAGTCATTTACACCAGTGCAAAATGGGAGTAAAATGCTCTCAGGGCAGAATGATTGCATGTCATACTCTCTTTACCCAGCCTGGAATGACCCCAGGGAGAGGGGAGCCAGGCTCATGTCACTATTATCATTTTATTTTTATTATTTTTAGACCTTTTAAAGGTTTTGGGCAAGATTTTTAGCCTAAAGTTAGACTTCTAAATCCAGACTCAGTACCTAAGTAAGTGACCTTATTTTCTGAAGAACTGAACACCCAAAGTCTCCTTTTTAAATCAGCAAAAACTACTAGAAATTCAGCTTTTTAGAGAGCCAGGCTGTTTACTGATGTCCATAACTATGAAACACTAAGTCTAACTTTAGGGAAATTTGTTTGAAAAACTTGACTTCAATAGATTTAATAGCTTTTCTGTTTCCTGTTCAGGTCCTATCTGCAGATAACTTTCCAGGGCAATGAATTTAGGGAACAGAACAATCTCACATGGGTACAGGGATTTTCCTAATATCACAGCAGCAATGTTCTTCACCTTGGCATATGGTAGCTCAGACAAATTCCATTTAATGGCTTGTGTCCCACCTAGAAATCAAAACTGCACCAACAAGCAGGGATCATTTTCAAAAGGCAGCACCCACCATGTTATAGTTTGGTTTCTATACAGTAGATGTTATACATTTAAGATTGGGTGATTAAAACACTATAGCCCAATTCTGATGCCAGTTTATGTAGCAAATGGGGCATACAAGCCCTACATTGCCCTGCTCCATATCATTTGGAGTGATTCCAAGTACTACCTGTCAACTAATGAACAGCAGGAGGAAGGGATCATTACACCCTGTGGATGAGAAGAGAAGATATTTATAGGTGGGGAAACCTCTCTTACAACAGCAGCCCTTAGGCTGCCTCCATTTTTAAGGTGAAAAAACTGCTCATTCTAGCTTTCCCATGGGTAGAAGGATGCTGGAGGGAAAATAAAAACATAAGAAGGAGGCAAGACTCTGAACATATCTCCTTCCCTGGCCATACTGACCCATAGACAGTGCTACCCTGGGGGGAAGGTGTTATGGGACTCTACAGGGATTCTGGGGTCCACTTGCCTAGATCACATTGATGTACTGGAGCAACGGACAGCAACAGAGTGAATCTTCAAGATGCCACAAGGGTGTAAAGGTTTGCCTACCATTCTAGTGACTTGGTTTTATACATAAATATAGAATCATTGTATTTTTTGTAAGGGGACCTTTTTGGAGATTGAGGGGTTAATTAAATGGTTTTTAAAATAGGTTGTGTTTACTTTGATGACCTTCCACCCAAAGGTGACAGTAAGTACCTGATGTGCTGCCAAAGCAATGCAAATTCCACTGAAGAGCACTGCCAGAGCAACACACCATCACCCTCACAAATATGCATGCCCATTCTCTATATATGCTGCTCAGGGGTGAAGAATGTGTCTGAACTAGCAGCCCCTGAAGTGAATGGAAAGATTGGCATCATTTTCGGTAACCAAGGCTTCTGGCCTCTTATCTGTAAGTAAATTCTGTGTAGGACAAAAACAGAAATGTTTCAGACTTCCTTTGTTGTTTATCTCTATTTATAGATGCCCCAACCAGGACGGGCAAACTCTGTTCTGCAGTCACTGCTCCAAAGAGTTTACAATCTAAATAGGCAAAACAGGATATCAATAAGAAAGAAAAGAAAATGTTGTCATCCACACTTGATAGACAGGCTGCAGAGGCACAGGGTGATCACACCCCTTGCCGATGGTCTCAGTGGAAATTTGGGAATCAGACCCATGTATTCAAAGGGTTAATCAAGTATTTTAAGCAAAAAAGAGGTAATGATATTTAGGCTCCTTATCCACCTCTAATAACTTAATGTGTAATAACTTCTAAAGAAAAATACTAGATTTGGTACTTTATTTGTCAAAGTCATGGTGGCAAAGAGTGACAGTATTTACTTATTTGGGGCTTTTGAGGCCAGGAAATTTATATTTGTGTGTGTCATATCACTCAAAACATATCATTTTACTCTTTCCTAAAGTGAAAAATTCACCCACTTCTACCAAACAGGATGAATCAAATCTTCCTTTGCTTTTAGTTGCTTACTTCTACTTCAATATTTTTATTTTCTTCCATTCATTAAATCACAGTTATGAAATGAATAATAATGGTAGGATGTTCCTCTTAAGGAATTGCTTCTGAAGTCGAAACCTTTCAGTAAAGTCCTCTAAGTTTATTCCCAGTGGATAAGGCTGGGAAAATTACTTACAGACATCAAACACTCATTTTAATGAGAATTTAACAGCAAGCCCTTCACATGTTCTTTCTATCTAATGACAACCAAGTGTGTCGGTTATCATGGATGTCAAAAGCAAAGGGGTAACTTCTATTATCTTCCTTCTCCCCCATTGCGATAGTTATATGTTATGTAAATAAGGCATAAGCACTTTGGTAGAAGATAGAAACATTGCAAGTGAGATCCCCCCCCCCTCCTCCCGTTTCTAGTTTCATTGTGAGGGCTTCCTTTGACTGTCTAAGGAAGTGTGACATTTTTCAGGTTAAATATAGAATGCAGTTTGGTGATGGCCTCCACTTTCACGTCACTCATGTTCTGACAGCTTTCACTGGCGGAGAATTCACTGTTAGAAACATGAAAGTGAATTTAGTGCTGGCAAAAGATGTCAGTAACAGTTGTGGAAATCAAAATCTTCAATTTAGCCACTGCATAGAATGGGGAATAGCAAGGGGACCCCCCCCACCTTCCCCCCCCCACAACACACACACCCATACCAGTCCTTTTCTTCTAATTTTTGCCTTGATTTGAAGTGAGGGTTTCTTAATCCTTTGGAGGATTAATTGTTCATGCACTCATTCTACCTTCACTTGCTGTGATAACACTGCCAACAAAGGGCCTGGGTCACTATTTCTTTCCACTTTCTATGATCATTCACCCCTATGCAAAGGAGATACTAAACACTATGGGCTGAGTTCCCCTTATGATAGAGCTGTACTTGACAAAGAGGAAAGGTAGGATTCTCACTTGATGTGGTTCTGCCATTCTGGCCACTTGGGCCTAGCATGAATTAGAGTAAGTGAGGTGCAACTTTAACTTACCCCAATTATATCTATCTATGTATCTATACATATGTATGTATGTATATATATGTGTGTATATATGTATGTATATGTTTATGTATGTATGTATATTCCCAAAAAACTTTCATGACCCAAGAAACGCTATGTAATACTAATGACACAGAAGTAGTGCAACTCTGTATGGCATGCACCCACTTTATTCTCTTCACACTTACTCCCTGAAAAGCCCCAACATTTCCTTTCCCTTCCCTGCATTGGAAATGGGGTGTGGGACAGGAGGAAGTTAGGATGCCAGCAAGCTTTACACCAGCTTTGTGCTGAGAGAAATTCACCACCAGTCACCTCTGGGCAGAATACAACAATTCTGTGCTGTCTGAGTGATGCCACGTACCTGAGAAAGAACATGGCTCTGCTGGTCTTACTTTGCTATTTAACACCCACCTTATACTGATGTAGATGACTACACCAGTTCAGAGTAATATTGATGCAGGAATCTATGTGCTAATTAATGCTGTCTTTCCTCCGAATCATATCAAAATATAAGATCTGCTGTCTTCAGTGTATAACTTGCCTTGTTAACCTTTTCTTCTTTCATTTTTTACCACAGTCTTGAAGGGATAGAAGTTTTCATTTTCAATCTGTAATCTTTCTGCATATTTGGTATTTTGATCATCTTAAGCTGCTAGTTTATCTCTGGAGGAACAGAAACTCTCCTGATTATCTTTTACTGAAAGCTCAGATCTCCAAAATCCCAGCAAGCATGGTAGTTTGTTTGAATGTATTCTATCTACTTAGATATTCATGCAGTACCTATCACTGTAGTATTTGAACACCTGGCAAATTGCAATTAACTTATCCTCACAACATCCATATAAGATAGAGAAGCCTTACTATTCCTTTTTGACAAGTATGGAATTTAACCTAAAGAACTTGAAAAAATTGCCCCGTGATCAGAAGCACACTAAAATCAATAAGAATCTTTACATGGACTTTGATGGGCTTTGGATAAGGCCCCAAATGGCTTGCCCTAGGTCACACAAGGAAGCTTTTACCATAGTCAGAATTTAACTGAGATTACTTGAATTCCAATCAGGTGATTTAAACACAAGAGCATCTCTTTTTTTAAAACTAAAATGGACTGCTTGAATAAAACACTCGCAATTCTTTGTCAAGGAAATGTGTGCGCTATGGTAATAACAGACTCTTGTACAGAAAAAAGCTATTGAACACATTGCATTGAGAGAGATCGATGAGGCAACAAATTCTAATAGAACAGTAATAATGGGTGATTCAACTCCCTGCATATTGACTGGTCAAATATCACATCAAACTTAAGAAAGTAATTTCTTAGATCAGTGGTTCTCAAACTGTTTAAACTTAAGGCACCCTTTTTAGGCTCCAGGCACCCTTTGGAAAATGCCAGCCCATAGTTATAACTCATTTTTTGACTACAGACAAGTAGTAGAGCAATTCTGTTGGAGAGAACTTAGAAAGACCACAACAAGTCAGAATGTTTTTATTACTATGAGTGACTACTTGAAATCTCTGGGTGCATCCAGATGTGCAGGCATGTGCAGTTTGTGGCACTGCAAACCTCTTTGCGGTACTGTAAACTGCACCTGGAAAATGTTAAAACATGCCCTGAGCTGCAAATTTATGGCGCAGGGCCAAAATTGGATTTCCCAGTAGCAAAAATTAAAAGAAAAAAAAAACCAGCACCAAAAGTGGTGCAATGCATGTGTGAAAAGCATACACTGGCATGCATGCACCTGGCTATAGAGCTGGGAGCAGCTGGTCAAAGGCATTTTGCCCATTGTGGGACAATTTGTCTCTCAATGAAGAACACTTGCAGGGGCGTATGCTGTGGCAATTTGCCCCTTGCATGTCCAGACATGGCCTCTGGGTTTATCCTGTGAATCATGCTTGCACACTTAACAATGCTAACATTGTGAGGCATCCGGAGACACCTTTGAAAACATCTCAAGGCACCCTAGGGTGTTGCAGCACCTGGTTGAGAATCATTGTCCTAGATGGTTCCTTTCTGGAACGGCTAGTCCTAGGGTACAAAAAAAGAAAGTTCTCAACTTACTCTTAAGTAGCACTCTTCGGTAGTTGTTTGAAGAAGTAACACAATTGACTTACTAACTAATAATGAAACAAATATCATTAAGTTTAACATCTGGAGAAAAGAAGTCATATCAAACAAGAGCACTGTAACATTACAATTAAAAAAGGGGATTGAAAAAAAATGTAATGAGCAAGAGTCAAGGAAAAGGAAATGAAAGCCCATAGATTCAGTACAGCAGATATTTCCTACACACTGTCTCTGAGTCAGAGAAGGCATGTGTTGCCTAAACCAAAAGGAAAAAAGAAAGGCAAACGTGGGGATAAAACAAACAAAAAAAAAAATACAGTGTGTTTAAATGTTAAGGTTCAAGAGTATCAAGTACCCTCCAGAAAATGAAAATGAATCCTTAGTGCAGTGAGAAATGAGCAATATAAATGATGGCAAGGAAAAACACTGGATGGAAATTAAGAAGATTTGGAAGGTGTTTGATGAGCAAATCAAATACACAGGGATGTGGAAGGAAAAAATCCATCTTTTTCTTTTAAGTATATTAGAATCAGGAATGCCCGAAAAGAACAACAATGGGACTGCTGGACTGCCAGGGAGTAAGGGGAGCAAGTAAGGATGAGCAGGATTCTACAGAGACTCCAAACAATTTATTCACATCAATCTTCAACTCAAGAGATGTCGCTGTGATGTCTATGCCTTGCCTGTTCTATTCAGGTGAAAAACAAAGCAAAACAAAACAAAACAAAACAAAACAGACATGTGTCTATCAGATATTGAGGCATTGAAAGTGGAACGGCTGGCAAATTGATAAACAGAATAGCAACATGTCATAAGGCCTGAATGGTTAAACATCCGCAAGTTTGGAAGGCATTTAAAAATGAAGTGGTTGAGTTGATAGCAAAAATATGCAACCTCTCACTGTGGGCAGATTCCTCTTAGAAGGGACTGGCAGGCAGCAACCGTTGTACATATCTTTAGGAAAGGCACTGGTGTGAGCTTAGGAATCATAGGTCAGGGAAACTTACTTCACTTGCAAGTAAATGGTTCTTGTATACAATATAATTCTTGGAACAGATCAATGAAAAAAATAGATAAGGCATAATTAGCTTGTATAACTTATTTGGGCTTTCAAGAAGCCTTTGACAAAGTCCCTTTCAAGAAGCTATTACAGAAACTAAATAGCTGAGGGGTGACAGGTAAAGGATTGTCATGAATTAGAAACTGAGTGAGAGAAAGCAAATATTACAAACGAATGATCAATTTTTACATAGTAAAAGGTTAAGGATGAGGGGCAATGGCTGTGTATTATAACTAACATTGCTTCTCTATTAATAATCTGGAAAAGACAAAGAAGATTAAGGTGGCACATTTGCAGGTTGACAAATATTGCTGTTAAAGAAGTCTAGAGAAGGCTGAGGTATTTCAGGGGGAACTGACCAAGGTAGGTAAAGGAGTACTGTGATAGCAAATGAAATGCAGTGTTCAGTGATGTATGACAATGCATATGGAAGGAATAGTGTGAACTATTCAGACACGTTCCTTGGTTCTATTTTAACTGTTATCACTGAGGAGAAAATACCTTGGCATCATTGTATACAGTTCTGTTAAAAGCTCTGCTAAATATACAGGAGTAGTTAATAATAATATGATACAGAAGGAAGTAAATGAAGATTACTACTGAAAATATGATGTCATTGTATAATTATGTTGTAATTTATTACCCAAAATGTATTCACTTGGTCACCAAAAAAAAAGTAGAATAAATGGAGAGAAGTAATTGGAACTATAGAAGAATTAAGAGGCCATGCAAAGAGTGGGGCTATTTTGTTAAGAAAAGAGGATTAGAAGAGGTATTGTAGGTATAAATAAATAATAAATGGATATACAAGGCAAATTGAGTGCTCCTATTTGGCCTCTCTCATAAGACAATAGAAACTTTAAAAGGCAACAAATATAATATTGATACATATTTTTTCTTTAAAAAAAGTAATTACTAAACTCACTGTCATATGACATCGCTGAGATCAAGAGTTTAGCAGAAGTCAAAACATTATTAGCTGCTTATATAGAGAATAAGAATATTTACAGTTAGGTTAGAACAGATAAAAGTTTTTGCTTTGCCTTAGAACAGATATGAACCTTCATGTTCTAGGGGTGTAAAGTAGGCATAAAGCTTCTTGCACAACTGGCTACTGCAGTTTTTCTGAGAACTCCTGTGAAGCTTCTGGTATGGACTACTGTTGGAGACAGGATACTGGACTAAAAGAAACAGAGTTTAAACCTAGCATTGTAATTCCTCTGTTCCTAGGTTCTCTAACTGGATGACTGGTGCCATTTGAATAGGAGAATAATAAGTAGTGAATAACAAATAACGTGTTTTCAGTTAATTATTCATACTAAAATTCATGAAACTTTGAGAAGTGTGAATATTTTCATGAATAAATCATTGGTCCTCCAACTATTCACAAAAAATGAATACCACAACCTTGCAAATACAAGTGAAATGAACTTGCCGCATTTATTCCTGGAGATATTTGTGAATCACTTCATATACATGACCACTTCAGTTTTTAAGAGTTATGTTGTTCTGATCAAACGGATCACCGACTCCCCAATTTTTTGCATTATTTTTCTACGGAAGCTAGCTGATTGAATATGAGATAGATGGATTAAAAGAAAGTGACTTTAGAAAACCTATTACATTGCTTGAAAAGTGCATTCATTAGTCTTTTAGACCTGAGAAATATATGACTTGTGACTGAAATACAGTTGTTCAAGGCAGGAAATATTTATAAGGTCACATTATTTACTCCCATGTCTCTACAATAGTTTTAACCTCCTGTATTTTTTCCACTACTTGTCAGAGAGGCAGGGGAAAATACTGAAAGATGCTAGGAGTTGCAGCTGCTCTTCAGGGTCAGTGCTTTGATCCCTAGCAGAACTTCCCATAGTTTGCATTGCCAAAGACCCTCCATTCACTAATAATTTACATTATCAAACCACAAAAGCTGGCTACCCAGAACTGATCAGTAAGCAGTTGTCAAAATCCCAGCAAATTGTAATTAAAACTCTTCAGGAGACTGTTAATATTAATGGCAAATTCTGAGCTAAATATGACACTACTTTAAATCAGGAGTAATTTCATTGAAGTCGGTGGAGTCATCTCTCAATTTTAGGAGTGTAATTAAGATCAGGATCTGACCCAGAGTAGTAGGTAGCCAACGCTCAGAACAGCATCCAGCCAGAATAAAAAACATAGGGAAGATTCTTAGCTGATGTGCGTCACCATAGTTCCATTGACATGCTGACCATCTGGCCCTGAACAATGATCTGGTTTATTTTACCCTTATCATATTGTTGAAAATGAACATATGCTGCACATGCATCACTGAGAACCCATTGTGTATATAACTTTTATTAGCAAGCATGCTGTCTAAAGTGTTTGACAGAAAAAAGATGAAATTTAGTTCACCCTGACCTATCCCCTCTGTACTCCAAATCATGTTACCCATGGAGGTAATGACAGTGGTTAGTGGTGAAAGGAGAAATCCCTGTTTGAACCCAGAGCTGATATGCAGCGCTGTCTGTGTGGGGTACAGGCAGCAGTAGGCATATTTCTGCAATGGTAAAACAGTGAAAGAAATGCAGTCTGCTTCAAGCAGCTGTGACCTCCTGCATCCCAAACTGTTCATAGATTCATAGATTCATAGATGTAGGGTCGGAAGGGACCTTGTAGATCTTCTAGTCTGACCCCCTGCCATGGGCAGGAGAGAAAATTGGGCTCAAATGACCCCAGCCAGGTAAACGTTGAGCCTCCTCTTAAAGACCCCCAAAGTAGGAGCCAGCACTACTTCCCTTGAAAGTTGGTTCCAGATCCTAGTCGCCCTGACTGTGAAGTAGCGCCTCCTGATGTCTAGTCTAAACCTAGTCTCTAGCAACTTATGGCTGTTATTCCTTGTTACTCCGGGAGCCGCTCGGGGGAACAAGGTCTCTCCCAAACCCCACTGGTCCCCCCTAGTAAGTTTATAGATGACCACCAGGTCCCCCCTCAGCCTTCCCTTGTGAAGGCTGAACAGGTTAAGGTCCCGTAGCCTCTCCTCATAGGGTCTGCCCTGCTGTCCCCGGATCACGCGAGTGGCCCTCCTTTGGACCCTCTCCATGTTGTCCACATCCCTCCTGAAGTGTGGCGCCCAGAACTGGACGCAGTACTCCAGCTGTGGCCTGACCAGTGTCACATAGAGGGGGAGGATCATCTCCATGGCCCTGCTTGTGATGTGTCTGTGGATGCATGACAAGGTCTGGTTAGCCCTACTGACTGGGTTCTCGCATTGGCGGCCCATGTTCATCTTGGAGTCAATAATGACTCCAAGATCTCTTTCTGCCACTGTGCTTTTGAGAAGGGAATTCCCCAGCCTATAGGTATGCTGCTGGTTCCTACTACCTAAGTGTAGCACCCTGCACTTGTCAGTATTGAATCCCATCCTATTTTCATTTGCCCATCCTGTAACCTGTCCAGGTCCTGCTGTAATCTGTCCTTCCCTTCTAGTGTGCCCACCTCACCCCAAATCTTGGTGTCATCTGCGAATTTAAACAGGCTGCTCTTCAACCCATCGTCCAAGTCGCTAATAAAGAAATTGAACAGTGCCGGCCCGAGGACCGAGCCCTGGGGAACCCCACTGCCCACTTCCCTCCAGGTCAAAAACGACATGTCCATCACCACGCTCTGAGTACGAGCCTTCAGCCAATTTGCGACCCATTTGACTGTGTAGGCATCAATGCCACAGTCACCTAGCTTTTTAATGAGAATGGGGTGGGAGACAGTGTCAAAGGCTTTCCTGTTGCTTGGGTTTATAACTGAGCAAGGGCAATACATGGGAGAGTCCCTGGGAAAAGAGCTCAGAAGAGTGTCTAGAAAAATAACTTTTTAATCTGATTCTGACCCTGATTCCCCTCCTGATTTGACAAGCTTGTGTCAGTGGATCCAGGCTGACAAGCAACACTACAGTGGCACAGGCCACTTAACAAACCCTGTTCCGCTGGGTACCCAGAGCTACAGGCTCTGCTTCCAAGCTTGTTGAGACAGAATAGCCTGTATTACATCCCTGGGCAGCCCCAGCCTATGGAAAGGTATGGGAGCTTAGATAGAACTGTGAGCTGCCTTTGCCAGTTCAGATCCCTTGCAGTGGATGGTTTTAATGGTTGCTGAGGTACAGTTTTCTCCACAGGTGCAAAGGAAGGGAGGGAAGAGGAGATTTGCAACCTTGGGCCTAGGGACACAGTGCATTTGGCTTGATTTTCTATATAGCTTGGAAAGGCTACCATCTGATTTTAGCATTTGTGATTCATTGGGCTATATCTAAGTCCTTAACACTTCCCTTAACCTGATGTTTGTTGCCTACTCATGCAGGTCTACAAAGGCTTCATTTAAAGTCCATATGATTGATCCAGCATTGTCAGAAGTATTCAGTCAGTACTAGTGTGTGCCTCAGCACCTCGGAGCCAGACATGGAAGGTGTGAGACTTGGGAAGCCAAAAACGGAGCCATGCAGAAAGGGTCAATAAAAAATGTGTCTGGACTCCCCAGCTCCATCTACCTCGTACCTGCTGCTCTGCCATTTTAGACGCAGTTTAGGACTAGCTTCATTAACCTTCAGGTCTCTGAAGTAGAATCAGTTGAATTCCACCTGGCCTTTGCAGCATTTTCTTCTAAAATGAGTATAGATTGAAGAGCAAAGAAGCAACTGGGCGGAAAGATACTGGGTGAAGGCAACCCACCCTCATTCTGCATACCTTCTTCCTTCCCCTTCAAATGTTGCACCACAGCCTCTTCTCCATTGCCCAGGGATGTCCTTTTTTTTCTGGCACAAGAGGGCACTGTTCTGTGGCATCTGCAGCAAAGCACAAATCTCTCCCCCTGGATACCTCCTGCCACCTGAACTGAACTCACCTTCAAAGAGGACTTGCTTTCATGGGGGGTAGGGGAAGAGAGGGAGAGAGGGAGGAATCTGTTTCATTATGACCCATCTTTCTGTGTTTCCTGTGCTGGATTGCTATGGAAACAGCACCAAAAAATGTATTATATATGTAGGTCATAATATTAATGAAGAGGGAATTGGGTGGGTGGGTGGCCTGAAGTTTATCAGTAGCATTAGAGGATTCATTTTAGTCCCCTTTAAAGAGGATCTGAACAGCAAAGATAACCAGGATGGAGTGACTCAGGTACTTCCAGGAGTAAAGAGGTCCACAGGCTGCCCCAGCCCTGTGAAAAACAGAAGGGAAGGGGAGCTGGGGGTGAGGGAAGGAGGAAAAGGGGGCAAACGTGCTTGCAGTTCTCAAATACTGGCTCTCGCAGAGCAAGAGGGCATGGGTTATCTCTCCTTAGGTAGAACTGCTCTCCCCTGAAAGCCCCTCCAGCAGACATGCTTCTGCATCCACACTGGGTTTAGGTCTCTCACCACCTGTGCAGGGGCAACATTTCTTGGCATGAGGGGTTCAGTGTGACTGGCACTGAACAGAAGGAAGCAGGCAAAGGGTAGAGGCATTGGTTGCCCTTCTTTCCTCCCCCACAACCAGCAAGGGGGCAACCCAAACTTGAACCCTCCCTGCCTTGAATGCTAATGGAGCAAGCTAATTGATGACTGCAATGCAGAGCCTCCAGGTAGCTGTCAAGCAAAGCTGAGGGGTGGAGGGAAGGGAAAGGGCCCAGCTCTTCTGGATGCATGGGTGTCAAGCCCCAGGCATGTTGGCAGGGTCCCAGGAGAGGAGGAGCACGCCTGTTAACCCACAGTATTGAGGGGAAGGGGGAAGGAGGGAAACAGAGCCAAAGTGAAAAGAAATCAGGAGTCTAAATAAGCAAGGGGGAAGGCACAGGGTGGGGGATACTCCAGAGAGATCTCTGCCAGGTGATCTCTGGGGCAGGTGAACCTTGAGCCCAGCAAGTCAGGGGCAAACCCACCTTAGACAGCCCTTGCTTCTCCCCCTCTTCAGGGGTCCCATCCAAAAGCCACTGATCTGCCAGGGGCTCCAGTGAGCACTGGATCAGTCCTGCATGGCTTAGGCTTGCCATTGTCTCACAGTTTCATGCCAGCTCTCCTGCCCAGAGAAGCTCATGTGCTCTGATCTGACATGGAAACATCTGATCTGACATGGACACAACCCTTCCATGGCAGGGCAGGATGGTGCCTGCTCCTCACCCTTCTGGGTGAAGGGTTGCAAACAGGGAAAGCTGCCCTCCCCACTTCCTGGAGAGCTGCTTGCTTAACCCCAGGCTGATATAAATGTTATTTCCCCAATCAGCAAAGAGGAGAGGGGAGGAAGGCAAGAAAGACTTTGTTTTTGATCTAGTGTGAAAGGAATGGAACAAAACAGACCTGGAAAATGTGCCTCCCCCACAAAGGAAGCCTCATTGAACTCAGTGCCATAAGCTCCCATGTTGGGCAAAGACTGGGGAGCAATTTCATTTGAGTGGAACACTGCTTGATTGGGATTGAAAGGAGTGTGTTTGCTCTACAGCCTGTGTATGATCGGATCTAGGTCCTAGAGTGTGTCTGATCTGATCCAGGTCCTTTAAGTCTACCAAAGCGGGCTCTTCAGTATGGAGCAGGGGCTAGTCATCAAAGCTATCCCATCCCACTTCCCATCACTTTCTTCCATGGAAGTCACTTGGCAGGAATTGTGCCTCTGAGGACAGCTGCAGCCTTTGCACAACTGGGGGGTTAGGATGGAACTGAGCAGGGGGAGGTGGAGGTGAGATCTTGAACGATGGAGGAGGAGAAACTGAAGGGTCTCCACAGCAGGTACTTGCATGGGACCTGGGGGAGGTGGCATGTGTATATGTGGGAGGGGGAGACAAGCAGGTAGGACCCAGCACTGCCATCTTAAAGCGGACTTTTCCAGGTGTGGAGCCTCACTCTGGTGAGGGACACGTCTGACCCTGTGTAGCCACCAGAATGGCATGGCTATTTGGAGCAGAGGGGTTGAACCCTGCTGAGAGGCTAGCAGCCTGGAGCCCATCACCAGAGCTTGGCATACATCCTCCCCCCCCCCCCCCCCCCCGAAATGTAATTGCCGTGTGCCAAGACAGGCGTGCAAGGAGGGCAAGCCCAGATGGAGCAGCACTGGCTATAGCAATCAGGCTGTTTGAATGCAGGCGAGATGAGCTATGGGTGGTTTTTCTGGCATTTTCCTGCCCTCTGGTGCATGATGGATGGGCACCCAGTCCTGCTTCTTGCCCCCCTCCCCCCCCCCCCACTTTCCCCTTTCCCCACAGTGTTAGAGCCAAGGTAGGGCAGAGACCCTGGGGCTGACCATCCGCAGAATTAAAGTCCCCCAGCCCCTTGGATCCCGGTGGAGCTCGCGGAGAGTCTGGACTAACCCCAGCAGCCAATGTTGGGTGGGGCGCTGATGTGAGAGCACAGGAGATCTCTCGCCTGCCCCACAACTTGGCAGCTCGGCCCTGCCTCCCTTCCCTCCCGCTCTCTTTCACGGCAGGACCTGAAAGTTTCAGAGGCAACATCTGCGTGCTCCGGCAAGCCCGCAGATCAACCCGTGCGCGCGGCCGGCTCTGCCCCTCCACCTCCGCGGGGCAGCGGGCAGAGCCAGCGGTGCGGTGCGGTGCCCGCCGGCAGCTCGGCACAGAGAGGGGACAGTGAAACTGGCTGGGGGAGCCCCTGGGCGTCCGTCCCCGTGCCCAGCTCGTGTCTTCTTGAATGACATGTGTTCATTTATTGCACTTGGATGACATGGGTCCATTTATTGCACTTCGATTTATTCCAGGCATGCTGCACACACCCGCGCTCTGGCAGGATCTCTCTCTCTCTCACACACACACACACGGACATGCAGGAGAGGTCGGTCTCTAGGGCTTGACTGCAAGCCCTAGAGAATTTGCAGTTCGTCTCCCAGGCTTGACTACAATAGTGTGGACTGCCCTCGCCCCCCATGTGAGACAAGGGCACGGCCAGGATCGCCCCTTCCACCCAGAGGTGCACGCACCTCTGCTTCTCTCCACCTACCAGCCTCCCCCTTCTCCCTTAATGCCCCGCACATATTCCTCGCTTTTCCCAAAGCATCCTCGCAAACACTGCATCCCCTCTTTATTGAAGCCAGGTCCGTGGGCGAAGGAAGGGCAGGCGGGACCACGAAGGGCCAGGTAATCTTTCGCAGAAGTCGCGATTAAACATGTCACCTCTCTAGACAGGAGGGGAAAAATGGCTCGGGGCATGCCACTGTGCGAGAATGCAGCACTTACATAAAAGCCCGTGGTTAGTGGTTGAAAACTGCGAGGGATTCAGGTTACTGCGGCTCCTTTACCCCGCTATACAACATTTTAGCCTAGATTCGCTGATTATTACTCTCATCATCATGCAGCCCAGGCAGGCAGATCTTTTGGGGGCAGCTGCTGCTCAGACACTCTGGCTATCACCCCCCTTTAAGAGCTCGCCCCTTTTAGCAAAAAAAGTTTCCTTTTGCTACAGCGGATTTCTCGGATCCCCTAGGGGAAGGATACGACTCCAGACTCAAAGTTTGGGGGGGGGGGTTTGCCTCTTGCCAGGAGCTGTCTTGTAACAGCAGCAGCTGAATTTCCAAGTCGGCCCCATCAGAGAAACAAAACCCAAAGGAGAAGGGGGGGTGGGGGAAGAAAAACAGAAAGGAAAAAGGAAGGAAAAAAAAAATGACAGAAGCAAGGCATCCTACCTGTAAATCCAGTTGCAAGAAGTTGCATCTCATCCCGCTGACGGTGATTTTTTCGGGGGAAGGCGATGATGAAGTCCACCCAGGACTGGAAGCAGAGAGGCATGCAGGCTGAACAGTCAGAGCCCAGATGCAGCCCCTTTATCTTTCTCTTCCATATCTTCCAACAGGAGGGGTGGAGGGGGAAGGGGTGGGAGGGAGACAGATTACTTAGTGCTCTGATACTGGGGGGTGACGGGGGGCGGGAAGAATAACAGTTTGAAAGCTTTAAGCAAGAGGTGGTCTTGTTCGGGCTGATCGAGTTTGTCACACACACACGCACACACTGCACACTGGCTTCTGGCACTTGGGAGTCTCTGCTTCAGCTCAGGCAAGTTGAACTGCTTTCAGAAAAAAAAATGTAGAGCAACAGTGCTATCAAACCTGGCTTCACAGTTTAGACAAGCCTGGAGGACTTAAAAATAGCAGAGGCTAGGGCTCCTACGTGGGCTGGAAACAACTCATTCTTCTGCCCACCGCAAGAAATGAAGACAAGCTGCCACCTTCCTGGGGCCGAGGGTGGTGGCGGCTGGGGCCGGGGGAGCCTAGGTGAACTGCCCTGGTAGATGTCCTTGTTAGGCAGGGAGTTGGGCTCCTGGCTCGGTGCGTGTGTGTGTGTGTGTGTGAGTGCCTTCGATGAGCTGCAACGGGCAGGCAATTTCTGCAGAGCACATTTACAATTTTCTTTCAATATGACAGGATTAGTTGCTGTTGAAGGCTCTCCTCCAATAAGATCCGCACTGCTTTCTGATTTGGTGGCTCCGCTGAATAGAAATTACTGCTTCTTGTTATCTCCCTCTCCCTCTCTCTTTCTCCCTCTCATCAGAAGTCTTTATCTACCATTTGCACATCAGAACCGATTTTTTTTTCAATTACCTTTTTTTCCCCCTTTTCCCCCTACAACCTTCTTCTCTTTCTTTCTGGTTACTTTTTTTATTTTTGGTTGCCATTCCGCGATAGCTGGAAGTCTCTAGCTATGCATGGGGAAAGGAGATCTTGCTTTTAGATTATTGCAATCATCTGAGTCTCTGTGCAATGAGGGAAAAATGTTATTACGCTAAATCCAGTTTAGTTTTTAAACAGATTATTGTGCTGAAATATTCATGGGATGTTGCTTCCTTGGCAAAATGACAAACGCATTAGGGGAAAGAGATACATTTTTCGAACAACAGTTAATTCTCCCTGGGTGTAAACTATTCCCTTTTAATTAATAGTCATTAGGCTGAGAAGTGTTTATTTTGCTTTAGGGAACTTGTCAGCTCGGTGCAAATAATCTCGGTATGAACACCTTCCTTTATATTTGCTTGCAGTTGATTTTGTATGGATTTGTGTTATGGGGTGATGGCTTCTCCCTTCTGGGGAGGATGAAATACTGGAGGTAGGAGAAGGAAGCTAATCTGATCTCCGAGCCAAAGCAACATGCCTAACAGGACAGAGCTGGAGAGATACAGAGTATGTGTTTATGAAGGTGACATCAGTTTATGGCTTGGTGTTATGTGCCCTGCATCCTGAGCATCTCACCAGTCATCCCAATATTTTATTACAAATAGCTATCCCGGAGTTAGAAGGACCCAGTGCTCTTAGAGCACAATGTCAGGCAGTGGCAGGGTGATGCAGCATAACGTGAACTGGCTACAATTAGTCACACTACCTGGGCCTCCAGCTAAATCATTTAAAGTAGACTGCAGTTGGTGGCCCGGGTCCCCATTGCCTCATTCCCGGAGAAGCCATGCACTTTAATGGGTATGTTTCTCAGCTTGTGCTTGCCCATTCTGCTAACCCATCTGTTTCATTAAACACCACACAACTGATTTCAGCTGCTGCCTTTGTTCCTGGAAAGATACCAAATACATCTGTAGTAAGAGTCTAAAATATCCGAGGGGAGTGAGGACCAGTGAAGACATTTGAAGTCCTTAATGTTTATCCAATTTCATCCCCCACTACTTGGTAAAGAAAGGGCTGCAGGTTGTTGCCAAGATGATGCATATTTTGGGCCACGTTCCGCGGGAAGTGTTTGAACTTTCCACTCATTTGGTTGTAGGTACAATCACCTGGACACACTGCCCTGGGTTTAGCTGTTAGTGTAACGTGCACTATGGGCAAGGTGGGTACATTCACACCTCATTACTGGGTGGGTTGCTCCTGGCCTTCAACGGGGATATAGGACAATTTAGAAGGGCAGTTTGTTTCCCTTCTTACTCAGGACCTGATCCCAAGCTTAAGTCAATAGCTTTTGTCACCCTTTTGGTTCCAGTGGGTTTTGAATCAAGTCCTCGTATTGGCCATTCAATATTATGACTCCATGGAGTTACTCCTGGATCAGTGGGAAGAAATCCAGGTTCCTAAAGCAGCCGCGGGCCAACATTTGCAACAGTCTTGTTTGCATCAAAGAGCTACAGAAATCCATACACCCAAAGCTCCAAGTCAGGCTAGATGACTAAGACTTTGGCGTTTAACATTTTTTTAAACATTAATCAAGAGCGTCATTAGGACAAGAAGGGAGAATACACTCCTCTTTTTTCCTACCCCCCAGAAGCACGGAGATTTTCTGCGCATTGATTCCTGCAGAATTAATTAGAGCTCAGTAATCATATGCACAAATGAGACCTTCCTATAGAGAGATAGATTTAGAGGTGTGACAACATTGACCCAATGTGAACGGTTCTTCCTTTCTGCGATCATTTGCAAATGTTCATTCCTTGATTTTCTGACAGGGGGGAAGGGACTTTGGGGCAGGACCAAAAGGACAGTCCCATCATTATCCCCTCAGACATGCATTCAAGTATAGGGAGGTTGAACACAGTGGGTAATCTTCAGACTACAGCTTTCTCCACAGAGTGGCTGTAACCAGCTGCAGGGGGCTCCCCAGTGCCATGCTGATTTAATAGAAATCCTATATAGTTTCACAGCTCCGGCATGAGGCTAAGGTACAGACACCCAACAGGATCAAACTAAACTAGGACATTGATTCCTGAACAGACAGCTCAAGAACTGCTTGTTTCACATCAGTCCAACTCCACCCTCCCCCAAACAAACCAAATAGAAACCCAGAGAAAAGAAAAAGAAAAGAAAAGAAAAGCAATGCCTGCTGCAAATCCTAGTCTATAAAAATCCAAGTTCTTGTCTGCAGGCGTGCCGAGGGAGTATTAAGACTTCTTGTCTCTGAAATGTATAGTACACAATGTTGCTTTCCTAAGGAATTTAGAGGGTTTCCTCCTTCTCACTCTCGGCTGTATTCATAAGCAATTTGAGCAGATACATCTTGATGACATCCAGTGACTCTTTGGTAAACAATGCCTTTTAAGTTTGACAGAGCATCTGCTATTTCAAAACTCCTCTCTTTAGAGCAGCAAATGTGTTGTACAAATCAAGGAAACACATTTGCTGCTCCGGAGCTTTAAATATTTAAAATGCAAAAACCTTACTCTAAAAAGGAAGGGGGGAGGGGGGGAACATACCAGAGATAAATCCTTCTTAAGACAACAGAGCACGTCTCCTCCTTTCCACTCCCAGAGCACACGCAGCTCTTATTCCCACCTCAACCCCCTCCCTGAAATGTTGGCTATAAAGCATGTGTTTATGGAGGAGGGTCTCCTCGCCCTCACCCCTCCAACAGCTTCTGGAGGACGAAATAAAGTTGGTGAAATGTAACTGGTGGCATTGCTCCTAACATGTTCATATATATATAGATGGTATATATGTGATATATGTATAACATATGATATATATCCTATATGATAAATGTCTATATAGGCTCTGTAGTATATATATGTGTGTGTGTCTGTATATATATGATACATAGTATATATGTGTGTATGTATATATATACACATGCATACATGTGTACATCTATATAGATCTATATAGATATCTATATATCTATATACATGTAGATATAGATAAATATATAGATATACATCTATATCTATATATCTATATCTATTAAGTAAGATGAGATCTGCCATTTAGTTTAGAACAGCGACTCAGGGATACTTACCGATTGTTTTCTTTTCCTTTAGAAAGTCAGTCGATGGCTGATCGTTAGTGTGTGTGTGTGTGTGCTTGCATGTAAGGGAGAGAGGGGTCTTAGTTATGGTGAGAGCAGAAGACAAGCTCCCTATCACCATGATAATATGGGTAAGGGCCACGAGGTGGTGGAGCTGACATTCACATGAAGCTATTTGAATAGACATCCGTCTTGATTTTGAATGCTGGGGGCAGGAGAGGTGTCCTGCTCAGCCCTCTGTGAGGTGGCCGCTGTTTGGAGACCAGGAGGAAGCCTTTTTGGTGGATCTCTCTGCTGTAGAGTGCATTGCAGTAGTTCCTTGCTTCAGCGCCTTTATGCTGGAGACAAAGACGGCTTTAAAACCTTTAGAGGCTGAAAGGGAAATAACTTTGTCCTCAGCTTTGCAGAGTGAAGTGCTGGGCTCTTACCATGAATACACATGCAACAAACACGCCCTGGCTTGAAAGTGTCACTTAATGTCACTTCAAGGACAAACGTGCTCGTGTTCTGGGAAAGGAATTGAGTAGAGGGGAAGGTGACTGAAGCCCTCACATTTCTCAGCTTGCTTTTCCCTTTAGCAAAGAGCTACTGGTGGCATCTGAGCTTTCAAAAACCAGAGGATCGCAACGAGTCCCACTCGCAGTTGCTTCACGCAGCGCACCAATTTTCGACTGGAGCAGAGGGAGAGGGCTTGCAGACTCCATGCTGCAGGTCTATTGGCTTCACTCCACTTAGTCGGCCACTATTTGCCCTTTATCACACTTAACGATAAGAAGCAAGTGCCTTCAAGTTCAATCCAACCCAGAGTGTTGATCTTGTTTCTCATTCTCTTTCTTTTCTTTAAACCTAGAGGTATTGTGTTCTCTGTAGAGCAGACTACACTCATGAGGTTGGCAAACTTACATCGACCAGGTATGCAGGAGCTGTGGGCAATCCAATTCCTGAATTGCAAGCTGCTCACCTTAACATCACCAGTGCCAGGAGCGAGTGTTTTAAATGGGACGCCCTTGTGAATACCAGCATTCAACCAGGACTCGTGGTAGAGATGATCTTTTATTAGACCAAATAGATTTTTTGAAAAAAAAAATCACCTCTATCACGAGTCCTGATTGCTTTTTCCTCTAGACCATAAACGGCTACAACCTGGATACCTGGCACATGGAAGCATTCAACCATGCACCCATTCACTGGGTTTATTTGGTCGAGAAGAATTCCTCCAGAAAATACCGGTGCCTCTCTAGCAAGCATAATTTCAAGGCGCAGCACATTGTCCCAGCATCTCCTGGTTGGATTTTGCCAGTGCTGTAACTGAACATTTCACGGGCCAAGGGAGGAGACTAAACAGGCAGAGAGGAAGAAGGAACACACTCTTGATGAAAGCACTCGATTCCCCCTTCCCTCAGATGCCTTTTCCTTGTGCCTGTTGGACTTAGATAGCTTTTCTTTAGGGAAAAGAGGCAGAACTGGCAGGAACCATCCCTTACAGTTTAGATTAGAACAACGACTCGGGGATATTTCCTGATTGTTTTCTTTTCCTTTAAAAATCAGGCGATGGCTGATTTATCCCCAAACACAGCAGGTGTAGTGTAAGTATCTCTCTTGATGATACAGAACGGGGTTTTAGGCCAGAGACTCTGGGGATGGGTGAAGAAATAACAACCTGAAAATGCACACTTGATCTAAATGCTTCCTGTTTATTGTCTGATTGTTCCTCTAGGTACCCCACATCGGAGAGACAGACCCTTCAACGAGCCTGAGCCAAAGCACCATATCCTTTGCTAGAGAAGTCCAAAGGGGGTCCCAGTGTAGTACCTGTAGCACTGTATTCATGGTATTTCTGCAAACTATTGCAGCCTCTGACCTTCCCAGCTTTGAGCACTAGAGATACACATGGAGTTGTTCCTGGAGCAGAGTACTTTGGGGCTCTTATATTATTCTACATATTTAGTCTTCCATGTGCATTAAAGTCCATCACAGCATTGAAGCCTTCGGACAGCTGATTTGAATGATTTTTTTTGGGAGGGGGTAAAGGGGCATGCAATAGAGTATATAGTAAAACATCCGTTATACTGGAGACTGTTAACAGCAAACAATAATTAAAGATGGGAAGAACAGGGAGTAAGAAAGACACAGAAGAAAGCAAAACAGAGAGCCAGTCTCCATGCACACAAACCGCTAAAAGGCACTTACCAAACTGAACTGAATTGATTTAACTGGATGGGTGTTCGTACCTTTAACAGATAAGGGCATGCAGGCAGTTGGCCGTGTCCGTATCAGTGTGTCCGTATGAGTATTAAAAAGTAAAATGAGATCTGCCATGGGAAGGCACTGAACCATTGCAATATCGCAGCTCGGGAGCTAGCTAGCGCTGGGGAACTCACAGCATCCGAGCGCCTTCTTCCCAGGGACAGCTCTCAGCTCTCCAGCGCAGCGAGCCAGGACTTGCCTTGCTTTCCCCCAAGCTAAAGGCATGAAACACTAAATCAGTATTAGGAACTCGCTAATTTACTGTTTGTCTTCTTTCCCTGCGTGATGGCTGGTTGTTTCCGAGCCCTTTAAATGTTACAGCCTGAATGATTCAAGACAGGCTATCCTGATGGAAAAGAAATGTGATGTAGGCTGGGAGGAGGTGAGAGTCTAATTTTCAAAGCCAAATTGATCCCATGCTCGTTCCGACCTGGTGAAATGGAAAATTAAATCTAATGCTTTATTAAGGATACAAACAGGGTCTGAAAGAACACCCCGCCAGGCGCATGGCCGCGGGGGAAGCATTTTTATAGGAACATGCAAAAGGGTTTGTGTATCATTAAGCCCTGCAAATTGCAGACGTCTTTTTTGGCGTCTAGGAAACTCTGGAATTTTGTGATGTTTGCAAACGCTCTGGGTTCCTGGGCGAGGCATTCAGTCCAGAAGTGGGCTGCTCGGAAGTGTTTCAGATCAAGCCCTAAATATATTTACTGAGCCACTTGTGTAATCTCAGAGGCTGAACGCACCTTTCCACGATCTTTATCCAAATAGTGCAATGATGATGACTACTGAAAACTGCTGGTCACAGTGCAACATATGCTCACGATATACATCCTTCTAAATGCACTTTCAGTGCACAGCAAATCAGAAGTCAGCACACTGAAGGCCCCCTCCATCTGTCACATTTATGCTGCGATTGTGTTGATCACGGAATATATAGGAAGGGTGCTACATGCGCGCTCAGTTCAAGGCATCAGTGAGCCTTAAAAATGGTCCCCATAAAGTGTAGAAGCTTTGTATGACTCTGTTATATGGCACCTTCAATGTCATGTGTGGCAGGGGGTGAGAATCAGGTGATTGTCAGTCCTGGGGCCCAGACCACACTGGGGTTTGGAACAGACCCAGAACCAACAAAGAGTTGATTGTTACATCTATCAGAGGTGGTGGGGGAAGGAGAAGGGAGGGGAAGGGTGCCAGTGTCCAGGACATTAAACCCAGTGTCAGGCAGCACTGCCTATGTTGCTCAGCTCAGGGAGAAAAGACTCCTGGCAGGAGGGCAGAAGGAGCCTTTGGCTTCCTCCTCAGGGACTTTAAATGCTATGCTGGGCATCTTGGGCATAACTGACCAGTGAGGGTTTTGGAAATTAGTCTATTGTCTGCCCTGACAGCCATTGGGAACCAGAGCTGGGACTGTCCAGGTTCTGGGACTGACAATCAGCTGATAGTTGGCCTGAGTCCCCAGACAGCCATGAGTCTCAAGCAGGACCTGGAACTCTCTAGCAGAGCCCATATTTGCTGATTGTTGGCACTATATGTGGGTACCCCACTTTCAACCTGTTAGTGCATGGAGAGTCTAGGCTTCCTCTTCACTGGCAAGCAGCAATGGTGCTATTGGGATCTCAGCCTTGATCCCAAAATTGTGCCTCCTGCCATGCATGTGTGGCATGTCAGGAACTGTGATTATTTGGACTGAGAACCCTATCACACCTTTAAATGAAAGTGTGCAGGCTTCACTTGTACTATGCACAATTTAAAATGGCAGCCAGCTGTGGTAATAATGATTAAGTTCTTGAGACTACAACACAATAAGACCTTTGGAAAGGCCACCGGTTTCATAATATTCTCTCTGAAGAGAGGCCAGGGGAGGGAATATTACCTGCTACATCAAGTTTCTTAGTTACTGCACAGAGAAGCACAAAACTGTCTTGACCTCAAATCTCAACTGAATGAGTGCTTTTTAGACTCTTGTGCCTGTGTCAAGCAAGGCTTCAAATCAGAAACAATAAAATGAGTGCAATAGCCAGATACAAGAACTTCAGCATTTCGGTGAAAGCCTAAGAGATGACTGCAACCTTTTATTGAAGGATTTCAGCACTCCGGACAGTCCAGGGCAACTGGGCCTTCAGGACCTTGGAGAGGATCTGACTCAAGCTCTTAGCAATGGGCAGAATAGGAGGCCAGCCTAAATCTGCCACTTTGATTGATTCACTTTTAGTTACCTTAATTTTTATTTCTTTCAGGGAAACTTGTACATATCAGCCTTCCTGAATGTGAGCCTTTGGAAATGTTTAAGCGCCAGAGGCCAGAACATTTTCCATCCTGCTCCAGTAAAAGGACATGCTGGAGCCTAGGAAAACTCATTACTTGTGTAATGTTTTTATCTTACCCTTTAGACTAAGTCACAAAAATCAGCAACTAGGAAGAAGACCTACTTTTTTTTTCTATCAATGTCTGTTTATGGATGGCAGCAGGGTAGAATAGGATAACATTTAGGACTAGATTCTATTTTACCTATTATGCATCTAAGTTGTGCTTAGATAAATAAGGCCATCCAAACTCTATTACATCCCAAAAATGTCTAAGTAACACAACCACAATGGTATTGGGATAAAAGATAAGACAGATTCCCCTCTCCTTTGTCAAACATTCACTAGATGTGATTTTTCTCTTAGTAAGATTTTAGGACTTGTATGGAATTGATGTACCTTCCCAGGGTGAATGAGAGTAAGATGACTACCTAGCTATACTGGGTAGTTTCCAAGTATGCATAGTTGACTGAGATTAGTTGAGCTATGTAGATTTTGATGTAAAATCTGAGTAAGTTCACTAGCTTTTATTAGACTAACTAAATAGTTGGGGAAAAGTTCTCTGCAAGCTTTTGAGCACAAAGACCCTTCATCAGTCATAAGGAAGCTCTGCAAGATACACTGGAGAACACATAAGATATCACATCTACCCAAAGGACCTTGCCTGCCTATGACCAGCATGGCTACACACAACAACCCTGTAATAATTGGAGAAAGGTCTGGCCTTGAGCGTGAACTCTTAATCCACCTTGCCTGAGTCCTTGAAAAAAACAGTTTATAGACTTTTGTAGCACACAGTCATTTTAGTTTTAAGATTATATTACAAAAATGATATCGAGGAGGAGGGCCTTCCTAATTATGTTAAAATGTTGGTCATGGTTTAAGACAGGGTAGAATAGGTTCACATTTAGATGCCTAAGTATTTCTTAGGGTGATGTTACCTGTTAAATTTGCATGTGCTAACTACAGAATGTTGTATGGTATTAAAGACTGCTCACATGCTGTGAGCAGTCAAGTGAGCAGGGGCATGGGTAAGAGCTGCCAAGTCTGCCCCATGGGTGCCCATCTCTCTGGTGGCTGCCCCCTCTTCTGAAGCTCCTCTGTGGCTCTCCTATGGCTTCCCACTCTCCCATGGCTTGTCCATGGCTCCCCCATGGCTGCTTTCCTGTGCCTGCCTGTCTCCTCTGTGGCTTCTCTGCTGCCACTGGCTCCACAGCATTCTGTCAGTTCATCAGTTGGGGACAGTAGAGTTCAGAAGGGTAGATCATGCACAGTGGGCATATCTACATGTGCATATTTACTGAGCAGTAATCAAAATTACTGCACAGTATGGACATGTGTCTACATCTGCATGCTCATCCTGCACAATAAATATGGTGACTTATGCTGACTTGAGTGTAAATTTGATACGTGTATCATTCAGGTATCAAATTTACACCCAATTAATTATTGTTCAGTAACACTCATGTAGACACCTTACTGCACAGTAATACTGTGTGTGTGGACTGACCTGGGACTAACTTTAGTCCCAAGTCAGTCCACATGCAATGTTAATGTGCTTTAATGCCTGTATATGTAGATGCCGGCCTATTCCTGTTTACTGCACTTAACTTACTGTGCAGTAAATTTAAGCTGGCATAAATTCACATGTAGACATGCCCAATGGGGGGTAAACTACTCATATTGGCTCTATGGAGCTGACTGATGTTACCGCAACATGAGGTGCCAAAGACCAGCTGGGGATACTTCTCACCTGAAGATGTATAACTTGGAGATGCTCAAAGTTCACATGGCTCATCTTCTCCTGCCTTAATTTTGCAGATGTTTCTGTCTTAAGCACATTTAACATCTGAGATGGGTAACATATAACAATAGCTTTAGATACTTAAGAGGAGGGTAGGACCTGGCCCCATATTTCTAAAGCCTGTCTTTCTATGAAATGCTGAGATATAAGCACACAGATCAGTGCTAAGCACTGCCATACAATGTAAATTTTAAGTTGGTCTGCTAATCAAATTAACCTTTTTGTCATTAAACTCTTTACTAGTGATTCTGAAATATATATTCTGAAATGCCTGGGGGTAACTCAGATCACAGCTCCTGATCAAATGAAGGTTTTGAATGAGCAGTTATTCCAGAGGCTGGTTCTTGGCCCATAACCATTTGGAGCTCAAAATATATTCATTGTTATCTTCAAGAAAAAAAAATAGTTATCCTTTTGCCTAATGGATATAAAAAGATTTCTGCCTACCGCTCTCTGGCCTATATATATATTCATTTTGCCTGAAGAGAGCAAGACAATCAAATATTACACATCAGATACAATGATGGTTTTTTTTCCTGTCACCTCAGGTATTTTTAATGCTTCTGTCCTTTGAAGATTATTCTCTTTAACTTGCTAGAGAGGACTGTCTCTCTAATTTAAATATATTTCCTAATCTAAAGAACTGGCAGCTAAAAATCAGAGAGATTTTCCAATGCCCTTTACAATGTGTTGGCAATATTATCACCCACCCTGCAGAACACAGTAACCTGAGATTCAGTAATATCAATACCGCTCTGCTGTTCAGGCTCGAAAGTTGCTAATTACTTCACTTACTGCAAAGGTGTCAATGGAACTTTCTTGTAATGAAGTTTCAGTCAATAAAAAACCTGGCTTGGTATATTTAAAAGGATACATGTCTATGTGACTGGACACAGATGGGGCATGTGTAAATCAAAGCATATTTTTTCTTTATTTTAATTATCAGCATAAAGAGAAAGATGCAGTCAGAATCCAATGGGTCATAAAAGTTACAAGGCCCTCAGCTGCTTAGTGACTTCAAAGGAACAGAGTCTACTCACACTAGAAGATGTAGATGGATTTGAAGAGGTTTATAAATTTGGGAATATAATTTTCTTGTACTAGAAAATATTTTATAATTTGGCATCAGCGTGCCAGAGAAATATGGCTGCCATTACCATTAGACATGAAGCTGGGTGGGTTCTCTTCTCCAAAAGTACATAGATTGCCTTCTGACTTTTTAGGCATGTGAGTACACTTGTTTGCCAATGACATCCTCAGAATCACTGCTTAGCTGTTCCTTACCCAATAGGCACCTCAGTTTTTTTAATGCCCAAGTATATGCTAGTTGACATGTGCAAATCCACCTAGTACTGATGACACCCTGTAATTGAAAAGCCTCAAGGAGTTCTTTCATGCTAAAGCTCCAGAGTCTCTAAGTCAAGTTTCTCAAAGATACAGGGCCAGAATCAGCAGGGCCCTGCCTTAAACAAAAGGAAGCTGGGAATATACAAATGTGTGTAAGTGTCTGTGTGCATGTGTGACCTACACATTAAGCAATTGTGTTTTTTGGGAGTGGATTTCACTCCACCTTTTCAGTGAGAGATGTTCCAGTCTGTAGAGACTTCTCCCCTACACAGATGATATAGACACAGGGTTGTAGAACCAACCTTTCTGTCTGGCTGAATTAAGGTTTAATTCTTTGTACAAAAAACCTTTGACAGGAGAGACAGAGGGGAAACTACTCCAGAATAGCCCAGTCATGAAAGAAGTCACATAGGATAATTCAAAATCAAGCAGATGAAGTGTGATTTGAACCCATGTTTTCAGTGTCCCAGTCAAGTGCTCTAAAAACACAAAGTTATTCTTGGGTCTCTCATTCTCTATCTTGAAGGTTAACAGTTGAGGATCCTAGTAGAGGCTTGCCAGACAGAAATGCCCATCTCCAACCAGGCACACCAGATAAGGTGTCTAAACTCTGCACCTTCGTTCTGCAGTTCATTCCTTGTTGCCATAGGTGCCTCTCTAAGCTATTCCTAAGGATCCTTTATTTAGAAGTCTACCTATTCCCAAGCACTGTATGAAGGAACTGGAGACCTAACTTGGAGCTGATGATTTCAGTAGCTGGCACTGGCAGGACACCTACAAGTTTTTTATTGCAGTGGAAATATACTAAACTAAAGTTAGCTTTCTTCTTTTTAGGATCTGCTGTACATGCTAATTTAAGGAAAACAATCATTACAAAGAGAAGGGAGGCTTAGAGTTGTATATGTGTAGTTCAAGGAGAACAAAAAGGCATTAAAAAGGAGAGAATAAATCTAAAGGACCTCATACAACTTATCTACCCCACTACCTTGCCCTTTTTCAAGACCTAGCCCTACCCAGACCCTGCCCTACCCGTCTCTCTAAATTCCCACATTTTGGTGACATTACCAGAACTATTTCCCCATGACCATCTTTCTCATCCTTTCAAATATCCATTCCTAGGTCCAAGTAAAACAATGAAGATGGTAATGTCAAATCACTCTACATGTTGTAATTGGGTTATTGCAGCACAGTATTTAAGGAGTCTTGCTATGGCATGGATTCAAGTTCTGCACTGGGCTCATGTGAAAGATTATATCAGTTAAGGCATAAGTATATGGGTACCCCCAGTCATTTGAGGTGTGGAGTTATATGTGAAGCTAATCACATCATCCTCTTGTGTGCCAGTGAATATAGAAATGGGTGTGTCTTAACCATGCTATCCTATGGACCATTTGTCTTGGACACTTTTGATTAGACTTTTGTGGCAGTTCATAAGTAGAAGTTAAAGTTTTCATATTCAATGAGGACCTTAGTGGATTAATCAGATTTGTAATGATTCAGTTACATATTCTTGTTTGCAAGTTTTCTTAAAATGTCCTCATCTCAGTAAGAGCTTACCAAATCCAACTCTTAGACCCTAATTTATCAAAGAACTTAAGGGCATACTTCACTTGTAGCACACACTTAAATCAGTCCACATTCAGTAAAGCATTTAAATGGGGGTCAATGGGATTTAACCATGTGCACAAATCCTTTGCCAAATGAAAGCTTAATAGCACTGATTTTCATTTAGAACAACAGTAATGCAATTATTATTGATTTCTGGTAGTGCACAAAGACACCATTCTGGATCAGGTTGTCATTGTATCTGGAGCTATACAAAAATATAAAATGACCCGGTCCCCCAAATGCTCATAAACTAAGGATCATATTCTGGCACCCTTATCATGCTGAGTAATACCTTACTTGGGACCTGATTACATCTCTATTGCAGCTAGAGGAAATCTTTCCTAGATCACAAAGGACTTTGGATCACACTCTTGGTGAGCAGTTCCAGTGAAATCATTTGAACTATGTGACAAATTAGATGTTACTTATCAAGAATATGGCTGGCCTGAAGTAACAGTCTACAGTCTAATTTGCCTTGTTCTAATACACTCATAACAATATTGGATGACTTAATAGTGGATATCCATCTTTACTTCCCCCTTCTCCAACTCTTTGTAATCTTGGGAGAGGGTTATGTTGATGGGAACAGGTCTCTCTTTTTATTTTGATTCTATATTGACTGAATCAACTTGCAGTTCTCACTTCCTTTTCTTCAGAGCCACTGAGTCTCTCTAAACCCATTTGATTTTCCCCAGCCTTACTACTGCCTCCTACTTAGAACTAATATATGTTCTGACTCACCTTAGTCTTCTACCCTGCCATCCATCCTTTCTCCCTTTCATTTTCAAACAGCATTACCACCAAAGACTGGGCACTAAATACCAACTTTTGCTTTCTTTCTCTACTGCATCTCTATGTCATTTCTCTGTTAGCTTTCTTTAAAAGAAGTTCAGACAGTTGTCATAATTAATTAAAAGAATCACTTTTTGATACTTTGTTTAAAATGATGTGATGGTAGAGTAGAGGAGGTGTCCATCTATAGGTCAGACAGTGTGAGATTAAACCTCACTCTGGACTTGTGCTAAAAGCTATCATTAGTCAGCCCAACTACAAATGAGTACCTTGTGACTTCGGTGGAGTCTCAGAGGTGCCCTGTCATGATGCTAACCAGATCATTGTGGCTATCATTGACTATGGAAACTGACCTTGTTTAACCCTGGGACTATTGAGTCTTATCTCATTACCTCCATTAACTTTTGTGACCCCTTTTTTCCAATGAGTTCTTTGCTTGTATGCCTTTCACAACACCTCCCCCCCCTTCATTTCTTCCCCTCCCTCCTTCTTTCTTACCTATTGTATTCTGATCACTCACTTCACTTTATGCTCATCTATATGCTGCCCTTTCACAGCATTTGATGAAGTGAAATCTCATGCTCTTTCTGTATATATCATTTTGTTAGTCTATAAAGGTACATATCTACCCTGCCTTCTGATTGCCTAACCAGCAGTTCTCAAACTGTGGGTTACAACTCCAAATGTGGTCACAACATCAGTAGATGCGGTTACGATAAACAGGGATCTGGGGGGCACAGGAGACATGTTGGAGGGGCAAGATGGGTCCCACAGGTGATGTGGTGGGAGGGGGTGGGAGAGCAGAGGTGATGTGGCAGTGGTGGGGAGCAGGGGGCAAGGTGAAGCAGCAGAGGGGGCATGTTCTCCCCCAAGATTTCTATGCCCACAGTGAGGAGTGGGGCTGCAGTTGGGCTGGACCAGTTCTGGGCAGGAGCCACCGCTGTGGCCAAGTGAGCAGGACCCGGCATGGGTGGGAGCACCATGCCACCTTGGCTGCCAAGGTGAGGTGCAGCAGTGGTTGCACGGAGTTGTGCCCCTGCTGCTGCCAGGCAGACAGGGTGCACCTCAGTTTGGTAGTCATGGCAGTGCAGTGCTCCCTCCCATACCGGGTTCCTCCGGCTGGGCCAGGAAGCCCCAGGGGGGAGGGCAGCAGGGTGGGAAGCCCCAAGCCTGCAGTGGGCAGGCCATATCCTCCACTCTCCCCACCTCCCCACAGGTGGTGGGGCCCAGCCCAGCCACCTGTGGGGGAGGGGATGGGGGAGCTGGGCTCCATGCTCTGCTCCATCTGCAGCAGCTGCTGCTTCCCATGCCATGGGCAGCAGCCAGGGCTCAGATGCTGCTGGGGGTTGGGGGGTGGCATGGGGCTATGAGCCCTGCCCCTGGGGCACCTAGGAGGGTGAGGGGCTGTGGGTTGGGAGTGAGGGGCACTGGCAGTGTTAGGGAGCTGTGGGTGGGGAGTGAGGGGCTCCCTGCAAAGGGCTGTGAGGTGGGAAATGGGGTCATGAATGGAGTCATGCTAAGGAAAGTTTGGGAAGCACTGGCCTAAACCATGCTAGCCTGATATCTAGGGTCAGGCAGACCATGACTGGCTTAAGAGCTGGACTGTACTGACAGCCTTAATGAGGGAGGAAGGAAAAACCCACTACTGCCATATTTTCTAGCATCCACTTCTTTATTCTCAAATCCTTCCTTTCTTCAATTTTGGAAATAGCAGAGTCTCTTATATGTCTTTTTAGAAGTCCATAAGCCTGCCTTCATTATCATAATTACAAAAATATTGTAAAGTAATCCAAAGAGATGTGATAGATATTCTGATGTAGTATCATTACTGAGAATCTAGTCATTGTTTCTGTAGCAAGCCCAAATTTTGTTCACTAAATATGCAAGAGACAAGGATTTGTGCAGGTGGGATCTTTTATTGCAACAACTGTAACATCACTATAATAAACCAAACTTTGCTTCCCCATGACTATTTTATGTAATTGGGTTACAATAAAAATGAAGTAATGATAGTTTAAAAAAAAAAAGAGATTGCTGATGCAAGTAGCCCTTTCAGGCACAGGATATGCGCAGCCTCTCTGACATTATTTAGATATGCTGCCTTCGAGAGTTACCTGAATTGTACAGTTCCCTGCAGCAATACATCAACTGAATTACTTTACAAGGAAAGAGGTAGATTCCCTTGAGTTGATGTGACAATAGCTTAGTAGCTCCAGATTGTATTACATCAAGTGGAGCAGCCTTTCTAATATGCCTTTTAGAATATAAGGAGGAAAAAGTAAGATCCCAACTGAAATTTTAAATTTCTGCAATGATGACAGTGCTAATTATTAATAAGCATAAATCAGATGTAGCCAGAGTTCAGGCAACAGGACACATGAGGCTCATTGCATTCCACAAAATGTCTTGCAAGCACATTCTGTCTTGAATGTTGCTGTGTGACCTGTTCAGATTAGAAATCCGAGCATGGTGTAATCCTGCATAGAAATGGAGGATTGGGATTTGTAGTCTCCCTTCTGCATTAAAGATGATGATAGATGCAATCTACTTCTTTGACTATGGCCCATAACACTTATGGTAAGTTGCCAATTTAGTCTATGGCTAGGTCAGGTTTGTGTCTCTTTTCATCTGGTCAGAATTTCTGCTGCTGATAATTCAGTCTTTCAAGTCTCATAGGCTAAGTACAGGCATTCAAGGAGGCCAAGGCAGAAGTCCTCTAACTTTTGAACTTTACTCTAAGCATCCAAGGTTAAGTTAGGAGCAAGCAGAACAAGCAAAGCCTGTCTGCACAGCCTGAGCATGGCAGGTAGGGGGAGCTCTCATGTTTCCCAGCATGCCTTGTGGGTTCCTCAGGCTGCTGAAGAGTCCCAGGCAGAGCCAAATGGCTGAGCCACCCCTGATTGGCTGGTGAGGACATCACGGCTGCCCACTTGGACCTGATGTAGCAGCGGCTTGTCATGGCCATAAGCCATCAGCTGGCTGTTCCCTACATGCCTACGCAGTGTACCTGTGCCCACCAACTCTGTGTGTGTGCGTGTGCGTGTGTGTGTTCGGTCTTCCACGTGGACAATCATCAAGCCAAGAACACCTGAAATTCAGAGCAGGCAACCACATCCTTCCCTATGAGCATACCTCAGGCTACCAAGGAGTCATATTAGACCATTCCCTCACCTATAAGCATCACAATCAGAAGGCCAGCAGTAACATCTCTCCATGGGAAGCTACCTTAAGATGTTTAGCCAGCACGACATGGGGTGTTAACTTTAAAGTGCTCAGAACTACCGCACTTGCAATTGTATATGTCCCAGCAGATTACTATGCTCCTGTATGGTCTAGCAGTTGTTGCACAAAAAAGCTCAACACCATACTTAACAGTGAACAGAGACTCACAACAGAATGCACAACTTACACACATATGTATTCTTTCACGCTAGGGCATTAGACCAATTTACATAAGAAAATAGACCCTAACCACTCCCCTGCTGCCAGGTTTCTGGGCCTGTGGAAAGCCTGGCAGGCCAGGTACTGCGGCCTTGTGTCTTGCACTAGATTTAGAGAAGGGGTAGGGTAAATGGAAATGAAATTGCTGTTCAGACTAATTTGGCCTGAAATCTATTCCTACAGCATTTTATACCAACATTGAACAAGTTCCCCTTTGGGCATGACCTTGACAAGGAAGCATGGGTCAAGATGAACAGGCTGAATTATGGACGCTTCAAAACAACATTGTACAAGATGAACATCTTCACAGCCCCCTGCATGAATGTGATATCCAGCAAACAGCACAACACTTAATTCAAAGTTGCAATCTTTACAAATGCCCAGATGGGGTAGATGGAATGAATCCACAAATGGAGTGATAATATCAGACAGTGGCTCATAGCTGGCCGGAAAGAACAAGGTGGGGGTGGGGTTTGGAAACATGGGCTTCACCACCTTGGGTCATTGAGAGCTTAGGCAAAGGCCAGCCTGGCACTTGGGCAGAGGAGATGAGCTCTGGCTTAGGTTAGACTGCCGCCCTGTGAGTGGGGGGTGAGTGGGGTACTGGAATGCTCCATGGGATATCAGAGGAATGTGACCTACCATGAGTTGCAATGGAACAGATGTGGTACAGACGGTACATGGCGGTAGTCATGGGGGACCTAAACTACCCGGACATCTGCTGGGAGACGCAGACAGCAAGGTCCCATCGCTCACGCAGGTTTCTAACCTGTGTACAGGACCTCCACCTGACACAGGAGGTGCATGGTCCCACTAGGGGGAATGCCATACTGGATCTGGTATTGGCAATGGGAGATGGCATGATAGGGGACCTCCAGATCAGTAGCCATTTGGGAGACAGTGATCACCTAATAATAGAATTCAACATAAGATGGCGAGTGGGTACGGTAACTAGTAGGGTGAAAGTGCTAGACTTTAGGAAAGCTGATCTCAATGCACTCAGGCGATTAGTCAAGGAAGCACTGCAGAGTAGGAGTTTTGATGGGATGGGAGCCCAAGAAGGGTGGCTGTGCCTAAAGGAAATGACCCTTCGGGCACAAAGCATGACGATCCCCGAGCGAGGCAAAAGAGGGAAAGGGGCCAGGAGGCTTCCATGGCTGACCAGAGAAATCCAGAGCAGCCTAAGGGCCAAAGGGGGAGCACATAAAAAGTGGAAACAGGGTGAGATCACTAAAGATGAATATACCTCCTCTGCTCGTGCTTGTAGGGAGGCAGTTAGGCGGGCCAAGGCTACCATGGAGCTGAGGATGGCAACCCAAGTAAAGGACAACAAGAAATTGTTTTTTAGGTATATTGGGAGTAAAAGGAAGGCCCAGGGAGGAATAGGACCGCTGCTAAATGGGCAGAAACAATTGGTGACAGACAGGGGGGACAAGGCTGAACTCCTCAACGAGTTCTTTGCCTCAGTGTTCCTAAGCGAGGGACATGACAAGTCTCTCACTGGGGTTGTAGAGAGGCAGCAGCAAGGCGCCAGACTTCCATACGTAGATCCTGAGGTGGTGCAGAGTCACTTGGAAGAACTGGATGCCTTTAAGTCAGCAGGCCCGGATGGGCTCCATCCGAGGGTGCTGAAGGCACTGGCCAACATCATTGCAGAGCCACTGGCGGGAATATTCGAACGCTCGTGGCACACGGGCCAAATCCCAGAAGACTGGAAAAGGGCTAACGTGGTCCCCATTTTCAAAAAGGAGAGGAAGGAGGACCCGGGCTATTATAGGCCGGTCAGTCTCACCTCCATCCTTGGTAAAGTCTTTGAAAAAATTATCAAGGCTCACATTTGTGAGAGCCCGGCAGGGCAAATTATGCTGAGGGGAAACCAGCATGGGTTTGTGGCGGGCAGATCGTGCCTGACCAACCTAGTCTCTTTCTATGACCAGGTTACGAAATGCCTGGACACAGGAGGAGGGGTGGATGTCGTATACTTAGACTTCAGAAAGGCCTTCGATACGGTATCCCACCCCATACTGGTGAACAAGCTAAGAGGCTGTGATGTGGATGACTGCACGGTCCGGTGGGTGGCAAATTGGCTAGAGGGTCACACCCAAAGAGTCGTGGTAGATGGGTCGGTCTCGACCTGGAAGGGTGTGGGCAGTGGGGTCCCGCAGGGTTCGGTCCTTGGACCGATACTCTTTAATGTCTTCATCAGCGACTTGGACGTGGGAGTCAAATGTACTCTGTCCAAGTTTGCAGACGACACAAAGCTATGGGGAGAAGTGGACACGCCGGAGGGCAGGGAACAGCTGCAGGCAGACCTGGATAGGTTGGACAAGTGGGCAGAAAACAACAGGATGCAGTTCAACAAGGAGAAATGCAAAGTGCTGCACCTAGGGAGGAAAAATGTCCAGCACACCTACAGCCTAGGGAATGACCTGCTGGGTGGCACAGAGGTGGAAAGGGATCTTGGAGTCCTAGTGGACTCCAAGATGAACATGAGCCGGCAGTGTGACGAAGCCATCAGAAAAGCCAATGGCACTTTATCGTGCATCAGCAGATGCATGACGAAGAGGTCCAGGGAGGTGATACTTCCCCTCTATAGGGCGTTGGTCAGACCGCAGTTGGAGTACTGCGTGCAATTCTGGGCACCACACTTCAAGAGGGATGCGGATAACCTGGAGAGGGTACAGAGAAGGGCAACTCGTATGGTCAAGGGCCTGCAGACCAAGCCCTACGAGGAGAGACTAGAGAAACTGGACCTTTTCAGCCTCCGCAAGAGAAGGTTGAGAGGCGACCTTGTGGCTGCCTTTAAGTTCATCACGGGGGCACAGAAGGGAATTGGTGAGGATTTATTCACCAAGGCTCCCCCGGGGGTTACAAGAAACAATGGCCACAAGCTAGTAGAGAGCAGATTTAGATTGGACATTAGGAAGAACTTCTTCACAGTTCGAGTGGCCAAGGTCTGGAACGGGCTCCCAAGGGAGGTGGTGCTCTCCCCTACCCTGGGGGTCTTCAAGAGGACGTTAGACGAGTATCTAGCTGGGGTCATCTAGACCCAGCACTCTTTCCTGCTTATGCAGGGGGTCGGACTTGATGATCTATTGAGGTCCCTTCCGACCCTAACATCTATGAAACTATGAAACTATGAGATGTTTGTTACGGCACTCTAACCTACGATGCTGAAATAGGATACCATATCCATCCAGGGTTATCCCAGAGTGGAATCTGCCATTTTTACAGTGCTCTGTGTGCCCTGCCTGTTTGGTTATGGCTGTGGAGTGCTTTCTGTGTGTTTACCATGCAATAAGTGTAACTTCTGCACCTGGCCATATACATTTGATAGAGCTTTACTTTCTGGACTAAGAACAATTCATTCTTGTATGTTTACTATAGACAGGTGATGATGAAATGGAACATGGTCCAATCATATCATGAAGGCTGTGTAATGATAAAATGCCTTTTTCATTACAAATGAAAGAATAATTCCTGCACTACTGCCAAACATACTTTGAAATAAATTTAGTTCTGTTTATTGTGAGGCACTGGGAATATTCAGATGTCTCTGCTTTTCAACCCTTTGAAAAAAGTCACTTTGTCGTGCAAACTTCATAAATTATGAAGCCTGCTAATATTCTGTTCTTGATTTTCTTTTTCAGGGAGCCACCTGATTTAGCCCCATGAACTGCATAGCTCTGTGTATTATTCCAATTGATTGTATCTATTTAATTTTGCATGACTGCCTTTGAAATATTATAGCTACCATTAACTCAGAATTTGCACACAGCAACTGACCCAAGGAAAAGGCCTGCCCTTCCTGAACCACCCGGGGGATATTTTTACATTTTTATTTTGTTCTACATTAAAGACTGACATAAGAGCTGTGTAAATTGATTGGATTTATAAAAGTCATACATTGATGTTCCCTGAATGCTCACTCTGGTGGTTAAGGCATCCATTCACAAAAGTAACTGATCGAATGCTTAATTTCAATCATGCATTTACATACTTAAAATTAATAGATGCTTATGGAATAGGGATGTTGTCTTGAACTGGACATTAATTCATATTAGCACAAGGCTATATGTCAAGATTCCTGGGTTCATGACCTGGATCTGTCACTCAGGGGAGCCATTTAAGCCCAATTTTCAGAACCGTCTTCTAATTTTGGATGAACAAGCTTATGTGTTCCCAGTTTAAGGCACTCAAGGGCTGCTTTTCATACCCATTATGCACTTATTATTTAGTTGTTATCAAGGGGATCTACACATAATAACTCCTACTGGAAACAAAGACCTGAGCACTTTAGAGAATGGAAGTCTAAAACTTTAGCAGTCCTGATATTCTTATCTGCAGAATTATTGCTAAGTTACCTCTTCAGGGGTGTATTATGAGGCTTAATGTATGTTCAGCAGTTATTTATATAGAAAAGTTGCTAATGCATATTAGGATTATGTATCAACAGCAGAATCCATCCACACTTACCCTTCATTTAAGATGCTGTTTTTTATTTTCTCCACTTTCACTACTTAAGTCACCAAATCAGCCAAGCTTACCTTAATTTTAAGCATTTGTTGAAGTGCTCTGGTGAATAGGGATGCAGGTACTCATTTATGTGAAACTTCACACCTGTGTAGGTAGTCTTTTGCAAGCCATATAACCGTATTGTAGCAGTAACTGGAAATAGGAGTGAAGTATTTTTTCTTATTTTTATAGTATCAGAAGCTACGTATTGGAAATTTTCCATACTTCTTCTCAAGGTACATTTTAATGCAAGCCTTCACTTCAGTAAGATATTCCTGAACTTCACCATATTCACAAACTTTATATTTTCTTCAAACCTTCATTGCTGACAGACATCCAGCTTTTAATATGCATTGAGTGAGAGTAGTTGAAAAGAAACTGACAAGCTCCCTATCAATAAGTAATACACCTGAGAAAAGAGGCCCAATTACCAATTCCAGGTTATTATACAAGCTGTTATCTTAACTGTACCTAAAGAAAAAACATCAGCAGTCCAAAGCCAAAATCTGTTTGCTTCCAGATAATCTGTTTTATAGGGAGGAGGAGGATCCTGCTGAGGAGGAAAGAATGGAAATAATCTTCTGAATATTTTACACTGATCATATTAAATTATTCTTTAGGACTTCAAAGTAAATACATTTAAGACTAGATCCACAAAGGGGACTTAGACTCAGTGCTGTAATACCTAATGCCTCACCCCCTAATGAAATCCACAGCCTTGAATTAGGCGTGTTGCCTCTCCATACACTGCATGGAGGGGTTAAATGCATGAAGCAGTGTTGAAGTTGAAATGGTTTTGCCATGCTTGTATTGTTCCTGCCTCTCCATGCATAAGAGTTGGAATGTACCAGCTGATGCCCTTTTGAAATGCTCCCCTCTTGATACAGCTCCAAATTTGCATGTATCCAGACTCTAAGAATTTGAGCCATAAAAACCAGTTATCTGATCTGGGCCTGCCTGAACTAGTGAATACTGAACACAAGGTTCTGAGATATTCTGGGGAGATACTTCCCCCCTTGCTGAGACCCACAGCCCTGACCATTCATCTGGAGTTAGGAGTTTAAGTATTTCCCTTGAGAAAGAAGTAATCCTTGGAACGGGGGCTACAACCCAGGTTTCCAATCTTGTGTTCTCTTTCTTTCTTTCTCTCTGGCCCATTGAATCTTTAAATATTCTATAAGGATTGGAACAGTCTCATCAGGCAGGACTGAGAATGAAAAGTATGCATAAGGAGGAAGAATATGAGAAGATTAAAAAAAAGACAGGTCTTTTTCTGTCATAGATCTCAAAACACTTTAAATATGTAAATATCACATAATTTTACAGGTTGAGAAACTGAGGTAAACAAAATGGCAGAACCAGCACTAGAACCCAGGCATCTTAACTACTAGTCCATTGGACCACAAAGACTTTGTGGAAGATAAATATTTTTCCTTACCAAACTAGCCTAATACTACAGAGTTGCATGGATGCCTTGATGAATGCATAGATTGTTTGGAATCATTATTATAGAATGAAAAATCATTATCTTTATTTAATTGCTCCAATAATTCAGTCACTACATTCCAAGAAAGAAAATATCAAGAATTGTTTCCTTTTATTAGCATTTATAGCCAGAAGAAATTGAAAGTTCATTAACTTAAGCTAAGTGTTTACTACAAGTCTATTTACATCTTTACTTGTGGAGGGGTCAAACCACAGTTGTCATCTATTGAGCTATTTCAATTTCAAGGTCAGAAATAGAGAGAGAGACTGATAAAACACACTGCTATTCTGAACCCCACACTTCTACTGCTTTGAACAAAGAACATATGGGATCTTGTCTGTCTGATCTATTTTTGTTTGTAGCTGAAAACTCATTATGCCTTCCCCCTCCCAATACAAGATCTGCTCTTCTTGCCCCAAAGAATACATTTGGAATTTTTCTTTTATAAGTATTCGTGCTTAGTGTTTTGTCTCAGCACCATTCACCTTACTCCTTGACTGCTTCCCAGGTTAATTAGATCAACATAGGGAGTTCACTAATGCAATTCTTGGAGCCTAGGGCTGCTCTTTTCTCTGGCTTTAGGAAGACCTGTGCATTTTTTTCTCCTGAAATCCATGTATCCATCATTACAGCATTTTTAATCTTTAAAGAACTGTGCAAAAACTAATTCATTCTCCCTGGGTGTATCCACACATGCACTTTATTGTGCAGTAGACTAATTTACTGCACAGTAAAGTGTCACCATCTACATGTACATAGCCATTAGGGCACAACAGACTATTGCTGCACTGCTGGGTAGTCCTGTCAGAAACAGGTGCTGTCAGACAGCACAGTAAATTACTGAGCTTAAGCACATGTGTAGACACCATGCCTGGGAGTGGTTTACTGCACAGAAATTTGCTGCACAGTATATTCTGTTGTATTAATTGTATGTGTAGATACACCCCCTGTGAGTTAAAGACCTGCATGTTAGTATTATAATTCCCAGTTTAAAGATGGGGAAACAGACAAAGAAGAGGTAAGTAATTATAGCTCTTCATTCTAGTCCATTAGACTGCATTTCCTCTCAAGATACCTGAGCACATAATGATACCTGCACTAATGTCCACATTCAATAGGCAACCTTCTGCCTTAACTTACCACTTCAATTTTTTTCTAACATGTCCAATACAGTTTTGTGTAGCCTTTAATTAAAGCCATCTCCACTAGGCAACCAATGCATCCTCTTGGTTTCAGCTGTAAGGTAATTTAAAAAACAAAACACCCAGTAACTGCTGAGCTACACTTGAGCACTATTCTCAGATTTACCATTCACAGAAACTAATAATTCTGGGAATGACATCACAGTTGAAACCAATGACTGCATTCAACGGTGAAGCGTCTTCCTGAGACAAATGTTTCTATGCATGTCTTTGGGGAACAGAGGCAGTACTGTTCTCCAATTCCCAATGGAGAAAGCCTATTTATGAATATAGTCAAACTATCCTGACTGTACTTCCTGTTGAATAATTACTGTTTACCTCCCTGAGTTACATCCACTTTAATAGATGGTATCATTACAATGGTTCCCTCTTATACACCATGAAAGACAGTGAGAAACAATCACCTGCTGTTTTCATTAGGATCAGCTTGGCTCTGAGATAGCAGCAGCAGAGCTATTGTTATGTTCTCAGCTAGATCTATTTATATGCTGTGACATGGAACAGTCTTTGCTGTCTTGACTTACCTATTCTCAAAATAAATGGTCTGTAGTTAAGATTAATACTATACATAATTAATACTAATTATCATAATAATACCAACCAAGTTACTAGGTTTAATTTCAATAGTAAAGCACCTCTAACCCTTGGGAATGAGGAAGGAAATGACCTACAAATCTCAAGTGTCTAATATTGTTCTTGTAAGCCTGAAGCTATTGTATATTGACTAAGCAGGTAAATACATTATATTGATTCAAAGCAGATAATTATAAAAATAGAATCAGCATTCTATTTCATCAGAGTATTTCCCAGCCGTATTGAAACCTTCAGTGCCATAAGCAGGGCATAGAGCGGAATCCCTTGCAACATATGCATACATTCTCCTACTCATCCTAATTATTTTTACTATTGATTTGTGTTGTGGTAAAGCCTTGAATCATCAGTTAGGGATCTGGTAACTGGTGCTAGATGCAGTGCAAATGCAGGATAAGGCAATAAGCCTTGTCTTAAACAGTTTAAAATAAACTATGATTCAATCTATTTTATTTTAGTTTCAAAGGAGGTTCTGTTCCTTGTTGAAGAAAAGGTTCATCCTTCAGTGGCAAAAATGCAAGTCAGTAATAATTATTAACCAGTAATATCATCTTCTTTATTTTGATTTTACCTAAAAGAATAAATACAAACACTTAGCAAAATCATTAATATGTACACATTATTATCTGTGCAACCGTTTGGTCTTATTGCAATAACCTCTGAGATGTCTTCTTCTGTCCCCATGTTACAGTTCATCAGCCTCCCATTCATTACATTAGGCTTGACATGCAAGTTGCATACACACAGAGAATGGGTCTTTCTATATCTTCCATGAAGAGCTAGTAAGTACATTCTTGGGTTTTCTATTGATAGTAATTGCAGACCATAAGACCAGGAGAGTATTTGGTGATAAGAAGACTGGTGGTACATTAGTCAGGTATGACCAGGAATATCATTTTAAAGATGGTTTGCTACTTCTCTTGAAAAGAAGTTCTGGGAAGTTACAAAAGGAGACATGGAGGTTGTTTCAGTAGGGATAAGCAGCTGTCCTTTGTCAGCTGCTGTGTTCTCAAACTTTTCATGGAACCAGAATGGAGAAAAGGGTCCTGAGGGGAAGAGGAGACACAAGGTTTTAGCAGAGAAAATCCAGTCATCTTAAACTGTGGGCAGTCAGTCACTGACTCTGTGGGAGATTGATTTCAGTATCTCAGGATGGGGAATCTTCAGTAGCTCAGATCACACGGGTTACTGTTCTTCATGGAAAGAAAGAATGGGTTCTTCTTTGGAAGACAGTCTTGCAAGAATCCTGTTCTGAGACCTCTCAGACAGGAAAGGGCTAGTAACGTTCAATCACCCTTTAGCGAGGAAGATGATCAGTGGTGCATTCATACATACTTTGCTTTAATGGGATGAAGGACTGAAACTTGATGAATGCAGCATGTAATCTTTTCCACATTTTATTGTTTCAGATGCACAGATCTGAAGAGTAATCAGGGCCAATAGCAAGAGGGAAATGGTGAAATTAATAGGTCCTCCTGAAAACATGGCTCATCACCAAAATGAAATAGATTTAGAGTTTATTTGAATTATGCCTGCATAGGAAGAACCATCACCCACTTCTGTTCTTTGATATATAGTGTACATTTTAGAAGATTAAATATGAATGAAAGTAAATAGAAAATAAACATATATAAGATGGCATGCAATTATATTTATATTTCAAATCAATGACATCCAGGTGCATTTGAAGGGAGCTACAATATGACAACTGATGCATCACTGAATCTGTGGGGAATGTATAGTCTAGTTTTGGGGACTACATAGACTGTAGACAAATGTATTCAGGTTTAAAACTGTTAAAACAATAGTAAGTATTCTTCATGAAAAATTATTCTTTTTCACTAAAAAACTATGGTCTTCAATCTTTCTTCTAATCTTGAGTATTATTGACCTCATAAAGGTCATTTTTTTGTTTTAAAACCCCCTGAACATTTCAAAACAAATGAAAATGTTTGATGAAAAAATAAGCAAGGTTCACTCTCATGAAAAAAAATATTTGTCTTCTGTATTCATCATAATTTTGCTGCAGCTGTTAGGGAGTTCAGCATACCGTGACATTTTAGGGACAAACATAACATGGTTTTGTTATCTCTGTTTGTTTATCCCATTTGTATCCCTTGCTTAAGGAGAACGCTTCCTCAGGAATCATATCTTAGAAATGGCTGCCTATCAGCTCTTCTTTTTCCAGATAAATCTGCATCATGCCACATCAGAAGCAGTCAACATCGTGTTTCTTTATGGCATGGATCTTTGTGACAGTTTGCATGGGAGCCTTCATTTGGAGCCTATTTTCATTCTTAACGCTCCATATTCTTCTGTTTCCATTGCTGTTATTAATCTCCAAATCGGTGATTCCTGAGGCACAAATCAACCTTAGAGATGATCTGGTTATCATATTTAAAGAAAACTATAGGGAAAAATATCATAGTTGTTTCTATTTCACAAGGTTCAAAATAGAACTTTTTGATTTTTTTGGAGAGGCAAGGGGGTTTTGTGATATCTTTTTTTGGACCAGCTGTACAGCTGGGAGAGTAATTTGACCAGTTTTTGGGTACACACTTCCCTTCCTCAGGCCTTTATTTATTTATTTATTTCACTTTTTAAAGACTATACGTATTCAAAATCGTTATCTAAACAACATCAAAATGTTTCTCCAGGTTTTCTTTACTTAATAGGGAAAAAGCAAATTTAATTGTAATACAACTGTTAGCAACTATTTCAATAAAAGCACTGATAATAACATTATTTTAAAAAACCCCAAAAGACAACAGCTTTACATAACATTTTTCAGTTTTGAAACAGGCCAGTTTTTCTGACAAAACTACTTTTACTTATAAACAAAACAAGCCAGCCGGTTCTAGTAGGTACAATACTCACTTTAGTAGGTACAATACCCACCTTACTAAGTTATCAGTGATGTTTGCAGTGTCCAATGAATAGCCACTGAATCCAATGGTTACAGGACATCAACATCTTTCACCTGATTTCCTGAGTCCAGATTTTGTTACTGGCAGGTATCAGATCAGTGATCAATTCATAGTAGTGGGCAAAAATGCACACCCTGGGAAGAAGCTGCATGGAAAAGGAATCTAGTAGGAAAGGGCACCTTTCTTCCTGAGAGGGCTTCGTTATTTTGGCCTTGGTATTTACACTCGTAGAATCCAAGATTCCTCATTCTTTCTAAGATGTACTGGGGGCATTTTAAGCTGTCTGCACTGGGAAATCCCATGGTTTCTCTGACAGGGTGTCCTCATTTCCCAGTCACAGAAACATTAATGTATTTTGATTGATTTAGAGCACCTATCCAAGGCCTCTAGCTGATCATACAAAATTAAAGGATGCAAAATAGAAAGAGAAATAAATTCTACAAAATGCACACTAGAACCCCTTTTCTATTCGTTGAGATTAACATAACATTTGTCACATATATGAGAATCAACAACCTTTACCTTACACTTCTTAAAAAGCCGAGAAGAACAAGCTTTGCAGCCTACTGACACAGTAAAAAAATCTGTGCATTTATTGGCCAAGGAGGAAATTGGTTCCCAAAGCTGAGGAGCCCCTATGGAAAGTGCTTTGCCTCTGCTTTTCTCCCTGGGGCATTACAGAAGACATTTCTGCTATGTAGTGTTTTGCAGCAGCCTTTGTTTATGGAGGGTTGGTGAGGGGCAGGGGAGACTTTTGAAAATGCTGCTGCATAAACAGCACCCTTTGCTGGCTCTAAAATTTGGCTCTTCCTTCTGATAAATGTATTTTACTGCCAGCAAGTTATCATGAAGGACTATTGCTTCAAGGGGCATACCATCCATTTATCTCTATTGGTAACTGGGTACATATCCAGCAGCCTCACAGGGGAAAATACTATCATCCAAATTGTCAGAGCAACCACAAGTCATTGAGCAACTATAAATAACCAGCTTTTGGCTAAGTAATGGCTCCAGATGGGATGCAAGTAACGTGTGTGCCAAAAAGCTCCACTTCAGGGATTTACACTATTTAGGAATACAATACTGCTATTAGAACAATTTAAACCAGCACCATATCCCGAAACATTTCTGTAAGTGCTCACCTGACCTGTGTACTCCAGCACATGCTCCACTAAGCTATAGGACATGGAAATGGACAACCATAATTGTATCTAGGAGAAACATCTAGGGCACCTTTACTGGGATAAATGTGCTGTAATTTCATGGAGCTGGAGGGGTCTAGATGCTCTTTAAATAATCTTTGCTTTAGTTCATTCAGTTGTGTTAGCAACTGTGGAAGCAAGAGGGGTGAGCTTGGGAAGGAACTGTTACTTAAAAGATTTACAGTAAGGATGTTATCTACAGCTGCTATGTCTGCCTAATTACTCATACCACTAGCACACACATCAGGGATCAAGGACCTTGAAATGGCCTGTACTTCAAATGTTCTGAAGTTTCCTGGGAATCCTGGATGGCACATTTAAAAGAGAGATCATAGAAAAGAGTTAAAGTGGCTTTTAAGTAGCTCCTGGTTAACAAACTTAACCATACAAGGAGAGCAATTGACAGCAAGGCCATCCATATCAAAGTTTCTTTTATTTCCTTTTAAAAAATTAGATATCTATTTCTTGAGGGACTAATTTGGTTGATGTAGCTATTTGCTGTTCCCACAGCATCATCAAAAATTCTTTGCTGAATGATGGCAAAAATCCTGAAGTATGCACTAAAATGAATTAAAATGTAGCACTGCAGATCAATTTAGGCAGCTTTTGGCTGTGTGTCTGTGGAAACATATTTGGACATTTTATGTCGAGGTTTGAGAATGTAATCAGAAATTAAAAGAAGATAATGTCATTGGATTACCACGGAATGAGCATAAATATCCAAGGCCTTATGTCCTTCTCACTTGCAATTACTTTTACATCTGTGCAATGCCCTGGATTTCAATAAAGTTACTTCTGATTTAACACTGTTATAAAAGAGTGAAGAATTAGTCTTGGATCAAAGAATGAGAATAATAAAAGCTGAGTATCTACTGTAAAAACAATGTGACTTAGATTCAATCCTGAGATTTACCTTCCTGTTATTTATTGACTCTTTATTCATTTTCCATGACTATTATTTTTGTGAGCAAGAGCACATTAGCTGAAATCAAACGTGTGAAATCTTTCATGAATACATGATGATGCACAGGTTCACATAAGAAGTATCTCAGTCAGTTTGACTTCTCTTCTGCTTATAAAAGTCCCAGTCATCCAATCATGGAAACAAAGCAATACCAGATGTTAGTTGACCAGTCACATGCTACAAGAATTGTATAGAGAATAGCAAATGTCAAAGAAGTCATCAAAATGACTAATTTATGAACAACCCCAGGCCAATATCCCTGAACATGAAGTTTGCAAATTCACAGCAAACACACAAGTTAGATCAGTGGTGACACGTAGGGGTACATAGGGGTGCACGTACACCTCCTGAGAGCTCTGGTGCACCCCCTATCAGGTTGTGGGGACGCAGTCTGGAAGGCTAACCACACCTTGTCATGCATCCACAGATGCATCTCAAGCAGGTCCAAGGAGGTGATCCTCCCCCTCTATGCAACACTGGTCAGGCCACAGTTAGAGTACTGCATCCAGTTCTGGGCACCGCACTTCAGGAGGGATGTGGACAGCATTGAGAGGGTCCAGAGGAGGGCCACCCGCATGATCAGGGGTCAGCAGGGCAGGCCCTATGAGGAGAGGCTACAGGACCTGAACCTGTTCAGCCTTCACAAGAGAAGGCTGAGGGGGGATCTGGTGGTCATTTACAAACTGGTCAGAGGGAACCAGCAGGCATTGGGGGAGTCCCTGTTTCCCCAAGCACTCCCAGGAGTGACAAGAAATAACGGTCATAAGCTAGCAGAGGGTAGATTCAGGCTAGACATCAGGAAGTGCTACTTCACTGTCAGGGTGGCTAGGATCTGGAACCAACTTTCTTCTCCTTGCAAAGCAATTTACAAATTCCTTTTAGTTACAAGCACTCACTAAATAGTTTGTACTAGACAATTTTAGTGTATGTCATGTTTGAGAAAAGTTTAGTTCATTTATATATCACTTAATTGTGGCATCTGATTAGCTATTTAGATCACATGTTATTATTTCTGCTTCCTGATTAAGGAACTTAAACTTTTTTTAAAAAATGGAGAAGAATGAATAACAAAGAGAATAGTGATTACTTTGTGTTTGTATTCAAACAGCTTATTCATGGGAATGTATATGTTCATATGAAGTATAGTCAGCACCCAAACATCCCTATAAACAAAACTACGTACAAATAATAAAATTGCAAATGTTTTTAAAATGGGGCAGTATTTAAGCATTTGAAAAAATGTTCTGGGTACTGCTTATTCAGTCAGCAATCACCTGCAAGGTGGATCTGAATGTCTTAACAATATGAGAGACCCTCCTGCTCTCTGTGCCATTCTGCCAAAATGATGATCAGCTAATTCAGTGGTTCTGAACCTTTTTAAACTCAAGGGGCATGTCTTTTTAAAATGAATAAGTTAGAGCTCTTCTAATCTTATGACAGTTTAAATGAAAATTTTGTATTCCCAATATTTGGAAATAAAACCAAAATTGCTTCTTTGTTTTGATGCTGAGTAACTTATAAAGTATAAAAATTTAAATTTAATGTGTGTTAGATTAATGCTCATTAAGTGGGTTTAGGCAAGCGTCTACATGTGCAGGTGTTATAGTTCATTAATGCTCTGTGTGGACTGACTTAGGACTAAAGTTAGTCCCAAATCAGCACACACACACAGCGTTAACGTGCTGTAATACCTCTACACGTGTGCTAATGCACTCTAAATACTTGCACCTAAATTTGGTACCTGCATATGAACAAATTCAGGTATAAAATTTAGGTGCAACTAGCCCCAAATGGCTATTTTTAAGGAACATCAAGGGTATGCATATGTAGACATGTGCCCTAATGTGCCTTAAAGTGTCTCATGTAGATGCGCCCAGGGAATTCCTCATTGGAGTCAAGGAACTCCCAATAAGTACATAAGTAGTGATATATTGGGTCTAATCAATGGTCCACCAAGCCCAGCAACAGTGGCAGAAATGAATGCTATACACTGACATCACGGACCTGGATATCTCTAGAATGATCTATCCCCTATTCTATCCCTCCATAGCATTCACCATTTATTATTTTAGAGATTCCAGAGGAAACGTCTCCAAGCATTCTGGTCAACAGCCATTAGTAGATCTATTATCCATGAATTTACCTATCCCCTTTTTTAACCTGGCCATGCTATCTGCCTCTGCTTCCTGTGGCAATGAATTCCACAATTTAACTATGAATTGCATAAAAAAGTACTTTATCTTGTTGCTTTTAAAGTTGTCACTTATTAATTTCAGTGGGTGTCCCCTTGTTTTAGTATTCTGTGACTTGGTGAACAGTTCCCTGTTAACTTGGTTCCTATTCTTCATGATGTTATAGACCTGTTTCATACCCTGCCCCCCACAGTCTTCTCCTTTTCAAACTGAAGAGTCTTAGACTTTTTAATTTTTCCTGGTAAAGCAACTGCTCCAGGACCCTGATCATTTTGGTTGTCTTTCATAGTTTCATAGTTGGTAGGGTCGGAAGGGACCTTAGCAGATCATCAAGTCTGACCCCCTGCCATGCGCAGAAAAGAGTACTGGGGTCAAATGACCCCAGCCAGGTGTTCATCCAGCCTTCTTTTAAAGACCCACAGGGTAGGAGCCAACACGACTTCTCTTGGAAGTTGGTTCCAGATCCTAGCCACCCTGACAGTGAAGTAGCACTTCCTGATGTCTAGCCTGAATCTACCCTCTGCTAGCTTATGACCGTTATTTCTTGTCACTCCTGGGAGTGCTTGGGGAAACAGGGACTCCCCCAATGCCTGCTGGTTCCCTCTGACCAGTTTGTAAATGACCACTAGATCCCCCCTCAGCCTTCTCTTGTGAAGGCTGAACAGGTTCAGGTCCTGTAGCCTCTCCTCATAGGGCCTGCCCTGCTGACCCCTGATCATGCGGGTGGCCCTCCTCTGGACCCTCTCAATGCTGTCCACATCCCTCCTGAAGTGCGGTGCCCAGAACTGGATGCAGTACTCTAACTGCGGCCTGACCAGTGTTGCATAGAGGGGGAGGATCACCTCCTTGGACCTGCTTGAGATGCATCTGTGGATGCATGACAAGGTGTGGTTAGCCTTCCAGACTGCGTCCCCACACTGTCAGCCCATGTTCATTTTGGCATCAATAATGACTCCAAGATCCTTTTCTGCCTCTGCACGGACAAGAAGGGAGTTCCCCAGCCTGTAGGTATGCTGCTGGTTCTTCCTCCCCAGGTGCAGCACCTTGCACTTGTCAGTGTTGAAACCCATCCTGTTCTCATCCGCCCACCCCTGTAGCCTGTTCAGATCCAGTTGCAGCCTATTCCTTCCTTCTAGCATGCCCACTTCTCCCCACATCTTAGTGTCTTCTGCAAATTTGAACAGGGTGCTTTTTACCCCCTTGTCCAAGTCGCTGATGATGATGTTGAACAGTGTGGGCCCGAGGACTGAGCCCTGGGGAACCCCACTGCCCACATCCCTCCAGGTTGAATAAGACCTGTCCATCACCACTCTCTGGGTATGGTTCTCCAGCCAGTTAGTGACCCATCTGACTGTAGGCATCGACACCACAGTCTCCTAGTTTTTTAATGAGAATGTGGTGAAATTTGTACCTTTTCTAATTCTTACATCCTTTTTGAAATGTGGGGACCAGAACTGCATACAGTATTCAAGGTGTAGGAACACCATGGATTTGTATAATGGCATGATAATGCTCTTTATTTTTTTTCACTTCCATTCTTAACAATGCCCAACATTTTATTGGTATTTTGTTTTCCACTGTACACTGAGCTGATATTTTTAAAGAACTATCTACAATTACTCCAATGTCTCTTTCCTGGGTCATACCAGCTAGTTCAGAACCCGCCACTGTGCACATATAATTGAGGTTATTTTTCCCCACATGGATTACCTTACACTTGTCAACGCTGAAGTTTACCTGTCATTTTTTGCCTACTCAGTTAGCCTCGTGATACCTTTCTGCAGTTCCTCTCCATCAGCTTGGGATTTGACTACCTAGAATAATTTGGTATCAGCTGAAAACTTGGAGATTTCACTGTACACCCCCATTTCCAGATCACTGATGAAACTGAGAGCACAGAACCCGGGGGACCCCACTTTTGACCTTTCCATCCTGAAAAGTGACCAGTTAGCTCTACCCTTTGCGTCCCATCTTTTAACCAGCTCTCAGTCCACAAAAGAACCTTCCCTCTAATCCCATGGCAAAAAAGCTCTTTATAAAGCCTTTGGTGAAGGACCTTGTCAAATGCTTTTTGAAAGTCCAAATATATTATGTCACCTGGATCCCCCTTGTCTGCGCATGCTTGTTAACACCCTCAAAGAACTCCATCAGATAGGCGAGGCAGGATTTCCCTTTACAAAAATCATGTTATCTCTTCCCCAGCAGATCATATTTATCCATGTGACTGCTGATGTTATTCTTTATTGTAGATTATACCAACTTGCCAGGGATGAGAGTGAGACTCGCTGGGTACACCTACACATGTCCATGTGGCACTGTTGTTACTGCACCATCATTTAGTACTTCCTTTAGGCACTGGCGCATGGTTATTTTTAGCTGCTATGTTGCCGTAGCAATGTGCTATAGAAAAGGAGTGTGGCATCATGGTTTGTGCCCGTTGATGCTCTGTCGGTGTAGTGCACTGCTATGGCAATGTAGTGTCTTGTGTAGATCCACCCACTGATCATCCCAGGATGATCTCTGAACCCCTTTTTAAAGATGGGTATTCTGTTGGCAACCCGCCAGGCCTCTGGCATGGAGGCCATTTGTAATTATAGCTTACATATTATTGACAGAAATTCTGCAATTTTACTGTTGAGTGAAATGCCATCCAGTCCTGATGACTTACTGTATTTAGTTTATTGATTTGTTGTAAAATTTCCTCTGTTGTCACTTTAATGTGGTGCGACTCTTGAGACCCATCTACTAGAAAGGATTGATTGGCATGGGAATTTCTCCAGTATCTACTGCGATAAACAGTGATGCAAAGATCTCGTTAAGCAATTCTGCTATGACCTTGTCATCCCTGAGTGAACCTTTTACATGTCATCTACTGGTCCCACCAATTCTGTAGCTGGTTTCTTACTTCTGACGTATTTTTAGAAGTTTTTATTACTAACTTTAACATCTTTTGCTAGACATACCTCAAATTCTTTTTTGCCCTGCTTTATTTCACTTTTATGCTTGACCTGTCAGAGTTCATGGGCTTTACAGTTTTCCTCTTTTGGGTACACCTTCCATTTTTTGAGGGATGCCTTTTTTGCCTTGAATAGCCTCCTTAACTCTGGTATTGAACCATTCAGGGGCTTCACTGTTCCATTTGGTACCCTTTTTGATTTGTGGAATATGCTTTTCCTGAGCCTCTAATATATTTTTAAACAGCATTCAAGCTTCCTGCAGGCATTTTAACATTTTTGACTGCTACTTTAAACTTCTTTCTAACTCACTTCCTCATCTTTGCGTAATTTCCCTTCCTGAAGTTGTATATTGTCATGGTGGACTTTTCTGATGTATTTACTCCTGCCGGCATGTTGAACGTGATTATGTTATGGTCACTATTACAGATTGGTTCACCAACAGATACCTCTTGAATCAGGTCCTGTGTGTCACTCAGGATTAGGTCTAGAGTTGCTTTTCATCTTGTGGGTTCCATGATGAGTTGTTCAAGAAAGAAATGATTTATCATATTCAGAAATATTATTGCCACCTCTTGCCCTGAGGAGGTATTTACCCAGTCTATGTGAGGATACCTGAAGTCTCCCATTGTTATCGCTTGTTCCATTTTAGCAGCTTCTCTAATCTCCCTGAGTATTTCATAATCACCTTCATCGTTCTGATCAGGTGGTCAGTGGTACAATGTTCTTTTTATTCAAGTATGGAATTGCTATGCACAGGGATACTGTGGTAGTTTTCCTTTCCGGTAAAAATATATACTGTTGCTATCTATACTATCATTAACATATAGTGCCACTCCGCCTGTGTGTCCTACTCTGTATTTCTATATAGTTTATAACCTGTTAGAACAGAATTCCATTGATTATCATCTTTCCACCAAGTTTATGAGATGTCTATTATGTCCAAGTAACCATTTAATGCCAAGCATTCTAGTTCACTCATCTTATTTTTTAGGCTTCTGCCATTTGATTACAGACACTTACAAATTTTGTCAGCTGCCTGTTGCTGCTCATGCTGTTTGCTTGTAACTGTAGATAATCTGATTTATTTCCACTTTATATACTTATTACTTCCCTACTATCCTCTTGAAGACAGTATAGACTCTGCATGATATCCCTCTTTGGGACTGCATCAGTCTGACCTGTGTGCTCTTCTGCACCCATTGGCTTTCTCCCACTTTTTAGTTTAAAGACTGCTCTACAACTTCTTACATTTTTCATGCCAACAGTATGGTTTTTAGCTAATTACACCTAGGCCAGATTCTCCTCACTCTTAAGAATTAAATTAGAGCCTTTTCATTGAGGCGTTTGCGGCTCAAGTATTTGCTTCCATTCTAGGTCAGAAGTAGCACAAGTAACACAGGCCTCATTGAAAAGGCTCTGTTGTAATCCTTAAGAGTGAGGTCTGTTTGGGACAGTCTTTGGAGCCTGACATTACAATGAAGAGGTAGGAAGAAGCTTCTTCAAGATTCTGAAAATCTGGGGTAATCACAGATCTAGAAGCAAATCTTATTGCCTTAACCAGTTGTTAATGATATAAAGTCAGATCCAGAAAGAGACCTAGGCATACTTAGGTGCCTTGATTTAGACCTAAATCCAAAATTGCAACACAAGAAATGTCCACCTTCAGGGCATGAAGGGCTTCTCTGTTTGACCTCAGAATCCCTTAGGCAACTGTGTCTTTTTGAGTGTACACTTCCCTAAAGAGGTAGGTATCTGGTTCCTAATTAAGTCCCAGAAACAAGGTGAAGAGGTGCGTAAGTCCTTTGAGAGCTTTGTTTCAGATGGTGCAACAAATAAAACCCCTCACAAAATACAGTTACAGCTGCTTCATTTTCCAAACACTGCAAAAGAGAAGAGGATGGAGGAAGAGTAATCAAAATGTTCTAGAAGCCTGAGCATGCTAAACCAAAGCCCAGTGGTGTCAATGGAAAGTCTCGCTTCAGTGAGTTTTAAATCAGCCTATTAGAGTAGTTTCTCCCCAAGAAACTTGATCACTGAGTCTATTACTATTACTCCAGTGAAGATCTCAGGGCCCTTCACAACCTGAACACGGTTGCAGCTGCAACTGTAGCGGTCCATTTACTTGATGAAACACCTAGGTATTAAGTAGAATATTTCCACCTCTTGTTGATCCTATCTGTTTCTACTTACTGGGCATGTCTACAAGTGCGTCCAACTGTGCAGTTGTTACTGCACAGTCATTTAGACTGCACAGTGTCTAAATTTAGTCACATAAATGACTGTGCAGTAACTGCTGGTACTGCGTAGTCCTGGCACCTCATGGGTTGTTTCTGATCCTACTGCACAGTAGCAACGAGCTACTCTGCAGTAGCAATGGTATCACAATTTGTGCCTGTTGATGCTACATCTTTGTAGCGAGGAGCTACATTGCCATAGCTTGTCACCACAGTGACATAGCATCTTGTGTAGACGTACCCACTGCGTGTTATCTGGCAGGCTGACAACTGGATATGGTACGTCTGCAGGATTTGCTGTTTTGTAGGTCACACACAAATCAGTGATGCAGTGACATTTTTTACTAAATGTTTGTATTTATTTGAAAAAAAAGAATAATAAAAAATAATCCACCCTCTTTTATTAAAAAATGTCAAAGCAAAGGTCTATAGAAACAGAAACATGAGGGGTACTTTCAGACAGGGTGTCATTATTTTAGAAAGATAGTTAGTATGCAAAACACATATTAACAACTTCATCACCTTTCTCACAAGCAAGTAACCCAACAAAATATATATATATTTAAAATAAAAGCTTTAATAATTAAGTACACAACCCAGGGAGCTCAGCTTTCAGGTCTGGACTCAAAGGCATTTCAGACTAACTTCAGAGAAGTGACAAAAATTATATCTTCAAGTTGTAATTTTGCTAGTTAATAAACTGAGTTGCCAGCATATGGCAGTACAGGGAAAACAACACAATTTTCTCCTTTTGTCTGACTGCCCTCCTCTACTAGGAAAATAACATCCTGTGAACATAAGTCACTATCCAGCACTTCATAGTCAGATATTTGGGGGTGATGTTTCATTAGTGATTGAATGTTAGGCTGCTAAAGAGCAAAGAAATATTAATACCAGAACATTTAGTTACCACAGAACACAGAGGAAGACATCAGGAGGAGGGGAAAAAAAACTGAGGTCCATCAGTGCTCACTTCTTTAGTCTTAGGAAATGATTGTATGAGATATATCTTGAGACAAAGATATATCCTTAGGCTTATGTTCCTGGGAAAGACGTTTTCATTTTGACAAATTAGCAGTTCATCAGAAAATTCCTGATCAATTATATTATTTTACCTGTCTCATTTCTTTATTTTCACAATGGAAAGTTATGTTTGGGGCTAAAAATTACTGTTCATTTCAAGAAGTTATTTAGCACATACTTAAAAAGTAAAAGATCAAAATCAAAACCAAACTTTTTGAAATGTTTTAATTACATCTTTTGATTGACCCTAAACTAATATGTTTTGATAAACAAAATCCTGATAATTTAAAAAAAAAGGGGGTGGTGGTGGGACTTCTTGTCAGCATTCAGGATAAGGAAAAATCATGAAATTGTGAAAACCTAGCAGACTGGGAAATCTTTTTTTCTATCCAGCTGTATGTAGATCCTACATCCCTCTTAGTACATCACGGCTGAAAGTTTAACCCCATGCATTCCAATAGAAGTTGCTAACCATCAAATATGAACCATATTTTTTGATTAAAGTCATAATTTATTTTGGTGTTCTAGTCACACGTGTTTTAAAAATGAATACACTGTTTTGTAAAACATTTTGTGATATACCGATGAAAACTTTCCAGTGTTATTAAGATATTCTAAGTGTATTACACATACATGTTATAGATGACTGTGTATAACATACTGCCTTATGACAATTGATTAGCCAGTTATTAAAAACATTTTTAGAACTTTATAAACACTTTAAATAATCTATAAATGTGGCCATCAAGGATTTTTGTGGGTTCAATATTCTACTGAACCAACTGCTTGGTTGGGATAAACTTGGGCAAGTTTTCAAATGCAAGGCATTCTTCATGAGGCCTGGGACCTGATGATAAATGGGACACTAATATAAAGTGTGCTTGATGAAATACTATAGTGCAGCATATAATGGATCAGATTCTCTGCTGGTATAAATTGGTGTTTCCATGTAACTCAATCTAGCTACAGTGCTTTACACCAACTGGCTATGAGGTGCTATAAATTTTACCTTGAACTTCTACAGCACTCCTTTTCCATAAACCATAAAATGCTTATAAATCTTAATGCATCTAACTTCACAGACCCCTAGTATAATAAAAAAGTGTTATTCTCTCTATATTGTTGATAGCATTCTGAGGCACTGAGAGGTTAATTGATTTGGACAAGGTCACACCGCAAATCAATGTCAGAGACAAGACCAGATTGGGTATATCAGAAGTCCTATGTTGTATCTATCAGACCATCTGGCCTACCAAAATAAACACACATTGAATTATGTGATGATAAATTTAGCAAATTTAATTACATGATAACTAAAATATTATCATAGCCCAAATGGCACGTGAGGATTTGTCAACCCAACAGCTTAACCATTACCTGCCATCACATGGCCCCATTTCTTGGTTGCTGTGGGTCACTGTCAAATGCTCATGTTCTGTCCTACAGTGAAAATAGATTTTTGTTAGCCCTAGGGTCACAAAGCTGGGAACACAGTGGACTTAAAGCTGTGCTTTGTCTATGGGTATAAATAAAGGTTCTCTCCCGTGTCTTTCTGCTGCCACACAAATAACATCAAAACAAATATCTGGCCCACTGCCTTTTGCAGTTCTGTCATCCATAGTGTGTACCTACTGAGCTTGAAAGGAATCAGACCCTCTTTAATTTGAAGCAATTGCTCTTGAGGAGAATTCAGGGACTTGGGGGGCAGGGGGAGAAGAAAAAGGAGGGGCTTGTAATGACAAGGGCTTTGTTTTTTTCTGTAGAAGGAGGGGAGCTCAGGTTTGCAGGTATTCATAACTGTGCAGGTATAAATCTTAGTTCAATATCAGGTGAAATCATTAGAAAGGTTCCCTCCCATTGATCTCAAGTGATTTGAATTAGGCCCACAGACATTAAAGTTACTTAAGTACTACTGTTTTTGCAGTCCCCCTTTTTATTATCCTTTATTTTTTTCTCATGATGATCCCCCTGTTTCCCCTCCCCCCCTTTCCTCCATTCCATAAAACAAGCTCTCTGGCTTTCTTCATACCACATTCAAAGACTAGTTTTCTCTTGTCTGGATGACTCCCAATCCTCTCTTCATCAGTGACTTGGGTGAGGGGGTAGAAAGCACCCTGTTCAAATTCGCAGATGACACTAAGATGTGGGGGGAAGTGGGCATGCTAGTAGGAAGGAGCAGGCTGCATGCAGATCTAGACAGGTTACAGGGGTGGGCCGATGAGAACAGGATGGGTTTCAACACTGACAAGTGCAGGGTACTCCACCTGGGGAGGAAGAACCAGCAGCATACCTACAGGCCGGGGAACTCCCTTCTTGTCAGCGCAGAGGCAGAAAAGGATCTTGGAGTCATCAGTGATGCCACAATGAATATGGGCCGACAGTGTGGGGATACAGTCAGGAAGGCCAACCATACCTTGTCGAGCATCCACAGATGCATCTCAAGCAGGTCCAAGGAGGTGATCCTCCCCCTCTATGCGACACTGGTCAGGCCACAGCTGGAGTACTGCGTCCAGGTCTGGGCGCCGCACTTCAGGAGGGATGTGGCCAATATGGAGAGGGTCCAGAGGAGGGCCACCCGCATGATCAGGGGTCAGCAGGGCAGGCCCTACAAGGAGAGGCTATGGGACCTGAACCTGTTCAGCCTCCACAAGAGAAGGCTGAGAGGGGATCTAGTGGCAGTCTACAAACTAGTCAGAGGGGACCAGCAGGCATTGGGAGAGTCCCTGTTCCCCCGAGCACTACCAGGAGTGCCAAGAAACAATGGACACAAGCTAGTGGAGGGTAGTTTCAGGCTAGACATCAGGAGGCGCTATGTCACTGTCAGGGCAGTTAGGATCTGGAACCAACTTCCAAAAGAAGTGGTGCTGGCTCCTACCCTGGGGGTCTTTAAAAAAAGGCTGGACGAACATCTGGCCGGGGTCGTTTGACCCCAGTACTCTTTCCTGCCACGGCAGGGGGCCGGACTAGATGATCTCCTCAAGTCCCTTCTGACCCTACAACTATGAAACTATGAAACCAATAAATAAATCCCACACTTAGTGCCCCAGGTTCCCTTATGCTCAGACATTCTCTTTGGCTGTAATTTGGCCTTTATACCTGAGCTATCATATCACCAGGTGTATGATAGGTTACTTTTAATTCCTCCTACCCACACAACTTTTGATTTACCCCTGAACATATGACTGGCTGTGAAATATTCTATAATTTTTATACAACAGCAAAATAAAGATTCTCAGTGGGCATAACTCAGCATAGCACAATCTAAGGGAAATGGAAACGCGCTCTCTCTCTCTCTACATTGACCTGTACCAGTTGAGGATTTAACTCAAAATAAACTGTAACACTTAGCCTCTAGGTATAGGTGATCTTTCTCCCACTGTAAAGTGGAAGCCATATATTATTTCCCAGGGGAGGGACTGAACAGCAGACATTGTTCATGAGACAAGCCATCATTACACAAACCAATCACAACCAATGGCCTGGCAATAATTATCAGAGAGCATGATAATGCACCTGTAATCATAAAGTGAATTAAAGATATAAATAAGTTTCACACAGATAACTGCAAGCAAAATGAAAAAGAGAGAGAGCACAAGTAAGAAACAGAAAAGTGAAAAGAAAAGAGAGAAAGAATTAAATGAGAATTTGATGAAAGACTTTGAAGATCTACCGATCTAATTGATGACTCATATTCATACTTATGCAATTCATGATGAAGAAATTGAAGGCTAAATAAAAAGAATAAATTTAAAGATATATTTTTAAATAGACAGCCTGCCTTGTCTCTCTCTCTCTCTGCTGCTCCCTTGTAATTATCCATCTAACTGACCAGGAGGACAGCTTCCATTCCCCATGTTATCAAAGAGCTGAGACCCTTTTTTAGCATTTTTCCACTTTCCTTAAAACTCCTTGACAACTTATTACAGGCCTGGCAGCAACCTTTCTCCACAGAAAATAACTTTGCTGAGGGTTCTGCACAGTCATTTACCAAAATGCTAAATATATGTGTAAAATATGTAAGAATGACTGCAGTCTGGCATAGATATCTCCACACTGCCACCCAAACCTGACCCTCAAGGATTTGCTTTGTATGAGAGACAGAGGGCTTTTTCTTTTCTCTTACTAACCACCGTATTTATATGGTCCTCTCTTTGATAATTTCTACAAGGTCTGTGGTGCTGGTACACCTGCAAGTTAACAAAGATTGGATAGTTCAGGGTAGGTCTCCTGCTACTTATCTCTTTGCCCCTGTGCGGCAACATAACTATGTGGTTATTCACAAATGCACAAACCTTGTGGATTACTTTGATCTCTTCTTCCACCTCTCTCTCAGGGACCTCAGGGCTATAGCCATCATCTTTCAGGAGCCAGAGCCTGGCCGCAGATCCTTTCAGAACTCAGCAACTGTACTGATTTAACTGTACTGTCTGTTGGTCAAATAATAGGAAGTACTCATTCACTATCCTGATAAAGTATGTATAACTTCCCTAGCACCCCTGTTCTCTGCTGGACCAAATGGTGGGAAAGCAATAATATAGAGAGGGTGAATCATCTAGCTTTTGCAGGAGGAAATGGAATGCCTCAATTCAAAACCCTCCTGAAAGGGGTGTAAATTAAGAAGAGCATGTGTGCATATGGCTGTGTTTTGGAAAGCAAATTCTCAGAGCTCCAATAAAGATAACAAGGAAGAAAGAGAAAGGGACCGTTATAGAACTGGCTCAGCTTAACAGTTTATCAATAATTCAGTACAACTTTATTTTTCATAGCTTCTTTCATTCACACTGCAATCCCAAAATGCTTTTCATATTTAAATAATACAAAGCAATGGATATTATATTGTATGTATTACAGGAAAAAAACAGCAGCACAAAGATGTTGTATGTAGAATACATTTACATCAGATATGGGCTAATAATGGAGAGAGGGAAAGGAATTAAGAGGAGAAGGCAGGGGAATGAGGAGATGTTTTCAGATGAGATTTGAAAAGAGATGGAGAGTTGATGAGGCAGAGAGATACTGGAAGGCTGTTCCAGATGGCAGGAGATTATGTAAAGGGACAGAAAGAAAGCCGGTGTTAAATGAGTGGAAGTAGCAAGCAAGGGAATGGACAACAGGGGCTGGAGCTATACAAAAACACCATTTGTAAGCTAGATTCTGAAATGAATGGTAGGCTAGGGAGTTCCTCTGAAAGAGAAGGTGACATGAGGTGCTTTAGGGTACCATATGTGTGAAAAGGTGAACAGCATTTTACATACCACCAAGCAAGACAGGAGGTCAAGCAAGGGTTATTTTTAAATCAAAGACACTTGAAATGCTACAAGGGAAAAACAACAGCATGGGTAGAAGATAGGGGAGGCTAATAGGAAACGAACAAAAGCAATAGAAGGCAAATCTTAAGTGATACCATTTCCAGGTCCATCTGTATGTTTCAGATCAGTAGGACTGAAGAAAATAGTGTATATCTCTACAGCTCTCCATGCTAATCTTTAAAGAGCACTTGTCTTTGCCACTGTCACTGCAAGAAAACTGATTCTTTTTTTCCCCTACTGCCATTTTACCTTGCTCCTCCTGTAACTTTCACAGATTATTGCACTATCTTGAGCAAGTACCAAGCATTCTGGATTCTTGGAAAGCCCATCTAGAGGATGATTTATTTTTCCCTGAAATGGCTTCCAAATTGGTGTTAGTAATTCTTTTTTGCATGCACAATGGCTTGAGCATACTCAGTCCTGCACTTGCATGTGCAAATTACACTTGTAGCCACGAGTCAAATAAATAACTAACTGATTTGGCTTTCCATGCCCAAAACATGGTGACTAGTTCATTTTCATACCTACCAAGCCTTTGCTTCTTCTCACACATACCTATTTTCTTCAGATTGGTTTCTATCAGTGTGTTCTGGTTTTGTTTTAATACTGGTAAAGTTGTTTTCATGTGAACAGCATTTTAATCGAAGAATTGACAGGATTAATTGCCACATAGTGTATGTCCTTAGACTGAGAATGAAGCTACCTTTCTATTAGCTAGAAGTGTCCAAGGACAGACATTTCTAGTGCACATTCTGTACCTGAATTTAATCGGGAGGTATTGCAGAAGATTAGTTTCGGAGCTGCTAAAGGGACTTGCTGAAACAGGCAAGTGCTGAAGAGGCTCACTTCTGAGCTGGTGAGATTGCTCACTCAGGGTTCAGTCCAAAGCCCTTTGAAGTCAGTTGATATCTTTCTACTGAAATCAATGAGCTTTGAATCACATTTCTGAGTTTTGGTTAACCACTGATTTTTTTTCTAATACAAGTTTTGCATTTTGTTTAACAGGCATCCACTTGAATTTCCAATTAGAAGTGGGAACACAACAGAAATACATTATATAATTTATATTTAAGTTATTTAAGTGTAGTTTCTTACCTGCTCTTGGCTTAAAGATGAATGTAAGTAGCAAAATAGGAGCCACAGAAAAACACTACAGCAAAATTCAAGGAAAGTTTAGGGAACAACACTGTAATTCTGTTTTGTTTAATTTTATACTCACCATGCACATGTATTCTGCACCAAGGGACTGCCTGCTTTCTCTTTGATTTTTTAAAGAGATTTGGTGTTGAAAGTCTCAAATTGTTGGCTGGGGCCTCTATTTTTCAAACGTTTTACTGAAAATGTTTGGCTTTTCTGTTAAAGGGAATTTCCAAATACATAACTTAAAGAATTTTTCTCTTCAAGATCTTTCTACTTCTTTTTTTTCCCCTTTCCCTTTGGTGCAGGATAGGATTTTCTGGACAATTAGTTTTATTTGCCCCCAGTGTATAACAGTTACATACAAAGTATTATTGACTGACCTGGAAGAGGTTGCATGGGCTACCTAATAACTCATTTGATTTGCAACTAATGAATAGAATTAAGAATAAATATGTGCTGGCCAAAGCAACCATCTGACAGAGTATGCCAAACAGATCAAGACAAACATTGACTCTTACTCCAGGAAGTGCAGAAATTTGTTGGTTTGTATGCATATTCCACAAATATGCTGGGAAACATGCATTTGTTGTGGCATCAGTTTACTCGCAAGTAAATTACTTGCAAATAAATGGTGCCAGGCAGGTGTCTACATGTGCAGGGAAGTGGGAGTAGATTTGCTGCCAAACTACTCCTGCTTCCTGGGGCCCTGCAATGGGCTTCTGCTGCCACCAGGGGGAGGTCCAGGCTCTGGCTGCAGCTTCCGTCAGCCCTTTTCAAAAGTCAGCCCTGCTTGTTGCTCACTGGCCCGCCACTTCCCTGGCCAGGAGCAGCATGTACAGCACAAAGACAGCATGTGGCTGCACTCTTCACACTGCCTGTGCCTCCCCTCATGATGGCTCCTCCAGTCCCTGCCCCTGGCAGCGATGGTCAGTGCCCCAGGCTCCTTCTGCCTGCTGTGCTGGTGCTGCTGGCCCATTGCACTGATAGTCACCTGGCTCATGGCTGCCTTGCCCCTCTTGGCTCTCCCCTCCATGCAGTGACCACCTGCCTGCTCACCATGCACCATCACACACCTGCCAGCTCAACCCCATCTGCCTGGCTGGACTCTGACATGGACACCAATGCTACTACCAGGGCAGCCGTCACCCTCCTGGGCTTCCAGCCCCACTGCCTCTGAGTCTACTGGGCCAGCCAGGACTGGTGGTGGTATGTCATCCAGCACACCTGGGATGACTAGCAGTGTACTGTTAGGCCAGCATCACCTTTGACTTCAGGTGACAAAAACAATTGTGTGGAGACTGATATTATTACCATTTGGGGCTTTACAACAGCATCTTGAATTATACCTTACCCTAAAGAAAGTAAAGATTAAGTGGATCTGTCAAAAATAGACCTAATATATTTTAAGAAGTAACATGACGAGAAGAAATATGTGGCCATGTTCTTCACCAGCTGTAGCTTCTGGGAGATATTCAAGTATAGCCTCTTGTGGTGCAGTAATGTTCTGTTTCTGGTTTGTACTAAGTGATATAATTAGAAATAATAATATGCAAGTTTTGGCCACTGCCCGCTAGTCAATCAGAAGTTAAGATAAAAAAAAAAATTGTGCTGATTTTTCCAGCCTGAACAGAGAGACTTTAAGTACAACAACTCCTGGTCCTAAATGAAGGTCACCCTCTGCAAAGAGCAGGCAAAAGCCTACACATCACTTAAAGCCCACTTAAATTTTCAAAACAGGGTTTAAATAGGACTTACGTAATGCATAGACTGTTTTCTTGCCCTCTCTATGGGGTTTAATTTCACATTCCAAGAACAGCTAACTCAAAATTGTTCACAGAAATTTAGATAGAGTAGCCAAGCAGAAAATGCAGCTTTCATTAAAGGTTCAAGAACATGTCCACAATTGCAGCAAATGCCTGCTGAGTAATACAACCCAGCAGATTTGACAGGAGACCTGACTTTGATTTATTGGTTGGCTGGAAGACCTTGGGCAAATCATATCACCTCTATGCCACAGTTTCCCCGCTCTATAAAATACAGGCTATGACACTGACCTATGGAAAGTACATTGAGATCTGCTGATGAAAAGTACCATGCAAAGGCTGGGTACTATGTTTGTATGTGTGTGTTAAAAAATTCATACTGCAAACCATTTATGGATATTTGTGACATTTTCCATGGACTTGTCCATAAACTTTTGCTTAAAGAATCAGTTTATTTGCAGGAATGTTGCCAGAAATTTAAGAACCTTCACTTCACTCAAAGTTGTCTGCCAGAAAGTGAAGGCACTGCAAAAACTCATATGTATATGCTAGCCATAGGAGTACCAGCACTGCAACAGCTGCTTCTATCATTTTAAAAACTATTTGTGGACTACTTGTGGTAAAAGGGGGGCTGTGAGCAGGAGCAGTAGGAATAATAACTAAAAGAGAGGCTTAAGTGTTCCTGTTCCTGGTGTCAGATTTTGCCTTGCTGAAAAGTCAATTAGGGTCAAACATCTGAGGTGATAGTTCAAAGTTACACAAACTGGTATGGAAAATGGAACAAACAACAGTGAACTAACGGGGCAATGAAATCCTCCCATGTGTCTTATGGTCTGCAGTATCTCCCTACTTCCCTTCTCTTACTTTTGGTTAATAAAAATTAAACTGATTTCATATAGGGGTAAGCTGCTCTGCTTTAGTTTTCACTTAGCATGGGGTAAGAGCAGAAGGCGGTGAACACAAAGCAGCCAGTGCCCCATTTTAACTCACTAGAGTTGGTTTATTTGTCCATACGCAGAATGAAATAGGGCCAATGAAAGGACTTCCTAGAGCTGCTAGTAAAGACTCTCTAACCACATAAAGCAACAGTATCCTGATCATTAATCAACTGTGTGGTTCTATCATCAGCTGAATCCTCCTGCAGCACCATGGGAAACATGTGACAAATCCAAAGAACACAGGGACATAATTGCTTCTGAATTGCTTCTAAGCTACTGTTCCTGAACCAATCCAAACATGAAGATGCTTCCCAACCCTGTCAAGTACACTCAACCAGTATGTCATTTAGTCTTGGTTCCTACTGTGTTATGTCTATCTGTCCCTCTGGCAACAGAAAGGACCTCAGCCCTTATGGAAAAGTTCAATAGAATTTAACAGGGATGACACCAGGAAGCTACTCTGTATATTGCGAATAGGTTTTTACATGCATTACTGTGAAAACTATTAGAAATTAATAGAGAATTATATTCTCTCTGTGGAAAGCTGTTTTTGCTTGTTTGTTTTGGGTTTTTTTTAAAAAATCATCACACTGAATTCTCCAACAAGAATACAGGATGGTTCAAATAGCCAATACAAAGATGACCAGTTTTTACTAAATTCTATAGAACTTGTCTTCAAGATGACCCTCTCTTATCGTGGATGAAAGAGGCCCAACCCTAATTCAATTTCTTGAAAATAATTGATAAATTCTTCCCAGGAGGAGGTAGTCACTGGCCGACTGGCAAATCTACATTGTTTTTACTTGAGTATCCACAGTCCAGAATAAACCTGGTGATTTAAGATTTTACTTTTCATAGTCAGAGATCTAGTTGCCATCATCTAGTTTGCATAATTGTGGACATACAATTCCACTGAATCATTCTACTTTTGTGTGTAGTCTAACAACTTAGACTAGACATAGGTGTAAGAAATACCTTTCAGAACCTAGACAGAGTTAGAATGTACCTTTCAGAAAGCCATCCACTGTGAATTAATGACTAAATGAATAAGAGAATTAATGAATAAGAGATTAAACATGGCATATCATTTCACAATCTGCTTTGATCATCATTCACAGTTTCATTTATGGAAGCAAAAAAGAAAAGAAAAACATATTGCTTCTTGGCCTCCCACACTATCTTCCTTTATGCTGCAATTGCAGATTGCCTGTAAACAAAGGTGTCCTCTGAAACTGGAAGTAGAAAAGAGTGCACTTAGCAATCACTTTATTGATAGCAGAAGATTAAGGCACGTTATAAAAATTGAGTAAACCATCAAAATAAGTGGTTTTTTAGAGGAACTGTACTTTCTTCCAGAGTCCTCTGAAAGCACTTGAATTCAACTAATTTATGAAGATGAACCATCAAACCAGCTCCATCACCCTTGTAGGACTTACACATCCTGACCTCAAATGCAGTTAATTAAATAAGAATATATGACTGTTTATATTGAAAGCACACACATATTATTGCTACACCTTATTACTACTTGATTGATTTATTTATTTATTCATTTGAATTATATCCCAGCAGGGGCTCAGAGAGGCTTACAATCAAAGGCAGAATAACTTATAAAATAGGAGCCTGATAAGAGAGGAAAACTACTTAAAAGAGAACTAGAATATGTACATAAAACAGAGACCCCCAAAACAATATCTCAGACTAGCTTTGAATGCTAAATACCTGCCCATATAGGAAGGTCTTATAGTGCTTCTGAAAGATGTCCAGGCTGGGGCTCTGGGAGGCCTGAAGAGGGAAGGAATTTCACCACTGAGCAGCAACTGCCGAGAATGCCTTCCCATGCATTTTCACCAAGACTACTTAGCCTACTGATGGTACTTAAAGGAAGTTGCTCTTGCCTGGCCTTAGGGAATGTGGTAGGTTGTAATGGAGAAGGCCCACAGGTATGTAAAACATTTAGGACCTTATAGATCAAAACCAGCACCTTGAATTGCATCCCTAAAACTATTGTGAGACGGTGCAGATTCTGGAGCACTGCAGTTATGTACTCCTGGAGTGGGTACCCACCCCACCATCAGGAGGTGGCTCATCATATGCTGCACTACCTGCTTCTGGACAGTTTTCAACCCTACACAGAGCACATTAAAGCAGGGTAGCCTTGAGGTTATGAAGGCATGGATGATGGTAGTACCATCACAGTGGTAGCTGGAAGCTGAGAGCGCAGTGCATTCAAGCTTTACTTTTAACAGCTTTATGAAATAATATGAAATAAAAAAGATGATAAAGAGGAAGCACTTAAAACATAAACGTTTTCCAAATCCTCCTGGTTGGAGGCTTGGTAGTGAGGCAGGCAAAAGAGGGACAAAAATAGGCAAACACACTCTTCCCAAACTATGTCTGTTAGACACAACGGTGTGACATAAAACAGAGACTAGTGAATTCAACCACATACACTGGGCATATGCATGAAAACTAACTGAACGAGCAACAGGAGCAAATATTTTTAAGAAATCCTTCAGATTTGCTTGCACAGATCATTTTTGAATAATTACCCATAGCAAATAAATTAATTATAAAGAGATTATTCTGTTCATAGGCAATTCTCTAACAGAAAAAGTGGTTGTAGTCAATGAATAAATTATTTGTTACACATTATTTCCCAGGCTTTACTGCAGGGTCAAATGCAAGTTGAACTAAGGTCTGGTGAGCAGGATATTTTAACTGAGTGTTTTTCACAGCTTCCAGGAGCAGAATACTCAGCTATTCCTGAGGCTGTCAGCCATGGCAGTTGATATATTCCAGTCCTGTAAGTTACTTGTAGGTTTGAAGCAACATTACCTTTTCGGGTCAAGCCTTTTAACACTAACCGATACTTTTAATTACCTTTTTATTGACTGAAAATTTAAGCAAGATTTCTTCCATTTCCATTAAACTCTTCAGTGGAAAAGCAATATATGAAAAAAAATTGAAGAAAAAAATAAAATCCCCTTTCCTCCATTTTTTTATTTCCCCCCTTTTCCATTGATAAATCAGGGATAAAAAAGGGAAAAATGAGATCGGGAAGAGAAATAAGAAAAAAAAAATGGAAAAAAAGAAAAAGGTGGAATCCACTGTAAATAAAAAACAATGAAACTGAAAAACAGAAAAAAATCAATTTTTAATAATTTTCTATTGTTTTTCAGCAAAAAAATGAACTGTTAATTTGTTCTACCTGCAGTTCATTGTGATTTAAGATCCTAAATTTCAGTGACATGTTCTTCAAAAGTTCAATGATGTACATAATGTAAGAGGCTGAATAGAAAAGAAAAATCTGAGATGACTTCATGAAATGCAATCAGTAACTATTTCTTGTTACTCTTTAAACAATACCTTACATATCAGGTTCTTTCCCATCAGACAATGAATGCTATGTATGTCTCCGCTAGAAGGCTGATCCAAGTATGGATAAATATGAACCAGGTGGACAAGTTCAAGGCAGGCACATTTACATGTACACTTTAATGTGTAGTAGACTATTTTACTGAGCATTAAAGCTTCACATAAAAAAACATGATGTTATGCTAATGCACAGTGAAATAGTCTACTGCACATTAAACATCACTAAAAAAGCATGCATGTGTGCTACTGCACATTAGTGCAGCCTAATGCAAATTAATTTAGTATCTCACACTGGAGGGAAGGGAGGCTGCTCCATAGTGCTGTAATTCCAGTGCATTGGAGCAAACTAAATTATTTGAGTCTGTTGGAGTGTGGCAATTTACCATACTCCAGCAGCCTCCCATGTCTCATGTGCTTCAGCATCTCTGTGCTTCAAATGGCACTGGGGCACTTCCCTGCCACCATTTTGAAGCGTGGGGACGTTGATACATGAGACACTCCGGGTGCTCAGAGCCACTCTCATTAATATACCACTGCCCCACTCCCAGAGCATGTGTATAAATGCCTGGAGGTACTAAATTTAATGAGCTTTAGAAAAATCACATTAATGCATGTGTAGATACATCCAATGTAAGTCCAGCATTAGGGCAGTCAAGATTTCTTTCTGTTTGCTTTATGACCTAACATGTAGTTTACTACCTAAATTCTCAGCAGCTGGCCCATGAGTACTGTGGTCTGCTGTACTTAGGAAAGTCATTCATGATGTCTTCAGATTTCACCTTGGGTTGATTTCATTCCTCTACCAAAGAACATGAATTTAGAGAGTGTTACACAGTTAACAACACTTTATATGATAGAAGGGCCAATAACCTGGTATATTTCTAAGAATAGCTCATGGGGACCACTGAATATACACAAAAGCAAAGAGAAATATTTAAATTTGATTGACACTATGAATGGTATTTAAAACACATTAAAAAGGAGTTTCTTAAAAAAGATTACTAGCTAGAATGTTTGCTGGCTCAGAAAATATTAAACAAATACTGCAGTATATTTCCAGGTACTAAATTTTGAATTCAAATTTGCATTAGCAATCTGATTTTCAGTTATGCTGGTAAAGTCAGACAATAGAAATATGCCTTGAATTGTAGATTCCAGATATGCTCAAAGCATTGCTTGAGAATTATTTACCAAAGAAAATATTTTCTCTTATTATTCGTTATAGTAGTATTACCTGTAATAGTAGCAATAACATTAATAGTAATAATATTGTCATTATCATCATAATCATCACCTTTATTATTATTATTATTAGTAGTAGTAGTACCAGTGTTGCTGCTGCTGTTTTTATTAGTATTATTATTATTACACATTTCTAAATAGCAGACTGCAAGCTCCAAAAATTAGATCTGTGCTCCCTTGCATAGGAGCCTTGTACAGACACATAATAAGTGACTGCTCCTGTCCTGAAAAAAATTACAGGTTACAAGGCATACAAAAGGTGGGTAAAAGGAAAAATTGGTATTCCTATCTTATAGTTAGGGAATCTCATGTATAGTAAGATTAAATGTTTTGCCTAAAATATTACAGATCCTGACAGACTGAGGAACTGAAACTAGACTCCTGTTTCCATTGTAATCTGGGCATATAAAATAAATACAATTAAAAATAAGTCATTATATAAATTATATGTTACTGATCATTTTCTGTCTTTATTCAAGATGCATAAACTCAGCAAGAAATGCTTCCAAACTGGGGTTGTCTCCTACAGAATCATTATTAGTACTGTTAATCAAAACTAGGCTGCTCAAAACATGATACACCATATGGTGAAAATTAGCCCACACTAGTGGGTAGACAGACTAGATAGCCCTGAATAAGTTGTCATCCCCAAACTGTGCAGTGTTAGGCTGACGCAAAATGTGACATGCTGACTCAAGGATAACACATTTACATTAATCATTGCAAACCCCAAACTGCAGCTAGCCCAAGCCAGCCCACATAACTATCTCTACTCAATCAGGGTCCAAGAATGAGCAGACAGAGGGAGTGAATCATTCCCAGTCTCAGGAGCTTATGATGCTTCAGGCACATGGTGAGTCTACAGCAAAGCCTGGCTTAAGGGGGCAGAAAGAATGGAGTTCCTTATTTTTCAATGATAGCCATAAAAAAACAAATCTTCAATCCTAAAAATGCAAATAAAGGAGAAAAACAGAGTTCAAACAAAGGCAGCAGCATCAACTGCTGGCCATAATCCTTTATGGCTCTCTAGGGTGATTAGATCCTATTTACTTCCACTTCTTGCAGCTCTATTATTGTATTCTGCCACGGGAAAAAAATATGCCTCTTTAATTATCACTCTATGCTGTGTGCCAGCCAGGCCCTGTCCTGGATTGAAATCAATGTTAATGGCTTCTGAGACTCCAATATGTTGGGGTTTTTTTTAATTGATGTCTTCTCTTCCTCCTGCTGACCCCATCCTCATTTCATTATATTCAAGAACACATTGATGATCCTCTTAGATCTGATCAATTATTTTAGCTCCTTTCTGCAATAACTAAATTTAATAGTGCTTTGCTAGCACAATTTAATTACTGGCACAAACATCTGAAATTTGTGAACAACAGCTGAGCTACAGTGACAGAAAGCAGGTGGCCTTGTGGCTGTTAGGATCCAAGTGGCATGACAAATGAAGACAGTGCAAGCTACCAGGTGGTCTCATTACTACAATTTTGCTGTTTCAATCTCTTCCTTATCCGTCAGCAATAATCTTTATACAATCTGACAGGCCAATGGCCATTACAGTATTCCTCTTTTCTTTGCAAATTATTAATTTATCATTACTCTACTTATGGTTATTCTGGTTGTGATGTACCACAGGTAAAAAACTGGAAGGCTGTCCTAGAAAGTGATGCACACATACTCAGTGTCAAGGTCATAACCACCTCAGAAACCTCTGCTATTGGGTAATTCCACACATTGACTACAAAGGCAGTTTGCTTTTAGATGAAGGGTCCATGTATTAACTGATCTGTTGCCGCATTTGGCTTTCAAGACCAGGCCCAATGGGCCAGATGAGTTTGACACCATTGGGATAGAAAATTGATATAAGTACTTTTGAGGGTTGTCACGGGATGGGGTCCTTAAGGATGGCCATGTTTTCCCAAGGCCCCTTGACTGTGCCAATTTGGCCCGATGGGCATCCTCAGTTCTCACCCCCCATGTCTTTGATGAAAAATATGAAAATAGGGAGGTTGCCTTTAAGTCCTTTTGGACACGGTTTGATGGACTTCATTACTCGGAAGGAAGGCCTTCGATACGGTATCCCACCCCATACTGGTGAACAAGTTAAGAGGCTGTGATACGGATGACTACACAGTCCAGTGGGTGGCGAATTGGCTAGAGGGTCGCACCCAGAGAGTCGTAGTGGATGGGTCGGTATCGACCTGGAAGGGTGTGGGCAGTGGGGTTCCGCAGGGCTCGGTCCTTGGACCGATACTCTTCAATGTCTTCATCAGCGACTTGGACGAGGGAGTGAAGCGTACTCTATCCAAGTTTGCGGATGACACAAAACTGTGGGGAGAAGTGGACACACCGGAGGGCAGGGAACAACTACAAGCAGACCTGGACAGGTTGGACATACGGGCGGAAAACAACAGAATGCAGTTCAACAAAGAGAAATGCAAAGTGCTGCACCTAGGGAGGAAAAGTGTCCAGCATGCCTACTGCCTAGGAAATGACCTGCTTGGAGGCATGGAAGTGGAAAGGGATCTCAGAGTCCTAGTGGACTCCAAAATGAACATGAGTCGTCAGTGTGACGAAGTCATCAGAAAAGCTAATGGCACTTTATCGTGCATCAGCAGATGCATGACGAACAGAACCAAGGAGGTGATACTTCCCCTCTATCGGGTGCTGGTCAGACCGCAGTTGGAATACTGAGTGCAATTTTGGGCGCCGCACTTCAAGAGGGATGCAGATAACCTGGAGAGGGTCCAGAGAAGGGCCACACGTATGGTTAAGGGCTTGCAGGCCAAGCGCTATGAGGAGAGACTAGGGCACCTGGACCTCTTCAGCCTCCGCAAGAGAAGGTTGAGAGGTGACCTTGTGGCTGCCTATAAGTTCATCATGGGGGCACAGAAGGGAATTGGTGAGTCTTTACTCATGAAGGCATCTCTGGGGGTTACAAGAAATAATGGCCATAAGCTAGCAGAGAGCAGATTTAGACTGGACATTAGGAAGAACTTCTTCACAGTTAGAGTGGCCAAGGTCTGGAACGGGCTCCCAAAGGAGGTGGTGCTCTCCCCTACCCTGGGGGTCTTCAAGAGGAGGTTAGATAAGCATCTAGCTGGGGTCATCTAAACCCAGCACTCTTTCCTGCCTATGCAGGGGGTCGGACTCGATGATCTATTGAGGTCCCTTCTGACCCTAACATCTATGAATCTATTAATCTATGACTTACTGAACCCTGTGGGTTCCCGGACCCCTTGTGGGTCTTGTTTCACAATGGGTGTTTCGGGGGCACCCTAGCCTTAGGGCTATATGCGTGGCTCCAACCGCCCCTTTACCACACCCCAAGGCTCGCAGATGGTACTGGCACTGTCTTGCCTCAGCCTCGTTATAATTCAGCCTCTTGCCCTCACTAGGCTCTCCGCAGCCCTGTCTCTGCACCCTCTCTGGTGCTGGGGTCTCTGCACCCCAAATGCTGTGCCCTCTCTGGCACCAGGGTCTCTGAGCCCCAAATGCCATGCCCTCTCTGGCACCAGGGTCTCTGAGCCCCAAATGCCATGCCCTCTCTGGCACCAGGGTCTCTGCACCCCAACTGCTGCACCCTTTCTGGTGCCAGGGTCTGTGCCCCCATCAAATACCACACCCTCTCTGGCGCCAGGGTCTCCACTGTGTAGTGGGCCCCAATGAGGCCTCCTCCTTCCCCAAATAGCCTCATCCAAACCACCAGTCTTATAAAACTACAAACAAAACATAAGCCCCTGGACTATAACTTAACATAGACTACCAAGGATGTGCTCTGCCCCTTTACCATTACCTGGAGCAGAGGTTAAGCAGGCCTCTTTCCCTTCTCATTCCAAGAGCTCCTTCCCCCTTAGCTGCTGGCAAGGAACTACCTTCCTTGGTTTCATCCTGGGGTTTATATGGGCTCAAGGCCCTGCCCCTTCCTGCCAGCTGACCAGGTACAGGTGCTGACTAATTTCTGCCTTAGCCAGTTGCCATGGCAACCTGCACCTGGGTTCCTGCCTGGCTCTTTGGGCTCTCACCAGGCAGTTCCTGCTCTTCTAGGAGCAGGGCACCTTAGTGCCCTGTGACAAGGGTCTCTAGGGAATAATGTTGCAAAGTAGAACAGGAATCACACTTATAGTATGTAGATAAACCATTTCTATTGTTTCACTTAGTGTTTCACAGGATTGATAGTTGTTATCAGGATGACCTCTCTAGGAGACCTAGCCATGGACTAAGGACACCACTATGCACTATACAAACTGAACAGAAAGGTATGGCATACTTGAGGGTGACATTTATTGTAGTGTAGCCTGGGCTCCAGATGCTTAGCCACTGTCAGATTCTTTACAGTTGTCATAGCATGGGAGAATGTTCAGGATGAATGGAAGGAAAATAATGAGCTGAAGAAGCTACTCCTAATTATGAACTATAGCATGGGAGGAAATACATGGGTGTCTGTCTGCTTCTACTTCCTTCCTGGTTTGAGAGTGAAAGCATCAAATCTAGCTTACTTCTGGTTGAACAAAATAAAAACTTACTATGGCTATCATACTACTCATCACAGTGGGGGGAGTAGAAACACCTGATAAGTCTTTGCTGTTTTCTTCTCTTAAAAGCCAGACACCACTTTCTAAAAACTTGTCTCCTCAGTCCATTGTAACTCCTCAGTCAAGGGAATTCCACAAATTTAAAGGATCCATTGGTTCCACTAAAATGGCTCTAAAAGGAGCCCTTGACCATCTCAAAATGAGATTCAGCTGTCTGGGTGACACTGGTGACACTAACTCTCAGCACCTGAAAAGTAAACAGTAGGGCTGTGCAAAATTTCGACAGGTGTTTAGTTCTGAAGCTGTTTTGACGTGGTTCAAGCTTGAAACAGCAAAATTGAAACAAAATGAAAGGCTTCTAAACAGCCTCAGAATGAAACAGGGGCACTCAAAATATTTCAAAAGTTTCAAAACATTTCGAGTTTGAAGCTGGGCTTGCCTGCAGCTAAACAGAAAATAAGGAGACAGAGTGGGAAGAGGAGGGAAGAACTGCCCTGATATTGACTGTGTAGCTGGCCAGTGACAGTGATCTTTCCCTGAGGGGAGGGATATGGAAAAACAGCATAAAAAGTCACACACGTCGTGAGTTTTGCTAGTCAGCACCTTGTGGTGCAGTTTCCCAGAAACCCCTGTACCTATCTCCTTGAAACTTGACAGAATTTTTGGTCTCAGCAGGGCCTACCATCCCTGCTGTTTTCATTCAAATCAGGAAAGAAATGGCAAAGTTGTAGGCATTTTTGTGATCCTCCATTATAGCCTATGGGCAAAACTTTGAAACGCATTGAAACAGCGAAACAGTTTTGATGAAATGAAACAGAACAGTGCTTCAAAACAGCAAAACATAACACCGTCCCTTCAAAATGGCAAAACAGAAGTTGAAACAAAATGGTGCTGTTTCTCACAGCCCTAATAAATAGCATGGAGCAGGTATCTCATGTGATTTTTAATATTGCCATTCATTATTGAATTCCTTGCCTGAAAGGGCCTTAATTCATGTTCTGAGCCAGTGAAGAGGAAAGGAGAGATAAGGGTGGCAAGGATCAGCTAAGTCTGGTAAATTTGAGAGAAGTAGTTGTCCTAGAGAACTAGTCCTAGTAAGGAATCTGGGCTTCAGAAAGACAGACCTTGAATCCCTCAGGGAACTGATGGACAGGATCCACTGGGAGGCCCATCTGAAGAGTAAAGGAGTCCAGGAGAGTGGTTGGTCATATTTAAAAAAACTTTACTGAGGGTGTGGGAACAAACCATCCCAATGTGCAAGAAGACTAGCAAGTGTGGCAGAAGACCATCTTGGCTTAGCAGGGAACTCTTCAGTAAGCTAAAACACAAAAACAAAGTTTACAAGAAGTGGAAACTTGGACAAACAACTATGGAGGAGTATAAGAATATTGCATGGGCATGCAGGGATGAAATTAGGAAGGCCAAAGCACAATTGGAGTTGCAGTTGGTAAGTGATGTGAAGGGCAACAAGAAGGGTTTCTACAAGTATGTCAGCAACAAGAGGAAGATCAGGGAAAGCGTGAGTTCCTTACTGAATGAGGAAGGCAACCTAGTGACCGATGATGTGTAAATGGCTAACGTACTCAAGGCCTTTTTCATTGTAGTCTTCACAGGCAAGGTCAATTCCCAGACTGCTGTGCCTGGCAGCACAGTTTGAGGAGGAGGTAAGTAGCCAACAGTAGTGAAAGAACAGGTTAGGGACCATTTAGAAAAGCCAGACATGCGCAAGATCATGGGGCTGGATGCAATGCACCCGAGGGTGCTGAAGGAGTTGGCTGATGTGATTGCAGAGCCACTGACCATTATCTTTGAAAATTCATGGTGATCTGTCCATACTCTGATTGCTAACAGTTTTGAAGGTGTGTATAAAATAGATCATCCTCTAAATTAATAATATTCGCACTTAATTAATCTGCTCTTTTATTTTAGAGTATGGGGCATACGGCCAAGGCAAAATTAGTCAGCCTGAGTGCATGAACACATGTTCAAAGACAGATACAGGGAGGAGAGAAATGGGATGATAACTGTACCTGCAGACTATTATTTTCTCTGTCTCTCTGTCTCTCTCTGGCTTCTTTTGTCTTTGGTCAGCGGCTGTGTTCTCAGAAGGCTGTCTAGCTGGTGGCCCCTGAGTGGTTAACATACAGTCTGCAGGCTATAGTCTGTGGGGCTTCTGCTTCTGCTGAACTGGGGGAGGGTCCAGGGGTCTGCATGCTGCTAGTGCAGCCAGCATAGTGAGGAGGATGTGGGGGGAGCTGCCCTCTCAGCATGAGGTCTGCATGCTGGTGCTAAATGCCATTGGCCTAACAAGCCAAGTTGGGGCCCAGGCCAAACCTTGGGGGAGATTTTTTGTGCGTGTCTGTGGGGCGGGGGGAGGCATGCAGTTCTAAGAGTGGTGGAGATGGGGGTGGAGGACACGGGTTCTGACAGCTGGGGTGGCTGGGCATGGGGCTGAAAGCAGGGGGGGTGGGTAGAAATAGCTTTACCCACCAGGAATTTCTAAACAGTTCTGGCTGAGCTGCTGTTGCTGCAGCATATGCTGTGCCTGCCCTGGCTCTGTCACTATTTAAGCAACAGCAGCTGGGAACTGCTTCAGAGTTCCCAGTGCCAGGCTGTGGGCTCTGCAGGATTGGGGCACAATTTTGGAGCCCCTCCTAACTTGGTGCCTAGGGTGAGTGTCCTGGGGTTACAGTGAAACATAAATTGAATAAGAGCCAACAGTATGGTCTCACTGCAAAAAAACCCAAAATAAGTAAACAAGCAAAACCCAAAGCATATTGGGTTGTATTAACAGGAGTGTCACCTGCAAATCAAGGGATGTATTTCTTCTACTCTGTTCAGCACTGGTGAGGACTCACCTGGAATACTATGAATAGTTTTGAGCCCCACACATTAAGGATGTGGACAGTCTGAAAGAGTTCAGCAGCAAGCAGCAAAATGTTTAAGAGCCTTGGAAACATGAGGAAAGGCTGAAAAAACTAGGATTAGTTAGTCTGGAGAAGAGAAGACTGAGGGGATTTGATAAGTCTTCAAATACTTGAAAGGTGATTATAAAGAAGATGAAGATAACCTTTTTCTGTGGCTGTAGGGGACAGGGGTAAGAGCAATGGCCTCAGACTGCAGCAATAGAAATTTAGCTTTGAGGTTAGGAGGAACTTTCTGATTATGAGGGTGGCCAAGCATTGGAATAGTATATTTAGAAAAGTTGTGGAATATCTTTTCCTAGAAACTTTCAAGAGCAGGTTGGACAGGCCCTTGGCTGGGTTTACTTAGGGATGATTTTGCCTTGAGCAGAGCACTAGATTAGATGACTTCATGAGGTCCCTTCCAGCCCTACATTGCTATGGTCCTTAATGAACAGTTTGTCAGGAGGGAGGAACTGCAGGGAAGTCATGGTTGCTGCATTAAATAGCTAGTAACTTCTGACAATGGCTAGAAAGAATATAGTTACCACTCTGCCATTCCTTGGGACTTGTCATGGTGGGCGCTGCTTGGCAAATTGCTCTCTTGTTTGCAGCACCCCTGTGGGGTTTAGTCAGCAGCCCACAGAAAAAAGTAATGTGTGTTTTAATAAGACTTGTGTTTCTCTGGGTCCAGTCTAAACAACCAGCACAAATGCTGGCCAAAATGAACCTCATAATATTCCATAATTTTCACCCCTGGAGATGAAGCAAAGGGGCAATATAACAGCATTGGTCTCGTGAAAAATCTACCCGTTGTGGAATGGATGCCCTAATCCATTGTGACAGTTGTCTTGTAGAAATCCAAGGGTATGGTTCAGAATGCCAGGCTAATTGGAGAGCCCAAATATGCAACCAGATTTAAAGGAAAAATAATTATTCCTCTTCAGATTTAAAACAATGTCTCCACTTTCAAGAGTGGACTAGGGAGAGAGCATGGGTTCCTTCTATACATCCCAGACACCTCCTTTGGACATCACCCATGCATGCCATTTCATTCTCTAAGCCCAGTTCTTCATGGACCTGCATTTTTGTTGTTTCTACTCTAACATAGTCATATTGACAGGGAATGAATTGAGCTCCTGCTCTCACAATAAAAAATAGAACAGCAAGTGCTTTGCAACAAAGGTTTCACAGCCATTGGAAATCACTGTTCAAGCAACAGATCTGTCAATCCACAGACTGAGCATTAAAGATTACATGCAAATCTCTGGAGGCCAAATTTTTCTCTAATTCAGCTGTAATAATGCAGCTCATTAAAAATTCAATGGAACTGCAGGACTGTAAACAGAAGCACAATTTGATCGTGGGTTTCTAAAAGAGGGATACTTGGAATCTGCCCTAGCACCAAAACAATGACAAATGTGATTAGATTAAAATCCCCTCTACTGTGAGTAGGTTAAGCCATTGCATATGTTTTAAGTGGGCCTGGTTGACATTTTTGCTTTTGAGTCTGGAAGATGAATCACTGGTGATGCTAGATGAAAATCTTCAGTGGTTCCAGATTTTCAATTAAGTTTTTAAACAGAGCAATGGATCTATTTATCCACTGCTGGAGATATGAGCAGTTGAGTAGATGGATTTTAATTATGCCTACCCGAATATCCACAAGGGAAAGGGAGGAAAACAAACCAAAACAAAACATTCATGAGCCAGCAATGCGAATCATATTTATTCAGTTCTAAGGCCTGAACAATACATGGCATGAACACAACCAATTCCCTGCCCCATGCCCCCATCCACTGGTGGTCTTTTGTTAGAGGGAAGTGGAAGATGGGCGCTCTCTTTTCCCCCATATACTCCAGGTCAGTATGAGCCTTTCCCCCCTACTTTGAACAGGTAGGTATAGCAGTAGGGAAGCACCCCAATATCACATCTAGTAGTGATGAGAAGCACCCCAATATCACATCTAACAATCATTCCTGAACAGAGTTCTCTGTTGTACTCAACAGATCCCTCAGGGCCAAGAGTGAGTTGTGGAGGTAATACCCATTGATGTCAATGAGTCAGGCCACCCTGCTCAGAGCTTCTATTTCAGGCTCTGCATCAATTTGGGCCCAATTTCTCTGTACATCAGGAGAGCTATGAACAATGTTTTGAGAAGCTTAAACCTAAGCTTCTGATATAATCACTTGACTTCAGGAGCTGACCCCTAGATCTTGGTCCATAGTGCATATACTTTAATTTTATCCGGAGAAAAACTATATGTAACATGTTGGAAGAGTTTGACATTTTGGTTGTCAAAACGTTCAAGGGTTTTTTCCCCCTTCTCCCTACATATACTTATATTGATTCTCCCAATAGATCAAACATCCTAGGAAGCACAGATAGATAACATATGAGACAGAACCCTTAGGAGGGCTCAGGGTGAAAGGTTGTTAAATAAGCCTTTTGTTTGATTTTTCTCCCTTTTTTTTTTAAAGGGGAGGTTTTATGTTTTTAATATCCCCATTTGGAGACATGAGTGCTGCTTTGGGAGTCTCATTAGTATTCATTTTTCACAGCATACAATAGGCTCTTGCAGCTGCCCTCTCTGCAGTATTTACTAAGGCAGATGCAGGAGTTGTTATAAGAATGCTAATAAAGCAAAAACTGCCATATCCAGCAATCTGAGAAGAAACTTTCAAAGACTATGATGTCTCTTTCAACTTCTGATGTTTTCAAATTATCATCAGTGGACCCTACTGTGGCTATATCTGTGCATTTTGCTTTGTTCAGATAAGCACTGATATACATACATACATACATACATTTCACCCAACTCATTTATTTTTATCTAGTAGTACTTAGCCTCTGTTTTTGCTTTTATTCAGATACTACTTGGATGATCCTTTATTATCTACAGGGTAGGAGAGATTTAAAGCTATGTTTAAGGCATCTTGCTATGTGGAAAACCTAAAACAAATATATTTGCCATTTGCAGTCACTAAAAATGCATAAGTTAAGTATTCTGTGTTCTGGGGTGAGGACTGTAAGGACAGTTGATTGACAGTTTTTGGATGAAACATCTTCTTGCTGGAAAATATCAGGTTGTTGAGACTGAAACTTTTTGCAGGAAGGTACCAGTTTTGATTAAGTTTTCTCCAGAAAAGCTTCTCAAGTCTAGGAAAGAATTCCTGGTTAAAAAGGGAGAGCGATAGTCACTAATATTTCAATGGTGATGGCACTCAATCGGTATGTGAAAAACTAAAATTGAAGCTCTTGCCCTGCCTAATTCAGACTACCACTTCAAGTTTCCACACCTCCAGTGAGTAACTTAACCATTACATTATGAAGGCAGTTGCTCTTGCCTGATGAATACTTATTTGTAAAATATAGCAGAAATAATTGCAAGAAGAGAGTGAGAAAGGCCCACCTCAGGATAGGAAAGTGATTAGGAATATAGAATGCAACTGTGTTGGTCTAAGGACATAGACAGACAAGGTTCTTTGGGTAAATCTGGTATCTTTTATTAGACCAATTCAAATAGCTGGAAAAATTCTTCTTTGCAAGCCTTTGTTAGGCTGAGGAAGCATCTCCAGTTGGTATGTGCTCTTCCTGGATGGAATGAATAGTAAAGAAGGCTGGTATGCATGCAAGGAAGGCAGCCAGTGGAGATGTAAATTGAGGAGTTAGTGGGTGAGAAACAGGTTGGGGGTGGGAATGAATGTAGCTGGTGAATAGTGGGGAGGTACTTGGGGAGTCAGAAGTCAGGCAGGTTATAATCCTATGTCTATATTTAGTCCATAATTTTTTTGTAAAAAGGAGGTTGAGAAAGTGAAGTTCATACGCTCGTCTGTGAAAAGTGTTTTGTAACTTGCCTTTGAGGATTAGAGCTGAGAGACTGGAGGGAGAGTGGTTTTCTTGTGAAAAATATGCCTCCACAGGTAATTGGGTGTTCTTGTCTTCAATAGATTTCTAGTGTGCGTGCATTCTGGTGCACTGTTGTTGTTTGTTGTCACCAAGAGCACACACCAACTGCAGATGCTTCCTTAGCCTGACGAAGGGTATTGAAGCCCTGAAGCTTGCTAAATTTAATTTTTCCAACTATTTGAGTTGGTCTAATAAAAGATACCAAATTTACCCAAAGAACCTTGCCTGCCAAGGAATACAGAAAAAATCATATTGGAGTCCCTTCTCTGAATTAGCCAGGGCAGGGACTTGAACCTGCCTTCCTGCATCTCACATGACTGCCCTTATCGTTGGACTACTATGGGATGGTCTTGCTCTACATTTTCACCAAAAAAATGCTTCAAAAAGTCATGGTTTTGTTCTAGTGTAGAACAAAAAGATTTTAAAGATTTTTAATATCTTAATAATATTCCTGGGATGGGGAAACCATCCAGTGGAGCTGCTTGCTCCCAGAAGGGGAAACAGCTTTTGGTTAAAAGACAGGGTCCATTACCTTCAACTTATCAACTGCATCATTAAATAAAGCCTGATTAAAGGCTGTTTCAAGGATTACTAAACTATTTGCTCTGAGTTTATTGGGCAGGATCTGTCTTTATATTTTGAGAGAGCACAGGGCCAGACACAATGGAGCTCTGATTTCTGACTGAGGCCTCTAGAAACTACTATAATAGGCAATAGCATAACTGAGGAGATGCAGCTTGGACAGCAGCCCTGGGTGCTGCCTTTGGTGAGGCAGGGAGTGGGGTGGCAAGTCAAAGGAAGCCACTACTGCAGTGGTTGTTGATCATGCCACCATGATTGGCACTGCCCCATGCCTTGTAGCTGACCTCCAAGCTCAGAACTGGTTTGTTACACCTCTGACTCTAGGCAAAATTAGTACATTTTAAATGAGGGAAAAGGGAAATTTTGGTGAGTATAAGGTTCTGTTAAAATGCCGACTGTAGGGCCAGATATTAGACTTAGCCACTTCATAAATGGAACTTCTTAACCAAACGAAATGCAGGAGCTCTCCTACTGAATTTAAATATCATAAATATTAAAAGTTCTTTAAATTACACACAACAAAGGCACAGGACATACTTAATGGCTGCTTCCAGATGAGTGTGGATGTTTGGTTTCCCAGAGACAATTAACAGTGGGACACCTTGTGCTGCTGCTAGTTGTCCCCAGGGAACGTCTGTGCCACATACCTTCTTGTGCATGGCAGGTTACCTTGGGTGGGGTAGGGGAGGCTGGGACCAGCAACTGTGCTGGTCCCATCAGCTTTACCTGGGGTCCTGGGGCCTGGGAAGCTGCAGCCACATTGCTCCTGTAACTTGGAGCCTGGCTGGCAGGCAGAGTATGGATCCAGCTGGCCAGGTTCTGGTTATGGGTGGCACGTACTGCCTCCACTTCTTTTCTGTGTGGGTTTTTTTTACCCCTGGATCTCCAGCTGTCAACCCCGCTCCCCACACACACTGCAAGGTAGCAGTGCATGAAATGCCTGAATGTGCGGTGTGTGGTGCCACAGATGGGTCTGCAGCCCCACATACCACACGGCCGCAGTCGTCTGGACATGGAGAATGGGGCTAAAAAAAATATTTATATTTTTAACTGCTCAGGGCACTGTCTTGTTGTGTTATGCTGTCTAGCTTAGGGAGGCCCTAATTCCTGATGTAGATTTTCAGATGCTTCCACAATACATATTATAAATAACATGCATAAAAATCAGTAGTTTCCCTCTTGCATGGGTTTCCAAGGACTCAAATGAAGCAAGACCTTTGCAGGTCCTACATGAAGGAGCCAAAGTAACAAAAGGTAGTACACAAGGAATCCACATATACCAGGCATTTCCTACCAAACACAATCAAATTTGCCTTGGACAGATTTTTATCTGGAACTACTAGAAAGTTGGAGGGCACTTGTAAGATTTATTCCACAGGGATTTGATTCTGATCTTTATTTGACTGACCCTGATGCAAATATGAAGGAATTTAACTAAAGGCAATGAGAATGGAGAGTAAAATTACACTTGTAATGTCAAAATTAGGGGGAAGATAATAAAAAGAAAAAAGAGAGAGTAGATTGTTTATACCTAGCTGAATGAGCTCATTTCCTGGGGACACTATAATTTTTACTTCTCGAGTTGCCAGACAATTTTCCAACATTACAGTTAATAGCCACACTACAACTAGATGTTAAAATCTAACTTGACTTACATCTTCTGAAAAACCATTGCTTTCAAAAAGGTACCACAGCATTTAAATCCAAGTAGAATCGAGCCCTCAGATACACTCGCTTACAGTCCAGAATTGTTGGGGGTTTTTTTAAATCAAACAATGGAGCTTACTTGGGCTTAAACTTCTATGGTGAATTTTCTTCAGGAAGAATATATTAAAGGCTGAATACAATGTAATTTAATGACTGTTCCTAGGGCAGGATCCATTCATTGCTAGACTTTTCTGCTGTCTGGGCCCCAAGATTATTCATGACTCTTTATAACAGTAGCCTATTAAAGAGAAAACAGTCCAAACCAAGAGTGGACCACCATAACCCAATGTGAGAGACAGGGAGACCATGAGGGAGACATAAGAAATGCAAGAAAGCTATGTCCTCACACTAGCAGAAACCATAACACATATTTAATCAATAAAATGTTTAAAAAAAAAATCCCTTGCCTATTGGAGAAATGTGAACAAGGCACCATGGGAACTTAGGAATAAACCTCAAACAGAATGTATAGCCCCATCTGGGACAGATCAGAGTTCCTCCTACCAGATACCTGTAGGAACTGTATTCTATTTATCCTATTTATTCATATAGCTTGCTATGCCAATTAGGTCTTATTGAACTGAACTGAATTGAGTGATGAGTCACTGGTTTGGGGCCAGTTCCTAGTGTGCAGGTGTCCACTTCAAGAGAAACATGACTATAATATTTTTGGCACCCTGTAATATTTTGCTTGTATGGGCATAACCTGTCAACATCAGCCAGCATTGCTGTTAAGGAAATTATTTTGGTCACAGTGAGAGTAAGGCAAAAAAGACATTAGTAGTTATGGCCTGATATGTCCAATCTCATTTAAATCAATTGGAGTTTTCTCATTATCATCAGTACACTCTGTATCTGGCCCCATATGCACAGCTTTTAACCATGTGCATAACGTTTTCCAAAAATCTAATCGTTCATATCCTCAGATAAACACAACTGGCAGACCATCTGAAATCACTCCTGCTGTTGACTCATCATAAAATGATGACTATAGATAGTACCCTTCCTGGCATATTGCCAGGAGGGTAATGACTGATAAAGAAACTAAACTCTTCAAACACTCCAAGAGGTAGTCTGGACATTCAGATTGGATAAATATAATAGCAAGTGTTGAGGAAGAACCCTTTCTAGCTGCCTCCAAGAAATATATTTTTTCATATAAACAACAAATCCTGGTGTTCTGTGCTGTGAATTACCACTTCCACCTGCACTAAGTTCACTTTAAGACAGACAAAACAAAAAGAAACCAGTGTCATTTAAGGCGAAAAGTTGAGAAGCTCTTTCTTTGACTTTGTTCATTTAGGAAAGTGAAGTGGCTGAAGGCATGTGCAAACATTCCTAATCTACAATCATGCAGCCTTGGGAATGCAATTTAAGTAAATTGGGGTGGGAGGGGGAGGACGAAGTGGGATTGGGGGTGGCTAGTGGGGCCATGGGAGGTGGTGGGAAGGCTGGCATAGCCAGAGGCATTTGGTAGAATTAGGGGTTCTGTTAGGTCCACAGGAGTGATAGGTTCCACCTGGGGTTGGGGGTTGGGGGTTGGGTTGGGTTGGGGTGGAGGGCAAAAATTAGCCAGGTCAGGGGAAGCGGGGGGTAGGAAAAGTGCATCCCTGGGGCTGAAGCAAGCAGCAGGGCTTTCCTAGCCCTGATGCTATGCTCTGAATACTTTGAGAGTTGGGTCAATCTGTCTACCCTGTGCCCAATACAACTTAGTGCTCCTATTCAGGTGAACTAAGACCAGGTTCACCATATTTTGCCTGATATAACTCCCCAAATGTATTTATACTTCAACACTTAGATTAACCTAACCCTACTTAGGTCTATTTAAGTGTAACATCTGCATATACCCTGAAACAGAATGCAGAGTCAGTGATTTGTACTCTGTAAACTGGTTTGTAATTCAAAGCAATTTAATATTTAACAGTAATTTGAGGTAAAATGAAAGAGCAAAGTTCCAGTTCACTTTTCAGTTGTAAAATTGAACTAAAAAAGCTCAGGATAGGTATAATGTACTCGAAAAGACTCCAATGAAACATAAAAATGAGCTCTAGGATTTTATTCAAAACAAAAAAGAGGTATGTGAAAAGCCTTTGTTTAGCTGTTGCTGACATACAGTCTTTTTCTGCTCATTTCAAAGCTAGGCATGGAAAGATCAATGCAGGTTCACATTGTGCATCAGGATCTGAAAGTTGTCTTGTGAACTTGTCTTCATACATAATGAGAACAAAAGGAACAGGAACTATTTTTAAAGCAATGTTGTCTCTTTCCCTTTTTTATCTTATTACAAAACAATCCTGAATGAGAAGAAATGTGAGTGCCAATGTTATAAAATGCACATACGAAAATGCACTGTATATAACAAATAGACAAGATATTTCATGGACTCCAAGGGATCAATCCAGCCTTTAGGAATATAGGTAAACTCCTACAATCATCAACATGAGTTAAACCTTTTTAAGGCCAAATTATCCCACCCTTACTCATATTAAGTAGGATTTGTCTCACTCCTGATTTATATTAATCTAACTCTACTGTCATCTAGGGAATTTTCTCATATTTGACCTGATGTGAGAGCAGAATCTGATGCTGCAATGGTGCTACTTGGGAAAAAAGGTACTACACTCAGGCAGAGCTAAACACAAAGGCCATGCATAGAAAACGTTTGAGCAACTCCTTTAAAATGCTGTACTCAAGGAGTGTTGTGGGTGATATCTTTTATCGAACCAACTGCATGGTTGGGATAAAGTTAGATAAGCTTTTGAATGCAAGACATTCTTCATCAGGGAACCTCACATTCGATAAACAAGATAGCAGGGACCTGATGAAGAATGCTTTGCATTCCTAAGATCTTCTAACTTTACCCCAGCCATGTAGTTGGTCCAGTTAAAGATAGCACCCACGAAACTTGCTCCTTACATAATTCTTGGACTATCACAGCTACAACATAATTTCAACACTACCTAAAAATGCTATGGCATTTTGTAGGCATGTCCTCAAGACTGCTGTCTCACTATACTAAACAATATGGATCTGGAACACAGAATACAGTAATCCAGAAAATGTAGGGAAGTACCCACAAGAAATTATCAAAACACCTAGGAAAGAGGTGATACATGTTTGCCTGACCCAAAACATGAAGATCAGCTGTTCAGTCTCCACAGGTTCTACATTCAAACAGCAGGTCTTTCTTGATGAAGAACTCATTCTTAAGAGTGCACTTCTCTTTGGGAGATCTCAAAGTACTTTTCAAAGGTCAGTATCATTATCCTGTTTCTATAGGTAGAGAAACCGAGGCATGGAGAAGTGACATTAAGTCTATAGTCACCCAGCAAATTAGGAGGGGAGCCAGAAACAGAGCTCTAGATTACCAGAGCAGCGTATTACTCAAAAGCCCACATGTGGCTGTGCACCTCCTAGATTTTTCTCTGCTGAAACCTAGATTTCCAGAGGATGGTTAGCTCATAATCAGAAGACATAACTGCTTATCAAGGTCTGAACTGGATATATTAAGATGTCAGGTGTACCCATGTGCTATTTCTATTATGAAGGGATCAGCTTCAATGGACCTCAATGTTCCGGATTACGTTTTTCTGACTCTTCCTGCTGTTTTAGCTGTCAGGCTATGTCTAACTTGGAGAGAAAGGAATATACAGGAAAGAAGGAGAGGGGGAAAATTTGTTCATCTCCTACTAAAGGATGCCACAAAAGTAGTTAAAACTAATAATAGTATCATTAGGATTGTTAATTTTTATTACAGTAGCAATAATCTTATGTAGTTTATTAGTAAGTATAAATTTGATAATCAACTATACATGCCCAGCCCTTCTCAGTGCATTTTAAAGAGTGGTGTGAGCATAAATCAATTAAAGATTGTGGGACATTAAGGTCCTACAGTAATGGCGCCCATATGAAAACCTAAAATAGACATCTTTATACAAATCAATGTCTCGGTTGCCCAGGAAACCAGAACTTCTTAATTTAAGGACTATGCAAAAGCAAAGCTGATCTGGCAAATTCCCCAAACACTGCACCTGATTTCCATGTATTTTTACATTTGATAAAAAGTAAAATTAAATTTGGATATGACCTAATTGTGTGATCCTTGATAAGTAAATAGAATTGGCTTGTTGTACACATTCCTTGAAGCTGATGAGCGTTGTCCTCAAGCTTGAGAGGGTGGATGGGGTCTCCCTTACAGGATCTGTCAGGTGGCTCTTCCTACACTAATTGCAATAGAAGTAAACAGGGAGTAGGGCTCATTTTCGAAACTGGACAGGCAGAGAAATCGTATCTGTACTGGAAACGCTTCCAGAAAGAGGGCCAAGGAAAAAAAAAGACGAGTCTCTTACTAATGAGACTTGCAGGGAATGAGGCTGGGTTCTCTGAAAATGATAAGTGTATGGGCAATCTAACTCTATTATTTTAATGACTTGGAGCCTAGGCAGACTGCACTAATGTAGTGATGCTTCAGAGAAACAAGGAAACATTTTATTTAGATTTCATTTACTTAATGGCTTACAGATTAATTGTGTTCCAAACGGACCTTGACATTGTTCAGCTAACCTTAAATATATCACCATGCCAAGAGTGCTCTCTATACACACCCACTTAGGAATGGAAAATGAGAGTTGAAAAACATTGAAAACATTCAGAGTGACAGTCAAGCCCCATCTCACCTGGTCAAAACAGCATAGCAGCAAGGAAGGATACCAGGGATGGACACAAGACAGAAAGTTTGTCACTATTATAAGCAGAGTGATTGAAAATATTAGGAATCTGTTTAAAGGCCCACAAAACTTCAGTTCCACAAATATTCAGTTAATTTAGGGCCTCACCTAATACACAATGAAGTTCCGAATAGAAGATCCTCACCATTGGTATGGGTGTCAGCCAGGCTTCAAAACAACCACAGGGTCTTTAGGGTGATCTTACACAACAATTCAATTTCTTCTGCAACTTGACAATGTTTTTTTTTTCTACCACAATCATATACCTACCCAGCTCAAGTATTCAGAGATGGGTAAAAACATGAATATTTATAACAGATCTGAACTTTAGTTAGTAAAGTCCATTTTTTCTTATTGCACTAACTGAATACATCTGCTTCACGTAGAGTACTAAGATTGTTTCCCTTCACAACATCACCCACCAGTCCTGATGCAAACTATAGGAGCAAGTCAATCTGTAATTACCACATATCAGTTTCCATTCCCCTTCCCCTATTAATTACCCTGCAACAGAAACACATATTAAATAATCCATGATTGCAATGGGGTAGAAAGGCAAAATTAACAAAGTAATTTATTTCCCATGATTTATAGGATTCCTCCCATACAACTATGTTAATTATTGAAATCAATATGAAGAACTAAGGAATTTATCAGTGTATAAAAGCCAGGGTGAATCAAAATTGCAGTAATGGATGAGATAGCTTGTCAAAATCTGGCAGGAAGCAACACCATTCAAAGACTGCTATTTCTCTGGAAATGCTTAAATGCATATCCAAAGAAACACAGAGAACTACCCAGGAACTTTCAGAGATGGAAAACTTAGCATACAAGGGTTGTGGGAGGAGGCAGAGAGATTATATTTGTAAAATATACTGCAATTATAGTAAGTACTAAAAAAATAAAGTTTTTGGTTTTTTTTAAATGATGGGATATTTTTAATTTCTAAAATCCCTTCTCTCTGAAACAAGGACTCTGTTCCAGATCAATGGGAATTAGAAACCTAAATATTTTTGAGGATCTGGGCTTTTGTGACTAGCTGCCTCCACTGTAGTGAGAAAAGTTATAATTTAGAGATGTTCCCTAATTTAGAAGAATTAGCAATTGGGAGATGGGCCTTCAGTCAGGGAGTAGCTACTTATCTGTTGCTATACAATAAAAGTTGTTTAGTTCTTAGTGATGTCTGATTGTCTTTATTCAATTCAATGATTATTACAACTGTGACTTAGCAACAGAAAAATAATTCAGGATTTAAGACCAGCATAATTTTTTCAGTATTACAACACATGAACTGTCTTAAATCAGCAGTTTCCCACTGAGGAAACCAAACCAGGGAGAACTATGGCAAGCTGAATAAAGAAAAAGGAGTTTCCAAGTCCATTTATCATAATTTTCCTTGCCATGACTGCCGATCAACAAAGATTAACAGAAGTTTGACTCTCCGAAATCCCAGAAAGATCTTTGCATTTATAATCGGTAGGCAGGTAGACAGATAGAGATTTATTTACTATTGCCCTAGGGGAAGTTTAGGTATACAAATGCATGATTTAAAGGCTGCAATTTGGAGATTATGTCTGAAAATCAAACTCCTTATAATGTCAAGTATGGGAAAGGAAAAACTAAGGAGTAATCAGACTTGTGCTGCCATGCAGGTGTCAGGCACAACAGCACTAGATTCACTGAATCAGTGGCATTGACCTGCTGAAGGGCCAGCCCCTGCTGCAATTCCATGACTTCTTCTCCAAAATATTAACATTGAACAAACAGTACAGCAGGGGGTAGTTATTTGCCCATTATCTGTGTAAGATTCTTGGATTTTGCTCAGGAAAGGTACATTTCGACAGTGAACCACAGGTCTTTTAGAAGTTATCTGAACTTATATACATACATACATACATAAATATACATATATATATACATACATACATACATACACACACACACACATATATATGCAAACTATAGGAGATTCAGCCACCGAATCAGGCCGAATCTCCTCTGAGTTGAGTCAGCACCCAAAGCTTCATATATATATATGACTCAACTCAGAGGAGATTCGGCCTGATTCGGTGGCTGAATCTCCAAATCTGAATCAAATCAGGGGACCAATTAAAGGTCCGAATCAATTCGAAGCCTCCTAATTGATTTGGAAAGGATTTGGAGAGCTTCAGTGATTCAGGCAGTCCCCACCCACTGTAGCAGGGAACTGGACCCTAAATCTGAGCTGGTAGGTAGGGGGTAGGGGTGGGAGGGGCTGGAGGAGGGCAGAAGGGGTCATGGGGGGACCCCTGCCAGGCCCCATCCCCTGCCTGCTTCCACATCCCCCCCAACACCTGCACGCTCCCCCAGCCCCTACATGGCTGCCCCACCTGCTCCAGCTCCCAGTGCTTTAAAAAAAAGCCCCCATTCACTGGGTGCTGCTGGGTGGGGGGGTGATCCCTGCTGCCCCCCACTTCCCCACGCTTCACGGGGGGCTCTGCCATGAGCCCCCTGACTCCACTCACTTCCCCAGCCTCCCCATGGCTGCCCTGCCTGGCCCAGCTCTGGCCCTTTAAGAAACCCTCCCCCAAAAAACCCTGCACTCACCACCTCCTGCAGTGGCCTTGGGGCTTCTGGGGGCTCATGAAAGGGCAGTGAGGGGCAGCAGGGATTTTTTTGTTTCTTAAAGGGCCGGAGCTGGGGTGGGTGGGGCAGCCATGGGGGGGCTGGGACAGTGGGGGAGAGGGTCAGGGGGCTTGTGGTAGAGCCCCCCACCTGGCATGGGGAAGTGGGGGGCAGTGGGGATTGGCCCTCTGCCAGGCAGCACCCAGTGAGTCAGGGCTTTGAAAAAAAAGAGCAGAGAGCTGGGGCAGGCGGGGCAGCCATTGCTGGGGCTGGGAGTGGGGTGGGGGGTGGGCCTGTGTGATTTCGAGATTCAGCTGATTTGGCAGCAGTTTCTCCCTTTCCCAACTTGACATTATAAGGAGTTTGATTTTCAGGCATAATCTCCTAATTGCAACCTTTAAATCATGCATTTGTATACCTAAACTTCCCTTAGGGCAACAGTATCTATCTATCTATCTATCTATCTATCTATCTATCTATCTATCTATCTATCTATCTATCTATCTATCTATCTATCCACACACACACAATTTCCTCTTTAAGTGACTCAGAATATACAATTCCCTCTGTGGCATCTGAGCTGAGCAGTGCCAGCAGGTTAGCTTGGTGTGTTACTCTATGGGAAACTCTACAGTATCCATCCTCACCATGTCTCACTTGGAGCACTTCTTTGCACCCCACCAAAAATGAAACCCTCACCTGTCACAATAAAACATTGGGAATCCTGTATGACTTAAAGTTTGAGGGGCTAGTTGGTAGATGCTGATAGAAACAAAGACAGAGGTTTTAAATCCTTTTTAGCCAGCTGTGAAGGAAGCTCAGCACTGCCTTAATTGAACTCTGAGACATCACAAAAACGTTCTGCAATTTCTATAGGAAGAGTGCAATAAAACTTCAAAGCTCTGATGAATTGCTTTTCCTGATAGAATTTGTGTGAAGAGACTTAAGAAGTGTTCCTCTTGCCAACTCAATCCTCAACTAAAAGGTTTTCAAAACATTCCTGTTTTGAAGAAATCCTTTTTAAGCCTAAGAGAAACTAAAGGGATGCTTGTAAAAAACAGGGCCTTGGTACTTTTAAATCTAGAGATTTTATGAACGGTGTGGATAGATGAACAGCAAAGTCTGACCCTTGCTTCTAAATCCCTGGCTGGTCAGAGTAGAATTCCTCTGCTCCCTAACCCTGCCTCCTCCCACATAAACATTAATTTTAGGTAAGAGAACAAAAGATCTTCACCTTCTGAAATAATGACATTACGTTGAATGAGTTCATGTTCTAAGGAACATTAAAGCCCAGTTATTTACATCGCTGGCTTAGAACGGTGCCCTGCAAACATTTTTCTGCTGTTGTCTATTCCTTGATTTGGGGGTGCCAAGTGGGGCCAATCTCTCTGAGAACCAGTCTCTTCTACCTGTCTCATGTGAGAAAGGGAATCCATCTGTCCCAGATGAGACGAAGGATTAAAGAGATGCAGTAAGCAAAACCCTGAAATCCCCCTGGCTTTATTTACAGCTGGATATGAGTAAAGATGAGAACAACTTAATCAAGATTTAGTTGTGCATGTTTTATTTTCTGCTGCGTCATTTTCCTTTTGGGCTCAGCAAGAGCACAATTGCATATTGATTACTAGATATTCACTATGTAGTGTTCAATAGATACTTTTGCATATGCTGCGTCCTAAGTGAAGAAAACTGAGTTAATGAGATAGAGGGAAATTAACACTTCTCTTTCCTGCACATTTTAAATATTCTTTCCATTTTTTCCCAGTGGAAATTACCTCAAATTGCACCTCCCTCCTTCTTAAAAAGGTTTCAAGAAGTAAAACAAAGAGATATAGAAGAGAAATAGATTTTTGACAGAGCTATATTATTATTTATCCATGTGTATGACTAGTTAAGGCAGTCATAAGCCCCTGAGGCCTGAGACAGCGAGACAGAGAGAGAGTATGATTGTAGCAACTTGAGACACCAAAAGAGATCAAGAGGTATCTAGCTATTGTACATATGAGTAAACACACAAAAGGATTACTATATAATCCAGTAATACATCCTGGACTTTGTGGTAAGGAGTAGATACAGAAGAACCTTGAAAATGAACACCAACACTTTTATTTTGACCCTGCATCTGTGGGAGCAACGAGGGGAAACGTGGCATAAAAGGACACTATGAAAGATGGAGATGTGAATATATAGGGTATGTAAAGCACAGGAAATTGGGGCATCAGAATATGAGGTGCAGAGGAGATATGAGAAGGGAGATGGAGTACAAGAAAAAAACTCATGATAGGAGAGAGTAGGGGATCAGACAATTCCTTCTGAGGCTGGAAGAGGGCAGGAGTCAACAGAGAGGCATTCATTTTTCATAAAAGACATATAAAGAGTTCTGACCCTGACATGCCACCTACACTCACTCTGGAGGTGAGTGACTTCTCCCTTAGGGCTTAAAAACTAAAGGCAAGCATGAAACACACAATTTATTATCTATCATCTAAACTCATGCTTTTTTCAAAGTCTGCTTTATGATTCTGGAATAGCACAGGTAAATAATCCAGACAATAATTGCTGAGCTAACACCTACAAGTCACCAGCATACACCAGGTTTGTTGGTTTTTTTAAGTGATGCAGTGGACTAAATTCATGGATACAGTCCATAGAGCACATGTAGCTCATTCTTCAAGGAAGGCGTTGCTGGCTAAATGTAACGTCATCATCACTTCTGATTTTATCTTCTTTACTGTTAATAATACTAATAGACTTCAAAGCAGCCAGTGTCCCCTCTCTCTCCCTCATCTGATCTGACTACTTGATGATTCTGGCCGGAGGCATAACACAGAAGCAGAGGCAGAAACATATGACAAACTGAGTTTTTGACATAGAGACTCTCCCCAGCATTCACTCACCCCCCCACCCCCCTTGCTGATTCATGCAGAGATATTAGTCTCAGTAATGAAAGAGGTAGGGAAATGCAACACTACTCTTTGTGGAGATTAAGGGTAGGGGTGGTGGGAGGATAATCATAAATTAGTTTCAATTAGTTCAGAAGCTCATTCAATTAAATGTCTATCTTCCCACAGCATTGGACTCTTGGAATTTCTTCATATTAACATTTGTATCTTGTGCAGGCACAAGATGTTTTTCAAACAGAGACAGCAAACTCTGAGTGCCAATCCATTATGGTAGATAGATAGTTTACTTTAACACGTTACAGCATCTACAGGCGTCATTAATGGATGGGTAAAAAAATCACTTCATTAACAAGTACATGGCATTTCTCTGCCAAGTGCTGATAGGAATTAATGCTAGAGTTGCTTTGGGCTTCCTGTTATTATGGGTCTAACATGAAATTCCAGCCTTTTGGCAGGAGAAATAAACCAGAAACGCCAGGTCCTCAGGAATTGTAAATCAGAATGGTTCCATTGATTTATGCCGATTTACACCAGTTGAAGGTCTGACTCCCTGTATTTTATTTTTGCAAGTTGCAGATACATGTTTTTCTTTTACCACCAGGAGCTCCCACAATAATGAGTCCATCCCTAGTAAAAAGTTTGACCTTTGAAACGCAAAAAATTACAGCCTTCTAATTTGCTTTGGACAATGCAGATTGCAGGAAACTCAGCATCTATCTCATTTATTTCACAAGTTCCTAAGTCTGCCCCCATTTGTTGTCATGCCCTTTGTCAGTCTTAGAGTTCTTGTAAAGAATACATTCAAAAGGTATGTAGGGGATTGCAACCCCACTAAAAACAAGGGATCAATCAATGTGGCATGACCTTAGCTGTTCCTAAAAATTGTAATCAGCTCAAGTCCCACAGTGTCTGTCAGACAGAACTAATGGAAACTTCAGGTGAGAGTGTTCTTAGAAATGTCTTGTAAATTCAAATGCCCGAGGAAAACCACAATAACAACCTTGAGTGCACTGAGATAAGAAGTGAGGTTAAAAAAGAAAGTCATATTGTGGGTTGCAAAATACCACAAAGGCAGTTTGTTTTGTTTTGTTTTATTTGTTTTTTTTTTTTTTTTTACCAGTTTGCAGAATGTTCTTATGGAATTGTACTCTGTACCCAGCATTGTTATACTTGAAGCTTTCCAGCCTTAGTGCCTCAATGCAAGACACTACAGGAATGCAACAGAGAGAGGGGAATGTATTTAGTGTTAACATAGATTATTACAAACCTCATGAGGATTTAGGTGGTTACAGCTGTCCTGTCTAGTTACCTACAAGAACAAGGAAGCGAAGAAGGCAAACGAGGAATACAACATATACAGTATGCAGAAAAGCTTCCCTCTAGTGGAGGAATCCACTTAGTGCAGTGATTAGGAAATTGAGATGGGACTAGTAGACATTTAGAAGAACATAAGGGCTATTCCTAGAGTTATAGTTAGCCATGAATTTGGGCTTGTTTTTGTGTCTGTATGACACATCAGTGGCACTGGAAAACCCTGTGAGATAGCTTCAGTCCACAAGTGCTAGTTTCAGGTATGTACCCCTATTAATAGAGGTCATTACTCTCCTCTGTATACAGTCGCTTTGCAGTGTAATACAAGCAGTTCCCTGTTGATGAGTCTACAGTTTCCTGTTCCTGTTTCCTCAGCCTATGTACACACCTCTATACTACCCAGAAGCCAGATGGCATTTAATAATTTCCTGCTTCCTGTGCAAGTACTCATTTTCATGACAGACATCTCTAGACAGGCAGCACTTCCCTTGCCTGCGCAGACTGCCAGCCAATGCCTGCTCTATCAGTCTGACCATCTACTCTCAATGTATGGCCAGAGAAGCACTCAGGTTATGGTCAATATCAAGAAGGAATATAGCAAGCACCACAGTTTTGGCTGGAATAGTAAGAATATCCACAACGATTACAGTCCCAGGAACAGAAATAGGTGAAACAGTGATACAGAAAGACAGCAGAAGTGAAGCAGATGACCAGTACTGCTCCAGTTTGAGCCCTTGCTAGGCAGAACTTGCTGAGGCACTCGAAATCTGCCATGTCTCTTGACTTGTTTGGCAGTGAACCCTAAAGCAACCTCCAGCTGAGGTTGACAAAACTAGTCCTCAGCCCAGTAAGGCTGCCTGCTCCCTTTATTATTTTTTGAGGGAACTTTTCATTTAAAGTGTGAGTGATTTCCTGGTAGAAGGCCAGTGGGTATGCATAGGTGTTTGTTGGCTTTCTTGGAGTATGTTTGACTTTAGTTTAAGGCACTTCACGTGGTGCTTTCTAGACCATTTCAGGAGAGTATATAGGTAGGATCCTCCCAAGTAAGGTTGGATATTTATATCCCTTTGACAGTTGAGTTATTGGGAAGGAATAAGTCCTAGCTTGCCCAAGCTTGTAAGTGCCAGTTTTCCTCAGAAGTCTGGCATTGTGCATTTTGTTGGTGCTTTTCACATTGATATTCCTGAAGCTGTCCCTCTGCTGCACCAAGCCTTGCAGAGCAATGCAGAAGTACTGCTTATAGCTAACTTATTTGTTGGTTCCTCCTGGGAAACAACCTATGAGCATATGTATGCCATGCAAAGCTCTACTGGAGTCGGAAAACACCATTTTCTGAAAATCAGACATAATCTCAGGCACAATTCAAGTGTGCCTCATAGCTAGACAACTTTCATAACATCATCGTAAAACTTCACCTGCAGCAGCCTGATAATTGAGTTGCTAGTATCAAACTGGTTAGCTACAGATGGTAACTATCTGGGATAGCCAGAATATTAACCCACTTCTGTACTAGTAGGGGCTTTCTCAGTCATGCATTATGACAAGCTCCTTGTGTGGTTCTAGGTAGGTGCGCTTTCTTTTGAAGCAGTTGTCAAACTATTTTTGTTTATCCCATATCTGCAAAGCAATATGCCCCTTCCATGATATACTAGCTCTCCTGTTCCAGAAACACTTGGGGACAGGACAGCAATCAGAGCATGCATAATGTCATCCAGATTGCTCCTGTTTGTTTCCTTCATGTCCTCTGTGTCCAGTGCCCTTGGCATTTCTGTAAATCCTAACATGTCTTCCAGCATTGCTCTGTGCCCTACACCATAAACACTGGGGCTGCAGTCAGAAGTCTCTCCAGTGGGTTGATGGTTCTTTCACCCCACAATACAATGTCCTGGGCCAACAAAACAGAATATGATGCGAGTCTAAAGTAACTTTTGCCTTTAAGTTGTAAAGAAAGACAAGTTGTCCCTTAGGATAAGAGAGACCAATTTCTAGGAGTGTTCCCATTCAGATGGGGTCTCTGTGGGCTACACCGTCACAGAGCTGAGTACCACACATGAATTCCAAATAGGATAGTGTGGATGTGGATAATTGGTCTTTGGAATGTGTTGTAAAAAAACAATGTGATTGGAGATAGGCGCTTTGCATTATTCACAGCGTGAGCCACAAATCATGCAGATATCTGTCAAAGTAGATATTCCCAAGGTCAAAAGTGTTCTGTTTTTCCCCAAAGTTGTTTTCTATTACTGCATTTACAAATCATGTTTTGATGGGAGATGGATGGATGGGAATACAGAACTGATAATTCAACCTTTCCAAAGTTGCCTGGAAAGGCATTGGCTCAGTCAATCTGTTTCACTTACAGAAATATTATGAATTGAAATGGTTGATAGTTTTATTCCACTTAGTGATTTTTGTTTATATTCCAAAGCCATCATGTATGCTGCAGTTTTTTTTTATGATTCTTTGACTCTGCTCTGCATTGAAAAGACTCTGTTTACAGCAAAGATGTGTGAAAACTAAACAGAAGTAGGCCGGGATACCTATTGCAAAGTTGTGCTGGAGAACCTGCATTGTTTCTGGTTTTAGCAAGCAATATATAGTTTTTCAATCTTTTTTCAGTCTGCATGAAATCAAATTTGCTTTCCCTTTCCACAGCCAAAAAATAATTGAAAAACATTTCTTGTGCCTTATACAACCATAGAATCATAGAAAATGAGGGTTGAAAGGGACCTCAGGAGATCATCTAGTCCAACCTCCTGCTCAAAGCATAGATTCATTCATAGATGTTAGGGTCGGAAGGGACCTCAATAGATCATTGAGTCCGACCCCCTGCATGGGCAGGAAAGAGTGCTGGGTCTAGATGACCCCAGCTAGATGGTTATCTAACCTCCTCTTGAAGACCCCCAGGGTAGGGAAGAGCACCACCTCCCTTGGGATCCTGTTCCAGACCTTGGCCACTCGAACTGCGAAGTTCTTCCTAACGTCCAATCTGAGTCTGCTCTCTGCTAGCTTGTGGCCATTATTTCTTGTAACCCCCGGGGCGCCTTGGTGAATAAATACTCACCAATTCCCTTCTGTGCCCCCGTGATGAACTTATAGGCAACCGCGAGGTCGCCTCTCAACCTTCTCTTGCAGAGGCTGAAAAGGTCCAGTTTCTCTAGTCTCTCCTCGTAGGGCTTGGTCTGCAAGACCAAGTTTTTTGGGTTTTTTTAATCATACGAGTGGCCCTTCTCTGGACCCTCTCCAGGTTATCCGCAACCCTCTTGAATTGCGGCGCCCAGAATTGCACGCAGTACTCCAACTGTGGTCTGATCAGCGCCCTATAGAGGGGAAGTATCACCTCCTTGGACCTATTCGTCATGCATCTGCTGATGCACGATAAAGTGCCATTGGCTTTTCTGATGGCTTCGTCACACTGCCGACTCATGTTCATCTTGGAGTCCACTAGGACTCCAAGATCCCTTTCCACTTCCATGCCACCCAGCAGGTCATTTCCTAGGCTGTAGGTGTGCTGGACATTTTTCCTCCCTAGGTGCAGCACTTTGCATTTCTCCTTGTTGAACTGCATCCTGTTGTTTTCTGCCCACTTGTCTAACCTGTCCAGGTCTGCTTGCAGCTGTTCCCTGCCCTCCGGCGTGTCCACTTCTCCCCATAGCTTTGTGTCATCTGCAAACTTGGACAGAGTACTTTTCACTCCCTCGTCCAAGTCGCTGGTGAAGACATTAAAGAGTATCGGTCCAAGGACCGAGCCCTGCGGGACCCCACTGCCCACACCCTTCCAGGTCGAGGCCGACCCATCCACCACGACTGTCTGGGTGCGACCCTCCAGCCAATTCGCCACCCATCGGACTGTGTAGTCATCCAAGTCACAGCCTCTTAACTTGTTCACCAGTATGGGGTGGGATACCGTATCGAAGGCCTTCCTGAAGTCTAAGTATACGACATCCACCCCTCCTCCTGTGTCCAGGCGTTTCGTAACCTGGTCATAAAAAGAGACTAGATTGGTCAGGCACGATCTGCCTGCCACAAACCCGTGCTGGTTTCCCCTCAGCATAATTTGTTCTGCCGGGCTCTCACATATGTGAGCCTTGATAATTTTTTCAAAGACTTTGTCAAGGATGGAGGTGAGACTGACTGGCCTATAGTTGCCTGGGTCCTCCTTCCTCCCCTTGTTGAAAATGGGGACCACATTGGCCCTTTTCCAGTCCTCCGGGACTTGGCCCATGCGCCACGAGCGTTCAAATATTCCTGCCAGTGGCTCTGCAATGATGTCGGCCAGTGCCTTCAGCACCCTCAGATGGAGCTCATCCGGGCCTGCCGACTTAAGGCATCCAGTTCTTCCAAGTGACTCTGCACTGTCTCAGGATCTACGCATGGAAGTCTGGCGCCTTGCTGCTGCCTCTCTACAACCCCAGTGAGAGACTTGTCATGTCCCTCGCTTAGGAACACTGAGGCAAAGAACTCGTTGAGGAGTTCAGCCTTGTCCCCCCTGTCTGTCACCAATTGTTTCTGCCCATTTAGCAGGGGTCCTGTTTCTCCCTGGGCCTTCCTTTTACTCCCTATATATCTAAAAAACAATTTCTTGTTGTCCTTTACTTGGGATGCCATCCTCAGCTCCATGGTAGCTTTGGCCCGTCTAACTGCCTCCCTACAAGCACGAGCAGAGAAGGTATATTCGTCTTTGGTGATCTCTCCCTGTTCCACTTTTTATGTGCTCCCCTTTTGGCTCTTAGGCTGCCCTGGATTTCTGCGGTCAGCCAGGGAAGCCTCCTGGCCCCTTTCCCTCAGGACCATCCTCAACTAGATCATCCCTGCCAAGGCTTTGTCTAACTAGTAGGGCTGTGCAAAATGGCACCGTTCCATTCCGACTTGAGTTTTGAGGTCTGGACAGAACAGTGTTTGGTATCGAATTTCATTTTGAGTCGAAACAGCCTCACTGTTTTGCTTTGTTGAAACAGTGAGGTTGTTTTGATGCTGTTTCGACGTTTTCGCCCGACCATGGGGTGGGGGAAAGGATCTCAGCCCATCTGGGCTGAGTTTCCAACCCCAGCTGGGGCAGGGAGTCAGCCCGGCTGAGCTGCCTTCCCATCCCCCGCGCTAGATCACACTGGGGCAGAGAGTCAGCCTCCCCATCCCCGGTGTGATCTAGCATAGGGGGTGAGAAGGCAGCCTAGCTGGGCTGACTCCCTGTCTCCTGCTTGATCTTGCCGGGGATGGGAAGTCAGCCCAGCTGGACTGATTTCCCATCCCCAGCACTATGGTTGAAATGTTTCAACTTTCGAAACATTTCCACTAGCCTCGTTTTGTTTTGAGGCTATTTCGACACCCTTTGTTTTGCTTCTAGTTTGCTGTTTCAACCTTGAAATTAGTCAAAACTGTGTCAAAACGAAATGGCTGGTAAAATTTCACACAGCCCTACTAACTAGGTCTTAAAAACCTCAAAGGATGGAGATTCCATCACCTTTCTGAGTAACCTGTTCCAGTGTTTTACTACTCTCCTAGGCTAGGGACAGAAGTTACACATAAACCAGTTTATATAATCAGAAAGTGGTTTAAATCTGTAACAGAACAGAAGTTCAGTGCACATAAACCTGTTTCAATATGGCTGAAACTGGTTCAAGATAAACCTGGTTAAATGTAATATCAGACTTAACTGATATAGGTCAAACCGGTTAATAAAACTTCTGTCCCAGATCCCTTTTTGGTTCAAGTTAAATCACAGTCCCCCAGCATCCCAGCATGCTTTCGAGCCCTGGGCTAGGCCGGGCTGTGTTGTCTGCTTCAGCAAGAAGGGTTGGTGGGTGGGGGGAAGAGGCAGGGACTGCCCCCCCCCCAGCAAACTCCGGCTGGGGTCAGGGAGGTGGGGGTAAACACCCCTTCCCCTTCTCAGACTTCTGGCTATGACTGTAGACTACAAATCCCAGAGGCACCTGGAAGTGGCCCCTACCTGTGCCTGGAAGCAGGAAGAGTGCTGCTGCTGTGAGTCTGGACTGCAAATCCCATAGACCTCGGGGGCAGCAGGAAGAGGAAGCAAACACAGTCCATGCTGCCTTCATGCCAGAAAACAATGCTGTAGTGGCCCCCACCTTCTGATCTGAGCCACTGCAGGCATCTGGCTGCATTTCCTGAATCAAAAGTAAATGTGTGTCCAGGTGTTTCTCAGTTTAATATCTGTAGTTTAGACTAATCTGCAAAGATTGAATTGATTCAGCCTCAGGCTTTTTGACTGTCTGTACTTAGCCCTGGTAACAAAGTTCTTCCTGATATCTAACCTAAACTTCCCTTGCTGCAACTTGTTCTGTCATCTGTCATGGCTGAGCACAATCTAGCTCCATCGTTTTTGAAACCATACAAGATTATGTACCATGTCACTTGTAGGTGTTATAGGGCTTTGGCCCCTTTTTGGTCAGTGCCTTGTCCCCCAGAGATATCAGGGTGAGATCAGGCTTCAGTGTCACCTAGATGGCTTGGGCGCTGCTTCTACTTGCCTGCTACATCTCTGACCTTTTTGCTTGTTGGGGATGCAGCTCCCTGTAGGTGGCCCAAAGGGAGTCTCGACCCTGAGTTTTCTTTGTGGGGTTCTAACCTCTCCTTTACCCAACCCTTACTACATCCACGGCCTAGGCAAATGTTGCTCACCATAGGTCTTCCCCTGGATGAGCTCACCTCATTCACACTGCCTGCCTGAAATGGGTCGGGTCTTTCTGGCCATCAATCTTTCCATGTCCGTCCCTTGTCTTTGGGCCAGCTCTTGGGCAACTAAACCTGCCCCATCTGGGGCTAACTGCAACTGAGGAAAATTTAACTGAAAAAGTGTCTGGCATCTGCCCACAGGCTCCTGGGATTCTGTCTCCCTGGACCCCTCTGGTCACTTTGGGAGACTCGTCCATCCCTTTTTTCCTAGCAGGCATGGTAACAGGCAGCTGCCCCATGACCAGTGTCTGCCAGCTCTCCCAGCATGACCTCCCTGCAGCCTGGCTGACCTGTAGTCAAGTTATCCTGGTCCCATCAGCCAGTGTCATTTACTTCCCCCTCCTGTGGGTCTGTGATCCTCCATGCTCTGCTTGCTGCAGGGCTGCCTAAGAGGTGCCCTTGATCCTCTGGGGTGGTCCTCTGTCACGGCATCTGAGCTCCTAGTTGGAGCACCACCATTCCCTGTGGTGTCTCATAAAGCTGCTGCTCTCTGGTGGGGCTCCCTTGCCTCTGTCAGCTCCTGAGGCTCATACTCTTCGCCTTGCCTGTCTGGATCCTTTGGCAAGTGCCTGGTCCCTCTCTCTGGCATCTGGGGCTCAAGCTTTCTGCAGCCAGCGTCTCCCAGCCGGCGTTTCTCTCCCTGCTACCCAGTGCTGCCCGATCTGTATCTCCAGCTGCCTTTTGAGCAGCCCACACCTCTCCAGAGCCACACCCCTGGGACTTGCTGATTTGCAGGGTCAGACAGCTCTGGAACTGCTGAGCCTGTGTCTGTGCCTGTCCCCAGCTGCTGCTCATCTTCACTGCTGTGGTGAGTATCAGAGTGTGTCAGGCAGGGGTTTAGGATGTGTTGCGGGGGGGGGCTTTTGCCTCCTCTCTCAGTGTGAAGGAGTGAGACAGAGCTTAGAGCATGGAGGGCCGGCAGGGCTGTAGCTACAGCTCAGAAAGGAAGGAAAATACCCACTCAAGTTCTGGAGCAGCATATTGCTCAGGATTGATGGAGGGAGGCCACTCAAAGGTATTTCTGGCCCTGGAGAGGGGCAGAGAGGGGTCCGTTCTCTGTAGGCTGCAGGCAAAGAGGAGCGGCTGAGCGTCTTGACAGGCAGAAACTGCAGAGAACAGGCCTGCCTATTTTGATTTTCTATGAGCACAGGCCAAGACAGGCCCCTGGAAGGGTGTACCCAAAAGAGGTACTGGGACACCTTGGGGTGCAGAGAAAGTTACAACAGGCAGCACTGCAACCTGGATGTGGAAGAATATCATAAAACACCATCTGAAGAGGCTAGGCTGGGATAAAGGGGAGGTTTGGAGCCCCACCGAAGACACAGGGATCAAGACCAGGCTGGATCACCGTGGGCATTGCCTCCCGGGAACATATAGGTCATCAAAGTCATGGCAGGAGAGAAAAACGTAAGATCCACTTCCTGGCAGATCTGGTGATCCAGAGCCAAGGTCTACCCTGTCGCCACCTGTAGGCAGATGAGCACAGGGCAGCAGAGCAAGCTCTATAATACCTACAGACATCACACTCACATACCACATCAAGCCAATGCAAAGTCTTAATTGTAAGGATTCAGTTAGGGGATCACTGTACCATGACATAAAACCCATACACCCCCATACTTGTTTAGTTATAGATTCTGTCTTTAAGAAATAAATCCAAGTTGACTAGAAAATAATACAACATGGCCTCATTTACATGAGATGCTGATGGCACAGTTGTTACTGCACAGTCATTTAGTATTTGCATATGCAAGTATGTATTAATGTCTCCTTTTGGCATTTCCCCCCACCCCCCTGCTTTCTTCCACCTCCCTTTCCTGCTTTACCTTTTGTCTTTTTATTTCTACCTATTTACATTCTCACTGACATCCTGCCACACTTTTAGCTTCTCTCATTCCTTGGAGTCTCAGATCAGCGGAGACTCCTTCTGCCTGAAGAAGGGTGACTGCGCCTGAAAACTTGCCAGGAACTTTTTCCAAACTACTCAGTTGGTCCAATAAAGGATATCTACTCAAAGAACCTGACCTGCCTATCTCTACTAGGGTATTCCAGGGGCCTCATCTGATCCAAATGGGTTAACCCTGTCACAAGTGGGAATTAGAGAGGCCAGAAGGAAATTACCTGAGCAAGATATAGTTAAAGCATGATGACATACTTTAGAGGTGGACCTAGAAGGAAGGTTATATTTTAGCTATTTTGTGAAGTGGGAAAGAGCTGGATTCAGCCTTGATTTACAGGGCAAAGTAGATATATAAGATATATGGATAATACCAAAGTCATCAGCTTGGGTGATAGGGAGATAGATGTTGCTGTCAACAGTTGCAAATGAAAAGCTTCAATGGAAAACACTCTGAGAACGGACCTCATACAATTTCCTGGGACTAGACTCTTCATCTGATTGGTGAGATCCAAAATCCATTGTTTTATAGCAGAGTTTTATGAAGACATGCTTTTTCTGTTTCTCAAGTCATTCATCTATGCACAATGATGGGAAACTCTTCAAGCTTCTTTTAAACAGAAGCATTGTGAAAGCATTAATTGTAAGTGCAAGTGCTTCCTTTTCCTCCTGTTGTCATCCTATTAAGCAGGAGAGCCACTTGACATCCTGTACTTGACATCTCTACATACCATGTAGCTGGGATGTAAATGCACTATTAGAGTCAAATCAGTAGTTCTCATCTGCCAATTAAAAATCATAGTGGAAGTTTCGTATCTAATATGCTATTACCTGTCTCATAGGAAATATTTCTTCGCATTCTGTATTTTTCAGCTTACAAAAAAGGGAATTTAATTTAAAAACTAGTCTTTTCCTCTTAAATGTAGAAGCTGAACTGACACACTAAATATAGGGATGATACCAAGGGGGAAATCAGCATAAATCAGTGGAACCATTCTGATTTACAATGCCTGAGGACCTGCCCCACTGTTTCTGGTTTATTTCTCCTGCCAACAGGCTGGAATTTCATGTTTTAAGTAGGATCCCTTTTTCTGGCTCACATTATTTGTGTTAGGGTTACAGTGAATAGTTTCATGCAAGATGGGGACTCCATTGTGCTAGGCACTGTATCTAACACTGGTGCTTAACCAAACAGTTAATATTTCAAGATGAGAAGGAATAGGAGAATGGAGTAATAAAGATTCTCTTTGACAGATGGGCAGATACAAAGCACGTTTACTTCAAATGACTTGCCCAAGTTCATTCAGGATGTCTCTGGCAGAGCAAGGAACTGAACCCAGCTCTTCTGCATCCCAGTCTAGTACCTGAAGCACAATGGCGACATAATCTTCCATTCACCCCCTTTCTTTCAAAACACTCTACGAAGCCCAATGAATGTACAACTGCTTAGGAACCTGGGCTTGACTTTTGGCTTCAATATCCAGAAAAAAATGTTGTGAACAAAATGACTACTCTTGTTATTATGAGAGCCAGTGCCAGTGAGCATACCTTTGTAAGGGTATCAGGGTGATGGATGCCAAAAGGGATGAACATAGGTTTTATTCTGTTTTTAAATGCCATACAAAATCAGAACTCAAAAATGTGCTATGCTCCACTGGCTGTCCTGATGTGGATGGACTGGCTCTACATGCCTTTGTATCACCTACTGCCATACCTGAATTTGCTTTTGAAGGTACCATTCTAGTGCTTTCAATATTACATAGCCCTAAAAATACCATCCACATAATAATTTGGCCAGTCTGGAAAACACCAGTTTTTCTAGGGCTGCTACATAAGTCAATGAAAAAAGATTCCTATCTAATTTAATGGGAGTTACACAGTTCATATTCATAAACAGTTTTGAAAATGCCAGGGTAAACGTAAGACTCCTAGAAGTGAAGTTGGGATATTGATGTATTGATTTTATATTAATGCCCCAAAAGCATTTCCATTTCAGCAAGTGTATAGTGGTAATAATATTGTTTTGTAGGCTGAAATCTCACTGAAAAGATTAGTATAAATAGTGTTCTACAATGCACTTTGTGGGCCAGATGCATAACGATTAAGTCTCATTGGGTGCATTTACATAAATATGAATATTTAAATCACCCAGCCCTTTAATAACTTGCTTTGAGTTATCATCTACCACCAAAGTGGGCTCCTATTTCTCATGGCATTTGTCCTCCTTGGCAGATGGATTCCACCCTCTCCTTCTGCCCCCCTGAGGAGCCTCACAGCAGAATGTGGCTCATTCTAGAGACACTTTCCTATACTTCAAAGCATGCAAGATTTGGAGATAAACTTAATCTGGGCCTCCTTTGAGGGAATTCAGTGTTGCATTCCACAACTGCCATCCTGGACAGGTAAGCACAGGTAACAGCCCCCTTGGAAGAACAGGAGATAAAAACATGGACCACAGTAGGGTTTCTTCTTTTTCTATAGGAAAAGCTTGAGAGAAGAAAAGGTTGACTTCAGTCAAGTTTTTTCTTACCTTTAAACCCATTTAGTTCCATAGATGGATGATTATTTTAGCTTTTTGTCCTTCAGCCATCCCCTAGACTTGGACTTTCATTGCTACAGAGAGGTAGCTATGCCCACTGGCTATAGCACTGGGTTGAGATGCAGAAGACCTGTTTCTAACTCTACTGCTGGATTTCTGAGTAACCTTGAACAAGTCCCCTTTCCTCTTTTTTCCCCATCTGTAAAATATGAATGAAAACATTGACCTCTTTCTTAAAGTACTTTGAGAGCTATGGATGAAAATGTCATATAAGTGCTAGGTATTTTGATTATGGTATTACTTAAAAATGGAATTTTCTTCCAAAGCAACCGTGAATTATAATTAAGTGAATGTGCTACTACAATGCTGTTTTATAGCCACTAATCCAGTTCCTGAATGGAAAAATTGACAAAGCCAAATAATTTATACCCAAGAACAAACCAGATTATTGTTGCTGTTCAATAGCAGAACAATATTGTTACTTTTGTAACCCAGTTGGTATTGATATGGAGGTTTGTTTGAGATATGGATTCTTGCATTGTATAAGGTAAACAATAGAAGATCTGCATCAAAGAAAAAGCCATCAAGCTGTGCTGTCATGCAAGTACAGTGAAATAATGCCAGCTCTTTGGAGAATGAGAAGATAGCAGGTTATGTGAGAACAAATACTACAAAAACTAATTCAGGAAGAAAGCAAGCAAATGAAAAGAACAGCGTGTCCCACCAAACAGTAATATAAATGAGAAGTTACCAAAGGAACTCTTGAAATTATTCAAGAATGATGCTTTCCATGATGTTTAAGCAATATTTTCCCCAATGTTTAAATAATTTTCCTTTACTGTTTATAATAGCTGGGGAATCAGGAAAGGGTAAACAGTTTCCCTACTGGCCATTTTTAATCCTGGATTGTCTACATGCTGGCGTGTTATTGGCAGGTTCCTCAGCAGTGCTCTTCTGCCCACCGGGAAAGTTATTACAGGGTAGCTTGTGGAATATAGAAGCATATAAGAGTAGGTCTAGAAGAGACCTTGGCAGGTCATTTTGTCCAACCCCCTGCTCAAGACATGATCATCCCTGACTAAACCACCCCAGTCAAGTGCTTGTCTAAACTGCTGAATGGCTAAATGGCTGGACTGCTGCTTTTGACTTTGAACAGGAGAAAGAGTGGTTATAAGAAAAACAAGAAGATTATATTATAAACAGAAATGTTTACTAAACCAACATTGAGCATGAACATACTCTCCTTCCAGCTGACAAACTTTAGGGTAACAAACATTTATGCTAGACTGGCTGGACTATGCAATCAGACATCTCTTTTTTCACTCCTCTTTTAAAACTTATCCCACCCTAAACTTGTATTTGTTCCAAAGAAGCAGCAATGCTGTTTAATATCACTTCCCTTCAGGAGCTGGGAGAATTGTGTGAGAGAAAACTCTTTCAAAAGGAAAAAAATATTTTGAAACGTACTGTATGAGAATTTCCTCAGAAAGAGGCTTTTTTTTTGTCTTAGTTCAATCATACTCATTCTCCAGGGACCAGCTGACTCTTTCCTTTATGAACAAAGAAAGTGCCAGCTCCAGGAGAACTTGTCATCCTTTCATTCAAGAAGTGTTAAAAATTAACCCACTGCCAACATAAATGTTTGGACTCACTATTCAATCCATTCCCATATGAACAACATATAGTAATTAGGAATATCTCTCAGGGCCAGACCCTCAACTGGTGTAAATTACCATAGCTCCAATCACTTTAAGTCACTGAGGATACATTTATGCAGCTCTGTATAGCTCCAGCTGAGCTAGTAACAGTACTGGCAGTTTAGCTATGTCGGTGCAACTAATTAACCTGGGAGAAGAATAATACTGTCCCAGCTATATTTGGTCCAGGATTTTTGCTAGTATTTCTGTACAGCTCTGCATTCTACCATCTATCCATACCAGCTCAGCCAGAGCTAGCATGGGTATCCACTCAGAGCTATGCGTTACACCTTATAAATATACAATGAACTATACCGCTATGGAGCTGTGCTGATTTATACCAGCTGAAGATCTATCCCAAGACCCATGTTGGAGTATGGAAATGAGGAAGCTGGTGGAGAACATTGTTATATGTACAGAAGTGGAGGCAGAATGTAATGTAGAGAATGGGAGGTGTTTTCTCTGTGTCTCTTTTCTTCCCATACTGGCTGCGACCAGATGTGCAAGGGCATGTGGTTGCAGCGGCAAAAATACTAGCAACGCAAATTTGTGCCACTATATTTTGCTGCATCGCATATGCCTGTATGTGCATTTTGTTGAGGGACAAATTGTCCCACTTTGAGCAAACTGCCCTTGACCAGCTCCTCCTGGTTCCCGGGATGCTGGAGGAGCTGGGTCACAACTGAACGAGTGGAGGATGCTCTGGCTGGCAGCTAGAGTATCTCCCTAGAGGATCAAGCCTCCATGTCTGCTGGTGCATGCTCCTGTCATGTGTGCCACATCACATTTTTTTCCAGCTCTTTTTTTTGCTACTGGGATTTTCCAGTAGCAAATTTTGGCCCCATACTGCAAATTTGAAGCTTGGGGCATGTTTTAATGTTCCCCATGTGCAGTTTGTGGCACCACAAACCTCACATCCCTGCTCATCTGGATGCGGACATTGTGTCTGCCTTGTTTCTTTCAAATGTAAACTCTTTGGGACCAAATTGTCTGTTAGTACAAATCTGTATACAATGGGGCCATTATGTGGGTTAGGGCTTCTAGATGCTAGCTGAATAATATACCATAATGTTATTATGTTGGATAGCACTTCATTACATAGTGAGTAGGGATTCTGTATGGAGTAAGAAAGGGTGTGGAAATGGTCCAAAGTGATGTGAAAACAGATAAGGCCTGAGTCGAAACAGGTTAGATGTGAAGGGAAAATAACAGCACAAATTAAATTTGGAGTATCCAAGCAAATAGCTTGGTAACCAAGACCTGGAGGGCACCCAGTTTGCTGGAGAAAGTCAGAGAAACTGCAAAGAATGAAACAACGAATACGATGCACATCATTTTGATGGTGCCATTATTTTCAAAAGGAAAAGGACAAAACCATGAGTGAAAGAAATATTATCTTCATGGTTCAGAGAGAAGATTAGAAATAATGGTGGGTGAAAAAACACACACATAAAAATTAAAAGTCTATATAAAAGGGAATGAACACTTGTCCTCTTTGACGTTCCAAATCTCAGCCTCATTATTCATTTTAGAAATGCCTGTCCTGATACCTTTGTTTTCTACCATGTAAGTTTGTTTTGTTACACAGTTACATCTGGTTAGATTAGCAGTGATGAAGGCATTGCCAAAACCTCAGGGCAGAACTACTGAAAGAGTTCAAAGCTAAGCAGGCCTAGCAGGAAAAAAACCCACACAGTTTGCTAGTCTTCATGCACAAATTGGCAAGAAACATTAGACAAGATACAGTACTAGTTTAAATTTAGTTAATTTTTTTAGTTCACTGGGTCATCATCCTTCCTCAATGTACAGGGTGTTACTGTGATAATAAGGATAAGCTTGTCTAGGAAAGCCTACAAGTAAGGCATAGCTGGATGTGTTGTTGTTTTTCTCCTCTAGCATTGCATCATTCAGAGCAGTGAGTGTGTACAAACAAGTGAAGCTAGGCAGAAAACAGATGTTTTCCACACAATCAGTTCACAAATAATGAGACTGTTTCAATGCATGTTGTTAGCTCTCCCCCTCACGGCTAAAACCAATGAAATCCATTGGGAAGCATGCAACTAAAAAAAAGCAAAGGCAGATTTTATTTTTTTTTATGGAGAGGGTAGGATGAGGAATGGGGAAATTTTGCTCTATAACTAAAGTGTCTTAAAACCTGGCTAGATTCCTTTAATGTGCCAGAAGAAAAGTATGAACCAAGATACCTTACTATCAAAAGGATATGATGTATCATAGGAATGCAGTGTGGCATAAACCATTTCACACTAAGTTCAGTATACAAAAGTCTAAACTGGAAATGCCAATTCATCTTAGTTCATTGACCACTGTTTATCAGTTTATGTGAAGAACAGTTGGTCCGAGTCTGAATCCAAACAGATCACAGATGGATCTTTTTGTGAGCAGTCTTGGGAGATAAGCTAAGAAAGACTGAGCATAGAATCGGGACCATTCTCATATCCAAACCTGGTACTTCTAGAGCAAAGCTGCATTAATCTGTCCATAATAAGGCATGCTGGTGGGGCTGAACAATACAGTAATGTACAAATGGAGAACTTCCGTCTCCATTTCTGTCAATCCATAAGGCCTCACAAATATTTAATTAATTTAAAAATAATAAGACAAATCCCTTCTGAACAGCTTCAGGAATTAAAACAAAAGGTACTGAAAGCACAGAACCAAAAGGTCCTTTTGTAGTGTATAGCCATAAACATGTAAGAAGCAAGTAGAAGTATAAGAATCAGAGTTTTATTAATTATATGAGAAGACCAGAGGTACATGCTAAATTCCCAGCAACCAGTCTCAAAATTGTATTCTGCTCCCTTCCCAAACTATATCCCTCCTGAAACTTGATCCTTCTTCTTCAGTTCTTTCTTCTCTTAATCCTCCAGGAGACTATCTGGGTAAATAATATATTCTCAAACTAAAGGTAAATGAATGCAATTATCTGGACAAAGTAATTGCACTGAAATGCCATGTTCCAGGCCTTGACAGTGCATTATCTTCTTTCAATAACTGGAGAAACACAAAACAGGTGGAAAAGTTCCATCCACTTATGATTTCTCTTCACTTGCATCCATGTGTCCATGTTCAATGCCTGCTTTCCCCCCTCCCCTACAACAAAATCCATGAGAAACAAGAAAAAAGACAGGAGCAAGAGTTGGACAAGCATGAGGGCTGAGGTCCTATCAGATATGCAATGATTTAATAACTTCTGATAGGTTGGTCAATAATCTAACACAATGCAGAAACAAAAAGTTAGTGCACAGTTGTGTGTCACTGCAGATCTCTTCAGTTCTGAGTACACGCTAACAGTACAATGCCAGCTTTCAACATTTAGGCTTCAATAAATATCTAAAGTGAAAGCTTGCAAATGAAATTTATTCACATAAAAGGATGATCAGGGTGAATCCTCCATCAAGTTTGTTCTAGTGTTGTAGCATGTGCTTTTCTTCCCCATTAAAACACAATGGCCATTACTTCTTTGCTCTGAAAATAGTGCATTTTGCCACTATTCCACTCCACTTACAGATCCTCTTCTGGTATGACTGGGGGAACCTAGGAAATGATCTGATGATTCCCTTGTCTTTTAATTCTGAGACAGGGCTTAATTTCTTACCCTGACCTGCCTCTGTATGATCTTGTCCCTCACCAGATCATTCATAGAGGCCAAACGTGCAATCACTCAAAGAACATCCAATGGATCTCATTTATCAGAAGTGTTTCAGGTGCAAACAAAAGCTTTTTTAAAGAGTGTTTTGACTGGAAGTGGCAGCATTAGAGTGATGCTGTAGCCACAATGGTCCAAGGATTATGTAGGAGGCAAGACTTTTTTTCTGGTACTATCTTTTATTGGGTCAACAGCATAGGTGGAATAAAGTTAGACAAGCTTTTGAATGCAAGACATTCTTCAGGTCTGAGCAATAAATGCCTAAGATTGAAAGCAGTGAAGATTCTCCAGCAATCCAGATAACTCAAGATAACTATTTGTTTCATTTAATAGGAGAGTGAAGTATTGACGCAACTTGCATTTTAAATCACTCTGGTGAACAGTGCAACCTAAAGCAGTGAGGTCTCATGATTAGGACAGGGAATTTAGAGTTGGGGTGTGTGGATTCGATTATAGACTGATACTCACTTTCTCAGGCTTCTCATGCAGAATGTAAAATATATAATTTACCCCCTGCTTTTATTCTTGGGTAGTATAATGTAATAAATATCTTAGTATCTAAGAAAGCTTAAGGCTCTGCTAAGGACAAGAGGACTGTCACCTCTCCCGGACAAGATGGGACTATGGTTGGTGGGGTGTGGGGAGCCATTCAAGAATTGGCAGAATTTACATTGACATCACTAATCGAGGGATTAGGACTCTAGCTTGTTATTTTAAGTGTCCTGGGCTGCTCCTGGATGACCAAATATGGGCTGTGACCAAAATAAAAGTGAGGGGCATGCAAAGCTGCAAGGATCTTGCCACAATTGCTATGCCCTTGCCACCTGGAAATTCAGTTCATGTAGTATCATCCCTGTGCAGTGAATACCCTGAAACAGAAGAATGTGAGTTTGATCAGAGCTTCACATCAGGATCATATTGATTGGATATTCATTGGATGCCAATAAAGTATCCAGATAGAGCCTTAGGTGCTGGTTATTAAATTTTCTTGAGACTTGGTTACATAAGATACCACTTTCCACCCATCACAGTAGATATCAAGTGAGGCACCTGAGTGGGGACTCCCTCATTAAATGTGGGAACTCCCTCATACTCCGTGATCGGTCCTCTACTGTGCAATGCTCACACCTCATTCTAGGCTGCCAGATCCATCTCTGAAGACAGGTGACAGGGAGGTACCATTTGATTTACAGGTCAGGTTTTCTGGTGGTGTGTATATCTTTTGAGCATAGAAGAAGATTTGATTTGACGGTTTTTTCCCCCAAATTATGAAATTATGTTGAGTGCTGCTGCTGAGGGATGAATGTCTCTTTATGCTCCCATAAATATAGGGCAGAGTAAACAAATCAAATGTGAGAATTCAGCTTTCACTGTAAATGTGGGATGAAAAAATTATCAGGTGTTTTCCCTCTAAAATTTCTGCAATTCCTGATGCTCAAAATTTATAAATAACTTATTTTACCAGTTGAAACATGACAATGGCATTTTTAAACCCACAATGCAATCAATTTGGAGAAAAGAAGATGCCAGTGTGGGGGCTACTCCTGCAGAGACTTATGCACAGAAGTAGCTTTATTCATTCAAGTGGCTGCAGTGGCTTAAGAGTGACTACCCCTACATCGGTAAAGTTGCTCACATATGTAAGTATTTAAAGCTGTGTTACTCAACCTTTTTCTGCAGTGGGCCAGATGGAAAGTGCCCAGTCTGACTGGACCATATCCAGCCAGTGGTTCCAATCCAGTTCTCAGGATTGGCATGGTGGGAACTATCTGGCCATGCAGAAGGGGTGAGGAGCAGCCTGACTCCAGCCTGGCCCTGCAGTGGGGAGAAGGGGGCTTCATATGCTCTTGAGGGGAAGGACTGTGACCCAGTTGGGGGTGAGGGAAAAGAGGTCATGGCTCAGCCCCATGGGAGGGAGGGAGGGGTCATGGACTGATGCTGTGGGGGGAGGGGAGGTAGCCCAGCCCCAATCTGGCCCCACAGGGGAAAAGGGGGCATGGCCCATCCCTGTGAGGGGGAGGGAGCATGGCCTGGCCCCAACCTAGCCCCACAGGGGAAAGGGAGCATAGCTGGGCCTTGCAGAGGAAAGACAGCATGGCCTAGCCCCAACATGGCCCTGTGGGGAAGGTGGGGGAATGGGCTACAGCCTCCCTCCAACATGTAGGACTTGCGATTTGGGAATTTGGCAGGGGTGAGGATGGCCATATTAATGGCTACTGTTCCCTGACTGGTAAATTTCCTGACCTGTGGGGAGGCTCAGGGGCCAGATGCAATGGCTCTGCATTTGGCATGCAAGCTGGAGGCTGAGCACCCCTATTTTAAAGGATAGGACCATTATTTTCGTATAGGTTAGTTAGCCTGTTCATGTTTTCTGGTAGTAGCAGTAATTGTTTTGGCTTTGCATTAGCTTCCCCATGTTGGATAGTGATATACCTCTGCCTCACTAGCGGCCTCACCCAAGATTTTACATCTGGAAGGAAACCTGAATGTGTAAGAAACCTGGCAAGCAGACTCAGGCTTTGAAGAAACCTCAGTGCGTCAGTAAAATTTTGCTACCAACGCACATGCCATAACTGTTTATGACAGTGAAACAGAGTGGTATATTTTATGAACAGAAAAGTACAAACACTAAATACCATGTGAATGAGCAAACTACTGAGCTTGGGTCTAGGAAACTAAACCCAGCACATCAGAGATTTGTGCCATCTATTGTTTACAACTTACACCCAACCATTTCTGAGATCAAAATTAAATTGTACTTTACACACTCTTTTGTATTGTATAAACAGTGATAGGCTCTGCTTAATGTGTGGAACAATGCTGTTTGTAGAAAGCCTGCTACCAGTTTAAGTTTTACTGCAGAGAAACCACTATCTGTTCCAAAGTTAGTATATGCTAGCAGGGTTAACAGCAAGGATAGATAATTTTATAATCAGCCTAGAGTAGGGGTGGAAAAGATTAGTGATTACTTTGGAAAGCTGGATATTTTCAGGACAGCAGGGTCAGGTGAGATTCATCTGAGAGTACTCAAGAATTGGCTGAAGTAATTGCAGAGAGACTGACTCTTATCTTTGAGAACTCATTAAGGTAAGGTCCCAGAAGACTGGAAAAGAGCAAATATAAAAAATGGGGAAGGAGGAAAACCCAGGGAATTACAGGTCAGTCATTCTATTTTTGTTACGCAAAAAGATGCTGGAGCATATCATGAAGGAATCTGTAACACCTAGAGCTGGTGTCAGCAACCTAAGGCATATTACAGGCCAGATCCAGCAAGTAGGACTGTTGGGTCTGACTCATGGAGCTAGGGGGTTTTGGTGGCATTCAGTGGTGAAAGGCTTACCCCCATGGTGCTGTGCCTGTGAAGGGGACTTCAGAGTTGCTGAGCGATGGCTAGGCAACAGGGAGATGCAGCAGTGGTGGAGGCAGCAATGACCTAGCACCAGCCTACTTCAGACCTGAGTTGGGTCATTTCAGTCCATTACTAGAAAATGTTGCCGACTGCTGGTTTAGAGGATAACATGGTGATAAGGGACAGACAACACAGATTTGTCAAGAACAAATGCTTAACCAACTTGATTTCCTTCTATAGCAAGGTGACTTCATATGATAGAAGAGTCCTGTATGTGATAAATCTTGACTTCTGACACTAGCTTCAATGGTGTTCTTATAAATAAGCTAAGAAAATATGGTACATATCGAAACTATGGTAAGGTAGGTGTGTGATAAGTGGGTGGGTAGTCATACTTAAAGAATAGTCATCAATGGTTCAATGTTTAACTGGGAAGAGGTATCAAGGAGTTTCCCAGGGGCCTGTTCTGGTTCTAGTACTGTTCAGTATCTGCAGTGATTTGGAGGATGAACTGAGAACACATTTGGTAAATCTGGAGGATGGGACGAGGATCAAAACTGACTTGAAATGTTGGGCAATGATCTGATATAACACAGAGAAAAAAGTCAGGACAAGGACAAACAAGAGCAAGAACTTATGATGGAATAATCACACGCACAACTGCAAAATGAGAAATGACCGACTAGGCTTCAGTACTGCAAAAAAGGACCTGGGAGTTATTGTGAACCACAAACTGAATATGAGTCAACAATTAGTATTGTAGCACAAAAAAAACAAAAACAAACAAAAAAAAAAAGCCATTAGCTTACAAAGTTGTACAGGTTAGGGGTTATTTAGAAAAACTGGATGAACAGGATGCACCCAAAGCTGCTGAGGGAGTTGGCCAATGTGATTGCAGAGCTATTGGCCATTATCTTTGAAAACTTGTGGTGATTAGGAGAGTGCCCAGTCTGACTGTGGGCCATATCCAGCCAGTGGTTCTGATCCAGTTCTCAGAACCGGTGTGCTGGGAACCATCTGGCCATGCAGAGTGGGGTGAGGGTCCTGGATGATTGGAAAAAGGCAAATATAGTGTCCATCTTTAAGAAAGGGAAGAAGGAGGGTCTGGGAAACTACAGACCAGTCAGTCCCTGGAAAAATCATGAAGCAGGTCCTCAAGGAATCAATTTCTAAGCACTTGGAAGAGAAGAAGGTGGTTAGGAACAATCAGCGTGAATTTATGAAGGGCAAGTCATGCCTGACCAACCTGATTGCTTTCTATGATGAGATAACTGGCTCTGTAGATGTAGGGAGAGCAGTGGATGTGATATACCTTGACTTGAGCAAGGCTTTTGATACTGTTTCCCACACCATTCTTGCAAACAAGCTAAGGAAGTGCAGGCTTGATGAATGGACTGTAAGGTGGGCATACAATTGGCTGGATCATTGGACTCAAAGGGTAGCAATCAATGGCTCAATTTCTAGTTGGCAGCCAACATTAACTGGAGTGCCCCAGGGGTTGGTCCAGGTGATGGTTTTGTTCAATATCTTCATCAAAAACCTGAAAGGTGGGATGGAGTGCACCCTCAGCAAGTTTGTGGATGACACCAACCTGGGTGAAGTAGTAGATATGCTGGAGGATAGGGCTAGACTTAGACAAATTGGAGGATTGGACTAAAAGAAATCTCATGAGATTCAATAAAAAGAAGTGCAAAGTTCTGTACTTAGCCAGCTGGTCCCCAGCCTGTAGCAGTGCATGGGATTGTTCTGGCCTAACCAGCAGCTCATCAGAAAAGGACCTGGGGCTTACAGTGGACAATAAGCTAAATATGAGCCAATAAGGTGCCCTTGTTGACAAGAAGGCTAACAGCAAACTGGGCTGCATTAGTAGAAGTGTTGCCAGAAGATAGAGGGACATAATTTTCCCCTCTATTCAGCACTGGTGAGACCACATCTGGAGTACTGTGTCTGTTTTGGGCCTCCCCATTACAGACAGGATGTGAACAAATTGGAAAGAGTCCAGCGGAGGGCAACAAAAATGGTTAGAGGGCTGGGGAACATGATTTATGAGGAGAAGCTGACGGTATTGGGCTTATTTAGTCTGGAGAAGAGAAGACTGAGGGGGGATTTAATAACAGCCTTCAACTACCTGAAGGGTGGTTCCAAAAGGATGGAGCTAGACTGTTCTTTGTGGTGGCAGATGACAGAATAAGGAGCAATCGTCTCAAGTTACAGTAAGGGAAGTTTAAGTTAGATATTAGGAAAAACTCTCACTAGGAGGGTAGTAAAGCACTGGAACAGGCTACCCAGAGAGGATGTGGAATCTCCATCCTTAGAGGTTTTTAAGACCTGGATAGACAAAGTCTTGGCTGGGATGATGTAGTTGTGGATGGTCCTGCCTTGAATAGGGGGTTGGACTAGATGACCTCCTGAGATTCCTTCCAACCTGAATTTTCTATGATTCTATCTATTAACAAGAAGGTCACATGCAAGTTGCAGGAAATGATTCTTCCACTGCATTCAGCATTGGTGAGGACTCTCATTGAGTTCTGTGTTCCCTTGTTGAGCATTACACTGCAAGACAAATGTGGACAAATTGGAAGGAGTCACAAAAATAAGCAACAAAAACTATAGCAGATCTAGAAAACATGATGCATAAAGAGCAGATGGAAGAATTAAGTCAATTTAGTCTGGAAAAGGGAGGACTGAAGGGGGGCTTGATAACAGTCTTTGAATACAAACAGATTTCTAAAAAGAATGGTGATCAAATGTTCACTGTGTTTGCAGAGGACAGGACAGAAGGTAATGGGGTTAAACTGCAACAAGGGACATTTAAGCTGGATATTAGGTATAACTTTCTAACTATTAGGTTGGTTAAGTTCTCCAACAAATTGCCATAGAGAGGTTATGGAATCTGTAGAATTGGAAGTTGGACAAACATTTGGTTGGAATGGTTTTGACAGGGAGGATCCTACCTTAATGAGATTGCTGGACTAGATGACTCCTGGACATCCCTTTTGGCCTGATTTTCCTATGATTCTTTCATTCTTTATTATACATATATGGTTCCAAATGTGGATATTGTCTATATTCCATTTGAATGAATGAATATGGAAAGACTCAAATGAGGGGGAGTAAAAAATGTCTAATGAAACCATATTCTGTCACAAAATGGATATTCATCAACATTAAATTGTTCCACTGGAAGATAATGAGGCTGAATTTTTCATTAGGAAAAACTAATCAAAACATTTTGTTTCATTTGGTTAACTGTGTGACTAGGCTGCATAATGCATCATGGGAGTCAGTGATATGGACAGACAGCAATGAGTCCTGTGATTTGTATTCTACCCAGGGGTAAAATCCATAGCATAGGAGAGAGGCATGAGAAAGGCCCTGCTTCACGCTGTCATGAGATCCTTTGGGATGCAGATTAATGTAGATGTGAAATTAAGTGAAACATTTCTGTTTTGAAATTTTGATTTAATGAAAAGTGTTGATACTGTGATCTTTAAAAGTGATCTGTAAAAGTGATCTGTAAAAGTGACTTTTACTGTGATCTGAGACTAAAATAAATGCCAACACACTGGGTTTCCCTGAAGGATGAATATTGCAGGTTTTGTTCAGCTTTTGCTTAAAAGAAAATGTCCAATGTTAACACCTGAGCAGATGCCCTGACATACTAAGGGGCCTATGATGTGTTTCCTTTCTGAATTTCCTCACAATGTTTCTTCCCCAGTCCTTACCTCCCATAATTTTCTACTGAGGGGCTTCTGTGGACAGGGAAAATAATACTTTGTTGCTAGTGCTTACCAGCACAGGACCTACCAAGGTTTTTGTCCTACCTCTAAGGGAGACCGCCTGGTCTTAAATTTTCTTAAGTCACTCTTTCTACTAAGAACAAAATGTACCATGCCTTTTACTTTCATTATCCAGGAGGCTTGTTCAGCTGTGTTTCTGAGGAGCACTAGATCATATAATAGCCAAGAAGGTTAATCACACCAATGCCTCTGCAAAATGCACCCCTGGGATCCTCCCAAGCACCAATACATTTTGGAGCTTTGCTGTTTGTTTTAAATGTAGGAGGTAATGAAGGGTGAAAGGGTCAACCAATCTTACAGCATTCCTCATGAATGAGAAGAGATGGGGCTCAGGTGCAAGAAATGAGAAAGGTATTCTTTATTAACACTGCTGAGCAAACACAGACACTAACTTTTCCTGGCTCTTCTGTGTACTGGGAAAGGTGCACAGCTTACACTGTAGAGTTGCGGACGAGGGTCTGTATAAGTTCTGGACCAGCAGCTGCCATCTACACAAAAATGTCTAACCCGTTCAGTCCTTGGCTTTTCAGATGTGTTTGCCAGGTAGGGTGCCAATGAATGTCAATCTTTGTGACTGTTTTTGCTGTATGGATGCCCATTTATTGGACACTGAGAAGAGATCATTTCCAACACTGACAATGTCAGAAGCTAACAGAACAGATTTTGGGTTGGATTTCATTTGGGTTTGGGTATAAAGTAGTAAGTTAAGGTATTATACTATACTGCATTTCTCAATTCCAGTCTCCTGAAAAGTTAAGTTTCTGAGCTGAACATTTTATTCTTTTATTCCAATCACTTCTATCCTACCAACCCTCCAACTGCTGCTGTGAGCCATAATCTCTCACATACTCTTGGGGAAAAAAAACTCTTCAGGGAGTGTATTTATATGCAAATTCAGAGAGAATGTCTACTGAGCTAGCCACGTTATAGTGCTATGGCTCTTTGGAATTTGTGTACATATGTAGCCAGGGCTTACAAGTTTGTCTATTATTCATAAATGTGGTTACTTGGCAGCCATGTATTTTTTTTATGTAACATTTTCATTATCAACTGTGGCCCAAAACTACAAGAATATGTTTGTGATATTTGCTGATGACCCCAAGTTGGGAAGCATCATCAATACCAAGGAGTTTGGAACATCATGCAGGAAGAAAGAATTGGCTCATCTTGAGAATCGGGGTAGTAAAAATTGGATGAAATGTGATACTACAAAATGCAAGGCCCTGCACTTAGAGGCTTAACATGAAGATGTCTGCTATAAGCTAGGTCTTATCTGTTAGAAACAACAAATAAGCAGACAAGGGGTGTGGGGTACAGTGGTGTATACACACTTCCCTTTCCACAGTGTAGCTTGCAGGCTCCAGTTCCTCTATGGAATCCAGACCATGCCACAGGAGATGCAGCTGGTGACTTTTTTTAAATCCCTGAAGCAGGCAAAAATCCCCTACTACGGGCACCCCTTCCCTTCCCCTCTGTGCTCAGCAGCATCTTTCCTCCCATTCTTCCCTTCATCCTTTCTAGCCTCTAGGCACAGAAAACCACTGTCCCAGGCTGATCCGGGTGGGAAAAGCCTCAGAGCTGCTCCTGCTGGCTTCAGCTGGGGCTGAGGAGCAGGTACGCAGGAAAAGGAGTTCATCAGGTGACAGCAGCAGTGGGCTCCCTGAGGAGCAGGAGCAGACTGAGGGACATTGAAATCACCTGTCGCTGTCACTGTCCCCAGCTGAGCCTTGGGATGCTCCCTGCAGCTGGGGCTGCTGAAGCTGCTCCCTGCAGCTGGAATGGCTATGACAGTGGTAGTGGTAGGTAGGCAGGCCTCCCCCTTCCTGTGTAAATAGAGAGGCAAGTAGGGGAATGGGAGGAAAGGCACGAGATATTACTAACCACAAAGGTGAAGGGATGGAGTAGGGAAGGTAACATTCTTATGTTATGGAGACTTTAAAAAAGTCTCTGGCTATTGCTCTAGCAGCATAATTTGTCTGCCCTAGGTGGAAGGAGAAGGCTGGAATATGGGCTACAGCCCCCTTTGCAGCAGTGGTCATTCTTCCCACCCCCATCTTTGCAAACACCTGTGGGGGTCAAAAGATCTGGGTGCATTCACTGATTTCAGAAAGACTAAATGATCAGCTGGGATGAAAGCAAATGCAACCCTACGGTGTTTCAGATATGGTGTTTCCAGTGCCCATTGGACAAGGCACTTGTAGGACCTCATTTTGGGTGTTACATACAATTCTGGCAGACAAGGTAAATCTGATATCTTTTATTAGACTAACTCAAAGAGTTGGAAAAATTCTTCTTTGCAACCTTCTGGGTATAAATACCCATTGTCAGGCTGAGGAAGCATCTGTAGTTGGTGTGTGCTCCTCGTAGATGGAATGAATTCTGGTTGCGTATGCTCAATTCATCTTCATTCAAACTCAGCTGAAAGCAGAGAAAGATTTCTAGGGAATTCAGGGGAACGGAGAGCCCATTTTATGAGGAGAGACTATATAAGCCTCATTGTTTAGCCTAGCAAAAAGAAGGTTGATAGGGGAAATAATTGTTGCCTGTAAATGATCAGGGGATAAACACCAGGAAGAAAGAAAAGCTATTTAAATTAAAGGGTAATATTGGCATGAGAACAAATAGAGAGAAATTGGCCATGAATAAATTTAGGCTGCAAATTAGAAGCAGCTTTCTAAGCATCAGAGAAGTGAGGTCCAATCGGAGTAGTAGGGAAGAGCAAGCTAGCTAGTTTAAACACAGGGCATGCTCAGTTAACAAAAGTGATTAGGAAAGCTAGGAACTGCACTTGATGAAGTAGGGAATCCTGTCCAGCTCTGTATCCTATGTTTTTCTATGCCTATATTCTTGCCTATAAGGTGCAAAGACAAAACAAAAGCATTCAACTGGCAAGGAAAACTTACCAAATGGCAGACTAATGGTGATAGTTTGTTCAGATGTTACTGCACACTTCTAATACTTGAAATAACGTTGCAGAAAGTGCTTCAAAGCTCCAGAAGCTTCCACAACCCCAGCAGCTCCTTAACATAGTGCTTTGCTCATAGTAACCATGCCTTCTGTTTGGAAACATCATGGTCACCCTTGCAATCTAAACCAATAATAATAATAAATCATTAGTAGACATGGTAGTCATTCAGCTGTATCTGCATTAATTTTTTTCCCCACTGGTGCTGACCTTCAAAATGGCTGTTAAACATAATAAAGAAAAGACTGATTACAGGACTGAAGAATAATAATGACACTTGGTACTTTATAGTTCTAAAGTGCTAGTGTAGCAGAAAGCCCCCTTTTCCTCTTGCCTGCATTTGCTCTCCCCTCTTTGGATATGTTTCTCTTTTTCTACCTTTTCTTCCTTCTTCTCTCTTTCACTTTAAGATAAGGAATTGTGTTTTAAAATTTGTATGTGTGCATTTTGTATCTCCCCTTGTAGTTTGGTATTTTTATCTATTTGTGTGCCATGGCATTTATAGCTTATATTTTATACTCCTCACCTTTCAACTTTCAACTGAATGTGTTTAGTTTCATAAGTAAATTATACATTGTAACAATGTTAACAAGGGCAGGAATCAAACTGCCCTTCCTTGTATCAGGCTGGCCCTTGAAAGAGCGAGTGAATCAGTGATTGAATGGGTTTAGGTTGTAGCCGTGTTGGTCTAAGGATATAGGCAGACAAGGTTCCTTGGGTGAATTTGATATCTTTTATTAAACCAACCCAAATGGTTGGAGAATAGTTATTAAGCAAGCTTTCGGGCTCAAAAACCTTTTTGAGCCCGAAAGCTTGCTTAATAACTATTCTCCAACCATTTGGGTTGGTCTAATAAAAGATATCAAATTCACCCAAGGAACCTTGTCAGTGATTGAATGTGTAACGTGATTGAATGTGTAACACAGTAGCAGCAGACAGCAATTATCACCTGGAAGCTGCAGATCAACCAACTGAAGAACTCAATAGAAGACAATGTAACAACCAGGAAATCTCTAAGTCACTGATCAAGGGCTAGAAGCCCTGGCCTGAGTTAATCAACGCCAGAGACCAACTTTTGGGCTGAATATCTCCAGATCGACTACTCCCAGAGCCCTATTCTAAATTCATCAACGGACTCCCAAACCTGCACGTTCATGCGGACGACCCCTGGGGCTGACAAATGCTGTCCAGTAGCCACCGAGGGTGGGGGGGGGGAAGTCCCACAAGGGTCAATGACCCCTGGATTGGGCAAACCTGAAAACTGGGGAGTCACCAAAGTCTGCCAAGGACAGATAAAAGGCAGTGAAAAGTGACCCTCAGGGGCGCCCTCTTGATCTCCAACTCGACCAGACCTGTCCAGCCAGAAGTACCAGCCGGCGACCCCCTTCTGGAAGATAACACCACACTGAAAGAAGCCTCAACGACAGACTCCAGCGTTTGTAGGATAGGTATACCTGACTCTGTAGCCTGCTACTGTGTGTGTGTGTGTGTATGTGTGTGCATGTGTACATGTGTGTGTGTGTGTGTGGGGACCAGCCCCAAGGTTTATAATTACAGTGTTTCAATCCGCCTAATAAACTAGAATTTTAAGGATCCTGAGTTGGACATTTGTAGCCAACACTAGTTGGATCAAGCCCTACTAGTTTGATTAAATAATCAGCAAGTGCGCTGACAGACATGAAAAGAAACAAAACAAAACAGTGCTTCACCAGAAGAGGAAGCACATTAATTGACCCAGCTCCCCAGTGTCTGTATAGACTGGGTGCTTCAGCAGGCCTTTTTGGTACTTTTATATAAAGCTGATTCACTAAGCTCTTAGATAAAAGCGTCAAAAATCCCCACCGAAGCATCCAATCTATACAGACATTGGGTGAGCTGGGTCTAACTAACGAGATGCCTCTCCTGGGTGCGCACTGTGCTGGGTGCAGGGGCATGCTGAGCTGAAAGTAAAGCACTGGTTTTTTTTTCCATATCTGTAAGCAGCCTAAAACTATTTGCCTGAGCTATTTGCCTATTTTGCCCTCTGCATGTTCTGTGTCATGCAATTAGTGGGTTAATAGTGCAATTATTTTAGATGAGCAACACATGCAAATTAACTATCATACCATAAAAAAGTCCAACCAGTTATTAAGTTAGAGTTGGAAAATGTGTACTAACCTTATCGCTGCTTTCTATCCAGCTTTAATTTGCACATGTAGCATAGCTATGCCCCTGTGGCTGGAAACCTCATCAGCTGATGAGACTCCTATCTGTAGCAGTTCATGGGGTGGTCTGGATAATAGGAGTCTCATTAGCTAATGAGTCTCCCATCTACACAGCAGGAGCTGGTGCAGGGGGACCCCAGGATCATAATCCTGCCCTCCACCTCCCTCTACACCAGCAATAAGGCATGATAAGGTCTGATGCTGGATCCTACAGTCATTCCTTTTTCTATGCACGTGTGGCATGGCAAAAGGCATGATTCCATGGATTGTGCATTATATCCTATTGTGTCTAGAGGGGCCCTGAGTAACATATGCAAGATTTGGCCCATTTATGAATAATTGAAAGGTTGGATGAATTTGATAAGTTGGTTCCTAGAAAAGCTTGGGACTTGGGACCTAAGTTGACTAGCCTTTCTGCAGTGTGGGGAATCCTTTCCCATCACATAGAATGATTTTTTGCAAAATCAAATTAGAGAATATGGGGGGGGGGGGGAAAGCCTATCTAATAAATGCTCATCTCCTCCTTCCTTTTTCCTGACTATAGGTCCAACCTCAGGGTGTGGTTATCTGTTTGAATCATTGTTCTTCACTTGCAATCTGCTGTATCCTCTAGTAGGATCCTTAGATTTTTCATCTTTCCCTATGGTGTCTTTCCACACCTGTCTTACTCATCCTCTTGGCCTATTGCCATCTAGGGTCATCTCAGAACACTTATACACTGGTTTCTGTCTGCCCCACCTCATCAGTGGCCAAACCATTTCAATCTAGCTTCTCTGTTATTTGTGGTGATTTACCATACTCTTTAGAATGTCATGTTGCCATCATTTCTCCCATTATCCTTCAGGCTGACTCCCAGAATCAACATTGTCAATTGTTTATTATGAATAAACCTTGGATCATCTCTCATTGGTGTGAAATTAATTTTATTAAAGTCAAAGGCAAGATTCCCGTGACTTCAGTAGGGCCTGAATATCAGTGTGACTTACCTTTCATCCTTGGATTACATTTATTTGTGACACGCAAATAGATAATGATCTGCTGTTAGAATAATCAGTCTGAACTCATGGTAGAGGTGATATCTTTTATTAGACCAACAAGATTTTTGCAAAAAAAAATCTTCAATTGCAAACTTTCAGGCCCATCACCCTTCATCAGGCAATGGAGAAAAGATTGTAAAAGTTTTCCTGGGTAGAACTGCAAGTTCATATTTCATAAGATTTAACAGAGGAGTCAATAGATGGAAAGTTCCTCTGGGCAGGCAGGTCTTAGCTGTTAAAGTATCTCTCACCTCTCTTGTGAGGTTCTGTAATGATGCAAATTAGCATGGGTGACTGGTGCCTCCTAAGTCTAGGGCGGGGCAGGACGGGGTGGGGGGAGGGGTAGGAAGGCACTTCCACATGATGATGATAATGATGGGGGATCACTCGCGAAGAAGTAAGATAGTCTTCCAAGGATCTTAATAGTGAGTCTACAGGTGGCTCCATAGCCCAATTCTAGATCCACATGTCTTGTTGCAGTGAGGACAGATGTTTCCAGGAGGGATAAGCACTGTGTTGTTGTACTGAATGTTCTGAAGTTCTTTTTGCCTGTTCCTCTTTTCCTCTTTTGCCTGTCGATGAGCTGTTTCAAAGTGTTGAGGTCCTTCCCAAAGAGACTTCCTCCATTTTGGTCATTTCTGAGCAAGGCTCTCCCAAGTGCTGACATCAATGTTACACCTCTTTATGTTTGCCTTCAGGGTGTCTTTGAAGTGCTTTTTTGCCTTCTGCTACTTTGCTGACCTTCTTTCAGCTGTAAGAAAAAAAATTATGTTTGGAAGGCAGGAGTTGGGCATGCAAACAACATGACCTGTCCAGCAAAGTTGATTTTGGATGAGCGTGGCCTCAGTGCTGTTGGAATTTGCTTTGGCTAAGATGCTGATGTTTGTGCGTCTATCTTCCCAGCTAATCTGAAGGATCTTGCGAAGGCACTGTTGGTGGTACTTTTCCAAGCTCTTGAGATGTCTTCTGTATGTGCTCCAAGTTTCCGAGCCATACAGCAGAGTTAGAATGACAATGGCTTGATAAACCAAGAGCTTCATTTAAGCAAGGTTGTCATGATTTAAGAAGACTCTCTTACTCGGATGTCCAAAGGCTGTGCTTGAACATTTCAAGCAGTGTTGTATTTCCGCATCTGCCTTTGATGAAAGATGGTTTCCAAGATAGGTGAAGTGATCCATGTTCACCAGCAATTCTCCGTTGATTTGAATGGCAGGGCGGGGTTGTTTCTCCATTTGGAGCAGGTTGGTAAAGGACTTGCATTTTCCTGATGTTTAGAGTTAGGTCAATACTCTCGTAGACTTCTGAGAATACATTAAGAAGGGTCTTCACTTTGGACATGAGTCTGTTGAGGTTGAAGAGTCTTACATCCATCCTATACACAATTTCATTTCCAGGTGGGAGCTTTCTGTCAACGAGGTGCATTATGGTGGACATGAAGATGGAAAACAAAGTTGGAGCAATGATGCAACTTGGCTTCACTCCTGTTTTCACCTCAAATGGTTCTGGTTGACTCCTGTTACTGAGAACCCTTGCTGACATGTTGTCGTGGAGAAGTGTCAGAACTCTGATGAACTTGTTTGGGCAGCCAATTTTGGACAAGATTTTCCATAGAGTTTTGCAGTTTACAGAATTGAAGACTTTAGAGAGTTCAATGAAGGCCAAATAGAGAGGTCGATTTTGTTCATGACGCTTCTCCTGGATTTGACATGCTGTAAAGATCATGTCTGCAGTTTCTCGAGATGGTCTGAAGCTGCTTTGAGATTCTGGAAGAATTTCTTCCACAAGTGGGAGAAGGCAGTTACCAACGATACAGGCGCTGACTTTCCCAGCAGTGGCCAACAATGAGATTCCTCGGTAGTTTCTGAAGCAACTACCGAGACTTCCACATGTGGCATGGTGGTGGTGGAAGTGCCGGCACTTCTGCCGCCGGCAGAGCCAATTTCAGGGGAGGCACTAGTGCTCTCTGTGCCCCCCTACCAGCCAGAGTGTTTGCTGTCAGGGGGGGCACCAGCGGTTTTGGCGAGGCACATGCTCCCCCACCTCCCATGCATTGCTTATGCAAATCAGCTTGAACAAAGGCGGGGCAGTATCTCAGGTTTCAGGTAGCCATAGTTGTTTCCTCCTTGGGAAAATATAAAGATTTCATTTATAAAATTGGCTAAAATTTGATATCTTTCATGTGTCAGATATCCAGGTTACAGCTCTATTGGTCTAGAGGAAAAAGCAATCTGGGTTCATGGTAGAGGTGATATCTTTTATTAGACCAACAAGTTTTTTGCACCAAAAAAAATTTTAATTGCAAGCTTTTGGATACCGGCTGTTAGAATGACATTCCCCAGCCTGGTAATTTCAACTTCTCTCTGTTAACATAACACTCTCTTTCAAATAAATCCATTAGAGGAAGACAGAGGTGGAGTGCAATTCCATAAAGTTTTCCTTACAGATTTTGTCTCCAAGACCACCTTTATAGGAGAGATGGGAAAGCACATAATGTCTTAGTCTAATAATACATGAGTAGCAATTTTTGAGGAGTGCAGCAGTTTTGTTTCTGTTGCATATTCTACAGTGCAGGCTCAAATGTGTGAGCAGCAGCCAATTACCCACATGCATAAACCATACCATACTTAGTACAGTTCAAAGAGGCTTTCTCCTTTTGCATTTAACCGCATAGCTTCCCTGTGGCTACATGCTTTCTCAAGATTAAAATCAACCATTTGGATGTTTCTCCATCTCCCCAGCATGTTAAATTCTTGTTCCAGTGTATGACTCTGTATAGTTATTGTTCAGCCATTTCAGATTGCCTTTTTTTCTCCCAAGGCAATTTGAAATGCAGCTTCACTCTCCAAGGAAGGCAGTGTGATCAAATTAAATTTTATTTCTACATAAATAACAAAACAATTAAACACACACAAACTGTTACTTACAATGTGATTATAGCAAGCAAAAGAACTATAGAAAACTGGTATCATCACCCACAACATATCAGCTCCCTTTATGTCTTTGAGTTACATCTGTTTCCTTTAGTAACAAAATTAAATGATACCACAGCAGAGCCAAAACAGCTATGGAAGACCGAATTGGATTTTATTTTGCTTCACACATCATTAATAACTTGGCTTAATTCTGAATTCAGAGCTTTTATGTCTGGTGATGTAAACAGAACATAGTTTGATGTTCTGAGTCCAGATTATGTTTACAAGCTTGACAGTTGGAGAAATTATATTTTGATTTCCAAACTAGGCAATATTGATAGGAAGGCCCTTGAAAGGGAACAACCATACCACTTTGCATCTATATGTCATTTGTATTTCAATGATCTCAAAGTTTTTTTACGTATATGAGATAATTAAGACTTCTAGTAATCCCTTGAGAAAGGTATAATCTTCATTTCACAAATGGGGGACATGAGGCACAGAAGTTAACAGATTTTCAAAGCAGTCCATAGGGTTTAACACCCCATCTCCCATTAACAACCAAGAAAGGTAGTTAGCCTACAGTTTCAAATTGCTTCCCATGTCACCTCCCATTACAAAAGCCCTTATTTCTCTCTGTGACACATCCAGCTTTCCTACACAATCTTTGCAATGCAGTTAAGGGTTAACAATTAAAATATCAACAGTTGATTGGAAATATGAGTACAGAACAAAATGGACTGGATTTAAATACAAAACACATAATACAGGAGATATGTTTATGACTAAGGCAATCAATAACCAGTAAAGCTCATTTTTTTGGTTATAGAATAATTTAATTTAACAGTCTGCCATAGAATCCAGGAATCTTACTATAGAGTTTAAGTGCATTTGCCACATAGTGCACAGGCTCTATGTTATGGTCACTGCTGAAGAGAATGTAATGACTCAAAGGACTAAAGCCCTTGCTTAAACAAAAGATTAGCCCAAATTTGGCTATTGGTGGTCATCTGCTATCAGTTTAGCCATAACAACATAACCTTAAGTGCAGATGAAGAAAGTCATGGTTTACACTGATTTCAAGTAGTGGTAAATTCAGTGGGTAAAAAAAAAAAATCACTTCATTACATGTCTGTACTAGTACAGCTCGTGGGTGCTGGCCATTCATGACTGAATCCTAAATACATATAAGGCCAAATTGTAGGGGCAATATAGAAAAGCCTGCAGTTTCCAGTGAAGTTTGCCTCCAGTCTGAATAGCCTTGAAGTGGGAGAACCACTGAGCCATCAAGATTTATATTAACCTTGACTTCTACCACATCTGCAGTGTTTCACTGTTTCTTATGTCTGAAAGATGAGATTATTTGTTTCCATCCCCTAGCACCTGGAAAAAGTACAAACTAGACAAAAGCCTATAACTGTTGGATGCTTCTCAGCTGCTTAACAGAAATATCAATGACCTCCAAAATAACAAAAGCCCCCAACAATCTTCAGAGGGGTGTGAGAGTTGAGTAACTCATTGAAAGCAGAGAGAAAGAGCAGTGAAGCACTCCTAAACTATATACATAGCTTTCTCTTCAAAGCAATAAACCTTCTACAGTGAAGTGTATGGGATCCATTCTCCATTATTCAAATAATTTCAGAAGGGAATGGGAACTGTATGGTTCAATTCTTAGTTTCATTCTTAGGCTAAGTACAGACACTTATAAAGCCTGAGGCTGAATTGATTCAACCTTCGCAGGTTATTCTAAGTTGCTTTGATTTAACCAATAAGCAAGTGAACAGACATTCACTTTTGATTCCAGAAATGCAGCCACCTGTCTGCAGTGGCCCAGGCCAGAAGCTGGGAGGCCCTAGAGCATACCTCCCTGCTCATCCTGAGCAGACAGCTTGGATCAAGGCTAGCCCACCCACCCAAAGCGGGTGGGGTGGGCTGTGGGAGAGGTGGAACACATTCTGGGATGCTGGGGGACTGTGAGCTAACTTGAATCTGGAGGGGATCTGGGCCTTAAGTTTAATAAACTGGTTTGACCTAAATCAGTTAAGTCTGATACTACGTTCAACCAGGTTTATCTTAAACCAGTTTCAGCCATTTTGAAACTGGTTCATGTGCACTGATCTTCTGATGTGTTACAGATTTGAACGAGTTTCCAATCACTTATACCAGTTTATGTGTACCTTCTGTCCCTAGCCTTAGAGTAAGACTCACTGCACTGTAGAAGGTGGCAGTGACTTCCTGACCCCTAAACACAAGAGGCTTGATTTTCTGCTGCTTTTTGCCCTATATTGCAATGAGTCAAGTATATGTCCTAATCCAAATTCTACATTGTGCATGTATAAAAGACAATAGACATTGCTAGGCAGGGGAGAGCCAGGCCCATGTTTCTCATGAGATACAGAAGAGGCAGGACTTTGGTATGAAATTCTAACTCAGAACAATGGCTTTCTATATTCCCTTCACATAGGAAGCTCAGGCGGAAGCAATTTCCTCTCACTCTGGATGATCAAGGAAAGAGTAATGTTCATTTCTCTTTTACCAGAACAAATACAGTAGCCACATGTGGACACTTGCAAGTCTTTTCCATCAGAAAAGACTGATTAATTGAAAATGGAATATTTCACAGAAATATGTCAGTTTTGATACATTTTTGAGGAAATTCAGTCACAAGTCTATTGGAAATTTATATGGTTTCTTGGTAGCTTGTTTTAGGGCCTGAACGTGAAGGCAGTTCTGTTGTGTGAACTGCTTCAGCTTTGGGGACCTGGGATGCTGAACAAGAAGTACAAAACTAGCAGCTGAGCTTGCTAGGGCTAGTTTGTGAACTTATTCCTTTCTGCTGCACTGAGGAATGCTGAGCCATATGAGTTCTTTCCCCTTTATATGGTTGCATGAAACTTGCATACATGTTCAGATTAGTGTAAAAGCTGCACCTGAGATACTCTCCATGGGCACATCCAGACATGCAGGCAAGTGCAGTTCGTGGCACCACAAACGTCTCTGTGGCACTATAAACTGCACACCTGGAATGGGAAGACATGCCCCACACTGCAAATTTGTAATAAAAAAATGCTGCAAAAAAGTGGAACAGACAAAGGACTGATTGTCCGGAGCAGTGCTCCGGCTTCTGGTCAGGTTCCATGGTCCCAGATCAGTGCCCCTGCTGCACAAGGACACCAGGTACTATTGGCTCCACCCTCTCCTACCCTTACCTAGAACAATTTGTCGCACACTGAAGCACATGTGTAGGAGCCACTATTTGTGGCACTGCAAGCTCACACTCCTGCATGGGGGGATGTGTTCCATGAAAGCAAATGTTTGGGACCTGGTCAGAGAGCCAGTGAAGACAGACAAGGAATAAGCAGAGCCATGGTTTTATCACTGCAACACAGTTAATGCCAAGCCAGGGTGACTACACTCACAAACGGGGAGGAGAAAATATGGTGCATGATGAAAACAAATGCTATTCTGAACTTCTCACACCTTCTATGAAAGTAGTGGACCTCCTGGAGGAAGGATGCCTGAGATACATGTCTCAAGGATACAATACCTGGCAGTACTGTGCACTTCATTCTCCACTTGGGAATGCTCCTAAGAGCATAATGGAGTTGTAACAAAAGATGGAAAGTTACAGGCCTTTTGCCATCAGAGTTACTGAAAACATTTAAGTATCTATGGCTCTAATGACTAGTGCTTTCTGAATTGAAAAGAGGGTGAAAAATATCTAGATGGTCATCCAGAACCTTCTTGTATTAGGACATTTTTTCCTTTCATCTCTTGCCCCCCAGCAACACCACCATCTCCTTGTAGATCACACAGATCTACCTAAGCTGAAACTTGATTATTCTGTTAGAGAATATTTTTCATACTCCATCAAACACTCCTCATTTTGCTCCTTCCAAGATGCTTACTTCATTAAATTCTATAGCAAGCATACTGATGAGTGCAGAGAAAGGGAAGCAAACTGAGAACTGCAACTGAGCCAGAGTTTGAAGCCTAGTCTGCCTGCTTTGCCTTGATCCTTCAGCACAATGGGAATGGAAACAAGCTTCATCCCTCTCCTTGGAACACTACCATGTGCCTGGGAGTTTCTAGCAGGTGTAAAAGATGGTGTACTCAAGTTGGGCGGGTCAGATCATGACCTAAGTGTGTCATGCTCCAGCCATGCCCAGTGAATAGGTAGTCTTTTGGGGACCATTACCAACTCACAGAATTTAGAGCAGCATCTAAATCAGTGATTCACAACAACGAAGCCACAGCGTCCTGGGGTGTCTCGATATCCTTTCAAGGGTGCCTCATGGTGTCATTCAATGTTATCATGCTTTGGTGTGCAAACATGATTCACAAGATAAACCAGAGATTTCAAATAGGAATCCATAGTATTGAAAACACTCCAACCTGTTGTGGTCCTTCTGAGTCCTTTGCAACAGAAGAATTGCTATATTTTTTTCTGTAGTTAAAAAAAAGAAAACTAAGATCTGGCATTTTCTGAGGGGTGCTTTGAGTCTAACACAGTTCAGAGCTACTGATCTAATCTGTTCTAAACACATGTATGTAGGGTTCTATGCTGCTCTTATCATTGCCATGTCTGACCATCCTCTTGTAGTGCAGTAAGAGATGTACTTCACATCTGTCAGATGTGATCTGTTCTTTTTTGCAGTATCTCCCCATGGTGAATAAAAAGGGAGTGGCATAGGATTTTTTTTAAATCCACCTGGTGCCTATTTATATTAGAGAGAGCAAAGCTAAAGAAGCCTGCCCTGCACTTGGTGTGTAAGACGGTGAGATCTGGAACATCCCTTAGTTCCTTTGAGAATCCATCCCACTTTTTGGTACTAGCCTTTGTGAAAGTTCTATATCCCACCTTACACGAGTTGTGTCCTTACAGTAAAGGAGGAAGAATGAAGTCGTACACTACATCATCACCCTCATACTAGAACTTCAGGTTAAATTTTAGGTATTCGGGTTCTAGGCCATTGAGTACCTTTAAGATAATGACTAAGACTTTGAACTTCCCTTGACGTTCTATGGGAAGTCAATGTAAAGAACTGATTTAAAGTACTTGTGATGGTTTGGGTTGATGCTGAGTTGGGCTGCAGCACTATGTACCAAGTAGATTTTCCTGAGAGTCAATGGTTTTAGGCCCGGTATAGGAGCCATCAGAAAGTTGGTCTCATTAGAGTATATCAACCAACCTGATCTCAGCATCAGCATGAGTGAGACAAAAAACACTCCCTGACGGATCCTCCTCCTCTTTGCTATGCCAAAAAGAAGGAGATTCTTACAGTAAATTCATCCCAGGCAGCTTAGTATAATATTTATGAAAGTCATCAACTCTTTATGGTCTGACATGTTATTGTGTGTGCATAAACAAACACTCTTACTTTAACTACTTTGTCGAGATCCTTTCTAGTCTAATAATAAACAGCTCTCTGATGTATATATTCTACACTCTTAATTATCTACCTAAATTACTTCCACTGTATATCTAAGCCAGTGGTTTTCAACCTTTTTTGGACTTAAGACACCCCTCACTAGACTCAAGGCACACTCACTGGACTCAAGGCACGCTTCCATAACTTTGTGTGAATTGAGTAGCACCCAATTTCAAAAACAAGTTTATATAATTACAGTGCTCACCTCCTTACACAGGGGCTGGGCAGTAGAGGTGAGGTATCATCCCAGGCAGGGACAAGCCTGGCTTATCTGCTTATCTCCTCACATCTTGCATCATCCTTTGAAGGATCTGGTTGCACTCCAGAGTGCTCCAGCATCCTGGTAGAGAATCACTGATCTAAGCAGATATTTAATTGACAGGTTTGTTGTCAGCCAATATTTGTAAATAAATAAACTTGTAAATATAAATTACAGCAGGTTAAAAAAACCCCAAACTATAACATTTGAAATAAATATTTCACTTTCCCCAGGTATCCAGTAGAAGACTGATCTATATGATCAAAGGTAAAATGTGCATGAAATGTACAAGCTTTACTTTACTCTCCTCACATTCACTTATGTTGCCAGAAATCTGGGACCTGCTCTTTATAACAGCATTTTCCTGTTCTTGTGATGAAAACTATTTTCATAAGATGAATTAACATAAATTTGGCTAAGTACATGAGCTAATATGTTGCAGTCTACAGTAAACTATGCATAGAAATGACATACCAAGGTTATAATAATTATACTAATACTTGAATTAGACTGTATGAAATAGAGTGCAATATTCCGAAACATAGTCCCATTTGGTTCTCAGATTATCTTGCAATAGACTTTTGTTTAATTAGAAATGTGAATTTTAAGGCCTTAGTCCAGTATCTTTGGGATTAATTTCTTTGGTTTAAATGGCAGAAGAGGAGGTCCTTATTATCTTAGCTCGAATTGTGTAAATGTTCCATGCAGGTAGACAGTTATACCATATTCTATTGACTATTAATATAGATCACCATGAGGAGGTGTGCAAAAGACTGGTTTCCTCATAATACTGAAAATTAGGGAAGGAAATCATTTCAGGCTAAGCAACTACAAAAAAATCTATTCTATTGGCAAAATAGAAAAGTAAGTCAAATAAATATATATTTAAAGTTGAATGACATATTTTGTCACATGGAGGTCTTGCTTAGGTTTGTTTTTACTTTTAAAAATAAAATTAAAGCAAATTTTAAAAGTGCAAAAGCATATCATATAAAACAATTTGAAACATTTCACTGCAGAAATGAAACATTCTGAACTCAAAACTCTGAAACACTTTGCTTTGAAAAGGTTATATGAAACTTGTTTTGGCTGAAAGTATTTGGAAAAATTGACAGGGCATCACAAATGTTTTGGTTAATGCAAATCAGCATGTTTTGCTTATAAAAGCTTTAGCAAAATGTTTTACTTGACTCTTGGTACAAGTAGGCACTGGAATTTACATATATATGACAACTCCCAGGTCTTTTACGTGAACAAATTTCAGAATCTGAGCTTGTTGTGAATATTATTTTGACTCTGTCTTTGTGATTGGTTAGCAAAGTCATATAATATTGTTTTTATTCTATAACTATATTGTCAGAATTCTTATAAAACAGGAAGCCTTCAAGTCCATCCAGAATATTTGACAAAGTAGTATCATCTATGAAAGCTTACACCTCTCTGAATCAGCTGGCTTTTAAGATGCCACCTTTCCCTGCCCCCTATGAAACCAGAAATACATGTCAGCTGACTGAGGACTTCTTGTATAAATCTTTAAAAAAAATACATATTTGCACAAGCATTTGCAAAAATGTCAGAAAATTATTTTAAAAACAAGCAAAGCAAATTGTTTTACACAATCATTTGTAGAAAATCCGTGGAGTTAAGAATAGGCACAAAGTGAGTCTAAAACTTTTAGCTAAACAACTTTTTCATTCACTCATCTCTTAACTATTTTAAATACTTTTCCCCTCTCATAGTTTTAAAATATGATATTTTGCCATACTGAAACACACCTTTGTTCTTTCACATTCATCATTGTTTCCAGGAGTTGCAAAAACTTGATGACTGAATGGAAGGTAAAAGAAATGACAAAAAGCAAACAAAACCCAACAAATAACACCCCCAGGCTAAACCCCACCATTGTAAGTCTATCCAAATGTTGATGGGAAGTAAATATTTCTTTCTGAGTCCCATCGTGATCAGCATGGAGCCTGAGCTTTGATCATCATTATTGTAACTTACATAACTACAAGTAGTATTGGTCAAAAATAATCCAGCTCTTAGTTAAACCCAGGAGTAGCGTTTACTTCTATAACCTCCTGTGGTACTGAATTCCATAGGCTGACCACGTAGTGTGATTTAGTGCTTTCTTTTTGATGTTTGTTCTACAGTCACCATAGTTGCTATTAATTTCATCAAGTCAACCCTGCCCTCATATTGTGGAACAATATAGAAAGGAGAGACTGATCAGTTTTTACTGTGGCCTTTGTAATCATGAGACCTAATAACACCTCCCCCACTTCAAGTCTTCTCTGTTCCAGGTTAAATAATAGCTTTTGCAATCTTCACTTTACATTCCCTGGATTTATAGCATTAGAAGATTTTTTTTTTTGTTGTTAACTCTGGCATTCTTGAAAGGTAATGTGAATTCATGCAACACATGTGTGCTTACAGCCTTAATTTCTACCTGTGAGTGTCTTGCATTGAAATTTCCTTAGCATTTTCTTTCTTTTTCATAGTCAGAACATGGCAAGGGGAGTGAAGAAAGCCTAGGCAGAAGGGCTCACTCCCTTTAATCTTGACTTTCTAAGTTCCACAGGAATATTCATCATATGAATAAGATTCTTAGTAGATGCATAGAAGGACTTGGATGAAGTCATTGCCCCCCTGGTAAGCCTTGTAGTACTTGTTAGTGTCACTATTCTTACAAGCTTAAGGGGGCTTGCATCTTTTTTTACTCTGTGAGAATTTATGTTTATGGAACCCCATAAGCTCCAAGGCCTGGAAGGGGTTATTGGGGCAGCGTTGTTATGAGGGAGCATGAGGGGAGCCTGGACTATTAGTTGACAGCCATGGGCTTATAGGAGCAAAGTAGGAGAGGTGAAGAAACTGAGGGGTACAACTGCAGGTACAGGCAGAAAGGAAACACAAGTTTTTCCTACATTTCCCTAAGAAATGAAACTTTTGTGGGTCACAGCAGCAGACTCCCTCTCCAATGAACAACAGAGAAATTGTCACGAGAAGCCTGCCTTCTACTTCTCTAGTCCTGGGGCCGCCTTCCAATACAAAGGCCGTGATTTTGCAGGGCAAAGGAAGAGGGAAGTTGTATGAAGAGCCTGCAGAGAAATATGAAGACAATAGAGGGTGGAGAAACAAAGATTTTACCAAAGACATAGACAAATGTTTCTGATAAGCCAGGAACACGATGGAGCCAATGAAAAATGAGGCACTTGGGCAGCAAAGAGGTACAAGAGCAGAAGAGGAAACAATAGGTATTTGTCTTCTTCATCCAGTTAACCTCAGATAGCTTATCAAAAGGGTGTTTGACAGGTGTGAAAAACAGAGCACTGTTGAAGAACTCAGAGGCAGGATGGACTGACTGAGAACTGGGATTGATGGAAGGAAGGTTTTCAAAAGTGCGTTTCCCTGTCCTATGAAAACTGCCAGGTGAGCAAGAAGAAATAAAAAGTCCTGCGAGTCTTAGGTCTCCAGCAGTCAGAGTAGCCAGAGTGAACTTAATTGAATACATATGCCTCAGGGTTTGTACTACAGAAAATGTTAGAAACATACCATTTCACAGTCATTCACTAAACTGTGATCACAGCTTCTAGAGCTCAGTGAGTGGACCTGCCTAAAAATGTTGGGGGATGAGGGGGAGAGGCTTCTTGTTTTTTGTTGTCCTTTTTTTCTGGAAGTGCATGGGCACGTGGTAGTTGAGCTTTGCTTTACTTCTCATTCACTTGTACTGGGAATTTCTAAAAGTGTGTTACAAAGATGTTTGGAACATTCTTTTACAACTTTTATTTTTTTAACAATTTTTAATAATTTAGGGACTCCTTGTCCAATTGATTTCAACATTGTGTATGGGGGAAAAAAACAGGTCTTGATCCTGAAACAATGTGCTAATTTCTTGGTTGCTGCAACTTTCTTTTGCAGTTCAAAAGGACAAAAATCAGCTTAAAATAGAAACTCAGTTGCAACCTTACCCCGGCATGATTCCATAATACATGACGAACACATTGTTGACAGTCGACAAAGAACAAATGACAGCAGCAGCAAGCTGCTGTGCCAGATTTTGGATCTGGAAAGATCCTGTTCCAAAGAACTGGGCTTCCATTCCAGTCATCCTTCCTGAATGTGTAATGGAAGGGGTTATTGTTATGCAGGCATGTAGACTGCAGATGGTGTCTCTTTGCTTCACTACCTGCTCTTTGCTGTCTGTGTTGTGCAGCTCTTGGCCCTCAAAACAGGAAGAGATTAGTGGAGGACTGTAAAATCCTTCACAGTGATGTATTTCAAATTCAGTGGCAGGGATGTTTGTGGGTTTGTCTAACTGAAAAGGTTTTGTTACAGCAGTGCTGTTCCTTATGTTTTGCTACTGCCACTTTTTCCAAAGATCAAAGATGAGACCATCAGCACAGAAGTGCAAAAGGCAGCTGTTGCCGCACAGCAAACACTCCATACGTGCTCAGACTGCTTATAGAAAAGATTTGCTGAAGCTGTACACAATAATAGTAGAAAAAAATCTACATATAACAGCAATTACTAAATATACACACAATGCAATGCCTAGTTACTTGCATATAGATTGCTGCTCTGTCTGCTTGCTAAAACATATGATACAGAGAGCACTGCTAGAGGGCTTAACAAGCAATATAAAGAGATTTTATTTAACATATTTGGTTTCGGCATATTGTTTCGGTCATCTTAAGGCAATGTTATCACCAGTGTGAAGGGTCTGAATGCCACCAGGTAGTATTGTAAATGGACATACACCAAACTGAACTTGTCCACAAGGGCATTTGTTGCCATTGCGAAGGCCCCATTGGTATAGGTTTGAAGCAGTGACCCTGTCCACTTCAAAATGGTTGAGAAGTGCCCAATAACAGCGTGGCCAGCTAAATCCTGGTTGATTGGCTGTATGGTCAGAGGTGATATGGTGATTGATTGGTGCTTGTGCTGACCATTCTTCATGCCATTGAGTAAGTAAGGAAAAGTCAAAGGATTTTGAAAGGGTGGACCATTAGGTGTCTTAAGGGGGGCTGAGCTATTGGTACGTGGAATATGTCCCAGTGTACTAGCAGCATAGGATTATCATAGAGTCTGGCTAGTAAGTTTGCTTCAGCATTTGTGCAGTGGATATGAGGGGTGTCACAACCCAAGGGTGTGATTTTGTGTGCACGCGCTTCGGCACTGCTAAATTATTTCCCACCACGAGGAGCTTTCTTTGCAGGGTGCATTTCTCAGTTGCAAAGAGAAAACCCCGGTGCAAAGGAGTTCCCACCACCTGCATGCAAATTTGTGTCCCACCATTGGCCGATTCTAAATTATTCCCACGTGGCGGCTAGCAATTGGCTTGCTAGCTGTATAAGAGGCTTGAGCGGTTTCCGCCCAAGTTGGAGGACTCCACAACCATCTAGTGGAGGAGGAGGACTTCACGTCTCGTGAAAAACTCTAAGCGCTGTAGAGCCTAAAGGACCCAGCGTGTGCCTTAAGAAGGCTATAGGGGTCTGATCAACCTCTGGCCTCTCCCCGTCGCCGAGCGTGATCCCTCGACGAACCCCTTCCCTGCGCGCTTGTTTCACGGAGTCTAGCAAACTTCGTAAGTGTGTGTATCCAGAGCTCTGTCCGAGTTATTTCAAGAGGCTCGAGTTTTCTGCGGGTCCTTGTTCGAGTTCGTGTTGTAGAGCCTAGCAAACTCCACGTGTCTGTCTGTAACTGCAATGCAATCAAGTTTTTCTGCCTGCACCGCGACCATCTACGGTGTAAGTAAAATAAACTTTAATCAACCGCTACGCATCCGTGCCTAATTCTAGTCTGCCGGCCTGCATTCCCCAACCCACGTGCCAGGGCTGTTGGCCACAGCCTGCCGTGTGCCCCCGAGGGCCTCAGACCGCTCCCGGCCTGCACAAGGGGGAGCAATGTTACTAAGGACTGGTAACCACAGGAGTGGAGTGGGTTGCAATGTGCCTGACATAAGATACAAGACACAACGGTAGTATCTTTAAAGAGATACTACCCCAAAACCCCAATTTAAGGAGAAACTACTCTATTGCTAGACTACAATGTACAACAGTCTCAAATAAGTTTGAAAAAATTCCCTTTCTGTCCTCTAATTTTGCTTCATATTTTTGGACATGATGTTATTGGGAAAAAAACCAAGACACATCAGGACTTCTCTATGTGAAAATAGCTTGGTTTTTAACCAAAATTCAGTATTAAGGTTTTGGGTCATTATCAGAGTTTTTAAGAACAGACTAAACCAATAATTGTCTAGGATGGTTTAGATAGGAATGATCTGCCTTGAGCAAGGGGCTGGATTAGATGATCTCATGAGGTCCTTTCCAGTCCTACTTTCAGGTGATTCCATGAGCAAAACACATAGCATTCAACATGTCAAATTAATAATTATTTCTTTGTTCAGTGCACTTTGGCTACCTTGCCCTTATTGTCTAGTTGAAGGTTGTCCAGAGATCTGACTAAAAGAATGATCCATCTATATAAGATGACAAACCAGCAGTTTCTGTTTTTGTTAGTAAAGCATTGCATTCGCAGTAGATCCTGCATCCTAGGATGACTACATCATTCATTAATTGTCCATAATTCATTCTGCTGAGTAAAACAAGGCATTTCTTTCCTGGGTCTGAGCATGCATTTGTCAAAATGCATAGCATGACAGTTACTAGGTATTGAAATCAGTTACTTGCATGGCATTGCAGAGAACTACATATAAGTTGAGGTAGTATTTTGTGGTTGCTGCATTTAAGTTCCTCTGGACTGAAAATGTCATATTAGTTTGTACAATGGCAGCATGAGTTCTACGGGTTCTTATCTCGCTAACTTCCAGAACAGATTAATTCAGCTGACATGCAAAAAGATGATCATTCCAGCTCATGAAACTCAGCCTAGGTTGTGGATGTCCAGCTGTGCTCTGTCTAGCTTGTACAACAACTCTAATAGATATTCAAAGAGTCCTAGGACTTACCTAATCCTAGTGTCCTCAACATTTCCCAGATGTAACTTTGGCCTCACTGTTGGAAATTAATTAACAGTTGTACTGAAGGTGTGCTAGTAGGGATAGAATCCAGCTCAGTATATTTAATATTTAGGTTGTCTTGGCAGTGCTAAAAGGAGTAATAACTTTTGTCTAAAAAGTAAACACAACTGGCTCTCAACATACAAGAGATAGAAAAATTGCTTAAAAAGCAATCATCATTACACAGTCATTTTTTAGAGTTGAATTGTACTCTTAAGGTCAGTATATACTATAACATCATAGGTTCATATGAAAGTAGGGCTGCTCAAAGAAGGAACATTCGCAACTAAACCATCCCAGGCAAGGTCTAACCTGTTTTTGAAAATTTCCAAGGATGGAGACTGCACAGCTTTTTTAGGTAGCCTGTTTCAATGCCTGACTACAATTATAGTCAGAAAGTTCCTCCTAATCCCTATCCTAAATTTCCTCTGCTGCAGCTTAAATCCATTTTTCCTAGTCCTGCTCCCTACAGTCACAGAAAAGAACCCATCTCCATCCTCTCTATAATCTCCCTTGAGTATTTGAAGACCCTTATCAAATCCCCCCTCAATCATCTCTTTTCCAAAATAAGTAAACCTAGTTTTTTTAGTCTTCCTTGTAAGTCTTTTCTCTCAGGTCCCTGATCATTTTTGTTGCCATGTATTGGACTCTTTCCAAACTGTCCACATCCTTCTTGAATTGTGGGGTCTAAAACTAGACAAAGTATTCCAGGTGAGGCCTCACCAGTTCTGAATAGACAGTACAATCTGTAGTGAGATATAATGTTTCTCAGCAGTATTACACTATTACTGTGGGCATATTTAAAAGCTCATCATGGTTATAAGCTTTAATAATGCCCTTATCTACCTGTCTGTCTGTCTGTCTATATTGGTTAGGAAAATTAAACAGTGGATACTGTCAGGATGTTTTGCAACACAAATTATAATTTTTATTCACTGTTTATAAGAAGATATATAAACCAGACATGGAAACCTATTTCACTAAATATATTTATCATCTTTCCTGTCATACATCTGTAGGTTGGTTACTGTTGGATAATTGACAGTCACCAGCAGTGTCCAAAATGTTTCCAGTCATCAGAGTTCTTGGATGAATTGCCATGGTCTCTCCCCTTCAACATGCCAAGTACAATAGTTATGGTACTTGTCAATTTTTCCTCTGGCTTGCATGGGAGGTGTGTGACCTGACAGGTATACTTGAACAGAGTTAAGGGTATATGGAAAATTTTACAGTTCAGTTAATAAAGAAAAGTAACATATACTTAACTTTGAACCATCTGGGCATCCATCATCTTAAAAACCAATAAATATTTGCTAATCTTTAGTTTAGAGCAAGTACTTTGAAGCAATCATGGAATAGGATCTATGCTACTTTATTTAATTCTGCACCTGGATTCTTATCTGCATTCTACTTTTTATCTAGAAAGTTTCAAAATGTGTAAATAAAACATTAGAAAGCCATGTGGAGCATCTGTATCAGTTTAAAAGTGTACTTTGAGCATAATTACTTGGGACAACAAGCCTAAGTCAGTGGATGACGCTAGCATGTACTAATTGTATTTTTAATGTCCTTATTAAAGACCAATTGCTTAAGTGTTTTTCTGTACTTGGGCCTCAGTCTTACAGAATCTTAAATACCCAGAATTCCTTCTGCAGTTGGTAGGAACTGAGGGAAGTACGCAATTTCCAGGACTGGGCTCTGTCAAAGCCCGAATCAGCAATTATAGCTCGAATTTTCCAAAGCACTCGTTGTTCTAACTCTGCTCCCATTTTAACATGGACTTTAATGGAAACAGAGCCCAGGGAGCTTTCAGAAATCTGACCCCCCCACTTAACTTAAAAAAAACAACAATGGATATCTGTAGTACATTTAAACTTTTTGCTCTGTAGCTTAATTGGCAAGTTGCTAAGTGGGGAATACACATGCTTACTTTAAGAGTCTGCTCAATTAGCTGTGGTGAATTCAAGTTCAATAGCTGTAGCTGATTATGGCATTTTAATATTTTCATTATAATTTTCCTAAATGGGAATAATTTGCTACCTAATGAGTCTGTAAAAATTCTTCTAGATGATACTCAAGACAATGTGGGACACACTGCTTTGTTTCTTTGCAGTTTTCAAGTTTTCGCATTTTGCCAGTAGTTCTGCCAGTGTTACAGGTAGCAATGATTAAAACTGAGTGAATAGTTTTCAGGAAATAATTAACATTATGAATTTGACCTTTAATAACATCCAGAGACTCCATTAACTTCTCTTTATTGTGTTCAGTGTTTGCCGACATACTCACCAACATTGTTTTGCTTTAAGGACTGAGTATGAATCATTTACAGCTAGCATATAATGCTCAATATTTGATCCAAATAGTAAGTTGGCTGACCTGTAAATTCACCAGTGTGTCTGTCTGAATTTCCCCAGCACCTAATTTTGAGTCTTCCAATCTCCAGTGGGCCTGAGAGCTGATGTTGGGATGATCTATGAACTTCCAGGTCTAGAGCACATTAGTGGGCTGAGGTGAACAAGGAATAGCTAGGGTATCCTCAACCCCATCATCCCTAGAACTGGATGCTGCAGCGGCGTAGACAAACTCTTAGGTGTCTGTGCATCACTTAGATGCCTCATACATGAAACATCATCTGGGCCCTAGGGTTTACGAACTCACCTTAAGTCCTGCAGTCTCACTTCAAGGTTGGAAGGTTGTTGTGTCACTGAGAGACAATTCACTGATGACAAATAATAAAATAAATATTGTTTGAAAGCTCCCTTTTTCACACTGAATTTAAAACACATGTCCAAGAATATTTGGTTTCTTGATATCAGCTAGAAAAAAGTCAGATTCCAGCTTCTGTATAGCTGGAAACAATTAACTTGGCAAAGACTTCCCTTTCTGTGTAATGTCTCAGGAATGGACAGCAAAGAGCATAGGTCTCTTTTTTTGACTAAAGCCCTGTTCATGCACATTTCAATCCCCAAGATTGATTTTTAGTTTAATTATAAACTTATAACTTTGCTTAACATTTTGAACATTGTTGGGGGAGATTTTTTGGGGGGGGAGAAATGCTGAAAATAAATTAATACACATTGAAACAAAATCTTTCCAAGCCTATGTTTACTGTATCTTGAGAATTATATTTTTTTAGAATTAAGGTTTGAACTATGAAACTGTCTAAATAAATCCAACTAAACTAGTTGGCCACTGCTCACTGCCTTTCCTCCTGACAAGTCATTTCAGAAACCTCCTAAAAAAGTCATGTTGTATGGAAATATACTGGGTCTGAAATTCAGCAGGCCAGATTCTGAACTAGTATAAATCAGAACTATTTCACTGAAGTCAGAACAACTTCACTGATTTACACCAATGGAGCATCTGGCTCAGCACCTTTGAACAGCTTCTTCAAACCTGCTCTGATACTTTCTGTATTCAACCTTGCTGAGTGTTTTGTTATAGTGGCATCAAGAAAGAGATTTGAAAGCATTTCTTGAACGTTTTTTTGAAACCATGTGTTTGAAACCATTTATTATACCTCTTATTCATGCAATAAGTAGAATCACTCAAGTTGGGATGCTGTGAACTTACTATATTATGCGTGGTCTTTTAATTGGGTAAACAAAGCTCAGGACACCAAGAACAATATTTGAATCAAACACCAGAAGCCTATTGTCCTTATAAGAGGAACCAAATACCAATATTCAAGAGAAAGGATCAGGACCTAGATGGGAAGAGAATCAATCTTACCCTGAATACTGGTGTCTTCAATCACTCATAAAACACACCACATGGCAGTTTTAAACATCAGTTTTGTGCTCTGAAATTTCAGTGGCTAGTAAGGACAGGCACCCCCTGGGGCACCAAAGAATGTTAATTTTAGGCATTAAAAATAAAGATATTTCTGTCTGAGAGCTATGTAGCTGTCAATAAGGCAAGGTATTGGCTGGGGGCCACTCAGACATATGTGTCCTTCCACATTCGTATCTTTTTTTAATTGGGGCAGGAGTGGGAAGCCAGGGGCAAGCAGAGATAGGTAGCTAAATGCATCATAAACACATATAGTGTAATGTAAACTACTAAGTAACTAAATAAATGGAATAAAAATGCAATCTCACCCACTGCTTGGGTCAGAGGTGACCAGTAATTGGAGGCTGTGAGATTTAGAAAAGTATAGCTAAGTGCCCCCTGGTCTGAGGTTGTTTCCAACACCTTTGGGCATGATTTTCAGGAGTGCTCAGAATTCCTGCTAACACGAATAGATTTGTATCTATATAAAATCCAACTGGGTGGTGAATCAATTAAAAAGTTGGGTCAGATCAGCAATTACACAAGCTTTAGGGAGTAGTGTCGCATTCTCCTCCTCCTTGACCCTTTCTTTGACCTGATCTCTTTCCTATTTTCCTTCCGTTACGCCTCAAAAAATCCTATTATTCATCAGGCATAACGGCGTGGAGATTTTTCAGATAGTCTCTTGGAAGCAGTAGAAGGAAAATAAAGACAATTGTGAAGACCAGATTCAAAGGTGCAGAACAGAGGTGTTACAGATATCATCATGGAGCTGGTTGGTGGGTTCTTAACATATTCAGAGGGTTCACGTTGGGATATCTAATAGCTGCTGGTGCAATATTTTATATGTAGGAGAAAGGGACATACATATGTTTGTATGCATTACAAATGCGTCACTTTCCCTGATCTGAAGCTTTCTGATGAATTGTTGGAGCAGTTTTCTTGTGTGGGGTCTAAAATGTGCTACCAATTAAAGCTGCCAGGAAAGGGAAAATCACTGTACAGCCAATAACGGTATCTCTGTTACCACATTTTATGGAGCTGCTTAAACCAAACTGACAACTCACAGGAAGTCCAAACAGAACTTCTGCCTTGCTCATATCATATATCCCACCCCCAAAACATGCTTGGATGTGTATAATCAACTAATGCCAGGCAACAGCTCAGTGAGACAATCGATAGCAAGGGGAAGGAAATCAGACTCAAACCATCTGTTTGAAAAGCAAATTACTAACACTAATTCTTCCAGGATTGCACTCTGCCCCTTTTCTGTCTGTGAAGCTCCTGCTGTATGTTACAATTGCAAATTATTCTATTTTCCTTACTGAAACAAAAGCATTTCTCAACAAAAGCCATCCCAGGAAACTATTGTGTTTACCTGCTCAGTCATTTTAAAATGTTTCCAGATCAGTTCCCCTAAATCACTGGTCAATTTTTACAATTTAGGCAGGGTACTCTAGTAACCATTTCTTGTCTCTTTGCTGACCTTTGTTGCATTTTTCAAAATCTGAGTTAGTCAACACAAATTTTGGAACTTAATACACGGGTGACTGAGTCAAGTTTTTTAGACTGCTTTAGGCTGTCTAGTGTTATGTCTCAGCTCTGTATTCTTGGGCCACCCTGGCACAGGATGCAATCTGTCTGAATCACAAAGGACTCACCCCCCCCCTCCCCTCCTCTATCTAAACAAAACTGATTAAGATGCAGTGAGAGACGCACCTAAAACTCTCCAGATAAGGGTGATAAGAGTGAAACAACTGCCCTAGGTCTCATTTACATCCGAGATGGAACCAGATGACCATTCATTTACATGAGAGATGGAAAACAGAAAGCCTGAAGCAGAGACTGCAGTGAATTCTGGGACCAGAGAAGCAGGAGAGCACTGCATGATGGGGAATCTGTGCTTCCAATGTTAATCAACCCATGTTCACACACACCCAGCTCAGCATTTATCAGACCAGTTCTAATCTGGATTTGCTAAGGACTCCCCCACCCCGACACACACACATAGCTCTAAGTTTAATAGGCATCTCGGGCCGTACATTCCCCGGTCCCACTATGGGAGGCCTATTTAAACTTGATTGACTAAAACTCGGTTGCCGGGTTAGGGAATGCTGAGGCAAGAGACCGAGTCAGAGGGGGTATGGGCAACATTTGAACGATGGTTAAGGGTTCATCACAGCATCCAGCCTGCTGGAGCCCTAATCCCAGGTGTTGTCGTATCTTTCCCGAGACGACTGGTGGGAGTCCTCTCCACAAAAGGTTATGAGCACCCCAATAATTGCTTTAAGTCTGTTAAAAGACTATAGTAAGATCTGGAAAAGTCATGCTAAGCTGAGGCTTGTGCACAACAAGTAAAAATCCCAAATCCTGATGCTGCAAGCTATCTATTGTTCCTGAAGAAACCATGAGATATCCCATCAGTATATCTGCCATCCATAGGAATCTCAAGCTGGCGCCCAAGTATTTGGGTTACTCCCTAATCTTAAGTGTTTCCTGATTATCAATCAGTTTCCTGAGATGGTCCAAACCAGATAACCCCTTGTCAATAGAAAAGACAATGATTTACACTACTGAGGGTGCTTTGAAGCAGCTGAACTGAGGGTATAAAAATCTGTAAGTGTGTGTGCTTAAAGAAGAAAAAGAAAGAAAAAGAAGAAGCAGGAGGAAAGAGGGAGAAAAGGAAAGAAGAAGAAAACTCCTGTGCTGACACCATCCCCTGTCATTCTTGGGACGCTGGAAGAACAGATCGTCTCTCTCTCTCCAAGGATTGTGCTACGGACTGCCTGTCAGCTTTGCAGCCTGAGTACCGTGGATTAGGTGAGACCCCAGCGTTCTGTCTCTTCTGTCTAGGCATAAACTTCTAAACCTGAACGGTATTAGTTAAGCCTGAGCTAAGTTTCCCCAAATACTTAGTGAAACCAGGGTAGTATTGTCATTGTTTGTGTTTGTTTTTCTTTTGCATGTCTATTACTACTAGTACTATTATACATTTCATATGCTTAGCAATAAATAACTTTTATAGTCAAACTGGTAGTAATTGGGTATATTTTTCCTTCTCTGCTTCTCTTTCCTCCTGTGCTCTGCAGCAATGCTTCTTTTACCTATGCTAAAGATCCCTGTCAAGCCTAAATTATTGTGGGGTCTGCTCATCAAGAGGCCAAAGATTGGGACGTGCTGAGTTTGAAACACATAAGGGGATCAGCTTGTACAGGCTGATTGACCGAGTTTGACTCAGACGTGCCCTTATGAACTGAATGCTGGCCCATGAGGGTGTCAGCTGGACACCCAGCCGGATTCAGAGGGATTCTGTTTACCTGTGTGCTTGTGTCTGACTGCATTTTATTGTTGCTCTTATGAACTGATTCTTGGCATATGAGGGTGTCAGCCTGTCCATGCTGATCAGCCCGGCCAGATCAGGCGTGTCACGTTAATTTGTGTGTGTTTGTGTGTATGACTGATTTGGTGACTGGAGGAACCCAGTCCCATTGAGATTGAGTCCTGCAAGATAGCTCCACTGGGGGTGAGGGCTTGCAGAAGGGAGAAATACAGCTCCGTATAGTAACACAAGCAGCACACTGACAGAATCACCAAGACCCTAGAAACTATCCCTAATAAATGAGCACACCCCAAAGTAATGGGCAAATTTGGTAACACTAGTGTGACCTCCTATATAAAGGTCCATTCTGCCTTGTCCACCTAAACCAAAAGCACCTTCAATTCTCTGTCCTTCCTCTGCCTACCTTAAATTCATTTGCATTTTGATCATTCACATTTGCTTGAATCACTTTTTGTCTAGGGAGAGACATTACACATAAACCAGTTTAAATGATCAGAAACTGGTTTAAACCTCATAGACTTCATAGACTTCATAGACATTAGGGCTGGAAGGGACCTCGGAAGATCATCGAGTCCAGCCCCCTGCCCAAAGGGCAGGAAGTCAGCTGGGGTCATAGGATCCCAGCAAGATAAGCATCCAGTTTCATCTTGAAGGTGTTCAATGAAGGCGCTTGAACAACCTCCGGTGGCAGGCTGTTCCAGACCTTGGGGGCTCAGACAGTAAAGAAATTCTTCCTTATGTCCAGCCTGAAACGATCTTGTAGTAGTTTGTGACCATTTGACCTCGTCATCCCTTGGGGCGCTCTGGTGAACAAACGTTCCCCCAGATACTGGTGGTCACCTGTAACAGAACAGACATTCAGTGTACATAAACCAGTTTGAAAATGGCTGAAAGTGGTTTGAGATAAACCTGGTTGAATATAGTATCAGACTTAACTGATTTGGGTCAAACCGGTTTACTCAGTGTCTGTCCCAGACCCCTTCCTGGTTTAACTTAAACTAGAGTCCTCCAGCATCCCAGATGCTTTATGGTCCTGGATGGGACTCTCAGATCCAGAGAGCTGGGCTGGCTCTGCCCCTCTGCTTCCTGGCTGGAGCTCCGGCAGAGACTTTCAACCACAGCAAGGTCTGCCTGGCTTCTCTGTGCCCCATCTCCCTCCCCACCCCCACTCTCTGCTCAAGGAGGAATCCCTCCCTTCTCTCTTCCACAACAGAGACCATAGCCAGGATGTGGTCTGCTAGCTAATGCTGAGAGGTGTCTGTGTGAGGCAGACAGGACAAAACAGACAGAACAGTGTCCGCTTAGAGGTTTTTGGAGCTAATCAACAGGTTGCTGGTTATGTCCCTCCATTCCTTCCTTGGAAAAAGTTGTTTAAGAAGAGCTTGAACTAATGAGAGAGGCTTTTGTTTTGCTGATGGGCTGATAAATGCTCTTCCCTGCTGTGTAAGTAAATGCTGTGTAACTCCTTGCTGGGTCCATCATGGCTAAAGGAGCAGTGAGGGGAGGGGGAACCCCTCCCTAATCAGAGTGTACTGCCAGGGCCTGGCCATGCCCCCTGCCCTCAGTTCAGCTCACTGTAGAAGGGAAGGGAGGGCTGCTTTAGTGCCCCCTGGCTTCTAGTGTGAGTCACTGCCTGCATTTCTTAGTTAGGTCAATGGAAAGCAAGAGGTTCAGGCCTGAGGATTCCATATTTCCTTCTCTTTGCAAAACTACAATAGAAGTTTTGTAGAAGCAATATTATTCCTAGTTCATCATATTTCTAGGGGACATAAAGATTCCTTGTTTACAGGGTAGAGAAAGGCAATCTAGTGATCTACGTGTTATACCACTTGGAGGAGCACTGGCTGCCTTCAAACTTGGGCAGATACACTTGGGTCACATTTTGAAGTTTTTTTTTTCACAAACCCATTTACAGAAAACTAAGATTCTTCTATGAGTGTAGCAAAACCCTCAGTTTTTCTTTTTTTAATTTAAAATACATTCCCTCCCCTTCCCCTAAACATTTGTGTTCTGCAATGTTTGTATTGATTCTTACTGTTTTATATTGTATTATATTGTATTCCTATTATTTGTGCATTGGTTTTTATTGTTTCATATTAACATTGTATGATTTAGGCCTGCAATGTGGGTTGGCATGAGTGATGTCAAGTATCCATTTTGTGTATCAGGTTCCCATCTTGTTCCCATCTTGTCCCCATGCCCTGTTGTGTAAGTATGTTGTAACCTATGACTCATACCTACCCCTCCTATTGAAATTGGTTCCTGAATGAATGGGGATGAAAGAGGGTGCTTGAGAGACAATGGCAGTAGGTCTAAAAATAGCTCCCTCTGAATGACTGAACCATCAACTCAACGACCCAACCATCACCCTGCATTGACCCGCCCTGGCTCAAGATTTGGAAGACAAAGACTGCTGCAGAAATCAGTCGACCCACCATTACAGACACCTGAAACTGCATGTCCTTACCTAGGAGTGCACATGTTTAGTACACCAGGGGCTGACTCTTGCCTCGGCATGCCCCTGCCACTAGGGTCATAAGAGGTCTGTCCCTATAAAAGGGGCAGTGAAGACAGACCAAGTGGGATGCCCTCTCCATCTGGGCCAGCACCACACCACAGCACCTATCCACCTAGAGGCCGCGTCAGTGACCCCCTCTGGACAACACCTGCTGGACAAAGACCCTGACTGGGCATCGAGGACCCCCCTTCCAGCCTGGATAGGTAGCTATCACCTCGACCCTCTCTTCAACCAAGGACTTGGACTCTGTTTCTCTTCCCTACCTGAACTGAACCCTTCCACTGATTCTCTTTCTCTTGCTACTATTGTGTGTGTGTGTGTGTGTGTGTGGGAACCAATAATTTCATGGGGCTCTGTAGTGTGTTGTCTGTTTAATAAACCTGTTATTTTGAAACCCCGAGCTGGGTTTTTGTCTATTTCCTGACTGTTTCCTCCTTGCCACCACTTATCAGCCCCCTGATCCCTCAGCTTTCTGCTTCAGTTTCCAGCCCTGATCTCCCAGCTTTCTGCCTCTCTCTCTTTCCTGGATATCTCCTCCTTGCCATCCGGGGTTTTTCCCTTGCACCAGTGATCTTGAGCAACCCTGGGGCCACTTGACCTTAAGTAACCCCAGCTCCCCTCCAGTCTGCTGGTTCTAATCCTGGCCCCAGCACCTTTCACCCCTGGCACTTCACAATCTCATTTTAACCCCCATCCATCTCCCGTCTTCTGGTGATCTTTGACCCTTGATTCCCCCTCCCATAGTCACCAAGCACTCTAGGTATCCCAAGTACGCTAAGCACACACATACACCCCACACCACCCAAGTTAGGAACTCACCTGTGTGTATGTGTAGGTGGGTGGTATATGTGTGAACTGGCATATATATCATTATGTGTATGATATATGAATGATTGATCCATGTATGTGTACTGGATATGTATGTGCCTGAGTTGGTAGAGTGTGTGTGTGTGTGTGTGTGTGTGTGTGTGTGTGTACCTAATTGATTTTTGTGTGTGTGTACGTGCAATTGTACACCATGTGTTCCTGTCTAACAGCACAAGATTGAGATCCTGAGTGTTGGCCTGACTCCAAAGAGCAACATGAGCACATGACTGCAAAAGTTGGGGTCTTAGAAGTAGAGCTCTTACCTAGCACTTCATACATGTAGCTTGCAGGAAAAATATTCTGTTAGTTTTAGAAAACAAAAGAATAGAAACTGGATAGATTTTTCCCACAGATTCTTCCCTAGTTATCCCATTAGTACCATTTATACCAGGAAGGAGCAACCTTTTTGGTAGGTAGGCCACAAATTAGCCCTGCACCTTTCCCTAAACCTTTCCAAGTCCCTTCCTCTGCCCAATCTGCTGCTCTGCTTTCTGCTCCCTACTCTGTGCTCCCTGCCCAATCTCTTGCTTTGCTCTCTGCTTTCTGCCCTGTGCCTGCATCTCTAGCTCTGCTTTCTGCCCAACCTACTGCTGTGCTGTCTGTCCCTTCCCTGATCTGCCATGTGGCATGCTCAGTGGCTGCCCATTCTATTTGACTTGTGCTGCAGGTTGGCACAACTTACATTTTCATGCTGTGGGCAAATCCAAGGTTCTTATTATTTTATTGTTTATCTTAAAGGTAAACTATTAGTTTCACACACAAAGCACAGAATGAACTAAATAGGTGAGATGGGATTTTGTGAAAGGGAAGACTTAAATGAATTAGAGTTTGCCTATAAAAGGCAGGGTCACTGAAGTTCCCAAATAAGTGTAATGTAAGGCTACACTAACATTTTCCCACTTATAGTATGCAGGCTTTTAAATTCTACCTCCTCCTGACCTCAACACCAGACCCTCCAAGAATGCTAAGTTCTTAGAAATAACTTACTGTGAACATTGGAACAATGACAAAGAAAAATTGAATAAGACATCATGACAGTTTGCAGAAAGTTAGGATGACAGCCAAAGAAAACCACTGGTTTAAAAAAAAGCAAACCAAGTAAATCTGTTTGCATTGGGCAGATTGCTGCCATCCCCCCCAAATTGCCTGCATCCACATGGGCAGACAAGGTTCTTTGGGTAAATGTGAAATCTTTTACTAGAACCACTAAATAGTTGGAAAAATTTGTTCTTTGCACGCTTTCGGGTACAGACATCCTTCTTCAGGCATGCTAGCATAATTGTGAAGGTTGATAAGAATGCCTGGCCTGAGACTTAGGAAGCCTGGGTTCACTTCCCTGTTTAGTTACTGACTGCGATCTTGGTCAAGTCACTTTAGGGCCAGGTCCTAATTAACCTCAAAGATTAAGCAGGCATGCCTGAAGAAGGGTGTTTGTACCCCCACATCCACATAGGTACATGGGCAGAAAACCTGGTTTGCTTTTATCATTGTGTATATTCTACATATGGCTCCACTGCAGTCATCTTGCTTTTCAAGCTATTTAGATCAGTAATATAGCTAGTGGTGGGAGAGTGGGGCACAAGCCCCTGGTGCTGACTTACATGAGGTGCAAGACTAGAAGCAACCACCACTACTGGCCTGGTTGTCACCATTGTTGCTGCTGCTGGTAGCCTGACCACTGCCAGTGCCCCCAGAACAAACACTTCTTGTTATGCCTCAAGACAGGATCCCCTTTCATCCATTCCTAACCATAAGATTTGCCAGACACAATCAACCTGAAGTTCCTATCGCTTAGTCTCCTACCACCCGCAGTGGCCAGCCGTTGGGGCTTTATAGGAAGGTGGAAAAACCTCGCATTAAGCATATATGATGTATTTTATCACACTGCTTCTGCAATGAGGCACATACTAGGTATCCTCCTGATTTCTCATAGTCAGAGTTCTCATAGTCTGCCTTGTCCAGACAGTTTTCCAAAATGTCTTTTTCCTTATGAAGTCACCACAAAAGTACTATTAGATTTAATCCCTTCCCCAAAGATTGTCCCAAGGATTCTCTAGAAATGTTCTGAAGCCATAAATGACAAAACCATTCAAAAATATGAAAAAAATATAATTTTCACAAAGACATTCATAGTTGCTATCATTTTGGAGCACCTTTTAATTTTTTTGTTGATAACTTTCATTTTGCTGTGTGAAATAGCCTGGGATAGCTGCACAACTTTCCTTTACTGATCCTGAGGTAATTTACAAAAAAAAAATAAAAAAATTACACCATCATATGGATTGGTCTGCCTGTGCCCTTAGGCACTTTTAGGACCAGATTTACAGGTACAGCATATAGATGTCTAAAGATGGGAATTTAGTGGGAACTTCAACAGCATGTAAATCACTTTTGCGGATTCTACTAGGGAACAGATCTCATTCCACCAATTAGGCTCCTAAACCGGTCAACCTAGTCAAGAACTACTATTCAAGTCCCTAAAAAATCATTAGTGTGCCTGCTTTTCTAGAATGCCATCATCTTAGCCTAAAGTCTGTCACAAAAATCAGCACAGGGAAAGGGAGAGCAGTAGGCTTGTGTGAGTCAGCAGCGATTCGATCTGACTTCGGATCCAGCCGCTTTGGATCTGAGCCAATCTGGAGCTCCACACTAGGTTTCCGCCTTGATCCGACCGAAGTGGCTCCGAAGGCTCGGAGCCACCTCGGAGATCTGGCCGTAGGGTATAATGGGGAATCAATGAAATATCTATAACTTTGTTGTTTTTTGTCTGATTTGGATAAAACTTGCAGAGATGGTAGCCTCAGCTGAGAGCATGAAATCTGCTAAGTTTCAGGAAGATCAGTGCAAGGGCTTGGGGGGAACTGTACCCCAAATTCTTGAAAGCCAAACTCATGACATGGCCATGGGTGACACTGCATGTGTCAAGGTGCAGCAGGGTGACAGCTGCAGGGATGGTGGCCCCTGCTGCGGCCCCTGCCAGCTGTGGAGGAGATCAGTGCAGGGGGCTTCTGGGGCCCTGCACCCCTAGCTGCTGACAGGCAAAACTGGAGCCAAGACTGTGTCTTGAGGCAGTTGATTGTCTGTATTGATTCTTTCCTCTTCTTAGCCTGGTTTTGTAGCTGCTAATTGATGCTCGTTAAGTCATTATGTAGTAGCTAGGTCCTGTGTATTGAGCTGGTCCCTGAGTCCCTGGTCCCTGAAGGAATCATGATCGATTGATTGGTAACTGATAACACAGCAGCTTAGCAGCCAGGCCTGCAGTAGTGTCTCCCCTCCCCGCCCCAAGACAGACACAGTCAGTCCCAAAAGCACCCATGCCACGAGTTTTGCTTGCCCACAGCTTGAGGGGCAGTTCCTTCCAAACCCCTGCATTGATCTTCTTGAAATTTGGCAGGATTTGTGGCCTCAGTAAGAGCTACCACCTGTGCAGTTTTCACCCTGCTATGTTTTAATGCCTGGATGTGACATGAGTTTTTCTTTCAAGAGTTTGGGGTGCCGTTCCCCCCAAACCCCTGCACCGATCTTCTTGAAACTTGGCAGGCTTCATGATCTCTGCAGAGTCTACCACCCCTGAAAATTCATCCAAATCAGACAAAAAACAACAAAGTTATAGATATTTTATTGTTTCCCCATTATACCCTATAGCCGGATCTCCGAGGCAGCTCTGAACCTCTTTGGGAAGCCGAATGAGGCCAGCGCTTCAACCTGGATGTGCTGATTCGGACCCTGAAGTGTCCAAAGCTTTTCCGGATCTGAAGCTCTGTCCAAAGCCTCGCACAGCCCTAACGAGCAGCCACCCAGCTTTCAGAGACTTGATCAGAGTGGAATAGGATTACATTTAGGCACCTAATAGGCAAAAAAAATCTGCCCACTGGGTGTCTATGTGAATCTTTTGATATCTAAATACCTTTGACAATATGGCCCCAAGGAGCCTAAACCCTTAATTTTTTTAACTAGATGGATGCTCCCAAGTGCTTAAGTTATTTTGGAAGTCATGATTTGGGGCCATACCTTGAAAAGTATGGCCTGAATCTCACATCTGTAAAAAGGGGGTGATGCTATTTCTCTTTTCTGCCTTGTCTGCTTACAGTTGTAAGGTCCTCAAGGGGGTTTGTATGTCTGTGTGTGGTGTGGGAGGGTAGGGGTTGTTTGCTACTAGATGCACGTGAAATGATTAGCAGAATAGGGCCTTGATCCCAGTCTCAGTCTTTGGATCCACTGTGTTAATAATACATAATACTAACATACGTCTGTTGGGTAGGAGTTGCAGATAGGACTGGTGTTTGTAATGTTAAGGCTGAGACTTCTTGGAGCTATTGTTTCAGGGACAATAATCAGCCATTTTATATTACAAACAAAATTCCCTCTTTTAAAACTTTTAAAAGTAGTTAGACTTGAATGTACAGACCTGCTTTGGAAACAGGCAAACGGAGCAGGCAAACTTGCTGTACAGCCACAAAGCATATTTATTATGTATTCTTTTATGTCCAGTCTACTTTTCAACTTCAGTTTATTCCTTTCATCAAGGCCAAAAAACTTAGAGCTTCATACAGTCAGTGGATGACATAGTCACCTGCTTTATTCTGCCAAGAAAATAATCAGCCTTCTTAACATAACCCATGAACCTAGAGCACTCAGAACTTTCTTTCTAAATATTTCCCATTTTTTGAGAAACAGGATATATAGAGAGCTCACTGCCTGCTCCAATAACACACTATGTAAACAGCAAATAAAGAATAAATGAATACAGCAGACCGTTGATACTTTGATTCTCTCTGGTGCTCAAATACATTTTTTTCTTTAATGCTGTGTTTTGTAATTGCATTTCAGATGCCTGAAAGTTGTAACTGGTGTTCCTTTCCCTGCCACTGTTAATTTTATTTGGCAGTCATGGTTTATGTCTTCATTTGAGTACCAGTTTGGTCCATGAGGTCAGTCCATCTCTGGAAGCAGAGACTGCCAGTCAAATGTTGAAGAGTTACAGAGAGCAGCACAAGACACTGCTTTGCCTTGGCCCTATTCACTGCATAAGGGCTTTCTGCCTCTTCAAAGACTATTTGTACCCTCTGGGCCTTTCTCATGGCTCTAGATGTTGAGCTTTGAAAACCCTTCCCCGAAAAAGGAATAGAGGGGTTAGCTGCGCACTTAGATTCATTCTGCTTCAGGCAGTATTAAATTAGTTACAAATTTCTTGTGTTGTTGGCAGGGGGTGATACATGTGGAGAGCACCTATAATACTTGCTCTCCAGATGCATTTCCTCCTGTTCCTCACATTGCTACAACAAATGAGCTTCCAAGAAGTCAGGAGAAAAGTGAGAATAGATGGGTGGGGTGACACCTTACTCCCTCCCCAGTCATCCTCTGTCCTCTGAAAGTAACTCAAAAGTCTTTGTTTCATCTTCCACTCACAGAGCTGGAGGAGATGATTTGGATCCTGAAATCTATTAATAGATTCTACTTAAATGCTTAAGTGTATTCTATAAATAGTCACAAAAGGCCAGCTTCTATTCCACATATTAGGTGCATAACTGGATTTATGTGCCTAAGTTCTATCCTATTTCACCTTGCTTAATTCCCTGAAAAACAGTAAATAAAAAAGGACAGTGCATCTTCCCCTTCCTTGCTGCTTTTGTTTGTGATTCAGTCTGAAGGGTAAGAGGATGGTGTGTCACAAAAATAGACGTAATATGTATTTTCAGGGACTTGAACACAATGGAATAGAATTGCATTTAGGAGCCTAAGTCCACTTAAGCACATAATAGATGAATAGGATTCTGGCCCAAAGTTAGTTGTCTAAATATCCGTATTACTCATCAAGCCATGCCAAGAGCCCATTTCCAATCTAGGGGAATTTGTGTCTTGAGGTGTAAAAATATATTATTTCTTACAACACTATAATGCTTTCATAAGGGTGAAGGTCAGTAAGAATGCCTGGTCTGAGATTTAAGAAGCCTGGGTTCACTTCTCTGTTTAGTTTCCGACTGTGACCTTGGTTAAGTCACTTTAGGGCCAGGATTTAATTAACCTCAAAGATTAAGCAGCTCTTAGGCAGGACATATATATGCTGACATCACAAAGAATGATTCATATTGACCCTGCTCAGCAGCTGCACTAAGATTCTTAAGGCACCAACATTCATAATGGCCTAAAACGATTAGTAAACACCACGAGTAGGGCTACTGTGCACGCTCAGAAGTAAGCCAGGCTCATTACCTATGGGCGCTTGAATACATGATGAGTGGCACTTGTATACATGACAAATATTACCTTATGTGGCTTAATGGCAACATGCTTTACACGTATGCGAGTTTTTGGTGATTTAAATGAGTTGCATCATCATAAATTAATCCCCATCCCAATGTAGTTTAGTTTGCAATGATGCAACTTGGAATGGTGCAGTCATTAATCTGTCACATGTACATGGTAATTCACTGAATGACACGTAGCTTCTTTGTTCAGTGGGTGTCGCTACAATTTTTGTGTAGTGAGCTCCCTTGTCCACCAAGTGTTGCTACAATTTGCAGGTATTTGTGTGTAATTAATGTTTTAGGACACCAAGTATAGTTGCACATGAATCAATCTTCTGCTGACCTCGTATTATTATTTTATTAAATAAACAATTCAAAGAAACTGACCTGTGGTTGTCATCTCCTATATCACTTGGTGTGGTGGGTGTCCAAAGGGCTCTACAGTGTGTTGGGGTATTGCAGATTGGGGTGATCCTGGGCTCTTTTGGAGATTGATAAGTGTCTGTTGTATGTGCTCCCATCTCCATTATTGGGAATAATGCGTTGCGTAGTATACCCAACCTCCTCAGCACAGTTATAGAAATACTGCACAGTGAAGCATGCTATTGAATGCTGGTGACCTAATGTAAACGCCCATGCCACTCTCTTCTCGCTGCCACACCTAACTTGGGGTTAATGCTGTGAGTGGTGTTGCAAAATCACTCAATGAAATAAAAATGACCTGTGCTAATGAAAGGTGTATCCTGTTCCCTTAGTTTGGGGTTCAGGGCTATGGCATGGAATTAATAACCAATTGCCTGCTTTACGTGGGCTGCTGAGTGTGATTTTATTTGCTGTTAAAGGCAGTAAGTGGACGCCCAGCCTCAGGATGGTGGATACTAGCCTGCAGGCATCATAACATTTTTTTTTGGTGTTCAGGTCAGCCCCTCCGCTTCCCTCTCCAAAGCCAGCCTGCAGTTCCAGGAGGGAAGACACTTTTCCTCATCTGCCCTGATGACTGACACTTGAGGCACAAGCCAAACCTGAGGCTTGTGTCTGCCTCACACCAGGGAGGGGACAGATGGGCTCCTGGGCAGGCAGTCAGTCAGTTGGCCAGGGGCCCCCAGGAGCAATGTCTTGACACATGGGTCACTGTGTAGCCTGATGTTGTGCCATGCATGGACAGGGATTTTTTGGGGTGCAGGGATGATGGAACAGGTCTTCCCCCATGGCTGTTGTGCCATGCCTAGTGTGAAGAAACCTAATCCTGCTGGGTGAACAAGCTGCTGACTGGCGGAAAAAATTGTAACAGGGCAGGTGAGGGTGAAACAAGTTGGGTGGATTCTGCTCTGAAAATTTAACACCTAGGAGGAGTTTAATGGTTCTCCAAAGTTCCCTTGCTGTCTGGACAGCTGTCCAGCTGTCAGTCTTTGCAACAACAGGGGAAGTGAGGTCTGGCCCTGTTGGGTGTATTCTACTTTGAGCATTTAACACCTAATAGGAGTTTAATGGGTCCCCAAAGTTCAGTGGGCTACTTTAATGTTCTCCTTTGAGAGACTCAGATCAGTAGTTCTTGGTCAAAGGTGTTTTAGTTAGAAATGAATATTGATTAGATGGATTTTTTCATGAATCATGCATCACTATAATAGTAAAAAGACATTCCTCTGTTGTAGTAATTATGCATCATTACCTTATAAAAGCTGTGTTGTGGTTTGTTTAATTATGGTTAATATTTGGTTTGTAAGTAAAGGTTTTTATTTGCTTTGTTCAATTCTTTGCTACATGTTCCCTGTGTTTAAGAGGGGAAGTGTAGAAGAGTGTAGACAAGGGAAGTGTAGAAAGGTGGAGGTATGGTGTTTGCTGGCTTGTACAAGGATGGGGGAAGGGGGTTCGCTGTCTTGCAGTGGCAATTACCATTTAGACAAACCTGCCTGACTGGTTTTGAAGTTGTTTGGTTCTGTTTTTCCACTGTGCAGCACCCACCCAATTAGTGTTTCCCACATTAACAAAATCCTGGGCCAGCCCACCACCACTTGTCCTTGGTTTGGTCACTGTGTCTTTCTCTGGGCACAATAATAAAAGCCTGGGCCTTGAAAGTCCCTGCCCCCGCCCAAGCTCCCACTTTGGGAGGAGTGGCTGGGCAGCACTGGGAAGCTGCATGTGCTCAGACGAAATATGATGGGCACTGTGTAGCATCCCCAATTACTGTTCACTGCCATACCTCACAGCACCCACATTCTGGGCAAACACCCCCACCCCTTAGTCCAGAGGCGAGTGTGTCTTCTTTCATTAGTGTAATGTATCTGAAACAAGCCTGATTTTCTTTGGTTTGGCTCTCTCCCCCTACAACCCATGTCTCTACAACCCTTCCCATGACAGCAGGCAGACATGGATGAAAATTCATTTTAATTTCACCAAAGCATTTATTTTATTGTCAGTAACTGAAGCAGGACTGAAATAATGCAGTAACACAATGCCCACTCCCTGGTTTCCTACAGAAGCAACAGCACAACACTAACAACTAAAATCTGATCACCTGTCATTGGCTCTTCTTCCCCCCTGCCGTGCCCCCTCTGCTTCATCCCTAAAGTGTTGTGGTGCAACCCTTGGCCTGCTAGTGTGTGTGTGTAGGCGGGGTGGGGGGGGTGGCCTCACTTGTAGGAAAAGTGGCTGTCTCTGAGGTTGTCGTTAAGGAGGGCAGATCACAGATAGGGGTTTCTATGAGGGTCAGCTCACGGACAGGAGCACACACAATGGATATCATATGGCTGGTCCCAGGGGGGCAGCTCATGAATGGGGGCTGGGGTCATGAGTCTAAGAAGCTCCTCTCTAAACATGCCCTACATTCACTAGCACTGTCTGGCCAGGTCAAAGAATTCCTTTGTGATGGCCATGACGTACTGTTGAGCTGCTGCTTCTTGTTCTTCAACTTTTCTGTACACCTCCTGGAGTTTGTTCTGCCAGTCATCGATGGACCGTACTCATGGTTCCGAGGCCACCACCAAAGCCTGCATCATGCTTTCTCTTGTCTGCTGCTGCCTGCAGTGGTGTTCATGCATTCGCTGAGCTCTGGTCCGTGCTGGTGTCCATGCTTTGAGCACACTTCCCAAAATTTCAGTGGATGCAGTAGCTGGTAACAGGAATTGGGGGGAAAAAAAGGTGTTCATTGTCAAAGATCTTGTCCCAGCTCTCTGTAGTGGACAAACTATTGGCAATCGCCATGTGGCGTCCCTGCCACTTGGCAAATTAATGCAGCCACCCGCAAAGGATGATTATCTAAGAACCCAGATGTCTCCCCTGTCCACTAAGGAGTTCATTGTACATCTCTTAGCAGCACAAATTCCTGCTGCTAAAGGAATTAATGCTTCCTCACACAAGCAACTTTAAGAGAAGAACCAGCACGTCCAACCCCATGTAAGCAAAACATTGTGTGACTGCAAGCAGCGGACATATTTGCCATACCTCCACCCTTCTATACTTCCTTCTTACAAAATTAACATGCTCCATTCTCCCTCCTACCTCACCATGCCTGGCCCTGGTACAAAAATGGGACTAGATCCATGTAAGCCCTAGTCACCCAAACTGATCCAATGCCCCTTCCCCATAATTTAGAAGTCCCTGGGCCTGGATCCTCAGGTGTCTCCGGCACTGACACCAATTTTTGGGTCTCTGGATTTCTGCCATGTCCCACAAATCAGGGAACAGTACCATCATGGAATCTGATGCATCCTCCTCCTCTGGGTTAAGCAGGCAAGGTATCAGGAAGAATGGGGTCATGATCAAGACAATTTTGTCTTGGTTTTCCCTGTTCTGCAGCTGCTGTGAGCACTTGCTCCCCGCCTCCAACTGGTTGCCTGAAGGCTGCATAGTGCATATTGCACTGCCTGCTGCAGTGGCAGAACAGCCTGTGGACTCTCGCGGGCCAGGTGACACTATGGCCTCCTGCACTTCTATTGTCCTGAAGGATCGGAGACAAGAGTCACCTATGTCCTTTGTGAGAATACAAGACAACTGCTCATAGAATGGGGCTACGGTGTGTCCTGTCCCCGAATGAGAATTCTGGTCCTTGGCCCAGTGGAAAACACATTTCAGAGCCTTCATCTTGCTGTGGCACTGTGCCCAGTCCTGGCTGTGACTATGCAACTTCATTTCCTTGCCAGTGGCCACATAGACTGGCTTATTTAATCAATTTTCCAGCTGTGCCAGAACCTTTTGATCACCTCAAATATCAATCAAATCCGCTACTCTTCCTAGGCCCAGTTGGGGGCCACAATTTAGGGATGTATCTGGCTGCTGCTCCAAGCCCAGCAGACATGGCTCACTGCTTGAGTATATTTTCAGGGCCAAAACGAGTCATAGAGAGAGGGGTTGCTATGCTTTGACAAGAATTGTGAGATGCTTTTTGTCCCTGCTGAGAGCACTTATAAAGACGTATATGGTACCTTTTCATGCATGTCTGACTTTCCACATATGCATACCTATGCAGGTGTGAACTGTGTTTCAGTACCGGCAGTCATGCAGATATGCTAATGTGATCTTTCCTAACAGAACACCTTTGAAATCCATAGCCTGCTCCAAATTGTCCCCAGATCCCCCATTGTCCAGAAAGATAGTTCTTAATGACACTGCCACACACCTCCAAGATTCTTTGCCTGGCAGCTTGTGATGAAGCTCGAAAGGAATTGCAGTTGGCCTTTCGAGCACAATCCACCCCTTTCCCCAACCCCTGGCAACATTGTCCAAGCTATCAATCACTCAACTATGCTCCTGGGGAGTCTATCTGGTCAGGGGGAGGGAAGAGGGTTGGAATTGGGGTTTGTCTATTCAGTCTTCTCAGAGTTTGCCTTTTTTTCACTGAGCGCTTGATGAATTTTAGGGATAATCCCAACCCCCCCCGAAACCACAAGCTTTTACAGACATGGCGAGCAGTGTCTGGGGATGGAAGGCAAACATTGAATGCAACAATGACTTTCAACAGTGCAGGAATGTGAGTGCAGAAGGGGGCGTTCCAGGCATTTTCTGGGATTGGGACCCCCTGTGAGATAATGCAGAGAGAGCATTGTCAGAGTTCCAATTAGTGCACTATGGCACTCCAATATGCACATGAAAATATATATAAGAAATTGAAGAGGTGCAGATTTGGGCGCATATTATAAGCAATGAGAGAATTTCATTGCCCTGCTCCTAGGGGTGGTTGTTTGAATAAATTAAAAAATAATAATAAAGAAGATTTACATGTGAAATATAGTTTACTCAATTGCATTGAAATAGGAAAATAAAAAATAAGATAAGAATAAAAATAAAGATAGGAATGAAAAGAATGAGAAAATAAAAAAAATATATTTAAATATTGGTGAAAAAAATTAAAAACATATGCAAAAAAGTCTATAAATTAAGAAATTAATTAAATTAATATAGCTGTGAAATATAGACATGACCAGTCTGTAACGGGGATTAGTGGTATGCAGTGCCCCTGGCTGTGATTTAGTATGAAGAAATCAGCAGGGTGGATTCTTATGCAGCAATTTACAGCAGTTAAATATGCAGCAAGTTATGCAGTAATTTACTATGAATGGTGCACTGAAATGTCATGAGATTTAAAACTGATGATTGATGGAAAAATAAAACCCACCATTTCAATTTAGGTGGAATAGAATGCAACTCTGAAGGACTAAACCTCCATCATATGTACAAGGGCCCATTGTGACTGATTGGGTTCTGAGTTGGTTCTGGGAGGCACCAACACTCCAGTTAAGTCTGTAATTCCTTAGGTGAGGTCAGAGCATGCCTAGCAATGGTTTGATACTGAAAGCATTCAGTGTAAATGCAGCTAAGTATCAAACAGCTGGAGGAGGAGTGGGCAATGCCTACTTTTTGCTCAATGGATTCATTTTTAGGGCAGTTGCCCAGGAAGTTAAAGATCTTGGTTTTAGGCCTACTTCACCCAGAGGAGAACCGAACGCCCCTTGTCCACTTTCCATGGGTGTGCTCAGGTGATGGGCTAGGCTGCTGGGGTTTCTCCTCCACTGTTCCATTTGACATTGTCCTAGCAGCAGGGCCTGGATCCCAGGACTCTCATCTCCCAGGGGAGTGTTCTCCTTACTGAGCTGGTGTGGCACTCCCTCTGGCTTGCTCGCTGCATGTGTTTTTTTACACTGGAAAGTAATTAGTTAAAACTGAACGAATGCTGTCAGCATAGATCAAAACCTAAGACTATCTTTGCAGGAGTATGTCATAGTGTCATACTGTCTATAAACTTACCAAGGGGAACCAGCGGGGAACGAGAGAGACCCTGTTCCCCTGAGCACCATCAGGAGTAACCAGGAATAATGGCCATAAGTGGACTGAGAGTAGGTTCAGGCTGGACATCAGGAGGCGCTACTTCACAGTCATGGCGGCTAGGATCTGGAACCAACTTCCAAGGGAAGTAGTGCTCACCCCTACCAGGGGGCCTTCAAAAGAAGGCTAGATAATCACTTAGCTGGGGTCGTTTGACCCCAGCATTGTTTCCTACCCATGGCAGGGGGTCGGACTTGATGATCTGCTCAGGTCCCTTCCGACCCTACCATCTATGAAACTATAGCCACTAGGCTACAGTGTCACACTGCAGGAGGGATCCTGACAGCTTTCCTTTTGGCCCCATGAATGTTGTACTCCTAAGGGCAGCTTCAACAGGAGGGTAGAGGGCTCATTCACTCAAATTAGCCTGTAGCCTCATTGTTAGTGCACTGTTCTGGGAAGTGGAAGTGTTTGTTACAGGGCAAAAAATAAGATTACAATCAATGCTTGATCCCAACACAGGCCCTGCTTCCCCACTCAGAACCACAGGAAGGATTCCTGCCTCAGGGCTACCTTGCAATCTGTATGGAGAAACCCTGTTGCTGCCAGTGGGAGTTTTCCATACAAACAGCACAAACCATAAGGATCCATATTCTGAACAGAGACAAAAGATTAGCGCTGGGAATGTAGAATTCTATCAGCCTGGTCAGGAAAAAGCAGCTTTTTTACTAGGTAGAGATATTTCCTATGTCTTTAACTGAGCAAATGAAACACTGGAAAAGCAGCCACCAAGTATTATTCTGCTGGGACAGGAACCTGTCAGTCTAACTGTGTGGTAGTTCAGTAGTCACAAGTTTACAGTTAATTTTGAGTAAGAGGTGGACATTGGCTTCACAGCCACAGGAATAGCCCTCAGAGGCATTCTGGGTTAGAGATACTGAGTACAAATTATTTTCCTGATTCCTTCTTGTTCCAGTGAGGTAAAACCACCAGCTTTCAGTGAGTAAAAATTGGGACACACCCCCAGATGCTTCACAGACCCTCTGAAACTTGAAGTAGCTTATACCACTTGCAGTTCTGGTAGATGTAGCCACCCGAATACACTGCTGCAGACAGGTTAATCAGATCTGCCTCTCAGCACAGATAGTTCACATAGTCAAGTTCACATAAAGCTGATAGGCAGAGCTAATTAGATGGCCTTGACATAGTGCCACATGAATAGTGGGTTAACCCCTTCCCCCTTTCCAGCTGGAAGCAGAGCTGTATTTCTATGAAGCCAGGTAGCATCATGCTGTATCCTTTTAGTAGATGCAGCAAAATGCTGCATGACACCAATCTAGAAGTAAAGGGAATTTTGGCTGTAGCCGTGTTGGTCTAAGGACAAAGACAGGCGAGGTTCTTCGAGTAGATGCAATGCCTTTTATTAGATCAACCGAGTAGTTGGAAAACAGTTCTTGGAACGCTTTCGGGCTCAGTCACCCTTCTTCAGGCATAGCAGAGACTCCCTATGCCTGAAGAAGGATGCCTGGCCTCAAAAGCTTGCCAAGAACAGTTTTCCAACTTCTCAGTTGGTCTAAAAAAAGATATCGCATCTACTCAAAGAACCTTGCCTGCTGAAGTAGAGGGAAGGGTTTTTTGTGATATCCTTTACTGGACCAACCATATAGTTAGGAGAGCTATTGGACAATCCTTTGGGCATCAGGGTGCCCTTCCTCAGGTCTGAAGGAGAAGTAGATGCAGGTCAAAGACTCCATGCAGGTACAAACAGCTTGCAATCCTCACCCAGGGACTCAGCTGCTTTAGCCAGTAAGTAGATCAGTTGAAGCTTAGAGTCCACCCATTCCCACCCTCGAGCTGCAGAAAGGGAGTGGCTCTCTTTGCTCAGATATACCTGACCTAAGGTATACATAACCCACAGCAGGAGGCAAGTGGGATTCTGGCTTCATTGTGCTTGTAGTCCAAACTCTGTTTAACCTTATGCTTTTAGTCTAGTCTTGTTAAATTTTATTTCTGTGGTAAGGTCCTCAATGTACTTCATTTACAGGGCATTCCTCAACAACTGTTTAATTTCAAGATAGCAGAGCAGAACTGATATTGCAAAGTAGCAGACAGTATAGAAAATATAAACATTGACAAGCAGCAAGAGCAAGACAAAAAAAGACATGAAAAGGGAGACCCATACTGACATAATTATAAACCACAGATTATATTCCATTTTCTAACGCCTGTGGAACAAAGGGAAGTCTAATGCCACTCATTTTAAATCCTATTGTCTGAGAGGGCATGCAAAATGGAGAAAGATTTATCAGAGTTTTTTAAACTCTCAGTTTTCTGCCTAGAAGTCCCTATTTGTAGCCCTTCCTGCATCTTGTTAACTTTGAAATAATTGAGTCTTTGTGAGATTGGCAGGAGATCACTGTTGTGAAAAGGGCTTATAAAAAAAAAGGAACTAGGAAAAATATCTTTGCAGCTTGCATTGCTTTGTGAACTATTACCTTTCACTACCTCCCCAATCTCAGCATAGAGCTTTATTTATATGATCAGCTTAACAAGGGTGTCGGCAAGATATAGATTTCCATACAGGTTGCTATAGCAACTAGTTGTCCATTTAGCCCCCCGGGCACTCCCTATCCCCTTTTATATCATTTTATCTGAGGATGACAATCCATACAGACCCAGATTTTGTGTTTCTTTCGGTCAAGTTCTAAGCTCTCCCATGGCGCTGGAATTGTTTCCATTGGGAATTAACAATGAACCACCGAGACACCTAAAATAACTCTTCTTCTGTTTTTTACCTACAGATGGCAACAGGACAGCAGTAGTGAAGTATGCTAAGAAAGAGAAAAAGATTAATAACAGAATGCAAAGCCCTTTGAAAATCCAAGAACACGTTTAAAAAAAGAACAGAGTAAAAAAATGGGGCCAAGTTAATGACAAGAAGGTGATATTTATTTTTAAGTGTGGAATAAAGTCTATTTGGGGTGAAATAATTGTGTATAATGAAAAGAAGCATGGGTTTTTTATATTTTCAACAAGTAACAGTCACTTTCCTGACAAAAATAAATTTAGAGGCTACATATAGTGTCAATAAGAGTAAATCCAAAAAAGTCCATTCGAGCATGCTTCCAGGATGCCAGTTCAGCACCCAGAAATAGGCAAAACACATAGACTTCCCAGCCACACCCCTTATCTTTTCCATCTGGGATTATTGGTGAAATAAAGAAATACCTAGCTTGGTACTCCTAGCAATCTAGTCCTGGTACTGTGGAGGTCAGCAAGGGTAATTTAGCCAGCACCTGAGAATGTAAACCTAAATTTCCAGTGGGACTAGAAAGGATATGCTACTCATCTCAGAGGCTGGTTCTAATAGAGGGATTTGGGCTCTTTTATTAATCATTTCCCATCTTTCTTAATGCCTAAGTCAATTATACTGGAAGGGTCAGTTGTCTCCTACTTTAAAGTATTTCATGTTATAATGACCATTACAGCACCCTAGAGTAGGAGGATTTTTGAACATAAGCCAGTGTTATGAACTGGTGGGATCAATAAGCAGGGACCAGCAACTGGGACTTTCCCAGGGAGAACCTTTTTGCAGCCTGTCATTGTCATGCATCTTAAAGTATGAAACCGCTTCTATTTCAAAACAAACAGGAGACAGGATCTAATGGGCTTCAGATTAACTATTTTGTGTTTAAGAGTTTGCCATTCCTTTACTCCTTCATTAACTAGACCTGGCTAACCCACATCCTATCTCCAGGGGTAGAGCAAGGATTTTGAAAAGGGGATTCAGATGGTGTGGCACACCTTGTCACATGTAATACAAAACATTTTTCTCCATTAAAAGAGAGTGGGCACATCCAGATGAGTGTGGATATTTGTTTCCCCAAGACACCCTGTGCCTCTGCTACTTGTCCCAAGGGAAGGCCTGTGCCACACACTCTCTGGCATGGGGCAGGTTACCCTGGGTGGGGTAGGAGAATCTGGGGCCAGCAACTGTGCTTGCCCCAGTAGCCTTATCTGGGATCCTGGGAGCTATAGCCATGGCAGGAAGCCTGACTGGCAGCTGGAGTGTGGCTCCAGCTGGCCAGGCTCCATTTTTGGGCAGCACATGCTGCTGCCCTGTGCACTGCTCCACTTTTTTTGGCATGAGTGTTTTTGACCCCGGGATCTCTTAGGGGGAAGAAACCCCCCTGCACTGAAAAGTAGCAGCATGGGGAATGCCTGCATGTGCAGTGTGTGGTGCCACAGGCAGGCCTGCGGTGCCACATACTGCACATCTGCACTCATTTGGACACATCCAGTGGGTCTAGAGCTATGCTATTCAGTTTAAGATAAAAGCAAAAAAACCCACAAAACAAACAAACAAAAAACAACCCCCCCCAAAAAAAACTTCATTGGAATATGTGCTAATTTTCCAGATTAATGTAATAAATTTAAAAGAAACATAGCAAACTAAGCAAAAACAGTCAAAAGATATTATTTCATTAACCCTGTAATCATTATAGTTAAATGTGCATCTCTTATTTAGACTCATAAATCAAAATCTAGCCTTCTTGAGTATCTTGACAGTGCATCCAATATATCACTGTCAGTCATTTCCACCTGAGTTAATATCACCACACCTGAGTTAAAGTTTTTAGCTGGCACTAAAATGGTCTGCAGGGCTATGAAATAATAGAGAAACATCACCAGGACAGAAGAAAAGATAGCTGGAATGGTAGAACATCAAAACCATTGAAAAGGAGAGAGGGTTATTAACAGTTGTCAAGTGAAGAGAGATCAGGAGGAATCATGTGGATTATAATGAACCATGAAGTCAATTGACTCCCTCAGTGCTGCATGAATACAAACGCTGCTGCCACTCCCAGGCACTGAGCAAGTATCAAAGGATGGTGCAGGTGCCCCTGGATCCATCCCTGCCTATATCCGATTCTCCCTGAGACAACCTTGATTAAGTTCTCTGCTTTAGCTCTTCACTGAAACCTCAGGCAGAAGGCAGGACAGGGTGGTACCTGAGAGACCGACTTGTTTGGAAACTGAACCCTCAGTCACAGTCCTGCCTCATTCACTTAGCTTCCACTTTCCACTGTGGGTTTCTATACAGTGTACATGTATAGGGATGCTGCTCCAATGCTCTGTAATTACTTAATTAATTGGGTCTGCAACAGCATGCTAATTAATGCACTCCAGCACTCTCTGCATCTCAGGTATTCATTCATTGTCCCCATGCTTCAAAATGGCAGCAGGGGTGCTTTAGCAAGGTTTTAACTCTTCTGCTGCCACAGAAAGGGAAGAATTGCTGCATTTTCCCACTAACACACTGACTTTAGGGTACTAGAGGTGCTTAGATCTTCTATAGATATATTTTGGTGTAACCCTCTTGACTTCAACTAAATGACATTGATTCATATTGCCTGAGAACTGGGTCCTACTAATTTAAAAGTAACTACAAATCCACTTTGTTAGCTGTCATTTAAGAGTGTGTTTTAAGCCAAAGTCCCCCTTATTGAAATCTTCTGCAGTGCTCTTTAATGTCTGCAGCAAGATTCGTGAATCCTGAACCAAAAGAGATAATGGCTAAAAAGGTCAGCTATCAGGCTGTAGAGCCAATAACAAAAGGAGGCCATTGATGTAGCTAATGCCAGCAGGACAAGTTCTATACGGCAGGAGCCTTCATGCCAGAGTAAGTATTAGCAGTTTGTACATGAAGATGAGCAGGGTTTATAGTGAAGAAGTGAGCCTGTGTGGGATTAGTTTTGGAATATTTAATCAATTATAAAGCTGTAAGTTATAATAAAAAGTAATAATACTTTGCACTTGCGCAGTACTTTTCATCCTTGGTTCTCATCTCAAAGTACTTTATAAACATTAATCAATCCCTGTGAAGTCAGTGTTACATTATTATAATTATTATAAGTATACTATTATAAGTATATTATTATTATATCCATATGAAAAATGGAACAAGGAAGTTAAGTGACTCAATCAAGATCACATGCATTGTAATGGAAAGGGTTTAATAATCCCGTGATAAGATTCAGCCCCAATTTTGGAAGGAGCAGTTGATTTCCCTAACTCCCTGTAGAGTTCACCTCTATCAGAGGTGGAGGGGAATTTTTTTGCTTTGAAATAAAATTGACAGAACCTGTTTTCAAACATGGCCCAAGAGCAGGGCTCTCTTGAGTATCTTCTGGCTCTACTGACATATGAAGTTTTACATAAGCCTTTGATCTATCTGTTATCTATCCCTACAGTGCCTGCTTCTCTCCCCCAGAAACCCAAAGAAGGGTACTGAATCCCAAAATCTTGTCTTAAGTATACCCCAACCGTGCAGTTGGTTCAATGAAAGATATTGTCCACAAAATGTCTTGCCTTTTACAAGGTGTAGAGAATTCATAACCACTTCATTTTCAAATCACATCAATTATACTGCTAATTACACTGCACTATGCTGTACTTTACTAGTGTCAGTAGCTCTTGCAAGCACACTTAAACTTATTTTCCATGTGGTTCTGTCTCCTTGAATGAATCACTCAACCTCTCTTTACATTTTTAAAGCCAATACCTTCTATACAGTGTTACATGTTAATTAAAATCTTTTTGGAGAAGTCCATTATTAGAACATTGACAGAACAGAGGTCACAAAGGGAATCCACGACGGAGACAGAAAAAGAATGTACAACTGTTCAAGAGTGTAGTTTAATAGTTTCATAGTTTGTAGGGTCAGAAGGGACCTTGACAGATCATCAAATCCGACCCCCTGCCATAGCAGGAAAGAGCACTGGGGTCAAACGACCCCAGCAAGGTGTTCATCTAGCCTCCTCTTAAAGACCCCCAGGGTAGGAGCCAGCACCACTTCTCTTGGAAGTTGGTTCCAGATCCCAGCCGCCCTGACCGTGAAGTAGCGCCTCCTGATGTCTAGTCTGAATCTACCCTTTGCCAGCTTCTGACCATTATTTCTAGTCACTCCTGGTAGTGCTCGGGGTAACAGGGACTCCCCCAATGCCTGCTGGTCCCCTCTGACTAGTTTGTAAACAGCCACTAGATCCCCCCTCAGCCTTCTCTTGTGGAGGCTGAACAGGTTCAGGTCCTGTAGCCTCTCCTTGTAGGGCCTGACTTGCTGCCCCCTGATCATGTGGGTGGCCCTCCTCTGGACACTCTCAATGCTGTCCACACCCCTCCTGAAGTGCGGTGCCCAGAACTGGACACAGTACTCCAACTGTGGCCTGACCAGTGCCGCATAGAGGGGAAGGATCTCCTCCTTGGACCTGCTTGAGATGCATCTGTGGATGCATGACAAGGTGTGGTTGGCCTTCCTGACTGCATCCCCACACTGTCTGCCCATGTTCATTTTGGCATCAATAATGATTCCAAGATCCTTTTCTGCCTCTGCATTGACGAGAAGGGAGTTCCCCAACCTGTAGGTATGCTGCTGGTTCTTCCTCCTCAGGTGTAGTACCCTGCACTTGTCAGTGTTGAAAACCATCCTGTTCTCATCTGCCCACCCCTGTAACCTGTCTAGGCCCAGTTGCAACCTATTACTCCCTTCTAGCGTGCCCACTTCCCCCCACATCTTAGTGTCATTGGCAAATTTGAACAGGGTGCTTTTTACCCCCTCGTCCAAGGCTTCCTGGACAATGACCCGCACATCACGACGAGGGACATGCTCAGTTGGGATGGGCTTCACCTGTCCCCCAAAGGTAAGCGTGCGTTCTCTTCTAGGTTGGTGGATCTCCTCCGGTGGGCTTTAAACTAGGCTTATCGGGGGGAGGGGAAGATGAGGGCAGGGGAAGCCATGGACCACCAAACCATGTGGCACCCACAAGGACAGCCCAGCCTGAAGAAGGAGAACATCGGGAACCTGCAATCCATGGGGCACCCAGCAATACAGCGCAGGTAAGCAATAAGGGGCCCTTTGGGAATCGGAGCTGGGGGGCAAAAAAGGCACCAGTCACAGGGCTCAAGTGCCTGTATACTAATGCTAGGAGCATGGGGAACAAGCAGGATGAACTAGCATTCCTGCTTGCAGAAAGCCCTACTAAGTCATAGGTGTTATCTGAAACCTGGTGGGATTCTTCCCACGACTGGGCGGTACATACTGAGGGTTATAGGCTGTACAGAAAGGACAGGGTGGGGAAGAAAGGGGGAGGGGTTGCGCTCTATTTCAATGAGCAATATACTTCGACCCTCATCAAGACGGAATCAAAGGAGGAGAAAGTAGAAGGATTGTGGGTGTGACAGTGGCGTGCCGCTGTCACGGGCACAGACGGAGGACAGGAAGGACTGGGAGGCAGCAACAGCCCCTAGACAGAACCCAGGGCCAGGTTACTTACCCCCCGGGAGGGACGGCAGCGTCGGAGCTGGGACCGCGGCAGCAGCTGCAGCCGCCATTACAGTCGTGCGAGCCGGCATTATGCCGGCTGTTTAAACAGCTGTTCCCGGTAAGGGGAACAGCCGAGCCAATCACGGCAGCCGCAGTGGCTGCCACAGGAGAATTCAAAAGCCCCAGCAACCCCTGCAGGAGGGGGAAGCAGGAGAGAGAAAGAGAGAAGACGGGCAGCATGTCCGTTGTGCTGCAGCTTCCCCAGGGAGAGAGCCTCACCTAGGTGCCTCTGCAGCAGCGCAGCAGCTGAGGCCAGGGTCACAGCCTTTGGCAGGGGCAGGAGGAGGCTCTAAGCCTCTACAGGAGGCAGGTAGCAGGAAGCTCCCTGTCCTACTTCAGGTAGGAAGTGAAGAGGAGCCAGGATCCCTCTTAGGAAGGGAGATTCAGGGTGAGCAGCGAGGCACCCTGCACCAATCAACACCACCCCGAAGGGAGACGGGGACAGGGACAGTTGGAGTGGTCCCTAGTGGCCACCGGGTCCAGGACGCCAGTCTGGGAAGACTCCCCATCCTGGTGGAGTATTATTTCTAGAGCAGAGGAGGATACCACCAGCAAGCAAGCCTGCAGAGCATCGCAGGACACCATCCCACAGCAAGTGACCAGTTGGCAAGTGGACGGGGTGTAGAGGTGGCGGAGCCCTGTGGAACAACCAAAGTGGCAATCGTGAGTACACCCGCATCGGGGAACCCCTCAGGTAAAAGAGCTCCACTGAAACCCTTTTACACATCACACCTAACATCAAAGTTGTGGCAGGCGAGACGAGGGGAGGGGCTACCCAGACATGAGACGCTCAACGTCACAGTGGTACATTGGCCGGGAAGCAGTCGTGTCAATACCCACGGGGCAGAGCCCCACCCGGGAGCAAAGCGAGATGCAACCATCAGGGGTAGCCCATGCCGAGTTGCTGACCCAAGCGATTCAAGCTATCCAACAATTGCAGGGGGCCCATGAACAGGAATGGATGCAGCGCAATGCTGCCCTGTTTAGGATGCCCCGTATAACCAAAGATGACGATCCAGAAGCCTACATTGAGGCCTTTGAACGGACGGCCATCCAGACGGGGTTGGATCGGGGCCAGTGGGGACACCAGTTAGGGGCACTGGTGATCGATAAAGCCCAAGCCGCGTACAGGGCACTGTCCAGGGAGGAGGCCTGAGATTACGAGGCCATCAAAGCCGCAATTTTCTATCGGCTAGAGATCTCCCCGAGAACTACTGGCAAGCATTCAGGGCTCGCAAGCCAAGAGAAAGTAAGCGACCTCGCGGCTTACTGCAAACCCTATGGGATGCCCTACAGAAATGGCTGCCGGCAGGCAGGTCCAATCATGAGGGGGTATTAGAGCAGATATTATTAGAACAATTCCTCTGGGATTTAGAGGAGGACACCCAGAGGTGGGTGCAGAGGCACCAACCACAGTCCAGCGAGGAAGCCTTGCGCTTGGCCGAGGCTTTCTGTAACTCAGAGAAAGAGAGAGAGAGTGGACGAGGCCTCCAGGTCTTAAGGGAGAGTCTGATGAGTGAAGGAGAATGCCGGACAGCCCCAAGGAAGGGAGCCCCGAAGGGGGTAGTCTGTTATAGATTCGGAAGAACGGGACACATCTCCCGAGACTGCGGGATGGGGCTAAGTGAACTGAGCTGTGGTCCAATGGGATATCTGCCGATGAGAGAGAAGGGCAGGGAAACACGCACAGGCGAACCCATGGATTGTAGTGTGGGGCTCACAAGCCCGGAAGAAGGGTGGAATTGCCCTATGGTCACAGCCTGGATAGGCGGCAAGGCTGTGCGGGCAATGTTGGATATGGGATGTTCCCAGTCCTTGCTCCGGGCGGACCTCACCCCGCCGGCAGGAAGAAAGGAGGCTGGCACCATCAACATGACCTGCATCTTAGGCAGGGAAACGCGATTCCGCTGCTATGTGCCCATTAGGGTGGTGGAGTTCCATGGTGAGCTGCGGGTGGGCTTGGCCCCAGCATTGGCGTGCAAAATGATTTTAGGACAAGAATGGGAACCATTCTACATGGTGTTAGAGTGAGTGTGAGCAACTGAAGAGGAAAGGAGGTGGATTAAATGGATGGAAGGATGGGCGGCTGAGAACTCTGAACCCTCCAGTCAGGAGGTCGTGGAAGGCATTAACGTGGAGTCCCTGGTGAGTGCAGAGCAGTTTCGACAGGCTCAATGGGAGGACCAGGAGCTCCAGCGGCTGAAAACCAGTGACCCCGGAGAGGGAACGTCTTGGAGGCAGGAAGGCTTCGAGGTAATGGGTGGTTTACTATATCGGGTGCAACGGGAGGAGGGAGGCGCGTTGAAAGGGAGGCAGCTGGTGGTCCCGTCTCCCCTATGGGATCTTGTCTGGAAACTGGCCCATGCTTCTCCACTAGGGGGTCACCTGGGACGTACCAAAACCCAGGTTAGATTGACCCAGGAGTTCTTCTGGCCACACCTGCATGAGGATGTGGATCGGTGGGGGGCAGCATGCCCAGAGTGCCAGAGAGCCCAAGAGTGGGGGCCACCTAAAGCACCCCTAAGACCAATGCCGATAATTGAGACTCCATTTTCCAGGGTAGCATTGGACATAATAGGTCCCCTCCCAAAATCACACAATGGCTACCAGTACATCCTGGTTTTGGTGGATTATGCCACCTGATTCCCAGAAGCAGTCCTGCTGCAGTCCATTACAGCCCCAAGAGTGGCTGAGGAGCTACTCAAATGGATAGCGTGGGTAGGCATCCCACAAGAAATACTTACCGATCAAGGGACGAATTTCATGTCGGGTGTAATGAAGGCCCTTTGCAAGACCCTGGGCATCACTCAGCTAAGAACATCAGTTTATCATCCCCAGACCAATGGCCTGGTGGAAAGACTGAATGGTACCATCAAACGACTACTCAGACGCTGTTCACAGGAAGATCCCCGACGGTGGGATACCCTGTTGACATCCTTACTATTCGCAGTGCAGGATCCCCCCAAGAATCAACCCACTACTCACCGTTCCAGTTGGTATATGGCCACAGTCCAAGAGGCTTATTACAGGTGGTCCGAGAAGAGTGGGAACGGCCAGTGGGATTGGGGGTCTCTGCGGAGAGATACCATCAGGAGCTGCAGGCCCGTATACAGAAAGCCCAATGGATCGCAGGACACAACATGAGGGATGCACAAGAGCAGCAGGAGACCCAGTACAACAAAAGGATGAAGGCCCGCACCTTCCAACCCGGGGACCAGGTCTTGGTATCAATACCTACCACCTCGAGTAAGCAACTGGTGATGTGGCAAGGACCCTTTACAGTGGTTTGGCAAGTAGGGCCAGTTGATTACGAAGTGCGTAAATCAGGCCACCGCTGGGAGCAACAAGTCTACCATGTAAATCGGCTGAAGGCATGGAAGACCCCTCAAGGCTGGATGGCACAAGAAAAGGCAGGAGAGGGGGATCTAGGACCCCTTTGCCCAGGGTTAGGACGGGCCACACGGGAAGAGGCTGTACACTTGAGTAAGGAATTGAACGGCCACCGACAACAGGAGTTACTAGACTTAGTAGAGGAGTTCCAAAAAGTATTCCAAGAAACTCCAGGGAGAGTAACAAGCATCCAGCATGAGATAAGAACACCACCCGGCACGTTGGTAAGGGAAAGGTGGAGGCCAATACCCCAGCAGTGGCACCACGAAGTACAGCAAGAAATCTCAAAGATGCAGGAGCAGGGGATTATACGGCCCTCACGTAGCCCGTGGCGTAGCCCAATCATACCGGTGGCAAAGCCAGATGGCTCACTAAGGTTATGCATAGACTTTAGGAAGTTGAATGCCCTAACAACATTTGACGCCTTCCCAATGCCATATGTGAGCCACATCATCGAGAAAATCAGGGAGGCACGATATATATCCACCCTCGACCTGGCTAAGGGATATTGGCAAATTCCCTTGCAACACGCTGATTGTGCCAAAACTGCATTTGGAACTCCTTGGGGCCTATTTGAATTTGTGAGAATGCCCTTTGGCCTTAATAGAGCGGCCGCCACCTTCCAGAGGTTAATGGATACGTTACTAGCACCGCATGCAGCCTATGCTGCAGCTTACATAGACGATATTATCATATTGCATTCCAGACCTACCATTCCACTGAGTGCTGTCTTAGGAGAGCTCCAAATGGCAGGACTAACCGCCAACCCTAAGAAGTGCAAACTGGCAGAAAGAGAAATGGCCTACTTAGGGTTTCGGGTAGGACAAGGAACAATACGACCCCTGTCCCATAAAATCAAGGCCATAAGTCAGTTTCCGGAGCCACGGATATGCAAGCAACTACGTTCCTTTTTGGGACTCATTAACTACTACCGTCGGTTTATACCACACTTTGTGAGTATGGCAGCACCCCTCATGGATGCGTTGGCTGGAGCCCCCTCAGCAAGCCTGAAGTGGACGCAAGGGATGAGAGACAGCTTCCACCATTTAAAAGAGGTGATGCATCAAGACGTCATGATGCACACAACAGATTTTAATGTCCCTTTTATCTTACAGATGGATGCGTCAGGACGGGCACTGGGGGCCATGTTATTACAGGAGGGGAAAGAAGGTGAACGCCCGATTGCCTTCGCTAGTCGGAAGCTTAGCCACACAGAAACAAGGTATGCTACAGTGGAAAGGGAATGCCTGGCCATACGATGGGCCATAGAGCACTTCCAATACTACCTCATGGGGAAGGAATTTCTAGTGATAACGGACCATGCTCCTTTGCAGTGGTTAACGAGAAAGCAAAGCATGAATGCCAGAATTACCCACTGGGTGCTGGCATTGCAAACATTTAAATTCACCATAGTGCATCGTCCAGGCAAGGATAACTTTGTAAACTTTGTAGCTGATTTTTTATCCAGATGGGAAGATCCGGACCAGCCGGGAGAACCAGACCACTACCATGACAAGGAAAACCAAATCGAACAGGATGCACAACACACTGACCAAATGCCACAAGGCGACTTGAGGGGGGAGGTCTGTGACAGCAGCGTGCCACCATCACGGGCACAGATGAAGGGCAGGAAGGATTGGGAGGTAGCAACAGCCCCTAGACAGAACCCAGGGCCAGGTTACTTACCCCCCAGGAGGGATGGCAGCATCGGAGCTGGGACCGCGGCAGCAGCTGCAGCCGCCATTACAGCTGCGTGAGCCGGCATTACGCCGACTGTTTAAACAGCTGTTCCCGGTAAGGGGAACAGCCGAGCCAATCGCGGCAGCCGCAGTGGCTGCCACAGGAGAATTCAAAAGCCCCAGCAACCCCTGCAGGAGGGGGAAGCAGGAGAGAGAGAGAGAGAGAGAGAAGACGGGCAGCATGTTTGTTGTGCTGCAGCTTCCCCAGGGGGAGAGTCTCACCTAGGTGCCTCTGCAGCAGCGCAGCAGCTGAGGCCAGGGTCGTAGCCTCTGGCAGGGTCAGGAGGAGACTCTAAGCCTCTACAGGAGGCAGGTAGCAGGAAGCTCCCTGTCCTACTTCAGGTAGGAAGTGAAGAGGAGCCAGGATCCCTCTTAGGAAGGGAGATGCAGGGTGAGCAGCGAGGCACCCTGTTCCACCACCCCGAAGGGAGACGGGAACAGGGACAGTTGGAGTGGTCCCTAGTGGCCACCGGGTCCAGGACGTCAGTCCAGGAAGACTCCCCATCCTGGCGGAGTATTATTTCTAGAGCAGAGGAGGATACCACCAGCAAGCAAGCCTGCAGAGCATCGCAGGACACCATCCCACAGCAAGTGACCGGTTGGCAAGTGGATGGGGTGTAGGGGTGGTGGAGCCCTGTGGAACAACCAAAGCGGCAATCGTGAGTACACCCACATCGGGGAACCCCTCAGGTAAAAGAGCTCCACTGAAACCCTCTTACACATCACACCTAACATCAAAGTCGTGGCAGTAGAGACGAGGGGAGGGGCTACCCAGAGGCGGGTCATACTGGACGTGAGATGCTCAACGTCACAGTGGGTTAAGTTACATGGGGGGCAAGGAGAAAGGGATTTGGTGTTAGGGGTCTTCTACAGACCCCCACACCAAGGGGAAGAACTGGATTCAGGGCTCCTGAGGCAGCTCTCAGAGACCATAAAAACTAAGGAGGCGGTAGTCATGGGGGACCTAAACTACCCAGACATCTGCTGAGAGACACAGACAGCAAAGTCCCACCGTTCACGCACGTTCCTATCCTGCGTACAGGACCTCTACCTGACACAGGAGGTACACGGTCCCACTAGGGGGAATACCTTACTGGACCTGGTATTGGCAACAGGGGATGATATGGTAGGGGATCTACAGATTGGTGGTCACCTGGGGGACAGTGATCACTAAATAATAGAATTCACCATAACATGTCGAGTGGGTAAGGTAACGAGTAGGGTGAAAGTGCTAGACTTTAAGAAAGCTGATTTCAATGAACTCAGGCGATTAGTCAAGGACGCACTGCAGAGTAGAGTTTTGAAGAGATGGCAGCCCAGGAAGGGTGGCTGTGCCTTAAGGAAATGATCCTTCGGGCACAGAGGCAGACGATCCCGATGCGAGGAAAAAGAGGGAAAGGGGCCAGGAGGCTTCCTTGGCTGACCAGAGAAATCCAGGGCAGCCTGCGGACTAAAAGGGGAGCATATAAAAAGTGGAAACGGGGAGAGATTACCAAAGAGGAGTATACTTCCTCTGCTTGCACTTGTAGGGAGGCAGTTAGACAGGCCAAAGCTACCATGGAGCTGAGGATGGCATCCCAAGTAAAGGATAACAAAAAATTGTTTTTTAGATATATAGGGAGTAAAAGGAAGGCCCAGGGTGGAATAGGACCTCTACTAAATGGGCAGAAGCAATTGGTGACAGACAGGGGGGACAAGGCTGAACTCCTCAACGAGTTCTTTGCCTCAGTGTTCCTAAGTGAGAGGCAAGACAAGTCTCTCACTGGGATTGTAGAGAGGCAGCAGCAAGGCACCAGACTGCCATGCGCAGACCCTGAGATGGTGCAGAGTCACTTGGAGGAACTGGATGCCTTTAAGTCGGCAGGCCCGGATGAGCTCCATCCGAGGGTGCTGAAGACACCTGCTGATGTCATTCCACAGCCACTGGCGGTAATATTTGAACACTTGTGGCTCATGAGCCAGGTCCCAGAGGGCTGGAAAAGGGCCAACGTGGTCCCCATTTTCAAGAAGGGGAGGAAGGAGGACCCAGGCAACTATAGGCCAGTCAGTCTCACCTCCATCCTAGGCAGTCTTCGAAAAAATTATCAAGGCTTATATTTGCGAGAGCCCAGCAGGACAAATTATGCTGAGGGGGAACCAGCATGGGTTCGTAGCAGGTAGATCATGCCTGACCAATCTAATCTCTTTTTATGACCAGGTTACAGAACGCCTGGATGCAGGAGTAGGGGTTGATGTCATTTACTTAGACTTCAGGAAGGCCTTCGATACGGTATCCCACACCATACTGGTAAACAAGTTAAGAGGCTGTGACTTGGATGACTACACAGTCTGGTGGGTGGTGAATTGGCTGGAGGGTCGCACCCAGAGAGTCGTAGTGGATGGGTCGGTATCGGCCTGGAAGCGTGTGGGCAGTGGGGTCCCGCAGGGCTCGGTCCTTGGACCGATACTCTTCAATGTCTTCATCAGCGACTTGGACGAGGGAGTGAAGTGTGCTCTGTCCAAGTTTGTGGATGACACAAAACTGTGGGGAGAAGTGGACACACCGGAGGGCAGGGAACAGCTACAAGCAGACCTGGACAGGTTGGACATATGGGCGGAAAACAACAGAATGCAATTCAGCAAGGAGAAACGCAAAGTGTTGCACCTAGGGAGGAAAAATGTCCAGCATACCTACTGCCTAGGAAATGACCTGCTTGGTGGCACAGAAGTGGAAAGGGATCTTGGAGTCCTAGTGGACTCCAAGATGAACATATGTCGGCAGTGTGACGAAGCCATCAGAAAAGCTAATGGCACTTTATCATGCATCAGGAGATGCATGACGAACAGATCCAAGGAGGTGATACTTCCCCTCTATCGGGCGCTGGTCAGACCGCAGTTGGAGTACTGCGTGCAGTTTTGGGCACCACACTTCAAGAGGGATGTGGCTAACCTGGAGAGGGTCCAGAGAAGGGCCACTTGTATGGTTAAGGGCTTGCAGACCAAGCCCTACGAGGAGAGACTAGAGAAACTGGACCTTTTCAGCCTCCGCAAGAGAAGGTTGAGAGGCGACCTTGTGGCTGCCTATAAGTTCATCATGGGGGCACAGAAGGGAATTGGTGAGGTTTTATTCACCAAGGCACCCCCGGGGGTTACAAGAAATAATGGTCACAAGCTAGCAGAGAGCAGATTTAGACTAGACATTAGGAAGAACTTCTTCACAGTTCGAGTGGCCAAGGTCTGGAATGGGCTCCCAAGGGAGGTGGTGCTCTCCCCTACCCTGGGGGTCTTCAAGAGGACGGTAGATAAGCATCTAGCTGGGGTCATCTAGACCCAGCACTCTTTCCTGCCTATGCAGGGAGTCAGACTCGATGATCTATTGAGGTCCCTTCCGACCCTAACATCTATGAATCTATGAAGTTACTGATGAAAATGTTGAACAGCGCGGGTCCGAAGACCAAGCCCTGGGGCACCCCCTGGCCCACATCCGTCCAGGTCGAAAATGACCCATCCACCACCACTCTCTGGGTGTGGCCTTCCAGCCAGTTAGTGACCCATTTGACTGTGAAGGCATCGATGCCACATTCCCCTAGTTTTTTAATGGTAATGTGGTGAGAGACAGTGTCGAAGTCCTTCCTCAAGTCCAGAAAGATTACGTCCACTGCTACCCCTGCATCTAAGGATTTTGTGACCTGGTCATAGAATGCCACCAGGTTGGTCTGACAGGACCTGCCTCTAATGAACCCATGTTGGATGCCCCTAAGCATAACCTCCCCTGCTGGCCCCTCGTGGACATGTGCCAGGATAATTCTCTCAAAAAGCTTACCCAGTATTGATGTAAGACTAAGTAGCCTATAGTTCCCTGGGTCCTCCTTCCTCCTTTTCTTGAAAATGGGAACCACATTGGCCCTTTTCCAGTCCTCTGGCACCACACCAGAGCACCACGAGAGCTCGTAAAGCCATGCCAGGGGTCCCGCAATGACCTCTGCTAATTCCCTCAGCACTCTGGGGTGGAGGTCATCAGGAGCAGCTGATTTAAATACGTCCAATCCCTCCAGAAGTTCCCTGACTATATCCTCACTGACCCTAGGCTTGGGTATGCCTTCCCCGGGGCCTGAGGGGGTCCCAGCGGACGGGCTGATCTGGTCCCTGCTCAGGAAAATGGAGGCAAAGAAATCATTAAATAGGTTAGCCTTGTCGTCTGGTGTGACAACCAGATTTCCTAGCATGTCTTGCAGAGGCCCCACGTTACTTGGTAGCTGTGTTGGTCTGAGACAAAAAGACATACAAAAAACTAGAACTCTTGGTTCCAAAATGGTGCAAAAATGAAGTTTATTTCCCACCTATGGGGACTTTTACCATCTACACTTTTCCCAGAGCCTGACAAAGGGACTTTGATCCCAAAAGCTTGCAGAAAAGAACAATTTTCTTGCCATTTTCCAGCTGGTCTAATAAAAGGTATCATTTTGGAACCAAGAGTTCTAGTTTTTTGTGTGTCTTAACAACTGTTCAAGAGACATGATTTAGTCTTCCAATCAGAAAAGTCAAAGCATAATCTGAGGTACAATAGGCAAAGGATGCAAAAGACAATACAAGGGATTTCACATGTATGTCAGAAGTAAGTAGAAGATCAAAGGAAGTGCAGATCCCTTACAGAAAACAGGAGGTAAACTAGTTACTGATGATGAAGAGAAGATTGAAGTATTTAACACTTTTTACTTAAGTCTTCATGAATAAAGTTAGTTAGCAGATGAGTGAAGTTGACAAGAAAGATAGGGAAGGAGGCAAACAGCTTAGAGTAGGGGAAGAATAGGTTAAGGGCTACTTTGAAAAGCCATATGTTTTCCAAGTCAGCAGTGCCAGAGAGGACATACTCTAGAATACTGAAGGAATTCACTGTGGTACAGTCATTTAAGAGACATTGGTTAACATCTTGGAGAATGTGTGGTAGTCAGGTGAATATAGTGCCCATCTTTAAGAAAGAGAAGAAAGAGAATCTGGGAAATTACAGACCTGTCAGTCTGACCTTGATACCTGGAAAGATCATGGATCAGGTCCTCAAGAACTCTATTTTGAAAGCCCTGGAGAACAAGATCAAGAACAGCCAGCATGGGTTCACCAAAGGCAAGTCAGACCTGACCAACTTGATTTCCTTCTGTGATAAAGTGACAGGCTCTGTCAATGGGAGGAGAGCAGGGGATATGATATACTTTGATTTTAGCAAGGCTTCTGACACCGTCTCCTATGGCATGCTCATTAATAAGTAGCATAAAGTGGATATATAATTGCATGGAATTTGAAAAGAGGGGTGTGGAGATACCACCAGTGCCACAGAGGTGGTTGTAGCCCTGTCCTCCTCCTCCACTCCCCTGTCCCTCCATGGTCAGACTGTGCCATGCCAGCAGCTGCTATGGACTTTTGTTAGCTCCCAAATCTGTTAAGACTCCCTCCATCCAGTTCTAAGTACCTTCTCCCCTTCCCCCTCCCAACCTCCATCTCCTTCTCCAGTAGGGTATGCTCAGTGTTTGCCTTTGGATGTAGGAAGGGGGCTCAGAGATCCCTGTGTGGCCACTGTTGTCCCCAAATGATATGGGGGTCAGGGATGAGCCCCAGAGATGCTCCTGTCCCACTCTAGTGACGGATACTGTGAGTGGCAGCACAGGGTGCCTGGCTCAGCTGGGAACAGTGACAGTGGGCAGGTTCCCCCTTCCAGGCACTCCTGGAATTGCGTGTACACTTAACAAACTTGTGGATGACATCAAGTTGGGTGGAGTTGCAGGCACTCTGGAGGGCACAGCTTGGATCCAGAATGACCTGGATAAACTGGAGAAATGGTCCAAAAACAAAACAGCTACAATTCAGCAATGACAACTGCATTTGGAGTGGAATAATTGCACGCACAGGTATAGATTGGGGAATGATTGGCTAGATTGCAATACTGCAGACTAGGACCTGGGGGTTACTGTAGAATATATGCTGAATCTGACCCAACAGTTGCAAAAAACCCCAAGAGTTTACTGGGCTGTATTAACATGAGTGTCACTTGCAAATCAAAGGAAGTAATTCTACCACTTTTCTACCGTTAGGTGAAACCTCACCTAGCGTATTGTATCCAGTTTTGGGCCCCACACTTCAAGAAAGATGTGGACAGATTAGAAAGAGTCCAATGGAGGGGGACAAAGTTGCTTAGAGGCCTGAGAAACTCTGCTTATGAGGAACATCTGAAAGAATTAAAATAATTTAGCTTGGAAAAGAGAAGGCTGAGAGGGAAATTTTATAACAGTCTTCAAATAACCAAAGGGGGATTATGAAGAGGATGAAGATTGCCTTTTTCTCTGTGGTCCTAGGTAATGGGACTAGGAGTAATGGCTTCAAACTTCAGATTAGGAGGAACTTTCTGATTATGAGGGTGCTCCAGCATTGGAACAGACTATTTAGAAAAGTTATGGATCTCCTTCCCTAGAAATTTTCAAGGGCCTGTTGGACAGGCACTTGGCTAGGATGGTTTAGTAAGGGATGGACCTGTCTCGAGCAGCAGTCTGGACTAAATGATCTTGTGAGGTCCCTTCTAGTCTGACTCTCTTATGATCTTATGACTGCTAAGTCCCAGTAAACTAATATTCAAACCAGTCACCTTCCATTTCGGCAATTAAACTAGACTATTTGCTTTTCAAAAATGTCAGTACTGAGTGGGCTTTTTTGAAACTCTGGCCATGGGTATTGATGGAATTTCTAGACACATTAACACCCTTCAGAAAGCTAGCACTTATGTCAAATAAAAATGGGAACTGAACTCTTGAAATTCTGAACAAAATATGGGTATTTTTCACCTGAAAATCTGTTCTTGAGCACTTTTGAAAAAAACAATCCCAGAACAAATAGGAGGAGAAATATAAGAATACATAGCTGTCTTATCAGAATGCACATACACCTGTTCTGGGTGGTACAGAACAATAACCATTTAATTTGTGATCTTTAACAGAACATTTAATAGCAAGGCCCTTAGAAAACATTCAGTTAAAGGTAAGATAGGATCTGATCCATGGTCCCAACTATTGCACCTCCTGCCATTTGCACCTTACTGCCTTTTCAGGGACTGGCCAGGGTCACAATCCCAGGCTCCCCCCCACACCAGTCAGTAGCAAGTCAGGAAGTCAGCTGCCTGGTGCACCCAGCTCAGAATGCCAGTCAGCTGATTGGTCCTCCCAGCCTTGGGAGTGCATCAGAGAACTTGGCTTTGGTGCACTCCCAAGGCTGTCAGCTGATCAGCCTAGCCACATGTTTAATTTAAGGCATGCTGGAAACCAGCCCCAAAGCTATTACACACATTTGTGTAATAACTTTATATTTTATTCCCTGTTTTATCCTTACATTAAGTGCATGAATGTGTGTCCAGGTTACTGCTTATGACATGATTAACTGGTTAATCACATCTTAATTGTAATGTCTGACAGGGGCCTAAGACACTGTCATTCAACAGGATTGTACTAGTCTCTTTGGGGGCTATGAAAGAGCTACCTCCATGGAAATAAGAGTAATATCTAGCCCGCATATGGTACTTCCCTTCAATAGGTCCCAATGTGCTTTGCAAAGGAGGTCATAACCATTATCCTTGTCTTACAGAAGTGGGACTGAGGCACAAAGATTTACCTAAGATCACCAGAGACTGAGTTTCAGGCCATTGTTGTAACTAATAAACCATGAAAAAATGAATGAGACTCCCTATAAATTTCCTAGTACATGATCTTAAGGAGGGACATAAATGCTTTGTCAAAATATAATTTTGAAAAGGCATTTGCACTAAAGAACCATCAATATAATATATCATTTTCACAAGCATCTATCCAGTTTAAGTCTTACCAATGGTTAGCTTTAGTCCTAGACAACTTCACCCTCACAGCAGGAAAATGTTGGTAAAATAGCATTTTCTTTTCTTTTCTGTTTCCCCTCCAACCTTGTTAATAGAACAAACAATTACAGCTTCCAACAGTGGAGATATCATCTGTTTCCTAACATGTAACTCTTCATTCTAAAACAGTTACTTTTTATTTCTTTTACTGACAATTTAATATATTACAGAAACAGGGGGTTTATGGTCTCTCTGGGGTGTCTTTGAAGACAGGATGGAATCAGCAGTTCTTCAAAATGCTGTAGATGAATAAGAGGCTATCTGCACTGGCACCTCTGTAGGCATATTCACCGGCTTCCCACTCATTAATTTTTGCTTTTTTGGCTTTCCTTGTCCACTTGATAGAGAACTGCAAGTAATAGCTTTGGCATGTCTGATATGAGTTCAAAATAACTAGCATCCCTACTGGCTGCATCTACACATGCACTTTAGTGCAGAGTAAACTATTATCTGTGGAGTAAAGCATCACCATTTACCTGTGCAACATTTCTAGGCCACAGTAAAATAATCTATGCTGCAGTGAGATACTGTTGGAAACAGTACTATCTTACCCTAGTGTAATTTACTGTGATGAAATGCACATATAGACACTGACCATGGGCATAAACTGTGCCTGGTCAGCCCAGTCCAGCTCACAGGGGGCCAGACTCCTGCCTGCTACCTAGCCACACAGGTATGCATTTTCAGCAACCCCGTGCCCAGCTAGCCCCTCCACTGACTACTGCTGCCACCCAGAGCCTGGGGCTGAGTGGCCCTGGTGTAAACTGCTCTGCCCTGGCTCAAATTGCTGCTGTCCCAGGTGCATGTATAGATGCTGTGCCCAGGAGTAGTTTACTCTGGCTCAAACCGCTCGAGTTTATTGCTTCACATTAATTGCACGTGTTGACATACCCACTATGACCCAAACAAAAAATAATATGCAGCATCCAAATGAAGTCCGTCTTCCAGGAAGAAAGAAAGATTATTATTCACCTTATTAAATCTAAGGTCTAAAGTCTAAAATAATGTCCCAAATTCATTGTATACAAAATTCAAACCTAAACAATATTCTCCACCTTTGCTGCCTTCATTGAGAGTCTTTGTTATGTTGGGCCTACAGGAGATGCTGAGCAAAAGAGACCACCTAGGACAATCACGGGCAAAAGTAGCCATAAATCACCTTTGCACTGTTAGGTTTTTGAATTTCTTCAAGGGGTAAAATGACCTCTGATATAAATTAGACCAGACTCAAGAATTCTCTACTTTATGCCACCTTCCAAGTGTTGCCTATTAGTTGGCTGCTCTGAGGTATGGAGCAACCCTGATTCTCCAGCAAGACATAAGAGGGATACCTTTTTCTAGTTCTGGTATGATCACTCTCTCTTAAGACTTGATAGCAGGTCTGGTAAAATCCTTCTCTGCCTCTTGCAGAGCAGGTCCAGGCCCTGTACAGCACTATATACCCCTGGGTTGTGGTTTTGTGATAGGACAGTTCTATTTCATACCCCTGGCTCTGTGTTTAAGTGCTCCTTTAAGCAAGATCCATCCATCTCTCTGCCTTAGGGTTAATCCCAGCTTCTTTACAGCTAGGGAACTGAATTAAAGAGCTAGCAAAACCCATGTAACCCTTCTGCAGAAGAAACTACAAATTCTGCCCATCCATTACAATGACACAGTTGTTCTGTCTTGGAGGGTTGGGAAAAGACAAGATCTTTTGGATTAGTGTCTTCAATTCTTTTGTATCTGCTATTACATAGTATAGTGGTGAGGGCTAAACTATTCCACTCTCATAAAAGGAATAGCTAAAGCCCATTGAACCCAACTGGACCCTTTTCAAAAGGCTCAATCCAAAGATTAATGAAGTCAGTGAAAGGCTTGGTGTTAGGGGAGTCTATTTCTTTTCAGCTTGGGAGAAGCTAAGTGCTTTCTTAGGTCACAAGTTGGAAAGAAGCTTAATCCTCTGCTTCCCATTTCTTCACCTCATGAAGTTCATACACTATTTAGCAGAATGGACACATTCTACTCTGGTCAGTTTTGTGACACCAATAAAATGCTGCACATCAGGGCTGATGCTGAACTGGGGATGGCGCAAGACATACCTTTAAAAAATGTAAATAGGAACCACTTTTAAAAACATTTTGTCCTGTGACAATATACTTGCTCCTGCACAAACCAGGACACTCCTCTGGTCACTTTCCACTCAGCATATTTCTGTCTATAAAAGTTAACATGTTTGGAGTGTTACTGTAGCCTTGATTATCCAAGGAAGAGCATGAAAGGCAAGGTTTTTTTGTGACATCTTTTATGGAGCCAAATGTATATAGTTAGAAGAACTATTGGAGAAGCTTTTGGCCATCAAGTGGGTACTTGAACCCACTTGAATAAAAGATAACAAAAAACCCCACATTTCTCATCTCTCATATAAAAGCTAGAATAACTGAAAATGTTCCAGATCATTATCACAATTCTTATTCTTACAGGTGTGCTTGATACTTTACAGCTATAGTTTCTTTTATTTTTTTTTAGAATATCAGTGAGATTCATCATACTATAATCACAATAAAGGCAAAGTAGTTGTAGACATTTAAACAAAAGAAAGATAAAATATTTTTGTTAAATACATTTTGGATGCCAGAATTAATTAGGTGTTGAAAATGTAGTGATCCATTTGAAAGCGTAAAAATAATAGGAAGTGCTTCTAATAAACTACAACCCCATGGGCTTTGTGCTCACTTCCTTGGCAATAAAAGTCAGACAAGGTAGCTGCTAAATCACACAGTTTAAATGAATATTGCAAAATTAACAGCTTTCGTATTAGACAGAAGTAAATTTCATTATGTTCTACATATGTAATAGACAGTGGAATACACATGTGGGCTGGTCTTTTATTCCCCACTCAGGGCCACAATAATCAAATATACTGTTGCCTTAACCAGGGTGCATTTACACGTGCAAGTAGCACATAGTGATGAACTCCCATGCAGTTCATGCTTTGAACGTGCACCCAGGACCACAGCACATTTTGCTAGGGTGCAGCAGCCCCAGCTGGCAGACAGTTCGGGGGGCGGGGGGTCAGCCTGCCAGGCAGCAGCCCCTGCACTGTAGCACCCTCCTGCCCCAGACAACTCTGATCACCATCTACACATGCATTCTGGTGCATATAACTACACTGCTGTAGGGTAGTACTTGTCCCAGACAGTACTATCCTACAGCGGAGTTAATTAATTTACTGTGCCCTACTAAGGGCACACGTGTAGATGGTGACGCTTTACTGTGGAGCTAACTAGTCAGCTCTGCAGTAAAACATCCCTGTAGATGCACTCCCCAAGTCCTACAAGAATCCTATACATCAAACTCTGAATTCATGATGCCTACTGCAACTTAAATACCTCAACAATGATTCTCCTACTCTCGTCTTCTCCATGATCTTCAGTCCTACAGCTTTCTACTGACCTGTTCCAGGGCCACCCACCCAGTGCTATCCAGGCACCTTACTAATGGGAGAGCGGGAACACAATGTACGTGTGTGAGGTTTTTTTGTTCCCCAAAAGCAAGCCTACATTTTCAGCAAAACTAACATTTTCATGCCAAATGTCTGCTTTCCGCAAAAGGTTGCAATTTTTCATTAAAGGCCTACGAAGCAAACATTTTTTTTAGGCAAAAACCCAAACTGTTCTGGTTTTTTGTCCTAAAATGAAAACCAAAAACATTTTGTAGTGGGGATGGGGGGAGTAAAGGGAAAGGGTTTTTGAGCATGTGTTTGGAAATATTACTTTACATTAATGAATAGTCTAAGCAGAATAGAACCAGTTTGCAGAAAATTATTCTGAAGTCTTCCCCAGGTATTCATACTGTAATATATGTGCTCACTTTTCCCACAAACTTTAAATTCTCAGTGGTACTTTTATTGTAATAATAATAAAAATATTTAAGAGTACAACTAACAATACAAGACACAATTACTAGTAATTTTTTACTTTTTTGAGAGCTACAAACTAATACAAAGAAATGAAATCTGCTTCTAAATTCCCTGTGAGATATACCTTAAAGCAATTAAAATGAGTATTAGGCCAAATTTAAATTACTTGTTAAATAGTCTGTGTCTGATGATGTCAGGATGTGTTTGTAAGTGTGTTTATATATTTACAGTCTTTCTATGGGTTGGATAAAAAAAAAACAAGAATAGACTTAAAAATTAGATATGTTTCAATATGAGTAGTGGTTTCAACCATGAATGAGAGATCAGTCTCAGACTACTAAATCTAAAAATATATAACATTATGGGACATGATTTTCAAAAGCATTTTAGTGACTTGAATATCACTGGTGTGGAGCCTATTGAAATAAAAATTATTAAGCCTAATTTTCCTAAACATTTTCTGGCTTCCAGATCTCAAAGACTGAGCATGTGAAACCTAAGGGTCAGACTCTGTACTATCCAAACCTGTCTAATCCAGAGTGAATTCTTTGACTTCTATATAGTTATTGTCAGAAAACCTCTCTTATGGCCTGCAAAGAATTAATCCAGTGAGGTTTTGATAAGCCTTTAGTTATATATTAATATGAACATGCCTGTTCTCTTCTGGTATTAGTGAATTACCCGTGGAAATAATTCCTTTGTGAACATCATAGTGGAGTGTAATCTTAAATTTTTTACTAGGTTACAGCGAGATTTTCATCTACCAGCATCTCAAATGCAGAGATTCCATCAGTTTAAGAAATGCAGCATTGCTGTTGTAAAAAAGGTACCTATCGATTTTATGCATCTCAGTATTCAGGCTCAAGGATTTGCGAGCTGCTAAATAAGCATTTAAGCCCAAATAATGGACTCAGGTTATCCTTGGGAATGAGATTGCAGAATAATTATCTCACAGACAGATTAGGATAATATTTCTTATGACATTCACAGGTTTTCATTGGCCCATCTTATAAATGTAAATTATTGCACAAATTTATTGGATTTCTTGGCCAGAATATGGATGTTAACAAATGTAAATTGCTATACAATAAACATAAGGTTACCAGTGTGCCTGGTATGAGGCTGTCTCTTTCCACAGTAATATTTTTCAATAGATATGTTATTAGAATTACACTGACTTTGGATATTTAGTTATATTCATTGTTATAGTGGGGAATATTTGTCATCTGCACCTTTTAAATATATGGGAAAAGAAGATCAAAAATTCCAATCAAAGGCTGCACCCAGATGAGCATGGATGTTTGGTTTTGTACTATGAATTTTTGCATATTACTTATTATATTTAAATTATAATAGTATTGAATTGATAAACATCTATGATTGTATTAGCCTTATTTTTCTTTGTCTTTTATGATCACTTTTATGAACAACTAAAACTCCATTTTGTGCTTGTTACCTGCTTGACATGAGTAAATGCCCTGGTACATGAGTGTCTGTGTGAAAGGGTAAATGGTGAAAGAATGGTAACTATTTGCATGAAAACAGAAGATTTAACTGATTGTGTAAGCAACAAGACACCAATGTATAAATTACCAAACAGTAAACTAATTAAGCTAATTAATGGATGGCTGAAGAACTCATCTGTGATCAAGTGCAAAGGAGATAGTGAGAAGAAGGAATTTTGCATATCTTGCCATTTGAACTACACAATGCATCAAGAACACAATGCTTCAAAGCAGAGATACCAACAGAGATACCAACTTTACTGGAATGACCTCAAGTTGAAATAACCAGAACAAACAACCTCTAATTAAAAACTGAGCATGGAAAAACTCCAATGCTGAACAAAGACTTGAAATCCCTATAAAAGTGAGATACAGAGAAGCCAAGATGGGGAATCCACTCTTTGAGACCTCCTGGAGCACAGGCATGTCTGTTCTTCCCCAGCTCCCAATACCCTCAATGAGCCTGGGCGGACCATCCAGTGCTAATATTGAGAAACTTCTGCTGGTAACTATAACATCTTACTGGAGTGATTTTGTCTATGTATCTGTCTATGTCTGTTTGCATGTATGCTTGTGTATGACTGTTTGTATAACTGGTGTGTCCAAGCTTATGCATCTGATTCATGTAATCAATAAACACAGCATTTTGCCTTATCCCCCTTTATAAGGTCTCGTTCTTATTCATAGATTGTAGGGTCAGAAGGGACCCCGAAGGATCATTGTGTCCAACCCCCTGCCCCAGACAGGAAAAGGACCGAGGTCAGATGACCCCAGCCAGGTGCCTATCTAGCCTCCTCTTGAAGACCTCCAAGTTAGGTGATAGTACCACCTATCTTGGCAGCCCATTCCAGATTCTGGCCACCCTTGCTGTGAAAAATTTCTTCCTAATGTCTAACCTGAATCTACTCTCCACTAGTTTGTAACCATTATTCCTAGTTACTCCCAGGGGTGTCCTGGTAAATAGTGCATCTCCAACTCTCTGTTGTCCTCCCTTGATAAACTTATAGGCTGCTACAAGGTCTCCCCTCAAATGTCTCTTGTGAAGGCTGAAGAGATCCAGATCCCTCAACCTCCCCTCTTAAGGTCCTGCAAGAAGGCTACTAATCATAAGTGCCCCTCCTCTAGACCCTCTCCAGATTCTCCACATCCCTCTTGATGTGCAGTGCCCAGAACTGGACACAGTACTCCAACTGTGGCCTGACCAGTGCTGCATAGAGGGGGAGCATCACCTCCCTCGATCTGTTCATCATGCATCTGCTAATGCATGATAAGGTGCAGTTGGCTTTGTTGATGGCTTCGTTACACTGCCGGCTCATGTTCATCTTGGAGTCAACTATGACTCCAAGATCCCTCTCAGCCGCTGAGCTGCTGAGGAGGTCATCCCTCAACCTATAGGTGTGCTGGGGATTCCTCCTCCCTAGGTGGACTACCTTGCATTTATCTTTGTTGAATTGCATCCTGTTTCATTCTGCCCATCAGTCCAACCTGTCCAGATCGGCCTGTATCTACTCCCTGACCTCCGGTGTGTTAAATTTGCCCCATAACTTGGTGTCATCTGCAAACTTGTACAGGGTGCTCTCCACACCCTCGTCCAAATTGCTGATGAAGATATTAAATAATACTGGGCCAAGGACTGAACCCTGCAGGACATCACTGCCCACCTCCTTCCAGGTCAAAAACAACCCATCTACCACCATTCTCTGGGTGCGATCCCTAAGCCAGTTTGCCACCCACCTGACTGTGTAAGCATCCACTCCACAGCCTGCTGTATCAAAGGCCTTCTCAATGTCCTGGTAGATAACAGCTGCCTCAGTTCCAGTGTCAAGGCACTGTGTTACCTGGTTGTAAAAGGCTATAAGGTTTGTCAGGAAGGATCTACCTGTGACGAACCTGTGCTGGTTTCCTTTCAGCATTGTTTCCCTGCTGTGCCTTCACAAATGCACTCTTTAATGATTTTTTCCAGTGTTTTCCCAAGGATAGAGGTAAGACTGACTAGCCTAACGTTACCTGGCTCATCCCTTCTCCCTTTCTTAAAAATAAGCATCACGTTGGCCCTTTTCCAGTCCACAGGGACCTGGCCAGAGCACCATGAGTGCTTAAACAGCTATGCCAGTGGCTCAGCTATGACACTGGCCAATTCCTTCAGCACCCATGGATGGAGGTCATCCAGGCCTGCTGACTTGTACCCATCCAGCCCCTCCAAGTGATTCTTAACTAAGTCAGCACTAACTATTGGTGGTTTAGTGCATCTATCTATGTTCAAACTGGGGGAATTTTCTTGGCCAGTACTTAGGAATACTGAAGCAAAGAACTCATTGAAGAGCTCCACCCTTATCCCTGTGTTGGCCACCAGCTGTCCTGATTGGTCCTGCAGGGGCCCTATGTTACTCTGTGCCTTCCTCTTTATTTGAACAATTGGCAATTTAAAGTAACAGTTTCCCGGGGACAAGTATCAGCTGTGCACCTTGCACCACTGCTACTTGTCCCTGGGGAATGCCTGTGCCATGCATGCTTTGGCATGGGGCAAGTTACCCCAGGTGGCATAGAGGAGGCCCAGTAGCCTTACCTGGAGTCCTGGGGGCTACCTGGGGCTGCAGCAGTAGTGATTCTGCCACACAGAGTCTGGCCAGCAGCTGCAGTGTGGCTCTGGGCAGCCTGGCTCTGCATTTGAATGGTGTGCACTGCCTGAATGTGAGCTGCTCTGCTTATTTTTTATTTTTTTCTGTGAGCTTTTTGACCCCTGGATATCACAGTTTCTGCTGTGATTAGCTATCTGTAGTGACACAGAGGATAAGGCCTCCATTGGCCATGCAAACCATGTAGCTTTAGATGGATCTGTGCTGTATACTGGAGAAAGAACAAAATCAGAAGGGTTTTTTTAATTGAAATAGGCTCAGATTCTGAAAATATTCACAAGCTTACTTTTAATAACAACAACAGTAAAAATAACGAAGTTGGATTTTATATAACACTGTTTCCCCATCCATAAATGTGGAAGTACTTCAAGGAAATAAGTAGTGTTGCTTCTACTTAATGTGTGAGAAGTCCCACTGGAATCAAAGGGGAAATTTTTGTGCTTAAGTCATGTACAGGCCTGAATGTTTGTACGAACGAGATCATAACTTGTACTGAAAATACAATGAAATATTAATAAGAGTGAAAGAGACCTCATGGGGAGGCAGTGGCACATGAGTGAAGTGCACCAGAATTTTACAAAAAAGAAAGACATGTGTCACTACTTAGTGTAGTAACTTCTATAAAAAATGGATAAAACACTTAAATAATAGAAGCAGGAATAAAGCACTAGGAGGCTTAGGCATTAGAGAACTAAAAGACAAGTGTGGTCTGAGCAGAGATGGAGAATGATGGGCCCCAAAGTTACTCTTCAGACAGCAGCAGCTGAAAAGGAGAAATCTCTCACAGAGAGGATTGCGCTGAGGATGGCAAAAGAGAAAACTGACAGAGAGAAACAGTATCTTTGGGGAAGTAAATTTAGAGCAGTTCCAATCTTGATTTAAGGCCTAAGTGCAAGGCAGTTGAATGGTCTAAACCATCCTTTATCATAAATATACTACAAAAATGGAGGATGAAAAATGGCCTTTGCCAAGGAAGGTCAACGTTGGTTACTACAAGACAGTCCTGAGTTCCAGTGGTAATTGTGTCTGATACCCAAATTGGAAAGGGAAATACATTGAATATCTAATTTTAATTGAAGTGAATGTAATACAGGAGGAGGACTCCATCACAATTTATTGCAAACGAAGCCATTCAGAGTCAGCTTAAATTTCGATCAATACAGTTCTGAGAGTTGAGTAGGATATTTCTCCAGACATAAGATAAACACTGTTTTGGGGCATCCCATGCTCCCTGTGCTTGGGTTGCTCAGTCCTTCCAACTGTTCTGTTCTGTGCTCATACTCCAATCCCTCCTTCCATTAAATATAAGCAACCACAAATCATCTGCAGAGGAGAATGAAACACGAGTGTCTTCTATACAAGTATCTGTGTTTCATGTTTAGTTTAATGAAAAAATGAAAAGACCCTACCCTAAACTACAGAAGTTAACTGTGAATGAACCATTTTTATCCTGTTGACATGTGGGACCTGGAAACTCTTAGCATGTCTGGGGAAAGACAATCCAAACTAGTAATTAGAGAGTGCTTGAAGGTTTGGTGGGATGAGTTGGGTTTGGCTGGGGTAAATATCCAAAAAGTATTTGTAGCTCTCCAATACATCAAACTTGGTTTCATATCTTGCAAAACTGACCTTTCTTAGGAGTTTAGTGGCATTTCCGCTTCTATCCCCAGCTGGAAGTATTCATAGATTTCATAGACATTAGGGCTGGAAGGGACCTCGGAAGATCATCGAGTCCAGCCCCCAGCCCAAAGGGCAGGAAATCAGCTGGGGTCATAGGATCCCAGCAAGATACGCATCCAGTTTGCTCTTGAAGGTGTTCAATGTAAACGCTTGAACCACCTCCAGTGGCAGGCTGTTCCAGACCACGGGGGCTCGGACAGTAAAGAAATTCTTCCTTATGTCCAGCCTGAAACGGTCTTGTAGTAGTTTATGACCATTCGACCTAGTCGTCATCCCTTGGGGCGCTCTGGTGAACAAACGTTCCCCCAGATACTGGTGGTCACCCCTGATAAACTTATAGGTGGCCATCAGATCACCCCTGAGCCTGCGCTTTTCGAGGCTAAAGAGCCCCAGGGCTCTCAGCCTGTCATCGTAGGGTCTGCTTCCCTGACCTCTGATCATGCGCGTGGCTCTTCTCTGGACTCTCTCAAGCTTCTCCACATCCTTTTTGAATTGTGGAGCCCAAAACTGGATGCAGTACTCCAGCTGTGGCCTCACTAAGGCCGAGTACAAGGGGAGAATGATGTCCCGGGATTTGCTTGAGAAGCATCTATGGATGCAAGCCAGCGTTTTGGTCGCTTTACTAGCCGCAGCATCGCACTGCAGGCTCATGTTCATCTTGTGGTCAATGATGACCCCCAAGTCTCTTTCTTCCTTTGTGCTAACCAACATAGCACTGCCGAGCCTATAAGGATGCTGAGGGTTTTTCTTCCCAAGGTGGAGAACCTTGCATTTATTGGCATTGAACACCATCAGTTGTTAGAACAACTTTTCTCATCATAAAATGAGAAATGTTTTTCAATTATGTAGCTATTACATATCCAGAGGAAGTTATCAGTTAGATTTTAGTGCTAAAAAGGGGGTGGACATTTTGGAAAAGAGTCCACTTTTATCCAATCTAGCTTAAGCTAACAACATGGATTCTCCCAGGAGAAAGCCATTTATTCTGGGATCCTATAGATATAAAAACACATTGTACCACTTCATGTACCTGTGAAGTATCAAAATAACACTTTCTGCAGGACAATCAGGGCTAATTCAAGTTAATTGCCATTTAAGCTGCATGTGCCTGTTTTGATATGAGTCAAAGCCCTGGGACAATCAAAGCCCCTGGATAAACCTGATGTCTGTTTTAGTCTAAGTAATACTTCATCCAAATCCATTTGAAAAACTGAAACCTTTCTGCTCTTTACCATGGAGACATCATAGTTAATAGCCTTCTGGATAATCAAATCCAAAGTACTCCATTAAATTAACCAAACATCAATAACCAGAAGGCCCCAGAGGTAAATTAGAGTAAACAAAGTGTTAAGGAATGAATGAAGGAGAAAACTCAATTTAGGATTGAAAGAACAGAGAACAGATACATAAAGACAATAGTAACTGGGTACTATTTTAAGCAAAGTCCATAGAAATCTCTGTCTGTGTGGGTTCTGGCTGAAATCAATGTATCTATATTTGAGCATGCCTTGAAGCTTCAATGTGAACTAGGTGCATGGAGAATCTATAAACACTTGGACAAGCATTAACAATAGGATCACTAATACAACTAAAACAGTCTCAGTTCACATTCACTTTGACCATCACAGCAGCCCCTTGGCAAAATTCAGGTCAACTAGAGATGACAAACTGCATATAATGCATGGTCTACCTTTGTATAGAACTGCCTGTTTTCCTTCTCATAAGCAGCCTACAAATATATAGCTGTTCAGTGCCCCAAAGCAAATTGGTGTGATGCTTTAGAAATAACATTATTAAAATAGGAGAGCATACTTATCTGCCCAGCAATGGGTAGCAAAGAAATTCTGAATGAACCAATCTGAGAAGCTTTTACTATTTGAGAAAAGAAATAACTTAAGAATTTCATTGTAAATATAATGAATTGCATACCTAGCTGGCCTAGTGCCTTTGGCTTCTGTGTATCCTAGCTGAGGATCTACCTGTGCTTGACAACTGTAATAATCACTGCCAGTGGAAAGAACATTGGACAGATTCTCAGTTGCTCCTAGCTTATGATATATGCAAGCAATTAAACACTTGAGTATAACATAGCAAATATTGTGCAGTACAGCTTGATGAGTCTTCCAGTGTTCCAAGCTCATTGTGACTGTTTTACTTTGTCAGATTTATTTCAAGCAACACTATTGAAAACAACTGTTATTTTGCAAACTTCCAAGTTGTGCTATGGGTGAACACTTGCTTCATTTTTGGATCTGGCATGAGAAATGCTAATCTAGGCACTGATTCAAGGAAACACTGAACAGTATGCTTATATCCCATTGACTTCAGTGAAATTTAAAATCATGCTTAAAGTTAAGCTTTCCTGAATTAAAATGCTTTCCAGAACTGAGAACAATGATTTGGTACCATCAGCTACATAGACCCTATCATGTTAAGTCAACCGGCAAAACTTCAGTCTCACTTTTAGACTGAGAAATAATCCACAGAATAATATTTTAAGGCATTGCTCTATGGTCTAGCAAACATTAGCTGCCAAAAGAGTCATCTGATCTCATGCAGGAAAAAATGGAATATTACAAAAAGCAAATGTCTTTAAAAGCCTTAAGGCCCACAACAGTCTGCTATATGGAAACCAATTTCAAGCTATTACTCCTACAAGCAGAAATACATTATTGATCCCATGGAAAGCTATTCAGTTATGGAAGTATAAACATCTTTTTATAAAGGAGACCAACATTTGCCACAGGTGGAGAACTCTAGACTCTTGTTTGATAGTAAATCTTTCTGCCAATATTTAGTCTTCCAGAGGGCTAATCAGAACTTCACATAATCCCAAAACAGAATTAATATGTTTAAAAGAAAGCTAAAACTCAGCTTTACTTGCTTTAGAGGAGGCAGCTATAATGTATTCTCATCCCTGATCTATTTACAAATAATTTGAGCCTACTGACACCAGATTTATTTTAAAACATCTGAATCAGTTTCATCACACTTTGAAGTTTGCTTCCCAGATGGCCCTTCTTATCTGAAAAAAGAGATGAGTTCTTGATCAATATACTGTGGAAACAGTTAACAAAATTACGCTTGAGTCTAGTAAAATCCATCTATAGCTCCATTGAATCAACACATTTCTATCCATCTATGCTAGCTGAATATCTGCAACTGTGTTCTCAAAATGAATTTGCTTTCCATTTCAAATAAGCATTCTAAAATTTTCTCAGATAATTTGAAATATTCATGCCATCCATTTAAAGAAAGTGTGCATACAGAGGTTATTTAGATTGGTTTCCATTAAAAATGGTAATATTTGGCAATGGAAAATTTCCTACTTTTGTGCCACACCATGATCAAACCGAGAATGGAATAGCTCTGTTAACACAAGCAGACATTTTAACTCTTTGATCTGTAAGTTATAGGTCTTATGCTAAAATTTTGTAATGTATTTTGTATAAAAAAATTCTAAAATTTCATAAGGGCATGGTAAGTATATGTATAGTCAAAAAAGTTTTGTGATACAGAAATTCTGGGAACTTTCCTTTTAGATCAGGGTTGTTCAACTGGTAGTCCATGGGCAGCATTGTCTTATTAAGTATCCCCTTACCAAAAAAAGTGGTATTATAGTTGAGAGTTTATCATACAACACAAAATATTAGTTCCCAAGGTAACTGTACATCTAGATTGATAAACTGAGTATTAAAAGGTGTGCTAGGCACAAATAGAAAAATTGGTGTATATTGTCAAAACTCCACTGACTTTGAAGAGTTATAACAGTTTATACTGGTTAAAGATCTTTTCCTGAATTGGTGAGATATACATGATGTGCCTTTTTTCAACAGGCTTCAATAAGGAAACAAGGAGCACACTAATGTGGTCATATGAACACATGTAATAATAAACACATGTAAATAAATACTGTTGTCTTAATTTGAATATAAATCACTCAAATGTATGTTCCATTCTCATCTCAAGAGTTAACAGAACATATCTGTGCAGAATGAACCATTGAAATTGGCACTCAAGAGACTGAGGAAAGGCAACTCAGTTATATAACACGCTTTAATTGATCTTTTAAAGATAAGGGAGGATCAGGAGAATTGTAACACATTAGTCCAGAGTCACGCTGGTTGAGCTATTATGACTATGTTTAACTCTGTTAACTTCAGTTAACTTCGTTTAACTCAGTTAACATCAGTGGAGTTAGCCCTGATTTGCACCGATATGAGAGTGAATAAAGCTATTTAACTTTTAATTGCTATGGTAGACAAGTAGGTTTGTTACTTTTTATTTTATGCTTATTCCAAGTTTCACACACTGTGTAATTGGCATTAAGCTCTAGGGTAAAGAGCCTTGGAGTGTTAAAAGGTGATTGCATACGCTAATCATATCTCCATTATCTAAGGCTTCAAGGCAGGGATGGCTGGTCATGATGTGGGGAAAGTCAAGAATGGTTACAATTAAGATGGACCAGCTGAACCTTTATTGACATAACTTAATCAATTCAGACTAAGCATCAAAGCCTGTAACCAGACAAGTGTGGATGTGTGGTATGCAGTGCTGCAGACCCATCTGTGGCACCATACACCACATATGCTGCATATGCAAGTGTTCTTTGTGCTGCTAAATTGCAGCATGGGAGGTGGGGGAGTGGGAAGAGGGCTGGCACCGGGAGATCCCAGTGTCAAAAAAAGCTTGCACCTTTAAAAAGTAGGGTGGTGCATGTGGCGGCCGCATGCATGGCTGGAAACTGAAGCCTAGCTGGCCAGAGCCATACTCCAGCTTTCAGCCAGGCTCTGCACTGCTGGATCGCCACTGCTGCAGCCCTCAGAGGCCCTCGGGACCCCCGGTAAGGCTGCTGGGGCCAACCCAGGAGAAGAGGACACTGATGTTTTTTAGGGGAACTTTCCACCGAAGGGTTGAAGAATAAAACCTAGTTTCATTTAAGTCAATAGGGGTGAACCTGAGAAAGAATGTAAAGGAGTGGCACAGGACCTGACCCAAAGTCCCCTGAAATTGATGGAAATTCTATTTTGACTATTGAGCTTTCTATCAGGGTCCTGCCACGCATGTATATGACACAGTTTTCTAATTCAGTGGTGCTGCTGATGTGTCATATTGCCTGCCTGTAACACTGTTAGGCAGAGAGTAGTCCTTCTTTGGGGAGTCCATGCTAGACTGCAGAAGGGGAGAGGAAGGAAGGCAGAATGGTGTAACAGGGTGCTGTCAGGGTGTGGGTTTGAACAACGAACCCCTGGGACTGGGTCAGCAAGGTGTAAAACAATTTTTGGAGTCAAACAGGGTTTGCTAACCCAAGACATTTGTTTTTACTGATATTCTTCAAACTTTTTACTAAAAAAAGTCCAATCCTTGTCCAGGGCCTGGCACAAGTATTAAATTTATATTATGTAAAACACATAAATGAAAATAAGTCAGTAAAAAAGTTTGGTTGTCAGTAAAAAGTTTATAGACTTAGAAAAGAAGTGTGTTGGGTAGTTAGCCATGTTAGTCTGAAATTATGCAGAAGGCAGGACAAGGTAGCATATTATAGACTAACTTATAGAGAGGCATGAGCTTTCATAGGCTACAATCTATTTTATCAGTCTACTTTCATAGCATCTAACAATGTAGAATGCACCCTATTAAAGATAATGCCTCTCTGATGAGTTAGTCTAAAGTACCACTGTGCCATGCCTTAGGCTTTGAAGATTTATTATTCACTCAAATAATTTCAAAGAACTTCTCCTTCTGACTACATCCACAGTGATTTACTATTTTAAAATTAAGGAGTATTTGGATTATCTATTTGGCAAACAAGTGCTTGGTAATATTTTAAGGTGTAATATACATTTTTTTCAGGGTCTTAGTAACTCCAAAGCAATAAATTCAATTAAAAAATTAAAAACAAAAAAATTAAGAAAAACAATACCTTGTGTCTGAAATGAACAAGAGAAATATCAGACCAAAGGATTTTTTTTCCACAAAGTTTCATGCATTAGAAAATAGGGGTTTATAATGAAGGTGCCTCTTCAACCATAATGAGAGCATTGTGACTGCAAAGCTATCATAATACAACATACTGTACCAGTGGGAAATAAACACACATCAATAAATCTTATTATTTCTATAATCATGCTACAATATGAGCAATTTTAATGAGTAAAACAATAAGAGCATCCCTACAGTTACTCTGCAGGCATACTGTCTGGTATAGAGTATAATATAATCCAAAGGTTTTCAAACATTTCCAGTATATAAGATATTTAAGAGACATTGTCTTTTGAAATACCTTGCTTCCCACTTGATCCGTGTAGATCACTTCTTTTCCCAGCATCCTCAACTCATTAAAGCAATTGCTTACAATGGAATGTAGTACATGTGTTCATGTATTTTTCCTCTCTTTAATGTGATGTGTTTTTGTCCTTTTTGTAAAAAAAAGTTAAAGATACTATCTTCTTTTATTCTTCGTTTCATCAAATAAACCCAGGAGCATCCAACTTTGCCAATGCCACATAAAAGTTATTTCATCAAAATTAATGGACCAGAACTAATGTGGGAGAGAATCATGTATAATGTTTTCAAGTCTCAAAAATAGGTGTAAATTTAAGAGATAGAGGCAAAGCTCTGTAGCAGTTCTTATTTTACCTGAACCAGATGGACAATCTTTAACACATGCATATATGTATGTACATAGATAAATACATAGGAGACCTGGATGGATCTTTGGGCTTTAAATGTTCACAAAAGTTCAAGATCCTAAGAAATTCTTCATGTAAATAAACTACTACCTATTCCATTTGGTTCATAAGTTATAACTACTCCATTTAAAATAATTTTAGGAATAGATCTTCACCTGGCATAATGAAACTATGCCAATTTTTTTCAGGTATCTGTCCACAAAATATTCTTATAAAATAAAGGGCTTAGTCCATCTGTCTGTCCATCCATAACACTCTTGAAGCACTCTTATTGGTTAGTGAAACAACCAATCAGAGTGCAGAGCACCGCTATGAAGGCAGGGATGGAGTGGAGGGCAAGGGCAGTGCTGCTGGCATCACCTTCCCCCTCGGCTGTGCTTTTCAAAGGCAGTGAAGCACTGCTATGATGGCGCACACAGAGTGGGGAGGCCAGTGCCTCACCCTGCCACTGCATCCTCACTGTTATGGCAGTGCTCAGCTGCCTCCAAGGAGCAGGGCTGGGGTGGGGTGTCGAGGCCAGCGGTGCTGGAGGTGGTGGCGGCTGGAGGTGGTGGCGGCATAGGGTGCTAGCAGACGTGATGGAGGGAAGGTAGCAGCACTCCATCCCTGCCCCCCATCGTTCTCCATAGTCAATTCACTAGTATTGTTATAATTTCCAACCCCATCTCAGAATCCTGGAGGCTCAGGTAAGGGTAGGTGAGGGTATGCCTACAAGGCACAATGCTCTAAATAAGTGGTGACAGGTAGCAGACCCAATATAATGGGTATAGTGTGATGATCCACTCAGACCACTACATCCAGCTTCTCACAGTTGTACAAATCAACTACAGTGGAGTGCCATGCTCATTCAGCAATAAGGTGTCTTGTTCCCAAGGCAGTTTCTTTAGGCCTCACTTGGATCTCTCTAAGCATCGCTGCTCTATACTATGCAGGCATACTCATAGAAAAGTTTGGGCATTACAGACATAAAGAACCCAAACAAACAGTGGTTTAATTTAAATTCCCTGCATCCAGAGCTGAGTGCAGCACATGCCCAGAAGAGGCATTGCGTTAGTTGGACGTGGTTTGAATTGGACCTGAATTGAATCAGCTATTAGATAAAAGTACCAAAAAGCCCCGCTGAAGTGCCTGATCTATACAGACACTGCAGAGCTGGGTTGAATTAATGCGCTGCTTCTTCCCATAAAGCACTTCCTCCTTTCCCCCTTACATGTGTCAGCACCCTTTATTATGAATTTGAAAGGGTTTTTATTTTCCAAACATACTAGGTACTTTGTTTTCATGATCCTGATGACTTTATTCATTAGCTTTCCTCATTTTGATTTTTTTCTTGATTAAATATACTTTTATGGATATTTGTGTTCAACTTCTATGCCTTTCTATTATGTAAATTGACAACTGTTTTCATTGTGTAAAATTAGAGTTTCCATTTTTCATTCTGAGGCTAAAAATCACTGAGAATGATTGGTGGAATTAAAACTTGTCCTGAAGTGGACTATCAAGGACAATGGCTGTTCTGTATACTGGGTGCATTTACACATGCAAATGTTCTGGGCTGGGTTTACTCTAGAGTAATTTACTTTAGAGTAAACCCATCCTGGGCAGGCATGTACATGTGCAGAGAAGGAGGAGAAGATTTGCTGCTCATGGCATCAGTCTCATCCTGCCACCACTGGCCCCCTACCACAGCCAGGGGAGACTCTGGGCTCCTTCTGGGTGCTAGCCCAGGGGCTGGCAAGGAGCACAGGGCCAGGAAACAGCTGTCTTTTGGCAGGAGCTGGGAGATTTCTCCCTGCCCTTGGGAACTGCCTGCTGCTGGGGTAGGCTCTGCCACTGGAGCCCAGGTGGGGACAATGGCCCCCTGCCCCAGCTCCCTTACTGGGGGCAGGAGGCTTGAAAAGAACTGCAGGGGAGGGGCAGGTCTCAGCCCCTTGCCCTGATCCACCAGTGGGGCAGCTAGCAGTGATCCCCTGGCTAGGCAGGGATTCCCCATGCCTAGATCACCCAATCGGATCACAGGACAGTTCCGGACAGCCCTGAGCTGCCAGGAAAATCTGAATGTGTAGCCTGGAGTTGATTGGGGACTGCTCAAAACTCCCAAGCCACTCCAAGCTGCTCATGCAGACTTCTCTGTATAGCCCAGGTCTGGCCAGGAACTGTCCTGGTCAGGGTCAGATCCCAGCCAGCTCCAGGCTGGGCAGAGAACTCTCCCTGTGCAGGGATCCCCCAGCCTCCAATCCATGAACATGGAGTGGGGGCTGGGAACAGACTGGGAGCTTGTTACCAGCCCCAGCTCTGTGATTGCAGAGTGGGGGCTTGGAGATGATTGTTTCCAGTCCCAGCTCCATGATCACAGAGCTGGGGCTGGGAACAATCATAGCTCAGCTCCCACTCTGCAATCATGGAGTGGTGGCTGGGAGAAAACAATCCCAGACTGTTCCCAGAAACAATCATCCCTGCCCAGGATCCAGTGGAGGAGCCCACCCTGGCAGCAGGCAGCTCACAGGGGTAGGGAGCAATCTCCCACCCCCTGCTGCCCGGTTGATCTGGAGCAAATTTGCTGTCAGTCAGCCATCTACATGTCTCATTCTTTACAGTAATTACAGGTAGAAAATTTACTCAAGATTAGAGCAAATTGCTGTGCAATGAGCATCTGCATGTGTAGACGGCAATGCTTACTGCACAGTAATTTGCTCTAATCTCAAGTAAAGCATCTTGTGCAGACATGACCACTGAATGTAAAATGGTCATTTCTATGCATACATAGTAAATAAATATATGAAAGCATAATCCAACACAAATCAAGATGTGTTTCAGTGCTATTGCTTTATGAGCTTCAGCCCAAATTCAGGTAATCCAAACAGTATCACACCCCTCCTTGACCAGGTACAGACATTATACTTTTACCAGTATAAGTGATTGGAAGCTAGTATACACCTGTAACAGAATATAAATTTGGTACACACAGTCTGATTTAAAAATGGCAGAACCTAGTCTAAGATTTGCTCACTCGCTTACCCCAAAACAGTGAATGTGTATTCTGTTCATTACCGATCTAGGTCTGGAACGGGCTCCCAAGGGAGGTGGTGCTCTCCCCTACCCTGGGGGTCTTCAAGAGGAGGTTAGACGAGTATCTAGCTGGGGTCATTTAGACCCAGCACTCTTTCCTGCTTATGCAGGGGGTCGGACTTGATGATCTATTGAGGTCCCTTCCGACCCTAACATCTATGAATCTATGAATCTATGATCTAAACTATGCTGCTTACAGAAAACCACGTAACTTAGATTGATTCCACCTCAGGCTTTTGAATGCCTTTGTTCCACATGCTCAGCTTTCCAAACTCCCAACCTTTGAGGGATCTCTATCAACTACATGGTAGGAAAGAAAATCACATAATTTCTCCAATGTGTTGTTACTAGAGAAGTTCCATCCTGCACTGGATGGAATCCATCCGGTAATTTTTATAGAAAATTGCATCTATGTTAAGAACAAGGAGAGAAAATAAATAATATTAGAAATCTGGGAAAAGATTATTTTCTTACTTGTGTTAGGAGATTTCATTTGCTTTCTTATACATTTGCATGGCTGGATACTCCAGAAGATGATAGCACAGAAGAAACAGCAATAAAAAGAATAAAGAATTACAGCTGACTGGCAAGTATCCATCCCATGCAGCTGAAACCAGTCACAAGCAAGTCTAAAATACTTGCTACTCCTTAAACTTTTTAAGAGTGTCTTGCATACAACAGGCTTGAATAAATCTGTGCAGTTATGCAGTATATCCTGTACGTCACTGACCTCTCATCATGATAAGAACCAATACCATTGTCTAGGTACAGATTTTACACTTAATGTGCATTAAGTACTCAGAAAGTGCTTTAAACTTGTACCAGAACAGACATTCCTAGCACTTAAAGTACTTAAAAAATGGCTGCTTGCATACTAAGTTAACCCTCGATGGACATGCTATCAGATTAAATTTAGCGCTTTAGGTCAGAGCACTTTTTTGAATATCTGTTCCACATCCATCATGCGTTAAGCTAGGTCACATTTGCCAACATCCGAGAGGCCCCTCACAGGGCAGCATGGTCAGTGGTCTTTCTGGGGGACAGCCAGGGCCTCCCCTAGGGCAGGGGGGCTCCTTTCCCCCAGCTGCAGCCAGCAGTGGCAGTGCAAGTGCCCTACACCACTTCTTGCTGTGCTGGGAACTCTGGTGCCAGGAACTACTGTCTGGCTCATTTCTGTTCACTGAAGAGTTAAACTAAACACAATAACTTTGAAGAGGGATTGTGTAAACGGCTAGATTCCAGGTAATAAAAATAGAAGAGAGTTAAGTTTGGATTAGTGCCTTTCCTATTTTAAGCAAGTGTTTCCAAGTGCTTAATAAAGCCGTGAATTTGATGCTTGAATAGTTTAATTGCAAATCACCACTGAAGTTACCTTCTACTGGTTTTAAAACTTGCCTTGGGGTCTTTCCATATGGTCAACAAAGCGAGTCTTTGATTTAATATTTCACCCGGAAAACTTCTTACAGAACAGCAGCTCCCCTTCCCGCTCCTAGCACTGCGCTGCAGTATTATCATTAGTTATTAACAGCATCTCTTGAACCCTCAGCCAAGTTGGCCAGAGACAAAATGGGTGCGACTGGAAATGATGGATGAGCTGCCCTGGTACTATTCCTGATTCATGCCCATGAAGTCAGCACTAAGGAAAGTTCTGTGCTTTGCAAACTTTCAGTTCAAAAAGAATTTCAGATCAAAACATTTGCTATCAAATTGTTGGTAGCGACAGCTCAAAAGAGCTTCACAGCCACTGTCTATGAGCTGATGGTCTTTACCTGCCTCTACCTTAATATCCACAGAACCTTTTGATGCATCTTTCATCTTGAGAGATCCCTGGATCTGCCTTATTTGACACCCGCTAATGCTTTTGGTTATGTTTGTTCATTCCTCATTACTGACTTCTCAGCATAAAAAGGCAAGATTTTAACCCTCACAAATGGTGGCCTTTTATTAGAGCAGAAGAGTTAAATGTGACATGAAGAATATTCTTTGGAACTTTATCCTTGAACACACTCTTAAACACATGGATACTTGGTCATATTCTTTATTGAATTGGGAAATCCAGGGAAAATGGAAATATTTCCCATGTCCGGAGGGTTTTGTCCAGAAAACATGCAGCAGAGACTTAGGAACAGATTTTTCAAAGGAATTTAGGCAGAGATTGGAAGTTAAGAGCATACCTTTAAAAATTGGTCTTCTGGGGTCTGATGCGAAAACCTTGTGATGAGAATTTTCTCCAGTTTTGTAACCCTGTGGGTTGTTGAGAATGTTCAGGAACTTTTAGGAAGCATTCAAGACCTGGCAGGATTAAGCCCTAATTTTCTTCTAGTCTCTCTGTTTTTCTTGTATTCTACTTGGATTTTTGAAAGTGTCATGCAGGGTGCATCTACACATGTCGCTATGATGATGTTGTTATGCACCGTGATTTGGTACTTCCAAAAGGAAGCACTAAATCACAGCGCAGTAGCAGCCTGTACTGCACTGTATGCATGGTGCATGGTAATTCTGAACAGTTACTTTGCCATAGTAGCACACTATACTGCACTGGGGGCAGTAGGCACTGGTCATGTGTAGATGCCCACAGATGCTACGTCACCGTAGCGTGTTGCTATGGTGACATAGTATCACACGTAGACATGTCTACAGAAAAGGAACATCATCACCTTGTTCTCAGATGCCTCTTTATATTCAGACTCAAATTATGCTGGTTATTTTCACAATCACTGCAAACAACTATCTTATTTCTAGTTGAGGTCCACCTAACATTTCCCTTTTCTTCTGACATTAATGTTGTATTTTCCATATTACACATCTTACCTTTACCTACGATACACCTTACTAGAGCCAGTTGGGCTAAAGATGATAAACTACTTAGGGTAGAAAAATATCTTGGAAAGATACAGACACATGTGGAACAATTAACAAATAAATACAAAAACAAGAATCACAATAATAAAAACTGATAATAATAATGTGTCAGCAGGGATGGATACAGCTTGGTTTGCTCCTGGATGTGTCTGTGCCATTGTAGAACAGTGAAAGTCTATGCATGCGCCATATGACTAGAGGTGAGAAGTTTCTAGAGGGTTTGAACTCTCAAATTTGATGAAGTCATGACCTACTTTTAAGGTCTGGGCGTGTGCATTGTATAATGGTAATGCAACTGTTTGTTAATGCTGATATCTTAGTCATGATAACATTGCTTGTATTGGTTTGAAATAGTTTGAATTGATTGGTCCTTTTAAGTATTGCCCGGGTTTGAATTTGATTGAGTATTGTGAAAAAGGTGATGACTGGACCCTTGGGTGAGTGACAGGTGGTGTGATTAGAAGGCAATAAATCCTGTCCAAAGCAGACAGCAGGAGCTCTGGGTGTTCTGCTGGGCAGTCCAGACTCCGGGCTCTCGGGGTGTGGGAGTTCGTTGAGTGCAGGTTCCTTGCTGTGACCTGGTCGTTGGGATTGAGCTCACTGAGGCTGACCTCTCTCATGCTCTTTCCTTTGGGCTTTGGCTGTGGAAACTGCAGTTGGGTCACCCTTTCCCTATTTGAGCTGCTGAGTACCCAAGCAGGAAAAAGCTAGAAATCCTCAGGGACTGTTAGAGGGTTCCTCTTGCTGACTAGGCCCAGGGTATTCTTGCCTGCGATCTGTGGTTTCTGGGTTGTTTGTGAGGTTGCACAGCAGTTAACTGGGTAGTGGCCGAAGCTCCTTGTTATTTGTGGTTGATTGGTTGTGTGACCAGGGATATTAGGTTTGGGACTTGTGTTGGGTTATTGTCTCGTTGGGTGAATTTTATAGTGTTGTGGCTCGGGTGTTACAGGAATATTGCATCAGGTAGTTGTTGAGTGGGTTTTGTTGTATACTACAGCTTATGTTGGTCAACCTACCTGTGTTGTAGTGCATAGTTACTTCTAACTCTGAGTGGGGTTGGGCAGTAGATCAATGCTCAGGGAAATTAACTTACTTTAATGCCCCCAAACCTGACTATTGTGGGTCATAGAGGATTAACGACCCTCTGGATTAATTAGTTAATTGGCATCCCCACGGTTGGTCCTTCCCCATTGACAGCTACGCCTTTTTTTTTTAAATGTTGTGCTTGTAAACTTTTGTATTTGTACGCTGTGCTTGGCCTGGAAGTGAAAGAGAGACAATAGCATAGAACCCCTGTGATATCAGAGACACTTTTTAGATTAGAAATACACTTCATAAGCCAATATCTTTAGATGCATAAAGTAATATACATATCAAAAGGAAGTCTTAAACTAGGAATTACTGCTTTCCCATTCCCTTTGGGAAACAGTTGTGCCTCCACTGAAAAAGAAGATGAACGATCTGTAAATGTACTTTTCCCTTTTCCCCAGACTTATCAATTATAAATCATACTCACATGGCAAAGTCAAGAAGTATACTGCATAGCGTGGGCAGCTTCAAGAAAGAAAACACATTCCTTCTTTCCAGACAGATTAAAAGTTGTCAAGATCCCACTTACTGCTTGAGAGATGAAATTAGCTTTCATTTCTTTGTTAAGTTTAGCATCAATATAGTATTTTTCATGTTTGTATCACTTTGTTATAATTTTAATTAGGGTGCTAATATCTCTATGAAGTAAAATGGGAAAACAGAACATATTTTTGGAAACTGGCCTCTGATGCTGTTTGTCCTTATTTTTGGGCACCTCACTGCAGAAACTTGGTAATCAGAGTTTTAGAAGTGCTAGATGCCCAAAATCACACCTTAAGTCCATGGTACATTCAGGTCCCCAATATCTCCAAACACTGGGCAAAAGTATCTCCAGTTTCAGACCCAAAAATGGAAGTACCTGAAATCATTGGACAGTTTTGAAAATGTTGGCCTAAATGACTTCTAAGTTCACAGACAGAATTAATGTCACAGCTAAGATGAGAGTTCAGGAGGTTGTTAGCCTTGTTCTCAGACCATACTTCTCTTAGCCCTCTGATTAAAGATAAATGTTTTTAGGATTTGTACAAGGAGAGCTAGGGCTGCTTGTTAGGGAATGTCAAGTTGAACATCTACTGTGTAATGGGGAAGAGGAGGAAAGGACAGAACTCACTGAACTGAAAATTCATGTTGAAGGCCCGAACGCCTTTCTGTCCAAGATGAATCAGAACAAAAACTAATTACTGGAAACAGGGTTTTGTCTTGCAGGATCAAAATGTAAGACTAACCAATGAATGCTTGTATGATCAAAATAACGAGTCCAAAGAGAAGACCTTTCATAGAAAACCATTTGAGTCTATGACTCGTATTAAAATTCTATAGGTCATGACCAAATGTCATGATAGATTCTGAAAGCTCTGACTTAGCAACTGTGGAAAACATTAAAGGAGGAGAAAAGGAAAGAGACATCATAAACCTCTCTTTCGCTGAGGGAGTAGAAATTACAGGTAACGTCTGACAGACACGTTGCTTCAGAAGTAGGTTTAATCTCGATAAGGTTTGGATATTTGATATGCATCAGTACTGAAAAATGTGGCTTCCTAAGGTGAACTTCTTGGGGTTGCAAAACTGGGTTAGAAATTTAAAGAGAACAGGCTTCTTTAAATGAATATTTGTGTCATTGTGTTTTCTCTTTGCAGCCAGGGGAGAAAAGTCCAAGTTCAAACTTTCTCAGTCCAGCTCTTTTGGCCTGTCTGAACTTCAACATTGTTGGGGTTCTTTTGAATAAAAAGGTCAGGTTGGTTATTAGTTTATCCAAACAAGTGCACCCAGCCACACTAGGAATGCAAAGTATAAAGTCCCACTTTGTAGGGGACTGACACTGGGAACTTCTCTGCTAGTGTCACAGATGGCTTTGCCAGACATGTACCATCACCATAGGAGCCCACCGTGGGCAAGGAATACTAGAGCAGGCCTAGGGTAAGGTAGATAAGGGAGTAGCCAGGACAGTCCTGAAACTCAGGCTAGGAACAGACATTGCATTTGTCCTTGGAAAGTTGTGGCTGTATTTGTTCTGGAACAGAAATATCCGGAGATTGGCGTGTACAGTCATTGCTCTTCTAATCAGGCTTTAGTGATAAGCCAAATGCACTGTTGCTTTTCTGCCATTGATTCAGTGATGCAATCCCAGTATAAATGTTCAAACACACTTTGCAGTACCTTAGGATAAACTGTTAGTATTTCTTATTTCATCAACATTTTTAGGATTTATCCTGGGACAACAGACATGAACATTTAAAGAATTGCACTTTGTCTTGTCTTTGGATCCTGGGACACATGCAGTATCTGTTTGTAACCTCAGTGATTCCCCACAGTCTTATGAAGGATGAATGTGGGGCACAATTTAGCATAGCTGTCAGTGCTGCATTTACCTATGACAGGGCGTAGTAGGATTAAGCCACAGAGGTCACTGTGATGCCCTCTGGTGACCTTGTGACTCCTGTCCAACTCCATCTCTAGGCCCCTCCCTTTACTCCTGGCTGCCACACTTTGATGTTCTAAATTAAGTTTTGGAAAGGAGGGTGCCCAAAGGTCCTAGAGCGAGCCTCTGTCTTTCTTCCTGTCAGCAGATCCCTTCTCATACCCCACCAATCCCTATCTCCCTCTCATTAGGTAGGCCTCTTGGCCCATATTTGCCCCCAGGGCACTCACCACCTTATGGGCTATTCATAGCCTCTGACCTCCTCTACAACTGTGCCTATGCCCCACAGGTGTTAACTCTTAATCACACCCATGGGGATTCTGCCCCAATCTCTTTTCCTATAATCCAGGCCCTAACACCTGTATTTTCAGTACTTCAGGTCTCTATATGCCTTTAATTATTCTTGGGCCCCTTGGCTCTGGTCTCACCCCTCTAGGGCTGTGAGCTGCTGGTCCTGCCACCACCCTTTTTAGTCACTGGGTCCCCGACCCTATTTCCTTTCTCCCTGAGCAATGTGGGATAAGAACTGTCTCTGTCCTTCCTGGACGTTGGGCCTCTGGCCCTGGCTCCATTCCTCATGGACACTGGGTCCCCCCACCCTGGCACACTCTCTCTCTCTGTGCACTGTGGCACTGCTAGGACCTCTGCCTCCCCTAACTAGTCCCAAGCCTAGTCCACCAGTAAAAACTCACACACAAAATAATGCCCTATGGCTATAACTAAATTCTTAACCCACTGGCTCTCTAATAAACCCTGATGCATCCTGGAGTCCTAATTTCCTGCCAGCCCTCAGCCCCTTACTTGCTGTCTTTAGGCACTGAAGGATCTCAGTCCTTCTCTCTCAGCAACATCTATCCTACCGTAGAGTTCTTCCCCTCCCTGGTCTACAGGGCCAGGCTGACAGCCTTCCCTCAGGCACTGGCTTATATACTGCTCAGGCTCTGCCTACTTCCAGTCAAGTGACTTGCTAACTCTGGCACAGCTGCCTCTCTCTCATTCTAACGGGTAGCTAGTTGTTGCTACCCTGGCTACTATAGCAATGTCTCTGTTGCTTCAGCAGGACTCAATCCCGCTGTACTACTGCTGTGCAACTAGCACAGCAATAGGCACTTTCAGCTTCTGACCTCTGGCTGCCTATCCCTTTGCAGTCAGCCCTTATTTGTCTGCCTAAGTGCTGTTTGCTACTGTTTGTCCTTCTGTAAGTAACAGAAGTCATGGGCTCCCTATTACACAGAAACTGGACTGAACTGGGACCCACTAAGGCAGTTCTGACCCTAGCACCCACTAAGGCTGCCTCAGTAGGTATGAGACAGTTCTGACCCTAGCACAGGCTCACAGATTACTTCTTTTTGTACCACCATGGTTTTAGAAGAGGAGGTGGAAGAAAGGGTACTTGTGCACTGAAAACTGAGAGTGAGTAAGCAAAGGAGTACAAGATGTTAAACACATCTGGCTTATATTATATAGAATTTGCTATTATCCTCAACTGGGCTGCAATTTCATCCAGGTTATGATGGTACCCTCCTTTTAGCATGAAAGCTTGGAGGCAGGTGACAGTGGATATTTCCTCTCTAACCTCTTTATTGGCAAATGCTTCCCTCAATGTTGGATATAGGATTGAAAGTGGGCAAAATATTCTGAATTTTCATGAAGACTTACAATTCTCTTGCACGTACTTGTTTCTCCAGGTTCACTGGAGACTGATGTAAAACAAAGGAAGTTGTGTGTGGAAGAGAGCTGCTCATAATATCATGAGCAAGTGCTTTTTTCAGAGTAGGGTCAGGACTTAAGTTCTGCATGTTCTGAATAAACAGCCTAGTTTGTTTTGTGGAGAAAGTATACAATTAGATTGTCTGTTTTGAAACTGGGACCATCTCAGGGGACATGCAACAATGGAAACTCAAGCATATTTATTACTATCAATATTACTAAATATGCATTTTCCCGAGTGCACTGGATTTGTATTGCTCCCTGCTTTGGGGCCAAAGAGAGGATAATAATGAAATAGCATACAGCACTATGCATACTGTGAGCACTGTGGCATACCAGTCCTCAGTTCTATAACTGGAATGTTAATACAGCCAAGAGCTGTCTATATATTTAAAGAGTCACTGCTGCAGTTGAAAACATTTTTAGATGTAGGAAGATACCAATTCTTTCCCTTTCCTAGTTTCATCTTTCCATCATTACCAGGACGTGAATGTATAAAAATAATCTTTTTCTATTCTAATCTTCCTTCTGCTTCTTGGTATGTTCATTACCCAGAGGTGATAAAGATGAGCTGTGATGTCAAACCCAGGATTGTGATGACATTGTGGATTAATCAGAGAAGAGAATCCTGATGAGAAAGAATAAGGTGGGCCTATTTATACACAGCTCTTGTAGCCTGGTAATCAGATCTGACAAAAAAGGAACCATAAAGGGATTTAATATTTTCGAACAAGAGTCTGATCTCCTTTTAAATAGTTTAAAGCTGATGTGGAAAGTCCACTGTAATTTAAGCGGCAGATTTATATGGAAGTTAATGGAACTGTATCAGTTTATACCAGCTAAGGTCTCAATCTATATAGACAGGATGTTCTTCCATTTAAGTATGCTCTGACTGATAATTTAAAAACAACAGTCACTAGCTTTTGTAAAGTAGGCTACAGTGTCTAGTAATTAGAACAAGGGACAGTGACTCAGACCTTCTGAATTCTATTCTCAGCTCTGCAAGTCTCTCATTCCCTAGGACTCTATTCACGTGAGGCATGTTTCACAGAAATGCTGAACACCCACAACTCCAACTGGAGGCAACAGGAGTTGGGAAAGCTAAACACCTCTGGAAAAATGGGGACTTAATATATCTGCAACTCATTGTTGCCACTAAATGACAGTCTGTAATTACCCATGGTGCTTTGCACTGTGAATTCCCCCTACCCCCTGAAAAGAGTTTTGATTTTCTTGCCATTCACCTTAATGCAATGATTTATTCTAAGAAAATGATAGACAAAAATACAAATAGTATGTTTCAGGAGGTTATTTTTAACAGATGCAGTAGCTGTAAACAGATTACAAAGTAATCACAGAAGGAGATCACTTAGCAGGATAAAAATATTTTTCTGATGTAATTAGTAGGCAGAATTTAAGAGGAACATACGCAGATTTCACTTTTTTTTCAGCTGAAGGACTAAAATAAATCTTTGCCTTTTTTATAGCAGTTTAAAAGAATAGTTTTCACTGTAGGGACCTGTCAAAGCAGTTTTGAGCTAACTCTCCAAGGCTAGGGACAGAAGTTATACATAAACGAGTTTAAGTCATCAGAAACTGGTTTAGACCTGTAACAGAACGGAAGCTCAGTGGACATAAACCAGGTTTAAAATGGCTGAAATTGGTTTAAGATAAACCTGGTTGAATGTAGTATCAGACTTTACTGATTTGGGGCAAACTTATTTATGAAATTTCTGTCCAAGACCCCTTCCTGGTTCAAGTTAAATCACAGTACCCCAGCATCCCAGTATGCTTTCCAGCCCTGGGCTGGGCTATACTGTCTGGTCTAGCAGAGAAGGGTTGGGGAGGGGGCAGGCAGGGACTGTTGTCCCCCTCCTCCCCCAGCAAACCCCAACTGGGGCTTGGGGCCAGGGAGGGGGGTTAAACCATTTCCCCTGAGTAGAGAGCTGTCCTGTTGCTAAACTTACTTTAATTTACTGATGGCTGAGACTGTGAACTACAAATTCCAGAGGCATCTGGAAGCAAGAAGAGGAAGTGATGAGCAACCCTGGAGAGTGCTGCTACTGTGATTCTGGACTGCAAATCCCAGAGACCTTAGGGGCCACAGGAAGAAGAAATGAACACACAGCCCATGCTGCCTACATGCCACAGAGGCATGGTCTAGTGCTGCCTTGAGCCACTGCAGGCATGTGGCTGCAATTTCTGAATAAAAAGAAAATGTATGTCCGGTTGTTTCTCAGTTTAATCTCGTCAGTTTAGACTAACCTGCAAAGACTGAATCAATTTAGCCTTGGGCTTTTTGACTGTCTGTACTTAGCCCAAGGGATCAATATGAAATCAACATGACTATAGAGATGTCTTGTTGCTCCTTCCCCTGGCTTGGAATGATAAGACTTGTCTATACTTTGGGTTAGCCCCAAATCCACAGTCAAGAGCAAACCATGTAAGCGTCCAATGAAAATCCCACAAAGAGGCAAAGAAAAGCATGACTCAATTTCAAGTAGATCAAAGTCAACTGATTCAAGCTGTGCCTTTGCTTGCTTTCACTGGTGCAGCTGTACTAGTTACTGATCATCCACTTCTGGATCTCAAGTAGAAACAAGGCCATGGAAAGCAAAGAAAAGGTGTCTTAAAAACCTTGTCCACTTGTTCAGAAATAGAGAAACTTGAATTTCCAAATGCATTCTCTGAAATGAGTTTGATATGGATAATGGCACACACATTGGCACATACATATTTCCCTGCTCGCAAGAGCTTTTAAGTTTGTGTTTCCAGGTGGCAAACACAATATATTTAAGGCCAAAATCCATCAACTCCTTCATGGTGCATTTTTCAGATAAATGCCTGAAATGAAAATATTGCTATTGCAGGAGACATGGGAATCAGGAATCTAGGTCCTCTTTGAGCAATTGACTCAACTTTTTGACTTTAGATAATAAACGTCTCTCTGTCTCCATGTACCATGCTTTAAAAATGTGTATAAGAATGTTTACCCCTGCACTGATGAGTTGCAGACTTTAATCAATTAATGTATCTGATATCTATAATTGAAGCAATAGAAAGAAGAGGTAGTGGTTTAATTATGGCAGTGTGCACAGTTAAATAAAAAAGTATAATATGGGTGTAATGCTAATGTATTACACTGGAGTTACACTCCTTCTGTACTCAAGGGATTGAAGCTTGCCCCAAACAGCCTATTTGGGTCACAAAGGGGAATATATGAGAGAAATACCTGACCGCAGTTTTCTCTGCTGTGGAGGCATAATGAGTTTGGGTTACATGATACATTTTCATGGGACATCAGCAATTGACTTTTGCACTCTTAAAGACAATGTCCCTAATACATTTTTGGTTGTTCAAGAGTGGCTCACCATTTTATGAGGCAGGTACTCTTTAATTTCATTCAGGTGGTATAAATAATCTATTGGCACGAGCACATCCAGAAGTGTGGGAAAACAAAAATTAACTTGCAGGTGACTGGCCTGGGTGTTCAAACATCTGGGGGGGGGCATGAAATCCTAGTCCCAGAGAGGTCAATGGAAGCTGTACCAATGACATCAATGTAGCCAGGCTTTTTACCCTAGTCTTTGAGGTTTTGTCATTTAGCTCAGCTGGTTCCTGTCTCTCTGGAGCTCTGACTTCTTCCCCACGTCTGAGCTACCATCTCTCTTTAAATTGTACTCCCTTCCCTTTTGTTTTTGCTCTAGCTTCTTCATAAGGTGCAGAAAAAGAAAAAAACCCTCCTTGCCACCCAAGGGTTGAGGTTCAATTGCATTCCCTGAGCCCTGGGGACTGCAGAGATTCCCCCTTAGGGGCTAGTAAGGAGGCAGGGGCATGATTCTGTCCCCTCTCCCCAGACTGGGGCATTCTGTAGTGAAAAATAAGGTGAAGATGCATGACAACATTTCTGCTACTCTGATAGTTGTGCTGCAGTACCACTGCAACCCTTACCACTATGTACCTTAACAAACACTTGGTGAGAGTAAAAATGACTTGGTGATAGGCCCAGTAAGAGAATTATGTGATATTTGGCCTTTTGCTGACATTTTTATAAAATATTGTCTGGGAAAATCTGTTGTGGAACAATCTTTCATATTATATGGTTTGACTCCAGCCTTCTAGTTCAAGTACAGGCATACAATGTGTTTCAGATGTCAGTACTAGTTAGAATGTCAGTACTAGTTAGAATGAGATTCTCTGCACTGTATGTTTGGCTTATAGAGAAGCTAAGTATTCAATTTTGTGTTGGTGGAAGGTCCCTCATCCCAATCACTTCATACTCAGGCCTAGCCCCTAGATATGACATTAGTTGGCATGCATCCTGTGCATCTGAGCAATACAATTATAGGAACCCCTCACACAGCCAGTCTCGCTGAGTAAAATCTGCATTGCAGATAGGCCAGTGCTCAATTTCTGTTGTCATGTTTCCCAACAGATCTATGTATGGATCCTCCATAGAGTAGACTGTAGTCATTAGACTGCTCTGTTCCTTTATTATAGCAAGCCATACGACATAGCCTATCCAATTAAGAGATCAGGTACCTATACAATGTGTAGTTAAGCTTATGGGTGTTGTCAGAATGTTGATTAGATCAATCATTTCTCCCAGCGTGTAAAGATCTGGTGGCTCTTTTAATATGTCACATTGCTTGCAAAGCATAAATTATGGTGACATTATTAGATCTATCACATTCTTTGGTGCCTCCATTTGCAAGAAATATACTAGTTGCACTATGTGGCATATCCAGTCACATGGAAATAAATAGCTCAGTATTAGCAGGAATGGAAATTGCAGGAAAGAAACAGAAATTAGTTGTACAAGTAGAAGCACCATCTAGTGGAGGTTTGCATGAAAACATGTACAGCAAGTCCTTCATACTTTTTAATGCCTAGGTCTTTTCAGTGGCATGATAAACACTGTTCTCAGCACTAACAATATTTAAAGCAGTGCTCAGAAACTCAATTCAACCAGAGTCTCTTTTTAGATATGTGTATTTTTTTTTTGGTATTTGTCTATGGATTTTAACACGGCTTCCCAGGAATTAAAAGATCAGCCCCTCCTGCTGTTGTATATTTACCTCCAAAAGGGCAAAAAATAATTGGTTGATTTGAGTCTCTTATTTCGCTGTTACATCACTTGCAGCCATAAGGGACAGAATTAATAAGCTAGTCAAGTGAGTTGAGATAACCATACTTGTCTTTCAGTCCCACCAGAGATCACTTCGAGGAAGTGAATAACTGCACCTGGCAGAGTGGAAAATTTCGTGAGTTTGTGGTGGTTTAAAGGGCAGGTCTGAATGATATGAGGAACAAAGTCACTGAAGGCATTTGTTCAGTACAGTGGTTATGCAGCTCAGCTGCTATTCATTAAATTGGAAAGTGCTGTCATAATATTATGTTCACCTCACCAGTACATAATGATTAAAGCATTTTCAGTAATTAGGAGATCTGGCTAGAGGCGGTAAACCAGGTGATATACACTGCAATTAGGTCTTAGAAAAGGTAATGTTCTTGTTTCCTCTCTTTTATGGAAGGCATTGAATGGAAGTGTTTTAGTGTTCTTATTTCGATAACTAACCAGAATTAAAAGTAATATTATCTTTTAGGAGTACACATGAAGTCATGTCAGTCTTGCCTTTGGGCTGCTTCTGAATGCCACTGTGAAACACACCATGCCCATTCACTTTGTAATGTAGCTTCCATAGAGCAGCCAATAACCAGATGTGAGATAGCGAGCCAGAAATTGACAGTGGGCATGCTCTCAGAGTCATCCCAAAGTGGCCATGTTGCCTCATTTTCTGAAGATGGAGTGCATGGACATAGTGATAGCAAGGTGATGGGGTACGTTTCATAGCATGCTTCATTTGGGGTGGTATAAGCATGTACTGATTTAACACCTATACAAAATGGGCCAAGTCCTCAGCTGGTGTAAATAAATGTCACTGCCTTGAAATCAATTACATTAATTAATCAATGAATTACTTAATCAATGAATTAATGTCACTGCTCTGAAATGTAGCAGTGCTAAATTAACCCCATCTGGGGATAGGTCTCAGTGGGTACAAACTGAACATAAAATGTTATCAGATTAGAATGGAAGCACACTACATTCCCCCTGCAAAGCTGCAGGGTAAAGCAGTATAAAGCCATAATCTAAGGAATGTTTGAAAGTACTGTCTTAATATGGCTTATCTTCATCCATCCAGGCAAACCAAATAGAGTGTCAAACAATTTAGCTGAAACTACATTTTGACTGAGTTTAAACGCAGTTTCTAAACGAAGTTTAAAAAACCCCACTTTAGACGGAGTTGCTTGAGTTCAGGTCTAACTTATCTAACGCTAAATGTTCTCCTAACTCCAGATCTTTTATTTTACATCTGTGTAAGAGTATTTGGAAAAGTGAAATTATAGACTCATTTTCCTTGTGCTACAAATGAATCATAGGAATTACTTGGGAGTTTTGGTTTGAAGGAAATTTAAATGGATTTTGTATCAGCTCAGATAAAAAAAAAATCTCTCTCTCATAGCAACAAAGAGAAGGCTTTTTGGCTGTAATTCTTATAATATTTTTTGAGAAAGGAGGCTCTTAGTTCATTCCATAGGCACCAAGTACCAAGGGGCCTGCCCTGCCTTGGGTAGAGGGTAGGGTGACCACCCCTTCATAATTGGGTGGGACATTCCCAAAATGGGAACATCAAATCCCAGTCCCAAGCTGCATGACTTTGGGACAGCATTTGTCCTGGATTCCCAGTATCATGCAGGGATCTGGGTTTTCCATACACCGTGGAAAAATGTGGGAAATAGCGGGTTTCCTCTTGCAGGCTGGCAGAGTTCCAGACTACAAGGGGCTTCAGGGAGCAGGATGCGGGAGGTGCCATGTGCATGTGTGCATATGCACAAATGCATGTGGCCAGAAATACAGCCCCATACAATGGTGGAGAGCAGTTTCCCCAGTTGCCTGCAGGTAAGTCTATGGGGGGGGGGGCAGAAGTCGGGCCTCATCAACTTCTGAATAAAGATTTTCATGGTAAAATCATAATTAGGAAAAATATGATCATATCTACTTGATGTCAGAGCAGTAAAAGAAGAATCAGTCCTCTGGTTTTGACTTCAGTAAAATTAAAAGCTGATCAATGAGGTTTTGGAAGCCAAGCTCCAGATGCAGCTCATTTCTATCATCAGCCAAGGAAAGCTAGATGATGCACTGAAGCCTTTTGTTCTCCTCAGCCCACTTCCCTAGTAAGCTAAGAAGAAAAGTAGCAACAGTTACATCCTCTCATTAGAAGACTGGGGGAAACTTTATGACAAATAGCCATGAACATCAAGAAACTTCTAGCACTTTTACCATTGATCTCATTTGTACTTTTCAACCTGGTACCGAGGTGAAGGCCTCAGAAATCTTAACTTCAGTAATATAGCAAACGGGCAAGAATCTCCCCCATCTATTTTTCAGGTACCTCAGATCCAAACGCAATCATGCATGTGGGTAAGAGTCTCTAGGGATTGAATCAAAAATTCAACACAAACTAGACTTTTTTCCTGGCTTGTCTATACTGATGAAACTTAACCAGTCCAAATATCTATGGTTTACCAGTGAGGGAGTTAGTTATACAAAACCATATTATGTCACCTGATAGGAGACTTCTTTGAAATGGAGGGAAACATTGTTAGAGTTTCTTTTGTCAGGTGGCAAGGACAGTTTGTCAAGATTTCTCTTCATCGCTTGGAAAAACATAGTGATAATTCCCAAGGAGAACATTGATTTCAACAAAACCGCACTATCCTGTGGAAATTTTTGCTGGAAAAATATTCAATCAGTTCTAACAATAAATGATTAAATGGCATTTTTATTGTCAACCCACTGTACAAATATTAGTTAATTAAGTCTCATGTCTGTGAGGTGGACAAATATGATTATCACCATTTCACATATAGAGAAATTGAAAGACAGGCTAAATTATTTGCCCAAATTGTGGGTAAACTAGGCTTTGCTGAATCCACTAGATAACATTGCCTCGTCACAGTAAGTAGTCTTGTTTAACACTAAAGATAGAATTTGAATTCAGGGACAACAATTCTGTCATTCAGCACAATAAGCAGAGTCCTCCTAGCTATAGTATGAACATTGTAGTACTTACAGTTCCTTCAGACCAATCACACAAAACAGCAATAAATATTTTGGATGTAGAAAGAATTTGGATGATTGACTATTACTCCTTTTAGATTTAAATTAAATAAGTAGATTAACAAGAATGCTCCCAAAAATGGCTCACAAAAGCTGTATTGTGTGAGAAATCATTGTTATTTAGGTGGTGCAGAGAAATGCTCCCACACTCTATTGTACTGGTATCTATGCATGAATGTTGGGACAGTATTTGAGCAGATTATTTATAGAATACACGATAAACCCGATACTTTCTCCAAGAGCTGGGCTGAATTCCCATCCTTCCCCGACTGTTCAGAAGAATCTTCCGACTGACACACTTGGAACCACGTTCTAAGAACAAACTGACACAGGCCAGTGGAAACATCAAGGTAAGATAGGATCATAGGAAAGTAGGGCTGGAAGGGACCTTGCAAGGTCATCTAGTCGAAGGCTGCCATGACACTGGCATGTCAAGTATCTATGAAGCCTGGCAGTCCATCTAGAGTGGACCCCATAAACCCTAGGAACCTAACTTGGAGGCAATCCACCAGGCCTACTGCTGAGTTAGGATCCAGAAAATTAGGATCCAGAAACCCAAGGCTGCTGAGCAGATGTCAGTTTGAGCTTACAGGTTTTCTGATGATATTTCAGTGAAAGTGACACGTTCCCCTAGAACATTTCATGATGGAAAAATATATTCTGCCCAAAAATTGTGCAGTCAGCTTTAGCAAAAACTCTTCCTGAGATGGCAACTTGAGTTTTGATATAGATAGAGATATTTTGGATTCGGGCTGATACAGACCAAGGACTTGAACCTTGATCTTCCACTACCCATGTGAGAGCTGAACTCTAACTTCTGGCCACTCTGGTTGGTGTGGTCTTGGCTTCATATGGAGGTGGAATAACACCTCTTCTGAAATCTCAACAGTTTTCATGGGGTGGAAAATCTGTTTTCTGCGCAGCCATATTAAATCCTTTTCATGTTTTCCCACAATAAAATGTTTATCCAAAATGTCTTTAAAAAAAAATTCCCAGGTAGCTGCAGTGAAGACTGAATTTTGATCAGTGGCCCATCTGGACAGCTATGTTTCTATAGGTCAAAGCAGACCATAAAACCAAGGAGGGACTCAGATACACAGTCACATTTTTGAATGTATATTCAATATATATATTTGAAACAGCCTTCAGAATGTGACTAATGAACAATTGCCTCCAAATGAATGGGGCAGGTCGTGCATCTTCTGTGTACAAGCAGCAGTGCCCACCCAGTTGGTGTTGGTCTAGCTGGTGTTTCTCCTTTGCTTGAATGCCCTACCACTGGGGCATTATAACTGTGGTGTTTAATCCCAGACAAGTTTTTATCTCTTCTCCTTCATGTGTACTTCAAATCTCTTGTTATCATTATGGTAGAAAAATAAGCAGTAGAACACTGCTGCATAACACCATCCAACCCACAGAAGACCTGGTCTTTCAATAACAGCTAGCCTCTCTAACAATTAATTCTGCCACAATAATGAAGTGATACTTTTTATCTATTACTGGCTGAGTTTTGCTTGCATCAGCACTTTGCTCAAAAAGTTCTGCAGATGAAAATCTGTGGAAACAAGACAGAGATAGAATTTGTTCCTTCTTGATTGCATAGCTGACATTAGCTCCTAATTAAAAAACAATTCTTTTTCTAGTTCAACTCTGAACTCATGGGTTAGTAGAAGCTAAAGGCTAGCACAGTGACCCATTGCTTCCATCAACATGAGACCACCGCCCCACTGGTCAGGATTAAATGCCAAACTTAGACATCCAAAGGGAACAGTAAATGCCATGAAGTCTTATCAGCAGCTGTCAGCTACACAGAGGTCAGAAGGTTACCGTCAATGGAGAAATTATGAGTAGGAGTTTTACTGACTATAGGAACTTCTAAAACAAGAAAACTCTTGAAGTTGCAATGATAGAATTTTGAAAGTTAGCAACCTTGAATGATGCTCCCTGAATAAGTGGGCACATACCATATTTTGACTTAATTAGGACACATCTGCATAGCATTGTTACCTACTTCTGTAGCCATTTAAATGACACCTTTCTTCAGCATTTCACCACTGTACAGAACAAAGCCTCACTGAAAGAGGTGGGGAGGATTCTTTGGAAGCACAAAGAAACATGAAACCACAAAACACTAAGCTTTATTTGTATAAAATTAAACAAATTAAGAGTCATTTCTATTAGAAAGCAGACCTATTTGTACAATACCATGTGTATCTTGTATTTCTGCTGTATGATTCACAGGTTGTAAGGCTGGAAGGGACCTTGGAAGATCATCTGGTCCAGCCTCCTGCACCAAGCAGGAAAGACAACTGGGGTCAGGTGACCCCAGCAAGGTGACTGTCTAGTCTCCTTTTGAAGATTTCCAGGGTAGGTGATTGCACCACGTCTGGAGGGAGCTTATTCCACAGTCTGGACACCCTAACTGTGAAGAAGTTTTCCTAATGTTGAGCCTGAATTAATCTTCCAGGAGTTTGTGGCCATTACCCCTAGTTTTCCCCTTGGGTATCCTGGTGAACAGTTGTTCACTGAGCCCTTAATGTACTCCCCTAATGTAGTGGTCATCTGCTACCAGGTCCCCTCTCAGCCTTCTTTTCCTCAGGCTGAAGAATCCCAGATCTCTCAGCCTTTCCTCGTATGGCTTGCTGTGTAAGACTGTGATCATATGCGCAGCTCTTCTTCGGACTCTCTCAAGCTTGTCCATGTCCTTGTTATAATGTGGTGCCCAGAATTGGATGTAATACTCCAGCTGCAGTCTCACCAGTGCTGAGTAGAACAGAAGAATCACCTCCTTGGTTTTGGTGGAGATGCATTGATTGATGCATGCCAAAGTATTATTTGCTCCACTGGCTACAGCATCGCACTGCTGGCTCATATTCATAGTGTGGTCTATTATTACCCACAGATTCCTTTCATTAGTGGTGCTAATCAGTTTGTTGCTGTCAAGCCTAGAGGCATGTTGGGGGTTGCTCATCCTGAGGTGGAGCATTTTATATTTCTCAGTGTTGAACTTCATCAGATTCCATTCCACCCAACTTGCTGGACAGAACCAACATTGTCCGTCTCCTACCCCACATGGAAAAGCACCATATGTAATCGCGGGGAGGAAGATGCATAAATTAAAAATTGACCCCAAAGCCATTTCTCTAACCATTGGGTATTAAGAGGGAACAATCCCTATGCTTCCCTATGTGCCTATGGGCTTACAACTATATTATGCATGGGCTATGCACTAGGGCTGTGCGAAACACGATCGTTTCTTTTTGATGTCTGTTTCACCATTTCAAAGGGACAGTGTTTCATTTTGTTGTTTTGTTTCATTTCAAAGCACTGTCCCTTTTTCATTTCTTCAAAACTGTTTTGCTGTTTCAATGCTTTTCAGCTTTTTGCCCATAGGCTATAATGGGGAATCGTGAAAATGTCCAGATTTTCTGATTTCATCTGGACCAAATCAGCAGGTCCAGATGATCTCCACCCAAGGGTGCTGAGGGAATTGGCAGAGGCCATTGCAGGGCCCCTGGGTCAGGTCTACGAGCACTCGTGGTGCACTGGTGAGGTGCCAGAGGATCGGAAAAGGGCCAATGTTGTCCCCATTTTCAAAAAAGGGAGGAATGATTACCCGGGAAACTATAGGCCTTTTAGTCTTACCTCAGTCCTGGGGAAGCTCTTTGAGAAAATTATCCAGGAACACATCTGTGAGGGACCAGCAGGGGAGATCCATGCTTAGGGGCAACTAACATGGGTTCATTAGAGGCAGGTCCTGTGAGACCAACCTGGTTGCCTTCTATGACCAGGTCACACAATCCTTGGATGCAGGTGTCGTGGTGGACTTAGTCTTTCTGGACTTTAGGAAGGCCTTCGACACTGTCTCTCACCTTATTCTCATTAAAAAATTAGGCAACTGTGGTGTTGATACCTACACAGTCAGATGGGTTGCAAATTGGCTGGAGGGCCGCACCCAGAGAGTGGTGGTGGACAGGTCATTTTCGACCTGGAGTGATGTGGGCAGTGGGGTTCCCCAGGACTCGGTCCTTGGGCCTGCACTGTTCAACATCTTCATCAGCGACTTGGACGAGGGGGTGAAAAGCACCCTGTTCAAATTCATGGATGACACTAAGATGTGGGGAGAAGTGGGCACATTAGAAGGGAGGGAAAAGCTACAACTGGATCTGGACAGGTTACAGAGGTGAGCAGATGAGAATAGGATGGGTTTCAACACTGACAATTGCAAGGTGCTGCACCTGGGGAGGAAGAACCAGCGGCATACCTACAGGCTGGGGAACTCTCGTCTTGTCAGCACAGAGACAGAAAAGGATCTTGGAGTCATTATTGATTCCAAGAGGAACATGGACCGCCAATGTGGGGATGCGGTCAGTAAGGCTGACTGCACCTTGTCATGCATCCACAGATGCATCATGAGCAGGTCCAAGGAGGTGATGCTCCCGCTCTGTGCGACATTAGTCAGGCCGCAGTTGGAGTACTGCATCCAGTTTTGGGCACCGCACTTCAGGAGGGATGTGGACAGCATTGAGAGAGTCCAAAGGGGGGGCCACTCGCATGATCGGGGGCAGCAGGGCAGGCCCTATGAGGAGAGGCTATGAGACCTGAACCTGTTCATCCTCCACAAAAGAAGGCTGAGAGGGGATCTGGTGGCTATCTATAAACTTACCAAGGGGGACCAGTGGGGAATGGGAGAGACCCTGTTCCCCCGAGCACTACCAGGAGTAACTAGGAATAATGGCCATAAGTTGACTGAGAGTAGGTTCAGGCTGGACATCAGGAAGCACTACTTCACAGTCATGGCGGCTAGGATCTGGAACCAACTTCCAAGGGAAGTGGTGCTCGCTCCTACCCTGGGGGTCTTCAAAAAGAGGCTGGACAATCACCTTGCGGAGGTCGTTTGACCCAAACATTCTTTCCTGCCCACGACAGGGGGTCGGACTACATGATCTGCTCAGGTCCCTTCCGACCCTACCAATTCTGAAACTATGAAACTATGAAAATGCCTAAAACTTTGTCATTTCTTGCCTGATGTGGATAAATGTTGCAGGGTTGGTAACCCCTTCTAGGGGCTTGAAGCCTGCCAAGTTTCAAGGAGATAGGTGCAGAGATTTCCAGAAACTGCACCTCAAACTTCAAAAAGCAAAACTCATGGCACTTGCTGACAGCCGCAGCCTCCTGTCATCCGGCAGAGATCCAGGGGCCTGCACCCCTGAGAGGGCTGTGCCAGACTCCTCCTAGGGGTGCGGGGCCCCCAGATCTGTGCCTGATGACAGAAAGATGCCAATGCCACCTGAGACTGGTGCTGGCGCTGGAGAAGACTAATGCTGCCGCTAGCTCCTGTCATCTGGCCCAGTGGTGGGAGGCAGGGGAGAGCCCTGGCTCTCCCTGCCTCCTGCCACCAGGCTGCACTACACGGGGCTGCAGAGCCACTCAGAGAGCAGCCCTGGCTTTCCCCTTCCTCTCACCACCAGGCTGCTTTGAAACTACAAACGTTTTGGAACTTTCAAAAAGTTTCAAGTGCCCTCATTTCATTTTGAAGCTGTTTCAAAGCTTTTTGTTTCACTTTGATTTTGCTGTTTCAAGCTCAAAACACATCGAAATAGCTTCGAAACAAAACACACAGTGAAATTTCTCACAGCCCTACTGTCCATTAAGATCAGATGGCTCTTTGCCTCTTTCCTGGGCCCTAAGTCTTGTGCCCAGTAAAATCAATACGAAATGTACCTTTATTTTTAGGGATACAAGATCATGCACAAAGATAAAAGCCAGTACCAACTAAAATGATATGTCAAAACTGCCTAAGGAAGAAAGAAACACCTCTGATTTGTATATACACATGCAAAAAATGAAGAGAAAAAAAATTGCTGGAACAAAGAAAACACCACAACCATGAGTACAGCCAAGTAATGTTCATTTATGCATCCAGAATAGTTAATATCCATATACACAAATTCAAGACATTTCTTTGCACTCATCCTTTGCTGTCGGGGGCCCGGAGGCTTTGCTATAAGGTTGGAAAAGGACATCACCTTTGTGCCACTATAACAATTGCCATTGTGCCTTTGTGGCCACAACAAAAGGCAGTAATAATTTGCACTGCTTTTTCATGGCAGCCCAAAGCTACCTGCACTCTCCTGGCACTCCTGGAGCTTTAAGTGCCTGGTCTTATGCACCCTGGAAATTCCCACACAGGATCAGTCGGCTTTCCAAGGATTCCTGGGGGCATGACTCTAAGTGGGAAACACATCCATGAGGGGGCAACTCGTCATTGTCCTGCATGATCAACAGGCAGGAACAACGGGTGATGTGTGTTTCACTGAATGAAGTGGATCAGCTGTGTCAGGATACATCTTGACATAGCTGATCCACTTAATTTGGCAATGTCTATTTATAGCCTCTCACACTAGCTTTTTGACTGATAGACTGACTGATATCTCCCTCCACACTGATTGATGGCAAACCAAATGACAAGTCTGAAGATTTCTCCTGTGTCAAAAATCAAGGCTGCAGAACTCTTACTTGCAGTACATAGCTTTTTAATGTGTCAGCTATCTATCCAACACTGAGAATTCATGGAGTATTCAAGTAAGTTTCAATAAGAGACTATTTATACAAAATAATGATTACATACCTCCAATACTTATCTCCCTACTCTTTCAGTACTGCTGAAGAGTTTTAGTATGTCAGTATTGATTCTACATTCCAAGCCACTTGGGCTGCATGATCCCCCTTCTTTTCTTCCTGATTTCTGAGTGTAGAAATGGAGACCCTGAAAATAATCCCCAGATGTAAGTAGTAGTATAGATATGAATTCCAAAATCCACCTACCTGTTCATTTCTAAGCCTTCAACCAACAAAATGCATCATCTTCCTTCCTTAAATCTTAAGGTCATATTAAGGCCATTGACATTAATGAAGAGTTTTTATAGGTTTGTTTAGAATAAGACCAGAAAGTAGCATTGCTTTCTCTACTCTGCTCTTCTGCATAACAGTTTGTAGAACTGTATTGCTTCCTGCTTCAAGCTGAAAAACTGTTTGAACTGTACTAGAGCATATCTTTGAGACAAATATCCCATCCTGATGTAAAATTTGCAATGCTGAATAACAAAAAACCTTTAGTAAGCTGGCATTCCAAAGATTAATTGTTTCCAATTGTTAAAATTTGCTTTATCTCATCTGAGTTTGTCTAGCTTCAGCTGTTACAGGTTTTTGTTAAACTGTCTGTGACTGACATGCCATCACATTTCTGTTCCACATGAAGGTAATTGTAGACCACAATCAAGTCACCCATTAACCTTTTCTTTGATAAGCTAAACAAATTGAGCACCCTACATTTGAGTATGAGACATGTTTTCCAATCATTAAATCATTCTCATGATTTTTCTCTGAACCCTCTCCAATTTTTCAAAATCCTTCTAAAGGTATGGACACTAGGACAGAACACAGCATTCCAGTAGCAGTTATACCAGTTCAAAACACAGAGGACAATATGATCTCTGTGATTACCTTGTTATACATCCAAGAGGACATTAACCCCTTCTGATAACTGTGTTATCTTGGGTACTCACGTTCAGTTGAGTATCATACTCTTAGGTCTTTTTTCAGAGTCACTGCTTCCATGGGTGGAATCCTCATCTTGTAATTGTATTTGTTGTTCCTTAATATATGACATTACATTTGGTTGTACTGAAACATATTTTTGTCTGCATCCAGCTGGCCAAGTAACCCAGATCTGTGTGATTTACCTGCCTCCTTCATTATTTACCTCTCCAAATATTTTACTTATTTTTGTGTCTTCTGCAGACTTCACGGGTAATGATGTTATTTTATTTTTGCTTTTTACCCACAAATTAATGATAAAATTACTAAATAGCGTAGGGCCCAAACCGATCCCTGTGGAACCTCATTAGAAACACTGGGTTTCAGCATTTCCCTGTTTATAACTGTATTGAGACTTAGCATTTTGCCAGTTTTTAATCCATTTAATGTGGAACGTTGTTTTTGTATTGTTTCAGTTTGTTAATCAAGATGTTATGCAGCACCATAATCAAACACCTTACAGAAATTTGAGTATATAACAACACTACTGCCTTTATCAACTCACCTTGTAATCTCATAAAACAATTTTACCAAGTTAGCTTGACAAGAACTGCTTTCCATAAACCCAGTTGATTGGCATTAATTATATTAACCTCCTTTAATTCTTTTTTAATCAAGTTATTCCATTCTTTTGGAATCGATATTCAGTTGACAGGCCTATAATTGCCAGGTCATTCCATTTATCCTTTTTAATAATTGGCAGAACATTAGATTTCTTCTAGTTCTTTGGAATTTCTCTACTGTTTCAAGGCTTATTACAAACTAACATTAATGATTAAGATAGCTCTTCAGTCAGTTCTAGGATAGAAGGAAGAAATGTCTACCAGGGAGCAGGCAATACAGTAACACGGAGGGACACACCTTTAAGCACTTTGTTTTACTTCAGGTTCTCTCCTTTTCATTCACTTTATTCTCTGTTTCTTTACTTCTGAGCAAAAGAACAGCCTTGCACAGAAGCTAGTACATTCTCCTCCACAGATTATCCTTAAGTGTGCTGACTTCCTTCATACTGCTCTTCCCTGAACTCCTTTAAATGTAAGAGCTCCCCTGCAACTGATCAGGTTCTTCTATTTAACTTATATTTATATCTGAGTATGGTCCCTGATTGGCTGTCTGAGCTGCCTGAGTTACTGCTGGGTCCTAATTCTCCTAGGGTTCTTGCTTACCATTAACTTCTGTGTGGAGTCTATACTCTTTCCTTTCTGTCTCCTTTCTTTAAAAACATCTTTTTTTCTTTGACTAATCCCTCTTCCTTATCTTTTTTGTTGTTGTTGACTTAATTCCATTGTCCTCCCCACATCTAGTTGTTCCTGTTTGATCTCCATTACATCCATATCATTACCACCTTTTTTGGTTGTTTCTACTTCTTGCTCTGCAACATCACTCTGTAGGTACTCTCCCCTGGCTTTTGCCTTGTACTTCCCCATGCATTGTTTCCTGTCTTTCTTCTGCCAATCTTATCTCTCTCTACTCTGTCAAACAAATGAAATACTAGATTATTTTAGGGGTTTTTTGGTGGTTTTTGAGCAGGGCAGGACAATTTTCTGGCCGGCTGATTCCTTCCTTCCAGAACACGTTGAGTCCAGGTCACCTGTGTATGTATAACGCAGGAGCTGGAGCACTGGAAAGCAGTGCAGGCTAGCCAATGAAATATCTTCCTTTGAGGTAAAATGGCATTTTTTCCATCAAAATGTAAATTTCCCTGGGAATTGTCATTTTTGGCGTCTTCATCTATTCTGTTTTTTTTTATGAAAAAAAATGTAAACTCAGAAAGTCAGTTTCAAGTTGCTAAGACCATGGAAATAATTAACTGAATTATTTGGCCACAAATTGTCAGAGAACAGATTTAGGTTGGACATTAGAAAGAACTTCTTCCTGGTAAGTGTTGCCAGAATTTGGAATGGGCTCCCAAGGGAGGTGGTGCTCTCTCCTACTTTGGGGGTTTTCAAGAGGAGACTGGTCAAGCATCTAGCTGGGGTCAGCTGAGCCCAGCGCTTTTTCCTACCCAGGGCAGGGGGTCAAACTCAATGACCTACTGAGGTTCCTTTTACCCTAACATCTATGAATCTATGAATACTATCAATTTCCAACACCCAAAATTAATAGAAAAATAATCATTCTTCTAGTGATGAAAATGGAAATATGGGTTTGGGAGTGTTTCAATTTTTTGCCAAAACTAAACTTTTGACAAAAAAATCATTTTTTTTAAATTTTCAGTGAAATTTTAAAGCAACCAAAACACACCTAGTGCTAAAATAAATGATGTAAGTATTAATTGTTGTAAAATAATTAAAGGACATAATAATTGATTCATTGATTCATGGAGCTGATCCAAATGGCTTTCATGTTTTTCACTTAAAATTATCTTTGACCTCGTAGGTGTGCAGTTTTGAAGCAAAAAACAGTTCTCTGTGATTTTATAGTTTTATCACAAACTAATGAGCAAGTAAATTTTAAAAAGTTAAAATCCCAACACAGCTACATTTTGTAATCTGAAGTAAGATTAACAACTAACAAAATAAAAAAACAAACAATAATCACGTTAAGGTTACAATTATAATAAATATTGATCAATGAATTAACATTAATATGTAATGAAACCCACAATCAATCAAATCAATGGATGAATATGGATACGATTTAAATCAGGAAATAACAGGATATGGCTGACTTTTACAAACATTAACCCTGAAAAACTAAGGAGCAGAGTGTGCTTTGCTGCTGTTTCAGGCCCCAACAAGGCCTATCAAGGTTGCTATTTATGGAGTGACCTATACCACCAACTCTTGTTCCAGTGAAAAAGTTTGTTTTATTACAAAATAGATTGCAACTTTCCATTTCTCTTTTTGTGGCTGATCAATTAATTCAAACACATCTTTATAATTCAGCATAACATAGGCTGATTTATGTAGTATTGCCTAGAAACTTTGATATGCACATGCTGTCACTTAGACACATGTACATTCATTCACAGGTAGGCAAATGTGAGGAATATGATTTTCATGTTTCAAGCAAGCCTGCACCACATATCTCAGGATAACAAGAAGATGAAACCCAGGTGAGTTAAAGATCCCAAGAAACACAAGAAAAAGAGTTAAACTCGTCATTTCTCACTCTCTCCTTTTTTTTTTTTGGAAGGACATGCTTCATCTTTTTTCCTCTTATTTTTCATTTTTATATGTGGGCATTTAGGTGTTAGTGACATCTTCCATAGTTCCTAAAATAAACACCAGGATTTTATGAATTAGTTAGGTGAGCATCTTGTGTCAAAAAAGAGTTTTATTCAAGAGCTGCTATTACATGTGATTAAACTATCACCTGTGCCTGAAGCATAGAGAAAGATTATGTGTTGTTTGTGAGGAAGGATTTGACAACCATGCAATAAGTGAGCTTTACAAGGAAGTATTAAAGGGGAGTTGCTGGAAACGGACCAATGAACTTCATAGCCCATGTTAGACAAATGCTATGGCAATATCCTAAAACTAGAAAGGGTCCTTTTGCCCTAGAGAACTGTGATATCTAAGTCCTTTACCAACAAAGCAGATATACTGTATTGTACAGAACAATGGACAGAGTCCTAGATTGCAAGGATGTTGATTCCTTTAATTCTCCCAAAACTAGTCTAATACAAAAGACATTTCTTTTGAAGTGCCAACTTTATAACGCTGTTTGATTACCTGTTGTATTAATTTGGAAATCTGATCATTTGAAATAACTGATTTCTTGATTTAATCTTACCTGTTATCTTAATCTGATTATTTGTTTCATTTGTAATTAGGTTCGTGAATTTGTAGTAAATTTGCACAGTAATATGCTTGCCTAAGCATACATTTAGTTGCTTACCCTTTTTAATACAATCCATAAAAAGTACATAGAAGTTGTTTATGCTGTCAAATTGCAACGTGAGGCAGGAACACAGGTGTAGAGATAACTACAGCTATGAAATTTTCAGGATCCTTGGCTCTGCTTCTAAAGCACAATTAAGTCTTTCTCTTAAGTCAGCTACTTGTCTGCACTGGTAAGAAAATCATCTTACTGTCATCAGCAGTCCTCAACATGAAGAGGACAGTTTTCCGGTGAATAGGAGAGTCACTGGTAAGTCTGGAGATGACTGAGGAGACTATCCAGGAAGCCAGGGTAGAGTGTGTACATGAGAAAAATGGCAAACATTGGATATGGCCTACTGAATTGTTCACGAGACCTACATTTTAGGGGCCTCTAGGTCTAGACATACTGGATAATACTAACAATTCATTTATTCACTAAATGTAGCTTCATTTGGACGACACATCAAGCTGATTGGAAAAAAGGGGGTAATTGTGCCAAAACTACATTGGAAAGGAGCATGAGCCAAATTAGTTAAATAGTTAATTTTTGTATACAGTCCACTTGAAGGTGTGCAGCAATAGTGTTATATACCTTCACATACTTAGAGTCATTAGGATCATAGGGTTGGGAAGAAACTAACTAGATTACCCCTTCGGTCATCTAATCCAACTTCACTACAGTGCTCAAAGAGTTTTATATCTCATGAACCCGGGACATGAATATGTGGCAGCAGAATAAATATAATTCCTGTTCTTTATGATTGCTTATGTAAAGCAGCTCAAATGGAAAAACAGGGGGGGGGAACACTATTTGCTCCACTGTCTAATCAGTAGACTGCTCTTTTAATGAATGTATTGTTCAGCTCAAAGCACTTCTATTGAAATGCATTGGTTAGCCCCAGTAATACTGTCGCTCATCATGCAAATCAAATAGCACTTTCTTCAGGTTTTCTAGTTATAAAATACTGGTTCCTGGCAAGTACAAAGACAAATTACCTTGTCCTTCCTGTGGTCTTATTTATAGAATATTTGAAAAAGTTGATGCAACTCAAAGGCCTATTGGCTTTACAGATTCACACCATGGAATGAGCAACGTAATTTTTCTAGATCTTTGGTCAGAGTACAAAGTAAAATAGATTATCATCATAACCATGGAGGGGAAGCAAGGGAAATAGCTGGTAGCTTTTGAAAATTAGAGCTTCAATACAGACCCATTCATTCTTTGAGAACTCTTTCAATAAATATAATTTAGAATTGCTTTAGATATATGTGACTTGGCTAGCAAAGACCTGGCTCTCCTGGATGCTTAAGTTTCTACCCTTGCCCCTGGAGGATGCCCTGGAAAGACAGCCTGACATTGTTGCCCATAGAAGTGGAATTATAACAATAAAGCAGTCAGAAATATCCTAGTGTTATTTAGGAAATATCATTAGAGGCAGAGCCTTGCCAACATACAGACTGATCCAAAGTCCAATTAAGTTAATTGGAGACTATTGAGGCCATAACAAGATGCTTTACCTGCTCTGCCATTATATTGTCTAGTCTCAATATGGCAACCAGAACTTTAGATGAACAGCTTTTTAAATAGATTAAAAAATAGGCAACATCTTCCTTTTTTATGCTGAGAGACTCAGGGAACACCAGCAGCCCTCTTTGAACATCTGGAAAACATTTAGGACATAGAGGAAGGTACTGAAAATTAATAATTATTTATTTTCTGAGACCTCTTGTCCATAAAGGAAGACACCTATCAGACATCCAGAAGACACTGAAAGGTTACACAGCAAAGTTCTGTTTCATCAAAGAGAAATAATGGACTACTAAAGATAGGAATTACAGCTTGAAATTTCAAAGAGGGTATAGGATGTGTAGAAACTGCAAGTGTATAACAGTGCCACCAGCCTTTAGATTTGTGAGGGTGCTAGCTGCCTCAATGCAGTGAGAGTAGAGAAGAGCTAAAAAAAAGTAGGCCATGGGTGTTGTTATCTTGCTACTGGAATCTGCGATAAGACTGGTGTGTATGATGAAGCGCTTGCAGGCAAGGCAGGGCATTGAACGGCTGTTTGTGCTTAAGTCTTGGCATGGGAAGCAGGCTGGCAAGAATTTCAATAGACACTTATAATTAGATACTTTGGTGCTCCAGTTATTCCCTGCAAAATGGATAAAATCAGCTGGTGAAACACTTGTTTGGCTGTGTCCCATGATAATCTTTTTAGACATCGGTTCATTTTGCATTAGAAGAGATTTGACAGAGGCATTCCTTCTCCCCCTCTGGGCTCTCAGAGCCCTTTCGCACCATTGGTTCCTTTTAACTCAAAGGGAAAAGTGCCATCAACTGCATCAATAATCATCTAGTGTATGCTTTCAGCTTCCTAGATTTACTTGGCAGATCTCTCTTCCAAGTACTGTACTTTCAAGCACTGGCCTTCTTAAAAAATATTCTCTGGACCTGGGCTATACAGGCAGTTTCTCTGTGGCCCAATATGTATTTATGTATACAAAATACAACAACGCCAACAAAAGAAAGTAAGAATGGCCACCAGACTAATGTTTAGAGTGCTCAGCTGGGAAGTAGGGGTGGTAGAAAAAGGGCTTGAATGGCCCTACTATTAGCCATTCTGGGCTCTCTATCTCCCACTCCAACCCTGAACCCAAGGAAACTTCACTGAAAAAAGGTTTATTGAAATTGGCATGTTCCTTTGAAAAGTTGTGGATTTGATGAGTTAGTGATTTCCAATAAAAACCATTCTATCATACATTTCCCAACCACCTCTAATTGCCAACTCTCAAATTAGGAATTGAACATCAACTGTAGTCCATTTTTATTATAGATGAAGCTTAAATTATCTGACAGATAAAAAAGTGAAATTGCTGTATCATTTGGGTGTGGAAAAGTCACAAGACAATGAAAAAAGGGAAACAGTTGAAACATTGAGATAAGCCATGTGATCGTTGTAGATTCCTTTATGGTACTGAAAAATAAGAACAACAACAGAAAGTTTAGAAATGGAACCGGGAACTTTTTGTGAGCTCCAGATATCATGGTATAGTTTTCACAGCCTCCATACTATCCAGGTATCTTGAGGAGAAAAATATCTTTAAATTTTCTCCCTTTTTGGTCAAATTTTGAGGTCTGACCAAAACCATACTTGTTAAAATACAAATTTCAAACCCCCCTGATCTCAGCCTATTATATCATTGTGTCAACAGAACAGGGATTATTAATCAAAATGATTGCTTCCCTTGCTAGAATCTCATCCAGTTTAGGAATATCAAAGAAGACCTATGAAATCATTACGCTTAATATCTTTTCCTGTGAATTAGTTTCAACACCCTTCTTCCCCCCAAAAGAGAGTCTGAGTTAATATTGTACCACCTGAGTTTAAAAGGATAATTGCAGTCAGCTAATGCATGAGGAAGGACCACATATAATAGAACCTGCCATGGCCTAAATGACATATTGTATAGACTTTACTCTTGAGAGTAAATATTATAGTTGTTATCCATATATCCCACAGCTTCTAGCTGCACAACAAATGGAGATGTTACTAGGGACCAATAAAAAAAAAGATAGGATAGGGATCACTTGTCTAACCTGGATTTCTTTTCCCCTCTCCTCCTTCATGTTTTATTCCTTTGTTACTTGCTTTCTTGGATAAGAAAACCTTGCTTAATGGAAGTAGTAGCTGGTAATTTTCAGTAGGCATGAGATTGCATGTGAAGGAGATCTACAGGCAATTTGGAACAAAGTGATCAGGATCATCCTGGAGGAATAGGTAAATGCTACAGTCCTGTATGTGATGGACAGCTGATTTAGAAAGAAGGAAAAAGGTCCTGTTCAATTCCTGACATCTTCAGCAAAACCAAATATAAAAGTGATGATGAATAAGAAATGTTGTTTCTGTCTAGATCTTAAGGGTAAAATGGTGCCACTTGCTTCCCAGTCTACCAGGCACTGTGACACATTCAGAGCATGGTACTGAAAATTGAAAAAAGCATAGCCAGCTTGACAGGAAGTCAGGTCCTACCTAGTAAAGACAACAACAGTAATGTGGTACAGGATCTATGTTGCTGGTCAGATATCAGATGGTTACTCATGAATTCCAGCACTGAGGTCAGTTAAAATGTGAAGAACACTCTCCCCAGTTTGTAATCTGCTGTTAATTCTATAATTGTTCCAGTCACCTATACATTTTTTATTAAACAGTTAAAAAAATGATAAAATAGAGGAACAAAACTAAGGGTAGGAAAACATATAGAATATTTCCCACTCACCATTTATGAGATGTAGGATGGGCAGATTTTTTCAGTGAATACTTGGTTTGAAATATTCCATATGACATTTTTTTCCTCCAGGTTTTCATTTCAGCAAGAAAAAAATTGTTTCCAGTCTGGGGGTGACATGACATAATAAATCAATTATTCTCACTGTTCTACCCTAATGAAAAATGAAACCTATGTCAATTTTTTCAAGACTAGGTGTCTGAAGTTATACTCCTAAATCCTAACCTGGACTGACGCTCCTGCAGGCTTTACACTTATTTAAGAAGTAGGACCTTGGTGGATTCAGGAATTTAACTTTAAGTGACTGTTTTTGAAAATTTTGACCCCAGTGTCTTTCTCAGACAGCATGGATCTGAATTAAACCATATTTCTTGCCTTGATGGCTTTTTGTTCACATTCTCCCTTCTGCTAGAGCTAACCCCTGTGACTAAACCAGATCTCAGAATAGTTCTTGTATGGGGAATGAGATCACCCTACCTCACTGACTCATCAGGGGAATAAATGGGGGAATAAATGGGTTGATTGATAGTACAGGTTTGTGCTATAATATGAAGAGTCAGAAGTAATCTGCAATGATTCAAACTTTAGATAACTGCAATTATTTTGGGAATCCCCACACTGATGCTATTAAGACTGTTAAGTTAACTGTACAGACTGACAGGCAGGATCACTATAACCCCTACTCTGCCAACATGTCTGCAACACTGTTTTAAGGAAGCATAGGCTACAAAGTATTCCATGATGGGCAAATGTGTGAGAATACTATCCTAGGAATACTAATTGTCGCACTGTGATGCAATCCATTTTGAGCTCCTGGAGCAACCCATGATTGCTGTTGGGACTATCTGGGAAATATTGTCTGGGTATCAGTTCTCCAAGCCCCAAGTCCATCTCCTAGTAGCAATGAAGTTAGAAAACATGGGCACAACTGAAAAACATCCATGAAAATCTCTTGAGGTACTCAAAAGTCTATGCATCCATGCTCAAGTTTTAGGTAAAAATGGCCTTTACTTCTGCTTGAGTTTATTCATTGGCAAAATAGAAAAAATATTTTTTTCCCTACCTCTCTAGGGATAGTGGGTAGAATGGTCAAAAACACCTTAAGTGACTTAAGAAGCCTAAGGGTCATTGATGAGTTAAGGTTTATCTGTACTACCTTCATGTTGATCACAGAATTGCTACCAAGAAATGAACCCTGCCTACTCAGTCCCAGAAATGAAGCCGTGTAGCTGGCTTGGTGCAGTTCTGAACATGTACCTAGATCTGCTTTCAGGTTGTTTCTGGCATGCTCCTTGGCAGATGCTTAAGGTAGCTATGTTGTCTCATTTCTGGTATTCAGAGAACCCTGGTCAGGATTGAGAGGTTGAGGCATAATCCTCAGCAGGGTACCAGGTCTGGCACTGGGGTGGTATAAATCTGTCCCCTAGGCATTTACCCTATTGGACCAAATGGAATTAATGTTTTAAGTGCATTAGTATCCTTTGCTTGGACAGTGCTGTGTAGTGCCGAGTCTTAATTTAGTATTTTTAATTAGTGTTGTGTTCTGTTTACTAGACAGTCATGGAAACAGGACATCCGTGCTTCCAAGGACAATGAACAGTCAGCCATTTGGTGACATCAATGAAGAGGGAATCCTGCAACTGAGAGCTCAGATAAGCATTTGAGAGAGAGAGAGAAAAGTGCAGCAAGTAGTGTTTTGCATCTGGCAAGCTTTTCTTGTGTTGAATAAAAAAAGAGGCTAGAGATGTGCTGGCAATACAAGATAAACTGTTCTGTGTAAGATTAGGAAGATAAGGCTTATCTCTTCCAAATGATCAGAAAAAATGTTAAGTAGATCCTTTCCTTCCACAATGGCAGTAAACTGAGCAGGAAAAATGTATTTCAGGTGCACTTAAAGAGGTGAAAGTTAAGAGCCCTGCAGATAACATATTAAGACATATTATTATAGAGTCAAATTCAATGAGCAGGTATAGATTCAAAGCAGGAGATGGACTCACTAACTTGTGAAAGACAGAAGTAAGTGCCATGAAAATATGCAACATTTTATTAGGGATACAGTGCTAACCCCCATTTTTATGTTTTAGCATAGGACTGTCCATCTTGCTGCCTACAAGGGGTTACAACCTGGGACCAGAGGCTCCCACCCAGCTGCCACTCTATTCATTGCTCTTGCAGGAGTGGCAGCAGGGGTCTCTGGGCTCTTTCTCCCTCCTCTGGCTTCTGGTTCAGCAAGAGAGAGCCAGGCTGGTCATGCCATGTGCAAGGTTGGGGAGGGAGCCAGGCTGTGGGCACTGACTGTTCAGCAAAAAAAGAAGTCAGGCTGACTGTGCTATATGCTGCAGGTAGACTTCCTGTGTGACCTGTGCAGCTGGGAGTGTGTGTGTGTGGGGCGGGCGGGGGGGGAAGAGGAGGGGAGGCCTGCTACCTGTGTAGGTAGCCAGGCTGCCCATGCAGCCCTGGCAGCTGGGAGAGGGCAGCTGCCCACACAGCAGGCAAGGAGCTGGGCTGTGCACACAGTGAGGGAGAATGGGGCTGCACATGCCAGGGTGCAGGAAAGGGGTGGTCTTCATGACATACAGACCCCAGGTCTGTGGCCCATACTGTGTGTGGCCCCCAGGTCCTCAGAGGTTGAACAGCCCTGGTTTGGCAGTACAAAGATTTTTACCACTTCAAAATACCAAACATATTAAGAGTGGCAAATGTGAGAAAATAGCTATTATGTATTTTTTCCAAATGAGACAGTTTCCTAAATGCATGGTCTGCTTCCCCATTTGTTGCAGAAGTCAAGTCCAAGATTTGCTTAGGATGTTTTAAAATAAATACGAAATAAAAATACTAAATACGTCAGGGAGAAGATGGGAGTCCTGGTGGGCAAGTAGTCATGTGACATACCTCACATTTATAGGAGCATTTATTCCTCCTTGATTCATGAGTAGCAGTAGCAGAAGACAGAGGTAGGTTTCTCTACTGTAGTGGTTCTCACCTTTTCAGATTTGAGATCCCCCTCAGAAAATACCAGTTCTTAGTTTTCACTCTTTTGTTTGCCTACAGAAAAATAATGTAACAATTTTGTTGCAAAGAACTCTAAAAGATCAAAACAGGTAAGAACGTTGGTAATACTGTGGATTCCTGTTTGAAAACTCTAGTATTATCTGGTGAACATGTTTTTATACCTAACAATGCCAACATTGTTTGGCACCCTGAACATCCTTGGCACCATGAACTCAAGGCACCCAGGTGCCATGACTCTGGTTGAGAATCACTGCCCTATGGTGTGTTTATAAAGGGGAGGGAAGGGACTAGTTCATTATTATGGATAAGAAAAGATATGTCAAGTTGCTCTTAATGTGCTGGCTGAGTACATCCTTGACTGAGGAGAAGGAATAGAAAACTAGTTGTTTTGTTGAGTTTTTAAAAGAAAGCAAAGCAGGAGGTAACTGAGGGTTTGACAGTGGGAAAGAGAGAAATTTAGTAAAAGCTAGAGGTTACGTTTCTTTCTTCCACTTTTTCCTGAAAACTTCCATAAGCGAAAAGAAGAAATGCTTGTCTGTAAATATTCATTTTAATTCAGAATCTAATATCAATTCAGCTATGCCCAAAATCCAGTTGTATGACTCATTTGCCATGAGTATTCATGCTAGGACAGTTTCTCTGCTAAAATGTTCATGAAAGAGAATTTTAAGCTCAGTTTGTGAATAATACCATGGCATCTCTGTAGCTAATACTGAACCATTTCAAATGTCAGCTGTTTACAGTGAACTGTCCCCAAACAGCTTTGTGCCAAAAATTATTTGTCAAAGAAATTTGCAAATGATTTGAAATAACAAATATGTTCGAAGACTTTGTGATTTCTTCAGGGACACGGGGGGGGGGGGGAAAGAAAAGGAAAGATAATTGAATAATTTATTCATCATAAATTATAATAAAGCTCTGCTTAGTAGGTCTGTCTCTCCATTACTAGTTCCTGAGGCCAACTCTATATTGTGGCTGCAGATGAGCAGAAAGAGATGAATTAGCTACATGGAAACGAGTGAGGGAGATGTTTGGAATCTAGAAAATGGTGGATAAGAGTAGAGGAGAGGTGGGTTGCAATAGCATCAGACTTGGCCCTGATGAAGGACAGCACAGGTTCATCTACATGTGTGCTTTACTGTGGAGTAGACTAATTAGCTCCACAGTAAAGCATCACCCTCTACACGTGGGCCAATATTAGGGTGCAGTAAACTAGTTAACTCTGCCATAAAATAGTACCGAGAGGGACTGTACTTTCTTATAGCAGAGTAATTAACTGAGATCAAATGCATATGTGGACAGTGACCACAGGCATACATTGTGCCTGGTCAGCCTCCTGCCTACTGCCAGCCCCTCTACCTTCTGATGCCACCAACCAGAGCCCAGGACTGACCCCTGCCAGCCCAGGTCTGCTCCAGCCCAGCTCAAATTGCTGCTGTTCTGGGTGCACATGTAGATGCTGCACCTGGGAGCAGTTTACTCTGGCTCAAAGTGCTCCAGAGTTTATTGCTTCACCTTAAGTGTATGTGTAGATGCATCCCATAATTCTGTTCTCATGTGAACAAAATGCACAACCTTAGTTCATTGTTTCCCTCACCTCAGTTTTGGGCCTTCTCTTGTCTACTGAATATAATTCTAAGTGGCCTGTCAAAAGATATTCATTTGCTAGCTAGTCACTGGTTACGTCAGGTACTCTCAGCCCCTTGGATAATTAGGATTCACAAAGAATGATAAATAAAAAATTATTTTTATAGTGTCTTTCATAATCCAGGTGTTCCAGAACAATGCTGGATAGTGATAGTGTGGCAGCTGTGTAAGTACATGGAACAAGTATTATATCCTCCTTAGGAGCTCACATACAGCTCCTTGTTTTTACATTCTGATGTATTAAGGGAGAGGATATTAAAATATTGAGCATAGCAGTGGGTGTGCTCAGCACATACTTTCTTTAAAAAATAGGCCATGGGATCAAGTTTATCACTGACATGACTCAATTGTTCTTAATATGTTTTCAGTACAGTTACAACAAATATGAATTTGGCCCACTCAGTTAAAAAACACCACCAAAGATAGTGCAGCAGAGGCAGTGCTAGCTTCCCTTGCAACACCTCCCCCAAGAGCATTTAATCTGATGTACACAGATCATCTTTACATGACAGAGAATATTCTACATGCCCATTAAATTCTTAACTCTATGAGAAACGATTCTGCTGGTAGAAAATACTGGCCATGTCTACACAAGATGCCTACTGCACAGTAGCTTAATAACACTGCGCAGTAGCATGCCCAACAAAAACTGTGCTAATATGCTACTGCACCGTATTATAAGGCTATTGCGCAGTAAGCGTCAGAAAAAAATATGCATTGGTGCTACTGCACAGTAGCTGTAGTTACTGCACTTTTACTTAGTACTTCATTAAGCAAATACTAAACTAAATATGCACATTAATGAATATGTAGATGCATCTGCAGAGTATTTTTTTAGGCCCTTCCCTACAGCATAGTAGCCTAAAACCACCATTCATTTCCTACAGGTCACCCACATACACCATGTAAAAATTATAAGTCATTACAGGAGGAACCCAGAAACCCACCAGAAGGTTTCTATCAATCTAAACACAGCATCTTGTTATGCAAAGCCTTTGTTTCCACCAGCTCCTCTATGGATCTGGCAAAATTGCAGCAGCCAGATTGCGGCTCTGCCCCACTTCTCTTTGTGATTCATACTTATTGCATATTGATGTTTTAAATGGTATAGGGAAACGGATCTGTGCAAAATGAGTCACATCACCATGGGAAAGAGGCCTCTTAGGAATCACTGCTGTAGTTTTGCAGTTCTCTTTATTGTCATTTGCATTTTCAACTCAGTAAACCTGCTTAGGTTAGTAAGAGTAGAACCTTCTGGTACCAAATGTTTTAAAAATATGAACTTGAAAAGAACCTTTTTAGGCACAGAGTTTATTTTGCTTTCTTTAAAATACATATAATAAAGTGACAGAGATGGAAATGCCTGATTGGTCCTGACAGGATGCTCCTGGTTGCACAAAACATTTTGATAGGCTGACTGGCTTTTCCTGATTAGATTGGACACATTATTAGAATGGCACTATTTGATGGACTATGAGAGCAGGAACTGGCACACAACTTCAAAGCTAGGACATACCTATCTTTGCAGGAGGCTCAGTTTCATTAGTAACCCCCCTCTCCTGCTTCTGTGCCTATGTGCCCTGTTTTTTTGACAGATCCTTCTTTCAGAGATGTAAGGTATTGAGGTTATATTGTTTACGCATGCCTATTGTGCATGGCATTATGGTGGCTGACAATGTAACATCTTGGTCATGAGTGTCACTCCTGGACTTCGAGGGGCAAAGGGAAACACAGTCCCATTTGCTCCCTTTGCGTGTTATGCCTATTACAAGTTATCCGAAAGACAAACGGAAAAACAATAATGTTAGCAGAGGCTTTTTCCGCTGTATGCAAGGACCCTTGTACAGTGTCCTGCTGGAAGGCATGGTAGGTATTAAGACGTAGTCTCCACTGTCCCCTGAATAACCAAATAAACATACAAAGCATGCAAAACTAATCATGGCTGAAAAGGCTAGTCTGTGGTGTGTGCCTTATGTTGTATTAAGACTGTCTTTAAACCAAGTGAATATATACCATATGGAATGCACGAACTGCAAACTAATAACTATTCCTTTTTCATGCAAACAGTAGATTGACAGAATTAATGTGGCAATCAAGGCAACAGCACCATTATATGGTCATTATAGTCATACAGTAATTTATGGAGCTCTTGTACCTATTGCATTCATCATGCATCTTTGCCTGTGTCCCCTGCACTCTGCCCACTAATTTGTCTCACTGGGAGTTATTCTCACATTCAAAACTTTCATACATCTTTAAAAAGCAACTTATTGTTATAGGCAGGGCTGCCTATTATTAAAGCTCCTTGACACTTTTAATTATAAAACCTTTTTCTCATTATAACTTGACCAGCTGCTTGGGCTAAAATCCAAATGTCCAGCTGGAGCACTAATGAGGCCATAGGAAAAGAAAATGAGGTCCCATAGAGTACCACATTAAGGCAACCTGACATTTTCTAACTTTAGAGCACTTGATTTTGTAATCTTAATGATATTGTTTTAAAACGCTTTATATACAGCACCCTGTAGCCTACTATTATAGCACTTAGCAGAGACATATTTTAAGTAGGAAACCAACAGGACAGAAGGCCAGTGAATGAAGATCTTAGCATTAATAGGTTTTGGACTTGGGCCTAGGTAGTTTTGGAAAGACAATGATTATGTAACGTATAACCAATATGAAGAACTGCAAAGCAGCGAAGTAGTTAAGAATGCCTGATAAACCTCAAACATACACAGAAAAGAAGTGTTTTAAATTTGGGAAGGTTTGGGGAAGTAAAATGTAATGGTTGTTTCCATTTTTAATTGCTTTTTGTCATAGTAACGATGTTAATAAGTTTTAATAATAAAGTCAAGTATAGAGTGTATTGATTTTCAGATTTTTGGCATGATAAAATGTTACAAAGGACGTGACCCATTTATATGTAAATCAAGAGGGATTAGGATATAAGAAGGAATAGACTAAGAAGCAAAGGTATGGGGACACAAGACAAAATTCAAGTTCCTGCCACCCTGGCTGCCCACCAAACCTGGAGAAACTCCAAAATGGAGGCAGGAGCAATTAATGGAAAAAGCACTGCTTATTATGGCTTATTTCTCATTCATAGTCTAATTTGCTATTGTAATCCATTCTTGGGTTAAAAAAAAAAAAAGAGTTGCATTCTAGTTACTTTTCCTCACTGATTACTGTCTGCAGGCTGCTACACATCTGTAGCAACTGAAGCTGAGTCTGATAATGTATTTGACTCTCAGATATAAATAGTTTTTCTACCCAAATGTGGAATTTCCCTCCACAGTGGGCATGTCTACAGAGACACTTAATACACAGAACACTAATTCTACTGCGCATTATCATGGCTGGCAAAACCTGTGCTAATGCACTAATGAGCAGTAGATTTAGTTTAATGCACATTTATGTCATTAAAAAGCATTCATCTGTGCTAATGCGCAGTAGAGCGGATTACAGTCCATTAAGTTAGTACATTACAGGTACTAAACTTAATGCACTGTAATTATGGCACATTAATGAATATATAGATGCACTCACTGTTAACTGTCTCTGACAAATGAGACTGGCTTATGTAGAGACATAAGAGAAAGCTCTGCTTGGACTGATTGGACAGCAAGGATGTATCAGATTAGCCACACCTGCTGCCTTCTGATTGCTTGACAGGGGAGACAGGACTCCTACTTAACACCACCTTGGGGCCAAGGTCTGCAGGATATTCAACAGACGATGCCAGACAGGCCTATATTACACTATATTACATATGGTATTATCACTCATTGGTAACTTGGTTATCTTGAACTCAGATCATTACAATCTTTATAGAACACTACAACATCCGGTATAATACATAAATACACATGACAGGTACTGATTGCTTCAACTCAGAGCCCAGTAAACTAGTCCAACTTCTTGCCCAACTATAACTCTACCCTGACAAATCTCTTCATAGCAATAGTACACATATTAGCATTGCACAGTGCTCTTATTAGAAGCATGAGATACCAAACTATATAATGGTATAATGCAGTGAAGCATTAATCAAACTTCCTTAACTGTGCAATTCATCTTGTCCACAGTGCTGCACCCTGGTCCTCTACTCTTCAGTGTGAAATCTCATTTCCTTCCTCTGACTTAAATGAGCTTTAGGATATGGATTGACAGAATTCATATTGGCTGGTCAGATTCTTTTGATGGTGTCATCACTATGTACCAATCCACAATGATGCACACAAGCAAATAATATATCTGTATGTGCATTGTGTTTTAAAGACTAGAACTAAAAATAGTAGAAAGACTTATTAATCACCTTATTTATACCTTCCTCCTCAAATTTTGTTTTGATGTAATTAAATATTGGCCCATGCATGAGCTCATATATGTACACATGTCCAAACACATATGCACACATTAAATCAACAGCATTACAACTTAACACGTAAAAAAAGCTACTTATTTTCAATGGTTCTCATTGTATCCTAATGTATAGTAGTGCTACATGGTATAAATGACTCATCACAGAGATAATAATAATAATTCTTAATGAGTGAACATATGTAATCTGTGTTCTCATTTAATAGAAAAAGAGCCACTATATCGCCAAAGTACCTACTATCAAAAAGGCATGTAAATAGCATCTTTACAAATGTCAGCTCCTTTCTGGCCTCATTTCATACCTGTCATCTCACATCAGAAACTACATCCTTCAGTGGCTATTTAGACCACCCACTCATACTCCCTTTTAGCATTAGAGCTATAGCACTTTGTGTATTTAAGCTCCTTCAAAGCAAGATCCTTGAATAGAGAAGATGTAGCTGTCTGAAACAATGCTGATACCAAACAGTTTTATGTCCATATAAGATGGTCCCAGAGGCCAACTCTGAGATCTAATGCTCATTAAAGTCAATGAAAAGAATTTCAGTTACCAAAATGGGTATTCCATTAGGCCTTTAATTTGTATATTTATCTCTTTTCTACAGCCAAACGCATTTCAATACCAGATGGACAAGTGCAATTAGTGCCTATTTTCTTTCTCTCCAGGAGCACTGCATGCCAGTTGTATCTTTGACACCCTGTAAGCATTAGGTAGCCCTTGTGCTAAAAGGAACACGCACTGGTATGCTTTAAACACCAAGAAAATGATGGATAGATCATCTAAGGACCTCCCTAAGCTCTCAAAAAATATTAATACTTTGAAGTGCATTGGGTAGCCACATTAACTCTTCTGTGCATTATGACAGTTTTTTTCTTAATCATTTTAAACCTGAAAATATTTTTTATAATCATATAAATCCTAACAATCAGGCTAGCACAACTGTTTTCTTTGGTGTGGCTGTTTTCTTTTGGTGTGGTTCATGTTAGATTTCAGCTTGACATTTCACTGTCGGATGGCCTGTGCCATACTGTAGTCATGAGGCACCACCCCCATCACATTTGCAATCACTTTGGCTACTGCAAATGAGTGATTTACATAAGAGTGGGCATTCAAAACTGGGAGGCAAGTGATGAAAATCTCCACCTCAATCTCAACATAAAAAGGCAGTATAATGTAAGCCATGACTTCAAAATTATATTCTAATAAAAACTATGGATGGTGATTGACAGGAGGGACAAATCCTGTGAGCCTGAGCTGAACTTCACAAGAATAAGTAGCCTACATAACTGTCTCTAAGGACCATCAAACAAATACTGCAGAATACCTAGAACCCTCAGCATTTGTGCAGTCAGGACCGGCATGTGTCTGAATAGTTTTTCACAACCTCTGAATGCCGATTAGACAGAAAGGAAAGGTTTCTCCTCTGACTCCCTTCCACAGCATCCCTCCTGGTGCTCACTACCCTAAATGGACAGGTGGGGTCTCTAAAGGAAGGGGTCTAGGTTGGGATGCCTGGTGAACTGGTGGTCTCTGCAGTCTAGATTTGAGTATGGCTTCAGGAATCCACCTAAGCTATGAACATATGTTTGGATCCATTTGCACTCAATGGGTGGGTGGCTTTTGACTTATTAAAAATAATGCCTTTATAGCAGGGACTCTATGGTCTACATGAGAATGAGCACAAGATTGGATCCAGGATATTCTGTTCCTGGTTTGTGATTGACTCACTGGCTTTGTCCAGGTGAGCGCAAATGTGCGGTATGTGGTGCTGCAGACCCATCTGCATGTGCAGGCATTCCCTGTGCTACTACCTTGCAGCACAGGGGTATTTTTGACCCCAGGATCTCCCAGAGTAAAAAAAACCCTTGCACTCTGGATTAGTTTGTTTAGGACTAATACCTCAGACAGAGATACATGTTGACCTATGAAAAATGAGTTAATGTTCTCTGCCTTTTTCCTGAAAACAGGTGTCCATGACTACATCGCCAAGTCTAGTAAAATAACCCACCATTAGTGAGTGTTGTTTCAACAGGGAAGCCAAGGAAAGACTGGACATAGAGAAGGAAGTTATTTACTTTTCAAGGGCTTGATTCAATGCTCATTGAAACCAATGGGAATTTCCTTTACTTCGTAGGCTTTGCATCAGGCCCTCGCTGCTGAAGGAAGTCTGTCCAGAATGGTGTTGAAATACATTGTTTGGGATTTTTGCACTGCTGCTGAAAGCAGACTATAATGTGGATAAACAAAGGCATTTAGACTCCTACTTCTGCTGTTTTGGCACATAATATACCAGCCCTAGATTCACTTTTTATTTAAAAGAAAAAAGAGATTCTCTGCAGGAAAGGTAAACACAATAATAGCAGAGACAACTTCCCAAGAGATGTTCATAGAAAATCCCCATAAAATTTTAATACCAGGGAAGGTGAACATTTACACTTTCCATTTGCTATGTATAATAAGATTAAGATGCTGACGTAATATAAAATAAAGTCCTGTATGTGATTACTTTGTACAGGGCAAGATCAACTTTCAGTAACGGTTTTTCTTGTTAATACAATATAAAAACCACACTTAGTGGTTAATATGAGTTTCTGCAAAATAACAGCCTAAAAGGAGAGCACTATTATAAATTTCAAAATGACATGGAAATGAATGCATTAAAGTATTTTCCTTTTATTTTAAAAAGAGCCGTAGAGAAGGGTGTAATCTCTTATCCTGTAACTTTACAAGTCATTTCTCAGACACCACCTACACTAAATGTATTATTTAACTTCCCTAAGGTGAGAGCCATGCAGAGAGCTGCTGAATGTTATTGATGTTTTCAATTTTTAAGGCTTGCTGGTCCAACTGGCAGAAACATTTTCTTCTTATTTTGATATCAGTTAATTTTGTATGCTTCTGACTGTCAATGCATATCGGGATAAGGCTCCTCAGCTGTAAAATTATGCAAAAGCACACATATGAACCCATGTTAAACCCACAAATAATACTATTTGTATTAGAGATAATGTATAATTCCTTTTGTGTTATGTATGAGGTAAAGAAGTTCCGGCTCTTGGTTTCAAATTGAGTAAATAGCTAAAGATGTAGTGAACATATTTGTCCTTGTGGTTCTATGAGCCTTTAAAAGGAAGGTTGGTATGATTTTTAAGCCACTGTCTTATGGGAAAAACTTTATAGCTGAGATTTTTGCCAAATATCACTAACCTGAATACAAGAAGCTTTTTTTCTGACTCTGAAACTAGCCTGCTGTCCTGCCATGTCCCACTAGTACCTGTTTGGCAGCCAATAGAAAGCAGTTTTCTTTATCCCTCATCTATGCCTTCCTTTTTTGACGATGTCCACATATGCAGATTATTTCCTTGTTATCTTAATTAGCTCAGCTTCCTCAGAGCTAGAAGCTGGAATGATGGGTAGAAAAGTCTTTATCCATCATAGCAACTTCAGCTCTTTCCATTTATCTTCCTCCATAAGTATGATTTCCTCAACCAAAATGTACTAGGACACCTGAAGATTCTTTACTGTGATAGAAGTATGGATCCCACTCTCTGAATTATCCCTTTCTTTGCTCCTGTACAGCAGAAGCTCTCTCTGAAATAGTCTACTTACTCGACAACACCAGTGGCCATGAACATATCAGGCTAGTTTTCAAGTTCTTTGCCCTGAAAGCTAGAAGCCTAGGATACCTTATCCTCTATGACCTTAAATTCCATTGACCCACTACAGCCAGGAAACTCAGGACTGTGGGCTTGAACTTCCATAGGAGCTGAACCTAGAATGTGGGATCCACTTATGAAAAATACAAGATTTGCAACAAGCCTCATCTTATTTGGGAATGAAGGCACAAGGCCTTTCCTCCATTTAGATCATCTTTAATAGTCCTTCTCACAGCCTACTGATACTTGTAGATACTGGGAGAAGAAAGCGTGAGGGTAAAATTTACCTCCCTTTCAAACTACTCCTATAAGAGGGGAGGGTGCATTTTTTATTTTTGTTTTATTCATTTTGGAGGCATTCATTTTGGTACTACTAAGATCTCATAGAAATAGACTAGGAAGATGGTCCAAGTGCCCTAATAGGAATCACTCTGCTATGGCCTGTGTACATTTTAGGCAAAGATGACCCCTTCTAAAGGAGTTCAGGAACAGAATGATGACACTTGGAAGCCCATGGATGTTGAAGAAGGAATTAAATTAAATAGAATGGTGCAATACACATCCAACTTTATGTTCGAAGTAAATCACAATACATACACTGTGATAATCTCAATAAAACACTTATTTTTTAATTAAAGCAAGCAAATTAAAGCAGAATCTGAGAGAACGAAAAGCTGATGTCACTCCCATTGACTTCAATGGGCACTGAATCAAGCCACAAAATGTCAGTCTATTCACTCTCAGAGCGGTTTCCCCAGCATTTCCACACCTCAGCAGACAAAAAAAGAAACTAATTAGATGGGCACAGCTGCAGACTGGCACAAATTACAATGTATCACCTATTGCTAGGACATCTAGGAAAAAGGAAAAATAACACTGCAAATGAAGGGAGGATAACCCGTCAATATAAATACAGGTTTGAAATACCTACAGTTCCTGCCACCTCAGTCTAAAATCCCAGCAGGATCAGCTCAGCCTTTCATCCTCCCAAGTTAAATACATTCAATACTTCGTAGTTTTTAACTGCATGTGGGTCATTCTGCTGAGCTTGTAGTGACTTCAGTCCCATCTGTTCTTGGTGGATAATGAAGATCTGAGAACATTTTCTGTAATAAGATGATGTCTCTACCAAAATTCTGGGTTCATCGAGCTATTTTCATTTTTTAACTCTTCTTCACTCAGCTCTATCTTTCACCAGTATCCATGGAACTGTGCATGTATCACAATTATGATATTAACATGATATATATCTGAGTCATGTGATAAACTATAGTCATTGTGCACTAGGGGTGTGCGAAGTGGGCCCTATTCGATTCGGATTTGGCCTGAATCAGAGACAGTGATTCAATTCATTGATTCAGATCACTGTCCCTAATTTGATTCTGCCAAATCCGAATCTGAAGATTCAACACTGATTCAGAGAATCAGTGATTCGGCCATAGACACAGTTTTAAATGTTTTTTCTACATACCTTGAGGTACCAGTGTGGCTTGTGAACACTGCAATGCTGGGGCGCAGGGAGCATCCCGCAGAACTGTGTGTGGGGGACCCTCCACCTGCTCAGCGGCAAACCCGGAAGTACACTGGAAGTACTTCTCGTCCACTTCTGGGTCTGTCAGGGAGCATGCAAGGGGATCCTGCCCGTGCCCCACCAGCTCAGCGGTCGGTTGTGGGGGGACCCCAGGTACCCCTCCCAGACCCAGGAAGCACCAGTCACTGAGCCGGAGGGAGTTGCCGGGGGTGGGGCAGAACACTCCCCGATGGACCCAGAAGTAGACTGGAAGTGGTTCTGGTCCACTTCTGGTCTGCTGCTGAGCATGCTGGAGAGCTCCCCGTGCTTCTGTGGGACACTCCATGTGCCCCAGCATCGCAGCGTTGACGAGCCACCTGCTACCTAGAGGTCTGTAGAAAAAACATTTAAAGCTGTGTCTATGTCCGAATCTCTGAATCTTTCCGGATCTCTCTGAATTGATTTGGAGGGATCTGATTCGATTTGGAGAGATTAAAGGGTCCTCTGATTCAATTCGAGTTCAGAGATTTGGCCACCAAATCCGGCCGAATCTTCGCCAGATTGAATAAGGGAACGAAACTTTGCACAGTCCTACTGTGAACCTTTAACCTTCTCATCTTCAAATAGCTGCTAAACCCTTTTTCTTCCTTACCTTATATATGGATTATATTCACATGAAATAGAGTTTCTATGGAGCCCATTTACATATTGGAGACGTTCATGTTACATCCACATGTACATTACCAACACCCTGTATCAACTTCCTTTCACTTTGTATGTTGGTTAAAATCCTAATAAAACAATAAATTAGGTGGCTGGGATTTTTATACCCTCTTTATTTCAACTCTTACCCATTTGCAGTGACATACTCAGAGGGATATTTCCTCCCTCAACAAAAAACAAACTTTGAGTCCCCTTCACCAAATGTTTAGGCCTTTTTGGCTCAGTTCTCATCTACATCCAGACTGCATTACACAGCTCTGGCACTACAAGTGGGTTTTAATAGCACATAAATGTAAGTCCTATTTCCTTGTTACTAACAGTATGGCAAAAAGGGACATAAGCATAAACTGGAATCTGACTTTACATGCTGTTCATATAATTATTACTACATTTTAATCCTGTTTTGCTTCAATGGTAGAGAAAAAGTATTAGTTTTATTCTGCCAGTGTTCAAAAACAAATTAACATGTGCCAAGGACTATCCAAACCAGATTCACTTTTAGCCAGGTGTCTTAAAGTACTGAGGGTTTAAAAAATTTATGCATGTCCAAAACCAGAGATTTTGAAAGAAATGCTTATCCAATATTAGCTACATTAGCTCATGGCTTCTGCTGGAATAACTATGCTGGGTCACAGAAGTACTATGCAGCTTCAGGTCTGAATTTTCTCCAAGTCTGAGGGTGTTTGGATCCTGCAGGAACAGAATAGCTTTAAATGGGAAGATAGCCCCTATTAGGCATGAAACGTATGGCCTGATTTACAAAAGTGCTGAGCTCCCTCTGATTTTCATTTTAAGTCAGTGCTCAGATCCTGTGAAAAAAATCAGGCCATTCATAAAAAAAGCCATTTAACAATTTTAAAGCTGCTAAAAGTTAGCTGGTACTGTATGTGCATATAAACTCAAGGGGGAAATCCAAGAGAGAAACTAGTATTGGACTCCTAGATTATGCACCCACTTGAGGGAATAAGTTATAGCTACCTGAGCTATCTGGACATGGGATCTAGGTATCTAAAGTTATGCAGAGATATTCTTTCCCATACCCTTTCCCTGGGTTAGATAGACTGGCAGAAGCAGAAAACAAGCAAAGGCTTGGCTCTGCTTGATTCTAGTTTTTGGCCACAATATCTGAGCCAGAACAGAAGGTGCTGTAATTTACTCTTGCTATATGGAAGCATTAAACTGTTATCCTGAGGAGCTAGAAACAAGAAAACAGGAGAGGAACTCTCTGTCACAATGTCACAATGTCTCTAGATGGTGCCCAGAGTTGTTCGCAGAGGCACGATGTATCCCTGAGAAAGCAGAGGCTAAAGATGTCTCTCTTTGGATGGAGCACAGGATTACTGGGGCGTTTCCTTATAGGACTCTGTGGATTTTAAAGATAAAATGAATGTGTTAGAATCACCAGGTCAAAATTCTGCCTTCAGATATTCATGCAACCGTTAGAGACTGGACCAATATCAAATAATGGGTCGGCAGGCTAGGACGAGCCTGACATTAATTTGATGAATCTCATTATGCTTTTAGCCCAGCAAAAAAGATTGTTAGAATTCTTAGATAAGGCACAAATATGAATGAGTCACTGCAGAGAGGATAATCTAGTCAAAACAAACATCCCAGGTCAGATAGGCTTATATTTTTGATGGAACAAAAACATTAAAGTATCATGTGTGCTGTGTGTATATAAGATGCTGTTAATTTAGCAAGGCTGGTGTTTGCTCTGCAAAGAGTCGACATGGCTTCCCATGCGTGTCTGAGCCTTCTCCACTGCCCTTTGATTAGTTTTGGTTTTGTTTTCTAAGGCAGGCAGGCTCTCTGCTTCCTTGATTTCACAGCTACAGATAGTCAGAATTAAATACTGATGTTTGATTGATTAAAAGTAAATATATATGACATAGCCTCTAGCATCCCTGGTAAATGGCTAACAAAATATGTTGGAATGAACAGCCTGTGGAGGTGACTGTTTATTTAATCCAAGAAGTCATACAACTCAGTGAACAGAAGACTAGTAAACTCTGCGCAAGTTGAAAGTAGGCAATTGTGTCTGCTTCCATTGGGATTTAAACCTAGGACCAGCTGGACAAAAAGCCTGAAAGCATCCAGCTCCTTCATTACTGAATTACAAGAAAGAGACAGCTTAGCTGTTTTGTCATTGCTGTTGCTGTTCAATTAAAGTCAGCTGACTCTGTGTCTAACATGTCATTATTTTGATGCTGCTCCTTATCTTCTCTCTCACTTAATCCAAACTATTGAAATGGTAAAGACATCACACTGCTGGCAATAATTATCTCTGCTGGTTTTTTCCTCAGACCATCAGCTTAACTTTATTTTTTTTTTAATAAAATTGACTTTTAAAGAAATTGCAGGACCCCTGCATTGCTAGAAAATTGTATCTTCCTCAAATTAATAACCAACTCCAGAGAGTACAATTAGGAATGAGAAGTGTGGTAGAAGAAAGATGTCTGAATTGTCTAGTTTTTCATTAAATAACTGAAAAGCAATAGGCAACCCAATTATTAAAAAACATTTGGAGTCCTGGTTGGGCCTGCTTTTTTTCCGGCTCTGCAGCAACAACTGCTAAAGAGTATTGTCTCTGCTATGAAACTCTGAGATGTACGACACCATTATTCTTAGTTTGCCTCCTTTCCTTTTTTTGTTACTTAATGCTGTAGGTTGTGGCTATATGCAAGAGTGAATGGCTTTGTTTATAGTTATGAGAGCTGGACAAATGCTATTTAAGAAATCTTTATTCATCATTCAGTATAAATCTGCTCTGAACATGTTTGCAGCTTTTTGCATATATTTTCAGTGAACTTCCAACTGATCAAGTTTTACTTGCATTAATACTCACAGCAAGCAAATTTGAATCTTGTTTGCTCAGATACTCCCAAAGGATAAAATTCACTTCTACGGCTAGCTCCAAGCTCCTGCATCATTAAACACTTTTAAACCTTTTTTTTAAGATATATCCCAATGAAGTACCTCACCTTACCATGTGTCTCTATACAGTAACCCAGGCCCGTAACACCGTTAAACTTGATCATCGTGATTCACTCATGAAAAATACTCCATGAATGTTTCTCTACTGACTACAAACTGACTGGAATACAGAAACACATCTCTTTATTCATTTGAACAAGCATGATCGTGTTCTGTTTGTCCTAAATTAAATTTTTGCATTGGCTGCCTATAAATGAGCAGATTAAATTTAATTTGGCCATCAAGGGATTTAAAACTCTTAGTGATAATGCTTCAAGGGGCATGTGAGGTTTTCTCATATAAAAAAATGCATTGTGACACAGCAAGTTTTTCAAGCATTTTATTAAGTTTATGGTCCATCATTCTTTCATTGGATGGGAAGGAATGAAATGGTCTTCCCCCTGACATATGTTTCAACTGCTACTTCTCCTTTTAAATAAAAATTGGGTAATATTCCTTCTTCAAGACTTTAAGAATAACCATTATTGGTAACATACATTGCTTACTCTTTCTTTTGTCATATTTCCTAATGAAAATCTAGGTGAACTCATTGGAAAGACTTGACTGAGTAAACTGTTGCTCCTAGCTTTGTAACCAGCCACTTAAGGATGGTCATATTTTTGACCTTTTCAAGGTAGAGAAACATATTAGTTGTCTTAGTCTACAAGGTGCATATCTACCCTCCCTTCCACTTGACTTCAGATTATCTAATCTGCGTGTGTGTGGGTGTGTGTATGTGTATACACGTGCATGCACACACATATAGAACAAGTTTTTGTGAGTGGAAGCTAATGTTGTCACATAACATCATCTGGTGAAGTTAACTTCAGCTCACAGAAGCTTGTGCTATGTATATATATCCACTTTGGTTAGTCTCAAAGGCAATGTCCCCATGAGCAGGAGCGTGCAGTTGCCACAGGGAGAAAAGCAGTGGCACAAATTCGTGCTGCTGCTTTTAGCCCTGATGCACGCCCCTGTGGTGTTAGCATGGAGAAAAATGCTCCGGGTCTGGTAGGAGAGGCTGGGGCCAGCATCTGGGCTGACCCCAGCAGCCTGACCTGGGGTCCTCCCAGGGTTCCAGCAAAGGCCATCCAGGCATGCAGAGCCTGGTTGGAAGCTAAAGTGTGGCTCTGGCCAGCCAGGCTCCAGTTTCGGGTGACTCACACTGCTGCCACGTGCACTGCCCATCTTTTTTTCCTGCACCCTTTTTTTTGATACCAGGATTTCCTGGTATCTAAATTGGAGTACCAAATCACATGTGTGGGGTACATTTTTCAGTGCCTCAAATGCCTTTGAAGCAGCACAAAATGCATGTGCATGGCCATGTGGACATGGCCAAAGGTGCAAATCTTCCCTGCTTTTTCATGGTAAACACAGTTCTGTGAAAAATTTATGGAACATGGGTGAGAAGTGAAAACACTTACAACCGCAGTATTTGTATGATGTATATCCACAGTATTTGGATAGATTGAGATAGCTGCTCAATCTAACTTAACATACTGAGGACAGTTTTCAAATGGTCAAATCACTGAAGCTGTGTTCATTGATCTAACAGGCACCTATGATACAATTAACCACTGATGACTCCTCCACAAGACCCTAGAAATGACAGAAGATCTACACTTTACACGGCTGACATGAACCCTGCTCTAAAAGAAATTTTTTTTTTTTTGTCAAACTGTATGGGAAGTGAAGCAGATAGACGTTACAGGTTAATGGTCCAAATCCAGTTTTCTTGGAGCTACCCTTGATTGAAGCCTCTCATACAAAGAACACAGACGGAAGACAAAAGCAAAGGTGAGCACTTGGAACAACATTCTGTATAAGGCCACCAACTCAAAATGGGGAGCTAGCCCCTCAACCATCCACTTTGGTTCTCAGCTTCTCCTCTGCTGAGTGTACATGCCATGTATAGGAGAAATCTATATGTGCTATGTGCCTTGACCCCATTCTGAATGATAGCTGTCAATGAATCACAGGCTGTCTGAAGCCTACTAGACTAAACAGTGTGTACCTGCTGGCTGGCATTGCTCAACCTAACATCAGAAGAGCAGTGGCCAGAAGGATAGAATGATCAAGACAAACTGGAGATGTGAGACATCCACTGTATAATCATCTTGAAGCACACAAATACCTGAAGTCACATAGGAACTTCCTCACCAGCACCCAACCTCCTGATGCCACACCCAAGGAAACATGACCACAGATATGGGACACGAAGCTGTAGAAAATACTTGACAGCAGAAAAAATGGACATTCCAGAAGCTGACTCCTTACTCTCAGGGGCTGACAAACCATGGCAAAGGTGCCGATGTCTCAATTGCCTATGTACCAGAGTTGGATACTCTAAGGAATTAAGAAGTGGGGCTATACCATACCACTTCAACCTGTGACTGGCACAGAGCCTCAGACTATGTAACACCTGCTGTGATGCCTGCTGCTTGAAGGCACATGCAAAATGAAAGAACTTGCAAAATACAATAAATGAACACAAGCATGTGTAACAAAATGGTCAAATGTGGTGTAGAGACATGAGAAGAAGACCACAATATTTATATTATACCTAAATTCACAGGGTACACATCTTCCTATGTTTGTTTATGACTTACTAAAGAAAAAATCTACCTGCACCTTGAGAATTAACTATAGGAACTGAATTGTAGATTTTATTTTGTACACATAATCCAAAGTGCATAGAAGTCCTTTGGAGGAGGGGGGAAGAAGTGGCTTTTCATTGACTCTAAATCAAGTCCTTGGTTCTTGATGTACATAGCTGCAATGTATAAAACAAGTTTTCCATATAGGCTAAATTTTATTTTATCCCCAGCAGTAGCATCTTACTTAACTAACTATAAAGCTAGGAACAGACATTACACATAAATTGTCTTAAGTGATCAGAAACTGGTTTAAACCTGTAACAGAACAGATGTTCGGTGCACATAAACCAATTTGAAAATGGCTGAAACCAGTTTGAGATAAACTGTGTTGAATGTAGTATCAGACTTAACTGATTTGGGTCAAACTGGTTTACGCAATGTCTGTTCCAGACTGCTTGCTGGTTTAAGATAAAAAAAAAAAAAAGACTCCCCCAGCATCCCGGCATGCTCTCTGGGCTGGGTGGGGCTCTACAGCAGGGCTGGCCACTCCCCTCTGGTCCCTCGCTGAAGTTCTGGTAGAGACTGCAGGTGTCTGCCTGGCTTCTCCCTGTTGAACAGGAATTATTCCTCCCATCCCTCTGTTTTACACAGATACCTCTCAGCATTAGCTAGCAGACCACATGCTGGCTACAGTCCATGCTGTAGGAGATGACAAAGTCAAACAGGCTTTTTGGAGCTAATCAACAGGTAGCTGGTAATGTCCTTCCTTTGAAAAGCTGTTTAAGAAGAGCTTGAATTAATGGAGGGAGGCTTTGTTTTCTTAATGGGTTGATAAACACTGAATTAGGGGTGCTAAACATTCCCTGCTGGGCTGCTTGGGAGAGGACGGGGGAACATCAGAGCATCGTGGTGGGGCCTGGCTACATCCCCCTTAGCTCAGCCCTGTGGAAGGAAAGGGAGGGCTGCTTTAGCATTCCCCTGGGTTCTAGCCTGAGCCACTGCAGGCATGCACCTTAATTATTTCAGTCCAGAGGGGATGTCAGTGTAGTTACAAATCGGTTTAACTTAGCCAGATTAGACTAACCTGCAAAGATTGAATTAATTCAGGCTCAGGCTTTTTGAATGTCTAGCCTACATGTCACATAAACCTTTGTGACATTAGCTACATTTCCTCAAATTTTCTGGCTTGGCTTAAAACAAAGTCCACAGCTAATAGCCATCAGAACTAGTAATTTATTTGCCTATACAAATGCTTTCTGTTCCTAATTTCCACAAAGTAGCACCCAAGGCAAGCAGTTGTAACACTGTAAAACGTAGACCCTACTACACTTACTTTAAAGAGAAGTTTTCTTTGTTGAAGTTTTATGTGAACAGAAATGGGCCCAGAGCATAATAGTAATAGTAATAAAGGATTTGCTTCACATTCCATGTCCAGGGTTTTCTTTGTTAACTATGTATCCTCACTCCAAAGAGTAAATCTTCTTGGATTAGAACTGTTACATTTATAGCTCCATCACACACAGATTAATTTGTTAGTTTGATTTGGATTACAGTTTATGCATACTCTACCAACTTCTTTGTTATACATGTTGGTATTTTCAGTCATAGTAGCTCTAGAATCTGTCCTGTATTGGACCAGTACAAAGCAGCTCCTTAACAAGGTGCATCACCTTCACTAATCAGAAAGACAACATTGCAGTCCATGAATGAGGTTACTATAGTTGTCTAGACAGCTGCAAACCCCTTTGCCAGGGTTTGCCTGGATGAAGGAAGTCTCTGGCCCAAGGAAGCAATGCACCAGGGTGACCACTCCCCTGGAACTGCACAACTGTTTTGAGCCCCTCACATCAGGAGAGCCAGGCAAGCTGCCGGACTCAGCATGTGAGGATGGAGGGCCACCAACAAATGTGTACAAAAGAAGATGCAGAGTAATTGTGGTGATTGATTCCCTCCTGAGGGGGACAGAGGACCTGATCTGTCACCCCAACCCCTTCACCCATGGGGTCTACTGTCTGCCTGGGGCTTGTGTCTGGGATATGACTGAGAGGATCCCTAAACTCACCCAGCCTTCTGACCACCATACCATGCTTCTCATCCATGTGGGCACAAATGGCTTGGAGCAATTCCAGACAGGTCATATGTGACTACAGGGCTGGGCCACAGAGGGAAAGGTGCACCGGTGAGGTGAACAGAAGACTCCGGTGATGGTGCCATTGCGAGTGGTTTGGCTTCTTTGACCACACTTTGCACTTCAGTGAGAGAGGTAGCGAAATTTTGGGAAGGGATGGCCTCTACCTCACCTGGAAAGGAAAGAAGCTCTTCTTAGCCAGAATGGCTGACCTACTCAACAGGGCTCTAAACTAAGATCTTTTGGGGGATGGGTGGTCAATAAACAGTTCTTGCCCAGGTCATGCCAATAACAGAAGCATCAGCTTGGGTAGCCCAAGGGAACCCACTCTGACAGCAATCCAAGGAAAGATCACGTCCCATAACACAAGGAAGCCTCAGGCTTCCCGTGGCAGACTCAACTGCCTCTACACAAATGCCAGGAGCTTGGGAAACAAGCAAGAGGAACTGGCTCTTCTCTTGTGCAATAAAGATTATGACCTCATAGGGATAACAGAGACCTGGTGGGACTCCACCTATGACTGATCTGTGGGTATAGGTGATGCCCTGCCTAAGAGAGACCATTTTGGGAAGAGGGGTGAGGGTGTAGCTCTCTACATCAAGGAGCAGTACACCTCCCTAGAAACCAGGTTCACTAATCAAGAAGTTAAAATACAGGGAGAGCATGGGGGAGGGGATATAATTGTAGAAGTCTATTACAGACCTCCCAAACAAGAAGGACTGGATCGAGAATTCAGTAGGGAACTGACTAAGGCCTCATGATTCATAGATTCATAGATGTTAGGGTCGGAAGGGACCTCAATAGATCATCGAGTCCGACCCCCTGCATAGGCAGGAAAGTGTGCTGGGTCTAGATGACCCCAACTAGATGGTTATCTAACCTCCTCTTGAAGACCCCCAGGGTAGGGGAGAGCACCACCTCCCTTGGGAGCCCGTTCCAGACCTTGGCCACTCGAACTGTCAAGAAGTTCTTCCTAATGTCCACTCTAAATCTGCTCTCTGCTAGCTTGTGGCCATTATTTCTTGTAACCCCCGGGGGGCGCCTTGGTGAATAAATACTCACCAATTCCCTTCTGTGCCCCCGTGATGAACTTGTAGGCAGCCACGAGGTCGCCTCTCAACCTTCTCTTGCCGAGGCTGAAAAGGTCCAGTTTCTCTAGTCTCTCCTCGTAGGGCTTGGTCTGCAGGCCCTTAACCATACGAGTGGCCCTTCTCTGGACCCTCTCCAGGTTATCCGCATCCCTCTTGAATTGTGGCGCCCAGAATTGCACGCAGTACTCCAGCTGCAGTCTGACCAGCGCCCAATAGAGGGGAAGTATCACCTCCTTGGTTCTGTTCGTCATGCATCTGCTGATGCACGATAAAGTGCCATTGGCTTTTCTGATGGCTTTGTCACACTGCCGACTCATGTTCATCTTGGAGTCCACTAGGACTCCAAGATCCCTTTCCACTTCCGTGCCACCCAGCAGGTCATTTCCTAGGCTGTAGGTATACTGGACATTTTTCCTCCCTAGGTGCAGCACTTTCCATTTCTCCTTGTTGAACTGCATTCTGTTGTTTTCTGCCCACTTGTCCAACCTGTCCAGGTCTGCTTGCAGCTGTTCCCTGCCCTCTGGCGTGTCCACTTCTCCCCATAGCTTTGTGTCATCTGCAAACTTGGACAGAGTACATTTCACTCCCTCGTCCAAGTCGCTGATGAAGACATTAAAGAGTATCGGTCCAAGGACCGAGCCCTGTGGGACCCCACTGCCCACACCCTTCCAGGTCGAAGCTGACCCACCCACCACGACTCTCTGGGTGCTACCCTCCAGCCAATTCACCACCCACCAGACTGTGTAGTCATCCAGGTCACAGCCTCTTAACTTGTTCACCAGTATGGGGTGGGATACCGTATCGAAGGCCTTCCTGAAGTTTAAGTATACGACATCCACCCCTCCTCCTGTGTCCAGGCGTTTCGTAACCTGGTCATAAAAAGAGACTAGATTGGTCAGGCACGATCTGCCTGCCACGAACCCGTGCTGGTTTCCCCTCAGCATAATTTGTCCTGCCGGGCTCTCGCATATGTGAGCCTTGATAATTTTTTCAAAGACTTTGCCAAGGATGGAGGTGAGACTGACTGGCCTATAGTTGCCTGGGTCCTCCTTCCTCCCCTTCTTGAAAATGGGGACCACATTGGCCCTTTTCCAGTCCTCTGGGACTTGGCCCGTGAGCCACGAGCGTTCAAATATTCCCGCCAGTGGCTCTGCAATGATGTCGGCCAGTGCCTTCAGCACCCTCGGATGGAGCTCATCCGGGCCTGCCGACTTAAAGGCATCCAGTTCTTCCAAGTGACTCTGCACCATCTCAGGGTCTACGCATGGAAGTCTGGCGCCTTGCTGCTGCCTCTCTACAACCTGATGCATGATTGTCATGAGGGACTTCAACTTCCTGAACATCCTCTGGGAAAGGCACATAGCCAAATCTGACCAGTCACGTAGCTTTTTCACCTGTGTTGATGACCTCTACCTAATACAAGAGGTCTACGGGCTGACTAGGTGAGAGGCACTGCTGGATCTAGTTCTGGCCAAAGGGGATGATCTGGGGCGCAATCTGAGGATTGAGGGAAAGCTTGGTGACAGCAACCAGGAACTGATCACCTTCTCTATTAAATGCAGGGTGGGCAAATCCCTCAGTAAAACAGAAATCCTCAACTATGGGAAGGCAGACTTTCACAAACTCAGGAGACTGGTCAGTCAGGCACTAATAGACCATGGCCCTTTGGGAAGAGGAGTCCATGAGGAATGGTTATTCCTTAAAAACTCAATCCTAGAAGCAAAAGGGAAATCCATCCTGTCCCTCAAGGAATTCAGTCAGTGGGCAGGATATGCGAGTACTACTCCTCACTCTGGTAGTAACTGGGGTAGACATCTATATGGCAACTGCATGACTTTTAGGGCATTAAGTCACTAAACATGATACTATTCCACACTGAACAGGAGTCACAGAACTACTGAGGAATCTAGATTCCTTTATTTGCTCCTGGAAAAATCCCTGGATAGCTAGAATTTGGCTACTACACATATTCAAGAGTGGCCCAGAATGACTACTCTAGACATTTACCCCCACTTAAGTTCTGTTTTGCTCCAATTTTGTGTGGGAGTTGCAGACTCTGCCTAAGTTTTCAGTTTCTCAAATGGAGAAAAAAGACCATGCCAAATGTTTGTTTGAGTTTGAATATATTTTTCTTAGCATTTTTCATTAAATAGTCATAGGGCAAAAATCCATAATCAGCACTGGAAGCAGGGGCCAAGAATCAGGGCTTCTTCCTTCACAGGAGCCTGGCCACTTCAATGAGCTTTGGAGTCAGGTTCAATCCTGCTTAACTCCACTTTTATTCCAAATCCTTCTTGCATTCTTTTACTCCTTGGTGGATGGAGAGCCCAGGGATGGAGGGTGCTCTCAGTCCTGACTAGCTTAGAGTTTGGTAGTCAGGACAGTGTCTTTATTTGGATTTTTTTTCTTTAACTGGAAAATTTTTCCCCAAATCAAGTTGTCCATGCACTCTTAATTTGACTTTGTTGTACATGTGCATTTAGATACAGTCTTTAAGTCCATGATACCTGTAATGTTTTTTTCACAGGACCCCTTATGACTTCAGTCTATCACATATATTTGTATATGCAAACCCTGTATGAATTTGGGTTGTTTACCTAAGGAGCTTGTTGTTTTTAGCCCCATGCCTCCTATATTGCAGAAGTGGGAAGGAGTATAGTGAATGAGGCAAGGGAGTGTAGGGAAAAAATGGATGTTCTCATGATTAAGCCCTAGATTCTGTCCTTACCTCTGCAGGAGAGTTTCTGTGAGATCATAAGGACACCGTAAAATTAGGGCCAAGAAGTCTCAAAATGGGGACACAAAATTAGTGTAATCTCTGTCCTCAACTCCCCATCTTCCAAAAGCACATAGTAATATGGCCTCACCTCACAGGGCTGTCATGGTGTTTGTGAAGTACCTTGATACCTTAGTGATGACCACCTTGGAAAAGCCCACAAGAAAATTAGTAATCCTGTTTTTGGTGCCAAGTTTTAAAAGAATGCAAAGAATAAGGCCGGCTGCTATACATTGGAACCTAAAGCTAAAACAAAATATTTAACAGGTGCTCATCAAATGTAGCAATGTCCATCCTATGCTTCAGACAAAGTAAGGAAAAATAGTATGCGATCATGTAATTAAAAACTAACTAATGTGTACAATACAAAGGTTTCATAAGCAAGCTCACAGTCTAAGACACGACAGACCATGTTTAGAAGCAAGAATGTTCTTTACTAGGAAAAGTTCCAAGTTGTTGTGGTGATTCTGGGTTGTGGTCAGCTGTCCATAGGGAACTGGACTAAGACCAGCAATTTATTTCACGTGGACCACTGAACAATCATCAGGTGCAGTGGCTTCTGACCAAAGAAGAGGGCAAGCTGCTGACTTAGATGCACACAGCTGTTCTCCCTTTCCATTAGCATGGCATTAAAGCATTCGTTTCTCCCTCCCTTTTTAAATATGTTGTACTTTCTATATTTGTGTGTGATAGGCTGCATTAATATCCTCACAGGTACTGTATGGAGATGCCATCAGCCTTGGGATAAAAATCCAAATAGCATTTTAATTCCTCTTCCCTTAAAAGAAAGAAAAAAACCCCCAACCTGTCTCCCAAAGCAAATATAATATTTCAGAAATAAATGGGTGCCAACTGCAGATGTGTCCTCATCCTGACAAAGGGTTTTTAAACCCAAAAGCTTGCTAAGAATTTTTTTTTCCAACTATCTGAGTTGGTCTAATAAAAGATATCAGATTCACCCAAAGAACCTTGTCTGGGTGACAACTTCGGCATGTATCTGCATTTGTCAGCCTTTTTTGTTATCATACCACTAGTATATCATACATTTAGGGACAGACGGGAGGGAAAAAATACTGTCCTCCACATGTTGAACATGCTATGCATAATCACAGTACTGAGGAGGATTCAGTATCATTCAGATGAGAATGGCAGGACTTCCATAACAAATCTTATCTAATTGAAATTAAGAAGATTTACTTTATAGTACTCCTAGGTAGCAGGGCCTCTGCAAGTTCCATCTACTCCTATAAGATATCTAAATGGCTCCCAACACGGTTGTATCTGAGCAGCTCAAAAACTTTTGTATTTTTTCAAGCAACAGTCCTAATAGGTAGGGCAATGCTGCTGTCCTCATTTAAATACAGGAAATGGAGCCCAAAGGCTTAATCTGAAAAAAAAGATATTTAGGTGTCTAATTTCCTTTGATTTAATCTATTTCATCAGGAATCAGATGCCAAACCTATGTAGGTATTTTGCAAACCCCATTAGGTACCTAAGTACCTTGAACAAAAATGTATCTTCGCCTTTCTGGCCCAGATCCTCAAAAGTATTTAGGTATCTAACTCCTTTGTCAATGCTAATCTGGATAGTGGCATTTAAGAACATACTAGGTAACTATATGTAATTTTAGGCAATGAAGTATTTATAAAAGTGATGTAGAAAAAGTATGGAATTAAATCAAGGTCTGTCAGGGTCCACAGAAGAACCTGAACCTATGGAACCCTCTTCATCTCCATTTATTTGATTATACAATATTCTTCCTTTTCTTTGTCATCCTTAAGTTCTCTGTGGTGGAACTATGGCCTTTAATAGTGTTCAAAGGGGAGCGAGAGTAAAAGAGGTCAGACGCTTTGATCCAGACTTTAAATAAAAAAAATACATTCCTGTTTATTAGTACAAAGGGAAAAGAAGCAGTTCCTCACAGCAATACAGCAATCAATAAGAGGAACACAAAATAATACAGATTCACCCTAATGCATATAAAAAGCAAATGAGATAAAAGAGATCTAAGAATAACAAGTATTTTTTTTCAGATTACAGTTGGATAATGGTTATAGTTTTTATGTATTTATATTGAATCTGCTGAAGATCATCTAGTTCGACCCTCTGCTCAAGGCAGATCATCCATGTTTAAGACATTCTAGACAAAAGTTTACCTAACCTGCAGCAAAAAATGTCCAGTGACAGAAATTCCTGTGAACATAGCTACAGCTAGAAAGTTCTTCCTAATATCCATGTAGTAATACATCTTGTCTGGGTCCCTGTGGACAGAGAGGACAGTCAATCACAATCCTCTCCTTCCCCCACTCCCCTTTTTTTTGTATTTTATTCACCTCCATCTTTTTATTTTCGTATTCAAGATTGTTATCACATCCCTGCTCAGGCTTCTGTTCTCCAGACTGAATAACCCCAGTTTTTTCAACCTAGTCTTGTGTCACACTATATTCTTTAAGAAATGTTTATGTAAAAGACTCTACTTAAAATATTTTGCTGCTTCTGGTACTCCCCTTCTTGTCAGCTGCAATGATCCCATTAACAGTGCCAGCAGGGAAACGTGCTTTTTTATCTCTGGATTAAGTTTTCTTTTAAGGTTTGCTTTTTTGTTAAATAAATGTACAGCAGGCAGGTGGAACCTGTTCTGCAGTTCTCAGTGGTCGAGGAACTAGTTCATTCAGGGCCATCTATTACTATGGCACAAATTGACTCATTCTGGGTGTGCAAAGGCCTCTATTCATTTTCAGGTTGTTCCTGAAGGCAGCACAGGGAGTGAGCTGTCGCCATGCTCTCTAGTCTAATGGTTTGAATTCTATTTAAAGTTTAAACAGGAATGGACCACATTTGCATACTCTTGTGTGCTTGCTTGCTTTCAAGTTGTCAATATTAGGGAAGATCCCTAAAGGGAGCTTACAAAAATTAGAAATAGCTTTTCAGCTGCTAGGTTGTGTTTCCTGTTAATGACTGAATGGGGAAGAGCTCCTGGAGTAGTGGAGTTGTTTGAGAGCATTTTTAAATGGTCTAGAGCATTGGATTTCAAACTTCCTGAAGCCGCAGAGCCCTTTCATATCTCTTCTGCTGCTACAGAACCTCTACAATGTTCCCAAAGACTGAAGCAGAGCCTGGCAATTCAGCCCAGGAATAGCAGCACACTGCCTCCCAGTCTCATCCACCATTACCCCAATCTCTGAGAAACCAATTGTGGAACCCCGAGGTCCTGCAGAATACAGCTTGAACACCACTGCTCTAGAGCAAGAAGGACACTCCTTTTTACTGAGTACTGAATTGTAGTCCTCAACATAAATAAAAACAGTAACGTTTGTAACATCCTTAAGTCATAAACCAAACTTTTATTTCTGAAGTAAGACTGCCTTCTGAGTTAATGTCTCAGCACTATTTTTTTTTTTTTTTGGCTCTCTTCCTCTTTAACAAGAGTAACTTATAGTTTCTCCCAGAAACCCAAGTCTGATTCTGAGCACTGAAGCAGTAAAAGATGTAGACAGGTATCTACACTGGCATCTCTCTGCATTCAAATCAGGCCAAACTCAGCCCTGGCACAGACTGGCAAGGAAAGAGTCTATATTACACAAACACACACACACAATCTCCAAATTCCATATCACCCAAATTTCTTCTGCCCATATTGCTACCATTGGGGCATGTCTAGACAACACATTTACTGCACAGTAGACTAATTAGCTGTGTGATAGATGTCCCAGCATCTATATGTGCATCTCTATTAGGCTGGAGTAAACTAATTTACTCTGCAGCAGTAAAAAACTGCACAGCAGTGCATGTGTAGATGCTGTCCTGGCTGGCTGGGACATGGGGGGGGAAGCTGCCTGCCAGCTAACCCCTTAATAAAGCACCTTTGTGCACCAGCCAGCATGTTCAGCTGCGGGGAAACAGCCTCAGGCTGGCAGACTGACCCCCTGAGCTCCCTGCTTGCTGGAGCTGCTCCTACCTGGCTCATGGAGCTCTGGTCTGGGTGCATGTTCAAATGGCAATAAACTCCAGAGTTTACTGCTTCACATTAATTGTGCATCTAGATGCATCCATAGTTTCCCAAAATGCTTTCCACTTTCTGCTGTGAGACTTAACAAAAGGATTACAACGCATGTGCCTTTGTTTTGTAATGGTTACACTTATCCCTTCTGCAAACATGTGGCCAAAGTGTTATTGCAGCAACAATAAGAAAATAAGATGATTGTGGTGTTCACTGCTCACTCAAGGCTTCAGGAGCTTGCAAGAAAATGGTTTATTGTGCTTAATAGCTATGCTTAATAGGGGTGTGCAAAACAGGCCATATTTGATTTGGATTTGGCCCGATTCGGGGGACAGTTATTCAATTCGTTGATTCGGATCACTGTCCCTGATTCAATTCGGCCAAATCCAAATCTGAAGATTCTATGATGATTCAAAGAATCAGTGATTTGGCCATAGGCAAAGCTTTAAATGTTTTTTCTACATACCACAAGGTACCAGGCACGGTTCATGAATGCTGCAATGGTGGGGTGGATGGAGCATCCCACAGGAACATGGGGGGTCCCCCTGTGTGCTCGGTGGCAAACCCAGAAGTGGACCAGAAGTACCCCCCTCTCCCCCACACACACACCTACACGGCTTGGCAATCAGATGTAGAGGGACCCCCGGGTGCTCCCCCAGACCCAGGAAACACCAGTCACTGCGTGCTCCCCGGTGGACCCAGCAGTGGACCAGAAGTGCTTCTGATCCACTTCCGGGTCTGCTGCCAAGGACATGGGGGAGCCCCCCGCACTACTGTGGGATGCTCCATCCACCCCACCATCTCAGCATTCATGAGCCACCTGGCACTTTGTGGTATGTAGAAAAAACATTTAAAGCTGTCTCTATGTTTGAATTGCCGAATCTTTCTGAATCTCTCCGAATTGATTCGGAAGGTTCTGATTCAATTCAGAGAGATTAAAGGGTCTCCTGATTTGATTTGGATTCAGAGATTCAGCCACTGAATCAGGCTAAATCTCGGCCAAATTGAATCAGGGGGTGAAGGTTCACACAGCCCTAACGTTTAACAACATGAGCTTCATGTGTTGTAACTAGAAAGCTCAGCCCATCAAGGCACACAGCCCCAAAACTGTACCTTCTCTTTTAACCTGAAACTTAACACCACCATCACACAAATACTTATATAATCAATCTACTAACTAAAAATTTGCCAGGACATGAGATCCATATTATTTTTTTTTTGTTTTGCCTTGTATCTTATACTTCTGCAAACCCTTTTGCCTGTAAATCAGTTTCTAACAATGCAGACATTCTTGCTTTGAATTTCCCGTTGAACAAAATGTCCTCACGTGACAAATCATGTATTACTGGTGCTGTTTTGTAATATAATAGTACTAATTATGGATTAGAGTCAGACTCCACAGTTCTTTTGGTAGGGTATTCTATTTTTCTGATTCTGTTTTTCACCAACTTGTTGAACTAGGAATAATAAGGACATATATATCTAAACCCATATGCCATTATAAACTACTGAAATGCTTGCCTAGCATGCTCAAGTTTCCTTGTGCTCTTACCCATTTATTTCTATCCATCTGTAGTCTCTTGTCAAATATTTAGATATTTATTTTGGACAGGGGCAGTCTTTTTTACTCTGCATTTGTACACTGAACCTAGCATAGTTGAGTCCTTGTTTATAACTCCACACCTTGGCATCCATGGGAACACAAATAAATATTAATAATAGCAACAATAATCATCAGCAGTCCCTCAAAGTCAAGGATGACATCCGTTAGGCTTGATGGGTCCTCAGGTGACTGAGGAGCCCAATTCTGGACACACACATTCTTTGGCAATGGGGGTATGTTGTGCAGGGGAGTGGGATTCACAGCCCTGAGTTGGTCTTCTTCTCCTTCCTCCCCCATTGCTGTTCTGCCTCAGTATCGAGTCATTGGGCCTCAAAGTGGTGCGCACCTTGGTGGACCAGGTTGTGTCACACCGAATGGTCAGCAGCTTGTTCCTCCCAGCTGTTGGTGTTGATGCCTCCATGCTTGAGGGTGACCTTAAGCATGTCTTTGTACTGTTTCCTTTGGCTGCCCTTTGAGTGTTGGCCAATAGAGAGCTGGGAAAAGAGAATCTGGTGAGGGAGGTGGTTCTCGGACATCCAGATGCAGTGGCCTATCCATCAGAGTTGATTTCTCAAGAGCAAGGCTTCAATGCTAGCGGACACAGCTTCATGGGAGATGCTCACACTGGTCTGGCACAAACAATAATAAACACATTGGCTTACACGCAACTTAAAAATCAATCAGTGTCAGATTTGCTTTCAAATGATAGTTCAGTCACCTGCTGCAATATTATCTGTTCTTCTTATGCAGAAGTCCTATGAACTAATGGTCCCACTATCATCCCTTTTGGCCACACTGTACACTTTGCTGGTATTTCTATGAAGTGATGTCATGTATTGCATTTCTTACATCTTTTCTCATATGCCTTTCTCTACTACTGGTTGAAACAGCTTAGGCAAAGGCAATAACATATATTAGTTCTGTAACACTGTCTTTGATCTCCTCATGTATATATCGTCCATTAGCTTTAGTTTGGACTGTGTGGGAGTGTCTACCTGTTGCCTTAAGGCAATGTTATTACTGCACTGTGCTCTCATACTTCCTTTTGGAAGTATGAAAGCATGGCACAGTAATTGCCTGTACTGTGCCATGTGTGCAGCGTATGGTTACTTTTGGCCCCTACTTCTCCATAGTGGCATGCTAAAATGGGGGAGTACGTCATTATGGCAGAGTAGCTGCTGGTCACGTATAGACTCACATGATTCCTACGTCACCACAGAGCATCGTACAGTGATGTAGCATGTCGCTACAGCAATGTAGGGTGACATGTAGACACACCTTGGGACTTCCTTTGCTTGGCAAATTCTAGGACATTCCTTATATGATTTCCTTTTACATTTCTTTTTACTCCTCAGATTTCTGTAATATAGTTATCTTTCTCTTCCTGAATTAGCTGAAAATTGTTAATCACATCCACTGATTTAGTACCAGATATTGACAGTAATAAGTCTACTTTCTGACTGTCTTCCATTTAATGGCACCTTTCTGCTTTCAGATACAGTGATGCACAATTATATCCTTCTCCAGTTGTTTTCCTTTTTCTAGTTGGCTTTTAACCACTTCCTCTGGATAGTCTCTTAGCTCCTTTTTACTCTTGGTACTGTGTTGTATTCAGTGGCTACTCGATGTATGAGGTGATTGCAAGAGCTTTGCTTTTTCTCATTCGAGCTGGCTCTGCGTAACAACAACAAGAGCTCTAGATTCTGTCTGGAAAGCACAGCCCCTTAAAGTCACATTCCCCAATATCATAATTTATGAGCAATCCATAGGATGAAATTGGTTTGTATGGAACTGAGCAAATTCATTTGTATCAAAGTGTATTCACAATTTCTTAGTAAATTGTTCCAGTTAATCATTTTCTCAATTCTGTTTCTATTTTATGTTTGCTGGGATGCTTTACTTCACAATGACACGCTTGATTGTTCAAAGTTATATTTAAAAAGTACTGGTATGTAGAAAAGAAATAGGTACAACTTCAGGAGAGAAGATCAGAAAAAGACCTTATTTATGTAATCTTTCTATGGGCAGTTTCTCATAAGTTCTGTCATTCTGAGAGATGAGAAGAAAATTGATCCAATATTACTTGTTTTAATTTTGGCACATCCTAAATTATACTTAATAATCTAGGGGACTATCAATCAAAGTTAAGATGGGCATTTGATCATTTATTTTTACTGTTCAGAATTCTGTGAGATACACTGGAATGACAGCCCTGAACACTACTTCAGATCTAATCAGAATCAAAAGTTTTTCACAGGTATTGAAAACGAGAACAGTCTGCAGGGCATTGTGGGTAATGACATGTAAATTAGTGGTTAGAAAGGGTAACTTTTAACAAGCCTACAAAATCCCAATATTCACAGAGCTGCCTAGTTCTTTAACAAACATCCATCCAGCCCCTTTTTACTCTTGAATTCCAGCAATTTTGTTTTAAATTTCATTAATAGTTTTTAGATCTATGTCTAGAAATAATTTGGGTCTTTAATGAAGACTTTATGGGAAGTTTGACATTTTATAACATTAAACTACTGCCCGAATATATATATATATATCTCATTTCTTTTTAGAACCTAGCTGCCTTACTAAATACAACATAGGCCTGATTCTCAACCAGTGTAGTAATAGATGAAGAACCTGTACCAGTGAGTTGAGAACTAGACCTATTATTTTTTTGCGTAGAATATAGACAAGAGCATGGAATTAAGTTCTTGCATAGTTATCTTGTATCCTTCTTTGCTTTAACAAACTTGTGCTTTTTATTTCTTTTGTAGGATCCCTCCAGCCTTTTTTGTTCAGCCATGCCAGTGTTTTCATGCCAACCCAACACTATATATATATATATATATATATATATAGTTCAACACTGATTTTTTTATAGCATGTGTACTTCAACATCTACAGCAATGGTTCCAAGACATTACATCCAACATTACAGTTATCAATAAATAGCATATATATTTGTTCCATTTTGAAATTAACCTAATATTTTTAGAAAAGTTGTTCTCAAGCAAATAATTTAAACTACCCCAATTTTCCACAATTCTAATACACCTTAGTGTCCATCATAAAATTGTCAAGTTACTAAAGGAGCATGAAAGACTGAGAAAAAACAGAAGAGAGGCCAGCCTGATTTTGCAGGCTGCTTTTAGAAAATGAGCTGACTATATGATGACATTAAGAGATTAGGGCTGTGCGAAACAGCATCATTTTGTTTCAACTTCCATTTTGCCATTTCAATGGGACAGTGTTTCATTCTGAGTTTTGTTTCATTTCAAAGCACTGTTCCATTCATTTTGTCAAAACTTTTGCTGTTTCGACGTTTTGCCCATAGGCTATATTGGGGAAGCACAAAACTGCCTATAACTTTGTAATTTTTTGGCAGATTTGGAAGAAAACAGCAGAGATGATAGCTCCTTCTGAGGGCATGAAGTCTGCCAAGTTTTAAGGAGACAGGTGCAGGGGTTCTGGGAAACTGCACCTCAAAGTCTTGGAAGCAAAACTTGTATGACTTGTAAGTGTGAAGGCACAGGGGGTGAAAACAGCAGACATGGTAGTCCCTGCTGAGGTCACAAAGCCTGCCAAGTTTCAAAGATATAGGTGCAGGGGTTTCTGGGAAATTGCACCTCAAGCTGCTGACAAGCAAAACTTATGTCATGTGTGACTGTGTGTGTGTGTTAAGGCGCGCCCTCACTGGCACTGGGGCCTCTACAAGGCACAGTACTGTGCCCCAATGAGGTGGTCTCCTCCCCTACAGCCCCAGCTCAGTCCACCACTTTACATGACAACAGGTGATAACTTAGTAAGCAGCACAGTAGCACCAGCAGCATCTCAGGCAGCCAAACAGTCATAACCAATATCAGAGAAGTCCTTCCCCTCTCTTCCCCCTCCCTTTCCTTATGTTCTGTTTCCCTGCAGGCAAGCCCATCTTCAGCTTCAAAACTTTCCAAACATTTTGAATGCCCTCATTTTGTTTTGAGGCTGTTTCGAAGCCCTTTGTTTAGTTTCAATTTCGCTGTTTTGTGCTCAAAATGAGTCAATACAGCGTGGAAATGAAACAGCCAGTGAAATTTCACACAGCCCTATAAGAGATATGTCCCAGATTTCTACTATAAAACCTTGGTTACCCTTTGTCAGGGTCACTACTCCACCCTGCTTGCTTAAACATCAATCCTTTTGGCACTTTCACTGATTCAGCTTTAACAATAAGCTGCCAATTCAGAAATCCTCTTACCCAGGGATAATGATCTCACATACAAACACAGTTTATTTCAGTAGTTTTTTAATCTTATAATGCCCTTTCAAGATACTAGCTCAGGAAGGCACATGCTTGAGTCTATTCTTACCTCAGGAAAGCATTTAAACAGGTGCATAATTTTAAACACCTTTTCAAGGTTTTTGATCTCAGCACACTTACATCTATGACAGCTTTTCTATTAACTTTAGCAGTTCATATTCATACTCTAAATACTTACACAAATCAGGGTCTGTATGTTTTCATCACAATTTAGAATAGAATTTCCAAGTTGCTCACTTGTCTCTGTCAGATACTGTGCATAACATCCTTTTACCTTTTCCTTTTAAGTCTGCCTCAGTTTTTACTTTGATTTTCTCTTTCTTATCTATTGCACTTCCTTAGCCTCCATCTCACTGAATCTCTCTCCCTTCATCTCTCTGGATCAGGTAACTAGGATCTTTATCCTCAGTCTTTGATTTAATGGCTCTGGTGCAATCATTCCTGTTGTGAAAAGTTAAGTACTTGTGATAAGCTAGTAAGAATTTGTACAGCTCTTCCTACAGTTTCTTTGTTTCACTGCTGATGAAAAAAAATCAATTCTGAAATCCTTGAAACCCCACTGCAGCTTTTGCTAATGGCCAGCTTTACTTTTTCATTAATATGATTTGGTTTGGAGGCTTTGTCCTGCTATGATATGAGGTGGAGACAGTTTCTCCAGATAATGCAGAGATCTTGCATCACCTTTTAATATAGCTATCCCTACCATTTTAGAAAAGTAACCTTATTCACTTGAAGCACTTACTTCTGAAATAAAAATTCTTGTTGGATGGTTATCTGTGTATTAGTCAGTTTTAATTTTAAAAATTCTGAATTAAAAAAACCTTGCCTAAGCAGTGAGTATTACTCAACATCTAGTAAGATACATATGGCATGTCTACACAAGACTCTGTAATGCTCAGCAGCCTATTCTGCGCATTAGTGTGTTACAGCAAAAACTGCTAATGTGCAGTAGAATTCATCTACTGAGCATTAAACATAAAAAAAAAAATCCTTTCACCTTTGCTACTGTGCATTAGTGAGGGCTGATGTGCCTTTATGTAGTACCTCATATTAGAGGTATTAAACTTAATACGCAGTAGCAATGGCACATTAATGCACATGTGGATGCACCCATAGTCCAACATCACAGGTGCTTTGAAGTATTAGTGATTTTATGCTCCTTTTGGCTGTAAATCTGAGGCAAATAAAATTATCATGAATGTAAAATTTGCAAAATTAATAAAACATAATTTTAAGTGTTTTTAATATGAAGAAAGGTCAGATTCATATAGATTTCAAGGAAAAGTGTGTTCCTTCTGGTTGTGACTTCCAGAAAAGGTATACCCACATACTAACTTAACAACTACTGTTGAAATCCCTAAAAATGGAAAAATTAGAATTTGTAAAGCTGGGTCAAAATTCCCATGATGTATCATAGCAGCTTGGTTTTAAGCTGCTGACAGATGCTAAAAAATGTTACAACAATTGATTGCTTTAACTTTGCCTGGCACTTAGGTGCATGCTATGGTAGCCAGAATATACAATTAATATAATACATTATTTATTGATTCCACTAGTCATCTTAAACTCATACAAGCTTGTAAAAAGCAGTTTTTTCTCTCAACCTGTTTGAAAGGGTCAGAGTCCTAATGAAATGTGACCTGCTGTAGAAATTCATTCATCAAAACCAGTAGTCACCAACTGGTAGTTTGCGATTGGCTAGTTGTTTGTGGAGCCTCTGACAGTCAATTGGGGGCTGAGTGTGCATGCACACATATGTGCCCCCGCCCAGCAGGTCAGTCTGTTGGGGAGGAGAAGCGGGGGAGCAGATCGAGGCCCCTGCAGTGAGGGAGGGAGTGGGGCAGAGTCAGGGGCAGAGGCTGGGGTGAGTGGGGCATTGCTGTGCTGGAAAAAAACAAAACAAAAACCCTAACCCAAACCAACCCCTGTCCCCCTTCAGAGCCATTCACAGTCTGTTGGATAGGCTCTAAGAACATTTCTCTTACCAGGTAGAGCTTCTCAGGTTGAATAGGCAGAGGAATATCTGGTCTGTGGTTTCTGATGAAGTTCAGGTATAAGAGACGCCTGGCTTTTTGGTGGCATATCAGGGCTTGGATGACTATAGACATGACTAGAAGCAGAACTTGAGACACTTGGCATACTTTAATACTGAAAATGGAGGCATCCACAGATTTTAGGCACTATCAAACTTGGGTGGCAAATGAGTTGGGAGTTTGAGGATCCTAGTTTTGGCTATTGATGTCTATGGTGACTGACAGGTGAGACTTGGGTATTTAAGTCCTTTTGTGGATCTAGCCTTTGGTGCATGGGCTGGTTGGCAGTGTACCTTTAAAATACTTTTCTTTCCTATAAGAAAGGAAAGCTCAATATAATGGGCCAGACTCTTTTTGTTGGGAAAGCTCCATCAACTTGACAGGAATTACATCAGAAATTAATGTAGCCCAGTATATATATAAAATCACAATAAGCTAGTAAGCAGTGCAAACTCAAGCTTTCTGCCAGCAGAAATTGTACAGAATGGTTTAGCTCAAGTGATTCTCTGTGTGTAAGCACTCTTCACTCCAGTTTCGACTGAATGCCAGAGTTGCCCTTGAATCTTCCTCAACCTTAATATCTTCCAGCTAAGGAACTATTTTGATTTCATTTTCAGAGGTTATTTTTTCATCTGCATGTTCATGAAATAGTGATTACCCTCCTCTCTTATAGCCAACAATCATTTCATTTACCCATTGCATGACTATTTGGAAATTTAAACATCTGATTTAAAACAATGACAAGAGCTTAAACTTCCAGAGCTGTTCTCCTTTGTACTGGTTCAATCAATTCTACTTTTTCCAGGTCATTTCATTTCTTTTCTACTGCCTTGCTCTGTTGGAATAGTAATCTATCAGTTGTGCCCTCAGTTTAATGCATCGCATGAAAAATATTTTGAACAGAATGTCTTCCAATTAACCCAATTCCTCAGAACAACATTCACATTTTGTCACTAGCTGTTATTCAGTTCTTTGATCAATGGGTCAAGCTCTCAGTAACCTAGATTTGTCTGTCCAAAACATAAATATAAATTTCCAGATTCACTGTCAATGTATTGGCATCATTTTCTCCCTGTAGAGTGATTTCTGTATCAAATTTCTTCAGCAGTGAGTATATTGGTTTCACAGCAAACAGTTCCTGACATACCTCCCAACTTTTCAGCATGTTCCATGTCTCCTGTCATTATACAAGGGTTTCTACTCAGAGTAAAAAAAACAACCCTTAAATTCATGGAAGTGAAGTTCCAAATTTTATTTAGGTGTAATCAAGGCAATTTACTTATTCAAAGGAAAGTAGGGGAAATAGTATAATCCTGTGCTCACAGCCATTTATTTTAATACTGAACATCTCTTTGGCTTGATTCTGTTAATGACTACTGGGGAAATTAATCTTTGCTCACTAACATTTAAGAAACAGTGGGTCTTCATACAAATCTCCTTATCCACATATTGATGAACGTATCTATGCATAAACAAGAGCATTAATTTTTTGTAGATCATTATGCTGTGCATCATTACTTGTTATTTACTATTCCCCTGTTTAAAAAGTTCAGTAATCCAATCAGAAACAGAAATAATACCTTGTAACTTAAACGACCAATAACGCACAACAAATAATGAAGCAATGAATACTACTGTGTCAAAGCAAACAGTTAGCAAACAAATTGTAGGCTGAGATTTGTTTACATAAACTGTTAGCTGGACAATTGCAAATGAAAAATACATTCATAAAATCAAAATTGGTGTGTGGTTAATTCATAGAAAGTACTAAAATTCATCAGCTATATTATTCATGGGAAATAATTCAACCATGAAATGTATTTTTGACAAATGCAAGGTAATGCACACTGAAATACTCACACGTTGTTGGGTTCTAAATTAGCTGTAAATACTCCTAGAAAAAACCTGAACATCATTGTGGACAACTCAATGAAACCACTGCTCAATGCACAACAGCAGTGAGGAAACGAAATGTTAAGAAGCATAAGCAATATGTGGAAACATAATACTGAACCTAACACATAACACCATTTTATAAACAACTGGTATGAGCTCACCTAGAATATTAAATGCAGTTCCAGTCATCTTATCTCACTACAGATGGGGGCAGTACAAAGAGGCAAACTAGCAAGACAACCAACCAAATAAAATCTTTCAGAAGGGGGGAGTTTTAAAAAATCGGAACTGTTCAGTTTAGTGAAGACATGAATAAGAAAGGACATTCTAATGAGAAAATTCTGTTATCGAGGAGAGAAAGCTGATTCCCATTTCTCTCTTTCATAATTCAAGAATGAGTGGGGTAATCAATTAAAAATAAAAATAAAATCAACCAAAGGATTATTTGCTTACAGAGCTAATAATCAAGATGTGGAACTCATTGCCACAAGATATGAGAAAACAAAGGTCAAGTAGGATTTTTTAAAAAGGGAGTTGAAATGTATATAGATTCATGAGGAGGATAAAGTAGTTACAATGTAAGAGACAAAACCCCTTGCACTTTAGCCTACAAGCCAAACTTTAATTGAGACCTAGTAAGACTCTTCTTATATGGGTGAATTATTCAATAATTGTCACCTATAAAACTGTTACAGACCACTGTAAGAGACAAGATAATTAAGTTAGGAGACCTCTTCTCTCATAGAATCATAGAAGTAGAGTCGGAAAGGACCTTGTAGATCTTCAAGTCGGACCCCCTGCCTGGGCAGGAGGGAAACTGGGCTCAAGTGACCCCAGCCAGGTAGGCATCGAGCCGCTTCTTAAAGACCCCCAGGGTAGGAGCCAGCACCACTTCCCTTGGAAATCAGTCCCAGATCCTAGCCACCCTAACTGTGAAGTAGTTCTTACAGATGTCTAATCTAAACCTACTCTCCAACAGCTTGTGGCTGTTATTCCTTGTTATCCCGGGGGGCGCTAGGGGAAACAAGGTCTCCCCCAAACCCTTCTGGTCCCCCCTAGTGAGTTTATAGACGGTCACAAGGTCCCCCCTCAGCCTTCTCTTGTGAAGGCTGAACAGGTTCAGGTCCCGTAGCCTCTCATTGTAGGGTCTGCCCTGCTGTCCCTGGATCATGCGGGGGAATAGTTCTCTGTTCCAGTGTAACTATTTTTATGTTTCTAGCTATATGTTAAACACCCCAAACTAGGTAGGATAGATAAGAAAGTACAGTACTAAACCAATAATAGAAAAAGATGGAAGGCAGGCAAACACTGGAGATACCAAGGACAATCACTGTACTAGATTATGTTTACAAAAACATCCCACATGGCACAAAAGATAACAACTTCTTGTTGTTTTTGTTAATGAGCAAACTCCTTATCAATGGATACAGTCCCCATCAGTTCATCTCCTTCACTGTGTGAAAGCTACTGAATGAAAATGCAAGGTTTTGGAGGGGACTATGTCCTAGTTTGGTTATAAGTTACATAGTTCTTGGTTTAAAATCTTGTGTGATATCAATATATAAATTATTATTTCACTTAATATTACAAAGAAAGGAAAGTACTTGCTTGCCTTTTGGCTTGGACCAGTAGAATGATTAATTTAATGTATATGGACTCTTTCAGTTCAGACCAGGCATATGGTTTAAAGCAGTAATAATTTACTATGACATATCCCATATCAGAAGGTTTCATAGATTTCATAGACATTAGGGCTGGAAGGGACCTCGGAAGATCATCGAGTCCAGCCCCCTGCCCGAAGGGCAGGAAGTCAGCTGGGGTCATAGGATCCCAGCAAGATAAGCATCCAATTTACTCTTGAAGGTGTTCAGTGTAGGTGCTTGACCCACCTCTGGCAGCAGGCTATTCCAGACCTTGGGGGCTCGGACAGTAAAGATATTCTTCCTTATCTCCAGCCTGAAATGGTCTTGCATTAGTTTATAACCGTTCGACCTCATCGTCCCTTGGGGCACTCTGGTGAACAAATGTTCCCCCAGATACTGATGGTCACCCTAGCGTATCCCAGTAGGTCATACTCTACTCTTGTGATACAATGTATTGAAGGATCCAAATATCTCTGTATTTAAAAATGATGAGCCTATAATATTTAGCATTAATAATAAGATTAGTCATCGTATATACATGAGAGCTTCTCTGGTCTGTAGAAACTAACTGCTGTACATTATTTTAATTACTGAAGACAACGGCTAGGGACAGACATTAACTGGTTTAAGTGATCAGAAACTGGTTTAAACCTGGAACAGAACATAAGTTCAGTGCATATAAACCAGGTTCAAAATGGGTGAAACTGGTTTAAGATAAACCTGGTTAAATGCAGTATCAGACTGATTGAGCTCAAACTGGTTTATGCAATGTCTATCCTGGTTTAAGTTAAACCAGAGTCCCCCAGCATCCCAGCAGGCTTTCTGGGCTGGGTTCTTTGCTCCAGTGGAGCAGGGCTGGCCCCAGCTCTCTGCTTCTCACCTGGAGCAGGGAAAGACAGGGGTGGGGGTTTGGCCAGATTTCAGTCCTGGAAGGGAGCAGGTGAGAAGTTTATTCCCCCTGCCCTTCTTCCCTTGTCCCACCAGCACCAAGCTGCATTTCTCTGCTGGCTGCTTCAGTGGTGGGGGCATGGCCAGCCGCAGCAGTAGTCTTGTCTGAAATGGGCACAGAGGGGTTTAATTCCCACCTCCCTGTCCCACCAGCAGGGACCCAAGCCAGGGCCCACTGGGTGCTCCCCCCATCACTGCTGTAGTCATAAGGCCAGGCATTGCCCCCTGAGGCAGAGGGGGCAGGGAGGGGAGTTGTTCCCTCCTCTACCCACACTGCCCCTGGGGAACCGCAGCTGGGTCTGCCCACCCCAACTGCCGCTGCTTGCTCCCTACTTGGGGAAGCAGCGGAATGAGTCCCCTCCCACCTGATCCACCAGACACTGAAGGGAGGGGGGAATAACCTCTCTCCATGCCCCCTGCCTAAGGAGCCCTGCCAGCTAGCCTCTGGCCATGCCCACATGCCCATCCACTGGAGTAGTGAGGGGGCAGGGCTCTTGATGGGGGCAGCAGCCCCTGTCATAGTCTCTGGGGAGCACAAGCCTCTTCTCAGTGGGGGACCACACTGTGGGGTGGGAATTTCTGCAATGGGAAGGGGCTCATACTCTGGGAAACCATGACAGAGGCTGCTGCCCACATCCTGGTTGCTCCTCCCTTGCTGCTCCAGTGTCCGCAAGGCCAGAGGCTGGCCAGCAGGGCCCTTTAGGTGGGGGACAGGGAGTGGGGTTATTCTCCTCTCTACCACTGGGGAACCACAGCAAGGTCTACCTGCCCTGACTGCTGCTGCCACAGCTTGCTCTGTGCCCAGAACAAGCAGAAGAATAAGCTGTCTGGTGTCCCTTCCCTCCAGCAACTGGAGGAGGGGGCAGAAGAGGACTTATTTTATCGCTTGCCCCAGGCACAGAGTGAGCAGTGGCTGCAGTGGTGGTTGGGGAGGATAGACCCCACTTTGGTCCCCCAGGCAGAGGGGGAAATAACCCCGCTCCCTGCCCCCCACCTAAGAGGCCCTGCCGGCTGGCCTCTGGAGCAGTGAGGGGGAGTGACTGTGAGTCATAGATTGTAGAGTCGGAAGAGACCACAATGGATCATCATGTCCAACCCCCTGCCTCTGGCAGGAAAGAGGACCGAGGTCAGATGACCCCAGCCAGGTGATTATCTAGCCTCCTCTTGAAGACCTCCAAGCTAGGTGATAGCACCACCTCTCTTGGAAGCCCATTCCAGATCCTGGCCACCCTTACTTTGAAAAATTTCTTCCTAATATCTAACCTAAATCCACTCTCAACTAGTTTACACCCATTATTCCTAGTCACTCCCTGGGGCGCCTTAGTAAACAGCGCTTCCCCTATTCCCCGTTGACCTCCTCTAATAAATTTAAAGGCAGCCACAAGATCTCCCCTCAGCTGTCTCTTGTGAAGGCTGAAGAGATTCAGCTCTCTCAACCTCCCCCCGTAGGGTCTATCACGAAGGCCACTAATCATGCGAGTGGCCCTCCTCTGGACCCTCTCGTGATTCCCCGCATCCCTCTTGAAGTGCGGCGCCCAAAACTGGACACAGTACTTCAACTGCAGCCTGACCAGTGCCGCATAGAGGGGAAGCATCACCTCCTTTGTTGTATTAGTCATGCACCTGCTAATGCACGACAAGGTGCGACTGGCCTTGTTGATGGCCTCCTTACACTGCTGGCTCATGTTCTTCTTGGAGTCAATTATGACTCTAAGATCCCTCTCTGCCTCCAAGCTGCTGAGGACACTCCCTAACCTATAGGTGTGCTGGGGGTTGCTCCTTTCCAGGTGAAGTACCTTACATTTATCTTTATTAAATTGGATCCTATTTCTCTCTGCCCATTGATCCAACTTGTCCAGGTCAGCCTGAATCTGCTCCCAGCCCTCCGGCATACTAACTTTGCCCCATAACTTGGTATTATCAGCGAACTTGGAGAGGGTGCTCTCCATGCCCTCGTCCAAATCGCTGATGAAGATATTGAATAATAGTGGTCCGAGGACTAAACCCTGCGGGACCCCACTGCCTACCTCCCTCCAGGCTGAGAAGGAACCATCCAGCACCACTCTCTGGGTGTGGTCCCTAAGCCAGTTGGCCACCCACCTGACTGTGTAGGTATCCACTCCACAGTCTGCTAGCTTCCCAATGAGGATAGGGTGCGAAACTGCGTCGAAGGCCTTCCTAAAGTCCAGGAAGATGACATCAGCCTCGGCTCCTGCATCCAGGCAGTGTGTGACCTGGTCATAGAAGGCTACACGGTTTGTCAGGCAGGACCTACCTGTGACAAACCCATGCTAGTTTCCCCTCAGCATTGTTTCTCCTGCTGGGCCTGCACAAATGTGTTCTTCGATTATTTTTTCTAGCATTTTCCCAGGAATAGAGGTAAGACTGACTGGTCTAAAGTTACCCAGCTCATCCCTTCTCCCTTTCTTGAAAATGGGCACCACATTGGCCCATCTCCAGTCCTCAGGGACCTGGCTGGAGCACCATGAGTGCTTGAACAGCTGTGCCAGTGGCTCAGCTATGACACTGGCCAATTCTTTCAGCAGCCTTGGATGGAGGTCATCCAGGCCTCTGACTTGTACCCATCCAGCTCCTCCAGGAGCTCTTTAACTATTTCAGAACTAACCATAGGCAGACTGGTGCCATGTGGACATCCGTCAATGATCAAGGTGGGGGAATTGGCTTGGTCAGTACATAGAAATACTGAAGCGAAGAACTCATTGAAGAGCTCTGCTTTTTTCCCCGCGTCAACCACCAACTGTCCTCATTTGTCCTGCAGGGGCCCTATATTGCTCTGAGCTTTCCTTTTGCCCGCTATATACCTGAAGAAGGACTTTTTATTGTCCTTGATTGTTGAAGCCAGCCTGAGCTCAAGCCCCGCCTTGGCCTGTCTAACTGATTCCCTGCAATAGCGTGTGATGGAAGCAGCAGCGCCTGTTATGGTTTCCTGGAGTGTGGTCCCCCACCGGAAAGAGGCTTATGTTCCCCAGATACTGTGACAGGAGCTGCTACCCCTATCAAGAGCCCTACCACCTTGCCACTTCAGCAGCTGGGTGGGGGCACGGCCAGAGGCCAGCTGGCAGGTTCTTTTCGGTGGGGGCCAAGGAAGTAGGTTATTCCCCCCTCCCTCTGGTGTCCAGAGGGGAGGCAGAAGGGGGATTATTCTGCTGCTTGCCCCAAGCAGGGAACGAGCAGTGGCAGCAAGCAGGGTAGGCAGATCCTGGCTGCTGTCCCCCAGGAGCAGAGGGGGTGGATGGGGGAACTACCCACCCTCCCTGCCTGCTCTTCCTCAGGCACCATGCTGGCCAGCGTTTGGCCATGCCAAGCCTTGCTGAGGCAGCAGTGAGGAGGCCCAGTGGACCCTGGCTTAGGTCCCTGCTCATGGGACAGGGTTGAGGGAATTAAACCTCTCTGTAGCCAGTTCAGCCCAGGCTGCTGCCCAGGCTCGCCACACCCCACCAGCATAGCTTTCCTGCAATGAGGGCATGCTCTAGTGCCCCTCCGGCTCCTGGCCTAAGGAACTGCAGGCATGTGCCTTCATTTCTTCAGTCCAGAGGGAATGTCTTTTCTTTTGCAAATTGGTTTAACCTAGGCAGGTTAAACTAACCTGCAAAGATTGAATCAATTCAGGCTCCAGCTTTTTTAATATTTGTCCCTAGCCAATAGGTTTGATGACTTCAGAGAAAAAAGTTATAGATACAAAAGTGTATATTTTCTAAATTTGCAAAACTCTATTGAATTTTTCTAAAATGCCCTTGATCCATTCTATGACAAAGGTCATCACAGTATTTTTCACTGAAAAATATTTAAAGTTATATTTCTGTGACATAGATTTGCTTGAAAATTGGGTCCCAATGTTCCAAAGCCACATTGTTGTGTTGGAACATTACCATACAACAATTTTTTAATGTTTTGTAAGCACATTAATGATAATGGCAGAATGTAATCTTTGACCTGTTAGGTGACAGGTTCAAGCAAATTTTACCATCCATGCTTAGTTAGTAAAATCAAGTCTTCTCTACTTCCTTTAGAAAGCTGAATACTCTTACACTGGATATCTAACAGTGTCAGATTGCTTTACCCATATTTTTCATCTGCATATTTTTGCAAATCAGTCACTGCTTTTAATACTAGCAACAAGACAACTTTCCCTTCATGTCCATTATTCCTCTGACAGGAGCAAAATTTGAATTTGAATTTGAAAGACAACTCTTTCTCTCTCCTTCTCTCTCTCTCTTCTTTTTCATTACTTACTTTCTTTCCCAATTTCCCAAATCCAGGTAATTTTTTTTTTTTTGGTGAGAAATGCAAATTAAGAAATGCTGAAATATTTTGTGAATTTATCTGATCTTGCTCCAATGCACAGCTCAAAAAAAAAAAAACAACCCCAAAAAGAAAAAAAATAAGTTTAAGTATTTCATTTAGACATTTGAAAATGAAGTATTTTGGTTTCTTAAATTTTAATTTCAACATTTTTTTTAAAGTAAAAACAAAAACCCTTAAGCATTCAAATTCAGAACAGGACATTTCATTCCATATTGACCCCTTTTTCCCCCAATTCTTTGATTTGCTGGAAAAAAAAAAAGAGGAAATTATTGCCTTTTGCTTGGCCCTGCTTTCCTTTTCTTTTGCACAGTTGCCAGAAAACAGAAAAATCAAACACAGGTTTTATCCCGTATCCTATGGCTTCTCTCAAATGATTCCCTTTTCTATTAACATTAGTCCAGCTTCCCTTTCTCTTCTGAAAATATCACATGGGAAAACTTCCACCTTTGTTTTCCATAAATTAATATATATTGTACTCACTTAGAAGATAACCAATAATTGTAATTAAGTACCCTAGCTGCAAATGCTTTCAACAACTCTCCAAGCTGCTAAATAAACATGAGTGAAGAGAACAAATGATTTTGAATGACTAAAACTCTTGTGCATTTTGCATACTGATCTAAAATAATTTTAGCACAGAATCTGCTTTAATTAAAGGTTGCATTTGTTTTGAAACTTGAAAACATGAGAAAAATCAGTCATTGCATTGCATAAAACAGCAAACAGTTTTCATAACTATATTCCATAAGAAAATGAAATTATTTCATTGTCACCTGAAGCTCTTATACATATTCTTTACATAATGCTGTGTTGGGGTGTGAAAATTATAGGTAGTTTCCTTTGAATTCAACAACAGCGTGGAGTTAGGGGTGGTGAAAGCAGCCTGGTTTGATTCTGGAAAATGGCAGAAGATTTAACCCTAAAGATAATGGATGCTCCAAGACTTTTGGAATTTTACATTAGTCCCTTGTTCCCCTTCACACTGCCAATAGAGAATTCTCTGCTGTCTGCCACCCAGTTCCTCCTTAGGAACAGATGACTCCCTCCTATCCTCCAGAGTTCAAAACACCTCCACTATAGACACAGTTGTGTGGGTTTGTGCTAGGGCAGGGGTGGGAGCACTTGTTCTTCTCCTTAGTCCTTTTGTCTGGCCTTTAGGAACAAAATTGTGGGGGAAAACATAAACACCTCTGCATCTCAATAGGGAATAAATGTGTGCTACTCTGCAATCAGACAGAAGGTAGGGCAGGGTGGCAGCCTTAGAAACTGTTTCAGAGAAACTTGAGCCTTAATAACAACAGCCTACTTTGTCAGATACTGGGAGTAGACTCCATATATGCAGATAGCCTGCTTAATTTCATATTTAAAACCCAATGTGTGCTCAGGTGGTATAATTGATGAATTCCAAATAACCCCATTGTTTAGCTTTTTATGGAACTGTATCCTTTTAGGCTCTGCATTCTAGCTCCCATGTTTTAGCTGATATGAACCAACTCGAATGCTCTCAAATGGTCATCAGTGATGCTCATTAAGGGCATCTATACACATGTTCTGGGTGTGGGGGGGGAGGGGCACTTTAATTAAAACAGCTCTGAGAGGCACTCTAATTAAAGCGCCCAGAGTGTCTTGTGTATTAGCATCCTCACATTTCAAAATGGTGGTAGGGGCACTTTATCTAAAGCTTATTGAATGGACTTTAGATAAAGCACCTTCACCGCCATTTTGAAGTGCAGGAATATTGATACATGAGATGCGGAGGCTGTCTGGAGCATGATAATTACCATGCTTTAGCAGACTTGGTTAATTGTAATTACAGCATGTCAGAGCAGCCTTCGCACTCATGTATAGGCACTCAAAGAGGTTGGTTCAGTGTCCATTGAACTCAAAAAGAGTCCATTCCTATCAGCTGATAAAGTAGGTTTTTACCGATGAAAGCTCTTCATGATTCTGTCAACCACTTAGCCTCTAAAATGCCACTTTATTCTACGCTCAGCTTTTACTGAAGCAGATTAGCAAGTATGCCTCATTTTTGCCAGGATCATAAGTCTCTTACTGCCCTAAACCTTATATAGTCATTCAAAAGAGCATTAAAAAATACATGCAGAATTTTGTTAGCCAATAAATATCTTACAATATTGTCCAGAGTCATTTACATCATCTTTCTAGTATGTTGAACACAGTTCTATCTCTGGATTAAAATCTTTAATCCTTGTTCTTCTGGGATGTCAGGTGGCTGCCTGATGACCTCTGAAGCCACTGTCAAAGTTTAATCTTTTCACCTATGTGGATTTACAAACCATAAGCACTGGATATCACACTTGATTTCAACAAGATGTTTAAGAAAAGAAAAAGATAATCACATGATAGGGCAAGCAAAATAATAAAATCAAATTGAAGGAGTCCAGATGGGTGAACTAATCCTGAAAAACTTGCCTGATTAAAATAAAATTCCAGATTTTTTTATGACTTTATTTCTTATTGGAATGTAATGTATATGTTTCATGTTGTCCTGTCTTATACTGCTAACCTAGGTGCTCATGTGACCGGTGTTATTCTTGGAATGTGGCATTATATTTATTTTTTGCAATACTAGAAGGAAGAACAAAGTCAAATACCTGCTCAGGGCTCCCTGGCCTGTTGAGTCACCATGATTAATGTACTTTGGCTTCTGTGGCCAGTGGCATGAAAGGGAGAGAGAAGCCTAGCAGTACCTTAGAAGCCAGAATGACTCACTTTATAGCTAGGTCACCTGGGGGTGACTTCTGATATGAGTTCAGAGAAAAATACATGCCTCTAGATGCAGAATGGAACACTTTAACCATTCTGACACCACATCCCAAAAGGAACAACAGACTCTGTTTAAAAACCTGATATAGGCACACTGGGACAAAATTAATCTATAGTCAAATTCTGCAGTAGTTAGGTCAGGAATTATTTTAGTCCATTGTTTCAGGCCTTCATTAAATCCGTTCAGTTATTTGTGCCAGATGGGTAGTAAAACTACAGATTAATTTACCCATCACAGCTATATTTCTTCATGAACTTGCTTTACTAATTGGATTGTAAAATGCCCTTAAATGAGTCCCCTGTCAATATGAAAGTGTCTGGGCTGTTATCTCTGCAGACATTATAAACAAAATAAGTCTTGGTTTCCAGCACTCTTCAATAAAGGACCTCTAAGGCAAATTCATTTATTCTGTACATAGTACTCCGTCTTGTTTAATGAGCTCCATTAATGCTGCAGCTGTTGAGAGGTGGGCAACATACTGCTAAAGCACTCTGTCTTTCAGATGTGGCAAAATCCTTATTACCGTTGGCTACTGAATTTCCCTTAGTACTGACAGTGATAGTATATCACTACAGCTCCAGAGTCATGGAGTTTGAACTTCAGAGCCATCTTGACTCAAATGGGCCTTTATTTTTAATGAGGTTATTATCCTAGTATCCTGGACTGTAATTTGCTTTTCAAAAATTTCATAGCAGAACTGAAAACAATCAAAAGTTTCACCATTGTCAAACTGGCGATATCTTGTGTGGCTTGTATGAATGTTCGTGCTTGTGTCAAAATTCTTCAGCTGTAAGAAAACATCATCAAACTTGAGCACAATTTTTGGTTGCTCCATCAACAAAACAGTGCATTTCCCAGTTCAGAGCTTAGTTCATTGGGATTGTTCACATGGATTGAATGACTGGCAATTGCTCCTGTTTTCCTGGATGGCTGAGTATACTCTGTATGTTTGCGGGGGGTGGTGGTGGTGGTGAGGAGAGTGTCATAACAGCTATTTGATTTTCTCAGAAAGAGAATTTACAGTTGTTTCAGACTTATTTAGAAAATAAGGTTAGCTTGTAATTCATAATTTTATACAGTTTAGGAACAGATGATACTTTCATACAGTGTAGATTAAAATTATAGTCTCACCTGTTTTATATACCACTTTATAACAGGAGACATGACCATTAATCTTTTCTCTTGCATTTATGGTATAAAGGGCCTACTATCGTACTTTAAGGATGGTGGCCTGGCCTTTTTATTGTTGCTTGGTTTAACAACTTAATTTATAGTTAAGAGGCACATCTACATGAGACTTGTCTGCAGAGCTGATTAATTAGCTCTGCAGTAAATGTCTCAGTGTTCTTATGTGGGCCTCTATCAGAACACATGAAACTAATAAACTCTGCAGCAGGTTAGTACTTGAAAATACAAGTACTACATTGCTATGGAGCTTTTTCTTGCACAGCAGCCTCACACTGAAGCTCCCTTTTGCCCCAGCCAGCCCCTCCACAACACACTGAGCTGGAGGAAGTACCCCCAAGCTGGCAGGCTGACCACTGGGGTCCCCAGCTAGCTGGAGCTGCTCTGCCCAGGCTCCACATGCTGTGCCTGAATAAACTGGAGAGATTATTGCTACAAAGTTATTTGTTCCTGGGTGCACCTTCAAATGGCATGCCCAGGAGCAATTAACTCTGTAGCAATAAGCTCCACAGTTTATTCAGGTGCTATTTTGGCATATGTAGACATGCCACAATTTTTTACCTTAGAAATTATGGGCCTGCTTTTAAAAAATTTCTTGCATTTTACATACTTGCTTACATAATTAATAATAATTAAAAATAAATGAATCCCAGGCAAAGTGAGCCTGGTATTCTACCACCATTCTGACATGGTGACATTTTACATGCTGCCTAGGTATAAATGACTACACAAGTTATAAGGCAAGGTATTCTGGTGGAAAAGTGAACATTAGCATGGCACTATAGCAAGATACAAAGAACCAGACCTAGTGATTCAAATTCTCATCCTTGTTCTTGCCAATATCACATCTACCAGTAGGCAACTCACCCTGCAAGTTTCAGAGATCTGCTATCCCAAAATGTAGATCCTATCTGTCAGCAGTAAGCATATTGTTATAGATTCAAGCTCCAAATTAAGACTTTCTAGGCTCATAAATGCTAGAAGCAGTAAGGGATGAAGGACACAGGGCCAATCAGTCTAAATAGGCCTGTATAAACACTTCCCCTTAGCATCAGTTCTGTGACCCTGTGAGATACAGGAAACTAGGCTAGATTTGGCCTGTGGTCTGACCCAATTTGGCATTTCTTATGTTCTTATGGAGATATTTACAGGAGCCAAAGGCAAAGTGGTATAAAGAAGTCACAGCTAATTGACAATGCTAATCAGGTCAAACCGATTCTTCTAACAAGGCAATTCACATCAAATTATGCAGATGTTGAGGTGGAGGCTGTAACTGATGATGAGAGGAGCAGGAACATACTAGTGGTGAACATCATGACACAGTTAGGGCCAAAAAGAGGTGATAGATGAAACTGCATCAGAGCAAGGGTTTCTATTGCTTAGAAGGCAAAGCAACTGCAACAGCAGCACCTATACCACATTTTCCTTGCTATTACCACTCTGAGTGTTGTTTCCTGGCTATCTACTAACTTGTCTTGTTATCATAAAGAGTCAGAGAGTTAGAAAGTAGTCAACAATGACTGGGAACAGTGACATTCTTCTGTGCCTATCCTGAGTCTAGTACTGTTTAATTAAAAACTTCATTAATAACTTGGAGGATTTATATATAAATATATGTATGTATGTATGTATGAGTCTAAAAACTGACCTCAGTTTCTTAACTATATATATTTGGCAATAATAGCACACTCTTGACTCATATCATCTTATATATATCTACAGCATACGGCTGGATGCAGTGCTTGTCCAGACCTAAGTGAAAACTTTAAATGAATAAATTATAATAAATCCTCTTGCACAAGAATGCAAGCTCGTGACTGGGACCACTTGAAATACAACAATATAGTTAATTCCATCTCTGGCTTTTGGTATCCAGTACACCACGTCTTACCACTCTAAATCAATTATGAATAGTTTCCACTTTCAAAGTGATTGCTGCTCCCTTGTTATCACATTCCTTCCCACTCTATGCACCTATGCCGATTGAAAAATATTTTGGGATCTGCCCTGTTGTAACAATGACTGACACAGTGCTTCATAATCCATAATCTAAGGTGTTTGATTTAAGTAATCAAGCCCTATTGCAGTTAGCTAAATGGTAAACCTCTGGAGTGATCAAGGGTTCTGTCCATGTTAGTTTTGCCAACAATAACCAGGGCTGGATCCAAATAGTTTACAATTACAGCACAACCAAAGGACAATGAGCCTCCACCCTACTAGCTTTGTCCAGGATCTGATCACTGGTCCTTCAAGAAAATATGCTTTGAAGAAATAGTATAAGAGAGGAGTGAAGTTGCCAACAAAGCATGTTCAATCCAGGAGAGAAGAACCACGTTGACCCATCATAACCTACGCCCAGCTGACCACCCTCAGCAACAGATCCATGCATGGTGAAAGCTGTAAAGATCAAGACTGCTTCCTTGCCTGTACTGGTGAGAAAACACTATCCTGGCTAAAAATATATTGGGCTTGATTATAGCTTGTTTATTTGTAGGCTTGTTTATAGCCTACCTGTCATTCTCCTATAAGCTCATTATCTAATTAATAAAACCTTTCTGTTAGTCATTGATGGAAGTGTCCTGTCAATCTCCAAAAGCACTAAGTTAAACTTCCCATTTTAATCGTAACAATACTGAGATATTATTGCATGCGAGTCCACCCTGTTCAGCACAGTTGAGACTTTATCTGGAGCACTGTTCCCAGTTTTGGAAACTGCACTTCTGGAAGGAAGTGGACAAACTAGAAAGATCCCAGCAGACGGAAGCCAGAATAACTGGAAATCTAGAGAATATGATGCCAACTTTGGTTTATGCTGGTGGGTACTTTTTTTGTGTGTTCCTGCACTGAGCCTTGTGCATGGCCAGAAGAGGCAGCATGTTACTTCACCTGATATGGTTCATGGGTGCTGAGCACCTGATATTTGTTTTCGGTGGGTGTTTGAGCCCTGGAGTACCCACGGAATCAGCACCTATAATGACACCTGCAGAAAGGTTGAAATACCTGGGATTATTTCATCTAGAAAAGACTGAGGGGTGGTTTGCTAACAATCTCCAAATATATAAGAGCTGTTATAAAGAGAATGGTGAGACTATTCTCCATGTCCTCAGGGGACAGGAAGATGACTAGAAGTAATGGTTTAAATTGCAATTAGGGAAATTTAGGTTGGATATTAGGAAGCATTTTTAATGGCTAGGGTGGTTAAAGCATTTATACAGATTATTTTAAAAGGATGAATCCATCACTGGAAGTTTTTGAGTGTGAATTAGATACTTGTGAGTTGTCTATGTTTGGGTCATATTTGGTAATATTAACTTTGACTACTGCATGGAACACATGATGAGTTTGACACTGTTGCAGCCATTTTGTACATATAGCTATGCATATTATGTTTTAGATTACTATCTTCTCCTGTTCTTTTAATGCCACTGTTGCTTGAGCTGGTGCAGCACAGCACTGCATGTCTATCTAAAGCTCACTTTCTCTAAATTCCACCCTTAATACCTTGGAGCTAAGTTGGCAGATACACTAGCCTTCCACTTACAGATGTTTTCTTTATTGACCTGTGAGACATATGAGAAAGAGAAATCATCTTGTAATAGACTTATAGACCATTTGTCAGACCAATGACATTGTATATGTGAGTGCACCCACTGAGTTAGCACAGAGTAGGGAGAGCTGAACAGACAGAAAGGCCATTAGCACTGCAGCATACAAAATAGCATATATTGCATTAAATCTATTGCAAATAGTGGAAGAGGCAATAAATTGGTATGTGTTGTGCAGGGTTTCCAAAGACTCATAAAGGCTGAGAGACTTGTTAGGGGTGGGAATGGGATGAAGAATTGGAATCTTTCTGGAAGAAAAGATACTATATACACGCAAAATAGTTTTACTCATTATGGATCTGTTTGGTGCTTTCTCATAGAATTTGTTGACCAATGGAGAACTGGAGATGGCACAGTTAGCCCTGATCACAGGTCCTCCGATTCTTTTTGTCAGAATGCACCACTCATTTAAGGAGCTAAAGGCTGAAGTCATTCCTACCTAAATGAAACTGATGATGGACTGAACTGTGACACCAGTGAACTTTGCTCCTAGAACCTATAACACAATTGCAGCCTCTTGCAACTCACTTTTGTCTCTGTTCTCAATTTCAAGGATTGAGAATTTGAAATCCTATTCAACTAATAAGGCACAACAGACAGTGTACTGCTAGGCAATTATAATACACCCTTGGCAACATCATAAGGCATGAGGCTGAAGCCCAAATGGCTTTACCCGCTGAAAAAATGCAGTAATCACCCTGAATTTCACTGCCTGGAGCATTTATTGTCATGATTGAATGGAGTCTTCAAATAAAAATAAGTAAACCAATTGCATCTGTGCTCTTACAGGCCATTATAACAATGGGTTACATCATAGCCATCACTGACAGCTCATCAGAAAGCTTCATTTGTGCTGAGACTTCTACAGCTGCTATATTCTATGCATAAGCAGAAATGGCTGAATGATGTGAGAATCATTCAAAGTGTCACTTACCTTAGCCACAATATTCGCCTACCGCTTCTGTGGGTTTTGTAGCATTTCTGCTACTTTGAGTTGTCACAATAAATTCGAATCATTTGTACAATGCCATATTACCTTAATTCCACAAAAAAAAAAAATTAAAAAAAATCACAAATTATTTACTGCAATGTTATGCTGTGAGCACTACAGTTTTATGGCCACCTGCATGAAGTGCCAAATTTCAGAAATGCTTGCTTTTTAAGAAACTTTTGCACATACTGTTTATTGGAACGTAGAAAGGTTGTAAAAGCAGGATCCCAGCTGCATATGAGCTCTAGTTAAGCTCCAATAATCTTCAGCTATCAAGCAGAACAGTTGTTTACAGCCTGTGACCTTTTCTCCAGCTGAAACGTGAGTAAATAGCAATGATCCTGAGATGGAGGATATTGAAGATGTTGGGAGTGATTCAATTCAAGATAGAAAAAGAGCAGTCATTATTAGAGTTTGATGCACAGTGGAATACTTTCTTTGGAGCAGGGAAGTAACAAACCTCACCCACTTTGCTGAGAACATTTGTGCAAGCCATATTGTGCTCATACAAATTTTTGGGAAGATACTTTCATTCATGTGAATACAAGCATTAAAACACAAATTAATGCAGCCATGTGCAAAGATGCATCGGTACATACAGCAAAGTACATTTGGATGTCCTGAAATGGAGTCAGAAGTCCTTGCTTGAAAAGGCACAGCATAATTGCAAGTGCTTACCATTAGAGACCTTAAAAAGGTGATGTTCCCAGCCCTTTCTTTAAAAACAAAACACCCGTGATGCTAATTTTAAAGGGCCTACAAGCTAAACATGCACAAAAAAAAAAGAAAGTAAAAAACGGGGTACTCCAAAACAGTAGTCACTTTTGCAGTGTTAGGGCTATGAAGTCTGGTACATGTATGCATATGTCTGACAGCAAAGTAGATATGGAGAGAGGAAGGGATAAAAGGATTCTTTTTTTTAAATAATTTTAAATAATTTTTAAAAACAAAATAAATACATAAACAGAAACAAAAAGAACATAAATAAGTTTTAGAGCGGAAATCCCTACCCAGTGACACCTGTCAATAGGTTAATGGCAAAGATTTCCTCCTTAAAATCACATATATGCATCTCTATAGTGTGCTAATAAAATAATTTTCTTCAGCATCTTGTGATGGGACCAATGGTCTTCACTGTATCCCTTCTTTTTAATGGGCATAAGACTTTAGTTTTAGATTTTATTTGGTTATTTCATCTAAAATAGAGATTGTCATAGATTACCTTAGTCTTAACCTCAGAATAAATGTTTGATAGTGAAGGCCAAAGGAAGCTCATGGTGCTCATCTTAGCTAGGGGCAGAAATTACACATAAACCTGTGTAAGTAACCAGAAAGTGGTTCAAATCTGCAACACAACAGAAGTTTAGTGCACATAAACTGCTTTCAAAATGCCTGAAACCAGTTTAAGATAAACCTGGATGGATGTAGTGCTTAACTGATTTAGGTTAAATCAGTTTATTGAATTTCTGTCCTAGATCCCCTCCAGATTCAATTCAAGTTAACTCACAGTCCCCCAGCATCTCAGGATGCTTTGCATCTCCCCTGCAAACTCCACTGCCCCTGTAGGATGGGTAGGCTAACTGGGCTCAAAATGATTGCTCAAGCTGGTCAGGAAGACATGCTCTAGCACCTCCCCCCCAACTTCTGGTCTGGGTTTTTGACTGTCTCTTCTTAGCCCTTAGGATTGTTCTTTGTCTTCTCCTTAGAAATGAAAAATGTCTCTGTGGCAGAACCCTTTTCTCCCTATGCTGCATTTTTGAGTACTTCGTTTCAATTGTGCTTATGATCAGTGATTATGTCATGGGTGGAATAAGTTTACTGTGACTGGTTTTCAACACATGGGCAGAGACCCAAATGTAGGTTACTCCTGAGATCCAATGCACCCTTGTCAAAAAAGGATTGTCCGTTCTGATGATTATTGAGTACCAATGTCAGTGATGAATGGTTGGATACAGTGACAGAAAACAGGATGTGAGTGCATGTGTATTTTCTGGGACACCTCTCCCAGTCTTCCAACATGGAGGTAGTTATTTAAATGAATTGGAGAGCCAAGCATGTTTGTGGAATTTATGATTGTGACAAAACCTGGTGTAGGCTTTACATATCCCAATTAAGTGAGGAAAGGTTCAGTCTATTTCTGTATGAAAGAATTATAAATATCTTCCCCCATGCTGGCTTAACAGAATCTAGGCCTGAGCTAGTTGTTGAGGCTGACTCACTCCATTCTCCTTCCAAAGGGACCAGAGATACAAGTGCACGGGTGAGATGACAGATAGTTCTAGCCTGTAAGTCCTGAAGTGGAATATTCCTCCAGCACTACTAGGAAGGCTGAGGAAACCCAAATGCCTTCATTGAACTCAGTTCTCTTTCTCCATCAGGTTGTGTTTGGCACAAAAGGAAACAGTGCCTATAGGAGATTCAGGTATGGCTCCCTGCATCTTGCTCTGCCCTATTGCTGATCCTGATTCTCATGTACAACAGAGCATCCTAGGGCTATTTTAATTGATGCTGGTTGATAGTACTACCTAAGGCACTATACATCAGTTGAGGATTGTCATGGGGAAGGTCACAGTTTCCCTTTGTCTTCAACAGCAAGCAGCCTTTTGCTGTGAGGGTGGAGATCAGATAGCAGTAGAAATGCTGGTCCTACCAACTTTATGCCAGCTGAAAACATATACGTATTTCACAATTCCAGACAAATTATAAACAAATACAAACTACGACTTGTTTGCACATAATTCACCCGAAGGAAAAAGGGCTTAATTAAGTGGTAAGATATAATAACTCACTTGGCTTAATGTAATGTTATCTTGACAGAATGTTAACCAGCTGGGCAATATTGCACATTGTCCAGAACTGTACTTTCATTATACATTGCAACATAATTAGGTGTGCCTGTTTTAATGAACAGACTCACTATACTTACAAAAAATTATACAATAGATGCTTTGTTGTTATGGATAAATACATGCCTAATGTGGGGAAAATTCTACATGATCATCCTTTCACTAAAGCAGAACACAGAGCGGAGAAACTATTGTTAGTACAAGTTGATGACAAAGCAGTGCAGTGGAAAGCAACTATTCTATTTTATAGAGCACTTTGATATTATTATTTTTTCTGCTCCGATTGGGAACAAGAACAAAACCTTTAAAAAGTTTCAGTCAAGGGGGGGGGGGGTCCTCATCCTGCAGAGCCTGATGGGTAAGGCCCTGGTTTCTGATGTGAATATAACACTTAACCAAGTGTCCTGTGTTGACTGCTTACTAGACTACTGTCACTGAATGCTTAAGTATTTTTAAGCCTCTGGGATTTGAAAAGCATCCAGTCATTTCCACTTAGGGTCCTTAGGCTAACTTTTGAGGGTAAGATTCAGTTTAGTAACACCTCCTCTGTGCTGAAACCTACAGTCTAACCATCTGTTCCCCATCAGACTCAGACTCAGATTCAGACTCTTACTATAACTTAAAGACATCCTTTCTCAGAATCTCAAAGGTTAACTTTAAGGTTACACTATAACTCTTCTGGAGCCTCATAATAACTTTGACCAAACAGGTATAGAAATACAGATTGACTTTGCAAGGTGTTTCCAAATGCAACATTGCTATTCCTTAAAGACCAACCCACAAGAAGTTACAAATCATTACAAAACAATATGCTGCCTAAATAAAATGAGACTTGCCCTAGCTCACATTTCCCTGTGAATTCTCTGAAGGCCCACTGGAGTTCAGAAAGGCAGAATTTTCCCCTGCATTGCTGGGCTTCTGATACAAGCAGCCTCACCTCTACCTATTTGCACCACTGTATGAGCATCTAAAAATGGCCTAAGAGGGCAAATGGCTTGGATTTTGCCCACTTTTAATCAGCTTCCATCTGGCATTCATAGAGCCCTGGGAGATGACATTGTTTCCAAGGTGGCATTCTCTATAACAACCCATGTCATCTTTGGTAGGAGCTGTCTTATAGGCTCTGGTGATTACATTTCAACTATATAAGCACTTAAGAGAATGTTCTTTTATTGTTAGTTCTCAGCAAGCATGCCTTAGTTTTCCCATTGTCTTTATCCTCTGTGCTGGGCTAAAATTCCTAAGACCAGCCTTAGAATCCAAATGCAGTTTGATATTGACAAACATCAAAGTCATAATCTCACAAAGATCCATAAACTGTACATAGATTTCTTCACCAAGTCACCACACTGGGAGAACAAAGTCCAAATCCCTTCTCTGCCTAACATGGTATTGACAAGATAGCACCTTTGAAGGAATACAAGTTTAATACAAATATATATGTCAAGCATTCCTATTAAGTTTGATAATGTTCAAGCCATCATGAGCTCAGTTTTCAGGAAAATTATGCTCTCTGTCAAAATCAGGAAGCTAAGTGAGACTTGGTGATTTTCAATTTTGTTTTGCTTTGAATTGTTGTGACTGATTGATTTTGAAACTCAAAGTGAAAGTAGATTGTTCCACATAAATTGAAACCATATTACATCTTCTCGCTGTCTTGTGTGAGAGTTTTCCGTAGTTCAAGCGATAACCACTAAAATGATGAGGGCAACATGCCTATTTCAGTACAAATTTTTTTTCTTTGGCTTATAGAATCTCATTATTTTTCTCCTCCAAATATGTAACAATTCTTACACTGCCCATTGCAGTAAAGAAAGAAGAGAAGTGGACAAATGTCAGGGAAAAAAAAAACAACACATTTTTTTCAGTTTCAGTTTTTCAGTTCAGTAGATTATTGAGCTAGTCAATATTTTTACTGATTTCAATTACATCAAAATAGGACACAGTTTAAAACAGCAATGTCCATTCATGGATTTGCAACTAAACAGCCAAAGACATGACATGCATGTATGCATGCCCTTAGCAAAGGGGAAAGCTGATAAATCACTACAAGATCATGTAAGAATCAATGCCTATATCATTTGAAAATATTTTAGCTGATTAACAAAATCTGAAAAAACTGAACTAAAATGTGCTGAAAGGAGAGTAATAATTTGCAAACTGTTTCAGGGGGTTTTTTATGCAGGGTTCTACCATGCAACAGCACAATGTTTTCTCTGGTTCTAGCCATCTCTGTTCTGTCAACATTGCATGAATGGTTTCTGTATAGAAAGATCTATACATTTACTAAATTGACATTCATTCTCTTTAAAAGGCTTACTACTTTGGGGGAAGGCAAATGGGGACAATGGTGTTATAATACTATAGAAAAAAGATCTTAACTCCTCAGAAATGTCTGCATTTTGGTATTAATAGCAATGAGTACAACAAATCATTTACAGCAGAACTTCAATAAAATTCGACCTAGGGTGCCAATCTATGCCTTAAAAGCTAGATTACTTAGCACTGACAGTAGATTTAAATATAACCCTCCTTTAGTAACATTCTGGGTTGAAGATTGGCTTTGGAGCCATGGAAGCCAACTTTATCCCACTAATTAGCAGCTGCATCCAGTAATTCAGTAACCTGTGCAATTCTCTTCTCTTCGGGTGCCTGCCTAGTTCTCTTTTGTTTGATAATTACATATGCTGATGCCCTAGCTCACCACCATCTGAGAGAAATCATTTTGTCAGAATTCTTCGTGCACCTGCTATTTCTCCTTTTGTACTTCCTATGGCCAATATGTACTTCCTATTAAAGCCTTGGCATTAATATATTCATCAGAAAAAGTTGCTCCCCCCATGTATATCCTTAATATTTTGAGAAGTTCAGCAGTATACCCATTGATCTTTGTTTTTTCCTCCAGCACTATATGTACAGATGCCTGTACTTTCATAATTTTTCCCCTACTGCCCTTTCTATAGTTTGATGTTCAAAGTTAGAAACAATAGATCAACTGCAACCTAACACGTTCCTCAGAGAGAAGTATTGGAATTACTTTCCTATTTTCTCTTCTGTGGCCTAATTTTGTACACATCTCTCCCTTTTCCTAAAGTCACATTCCTATATTACACTGTGGGTTTACAGTTTTGCCTGTGACTGGCAAGATGACAGGGAAGAGGCAAACCTCTGCAAGGTTGGGGTAGGCCAATATGTTAATGGAATGGTTTTATTTTGTTTTTCAGTCACAAGGCCCTCAGCATAGGATATGAATTATTAAGATAACAGATGTCATGGCTGATGAAACATCCTACCTGTTTACAGTGTCCTGTATCTCTCCTTGGCCTTTCTCCTGCTCTGTATTCCAGAAGCTGTACTTTTCTCAATACAATTTTTCTAGCACATCTGCAACAAGCAATACCTCAGGACCGAATGGAGGCAATATTAACCATTTTGCAAAAATTAAGGACATGCTGTGCATTTGACAAAGTGTTCCATGGAGTCAGGAGAGGGCTTTGACAAGGTCCTGGAACTCTGAGCCCCATATTCCAAAGTCGGTTTTTATCCATTGCCATATAGGCATTTTCACTGCCTATATGTATTTCAAAGGGTATGTCTATCTATTTTAAGTCAAGTCCTCCACTTTGGAGTGCAATTTCAGTTCAAGGTGGCTGCTGATGCATATAGTGTTTACCAGATTCAGTAAAACACAGGCATACAATAAATGAGAACAAGAACAACAAACTTTAATCCTGGATCAGTAAGCAGCTTTTGCAGACCCTTTGTCTGGCCCTCTGACTAGCTACTTCACTGAGGGAGCATTTCTCAACTCCAAACTTCTCCAAATTACGAAGTGTCTCCAAACTATAACCTTTATCACTATAAGAGGATTGAGTCAAATACTCTTGATGTTAATGCAGACTTTAGTGTTAAAGCATAGCAAAAAGGGAAAAAAAAGATGAAACAGCAATGAAAAATAAATTCAAGTAAAAATTATACCATTGCTCTTCAAATGTAGAGAAACCTAAAACTTTAGTAGGAGAGCATGTAAGCAGCAAGTGATCATAAATTCATCTTATCATTGCCAGCCAAAGCCCTCTAGTGCATGTAGGACTTCAGTAGGGGGACATGTATTTTATGTGCCTAAGACTAGTGGGTCTAAGGTACATACATCCTATGTACCTAAGACTCTACATGTTTCTTGGGACCTGTTGTGATATCCAAGGGAAAACTTCTGCTGACTTCAAACTGTTTTTGGCTAAGAGCTTAAATTACCTGTTTGAAGAGTCAACAAGTAATTGAAGTCAGGTGGCTTTGAATGGACTGACTTAGTCCTCCCATACTCTACAGATGAATGGGTGGTTCTATAGTGTAAATTAGGTCTGTGCAAAGCTTTGGGTGGCGATTTGATTCGGAGGAGATTCGGCTCAATTCAGTAGCCAAATCTCCAAATCTGAATCGAATCAGGGGAGCAATTTAAAGGTCTGAATCCATTCAAAGCTCTATGAATCTTTGGAAAAGATTTGGGGAGCTATGATGATTCGGGCAGGCCCTGGTGGCTGCAGCAGGGAGCTGTAACTGACTTGGAGCTGGTAAGTACTAGGGATGGGGAAGGGTGGCTGGGGACCATAGGGGGACTCCTGCCAGCACCCCCAGCCCCCACCATTCCCTCAACCCTCCCATCGCCCGCCCACTCCCCCCACGGCTGCCCCGCCCACCCCAGGTTCCAGTGTTTTAAAAAAAGCCCCAGTGCTCACTGGGTGCTGCCAGGTTGGGGGGTGATCCCTGCTGCTTCCCACTGTGCCCTGCTGCATGGGGGGCTCTGCCATGAGCCCCCTAACACCCCACTGCTCCCTCAGCCCCCCACAGCTGCCCTGCTCAGGCCAGCTCTGGCCCCTTAAGAAAAAAATACCAGGAGAAAAGCCCTGGGACTCACTGCTCCTGCAGCAGCCTTGGGGCTTTGGGGACTCATGCAGAGCCCCTCACATGGTGTGGAGCAATGGGCAGCAGTACAGATCGCCCCCCGCCAGCAGGAACGGTGAGTGTGGGGGGGTTTCTGGGTTCTTTTTTCCCTTAAAGGGTCAGAGTTGGCCCATGCTGGGCACCCATGAGGGTGCTGGGGGAGTGAGGTGGGGGTGTCAGGGGGCTTGTGTAGAGCCCCCCTTGCAGTGTGGGCAGTGGGGATCCCCGCCACCCACCCAGCAGCACCCACTGAGTCGGGGCTTTTTTTTAACAAGTGCTGGGAGCTGGGGCAGGCAGGGCAGCCATTGCCAGGGCTGGGACAGCAGGCAGGGGATGGGCCTGGCTGATTCAGAGATTTGGCTGAATTGACTAAGGACAGTGATTCTAATCACTGAATCGAATCACTGTCCCCCAAATTGGCCAAATCCAAAACGAATACTAGCTGCTTCGCACAGGCCTAATGCAAATCTATACTCAGGTAGAGCAGGATGTGAGACCTCATTTGTGCAATAAGGTTTCATCCTTCCATTGTAGACAAATGCACTTAAAAAGAAGATATTTGTGGACAATTACTGTTACCAGAGAGGTAATTTGGGCTGATTGATTAAACATTGTGTTGCTTTGGTGGAAGTCCTTGTCACAGAATTGTATTTTCATTGAATTTGCATTGCAACTCAGGAATCCGGCTATTGTACTTCTTCATTTATAAACATTTATCATGCCCATTCTACAGAATATAAAGCAATTTAGCACCACCTGCACCTGAATTGCATAAACAACAAGAAAACAGCCCCTTGACAAACAGTCTGTTATTCTATTGCACTGTAAATGGTATTGTTTGCTCAGGCATCCGTTTAAAAATGGGCTGCAAAATATCAAAGGGTTAGCCTAACACAGCATTGGTTAATGATCCAATCTGGGCTGTAGTGTTTTATGTTAAGAATGGTAACGTGATGCAGCTAGATTAATTAAATAAATAAAAAAGAAGGATCAGAAGGAATAACACAGTAATAACTCTATGGTATATACTTGTGCTTGACAAGGAATATTGATTGCTGGGGTCTTTTACATTTGTTATGCACTAATGCACTGAACACACACACACAAAACTGACAGCTCCGAAGTAATTACATAGAAATTGACAGTACATTCATCTGTTTTTTGGGTTCTTTCACTGTACTGGCATTTCCATAAATTAGTCAGTCATCTTAGGTGTACACAAAAATTAAAAAAAATATTGCTACAATTGATCATTAAAAATAAGACCTAGGAGAAACCTTTCCAAGAATTTTGATATGGTCTTCAGCAAAAGTTTTGTGCAACACTGAATTACTAACAGCAGGGGCTTTTTATATTGGTTGCTAATAATTTTTAAACCAAATTGAGGGCCAGCTGGAATTTTTCTCTTCATCACAGTATGAACACAGGGAAGACCAATGCAGCTATAAGTCTTCCCCACAGAAGTATGGAAGTGTTTCAGGCCTAATCTAAAAGCATCACTTCTAATGCTAAGAAGAAAGTTCACTTTCCATACACCGTGTGGTCCCTCATTTCTTTGATGAGATTGCCAATGCGAATGAAACTTAGTTCCCGTTTTGCTAGTGGTATCTATGAGGTAGACACTCAGAACTAGAATGAAATTAGTTCAGCTACTTTAAAGATGTCACTAAACAGTCAACTTTCATTCCTTTTACTAAGGCTAAGCTAGCTCAGATGGAACTAGTAACCCAAAACTCAGCATATTGTAGAAGAGTGGGGACCAACTTTTTTGTAAGTGTGCTACACATTACCACTATACCCTCCCCAAGTGCCATTCTGATCCCCTTCCAGTGCCAGATCTGCTGCTCTAATTTCTGCTTCAAATATTGCACTCCCTGCCCAATTTTCAGCTCTGCTTTATGTCCTATCTGCCGCTGTGCTATCTGTCCTCTCCCTTGTCTGTAAGGTGCCACACATACAAGCTGCCTGTGCCAGTTGTGGTACCTGTCCACAGGTTGGCCACCCCTGCTTTACAACATGTATTCCCATTCAAAGAAAGATGAGCACAGGGTAGGACGAGGAGACTCAAACCATTGGAAGAAAGCTAATACTATATTTTTATTTATGGACATCTTGCGAAATAAATACATTAATGTTTAAATGGAGGGCCTGAGATTTCAGTGAGGAAAGTGTATCCTGGACTAGAGCTGTTGAATAGCTGATTTTTTGGTTCAGTGACAACTCTCTCTCTCTCACTCTCTCTCTCTCTCTCTCTCTCTCTATATATATATATATAGATGCACACCCACACCCCCCTGCCCACCTCCATACAGACTTCATTTTGGTCAACAATGAAATGAAAAATGGTTGTTTTTTCACTCAAACAACATCATGAAAAATACTATTTATGGTTGAATTAGATGTTTCATTTCATTTTATCACTTTTACTATTTTACATTAAATCTAATTAAACTTGGTTGCAATATACACATTTCAAAACAAAACAAAAATCCCCAAATATTTTGCTTTTATAATGCTGAAACCATATCTTACAGCTTTTGAATTTCTTTTTCCTCAAACTGCATCAAAATATACAGAGTATCTTGATCTAATCTATATAGCAACTACACTTACAGAGAACCCGCAGTTCTGCTACAGAAATTTTGCATGTGCCATAGTTCACCTGTGCTACCTTAAAGAGTTAGGATATGAATAAAATGTTATGCTGTAGGTACATCTAATTGCCTCACTTAAATCAATAACATGATCAAATGCAAAGAGAAAAGGTAGTTATAATTCAGAATGGTTGAATATGGTTCCTGGCTTCATGATTTGCTATTTATGAGACATGTTTGTCTTCTTTTCCTGATGACCACCCTCTCTCTATCTGCCATTTTTAGTGATCCTTGGTCAATTTTGAGAACAGTTTAACTCCTCATTAACTGTTGCTAATTTACAAGAGAACTCCTATGGGGGTGGAGGGGAACATAATTTAATGCAACATCAACCTGGCATTTCAAATAAAGCCATTAGGAGCAGTGCAACTATTGGGAACAGCAAACAAAGACACTTGCATGATTCAAAATAAATAAGTGAATTTAAAACAGGGAAATGTTACTTAATGTTAGTCTTTCCATATGAGGACATATTTATTTTGAGGACAGCAGTCCCCAGAAATACACTGTACAAAGAGGTAGCACAGAGATACAAATCCAAACTAAGAGTGTTCACATTAAATGATGTTGGCCCTTTTTAGTGAATAAACAGAGAAACAGAGAAATACAACAGAAACAGAGAAATACAACACAGCTACCCTTTTGAACATCTGTAGGGATTACAACACTGCCACCCTTTTGAACTTCTGTAGGGATTCAACATGAGACATCTAGTTCTAAGAGCAAAAGCATGAACTTCTACTCTCTCAAAGAGCCACTAACAGAAGAGAGAGCTGTAGTCCCATAAATCACCTCTCAACTCTTGAAATATATGAACCTGAGGCTAATCAAAATCCAGGTGAATGCAGGCTTTCTAACCCAGCCACAGAACTTCCTTACACTACCTGCGGACCATTCTGTGATGGATCAGGAGGTACCACAGTATTTGCATGATGCTACGGATCACCCATCCTACCCCCTGTGACTTTGACCCATTGCTAGGTGTCACAGGGAAAAACAAAAGGGAGGACCCCAAAATACCGGGGGGAGCCCTGGGGTCAGGAACCCTTGGAGGGGAATTAAAATAAAAGCAAGGATAAAGGGCGATACTTAGCTGCAGCAGGACCCATAGCAAAGCCGGAACCTGAGGAGGAACCTGCACAGCTCGTCAGCCATGCCTTTATACAGCTGCGGCCGGCCGGTGACGTCAGCCAGGATCGCCAGCCAGCTGAAATAAAGCAGGCCGCTGGAAAAGAGGAAGGGAGCAGATTGGTGCTGGCAGGAGCACCAGCAGGGGGTGTTTCTCCTGCGGGAGCGAAAGAAGCTGGAAGCTGCTTCCCCCAGTGGGGAAGGACTCTTCGGCACACGTTGCAAACCAGAGACTGCTGGCTACAGCAGAAGGAGCTGTGAGTCAGAGGCGGCTCCTCACAATTGGGAACCTGGGCAAAACAGCAGAGGGGTGCAGAAAGACCCTGATGCCAGTGGCTACAGCAGAGGGGCTGGAGAGGCCAACGCAATTCCCAGCACCAGACCAGGTGGGACCGTTGAGGGCACCAGGAGAGCCAAAGAGGCGTACCAGGCAGCGTGAGGGGCTGCAAAACTCAGCCCTCATAGTTTCATAGTAGCTAGGGTCAGGAGGGACCTGAACAGATCATCTAGACTGACCCCCTGCTGCAGGCAGGAATGAATGCTGGGTTCACAAGACCCCAGACAGGTGATCGTCCAACCTCCTCTTGAATTTGCCCAAGGTAAGGGAAAGGACCACCTCTCTGAGAAGTTGGTTCCAGATTTTGGCCACCCTAACTGTAAAATATTGCTTCTGATCTCCAACCTAAACCTATTCTTCAGCAGCTTATGACCATTGTTCCTTGTCACCCCAGGTGGTGCTGGGGAGAAAAGAGCTCTACCTATTTGCTGTTGATACCCCCTGATGAGTTTGGAGGCAGCCACCAGGTCCCCCCTCAGCCTCCTCTTGCTGAGGCTGAACAAGTTCAGGTCCTTCAGTCTCTCCTCGTAGGGCCTGTCCTGCTGCCCTCTCACCAAGCGGGTGGCTCTCCTCTGAACCCTCTCCAGGCTGGCCACATCCCTTTTGAAGTGCGGCGCCCAGAACTGGATGCAGTACTCCAACTGCGGCCTGACCAAAGTCGCATAGAGCGGGAGTATCACCTCTCTGGACTGGCTTGAGATGCACCTTTGGATGCATGACAAGGTATGAATGGCCTGGCTGGCTGTGGTCTGGCATTGGTGGCTCATGTTCATCTTGGAGTCAATAATAACTCCAAGATCCCTTTCCGCCTCTGTGCTTTCAAGGCGGGAACTCCCTAGCCCGTATGTATGCTGTGGATTCCTTCTCCCAAGGTGCAGCACCCTGCATTTGTCTACATTGAACCCCATCCTATTCTCATCTGCCCACTTTTGTAGTCTGTCTAAATCTAGTTGCAGCGTCTCTCTCCCTTCAAGTGTGTCCACCTCGCCCCACATCTCAGTGTCATCAGCAAACTTGGACAGCGTGCTTTCCACCCCCTCGTCGAAGTCGCTGATGAAGAAGTTAAACAGTGCGAGCCTGAAGACCGAGTCCTGGGATACCCCACTGCTCACATCTCACCAGTTGAGTACAACTCGTCCACCACTACTCTCTGGGTTTGCCCCATCAGCCAATTCTTTACCCATCCAACTGTGCAGGCATCAATGCCACAGTCACTTAATTTACTGATGAGGATGGGGTGAGAGACAGTGTCAAAGGCCTTCTTAAAGTCTAGAAAGACTATGTCCACAGAGACACCATAATCCAAGGATTTAGTTACTCAGTCATAAAAGGCAATCAGGTTGGTCTGGCAGGACCTACCTTCAGTGAACCCATGCTGATTGCCCCTGAGCATGATCTCCCCTGCAGGCCCCCCAGAGATGTGCTCCTTGATGATCCTCTCCAAGAGCTTCCCGAGCACCGAGGTGAGGCTTACAGGCCTATAATTACTTGGGGCCTCCTTCCCCCCCTTCTTAAAAATTGGGACCACGTTAGCCAGTTTCCAATCCCCCGGCACCTGGCCAGATGACCACAAATGCTCATACAGCCGGGCCAAAGGCTCCGCAATGACCCTTGCCAGCTCCCTCAACACCCTTGGGTGGAGGGCATCTGGACCTGCAGATTTAAAAATGTCTAGTCCTTCCAGAAGATCCCTAACTACATCTGCACTGACTGAAGGCTTGATAGAGCTATCCCCAAAATTATCCCTACCATTGGTAGGTGGGATATCTCGGTCCCTGTTCAAGAAAACGGAGGCAAAGAAACTGTTAAAAATATCAGCTTTCTTGTCTAGCATGGCCACAAGATTACCGTTTGTGTCTTGCAGGACCCCTACATTGCCTGGGGCCCTCTTCTTATTCCCAATGTACTTTCATAGATTTCATAGACATTAGGGCTGGAAGGGACCTCGGAAGATCATCGAGTCCAGCCCCCTGCCCAAAGGGCAGGAAGTCAGCTGGGGTCATAGGATCCCAGCAAGATAAGCATCCAGTTTGCTCTTGAAGGTGTTCAATGTAGGCGCTTGAACCACCTCTGGTGGCAGGCTGTTCCAGACCATGGGGGCTCGGACAGTAAAGAAATTCTTCCTTATGTCCAGCCTGAAATGGTCTTGTCATAGTTTATGACAGTTCAACCTAGTCGTCATCCCTTGGGGCGCTCTGGTGAACAAACGTTCCCCCAGATACTGGTGGTCACCCCTGATAAACTTATAGGTGGCCATCAGATCACCCCTGAGCCTGCGCTTTTCCAGGCTAAAGAGCCCCAGGGCTCTCAGCCTGTTATCGTAGGGTCTGCTTCCCTGACCTCTGATCATGCGCGTGGCTCTTCTGTGGACTCTCTCAAGCTTCTCCACATCCTTTTTGAATTGTGGAGCCCAAAACTGGATGCAGTACTCCAGCTGCGGCCTCACTAGGGCCGAGTACAAGGGGAGAATGACGTCCCGGGATTTGCTTGATAAGCATCTATGGATGCAAGCCAGCGTTTTGGTCACTTTACTAGCCGCAGCATCGCACTGCAGGCTCATGTTCATCTTGTGGTCAATGATGACCCCCAAGTCTCTTTCTTCCATAGTGCTAGCCAACATAGCACTGCTGAGCCTATAAGGATGCTGCGGGTTTTTCTTCCCAAGGTGGAGAACCTTGCATTTATCGGCATTGAACACCATCAGATTCTCGTCCGCCCACTTGCTGAGCCTGTCCAGGTCAGCCTGGATCACCTGCCTGTCTTCTGGTGTGGATGCTTTGCCCCAAAGTTTGGTGTCATCGGTGAACTTGGCCAGTCCGCTTCTGACTCCAGTGTCCACATCATTAATGAAGATGTTGAACAGTATGGGTCCAAGGACAGAGCCTTGTGGGACCCCACTGGTCACAGGACACCACGATGAGGGACTTCCATCAATTACTACCCTCTGGGTCTGACCCCGGAGCCAATTTTCCAGCCAGTGGATTGTGGAGGACCCAAGGTGACAATTGGCCAGTTTCTCCAAGAGGCGATCATGGGAAACCAGATCGAAGGCTTTTTTGAAGTCAAGATATATGACATCAATCTCTTCTCCCTTGTCCAGGTGATAGGTCACCTGGTCGTAGAAGGAAATGAGATTGGTCAAGCAAGACCTACCTGCAACAAACCCGTGCTGGCTATGAAAAGGGAAAAAAGGACTTGAAAAAGGACTTTTTGTTGTTCTTATCCTGGATGCTAGCCTGAGTTCCATCTCTGCCTTAGCCTTCCTAATAGCCCTCCTACACTCCTGGGCCGAGGAGGAGTACTCCTCCTTGGTGATGGTTCCTCCCTTCCACTGGTTGTATGCCTTCCTTTTAGTCCTCAGGCATTGCTGAATGTCCTTGCTGAGCCAAGGGGGTTTCTGAGCACTCTTACCCACCTTACTTTTCTCAGGGACTGTTATCCTTTGGGCCTGGAGGATCGCCCCCTTAAGGTATGACCATCCCTTGTGGGTTCCCATCTCCTTTACCTTCTGGGCCCTTATTACCTTCCCCACTAGTCTCCTAAGCTGATTGAAGTTGGCCCTTCTGAAGTCAAGGTCTTTAGCCTTGGTGTGAGCCCTAGACACCCTGCGTTGGATAGTGAAACCCAGCAGGTGATGATCGCTATTGCCCAGATGGTCAAGGACCTGCAGTCCCCTCACCAGGTCATCCCCTGTGGCCAAGACCAGGTCCAGCTAGCATAGCTGGCGGCACAGCACTGATCCAGCGGGTGACGAGGGGACAGGCATCCACCGGAGGACCACAGGTGGTCCGAAGAAACAAAAGGCCAGGGAACAAGGGAGAAGAATTGTGGTGGAGTCCACAGGCTACCCCGGCCACATATAGGGCCTAACATAGACCCATAGTGTCAAGGCGGGTTGTTAGCAACTAGGCAGAGGGAGCCTGGCAATGGGGCAGTTGGGCCCCTCAGAGTGCATCAGTGATTTTCTTTTGTGTTTTATGTTTCCCACTTTTGGAGGGGTTGAGGGTCAGAGCTTGTGGAGCCTGATTGTTACTTAAGCCTTGGGGTTGGGTGTTAGCCTTAGGGAAAGGGTGGCGGCCTCGTAGCCCAGGCAGGATACCACAGGGTGCTTATGCTTTGGCAGGGAGGACCATCCCAGCGAAAGTAATCAGGGGCTCAACAGTTGGAAACCTGGCCAGGAGGATAGCTGTGACCCATCGAGGCTGGGTGTAAGGGCGAGGGAGAGGGGAAGTGGAGCCTTGCAAAAGACCGCCAGATAGACGTTCTGCCATCGAGAGTCTCCCAGTGGTTGGACCCTCCACTGAAATAATATTCAAAGTCGTGGCAGGCGAGATTGGGGAAGACCACACTGGAAACAAATACCTACTCGATGGACCACTGGGGACAGTAAGGCGAACACCATCCAACGTCTGGGCCAGAGCTGCACGTGACCAGATGTTTGAGGCCAGGCGGGCACACTAGGTTCTTGGGAACTTTATGGCCCCTCATTTATGTTTGATCATTTACTTTACATTATCACCTGATAGAGAAGTTTAAAGGAGGCATTGGATGTTTAAAAATCAGGCTCCTGCTTCCAAATGGCAAAGAAAGGCTGAGGGTTATTTCCTTCCAGGCTGATATTTTCCGTTCAATATTATATTTTTTTCTGATAATTCAGTGCTTTGATGGGATACTACATGAATGAACACACTGTCAAAGTGATGGGGAGCTGCCACGCTGAAATCTCTTGTATTCCATTAGCACAGTACATCATTCAAAAGACAATCAGCAGGGAATTAAAATGAGGTCATCTCTTTCATATTCCCCACTTAGATCCAATTTTGTCAATATGAATATATAGCCCCATTCACCCAATTTCTATGCTGCAATGAGGCTTTCTCTATTCTGAAACATACTCTTTTGATGGCTGCCATTTCCCTATGCTAAGCCATTCTGCTGAAAGCAACATATTTGGAGGCCAAAAATAGCAAATGAAGGATTTGTAGTGGAATAATTTCACCGTCTATACCCCTGCTCTACTCTGCAAACTGCTTTCCTGTGGGCAGCAGAGGTAATGCTACTTACCAGTTCTCTACACAGTAATCTAGTGTGTTCACTTCTAAAGGCAGCAACCTACAGTACTCCAAATGTAATAGCTAAAAATGTCTCTCATATCTTTTGTATTTGTCTTCCTTCTTTTTAATGATTAATTTATTTTATAGAAAAATATAAATGCTTGTTCAACGCAATATTTCAAATTGCTGTTAAAAGTCATATTCTTTTAATTTTTGCAATAGCTTCTAGAAGGCCCGAAGATGAATCAGGAACCATTGTGCTAGGAATTATTTAAGCATATAGCAATGGTGATGCATGTAGGAATAATCAGCTGCTAACAAAAAATGTACATGCCTGTTAGCATCCTCAGACTTCAAATTCCCTTACAAATTGAATTAAGCCACACCAGCTAGACTGGGGCAAAAAGAGAAAAGAACAGCTACTTCACACTGCCAAAATGACAATAGTCAGGTGAATTTTGGGTAAAACAAAACCAATAAGCTAAGCAGTTAAATTACACATGCTTTGGTGGAGAGAATCCCCACCAAAGAAAGGCTGAGAATGCCTTGACCCAGATGACTGGGTTATGTGAGACACAGAAACATGGTATATATTAGCTGAGGAGTACAGGATGTGTTAGTGACAAGAAAAAGACCACAAGGAAGACCCACACAAATGTTATTCAAGATGCTGAAGGAGGGCATGGCCATTCCCCAGCCACAAGATTGGGTGAAGTGAAGAAAATGAATGAGAGCTGTAGGAATAACTGACTCATCAAGTTTGCTGGCTGAACCAAAAACAAAACAGAATAAATTTGAGATCAACCAAAATGAAATGTTTGTTTTGATTTGGGTTTGGTTTTCTTTGCTTCTCTCCCCTTTTTTAATCAGATTTGGTGACATTTTGAGACAAAAAATTGTTTTAAAATGAAAAATCAAAACATTTCATTTTAGCATTTTCATAAGGAAACATGTTTGCCTTTTTCTCTTCTTTTCATTTTTTCAACCCAAATCTATTTGTTAAATTCGATATGATTTCATTAAAATAGTAGTTTAAGTTGATGAAAATTTGCATTCTTCAACAAAGAAATTATTTGCCTAAAAATCTTCTCTGAACTTTGATTCTGGTGCTCCTGGGAGGCAGATAAAAACTGAATTGTGATCTTCATTTCACAAATGGAGAGAAAGAGGTGAAGTGGCTTACTCAGTCATACCCAGCAAGCCTACAACAGAGCTTGGTATCAAAACCACACAAGGGACAAATCCTGATTTCCTCTGTGGTTGCTTTGCACCATTCTACCAGAAGAATGGAACAGTCAGTTTTGCCATCTCCCTGATTATTTTTCTTATGTAATGGCATCCCAAGGAGAGTGCGACTATTGTAATACCTATATCATCATCTCTTGACCCTCATGACTGTGGTCTGTTGCATCTAACCAGTTCCTGGATCTCAGAATTCTTCCTTGGCATCATCAGTAGACAGGAATTAGAGCAGATTTAAAGCTGTCCTAAGGAATATGACAGACTGAGCTGGCCTGCAGCCAGTTCCAGAATCAGAACAGCATAAAATGCAGTTTAAATCCACCCTTGCCTCCAGTCTTTGGTTTGGCTCAGCATAGCTGAGCCAAACCAAAATATCTAGACACACAGTTCTGATAAGCAAAGCCATTTAACAGTATGTTACCTTTTCTTACTAGTCACACCTTTTCTTTTTTCTTTTTTTATTGTACCTGGAATGCACTTCTTTGATTGTGAGCCAACAATTGTTTTCATAGTAATCAAATGATACAAGAACTATAGATAATAGGAGCTACAGAAACAGAATTGTTTCTAAATGAAGTATTTTTAGGCTTCCTCAAGGCTGTCAGCTACTCTAATCATTTAATACTCTTTATTTCCCGTGTGGGGGGAGTGACAATCAATTCTAACCTGCAAAACAAAATATAAGAGGAAATGAAAAATAAACTGAATTCCTGCTACAGACACACATGCACACACAGGGCATTTATACACATGCTCTGGGAATGGGAGGGGGGGCGTTTTAATCAGAGCAGTTCCAAGAGCCGCTTTAATTAAAGTGCCCGGAGCATTTTGTGTATTAGCGTCCCCACTTTTCAAAATGGAAGCAGGAGCATTTTATCTAAATCTCATCAAACAAACTTTAGATAAAACACCCCTGCCACCATTTTGAAGCATGGGGATGCTGGTACACAAGACACAGGAGGATGCTGGAGCATGGTAGTTACCACGCTCCAGCAGACTTGATTGAGTTTGCTCCAATGCATTGGAATTACAGTGCGTCAGGCAGCCTCCCCACTTATGTATAGGTACCCACACTGATCAAACACAGCTTAAAATTCAGTGTCCATAAATAGTAAAAACATAGTACTCAACTGCTTGTTGCTTAGCTATTAGACTAGTAAAGGTTATCTTTTTACCTGTATACATACTTTCATGTTAAAACTATAAATATATCAATATATGTATCACAATTCACTGTAAAAGGTGGACCTTCCACAGTAAATCAGTCAGAGAAAAATGGGTCTGAAAGGCACTTCTAGAGGTCATCTAGTCCAATCCCCTGTTCATGGTAGGATCATTCCTATCTAAACCAACTCAAACAAATGCTTGTCTAATCTGCACATTAGAAATGTGCAGTGACATATTCCTCAGCTATTTTAGGTATTCTGTTCCATTACTTAACAAACCTCATAGCTAAGCGTTCTTCCTAATATTCAATCTAATTTTTGCTGTGATCTCAGCCCATATCTTCTTGTCCTGTGTCCTGTAGACAAATATTTGCCTTATAACAACTAGTTTTGCTTTTGAAGAATTACCAAGTATCCTTTCAGTCTTCTCTTCTCCAGACAAATTTTCAGATTTTCTAATCTTTTCTCATCTGTCAGATTTTCCAAACCTGTGATCATTTCATTACTCTTCTCTGTAGACCCATCAAGAACTATGCTGATAATTTATTCTCAAGTGTAAAGGACAAGCTTCTGAGACCTGAGAGAAAGGGATGCCTCAAGGAACTCTTTACTTCTTCTGCAATTAGCATGCTAACTACCCAGTCAGGATGGGAGGAGCCATTGACTTTAAGGCTATTTACATTCTTTTAATCTGACCTTCCTGTAGAATACAAGCCATGGAATTTCAACCAGTAATTCCTGCATTAAATCTAATAGTCTATATTTGAACCAGAACATATCTTTTAGGGAAAAAGAATAATGCAATTTTTATTAAAGTTCTAGTCAAGGAAAGCACATGAGCATATAATTAAATCCATCCATATTTATAGCAGTATTCATTAAAATGCTGTCATAAAGGGGAATAGTTAGATAGCAGGGCTATGCAAAAATTTGCCTGCTGTTTGGTTTTGACTCGTTTTGAGCTTGAAACAGCAAAATCAAAATGAAATGAAGGGCTTTGAAACAGCCTCGAAACGAAATGAAGGCAGTCAAAACATTTCGAAAGTTTTGAAATGTTTCGAGTTTCAAAGCTGAAGCTGGGTTTGCTTGCAGGGAAACAAAGTAAGAAGAGGGAAGGAGAAGAGCAGGGAAGGACTGCTCTGATATTGACTGTGACTGTTTGGCTGCCTGAGATGCTGCTGGTGCTACTGTGCTGCTTACTAAGTTATTCCCTGTTGTCATGCAAAGCGGTGGACCAGGATGAGGCTGTAGGGGAGGAGGAGACCTCATTGGAGCGCACTATTGTGTCACATAGATGCCCCAGCACCAATGAGGGCACGTCTTAATACACACACACACACACACACACACACACACACACAGAGTCACATGTGTCATGAGTTTTGCTTGTCAGCAGCTTGAGGTACAGTTTCCCAGAAACCCCTGCACCCATCTCCTTGAAACTTGGCAGGCTTTGCAGCCTCAGCAGGGGCTACCATGACTGCTGTTTTCATGACCTCCCCACCCGGTACCTTCACATTTACAACTGAAATGAGTTTTGCTTTCAAGAATTTGAGGTACAGTTTCCCCGAAACCCCTGCACCTATCTCCTTGAAGCCTGGAAAGCTTCATACCCTCAGAAGAGGCTATCATCCCTGCTGTTTTCATCCAAATCTGCCAAAAAATGACAAAGTTATAGGAAGTTTTGTGTTTCCCTATTATAGCCTATGGGCAAATTGTCAAAATAGCGTCGAAACGGTGAAAAAGTTTGATAAAATGAAATGGAACAGTGCTTCAAAGTGGAACAAAACTCAAAATGAAACAATGTCCTGTTGAAAAGGCAAAACAGAAGTAACCCCCCCCCCCCCCATTATGTTTTGCACAGCCCTATTAGGTAGACTTCAAGGGTGTGTTCCCATGAGTGAGAATATGCATTTCCCCCAGAACAAATAGCAGCAGCACATATTTGTGTTGCAGCTAGTTGTCTCCAGGCATGTGAACTCTGGCATTTGACAAGTTGTCTCAGATCGGGTAGGGGAGGTTGGGTCCAGCACCTGGGCTTGCCCCAGCAGCCTTACCTTGGGTCCTGGGGGCTTCCCCTGGGCTGCAACAGAAGCTATCCAGGCACATGGAACCTGGCCAACAGCTGGCAGCCGGCAGCCAGATCCTGGCTCTGGTCAGCCGTATACACTGCCCCGCTTTTTTTTTTTTTTGTGCATTTTTTTTGACACTGGGATGTCCCAGTGTCAAAAAAACCCCAAAGCACTGTAAATTAGCAGCAGGTGAACATGTACACATGGGGTAAGGTACCACAAACAAGTCCGAGGTGCTGCAAACCACATGTGCATGCTCGTGGGGATGCACCCCCAGAGTCTAGCTTGGCAAACGGTTCTAGTAGATAGAAACCATTATTGTAGGCTCATTGGATTAGGTGCTGTACAAATACATTTGAAGGCAGAAGCATGGCCAGAAGGGTCTCATGTTCATGCTTTAAAATAGATTGCAACAAGCATGGGTAACAAACAATAAGAAGGAAGAAGAATGAAGATCAAGTAGCAGCGCTTGCTTACATCGGCTAGGTATATGTACAACTTGACCATTCTGAATCATTTCATTTAAACAAAAGTAATTGGAACAAATCTTGATCTGACCTACTATCTTTCACTGTTGTGCTACAAGTGGCTTTTCAAAAGGATTTAGATGAGGAAGTATAATGGCTTTACAGATTATTTTTAGGAGTAAATTTTCATAATAATATTTTGTGCATGGATGGCTTTTCCATCAGCATTTTCAGTGAGCTTTACAAATGTAAATGAATGAAGCCTCATAAGCAATATATTCTATTCCACTTTTAATGATGAGGAAAACAACACACACACACACACACGCGCGCGCGCGTGCACACACACACACACACACACACACACAGAGGGAATGGTACAGAAACAGGGTTGGACACAAGCACAGGTTAACCAGGTGGCTGCCCAGTGCCCGGACAGAAAGGGGGTCTGAAAATGGTATTTTTTTTCCATTGTCCGATTATTATTGTTGTTATCTCTGATGAAGTGGGGCCCTGATACTAAGTTTGCCCAGGGCCACAAGAAGTCTAGGTACTACAGAGAGGCTGAAAATTCACACAGCAAGTCTATTGCAAAGTCTCAGAATCCAAAAAAAAAAAAAAAAGAAAAGAAAAGAAAAAGTCCAAGTCCAATATCTTTAATAGCAAGATCATGCCATTAAGAAACCTGAATGTATGAGACCATGAGAAAATTTCCCTTCTTCTGTTTCTCCACAGGGTGCCATACCTCACTGAATGCAAGCCACAGAAATTCTAGGAAGGTTATGCTATAGCCTTATATTTTAAAAGCATCATCCTGTGCACCTCTCTCATTTGCGGAACTATGATTCATACTAGAGGAATCTGGAGTACTTGTCTCTATTCTGAAAGGAAACTGATCATTCTTGTTTCCTTATGAGTTACATTAAGTTTAGAAACATAAAATGTAATCACTATGCTACTAATAAAAATGGATTGATGTACATACAGTAAAACTTTCAAAAAAATGTATTTGCACTACATAGGAAGAGTTTGATTCTTAACTTTCATTTTTACAGCATTTTCCCTTCCTGTGCAGGGACATTGCAGCAGTTAGAATAGCAGAAGGATGTTGGCAGAACATGGAAATAACAACGCTATATGAACCTAACCTGAATTCTGCGGCTCTGTGAATCAGCAGCATAGATTTCTCTCACAGAGATGGGAACACATTCAAAGAAATAAACAAGCCATTCACATTTTCTACCTCCCAAACTCTTCTTCAGTTCTGCTAAATTCACCCTTATTGTATTTTCGAATGGATTGTGAGAAAGTGGGAAGTATTGAAAAACACTTAAGACCTGGAAACAGGGGAGGATGATAAGTGATAGGAAAGAACTGAGAGAGATTGATGCAGCTTGAGCAAGGCAGCATATGCCTCACAAGTTTGATATGAATTAGTATTACTACAGACATCTCAGTCAATGCCAGAAGAGAAATTAGGGCTCTGGCTAATACTAAAAGAAGCCAGAGGACAATGCTTTATATTTTCTTAGGCCTCTTGTGCCTGTCAAGGTGAGGAAAGAAGTGTTCAGGACTAAATGCTTTATCTTCCTCTCCAAACCATTTAGAAAGTCAGGGCCACAAGAGTAATGATGAGTGCTGGCTTTTTAAGAGCCTTGTTACACATTAATTTTACACTGCTCGTGGAGTTCTTAACTCTTGGATTGTCCCCACATTAACACCTGAAACTAGGTTTAAGCTCAGTTTAGACAGTTTAAATTTATGCCATTCCAGGGCAGGTTTACCTCTGATCTGCATTACTCAGTTCATGTTCCATTAATGTGTGACCACCCCCAACAGATGAGCTGCCCATGTTACAGTCCTCCGGCATCCCGGGATGCAGTGTCCCACCCCCTGTCCTCCTAAACAGGGGTAAAAAAATGAAACAACTTCCACAGGTCACACAATATGCCAGAAGTACAGCCTGAAATAAATTTCTAACTTCTCCTTTTCCCCATGCAGCATGCTAACCACAAGATTAGCAGTGGGCAAAATATGGCCCATGGGCCAGATCTGGCCTGCCAGGCCATTCTATCTGGCCCACAGGGGCCCTAAACATTTTAGAAAATTAAATTTTATTTGCACTTGACTGCCTGTCAAAGATGACAAACAGTCAGTGGCAGCAGGACCCAGGGGGAGCCAGCAGCAGGATCCAGTGGCTGAGCAGCAAGGCCAGCCCTGGCTCCACCCTGCCCCCAGCCCTCCACCCTCCTCCCACCCCAGCCCCCAACTGGAAGCCTCTGTGGCTTCTGGCCTCATGACCCTGAGGCTCTTCTCTGACTTATTCTGTCCATGTGGAAAGTAAGATAAGATCAGACAGAAGGAGTGGGGGAAACCACTGTGATCAGCCCAGGAGCTGCATGGTCCTGGCCAGGCTGGGCTGGAGCCAGAACAGGAAGTGGCAGGTGGGGGGGGGCAGAAGGAAGGTAACAGCAGGGCTCTGGGAAGTGGCAGAAGCATTGGGAGCAACAGGGGAGAAGCAGCAGAGCTGAGGGAAGTGGCAGCGAGGCAGGAAGAAGCAGGGGGAGCAGCCAGGGGGCTGTGGGAAGTGGAGCAGTGTGGGGAGTGGTGGGGGCTGCAGAAAGTGGTGGCAGTAGAGGGAACAGCAAGGGGAGCAGTGGGGGGAAGAGGTAGTGGGCAGGGGGGGCAGAAAGTGGTCGTGGCACAGGAAGTGGCAGAGAGAGTAGCAGGGACCACAGGAAGTGGCAGCAGTCAGGGGAGTGCTGGCAGTGACGGCTGGGAAGCAATACCAGCAATGGTGGGCAGGCATAGGGGAAGGAAGGGAGGGAAAGTAGGGATATGGTGGGGGAGTGGTGGTGGTGGGTGGAAGCATGGAGCCCATGCTGGTGCCCTGGGGCCAGTGGGGACCCAGGGTGGGGTGGCAGGAGCCTGGATGCCGGGTCTGCGTTGTATGAGGCTCATGCAATGGAGCCAGTGGCCCAGCTCTCTCTCTCTCTCACCCCACCCAGCATAACCCTACATCCTTCCTACCCCCCTCACCCCAACCACATACCTCCACATCCACCCACCATACCCACACCCCACCACACCCCACACATACACCCCCTTACTGTCCACACACAACTTACAGTAGAACTGTATTTTGAGCTATTATGCAATCACCTCTAGATACACTTTACAAACACGTAAATCAGTATGAAAATAATTGTAAATAAAATTAAAATAAGTTATATTAGAGTGGGGGGGGGGTTGTATATAATTTGGGGTTTTTTTCTGGTTTCAAGATTGCCACTACAAGTCCCTTCCCTTGCCCCGAATCACTCCTTTTGGGAGGGAGGGTGCTGTAAAGTTCAGGGACTGGGTGGGCAGGACACCCAGTCTCAATATGGCGACCAGGGGCAGGGCAACTGTCAAGGGGCGGGGCTACGCATGTGGCCCTCAACAGCTCACCAAAATATGGTAAGAGGCCCTCCACCCAAAATAACTGCCTGCCCCTACACTTGACCACACTGAAGGCATAATTGGATGAGGTTCCTTATACTTCCTACTTGGGAACTGTATGCCTTCAAACTACATATATTGGCTATTTTAGAATCATTCACTCAAATTCTTCACTGCAGTTCTTATTGTGTGGGAGATTATTAATAACCTGTCATACAATAATATTACCTTTTTGGGGGGAAGGCGGATGACGGGAAGTTGTATTTTAGGAATAATTGCCAACTTGTAAGGTCATAAGGGTACTAGAACATTGCCCTAAGACAGCAATAGCCTTGGAAAGAAATTTTAGCTAACAGAATTCCTGCTAGTATTCACAGGGAAAACATGCTAAAGACACTATGTTGCCCTTGTAATAGGTATACCACCTCCTCCGACTGAACAGCTCAGATACGTTTGTCTCTGAAAGTTTTCTATACAACTCACTACCATGGAATGCAACTACTTCCGGGTATATTAGAACACCATGAAATGGCCTACTTAGTCTTTTGAGCTTTTTCTGCCTTTTTCTGGTTATATAAGATTTATCTTCAGCTGTATGTATATATACATATGTGTGTGTGTATAACATATCTAGCTCTAGATATATTTAAAAGCACATATGTGTATGTATACATCCCCCTCCCCCAACACACAAGCAATAGTGCTTACCAAATGGGGAGTGCCCAGTCCATATTTAGGCCCTTATTCAGTGCCATACCAAGCCAAGAACAGTTATTACCACAGTTACCTTAATTTCCAGCATTAAACATAAAGTGCTCTTTAAAAGTGTTTTATGGATCTAAATAACAAGATATCTTGTATGGTGTTGAAAATCTACTTCCTAATGCTTGTAATTATGTATTTTTAAAGGGGGAGTGAGAAGGAATAATTACGATATGACAAATTGTTCATCAGTAACGCCCCACACTAATGAGACATTTCACCAGGCAGTTAATTATACCAGAATGATTGGTGCATCCATGCTCACACTGCTACATCTGCAACATAAAAATCAGGTTGCTCAAAAAAAAAATCAAATGCTGTTACTAGACTTCACCAAATTAACTTCACATCACAATACATTTCAATGTCTCAGCTAAAGGATTTGTACTGCTTAAGTTAAATGGAGATCAGATTATTCATCAAAACTTCTTTCATTTGCCACATCTCACTTGTAAAGATTTTTTTTTCCAAAAATGATGGAGCATTGAAAAATACTCACTGTTTCTCCTTAATCAGTGTAGAAAGTAGGTTATTGCTCTGTGTCCCATAAAAGATAAAAATAACATTATTTAACCATTGGTACATGGTTTAGTTCAGTTACAGCTTTATAAATTGCCAGTGTTACATTTTATACCATATCAACTAAAGATGCTACAACAGTTCAGACAGAGATTAAGAATGTGAGGGTCTGAGTCAAAATAGTATTTCTGATATCCTTTTCAAATCTTGTGCATCTTATTTTTTTCCAGAGAGTGGCTTTTCAGTTCCACATGGATCTCTGAGTGTTTGCCATGACCACATTTTCAGTTTTTCTTCTTTGAAGGCTTTATATTGAAGTAACTGGATTGCTCTGAGCAAGGAGGAATTGGGTGAGGTTTCCTCTACAGACCAGCAAAACTAATCCTGAATCTGTCAAGGAGTGCATTGTAGAGTGACAGTGAAACATTCTCTGCCAGATCTTGAGCACAAAGGAACTAATTTTGATTGATAGCACTAATACGAATATAAATAAGGAGTAATTTCTCTTACAGAAATATAGCACCACAGGATGAAGCTTGATGTTGAGTGAAGGACCAAAACAAGATCAAAGATTTTCTGAACTCCCTGCTTACTGAGGAGTTAAGTATCAAATGCATGTCATGCACTCAACTTTTCTTCATTGGAAGCAGGGTGTACTATTTACCCCTTGGTCACTGGGGCTCAGCCAATGATGGATTTCTTCCGTCTCTTCTCATGGCCAAGACTAAAATAATTGCCCTTCAAACCCATGCCTCCCTCTCAGTGGGTGGGGGGAGGGAGGGAGCTTCCCTCATCTTCCTACAAATAAGACAAGAAGTCAGATCTTCAGGTATATATAAGAATTCATTGGATAGAGAAGTGCATCAAGCAGACTACAGTAAAACTGAAATAAATACAAATGTAAACTTGTTTTTTAAATTTAAACAAATCAAATATGATCTCTTTCTCTCTCTAGTTGGTTGAAGGTTCTTGTATTTGATTGCTGTGCGAATCCATAACCCATAGGCAGGACACAGTTAAATAAAGCACTGTCCAACCATTACTAATTTACTGACATTTTATTGTTTAGGATGAAGTAAAATTTTTTTTTCAAGAAAGGATGCTTGTTTTTGGATTTTTTTCCCCACTAAATGTTCTTGTTCACAGAAGCAATTATAAATGTCTTCACTATGGAAAAGCTGCATAATTTATTAATTTTGTGACACCACTAGAACGTTTCAATTTGGTAGATATGTTAGTTGGGAAATCAAAGCAGCAAGCAAGGGTTTCCAAAAAGACCAGGTGAAGAACTCTCTTAAGTGTGCTGGAATTAAGAACACAGTATAACTGCTGCTTGTCTAACAGTAAATGAAGTTTTTCTGCCATTTCACTTCTAGCCTCATGAACATTTACTTTTCTATGCTAACCGCTCATTGATTCAAGAAAGCCTTAACTTGGCAATCTTAGACCCATTATATAGTGTCTTTTTCAGATATGATCATGCTGGAAATTTGCTCCCAGAAAAAAAGACAGCTTCAGAAAGGATGGCATAAGAGTGTTGAAACTGCAGAAGCATGTGGCTGACCCCCCATCCCTGCTGCCAGCCTGGGGCTGCTCTGCCCTGGCTCAAACTGCTGCGGTCCCAGTCACCAGCTACACGTGCATTTCTGTGCAGTGAATGACTCCAGCATAAGATAGTACTGTTGCTGACAGTACTATCTTGTGGAGGAGTTAATTTATTGGGTGCTAATACTGGCACACGGGTAGACAGTGACACTTTATTGCAGAGCTAACTAATCAACTCCTCAATAAATAAAGCTCACATGTAGATGCAACCATTGAGATGCAATGCTGAAAGTTCAGAGTTACAGTTCTAATTGTGCTTGATGGGACGTGTTATTTATACTTATATTATCCGCACACTACCAACTGTTTTTGAACACTAACCTATGGTGCTGTTGTTGGCAAATCTAGAAAATGACATTTCTTTGACCTGCTTTTGGTTTCCTTAGCTGTTCATGTCTTGCTCACTATGGTTATCAGTATGGCAAAAGAGAAACAGTGAACTGGGAGGAAAGACATTTATAACACTTTTTTGGGGGGGAATGAGGGGACAGGGCATGCCAGTGTAAGACCACTCCCCCTCAACAAAAAAGGCAAATCCCCAAAACTCCCATAGGCTTAAATAAAATTAAGGATAGAAGAGTACTCACATTGTTCCATCTAATCTTCAACCCTGCCAATATAGGCCGACCTGCCACTGAATATTTTCTAGTGTTTTATCTGGCATTAAGTGTTCCACATTTTGGGGTTTTGCAGATAGGAGGTATAAAGGTTAGGTTCTGCCAACATTTGCACAAGGGGTATGCTTTTTTCTTCCCTTTCCCAGATTCTCCACCCCACAACAGGTCATGTAATCATAAAGGCTGAAGTCCTGCTGGGCTGGCTTTGAGCTCTTTTTCAGCAGATGAAGCTGGCATGCTGTCTAAAGGAGCATGCTTTTGTGCTCAGAAAGATGTGGCAGCAGTTAAACTCATTAACAGGCCAGAATAATTGGCATTGATGGATGAGATATTAAGATGCTAATTGATAAAGGCCTTTGGAAGTTGTTAAGAGTTGCTGAAACAGCAACCATCTTTGCCAAAACTGGTCCTGTGACAGGGAAAGAAGTTACAACTAGATCTTTCTGGGAGACAAGTGATACTGGGTTAATAAAAGCTGGGAATATCAATGTACTGGTCAGTTACACTGGACTGAGTGAAGGTTTAAATGTGGAGGGTGGAACTGGAGAGTTGCTGGAGTCTATTTCATATAACCATCACTTGCAGAAAACTGAAATAGTCATTATGTAAACTAGGTACGCGTCGTTATCTAAGAAGCCAGTTAAAGTACAGAGCAGGGATATGTAGCGCAAAGAGTACCATGAGTCGTCTTAGTTTTCCACAAAGTCTGTCTGCTTCATTTTACCACAGTAAAGTAGCCTCAGTATTAGATGCTCAAACTGGCTGGTGCCCCAAGATTGATCTCACCCACTTAGGGCAGTGTATCAGTTACTTTCTTTTTATGGATCTAAACATCAACAAGGGGGAGCTATACATCAGGGCCAATGCAGAACACATCTCTGAGAACAATAACTTTCTTTCTGGAATTTCATGTCAATAGCTGTACAAACCTATCGTGTAACTATTGCTTGAATGGTCCAAGAGATAAACAGCACTGCAGGGACCTGGCAAATCCCAGAGTTGATGACTTTAATAGATCTGAAGACTTCATACAGTCTGCTCTGTACCCTGGTGTAACAGGGGGCCTGCTCAGGGCTGAAATCTGTGGCCCGCCCACCTGTTCTTGGGCCAACCACCTGCCATCTCGCCCGCCATGCCTTGATGTTGATTGATTAATTAATAGATGTCAATTAAGTGGGAGGCTGCCCATTTTGCTGTCCTGATGCCAGGGGGCACTCTCTGTGGCTTCTTTCCTCCCCTACACTGCAGCCCAAGCCTTGCAGATGGCATCTAGGTGTTCTCATTATCACTGGACCCCACGCTGAGCCCCCCAGAATCCTCCTAACAGGACCCCTCCACGATCCCTCCATTCAGGTGGCCTACCTCACCTTCATTCAGGCTACCTAGTTCCCTGAAACTATTTTTCCCTCTCAGGTGTGGTCCCCCCGGGACCTTTGGCTACCAGCCCTGGCCCACTTCCAGGCCAGTCGGGACCCCAGGTCCCCGGCTCTTGGGCATCCCTTGCGGTGGGCCCCTGGCCCTTTTGACCATCCTGGTCCTGGTCCTGGCCCCAGCATGGGCCAGTCGAGGGTACTCTCTCGATCAGGCTGAGTCTCTAGCTCCTCACTCTCTCCCGGGGTCTGCCCTCTGGGCCCTTCACACAGGAGTTACCCACCCGGTGGTGGAGGCTAGGGGTTAAGGCGCCCTGACCCGCCTTTCACCGGGGTGGTAACTGGCCTGGCATTTCCTGGGGGCTCCTGTGCCACTGAGAGCCCCACCAGGACACCCACTCCCAGCAGGGTGCAGTTTTAGGTCATGCCCAAGACCAGGAGCCTCCTTACCATCCCCTACAGCTCCTCCCTTACCTCCAGATGATCTCAGCAGCTCTCTGACCAGGCAATGTTGTTGCCTAGCCTCCAGCAGCCGAACTGCCCTGTTTATATACAGACAGTCCCTGGCTCACAATGGCTGCCAGCTCCAGGCCCTTAAAGTGGCAGGCACACACAGTGCCCTGCCACACCTGGCCAAATCACTCTAGTTCTGTCTGATACGGTGTGCAGAGATGAGGTAGTTCAAAGGCTTGAGAGCACACCATTCCTAGGACACAGCTGGACTGGGACTATTGCAAACAGGTAGGAAACATCTTTCAGTCAAAGGGAGGGGGAAATCTCATCATCCACAGCATCAGTGGAGAAAGGACTTCTTGTTCAGAGGCTGTACTGGGGCAAGGAAGTTTGGCAGCCAGGGTAAAGCCTGCAGCGGTAGCCCACCCTTGCCCCGCACACAGATCTGGGGGGCACATGCCCCCCCATGCTTGCCCAGGAGTGCACACAGTGGTGGGAGCTGCCCTCCACCCATCCCTTTGCCCCCCCCAAATGAGCTGCTTGCAGCTCTGCCCCGTACCCCACCCCAGCTGAGCAGCACCTGTTGGTACCTCGTTGCTTCGATGCCCAGGGCCATTGCTCTGCTTGCCCCGCCCCCCCCCGCACCTTTACGACAGCACTGCTCAGAACTGTGCTGTGAAGATTTATTGCTTCCTTTGACCATTTTTCAGTACACAACTTTATTAACCATGTCATGTTTGTTTCCTCTCTGTCTTTGCATTCCTACTCCATCAATATTGCTATTGACAACTTTATTCTTATTGTGTATCTGGAATTGACTATGTCATGATGATTTGTATTTTTTTTCTTGGTTTCATAAGTATCCTTCTACGTAGTGACTTGTGCTCCACAATAACATAGTATTTACACTTTTCATATGCTGCAGTTACCATACTCCCCTCTTCCACTCAAATCCCAATAGGTCTTAGTTAAACTATTCTCTTAATTTATATTTACCTCTTAATTTCTCCTCATAATCCACACCCCCCAGCACATACTATGTGCTTTTCTGACATTCTTTTGGTGTGTCAGTATCTAGCACAATACGTGCAAGTGAAATCACATTCTTACCACGTATGATTCTGCCTCTGCCAGTACTAGAATACTTCCAGCATTTGCAGAGCTTCTGAATCTCACCTATTACAAAATATGAATGCTCTAAAACTCATTAAAAAGACAGTCACCCTTCCTTCACAGTGTACAAAGTTTTTTGCGTATAAAGCCTGAATCTGCTAGGCTTACTCATATATCACATAAGCCTTTCTTCAATGAAGATCCCCATTCATTTCAACTTACACAGTAAGGCTCTCCTTAGCCAACCTAATGCAGCAGAATCAGTTCCATGTACTGAGAGAAAAAATGTATGCTGTGGCTCAAAACTCCAGCAGAAGCACATCACCTGTTCCTGTTCCTTGATACTGGGGGTGAAATCCCTGCATGTTTGATAGCAGTGTCAAAACTCCCAACGGCTTCAGGGGAACCAGGATTTTGCTCTGAAGTTTTTAGATTTCTAACAATTTCAGTTCTAAGCATCTTGGAATGCAATCAAAGCAGGCTGGGCAGAGTATAATGAGGTGCAAGACAGGGGGAAAATGTCATTATTTTTAAAAAGAAAGTGGCCATGGTCTGATGTGCTAATGTCCATCTGTCTACAAAGGAAGAGCCAAGAAAGAAAGTCTATCTTTAGGAATCTAATAAGGAGAGCTTAATTACCAAACTACCTGTGCGTGGTCATAAATAAGCTGCATTATATCTTTAGTTTACCTGCTCAAGAATAAATGACCAAATAATTATCTTCCAAATAAATCATAAACTGTTTTCCCATGTTGGTGGTGACTATTAGAGTATGAATGTTTACACTGGCAGAGACATAACAAGGCATCAGTGACTTCTGGGTACCAGTGCTGGCGGTGAGGTCAGCCAGCAGCAGCAGAAGCTATTATTTTTTCAGTCCCTGCCAGGGCTTCTGCCCTGATCACCAGGTCTTAGTTGTGCTACTGCATACTGGAAAACAATGGAAATAAGGACCCTGATTTTCTCCTGTGTCAGTGCAAACCAAGAACATTTTTTGTGAAGTCAATGAAATTACACTAATGTAAAACTGACAGAGACAAATCTTAGTATCTTGCTGACTTTCTATTTCTTTTTCACTGATCAACAGTGTGATTTCCAACCCCCCCCCCCCCATATCCTTCCTGTGGTTGGTGGTTCTAATTTGCATGTAGACCCAGCTTTTTGACAAAATCCCTCCATCAGATCCATAGAGCGTGCTGCTAGCCTTAGCACAGGGAATAGATTGAAGGATTCAGCAAGACCACAATTCTATTTAAAACCCTGATAAGGGAAGAGAAAAAGGAAAGTCTGATATGGATTTAAAAAACAAACAATGGACCAGACTCATCCCTGGGATAACTCCATTAAATAAAAAGCAACAGTGACAGTAGCGAAGAATTTGGCTCCATTAATGCTGAGGCCTAGGGAAACATCAGGGATATTTTCTGGATTCTAATCTCTTGACCCACACACACATTTATATGAATGTTCATGTGCTTCTATAACAAAAATCAGGCCAGCCTTATAGTGAGGGATTACCAGTTCATTATGTTTTAGCTTTGTTTGGGTGGAATCAGCATATCAGCATTTAGCAGAACCATGAATCCTCATTCACTGTTTTGCAGATATTATGTTTGCCACACATCAGGCCATTGCCTCACTGTTCTTAAAATAATTATTTTTTTTTGGTCTCCATTTACACTGAACTTCAACACGACATTAACACTGATTTAAAATGGTTGATTTTACTCTAACAAGGCAATCCATTTCATTTTCCAACAGAAGCTAATGCATCATTGTGAATTTATCATAGTGGAAAGACAGAGGCTGATGGCAATTAAACCGATGAGCAGAGTTATTCTCATAAGTGGGTACTTTAAAGTAATTATTCTCCATTTGGTTCATTTAAAAAAAATATATATACATATACCCAAGCACAGCTAAGCTTTGATTACCTGGCATATAAAGATGTTCTTGGAAGGGTATTTCTGGTAATTATCTTAGTGGAAAGGAATAAAATACTGCCTGGGAGAACTTCAGTTGAACCCTACACATAGCAGAAAATATAGACTTTATCCTGAAGTAACTGACTTATTGGTACCTTCTTATTCAGCTGATCTGTTCTTTATGTAAGTTCAAAATCATGTCTGTTTACATGGCTGATTAAAAATACTACTTTTTACTAGGGCTGTGAGAAACTTCGGTCCCTGATTCAATTTGACGGAGATTCGGCCCGATTTGGTGGCTGAATCTCTGCATCTGAATTGAATCAGAGGACCCTTTAAAGTCTCTAAATTGAATTGGAACCCTCCGAATCAGTTCGGAGAGATTTGGAAAGATTCAGAGATTCTGACATAGACACAGCTATGTTTTTTCTACATACCTCTAGGTAGCAGTTGGCTTGCAAGTGCTGTGATGCTGGGGCACATGGAGTGTCCCACCGAAGCATAGGGGGCTCCTCAGTGTACCTGGCAATAGACCTGGAAGTGGACCAGAAGCACTTCCAGTCCACTTCTGGGTCCGCCAGGGAACAGGCAGGGGGGCTTGACGACTGGTGCCTCCTGGGTCTGGGGGGACAGCCAGGGTCCCCCTGTGGCCAATCGCCAAGCCAGGGAGGGGCAGGGGGGGACACAGAGGGTACCACTTCCAGGCTCACCACCAAGCATGTGGAGGGCCCCTCGCACTCCTGTAGTGTGCTCCATCTGCCCTAGCATTGCAGCATTCACAAGCCACGTTGGTACTTCAAGGTATGTAGAAAAAACATTTAAAGCCGTGTCTGTGTCCAAATTGCTGATTCTCTGAGCCAGCATCAAATCTTCAGATTTGGATTTGGCCAGATCAAATCAGGGACAGTGATCCGAATCAATGGCTACGACTCTGACATTCCTTTCCGCAGTTGTGCTGCTTAGAGTGGTATAGGAGTGTTGATGATTCTTCCTCCCCAGGTGCAACACATGACACTTATCCTTGTTAAACTGCATTCTGTTCTGTTCCACCTACTTCCCCAGCCTGTCCAAATCAGCCTGGATTCACTCCCTGCTGTCTAGTTTGTGTACCTCCCTCCGTAGTTTGGTGTCATCAGCAAAATTGGACAGGGTGCTTTCTACTCCCTCATCCAAGTCACTAATGAAGATATTGAACAGTACTGGTCCCAGGACAGAGACTTGGGGGACTCCGCTGCCTACATTTCTCCAGGTAGAGACCAACCCGTCCACCACCACTCTCTGGGTGCATCTCATAAGCCAATTTTTTACCCACCGGACTGTGTAATAATCTATATTGCAACTGCTTAGTTTACTTAGATTTTAAAAAGGCCTTTGACACAGTGTCGCACCCAACTCTTATAAGTAAATAACATCTACCTCTATTTCTTCATCCAAGCATTTTGTGACCCAGTCATAAAATGAAACCAGGTTAGTCAGGCAGGATCTGCCTGCTATAAATCCATGTTATGTTCTGCTATGTTCTATTCTTGATCTGTGTGTCTATATGAGGGTGTTTCTGCATTTGGACAATATTGAGTCAGATAATTTAGAAACTTGAAGCAGTGTAGGAAGCAGAACAAAACTGAAGAGAGATGTGGAAAGCATGGACCTTCTTCACTAAAAGAACTAGATCAAATACTGATTTGCTATGAGCCCCAAATCATGTGGTAACAGCATCAAAGAGATTAAAAGGCAGAGTCTGACAGGGCTACATAAAGCATCCATAACATCAATTCTACCCATAACGAAAAAAAGTGAACTCCATTAGTTTTAATCTGTAAATTATTCCCTTCATATATGGTACATAAAACATCTAGCTAATCTGCAACTAGAGTGTGTTCAGCTGTCACTCACAGCCAAGAATTTGGACAAAGGTGGGCTTCATTCAACACCTAACTGATCTGTACTGTATAACAGGAGCCTGTGCAGTTTCAACGGAATCCAGTTTCAATGGAACTGAGCTACAGCCTCTTACATCTTCCTTTTTCAGGCAAATATAACAAGGAACAGTCAACATTAACATAATGTAGTTTCAAAATCTTAAATTCAATCTGAACTAAACTAACTAGCAATGTTCAATTAATCTCAAAGGATATCTGCACTGTTGCATGGACCCACACACCTCCTTTGAGACATCATATGTGATGTTGCCAGTGAACAAGTCCAACTGGAGTTCTGGGTATACCTTGTCCTGTGACTTGGTTTCTGTGGTCATTACCTGAGATCTTCCCAGGAAATAAACTGGATTATGCCCCTAATTTCTCTTTTTTCTAGGATTTGCAGAAAGTGTCACTTATTTTTCCATAATGAGTTTTCACCTTGGATAAAGAAGCCCACTCTGTTTCCAATCCTTTTTTTCCATGGAAGATAATCACAGAATCCATGACTGTGACCATTCTTCTGAAGTACTGGCAGCTCCCAGGACCCCAACATTGATTTTTTTTGTTTTGGCTCATCTGTCTCTTTATGTATCTGCTGGTCCCCAGTGACTGTGTCAACAAACAATACAGACATTGTTGTTTTAAGTTTTCTGTCAAACAAAATGTCAGCAAAATGTCAGGTGATTGCCTATGCTTCATTGGTGTCATTCTGTAATTTAATAAAATACGTATCAGAGTATATTACCCTTCTTAGTAGGAGTTTTATTATTTTAACACAGTTTTCTAATAAGGCATTAGATTTGGGATAAAGGGGGTTATTGGTTTATATCTAAATTCAGACATCACACTACTTAAACTCATGCCCAATAAATGGCAGACCACAGTCAGACATTACTATGCTAGGTATGCCACATCAAATGAAAATAGTTTTTATGTGCATAGCCACCTATTTGACAGTAGTATTTGCTAATAAAGCTATTACAAGGAAGTAAGAATAAAATCTAGAAAAAGTGAACAGTTCTTTTCCATCCAACATAACTAAATTTAATCCCAATTTAGCTTAGAGGCCCAATTTTCCTGCCAACACTGGCTGTCTCATGTGATTTGATCTGGTTATTTCACACATGCACAAAAACAAAACAACTTAAGAGCTACCTCAAACTTATTATCCATCTGAAGCCACTAAAAACACCTCTCTGACCCCTTATACTGCTGTGAACCCTGAATTTCACCCAGTTTCCTTCCATTGTGTGGGATTTTTCTTTCTGTGCCAAAATCATTCTGGCACCCACACTTGCTTGTGCCCTAGCAAAAATGCATAAATGTTCCAGTTGTCTTCAAGCCAGTAGTCCCTTCATTTGCTGCACCACTGTCGAAAGAATTCTTCTGAGCAAACAGTATTAGTATCATACTTTGTCCTTGCTGTACATGTTCTTCTAGTACTTGCAGATTCTTGCATAGTGATGTATCCCACAGTGGTCCATGCACCTTTTTCCAGATACTGAGATAGCTGAGGTTTGTTTGTCATCATCACAGTACATGCAGTTGCATATGTTGGTTTTGTTTGAGGTTTTTTGGGGGGTGCAGGGAGGGGTTGTGGACTCTAATTTTGAGTTCTGCATCAGTCTATCTTTACTATTACCTATCACCTATAAGCTTATGATTTTTCCAAATACTTAAAAGCAGGTTGAGTCAAATGTTTGAAAACAAAAAGATAAATCTAATTTTAAAATAAACTGCCTATTTGGTGCTACTTTAAAATGTTTTAAAGATTACTCTAATTTTTGCTTTAACCAGTTATACATCAAGCAAGTTTTAAGTCCCAGGTCCCATGTTGCTATGTTTCAGAACCCTTTAAATTAGCTTGAACATCTGTAAAAATAGAAGGATCTATTTTACTCTGCAGTCATCGCCAACTTTACTCATAGCCTTGAACAAAAAGCCTATTCATGTTACACTAAGTGGCACATTACAGGAATCCATATGAACTTAGATGCGTTCCATCATGAAAGCCTGATCATTCTTATTGTCCAGAATCTAATACTTAGAATAGCTGATATAAAGACTTTTTCCAGGAAAGGAGTTCAGGCAAACTCAAGCTATAAAAAAAGTCGTCTAAAAATCATCATCAGCCAAAAATGATATTAGTTGTACTCTGTCCTTTTCCATTTCGGCTGAACCTTCAAATTATTCTAGTGCAGTGATAGTTACTTTTTTTCTAGCATTATCCTTAATTAAACTGTCATTAGAAAACCAAAGAGAAAACACATTACTTTCAAACCACTGGTTTTGTTCTATTTTGTGAGTTAAGATAATTTTCTCTATAGATTTTTTTAGGTTTTATTTAAAAAGTACCTATTTGAGATTCATCTAGTCTTTCTATTAAAAACACCCTTAGAAAACACAAGTTAATGGATCAGTATTCACAATCCTACTTTCCGCCTCTGGAAATACCTCTCTCTATTCTCATAATAAAGCAATGAAAAATAACATTGCCATATAACAGAAATAATAGCAGTATTGAAATATACTAGAAGTAAATTGTATTCAATCAAACTCAGAAGCTGATTATTAGATCTGTGCGAAGCAGCAAGTATTCGCTTCAGATTCTCATTCGGCCGATTCGGAGGGACAGTGATTCAATTTGGTGATTTGAATCACTGTCCCAATTTGATTCAGCTGATTCAGATTTGGAGATTCAGCACCAATTCGGAGATTCAGCCATAGACTATAATGGGGAATAACTAAAAATGCCTATAAACTTTGTCGTTTTTTGTAGATTTGGATGAAAACAGTAGGGATGGTAGCCCCTTATGAGGGCATGAAGTAGGCCAAGATTCAAGGAGACAGGTGCATGTGTTTCTGTGAAAGTGCACCTCAAACTGTTGAAAGCAAAACTCATATCACTTATGTGTGTTAAGGCAGAGTGGGGTGAAAACAGCAGGGATGGTAGCCCCTTCTGAGGGCATGAAGCATGCCAGATTTTAGGCAGAGTGGCGCAGGGGTTTCTGTGAAAGTACACCTCAAGTTTCTGAAAGCAAATGAAAAAAACAAATAGGTATGGAGTGAGGAGGGTGGCACTTACTCTGTCTGTACATGGAGCTTGGGGAACCCCAGCAGTGGGAGGTTCACCTTCAGGAACACCAGATGCTCCAACAAACCAGGATCTAAGGAGGTATGGTGGGGTGTCACAACATCACCAGCAATGCTGAACACCCTCTCATTTGGAACATGGGTGGGTAAACAGGACAGGTGTTCCCAGGCAACCGTGGCCAGATCCTGCCACACCTGGCTGCAGGTTGCCCAATAGGCCAAGGGGTCACAGTGCAGCAGCTCCATGTCTTCAGTGAGATAGGTAGCCATCGAGGCCTCCATGCTACCTGTCTGATAGTGAGGTCCAGTACTTCTGGACCCTAACATTGAAGCCATGCCCTTGGCCCACATTGGCAGCAGCAGCTGTGGTGGAGGAGATTGGCTGGTGGTTTGAGTGCTGGCACGGGAAAGTGGATCCCCCTCTTCCACGTCCCCCCACCTCTGCCCTTCTGCTTCCCTGACTCTGTTCACCAGAACCTCTGTCCAGTGATTGAGGGTTTTGCTGCTGCGGATGCTCCCCTTTACCCTCAGGTCACACATGCCTACCAGCACATGGACTGTACTGGAACTCAGTGGATCAAGCAATTTTTGATGCCCTCCTTCAGCTGCTTCACACGTGTCTGCACCCCTGGTGAAAATGGCTTGCTCCTGCCAGAAACATCGATCCCCTGGAACTTGTCCATTTCATTTTCAAGCTTCTTCACTATGGGGATAACCTGGCTAAGCAGGGCATCGCCAGTGCTGAGGCTCTTGGTGGCTTCAAAGAATGGCATGAGGACCACCAAGATCTGGGAGATGGTATCCCATCCATTTTGTTAAGGCGCCTGCTGATCCCAATCTTCCCAAGCAAGGCCATCTCATGTATGGCCTTCTGTTGCTTGACCAGCCTCTCCAGCATCAGGTATGTGGAGTTCTACCGAGTCTCCACATCCTGCATGATTTTGTGCTGCGGGATGCTGAGCTCTGCCTGTTTGTCACATAGCACCTTGCCCTCCTTGATGCTCCAATGGAAGTATCCTGCACCCTTCCTGCAGTTTGAAATGAGCTCGCTGGTAGTGATGCCTTGCACAGCTCCTCCCTCAAGTACTCCCTGCATGCCTCATACAGGGAGGGTATCACTGTCCTTCTACAGGTGGTATATGTGGGCACTTGGTATGATGGGGCCACAAGCACCATGAGCTGCCTGAACCCTGGATGCTCAACAAAGAAGAATAGCTGGCCATCCAGACCAAGAATCTCCCCAATGCTCTAGATGTCCTCCCTCACCTTCAGAATGTGCCCTTCCTTTGTCTCCACCTTTCTCCCACTGGTCCAGGGTGGCCTGCCTCTGCTTTGGGGGAACAGGGGCTTTGAAGCAAGAGGGGGACTTCTTTTTGGGCACACTGCCACTGGTGCCAAGCTGAGGAGGAACAAAGGCAAGGGGGTGCTGCCTCCTGAGATGCAGCATCAGCATGGTGGTGAAGTTTCATGTCCTTGCCCTGGCTGATCTGCTTTTGGCAGTGCTGGCATGTAGCATACCTAGGATCACCTGCCACCTCAAAATGACCCCACACTATACTACCCACCCGCTTCTGGGTTGAGGGTTGGGATCCTGCCTTATCCCCCTCCTCACCAGGCAGAGGTACAAAAACAGGAGGAGCTGGGCTGCCTTCCCCCATAACCTCCTCCAAAGTGCCTTCCAGTTAAAGAGACCTGCCTCTAGGGGAACTTTGAGGGGTGTGGAGCACAAACTCAGATTCCCCCCTCCTTCCACAGAATTTCCTTCGCTATGGCCCTCAGCTTCTCTGCTTCCAGATCTAGCTCCTCCTCTGGCACTGGAAGGCTCATGCTGGGAACTGAAATTGGGGTAGAGAATGTCATGAGTGGTGTTAGTGGTGGTGGTGCAGGTGCAGGCACTGCTACCACCTCCTTGCTCTCACTAGCAGCAGAAGACTCATCACCAGGAGAGAGGGTGCATCTATGTTTGGGGCAGGGGGAACTTGCAGCTCTCCCTCTTCCCCCTCTCCCTACCCTGCCAGAAGACCTGGCACCTGCTTTTCCAGCACACTTCATAATGTTTGGTGTGCTGCAAAATGTGTGTGTGTGTGTGTGTAATATATGTTGTGCTTTCCTGCACAGTGATGACACACTGTTGGGGAAAACACAGATTTCTTTTTGTGGGGGGAAAGAATCAAGACAGACTAAGAAGAACAAATAAGAGGATTTGGGGGAAGAATAAGTTGAAAGGAATGGATATGGATAACAATGGAGATTGTAGGCAAGGGTAAGAAGGAAAGGATTGGATACAACTTACAAGAAGAGAGACTAGCTAGCAAGAGACTAAGTCTTTCAGACGATGCTGCTCCAAGAATGACATCTCACAAAAGGCACAGATCACTTCAGACACAGCTTTATATCTTGCTTCTATGTCCCTTCCCCAGAACACTGTGATTGGAAGAGAACTCAGAGAAAGATCACAGTCACTGGCCAGGTACAGATGTCAATATCAGAGCAATATTTTCTCACCTCTCAGCCTTTTCCATATATGTAAGCTTACCCTATTCCTCCATCCGTTCTCAGTTTCTGTTTGCTGCAAGCCTTCCAAATCTCATATTCTTTGTGGTATTACACTTTTTTTGGTCACGGAGGGCACAGCTACATGAGACATTTACTGTGGAGCTACCTAATTAGCTCCGCAGTAAAGTCTCAGTGTCTACAAGTGCAGCCCAATTAGGCCACAGTAAACTAATTAACTCTGCCATAGGTTAGTACTTGTAAATATAAATACTATCCTGTGGTGGCATTCTTTAGTACAAAGCAATGCTAGTGTAGATGCTGATGGGGCTGGCTGGAGCACAAGGGTGTTTCAGTGCAGGGACTCCCTGCCAGCTAGCCCTGTATTGGAGCATCATTGTGCCCCAGCCAGCCCCTTTGTAGCATGCTGAGTTGGGTTGGAGCAGCCCAAGGCTGGCAGGCTGTCCCCCGTGGGCTCCCTGCTAGCCAGGGCTGCTCTGACCTGAATCAACATGCTGTAGTCCTGGGCACATATGTAAATCCAGCACTTGGGAGCAATGAACTCTGGCATGATATATGACATTAATTTCACATGTAGACACACCCAGAGGGTTATAAAAAAAGTCACAAACAATGCATGTTCATAAAGTAGATGTGTTACAGCATTGTACAAATAATAAATGCTGTCTTGGTGAATGAAATTCTTAAAACTACAGCAGCAGGCGACAGTGTGTTACTGTGGAGATTAATTACTTCCCCTGCTTCCAAAAAATCCATTAAGAAATCTAATCTACAAAATGGGCTCTCCTGCATTATTTGTCCATTAGTGTTCTGAGTGCATCTAGCAATTAGGCAACATGGCTGATAACATGTGCAGGCCTTGTGAAGTAGCAGGAACAGGATTTCAATAATATTTTCACACTGAAGAAACAAAACAAAAAACAACAGTGGTGAAATGTCAATTTAGAAATATATGATTTGCATTGGCAAGCAGTATCTTTAAACACCAGAATGAGGAAAGACCGCAATTTTTTTTTTAAGGACCGCTGAACTTCAGTGAACTCTTAGTCTCTCTTCAGTTTTCGTCAATTTTTTTCTCCATATCCTGCTTTCCTCTGTCATTGTCTCCTGCTAGGATACCAATCCACTTCTCTGTCTTTCTTGCCTACTCTCTATCCCTGCCACAACTTTTGTCATTAAATTTCAAGCTTCTGTTTGTTTTGTGATGAGTTCAATGATAGTGTCTTCATTAGTTTTTCACGTTATTAGTCATCTGTGTGTCACACTGTTGCCATTTGATAGTCTTCCCCATTATTCATGTGCAGAGATTTCTCTTCCCTTTTCTTTCTCGGGGCTTTCATCCTCTGAATATTTAATTTCACCTCTTTAGGTTTTTTTAAATCATATTGCACACATCCTGTGATACACAATATGTGTACAAGGGAATCGTCTCTCTGTAGAGAAGCCATAAAATAGTACAGGATGAATGTGTTTCTTTTGGATGATCTTTCTCCAAAGTACTTTTTAAATCTGTCCATCCCCATATATTTCTGCCTCTATCTCAGCCTCTCATGCAACCCTTATCAGATTTTTTGACCTGGCACTTTCGTTCAGGCACTTATTTCTGCTAGCATCTGGCTTGATATTGATAGCACTGCACTGGCATCTCACTAGTATGATTATGCATGACAAAATGCATTAAGAACTATTATTTAGGGCAGCTGAGTCTCCATGGCCATCTAGGCTTTGGCATCTCTTCTAAACCTGTTGAAAAGGTTGCTAATTGGTACGATAGCAGGTTTTGTAACGTGTATATAACATCTGTCCACTATGAATGGGAAAGATACCAACTCATTTCACATAGTCCACTCTAAGCAATCATATTCCTAATGAGGTTTGGTCTTTACTTTCTTGCCTTGAATTTAATTTAATGATTTAAAGAACGAAAGCTTTGCATCCCATTGCTAACAACTTCAGTGCACTAGTCTTCCTGTGAAGTTTTTCTATTATTCACTATTATGCTTCCCCTTTCCCCTTTTTATTTTTAATCCCACACTCACCTGACTCACAAAATACTCCTCATATTCCTTCTCTCTTTCTCTCTCTTTTATACTCTTGCACATGTGTTCACAAACTGGTGAAGCTCTTACAGTATAGGAGATTTAATTGAGAATGAGGAAAATGGAAGTAAGTGGCTGAACTCATGCAGATGGAGATCAATTATTGTGGATAGTTCAAGAATAATGATGTAGTTTACCCTGCTGCAATCTTCTGGTTGGAAGAGATGGCCATTGATTCTTTGATAATTGTGTTACTGAAAGGCCAGTGAGTACATGGAATAGGTTGCAAGAGAATATAAAAAGCAAGGAGGAAATTAGTCACAGTATAATATAATCATAGATGTTAGAGATGGAAAATGCCTATTAGTGCATCCAAATACATTTTATCTGTCAAGGTAGGGTAGCTCCCCAGTAAAATATTTTGTCCAGTCTAGTTTTAAGTGTCCCAATGCTTTTCCAATCCCTCCCCTGGAGAAACTGCTCCAGTTGGATAATGAAATTTCCTCTCCTCTGAGGGGTACAAGAACAGTGCAGAGGTTCCAGAATGGTGCTGCTTCTAATGGAAAAGAAGTTATTCTGTCTGTGGGCTGCACACATCCTTCTGTTTCTGGAGGAGAGGGGATGAGGGCTGAAGAACATGTGTAGACTGAAGGAAGAGACCTTAAGGAAGCCTCTTTGATTGCCATGGCTTTGAATCCTCAGGTAAGTAAACATGTGGCTAATAATCCATGCAGGCTGCTAGGAGTAAATTGCTGGGTCAGTCAAAAGCTACTGGAGGTGCTGAACAGGACAAATGTTGAAGAATGGCAGGGAGAGATGTTACAACAGTTGACTCACTGGGGTGGAGCCCAGGGACACTGAAATAGTTGAGGAGGAGAGCCTCCAATTTGCTTCCCCAGCCTCAGGCAAGCTAGCAGGGTTTGCTGAAAGAAATGAGTCAGCTGGATAGAAAAATAAGATGTGTATTGAGAACTCAATTCTTGGGAACAAGGTTGAGTTTGTTCCCTCACCTTTCAGACACCAGCAAGGGAAGCCTTTTGGAAAGGGGCTATGACTTAGGTCATAAGCCTTGGTACTAGTGTAATTGGGTCATTTGCAATGAATATTGGGTCAATTCCTAAGAATTAACATAGGAGAGGAGGAACATAGATCTAGAAGGAGCTTCCTGGGCCACTGACTCCAGACCTCATGAAATATGGAGCTTCCTGCTCTACCTTCACAAAGGATCATATTTGTGGGAGTCCAGCAGGAAAAATAATGCAGCAGGGAAACCATCATGGATTTGTACCAGGTAGATCATGGCTGACCAATCTGGTTTCATTTTTTGACAGGGTCACCCTTAGACGCAAGAGTAGAGGCGAACCGACTGACCGGAGGCGGCAACGGCAGCAGCAACAACAGAGGAATCGGCAGCGGGGGCAGCAGCAGCTGATCCCCCGAAGGTAAGTGGGGCGGAGGGACCCGGCGCAGCTGAGCCGGATCCGGAGGGGAAGCTCTCCGGGTCCCATATAGCTGAGCCAGTAGGGAGCCGCGCTCCCGAGCCGCGCGGCGCGAACAGAGCGTGCAAACAGGCGCGCTCTGTAAGAGTGCGCCGGCGTTTGCGCAGGCGTTCGCGCCGGCGGGCGGGCAGGAAGGGCCAGGAGTGGGACTCCTGTAGGGGTAGGGTGTAGACACCGCGCAGGTCTACAAACAGCAGCTTATAGAATGGTGTCTACGAGGAGAGCTGCTAGGGCCTCTGCCCAGGGGGGCAAGGCTACCCGGGGCAGGTCTGAGGCCTCCACCCAGACTGAGCCCATGGGGGAGCTGATGTCCCCCTACCTCCTGGCCTCTGGGGGATCCCCAGCAGGGCCAGGGGGGCAGAGATTGGGGGCCCCCACACCTGTCCGGCAGGTGCCCATCTTAGGGCTCTGGAGGCACAGGTGAGGGAGCTCCGGGAGGAGGTTAGCAGGCTGAGGGGGATCAGGGAGGCGGAGGATGAAATTGACAGATATTTCCTTTCCCTGCAGGCCCAGGCACCCAAGGAAGAAGCAGCCCGGGGAATGCCCTCCACAGCTGAGTGGCAGACGGTCACAGCCAGGACCGGAGCAGCTCGCAGCAAACCGGTACCAGCTTCTCCAGTCCGACTGGTGAACAGGTACGAGGCCCTGGCGACCCTGCAGGAGATGGAAGGGGAGGAGGAAACCCTTGGGCAGGAAGAAACACCACGTTCTTCACACTCCAAACAGAACAAGAGATCCACGAGGACCCAGAGGAGGAGGCGACGAGTGCTCGTCATAGGCGACTCCATCCTGAGAGGTATGGAAGGACCCATCTGTCGCCAGCACCCCTTGGCACGAGAGGTATGCTGCCTCCATGGAGCAAAGATTCGGGATGTGACGGAGGTAATCCAGGCCAGGATCAAGCCCACCGATTATTACCCCATGGTCCTAGTCCATGTGGGTACTAATGATGCGGCCAGGAGAACCCCCGATCACCTGATGGCAGACTACAGTGCTCTGGGTGGCGTGCTGAAGGAGTTCGGTGCACAGGTGTTTTTCTCTTCCATCCTACCAGTGACCGGACGAGGAAGACGGCAGGAGAACTGCATCAGAGAGACCAACTGGCGGCTTCGGCAGTGGTGTCTCGAGGCAGGCTTCGGCTTCCTGGACAATGACCCGCACATCACGACGAGGGACATGCTCAGCTGGGATGGGCTTCACCTGTCCCCCAAAGGTAAGCGTGTGTTTTCTACTAGGTTGGCGGATCTCCTCCGGTGGGCTTTAAACTAGGCTCGTCGGGGGAGGGGAGTACGAGGGCAGGGGAAGCTGTGGACCACCAAACCATGTGGCACCCACAAGGACAGCCCAACCTGAAGAAAGAGAGCATTGGGAACCTGAAAGCCATGGGGAGACCAGCACTACAGAACAGGTAAGAAACAAGAAGGTAAGAAACAATGGGCCCCTTGGGACTCAGAGCGGGGGGGGCAGCAAAGGCACCAGTCGCAGGGCTCAAGTGCCTATATACTAATGCTAGGAGCATGGGGAACAAGCAGGATGAATTAGCGCTCCTGCTTGCACTAAACACCTATGACTTAGTGGGGCTAACAGAGACCTGGTGGGATTCATCCCATGACTGGGCGGTACATATTGAGGGCTATAGATTGTATAGAAAGGACAGGTCGGGGAAGAAAGGGGGGGGGTTGCACTTTATGTCAGTGAGCAATATACATCAACCCTCATCAAGACAGAATCCGAGGTTGAGGAAGTAGAAGGATTGTGGGTTAGGCTACATGGGGGGCAAGGAGAAAGGGATTTGGTGGTAGGGGTCTGCTACAGACCCCCACACCAAGGGGAAGAAATAGATGCGGGGGTCCTGAGGCAACTCTCGGAAACCATAAAAGCTAAAGAGGCGGTAGTCATGGGGGACCTAAACTACCCGGACATCTGCTGGGAGACGCAGACAGCAAGGTCCCATCGCTCACGCAGGTTTCTAACCTGTGTACAGGACCTCCACCTGACACAGGAGGTGCATGGTCCCACTAGGGGGAATGCCATACTGGATCTGGTATTGGCAACAGGAGATGACATGATAGGGGACCTCCAGATTGGTAGCCATTTGGGAGACAGTGATCACCTTATAATAGAATTCAACATAAGACAGCGAGTGGGTAAGGTAACTAGTAGGGTGAAAGTGCTAGACATTAGGAAAGCTGATCTCAATGCACTCAGGCGATTAGTCAAGGAAGCACTGCAGAGTAGGAGTTTTGAAGGGATGGGAGCCCAAGAAGGGTGGCTGTGCCTAAAGGAAACGATCCTTCGGGCACAAAGCAAGACGATCCCCGAGCGAGGCAAAAAAGGGAAAGGGGCCAGAAGGCTTCCATGGCTGACCAGAGAAATCCAGGGCAGCCTAAGGGCCAAAAGGGGAGCACATAAAAAGTGGAAACAGGGTGAGATCACTAAAGATGAATATACCTCCTCTGCTCATGCTTGTAGGGAGGCAGTAGGTAGCCAAAGCTACCATGGAGCTGAGGATGGCAACCCAAGTAAAAGACAACAAGAAATTGTTTTTTAGATATATTGGGAGTAAAAGGAAGGCCCAGGGAGGAATAGGACCACTGCTAAATGGGCAGAAACAATTGGTGACAGATAGGGGGGACAAGGCTGAACTCCACAATGAGTTCTTTGCCTCAGTGTTCCTAAGTGAGGGGCACGACAAGTCTCTCACTGGGGTTGTAGAGAGGCAGCAGCAAGGCACCAGACTTCCATGCGTAGACCCTGAGATGGTGCAGAGTCATTTGGAAGAACTGGATGCCTTTAAATCGGCAGGCCCGGATGGGCTCCATCCGAGGGTGCTGAAGGCACTGGCCGACATCATTGCAGAGCCACTGGCGGGAATATTCGAATGCTCATGGCGCACGGGCCAAGTCCCGGAGGACTGGAAAAGGGCTAACGTGGTCCCCATTTTCAAAAAGGGGAGGAAGGAGGACCCGGGCAACTATAGGCCAGTCAGTCTCACCTCCATCCTTGGTAAAGTCTTTGAAAAAATTATCAAGGCTCACATTTGTGAGAGCCCGGCAGGGCAGATTATGCTGAGGGGAAACCAGCACGGGTTCGTGGCGGGCAGATCATGCCTGACCAACCTAGTCTCTTTCTATGACCAGGTTACGAAACGCCTGGACACAGGAGGAGGGGTGGATGTCTTATACTTAGACTTCAGGAAGGCCTTCGATACGGTATCCCACCCCATACTGGTGAACAAGTTAAGAGGCTGTGAAGTGGATGACTGCACAGTCCGGTGGGTGGCAAATTGGCTAGAGGGTCACACCCAAAGAGTCGTGGTAGATGGGTCGGTCTTGACCTGGAAGGGTGTGGGCAGTGGGGTCCCGCAGGGCTCGGTCCTTGGATCGATACTCTTTAATGTCTTCATCAGCGACTTGGACGAGGGAGTCAAATGTACTCTGTCCAAGTTTGCAGATGACACAAAGCTATGGGGAGAAGTGGACACGCCGGAGGGCAGGGAACAGCTGCAGGCAGACCTGGATAGGTTGGACAAGTGGGCAGAAAACAACAGGATGCAGTTCAACAAGGAGAAATGCAAAGTGCTGCACCTAGGGAGGAAAAATGTCCAGCACACCTACAGCCTAGAGAATGACCTGCTGGGTGGCACAGAGGTGGAAAGGGATCTTGGAGTCCTAGTGGACTCCAAGATGAACATGAGCCGGCAGTGTGACGAAGCCATCAGAAAAGCCAATGGCACTTTATCGTGCATCAGCAGATGCATGACGAATAGGTCCAGGGAGGTGATACTTCCCCTCTATAGGGCGCTGGTCAGACCGCAGTTGGAGTACTGCGTGTAATTCTGGGCGCCACACTTCAAAAAGGATGCGGATAACCTGGAGAGGGTCCAGAGAAGGGCAACTCGTATGGTCAAGGGCCTACAGACCAAGCCCTACGAGGAGAGACTAGAGAAACTGGACCTTTTCAGCCTCCGCAAGAGAAGGTTGAGAGGCGACCTTGTGGCTGCCTATAAGTTCATCACGGGGGCACAGAAGGGAATTGGTGAGGATTTATTCACCAAGGCGCCCCCGGGTGTTACAAGAAACAATGGCCACAAGCTAGCAGAGAGCAGATTTAGATTGGACATTAGGAAGAACTTCTTCACAGTTCGAGTGGCCAAGGTCTGGAACGGGCTCCCAAGGGAGGTGGCGCTCTCCCCTACCCTGGGGGTCTTCAAGAGGAGGTTAGATGAGTATCTAGCTGGGGTCATCTAGACCCAGCACTCTTTCCTGGTTATGCAGGGGGTCGGACTCGATGATCTATTGAGGTCCCTTCCGACCCTAACATCTATGAATCCATGAATCTTTATGAATCTATGAATGTCATTTTCTTGGATTCTAGCAAGGCCTTCAATATGGTATCTCATCCCACTCTCATAAATAAATTAAGAGGCTGTGACACAGATATTTACATGGTCTGGTGGGTGGCAAATTGGCTTAGCGGTCACACCCAGAGAGTGGTAACAGATAGGTTGGTATCGACCTGGAAAGATGTGGGGTCCTGCAGGGTTTGGTCCTTGGACCAACTCAGCACTCTTCAATATCTTCATCAGTGACTTGCGTGTGGGTGTGAAGTGTACTCTGTCCAAGTTTGCGGATGATACTAAATTGTGGGGTGAAGTACCCACTCCAGAGGGTAGGAAACAGTTGCAGGGAGACCTGGACAGGTTAGAAAAGTGGAGAGTATACAATAGGATGCAGTACAACAAGGACAAGTGCAGAGTGCTGCACCTAAGCTGCAAAAATATTCAGCACACCTACTGCCTGGAAAGTGACCCACTCAGCAGCACAGAAGTGGAAAGGGATCTCAGAGTCATAGTAGACTCCAAGATGAACATGAGTCATCAGTGAGATGAAATCAGCAGCAAAGCTAACTGCACTTTATCATGCATCAGCAGATGCATGACAAATAGAACCAAGGAGGTTATTCTTCTCCTCTATGCGGCATTGGTCAGACCATAGTTGGAGTACTGCATCCAGCTTTGGGTGCTGCACTTCAAGAAGGGTGTTGATAAACTCGAGAAGGCCTAGAGGAGGACCACTCATATTGTTAGGGGCCTACAGGACAAGCCCTATGAGGAGAGACAGAGGGACCTGGACCAATTCAGCCTCCATAAGAGAAGGCTGAGCGGTGATTTTGTGGCCACCTACATATTTATTAAGGCAATGCAGCAAGGGATCAGAGATCCTGCTCTGTTCACCAGGGCACCTCTTGGGGTAACAAGGAACAATGGTCACAAACTGACAGAGAACAGATTTAGGCTAAGAAGTCAGAAAAAACTTCTTCACGGGTGGCCAAAATTTGGAATGGGTTTCCAAGGGAGGTGATGCTCTCCCCTACCTTGAGAGTCTTTAAGAGAAGGCTGGACAGGCTTCTGGCTGGGGTCATCTGACCCCAGCACTCTTTCCTGCTTAGGTAGGGGGTCAGACTTGATGATCTGTTGAGGTCCCTTCCAACCGTAGCATCTAAGAATCTATGAATCTATGACCTTTTCTCTTACCACAAACGTTTTGCATGCCTTTACTATCATAGTAGCTAGGGTCAGGAGGCACTTGAACAGATCATCTAGCCTGGACCCCTGCCACAGGCAGGAATGAATGCTGGGTTCACAAGACCCCAGACAGGTGATCATCTAACCTCTTTTTGAATTTACCCAAGGTAGGGGTGAAGACCACTTCCCTAGGAAGTTGGTTTCAGATTCTAGCCACCCTAACTGTAAAATATTGCCTCCTGATCTCTAACCTAAACCTGTTCTCCATCAGCTTATTACTATTGTTCCTCGTCACCCCAGGTGGTGCTGGGGAGAACAGGACTCTTCCTATTTGCCAATGATCTCCCCTGATGAGTTTGTAGGCAGCCACCAGGTCCCATCTCAGTTTTCTCTTGCTGAGGCTGAACAGGTTCAGGTCCCTTAGTCTCTCCCCATAGGGTTTGTCCTGGTGCCCTATCATCAAATGGGTGGCCCTCCTCTGAACCCTCTCCAGGCTGGCCACATCCTTTTTAAAGTGCAGTGCCCAGTACTGGACACAGTGCTCCAATTGCAGCCTGGCCAATGTCACATAGAGGGGGAATATCACCTCTCTGGACCGGCTTGTGATGCATCTTTGGATGCATTAAACCTGTTAATGTTTACCACTGTTGGGTTGTCTGCATACCACTGGTGGTACCTGAACCACAGAATGGGAACTGCTGCTATAAGGAGATGTAAAGAAGATTTTCAAGAGGGTGATATATACACAGATTGAGGTTTATGGCATTAATTGTTCTATTTTTTCCCCCTCTTGCCTAACTTCCTGAGTTAAACAAGTGCTGCTTACAAGTCATGATTCACTTCCTCCCCGTAGTGGATGATAAGTGAGATGGTGAGTTAGAAGGCTGGTAAAGTAGTAGAATCCCAGGAGAGAAGGATCATAATTTCTTATCCGCCCAGAGAGATGTTTTTGGAATATATCTGAGGCATTATTTGGGGAATTCCACATACAGACGAAGAATGATTTTTTGGGGGAGAGTCCCCAAGGATCATCTCAGATCTGTTTTGCCTCCTTTCTATCTGGGAAAAGTTTTTTGTTGTTATTTATTTTTTGCTTACAGTACAAGACTGTTGTGGGAAGGCTGAGTTTGGGTTTTGATTGATTAGACTTCAAATATTGTTGGGTGTTTTGTTTTGCTTTGGGTTTCAAAGCAAATCCATCCATTTTGTAGCTTTCATTACCTATGTGACTAACAAGCACACTGCTGTGTTCTTGGTCACTATCTTTCTGTACTTGCTTCAAGTGTGTTTTTTTACAGAAGAGTCATGCAGGTTAATGAAACCCAATGACATACTGGTATTGATCCTAAATCTCCTCTGTGATGATAGAGGTTGTAATTTAGAGACATCCCCTTACTTAGACTACAGAGGTTGGGAATTGAGAGACATTCCCTCAGTTAAGCTAGGTAGAGCCAAACAAAAGGCCTGAAGAGGTTTCTTACTGTACCACAAATAAAGGTTATTGCTAGTTCTTTTATAAAAGTTATTGCTAGTTCTTTTATGCAATTTTTGAACCAGGCGATCCCTATATTCCCTTCTTTCAATTTTGTTCATTTGCACTTAGTTACATCTCCATGCAGCACTCTAAACAAAGTTTCCATCCATTGAATATTTACACTTCGAAAATATGTACGCTTCCATATTTGTAGGATAAATATTATGCTATGTATAGGACTGTTTACCATTCCATGGAACTATTTACTCTACAGTGGGAATATGCCTGTAGTATAATAGGAATATTTACCCTTCAATTTACCCTTCAAATATTTATATATTGTCATATGGTATTCCTACCCCCCACCACCAAGGCATCCCTTCACCGGATTATTAACTATTATTTAATCTTTTCTGGTAAAAAGCTAATCCTGAATGAATTAGGAGTGCTGCAGACTTGTTCTGATTTGAATAGTCCTGAGAATGGACAAAATAGCAGAGATGTTTCACCATGGTGTGTTACCTACCTAATGAGAATCAGCAGAGTTTGAAAGAATGACTATTTTTAAAAATAATAATAAGTTACTCACCAGCTGTCTAATGGCAAAACCCCTGGCACTGATGGTTTGCCTACTGAATTTTAAAGGACATAACTAGTAATGGCTTTTTTAAATGTACATCTGGAATATATTCAGGAGACACATTCTTTGAATGAAAGAAATGTCCTTTATTTCAGCAGCAGAGTAACCATTGCTCTGCAGCAGCTCAGAGGCAATTCTGAGACATTGCTTTGCTTTAACTATGAGATTAAACTTCAAAACCCCCAGAAACATTGCTTTCTCTGTGCCATGGACTCACGTTCTGATCATTCAAAAAGTGTGCTGAAGCACTGTATTTTTAATAAGAGTTTTCCAGTAGTTGCAAACTCTCTAATGTTGATATGTAGCTTGCTTAATTAGAGAGATTTTTTTCCTTGGGTTGATCATAAATACTTAAAACCCTGCATGTGATGAGAATTGTGCCACTTTATGTCAAGTTCCCATATCATGTCACCATTGTAAAGGTATTCTGAAGATGAAAGATGCCTGTAGCTTCCATTACCCCATAGAAGAATCCATCAGGGAGGCAACCCTATCCTGCATATCCAGCATATTGTAGCTGTCAAAGGATTGAACGTCTTCAGCCTCTGTTGAGAAACTATCTAGGAGGTTTCTCTAAATTAGTCTGAGTAATTACTTTATAAATCTGATTGTTGGTACATGCCAATATAACAATTCAAATGGATGTTCAGGACATCTGTTCTTGTTTACTAAAATATAAACTACTATTTACTGATTGGATAAACTAGGCTTACAGTGATATTGTAATTGGCTTTTGCTAGAATAAATGACCTAAATCTTCCTCTTCCCTACCAATAAGGGAATAATAAGAATTAAGATGCTGGGAACATTTGTGGAATATCATCAACGGGTGGGAAAGTGAAGGGCTGATTGAAGTACAGACTCTTACTTGAGCTCTTATTTAAAGAATTGTGTGCAATCAACAACTCCCATGTTGTGGCAGAAGTTAGAGTGCATGGACCCTTTACAGAGTTTTATTATTAAGCTCTCCCAGAGTGGTCATCATTTAAAATTATTAGGCAGTTATTGATTGAGAATCAGTCTATAAAATAGCAATGGTTCCACCTGAAGCCTTATTTCCTTGGACACCCATCACCAGTTTGCTCTTCTATTCTAAGGGATTGGATATCATTGCAATTTGAATGCTACTGGACTAGACAACAAAGTTCCCACTAGCCTTTAGCAAATTTATTATTTTGTAATCCTTCCCTCCCCCAAGGTTTTCTAGACGTTTGCTTGCCAATTTTACTCAAGTATTATTAATAAAGCTGCATCATATCCATGATCCATTTTAACTATCTGAGTTGGAAACTGGGAGTTCTTGTGTGGTTTGAAGCAAGTTTCTCACAGACTTTCAAAGAACTTCTCAGCAGTCTGTTCAATTGAATACAATTTCATGGATTGCTTTAATCAAGCAGGGTCCTCTTTTCTCCTTCAGTTATGAACATGGACAGATCTAGGATTTTAAAGAAGGGGGACAGATGGTGTGGTACATGATCCCATATGACACTACATAATTTTTTCCAGTTTAAAAGAAACTAGAAGCTTTACTAACATGGTAGAGGGCTAGCCATGTATTATTCAATTTAGGATCAAAGAAAAAACAAATGTAAATATTGAAATGTATACTAATTGGATAGATTATATATAAAGTTAAAAAAAAACACACAACAAACTTGGCAAAAATAGTAAAAAAAAAATTGTTATTAGTCCTGGAGCCATTATAGTTAAATGTACATCTGTTTTTCAGATTCATAAAACAAAATCTAGCCTTCTTGAGCATTTTGAGAGTGCCTCCATCAACGCCATTAAAATGACAGAAGGTTGTTAACAGCTTTGGAGTGGAGAGACAGTAGCAGGAACCAGGAAGATGATAATGAGCCATGAAGTAAATTAACTCTTTTAGAATTGCCTGAATAGAAATGCAGCTGCCTCTCCCAGGCATTGGGTTTTAAAGTTTGGGTGAATTAAAGCCATGCAATTGCACCATTGCATCCTCCCTGGATCCGCCCCTGTTTATGCACAAACTCTAAACATATCATAGAATTTGTTTTGGGTAAGACCATCTTGTTGATATTCAGCTCATAAGTGATAATAATATGTGTAAAAGAAACAATTAGGAGTGAATGGATGGACTGAACAATTCCAGATGATATATGTTATGACACTGTTTCTCAGAAAGAAAATGTGGCTTCTGCCAAATCAACTTTGAGTCAATGCCACATTAATCTGCATCAATTTAAGATGTTGCATGGCCTTGTCCTCCCATTTCCCTCCAATGAGCCCTGAGCAATGAGTCCCAGGGCCACATATATCTCTAATGATCAGGGATCTACTTAAATTGCATTTTTCAGGGAAAGCAGGGAATCCCTTACTATCCCTGAAGAGCAAGAAAATGCCTTTCCCACAAGAAATTGGTGCAAAATCATCTGATGGAGGGGGAAAAAAGAAAAAAAAAAACTTATTGGAGATGAGCTGCAACAAGCAGGGAGTAAAGAAAGCATGGGAAACCTTTCCCAGGGGCCCCTGTGCTGCAGAGGAAGTACAGGGTCTCTCAGCCAGGCTCAATGATTGAGCCAATCAGCATACTGATTAGCCCAATCATTGGACAGCATGGGAGACTGGGAGGATTTAAAGAGACACTGCATGCAGCACAGTGAAGCTGGCTGCTGTACTTAAGATCAGGATAAGTGGGAAGACGGTCCACAAAGCAAAGTACATTTCTGCCATACATCATGTGAAGAAGTACCCTGATGGCACTCTTCATGCTGATGGTGGCAAATTGTTCTGTTCAGTATGTAATGTCATACTGGATCTGGGCAGAAAACCCCCCCAGTATTAATCAGCACTTAGAATCAGAAGGGCATCTGAAGAGGAAGGCTGCAACAGATGCTGAGGGACAGATCAAGAACCAGACCACAATGTCAGCCATGTTTAAGAGGGTCAGAGAAAGCAGTGTGGCCTGAAGAGAGGCTACCTACCCTTGCCTTAGTCAAGGCATTCACAGCTGCAAATATTCCTCTGCAGAAACTTGACAACCCCAAACTGTGGGAATACTTCCAGAAGAATGTTCCAAATGGGGGAACTCTTCCATGTGCCAACAGGCTCCATTAGGAATATCTCGCTTAAGTGATAGCTGCACACATCCACTTCACAAAAGCTGCAGTGACCAAATATGACTCTTTCTCCATAGTGGTGGATGAAGCCAGTAATGGACAAGATAATTATGTCTTGCACATATTAACTGTTCCTGGGAGCTGCAAGTCCACCTAGAGGCTGTCAATCATTCCACTGTCATGCAGGCTGTGATTAAGGCCGTTGTGACCCATGGCTTGGAATTCAACAAGATCTCAGGTTTTCCTGCATGATAATGCTATATACATGAGCAGGGCATTCTCTGATGTCCTCCATGAAACAATGCCCAATGCAGTTCATGTCATCTGCAATGCACACATTTTGTCCTTAGCTGGTGATATCTGGCAGAGGTAGTTCCCTGATGTGGATACCCTGGTGAGTTCTTTTAAGACAGCTTTCAAGCACTGTCCAGCTCACAGGCTCTGGTACTAGATGTCCATGGCTGCTCAAACCAGGAAGCTACCTGCAACTGTGGCGGTTGCACTACAGCCAGTCCTGAACAGGTAGAATTTCTGGTTCAGTGCAGTGCAGTACCAGGCCAAGCACATGGGGTAGTTCAAGCAGTATGTGTCTGAGGGACTGGAGATCACACTGGGCACACAGTGTATCTTAAAGTTTTTTGAACTTCTGAAATAGGGCAACATTGTGGATCAGATGAAGTCCATGGCAGAAAGCACCACCCAGTTTAGAGACCTCCTCACCTGGTTTGAAAGTCAGCAGTCATTATGTTTTGGGAGTCTTTCTGTAACTGGTTTCCACATCTGTATTCCTTGGCAAAACACCTTACAACCCCAACCAACCCTGTGGACACTGAGAGTGCCACTTCTGTTTATAGACATGTGTACAGCTTTCAGAGATGCAGGCTGTCATCTACCACTGCCAGTGGATAAGCATGCTTGCATTTAACAAGTAAAATCATGTGGGGGAGGGTTTTTCTTTCCTTGGGGAAACAGGAGTCTATCCCTGAAGCCCTTATGCAGTGGGCCAGCTCTGTGCTACAGTGGGCCGTGGTCAAGGAATTCAGTCATTCGTTTAGTTTGCTTATATATGTGTAAGACAATGAAAGTTAAGTACTGTTGACTCTCTTGTTTTCCTATTTCTTATTGTTAGGCAATAAAAGTTAAGCACTTTAATGAGGTGTGAATAAACTTTTATTCAGGGTACTGGTGGGGGTGGGTGAGGATAGGGAGGGAGAACTGGCTGGTCAGGCAGGGTTGTGGTGCTAAGCTAGCCCAGGGCCCTGGGGAATGTGGCTATGTTCAATGAGAGAGGAGAGATAGGAGTAGGCTGTGCAGACCAGGGAGGGTTAAACTGAAATAGTGGGAGTTGGCAGAAGGGAAATCAGGAGCCCAGCACTCATTCCATACTGGTCATCTGTACCACAGTTGTCCCCCTCACACTCTTGATCCTCCCCCAGCCCCCTCCCACTAGCTCCATCACTTCAGGGAAGCACCCCCCCTTCCCCCCCCACCCCAGCAGGATTATTTTTTTCTTTTTTTCAGTGGCTGTTTTTGGGCATTGAATGCATCTGTGGCTGCCAGCAAAAGAAAAAAAGTGGTGAAGGGTGAGGACATGGTTAGACTCTTGTCCAATGAGCATCATGAGGGGGAGTGAGAAAAAAAAAAAAAAAGGTGGCTCCCAGTGCACAAATCACCTGGAAAAAACAAACAAACAACAAAACAACCCCAGATGAACACATGAGAGTCAACTGTACTTAACTTTTATTGGCTTACACATGCATGATGGCAGCCTGAAAATAATTGGCGGCTAGCACAATTTAAATAGATGCCTACTACTGATGTATTCTAGTCTATCTACTGGATGATCTACTGTGGTGCAGGTAAGTATAGTCTGGGCAGAAAGCCTGGATCATGGACAAGCATGGAATGCAAGTCACCCAAACAAAGTCCTACGAGGCATCACAGTGGCCTAGGTGGATGTGGCTTAACACTAAACTAAGCCAAAATTAAACATCTCTGTTTTTCTCAAATTAGATTCTTGTTCATCCAGAAGTTTTTGTTCTTAAAACATTTGTATTAATGTTATATCCTCACCTAATCTGGTAACAAGTGTCAAAATATCAAAATTGAAGGGAGAACAGACATTCCAACTTCTGACCAGCTCCACCAAAACCCTTTTTAAGCCATGTGGTGTAATTGCATTGAAATATATTACATATTCTTCTGGCAACTACTCAGTTTTTGAGCTGTGGTGTTTTTGATTAAAGACAGGCAACCATTTATAACACTCAATTCTAGGACAGAGCCCGAAGTCCATTGAAAACAGTGAAAAGACTCACATTCAGTTCAATGGACTTCGGATAAGATGACTAATTTTGTTTATGCAAATTCTCCAGGAACAAATAATGCCTTCATAGAGTATTTATGTTATTGAAACTTGTTTAATAAATACTTTATGAAAACAAATTTTAACTAAGGTCTGATTTGCTGACTCCTCATCATGAGAATTCTGGCCAACGTTCTATCGCTGTGATTAGTCAATCAAAATTATGTGACGTTATTTCTTTTCTCTGACTAGATGGCTCAACTTCTAGGATAGGGGTGTCAAACTCATTTGGCTCCCTGGGCCACATCCAGACTGCAGGGCTCTTCACGGGCCAGATCTAAGCCTACCTTTGACAACAGTGCAAGCAGCGGTGGTACTTATTGCCATTAGTGCCTGAATTGCTGTATCAGCTGTGGTCACCATGGACAGCCTTCGCTTGCCTAGCTGTTGCTAAAACAGTCCCCACCAGGACTTCGTATCCCAAAATTCATAGGCAGGCCCCATCCAGAAGCCCTGAGAGCTGAATCCAGACTACAGACTGTATGTTTGACACCCATGTTGAAAAAATTGCAGGCCTATATTTTGCTCTCCTGTACTCCGGTGTAAGGAAGGAACAACTCCACTGAAGTCAAGTTACATGGGTGTAAAATCAACATAAGCAAAATCTAAACAGGCTTGCTTCTATCTCACTGAAAACAAACTTGTGATTTTGTGATTAAACTCATCCTTACTATAGGCCTCAACTTTGCTTTCAAATATTCTTACCCCAAAAATAGTCACACAGAGGTAAACAAAAAGGATCAGAGAGACGTTGGAGAGATTCCATTTTCAAAGGTGCTAAAATATTTTGTGATTAACCTCTTCCTATTTATGCACTATATTCTTACTCAATAGTCCTTATTCCAGGACCTACATACCAAAAAAAATAGGTCTATTTCATCTCTAACCACATATACCTAACATTTTTTCCCCAAAAGATGCCAATGCTTGTTTTGGGAGTACAATACAGTTCACATGCACAGTCTGTTTTCCCACCTTTATAATTAGCTAGGCTATGATAACAGTTCTTAAAATCACATTAGCGTGAAGAAAAAGTACCAGGATCAGAGGGACATGCTGTGCTTTGTGTTTGCAGAATATTAATTGTGACTAGAATAAATATTGATTATGCTCTTTATAAAATGACCGATAAACATTTTGGTATTCTTCGAACGCATGCTGTTTTGCCTGATAGATTGCTGTACTTTCCCTAAGGAAAAGCTGGTCTAAAGTTAAAGAACGTTGTAGCGGAGAGAAAGAGAGGGGAAAAAAATCTTGTTAATGGAAAATTGTGCAGCCTTTACATAATTTTAATTAGACTCTTAATTTTATTCTTTCCAAAGTCTATAAAAGTGCGTAAAAAGAGCTGCACTGGAGGATTTTTCATAAGCCCCAAATTAAAGATATACAATGGGACATGTTTCTACCAGCTTTCTGTATTATTTAAATTAATATAAGGTTTAGTTCTGCTATTGAAGTATGAAAATAATTCTAGTAATACGACCCTCGCTGCTACAGTTTGTAAGGTTTAAAGAAGTAGACTATATCTTGCCTTGTATTCTGTGATGTAGTTAGGGAGATAATTTATCCCCTAGTTTGTTAAGACAGCTATTTTTCTTGAAAGTTTTCCCCTCCATACTACGTGCAATAGAAAGGAATTATAAAATTACAAACAGAGAGATACCATGGTTCCACCAATAAAATTCAAAGTGACATCTCCCCCTTTAAAGTATGGTTCTTTAATAAAGAGGACTCATCTTACCTTCCCTTTCTCTGATATTAACGACAAAAAATGTTAGTTCAGTGGTGTGTTCATATCTGGAATATGGTAATCCTTGGGGCATAACTGTCAATTTATTCAATGCTATTCATATAACAAAGAAGAATTAGGATTGTACCCTTCAATATAGAGTAGAACTTACATTTTATAGCATAAAACAGGCTCTGATACTAAAACACAGGCTTCAAGGACTCAACAATAATGAATAGCTCTTCCTTGTAGAACCAGACTAGGCTAGAATTAGGCTCCCTAACCCCAATAATGTGCCTACCTGAAGGAGGATATTTTCTTGTGAAGGCTGTCTTGTTGAGATGTTTCATAGTCAACCTGATCAGAAGGGATGGAAGTAATACAAAGATCCAGCTAATCAAACTGTGGCAGTGAGAAGGTGCAGCTGATGAGGCCCTGCAAGAATTTAAGGGCCACAAGCAGGCCCAACAGCGGTTCCAAGAGCTAGACTCATGCTGTTGTATCTGGAGGCTTGTGATGGAACAACTCTTTATTACAGACAGAAACTTATATTCAACTATTTACAGTAAAAGGCAACTGTAAGAGTGAAGCTCTAGATTCAGTGGTATGGTCAAACTAGTTTGGTGGAGCAGTGTGGCTTACTGACAATTAATTAGAAGGCTAAATAGCAAGGAAATCCAATTCTGTCTCACTCTCAAGGTGGAGAGTTGGAGCCAAGTTGGAGGCTCAGTGGGCCAGAGATGCTGGCCTGGGATCAGTAATGGCTCTGGGATTGTTTGTAGTGAAGATGGCCTGAATATAAAGCAATTCTGTTTATTAATGGGGCGTGAATTTCTGACAGGGCATTTCTGTTGTCCATCTAAATTAAAGGGGAAAAAACCTGCACCTCTCCAAGCAAACTCAAGAGCAAACAGCCACTAGTTTGAGGTGAACTGTTGCCAGGTGAGTGTTCACACATCTTCTTGTAATTTCAACCATAGTTGTAGATGCAAACCCTCAAAGCAGTAGCAGTGAGGAATCACAAAGAAGAGATCTGAGTGGTCGTATCAAGAACTTTATTCTGGCTGCTGGTAATCAGACAAAAGTAACAGTATCTGCAAGATCTGCTGGATGCAGCTGTCATTCTACATCCATGATCTAGACAAGTTTGAGGAAACTTTCCTGCAGTGGTCTACACTCACATTCACCCTAGGGCAGGAGTTGACAACCTACAGTCTGAGGGCCAGATCTGGCCTGAGGAGACTTTATATCTGGCTTGTGCATGTGGGGTTTCAACAGCATTTGGCAGTAGTGGGCTTTGGCACTGTTTGGCTTTGGGCATTACTCCAGTGTGGCAGTGGGGAGAAGCAACAGTGGTGGTCCTAGCACCCACCCACCCACCTCTGACCCAAACCGAGTCATTCCAGCCCTGCCCTGAAAAGGCTTTCAGCCACTGCCCTAGTGGATTCAGATATTTGTCACTATTACTTTAAAACATCTCCATGTCAGAGAAGGAGGAGGACAGGTAAGAATGTTTTTGATTAGGTAAGGGGAAGGGAAAATCAAACTGGTATTACAGATAGGGACTGGGAGAAAGCTATATACACAATCAGGGTAAAACAACTGAAATACCATGGGCATAAAAGAGGGCCTAGCTAGACCTTGTGCCACATTTTAAAAATAATCTGATATGATAGCTAATGAGACAGATGCTTCCTTAAGAGAAGTATACTAAAAAGCTAGGTGACTGTGGCATTGATGTCTACACAGTCAGATGGGTCACAAATTGGTTGATGGACCGCACCCAGAGAGTGGTGGTGGATGGGTCATATTCGACCTGGAGGGATGTGGGAAGTGGGGTCCCCCAGCGCTCAGTCCTTGGGTCCACACTGTTTAATTTCATTATTAGCAACTTGGATAAGGGGGTGAAAAGCACCCTGTTCAAATTCACTGACAACACCAAGATCTGGGGCAAGGTGGGCACGCTAGAAGGGAGGGACATCTCCATATCCCCACATGTCTGCCTCTGCCTGCCCCAGCTTCCTACTTTAAAGAAAAGCCCTGGTGCTCACTGGGTGCTGCCGGGCAGGGGGCATGATTCCCGCTGCCTCCCACTGCTCCATGCTGCATAGGGGGCTCTGCATGAGCCCCCTCAACCTCCCTCCCCGATCCCCCGGCCCCCCAACGGCTGCCTGCCAGGGCTCTGGCCCTTTAAGAGGAAAAAAAAAGCCAAGAAAAGCCCTGGGACTCACCCCTCCTAGTGCAGCCTCCGGGCTTCAGGGGCTCATGCAGAGCTCCCCACATGGTGGGGGGCAGCTGGCGGCAACGGGGATCATCCTCCGCCAGCAGCAGCAGTGAGTCTTGGGGTTTCTTCAGGTTTTTTTTTCTTAAAGGGCTGGAGCTGGCCTGTGAGGGGCACCTGTGGGGGGGTTGGAGGCTCCCATGCAGCATGGGGCAGTGGGGGGCAGCAGGGATTGCCCCCTGCCTGGCAGCACCTGCTGAGCTGGGGCTTTTTTTTCCCCCCAAGTGCTGGGAGCTGGGGCAGGCAGGGTGGCCATTGCCCGGCTGGGAGAGGGATGAGCCTGGCCTGGCTGATTCAGGGATTCAGCTGCTGCCAAATCTCTGAATCAGATTCAGCTGAATAGAATCAGAACAGTGATTTGAATCACTGAATGGAATCATTGTTCCCCAAATCATCTGAATCTGAAGCAAATACTAGCCACTTCACACAGGCCTATAAAATAACATGGGCAAGAAAACGACTGATTTCCCACTCCATAAAGGATGAGACAATTGTTTGTCTCTGCCTCCAAACTGGAGGAATGTTGACAAGTCTGGATTTGCTCTGGCATAGCAAATCCAGTATATTCACACTTCCCTGGTTCATTTTGGTAACACCAAATATATTTGGATAATTGGGAGTCTGGAAAATTGAGTCAATAGAACAGGTTGCCAGGCCAGCACTCTGTGAGAAAGAGAGGAGGTCTCATTGTGGGGCTGAGGTAAATGAGATCCTACTGTTGAAGCAGTTTAAGCACAGTCTAAATTAATACCACACCATAGATTATTTTTCCTCTGTCATTGACATTTAAATTTGCAAGCCTGAACTCTGTTTAGTGCCTGGTGAAACAGCAAATGCAAAAATAGCTTTAAGCAACAGAATAGCCAATTAACCTTGAATAATTCAAGCTGAATAAAACAGGGTATATATGAATTTCAACCTGGGAGGAGCCAATGGCCACCTAGCCTGGAATCCTATCTGCAACAGTGGCTAATGACCAGTGTATCAGAAAGAGGTTGCAAACTCTGTGAAAGCTCCTAATTGTTCAGCACTAAATTATGAGTGCTGGGGTAGGGCAATTTCTGTCTGAAACAGCTTGTGATCAATTTACGCTCTGAAGCACAAGGATTGATAGCTCTTGTATGTATGTCCTAGTTAGCGTAACTGCAGATACTATTCCCATTAAATGCCTATTTTTAAAGTATAAATAAAGATGGGTGAACTTGTCTGGCTTAATTTTGATTCCATCTGAGCATACATAGTGCAGCTTTTCCTTTTTTTTTTGTAATGTTGAATGTGAGAGAGATCTGGGGTAGAAGGGGTTTTAATAACAAGTAAAAAATGTTTTATTACCTCCAGATCAAAGATACTTCCAGGAGTTATATGAAGGCAATGAGCACCAAGCCAAACAACTGGGAGAAGATTGCTGAGGATGAAGCACTTGGAAACAATCTATTAGGCATGGAATGAAGTCTTTTGAGGAAAAGAGTCCAACATGCAGAAAAAAGAGGAAACCTCAGAAGTTACCCTGTACTATATTAAGGATTGTTTGATATGTGTGATAAGGGCAGAAGGTACTATCACTCAAGAATTGGGTTCTACAGCCACACCCACAGATGCTCAGTGAGCTGATACCTCACTTGGCACAATTCTATTATCTTGCAAGACACGCAGATGCTTACTACTACTATTTTGTTCAACCTTCAGGATTCAAAAGTTCCTTTTACAAATATATGACTCAAAGGTGGAAGAGAGGTAAATGAGGCAGGCATGGAATTATGCATCTCGACGTGGCTAGACTCAGATCCAACAACATATCTAATCCAGTCCAGAAGTTTGCACAATCCAAGTGATGTTCATGTGCAACAAGAGATTGACTTCTGTCCATTTGGTAGTGGATACTACAAAAAGACAGCATTGTTTTTAGTATTAATTGACATTGGCTACTTTAGCAGAGGTCAACTATTGAACAAACAAAGAATCTATATTACCTCCATGGCCCTAGGTTCCTTCCAGAAGAAAATTGAAGCTAACAGCAGTCAAAAGGTAACTTGCACTGCTGCTGCCTCTAGTTTGTCATTTTGACAATCAGACTTTACTTTCGATGATTATGTAATTTGGCATCTTTTGTCCAATGATCTCACCATTCACCTCTTCCTGGGATTGGCCTAGATAAACATCTGTCATTCCAGGCATCATTTTTGTACACTGATATAAATTATATTGGTTAGATACAGACAGTCAACAAGCCCGAGGCTGACTTGGTTCAGTCTGTGCAGGTTAGTCTAAACTGCACAGATTAAATTGAAACAGAAGTGAACAAACATTTACCTTTGACTCAGGAAATGCTGCCACATGCCTGAAGTGGCTCAGGCCAGAAGCTGGGGGGTGCTAGATCACAGCTCTCTAGCTGTGTGTTTACTTCTTTCTGCCCCTAAGGTCTCTGGGATTTGCATTCCAGACTGACAGCAGCAGGACTCTGCAGGGTTGCTCATCACTTCCTCTTCTTGCTTCCAGGTGCCTCTGGGATTTGTAATCCACAGCCACAGCCAGCAGTAAGTTTGAGCAAGGGAAGAGGTGTTTAACCTCCCTCCCTGGCTCCAGACCCCAGCTGGGGTTTCTTGGAGGGGATGGGACTGTCCCATCCCCCCGCCCCCTATAGACTGGGCTGCATCCCCTGCTGCCTTTGTCACCTTCCCCACCTCATCAGCCAGCTCTCACTGCTCCAGCTAAGGAGCAGAGGGGCAGGACCAGTCCTGCTCTCTGGAGCAGACAGCCCAGCCCAGCCCAGGTCTGGAAAGCATGTTGGGATGCTGGGGGACTATGATTTAACTTGAACCAGGAAGGGGTCTGGAACAGAAGTTTCATAAACCAGTTTGTCTCAAATCAGTTAAGTCTGATACTACATTCAACCAGGTTTATCTTAAACCAGTTGCAGCCATTTAGAAACTGGTTCATGTGCACTGAGCTTCTGTTCTGTTACATGTTTAAACCAGGTTCTGATCACTTAAACCAGTTTATGTGTAACTTCTATCCCTAGCCATTGAGATCAGGAATGGACAGATGATCATCAACTATCCTGGGGTGGCTACACACAGTAAACAGCTGTGCCTCACCAATAAGTGGCATGAGAACAGGAAACAGGCTGTTTGCCTTTAATAGCCAACTCCTAAATTGGTGTAAACTTACACTGGTAGAGTTTTACATCCAATATTTTCCAGAGAAATTTTACCCTGTATTGAGCAAAGTTGCATCCATATAGAGAGGTTTACATTTCTGTGTACTTTGTGTCCTTCAGAGAGCAATGCAAAGGAAAAGTTGGAGGATTTGGTTTACATTTTTCAGTGGAAAAAAAAAAAGATTTTAAGTAAAGAAAATCTACTTTTGTTCAGATCTATTTAAACAGAAGTTGGAGTCTGAACAGCTAAAAGCCTTTTTTATTTTTTGGTTAAATCCCAAATCAACTAAGTTGCATTTGTTTTGTGTGAGTGCTACTCTTGGAAGGCAGTAAAGCTTTTAAAGGTACTAATGAGAGAATGTTCTCTGTGGAACATAAAATATCAGGAGGAGTGTTTGTTTTTCCACCTTCTAATAATGTTCAAATAGCTCCACCAATTATATTCAAGCTTTCAAAAGAAAATTCACCCTTTAGCCTGAGAACGAGCATGGAAAGTTTCCACCTCAAAGTCATTTAGTGGAGAGTTAATGCCAAATGATAAGGCAGGTTTAATATGGCTGGAAGTCAGCCTTAACTATAGCAGACACTGTGTATGCCCATAAAAATCCATGTTGTCTTATAATAAATCATTTAAAATTATATTTGATAAAATAAACTAACAAAATACATTTTCAATGCAGAAAACATGATTTATTTTTACTATGTTTGTTTTTACTCCTTTTGCAAGCTTCTATCATTTTCAGTTCAATGGATCTCTTAGTCATTTGTGCACATTAGGAGATACAGCGCATGAAAAGTAAGTTGTAAAAATCCTCCCCCGAAACAAACATTTTAAGTCGATATGTCCAATCTATAAACATATCAGGACTTGCTTTGTTCATCAGCTCTGAGCAGCTGGTCAAAAGGTAAACCTTTCTCTTATATTCTTTTAAAATAGCATTACAAATTCTCATCAATTTCCATGTTGGTCACAAACATAAAAGTGAATAAAACAGCAGAGAGAGACCAAGAGAAAGATTAGGAACCTGGGGATATAAAAGGCAATGGGTTTCAATAAGGTTTGCTAGTAGACTAGCACACATGGCTTTCTTTCATGCTTAAATTCTATTTGAAATTATAAATCAAAGGAGCAGCCTATCAGAGGATTGGAAAGTGTGATATATTAGAAGAGAGGTTGTATTTCAGTGAAAAGGTGTTTCAGAGGCTACTTGACTGCTCTTGCATGTACAGCATTGATGTACAGGACAACACAAAATATTTAATGTAAGCCAATATAGCTGTACAAAGGTGTACACGTCTGTTTAAAAAATATGTGTGTACATCCCACACAGAACTAGAGAACAACAACAAATAAAAACAGAATTATTTGGTCTAGTTGTAAAAATACTGTCTGGAATCCTTCCTGGCACAGTCATTGGCAAACGCTAGTCATCTAATTCTGCAGCAAATACCACCAATAAAATGAAGGCTAGATATTAGCGCTGTGCGAAGCTTTGGTCCCCAATTTGGTTCGGCAGAGATTCGGCCTGATTCGGTGGCCAAATTTCTGAATCTGAATTGAATCAGGAAACCCTTTAATCTCTCCAAATCAAATCAGAACCCTCTGAGTTGATTCAGAGAGATTTGGGGATTCAGACATAGACACAGCTTTAAATGTTTTTTTCTACATACCTCAAGGTACCAGGTGGCTTGTGAATGCTGAGATGGTGGGGTGGATGGAGCATCCTACAGGAGCATGGGGGGGGCTTCCCAGTGGGCTCGGCTGCAGATCTGGAAGTGGAACTTCTGGTCCACTTCCGGGTTCGCCACCGAGCACGCGGCCCCCCACCCCATCTTCCTGTGGGACTCTCCATCTGCCCCAGCATTGCAGCATTCATGAGATGCACCTGATACCTCGACGTATGTAGAAAAAACATTTAAAGTGGTGTTTACAGCTGAATCCATGATTCTCCAAATCAGCATCAAATCTTCAGATTCAGCTGAATTGAATTGGGGACAGTGATCTGAATCAACAAATTGAATCACTGTTCCCAATTTGGGCTGAATCCAAATTGAATACGGCCCATTTTGCACACCCCTACTAGATATGACCATCTCTAGGAGATTTATTGGCAGCCAGTCAGTGTAAATTGGAGAAACTGCTCAGAGGGAGCCATCACATTAAATGAATTACAAATGTCTGGTAAAGGCACAAATGGCGAATCCAAATGAGTACAGTCATGTGGCAGTGACACATACTGCATAGCCCAGTGTCCTCTGCACTGCAAGGACATGCTGCTTGAGCGTGCAATACAGTTATTTTTCTGCAGGTTTTTTTGACCCCTGGATATCCAGGGATAAAAAAAAAAAAAACTGGATAAAAAACAACCCAGAGCAACACATTGCTTTGTGCTGTTGAAAAGCACATGGCCAGTGTGTGCTGCTGAAAAGCAGAGCTGCGCCACTCCAGGACCCAAGGCAAGGCTGGCCCCATCCTCCCCTACCCCACCTGGGCAACTTGCCACACACCAAAGTGTGCATGGGATGGATGTTCCCCACGGACAAGTATCTGCAGCACAAGGTGCGCTGCTACTACTTGTCCCCTGGGAACCAAATGTCCACACACGTCTGGACATGCTCAAAGGGTCCCAGTATAAGGGATGTAAGATAAAATAATAGTCCTGCTGGTAGATATTGATGAGGAGAAAATGAAAGATGGCTTCCAGAATCTCAGTTAGGTACAAAGCTGCAATTTATCACTTAAGAGCAGTTTTTGCAGTTAGAACTTTAGACAAGCTGTTCTGATTGAAAAAACAGTGATCACTGAGTTCAGGTTGACAACCTGCTTCAATTTCTATCTTGTAGGCACGTCATAAAAATCGGTTTATTCCCTAAGACAATAATATTAACCTTTGGATATGAACAATCTTCCTAGCTTGACATTTTGTTCCATCCTTCCTTCTTTTCACTGTAACTTAATTCTTATTGCCTTCCATGCTTTTTCCTTTCTTACCTTGTTTACCTCCTTCTTTCAGTGTCTTCCACCTTCTTTTTTGTCCTTCATTTCAGCTAATCCTCACCTTAAAGAAAAAGGCTGGCAAAATTTAAAAAGAAAAATACAAGAAGAACCAACATGTCTTTTTGCTGGCCATCAAATGCATTCTGCTTATATATTCATTTCCTTTTCTCTTATTTTTTATTAGTTTTATGTAGATTGGAAGCTGTTTGGAGCAGGGATGGTTCTAGACATTATTTACACATGGCCTAGCACCAAGAAAACTCTACCTTTTGTGGGATCCTTGGAGATATTGTAATTTTTTCAACTATATTGAAAAAAAATTACAACAAAATAGGCAATTAAAAAAGAGACTGAGTTAGCTCAGCCTAATTAGCAGAGGGACAAAGGAACTAGGAAGCTCCTCATCTGGCAGTTTTGTATTGATTTTCTCCCTTCTCCAATGCATGAATGTTGACATGGGTAGTATGGAGGGGGAAGGCACTCTCCCAGTCCCATCTTTAGGATAATAGAGCTGGATGGTGTTCCTAAGACTTTACAGTCACACTTTCCAGCTAACAGAATGGTTCCTGCAGGAACAATGCTATCACGGTTTGGACCAAAAATGATGCATTAGAGCAGGGGTGTTTCCCTGAGTCAACATAGTGGCATGGGTTAATGCCTATGTTGCTCACCGTGCTGCCAAAGTCCCAGGTACAGATTCCCCTTGGGGGCTTGTTTCCTTGCCAGTGGGACAAGCTATGGAGGTGTTAATGCCTGCAGCTAAGCCAGCAAAGTGGCTGAGGCAGCCAAGGGTGTCAACGTGACCAGTGCTCACTGTGCTGCCAGAGATGGGTCCAGATCCTGTCCACAAGGAGCCTCATAGTCTGGATCCAGCCCATGGGGCCCAATGAGTTTGCCACCCCCATTATAGAGAATGTGGTTCCCAATTCTTCCTCCCTGTTTGCAAAATAAAGTAGTCCCTATCCACACTACTCAAGGAGCTTCCAAAAGGCTGCATTCTACAGTGTCTTGCTCTCAACTGGGATCCATTGGAACTGAGACCCCTTGAAGCTTGTCATGGAAGCTGATTATGAGCATCTATATTGCTGACTAGGCAGAAGCAAAGATTTAATCACTGTTAGAAACAATAAGATCTTTCCTAACGGTAGAAGTGGGCATTACAGTTCTTTTCAGTAGTGTTCAATACACAGGTTCCATTGTTTGTGTTTGTAGCAGGGGACCATAACCCTGTTACTCAGCCAAGGGTGAAAGGCAGGAGCTGTGAAGGTGGAGAACAAAGCCCTGTGACAGTAAGCAGTAAGCCAGGACACTATCCCTTTACAAAAAAGCAAACAATGAGTGGAGAGTGCCCTTGGGTGCATTAAAAGCTTGGCTGGAAGCTAGGCAAAGTGGGAGGGGAGGAAGAGAGAGGTCCACCCAGAAGGGAGCAGGAACTCCAGGAAGCTGTGAATCTCTTATATTGCAGACTGCTAGGACCTCCAGTAGCTGGGAAGCTGAGAGTCCAGAAGATGACTCCCGCAGCAGCAAAACAACCCAGCCAGAGATACTTGGAGTGAAAGGCATGCCCTTAAAAGGGACTGATGGCAACTTATGTAGCTTGGAAGCTGAGAGTCAAGGAGGAAACACTGGCAGCAGTGGCTCAGCTCAACCACAAATATTGAATGCTAGGAGTGAGAGTCATGGGGGTAGTGTTCCATTTTTCTGTGTGTTTCTTTTTGGCAAGCATTGGCCTGGAGGTATGGGGGCCCGGGGAAAGGGAGAGGTGTTTTTTTGTTTGTTTGTTTGTTTTTTCAAGGTAAGGCAGCAGTCTGCTGCCACACTCCCAGTCCACCTGGTGAAGTCCAATAAAATTCCAAAGGGAATGCAGAGGCCACAGGAGGCACCAGTGCAACTAGGGATATATGGCCTGTCTCAGTCAGGGCAGTTGCCAGAGAGGAGAGAAATCAGAGAGGGCTGGAGCTCCTAAGCTGGGTCCTGGCAGAATAGGCCTCCAGCAGACAGAGCCCAGCTAGAGCAAAAGGGGATGCAGGCCAAGGAAAAGCTGAAACTCCAACAGGTGTTTGCAGGCAGTGCCAGATTTAGGATTAGTGAGGGGAGAAACCTCTTAAATATGAGGTTGGACAACAACTCTGAGGCACAGGCATGATTATGGGGATGGCTGGAGGTGAGGAATTTAGACTTTAAGGAACATAGTCCTGGAGAGGGTCACAATACTGAGACAGAGAAAAACAGAGCACTTAGGTTTGCTGGCCTCAGAGGGCAGCTTCCCCTTCTTACTTTAACAAGAAGGCATTGTGGGTGAGAGGAAAAAGGGTTGAGACCCTGGGAGGCTGGAGCAGGGGCATGACAGGATAGGGGTGGCCAAAAAAGGGAATGTGATGGCAACCTCAGGCATCTCACCTGTTACAGTGGTGCACTGGCTGGGAAACTTCACCACATTTCCGACCACCTCAGGATGAAGAGATGTGAAAAGTTCTGAGAATGAGCCCTTAGAGCCAGAAGTAAGAGGGTGGAAATGGAAAAGCTGTTGGCCTAGCAGCAAGAGGCCAATCAGTGGATGCAGAACTTGATGGTACAGATGGTTCAGGGCTAACAGGAGCAAGTAGAAGAACAAAAGATGTGGCTGGCCTGACAGCAGGTGATTTTTGAGGGATTAACAACATCTAAACAAATGCATTAAGGGGAAGGAGCTGAAACTGAGGCTAGCTTCAAAGATTTTACACCCCCAAAGATGACCAGGGATGATGATCCTGAAGTCTTTCTAGAAATAGTTGAAAGGGCAGCTGAAGCTGAGGACTGGGATAACACGATGTGGGCTGTGCACCTGGGACCATTATTGATAGGAGGGGTCCAAGTGATTCATTGGGCTCTCCCAAGGGAGGAAGTGAAGCAGCATGCTAGAGTAAAGGAAGTGATATTCCAGAAATTTGGCATTTTGGCTTTGTATTACAGGCAGCAATTTTGAGGCCAAAAAGAACAGGTGGTGCTTTGGGCCTGGCAGAGGGGACAGGTCCTCCATGATGTGGTGTATAAATGGCTGGGCCCTGAGGACAAAGGAAGAAATCATTGAAAAAGTAGTCTTAGAGCAATTCATCTGGCACCCAGAGAGTGAAGCCTGAGACTGGGTCTGATGCAACAGCCCCTCCATCCTGGAAGCTGCTGTGAAACTTGTAGAGGGTTTTGAGAATGTCATCAATGTGGCCAAGAAAGAATGGACTCCACAGGCAGAGACCAACAAGCTTTGACACTTAAGGTTACTGAGAAAGGACCAAAGAGGAAGGAGGAGGCCATGAAGTATGTCTTGGATTGGTGTTATGGTGTTGATGCGCAGGACATTTTGCTCAAGCCTGCACTGAATGAGAAGTGGAGAGAAGGCCCCTGAAAGAATCCATACCTAATATTGGAGAAAGGGGACCCACCCAGGAAGATGAGAAAATGGACTGTAGTTATGATGAGGTGAGACGGCTACAGGACCTTACAAGGAGTGAAAATGCCCCCAGACCTGTAATTGAGGTTCTAGTTGAAGGTTGGAGATTGAGGGCAGTGGTGGACTCAGGTTGTGCTCAAATGATTATAGAGTGGGGCTTAGTCTGGAGCCAGACACAGAGTGGTGGACCACCAACCCCTCGCATGTTTACCTGTCTCTACAACTGGGTATGGATGACCCTGAAAGTTGGGGGTTATGTATATAGAATATGAGACCATGTGTTGATGAAGCTAGTCTCCCAGTGATCTTGGGCCAGGGCTGGCCCATGGTTAATGAAATGTTGCAGTATGTTGCTGAGAGGGGAATGGAAAAGATGCAAGAAGGGATCCAGACCAATCCTGAAGAGGGCTTCATCAGAGAGGCCTCTGAACGTACACTGGAGCTGAAATCAAAGATGGGGTTACACGCAAGTACTCTTCTGGAGAATGAGAAGTTCCAGCTAGAGCAAATCCATGAGGATGGTTTTAGACATGCATTCAACGAAATCCTGGCCCAATGCAAGAAGTACTCTGTCCAGAATTAGCAGTGAACACACCATGATTTGAGGTAAGAAATGACCTCCTTTATTGAATTGAACAGGGAAACATTGAGGGGGAGAAGATGGAAGAACTATTGGTGCCTTAATGATACCAGAGATCCCTACTAAAAATAGCCCATGGATTGCCTGTGGGAGGACACTTGGGAAGAGATAAAATGGAAGCCTCAATTAAGGATAGAATCTATTGGCCAGGGCTACTACAGAAGGTCAGAAAGCTGTGTGCAATTTCATAGATTTCATAGACATTAGGGCTGGAAGGGACCTCGGAAGATCATCGAGTCCAGCCCCCTGCCCAAAGGGCAGGAAGTCAGCTGGGGTTATAGGATCCCAGCAAGATAAGCATCCAGTTTGCTCTTGAAGGTGTTCAATGTAGGCGCTTGAACCACCTCTGGTGGCAGGCTGTTCCAGACCATGGGGGCTCGGACAGTAAAGAAATTCTTCCTTATGTCCAGCCTGAAACGGTCTTGTAGTAGTTTATGACCATTCGACCTAGTCATCATCCCTTGGGGCGCTCTGGTGAACAAACGTTCCCCCAGATAATGGTGGTCACCCTTGATAACCTTATAGGTGGCCATCAGATCACCCCTGAGCCTGCGCTTTTCGAGGCTAAAGAGCCCCAGGGCTCTCAGCCTGTCATCGTAGGGTCTGCTTCCCTGACCTCTGATCATGCGCGTGGCTCTTCTGTGGACTCTCTCAAGCTTCTCCACATCCTTTTTGAATTGTGGAGCCCAAAACTGGACACAGTACTCCATCTGCGGCCTCACTAAGGCCGAGTACAAGGGGAGAATGACGTCCCGGGATTTGCTTGAGAAGCATCTATGGATGCAAGCCAGCGTTTTGGTCGCTTTACTAGCCGCAGCATCGCACTGCAGGCTCATGTTCATCTTGTGGTCAATGATGACCCCCAAGTCTCTTTCTTCCATAGTGCTAGCCAGCATAGCACTGCTGAGCCTATAAGGATGCTGCAGGTTTTTCTTCCCAAGGTGGAGAACCTTGCATTTATCAGCATTGAACACCATCAGATTCTCGTCCGCCCACTTGCTGAGCCTGTCCAGGTCAGACCGCCTGTCTTCTGGTGTGGATGCTTTGACCCAAAGTTTGGTGTCATCGGCGAACTTGGCCAGTCTGCTTCTGACTCCAGTGTCCACATCATTAATGAAGATGTTGAACAGTATGGGTCCAAGGACAGAGCCCTGGGGGACCCCACTGGTCACAGGACACCATGATGAGTGACTTCCATCAATTACTACCCTCTGGGTCCGACCCCGGAGCCAATTTTCCAGCCAGTGGATTGTGGAGGACCCAAGGCAACAATTGGCCAGTTTCTCCAAGAGGTGATCATGGGAAACCAGATCGAAGGCTTTTTTGAAGTCAAGATATATGACATCAATCTCTTCTCCCTTGTCCAGGTGATAGGTCACCTGGTGGTAGAAGGAAATGAGATTGGTCAAGCAAGACCTACCCACAACAAACCCATGCTAGCTATCCCTTAAGATGTTGGCGTTGGCCAGTCCATTAAGGATGGCCTCTTTAATAAACTTATTAAGACTGATGAAAGACCGACGCAAAGTACCTATTTAATAGGTTGGCTTTTTCCTGGGCATCAGTTGTCAGTTGCCCCATCTGGTTCAGCAGGGGTCCAACATTGCCCCTGCTTTTCCTCTGGCTCCCCACATATCTGAAAAAGGACTTTTTATTGTCCTTGATGCTCAAAGCTAGTTGGAGTTCAGTTGCAGCCTTGGCTTTCCTGATCTGCTCCCTGCAGGACTGGACCAGTGCAGAATAATCCTCCTTGGAGGTGACTCCCATCCTCCATCCTTTGTAGGCCTTTCTTTTTAGCCTCAGGAGGTCTGCTAGGTCCCTGGAGAGCCAGGTGGGCTGCTGTGCCCTCTTGCTGCCTTTCCTCCGAGATGGAATAGACTTAGTTTGTGCATTGAGGATCGCTCCCTTGAGGAGCAACCACTCTTCTTGAACTCCCCTCTCCCCATGGTCGTGGTCCCTTAGGGCCTCACTGACAAGCCTCCTGAGCTTGTTGAAGTCGGCTTTCCTGAAGTCAAGGACTTTCATGTTGCTGACTGACTTGCCAGCTTTTCGGCGGATGGTGAAGGTGATCAGCTCGTGGTCGCTGTCACCCAGCTTCCCATCGATCACTAGGTCGCTGGCTAGGTCATCCCCAGTAGCCAGTACCAGGTCGAGCAGCGCTTTGCCTCTCATTGGCCCATAGACTTCTTGAGTCAGGTAGAGGTCATCCACGCACGAGAGGAAGCTTTGCGACTGCTCAGATTTTGCTGAGCGATCCTCCCACGAGATGTCCGGGTAATTGAAGTCACCCATGACAACCATGGTCCTGGAGCATGCCGCCTCAGCCAGTTCCCGGGCAAACTCCTGGTCAAGCTCAGGACTTTGGGTGGGAGGTCTGTAGTAGACTCCCACCATTGTGTCCCCTGTGCCATGTTCCCCACGGATTTTAACCCAGAGGGTCTCCAGCCGTCCACCCTGGTCGCCAATATCGGCTTGCAGGGACGTGTAGCTTTCCTTAACATAGAGAGCTACACCCCCGCCCCTTTTCTCTACACGATCCCTCCTGTACAGGGTATAGCCATCTATACCCATGGTCCAGTCATGGGTGGAGTCCCACCAGGTGTCTCCAATTTGCCCTGTATGTCAAAAAGTAGCACCTAACCAGCCTCCTAAGGCACCATTGGTCCCCCTCCCCTTGATTAAAACTCCATTCAAAAAGGTAACAATGGACATTGTAGGGCCATTACCAAAAAGTAGCTCTGAGTATCATTACATTATGATAGTGGTGGATTACGTGACCCAGTACCCTGAAGCAGTGCCTATGAGGGCTAGAAACACTTCAAAAGGTGGGGGATGAACTATTGAAGATTTTTTTGATGAGTGTAGCTCTCCCTGAAGGTGCTTATAGACCAAGGTACCAATTTTATATTCCAGATTTTTGAGGGGGTAGGCAAGACATTGGGGTTGAAACACTCAAGGACCTCAATATACCATCTGCAAATGGACAGGTTGGTGGAGCAGTTTAACTGCACCCTAAATAACATGCTAAGGAAGTTTTCACTAGAAAAACCACAAAGATGGGAAAGAATGCTCCACCCATTTTTGTTTGCAGTAAGGAAGGCCTCACAGTCTTCAGTGGGATTTTTTCCATTTGAGATGCTGTATGGACAGCAACCAGGAGTATCCTTGATTTAATTGATGGTGATTGGGAAGAGCAACAGCATAAAGCTAAGGACCCTGTGGGGTACATGTTGCAGTTGTGGGAGAGATTAGAGAATGTGGGAAAGCAGGCCCAAGAACAGTTGTAGGAGGTTCAGGCATGACAAGAGGCCCAATATAATAAAAGAGCTCAGGGGCAAAGGTTTGAGGCAGGAGAATGAGTCCTAATACAATTGCCTGACCAAGAATCCAAACTATTATTGTGCCTATGAATGAAGTGATATGCCAGGTGGGACCAGTGATTATGAAGTACACCAGCCAGATAAGTGGAATACAAGGCAAGTTTACCACGTAAACCTGCTGAAGTTGTGGGAGGAAGAAGCCCTGTGGATTGCTCTGTACCCAGCTGAGCCAGAACTGGGGTCCTCCATGTGAGAGACTGAGGGGTTGAAAACAATGGAAGTGGGTCCTCAGTTGACAGACGTGCAGTGGATTCAAGCAGCTGAACTAGTGGTGGACTTTCAGGAAGTGTTCTGGGAGGTCTCAGGAGAGGCCCAAGAGGTGGTATACTGAATTAAGATTCTTTCCTCCTCCCCCAACCCACCTGGGTAAGACTTCATAGAGGTCTGGAGGAGGATTCCACAATAACTTCAGAGACAGATAAAAATGAAAAGTTGAAAACATGTTACGAGAGTGGCATAATTCGGGAATCATACAGTGAATGGTAGAGCCCTATAGTAGCAGTACCAAAACTGAATGGGAACATCATTCTACCTAAGGATTTAGGAAGGTGAATGCATTAGCCAAATTTGACGCCTACCTGATGCTGCAGGTGGGTCAGATAGTGGAAAGGGTCAATATGTAGTTGGCCAGGTCCACTACAAATTGGCCCTACACATGACAAAAGGCTATTGGCAGATACCTTTGGCACCTGAAGATCAAAAAAACCCAGCATTTGCCACCTGCTAGAGACTGAATGAATTTAGATGAATGCTATTTGAGCTACATGTAAGACAGTAACCACATTTCAATGATTAATGGATAGGTTACTGAAGCCACTGCTGCTATGCTGCTTCCTGTATAGATGATATAACTGTCTTCACTTCAGACTGGGATAGGCACATGAAAGACCTTCAGATGGTACTACAGGAACTAAGAGAAGCAGGCCTCATGGTGAACCCAGGAAAATGTATAATTGGAAAGGAAGAAACCTGTTACCTGGGCTTCCCAGTCAGAAAAGGACAGTTATAGCCCTTGGTAGACAAGGTAGAGGCCCTCTGCACCTACCAACTGCCTAAAACTAAGCAGCAAGTACTACCTGTCTCACACCTATTGTTCCCCATTCCCTCTGATCCTCACTGCCTTGCTGTGGTGGTGAGGACCAAGCACATCTGCTCAGCTCCTTTTTTGTGGTCTTTTTTCCTTTGCTCTTTTTCCTTCACTCCTTTTCTTCTACTGAGACCTCCTGAGTCAAGGAGGAAGGGCCACTTCACAGCTGAGGAAGGTCCAAAGAATGTAGTCCAGAGAAAGGGACTGAAGGTCGGTGGCAGAGAATTCGCCGGACATACTCACGCTGCATCCATAGGCAGCTAAGCATAGGGCCAGACGGCACATCTTCAATCAACGTGAAGTAGGCTGGACCAGCGAGCTGAAGCAGCAGTGGAGGCCAGTGAAGTGCCAACACCCACGGTTGGTGAGTAGATGGGGCATAGGGGAGGTGGAGCCCCAGGCCAGCTGTGGTGGTACCATGAGTACCCCTATGGGAGCCCATCACATACACCACTGAACCCCCTTTTCTAAAGTACTATCAAGACATGGCAGGTGAGTAGGGGAGGGCTCAGCCCAGGGACTCATGTGATTAACCACCAGTTAAGTCACAGCATGACACATGCATTTGCATTTTCACAGATCTGCATTTTGCATATTGACTGCTATTCTACCCAGGAGAGCACACAAAACACCAACACACTTTCCCTATGCCTAAAGAAGGGTGTTTGTGCCTAAAAGCTTGCAAAGAACAATTTTTCCAACTATTAAGTTGGTTTAATAAAAGATATCACATCTACCCAAAGAACCTTGACAGCAAATGAGAGCATTCTTGGCCTTGCCAACTGTTATCAGAAATTCATGCTGAATTTTGCAGAGCTGATAGTACTCCTTGTCACAACCCAAGGGTGTGATTTTGTGTGTGTGTGCTTCGGCACTGCTAAATTATTTCCCGCCATGAGGAGCTTTCTTTGCAGGGTGCATTTCTCAGTTGCAAAGAGAAAACCTCGGTGCAAAGAAGTTCCCACCACCCGCATGCAAATTTGTGTCCCACTATTGGCCAGTTCTAAATTATTCCCACGTGGCGGCTAGTGATTGGCTTGCTAGCTGTATAAGAGGCTTGAGCGGTTTCCGCCCAAGTTGGAGGACTCCACAACCATCTGGAGGAGGAGGACTTCACGTCTCGTGAAGAACTCTAAGCGCTGCGGAGACTAACGGACCCAGCGTGTACCTTAAGAAGGTTATAGGGGTCTGATCAACCTCTGGCCTCTCCCCGTTGCCGAGTGCGATCCCTCGACGAACCCCTTCCCTGCACGTAAGTTCCACTGAGCCTAGCAAACTTTGTGTGAGTGTAACTAGAGCTCTTCTCCGAGTTGTTTTCTTCGGTTGACACGACAGGCTTGTGGTTTTAGAGCCTTCAGCCGGATTGGGCTAGAGTTCGCGAGATTAGAACTCTTGTCCGCTCTTCTTTCCTATCTGTAACTGCAACTCAAGCAAGTTTTCCTGCCTGCACCGCAACCATCTACGGTGTAAGTAAAATAATCTTTAATCAACCGCTACGCGTCCGTGCCTAATTCTAGTCCACCGGCCTGCATTCCCCAACCCGCATGCCAGGGCTGCTGGCCACAGCCCACCGCGCGCCCCCGAGGGCCTCGGACTGCTCCTGGCCCGCACACTCCTGACAGAGACAGCCTGAGCAGGAGCTCCTATGAAGGTAAAATGGACAACAGCAGCAGAAAGAGTGTTTTGATATGTAAAGGAGGCTCTTTGCCATTTGCTTCTTTTATATACACCATACCTTAACTAAGCCATTTGTGGTGCAGATGGATGCATTGGATGTAGCTGTTGGTGAGGTGTTGACTTAGAAGGTGGGCAGAAAGGAACATTCGGTGGTCTATATCAACTGGAAGTTAAACCCCCATGAGAGGGAATAGGCTTGCTATCTTTGAGAAAAAATGTTTTGCTATTAAATGTCCAGTGGAGACATAAATAGCTCCTGAGCTCTTTTATTATATTGGGCCTCTTGTCGTGCCTGAACCTCATAGATTCATAGATTCATAGATGTTAGGGTCGGAAGGGACCTCAATAGATCATCAAGTCCGACCCCCTGCATAAGCAGGAAAGAGTGCTGGGTCTAGATGACCCCAACTAGATACTCGTCTAACCTCCTCTTGAAGACCCCCAGGGTAGGGGAGAGCACCACCTCCCTTGGGAGCCCGTTCCAGACCTTGGCCACTCGAACTGTGAAGAAGTTCTTCCTTATGTCCAGGCTAAATCTGCTCTCTACTAGCTTGTGGCCATTGTTTCTTGTAACCCCCGGGGGCGCCTTGGTGAATAAATCCTCACCAATTCCCTTCTGTGCCCCCGTGATGAACTTATAGGCAGCTACAAGGTTGCCTCTCAACCTTCTCTTGCGGAGGCTGAAAAGGTCCAGTTTCTCTAGTCTCTCCTCGTAGGGCTTGGTCTGCAGGCCCTTGACCATACGAGTTGCCCTTCGCTGTACCCTCTCCAGGTTATCCGCATCCTTCTTGAAGTGTGGCGCCCAGAATTGCACGCAGTACTCCAACTGCGGTCTGACCAACGCCCTATAGAGGGGAAGTATCACCTCCCTGGACCTATTTGTCAAGCATCTGCTGATGCACGATAAAGTGCCATTGGCTTTTCTGATGGCTTCGTCACACTGCCGGCTCATGTTCAACTTGGAGTCCACTAGGACTCCAAGATCCCTTTCCACCTCTGTGCCACCCAGCAGGTCATTCCCTAGGCTGTAGGTGTGCTGGACATTTTTCCTCCCTAGGTGCAGCACTTTGCATTTCTCCTTGTTGAACTGCATCCTGTTGTTTTCTGCCCACTTGTCCAGCCTATCCAGGTCTGCCTGCAGCTGTTCCCTGCCCTCCGGCGTGTCCACTTCTCCCCATAGCTTTGTGTCACCTGCAAACTTGGACAGAGTACATTTCACTCCCACGTCCAAGTCGCTGATGATGACATTAAAGAGTATCGGTCCAAGGACCGAACCCTGCGGGACCCCACTGCCCACACCCTTCCAGGTCGAGACCGACCCATCTACCACGACTCTTTGGGTGCGACCCTCTAGCCAATTCGCCACCCACCGGACTGTGCAGTCATCCACATCACAGCCTCTTAACTTGTTTATCAGTATGGGGTGGGATACCGTATCGAAGGCCTTCCTGAAGTCCAAGTATACGACATCCACCCCTCCTCCTGTGTCCAGGCGTTTCGTAACCTGGTCATAGAAAGAGACTAGGTTGGTCAGGCACGATCTGCCCGCCACAAACCCATGCTGGTTTCCCCTCAGCATAATCTGCCCTGCCGGGCTCTCACAAATGTGAGCCTTGATAATTTTTTCAAATACTTTACCAAGGATGGAGGTGAGACTGACCGGCCTATAGTTGCCCGGGTCCTCCTTCCTCCCCTTTTTGAAAATGGGGACCACGTTAGCCCTTTTCCAGTCCTCCGGGACTTGGCCTGTGCACCACGAGCATTCGAATATTCCCGCCAGTGGCTCTGCAATGACGTTGGCCAGTGCCTTCAGCACCCTTGGATGGAGCCCATCCGGGCCTGCCAACTTAAAGGCATCCAGTTCTTCCAAGTGACTCTGCACCACCTCAGGATCTACGCATGGAAGTCTGGCGCCTTGCTGCTGCCTCTCTACAACCCCAGTGAGAGACTTGTCGTGCCCCTCGCTTAGGAACACTGAGGCAAAGAACTCGTTGAGGAGTTCAGCCTTGTCCCCCCTGTCTGTCACCAATTGCTTCTGCCCATTTAGCAGGGGTCCTATTCCTCCCTGGGCCTTCCTTTTACTCCCTATATATCTAAAAAACAATTTCTTGTTGTCTTTTACTTGGGTTGCCATCCTCAGCTCCATGGTAGCTTTGGCCCGCCTAACTGCCTCCCTACAAGCAGGAGCAGAGGAGGTATATTCATCTTTAGTGATCTCACCCTGTTTCCACTTTTTATGTGCTCCCCTTTTGGCCCTTAGGCTGCCCTGGATTTCTCTGGTCAGCCATGGAAGCCTCCTGGCCCCTTTCCCTCTTTTGCCTCGCTCGGGGATCGTCTTGCTTTGTGCCCAAAGGATCGTTTCCTTTAGGCACAGCCACCCTTCTTGGGTACCCATCCCATCAAAACTCCTACTCTGCAGTGCTTCCTTGACTAATCGCCTCCTACAACTGTTCTTGGGCCTGCTTTCCCACATTCTCTAATCTCTCCCACAACTGCAACATGTACCCCACAGGGTCCTTAGCTTTATGCTGTTGCTCTTCCCAGTCACCATCAATTAAATCAAGGATACTCCTGGTTGCTGTCCATACAGCATCTCAAATGGAAAGAATCCCACTGAAGACCAAGGCCTCCCTTACTGCAAACAAAAATGGGTGGAGCATTCTTTTCCATCTTTGTGGTTTTTCTAGTGAAAACTTCCTTAGCATGTTCTTTAGGGTGCAGTTAAATTGCTCCACCAACCTTTCCATTTACGCTAAGATATTACCTGTTAGGCAGCCAGTTTATAGTGGCCACAGACTGTGCTCCCCTCCAATGGCTTCAACAGATGAAGGCATACAATAGCCATCTTCCATGGTGGTACCTAAGCCTGCAACCATATTGTTTTAGTGAGTAACATAGGCCAAGAAGGCAAAATGGAAACGCCAACTTCTTCTCTAGAAGAAAGGAGGAAGACGAGACATCATGCTTGCCACAGACCACCAACAAGCGAAGGGCGGGGAGGGGAAGGGAGAAGTATGTAACAGGAGTCCTTAACCTTGTTACTCAGCAAAGGGTGAAAGAGGGAGAGTTCATCTCTCATTAACAGTGTCTCTTGTTACAATGTTAATAAGTTACTTCCTCTCTGTATTTCTCTATAATATACCGTACCTTTGTTCTTAAGAAGCTATTGGCCATCAGTGCCAAAGAAATATACATTCCCTCCCACACTGTTGTGCTTGTCCCCAGAATTATATTCTTACACTGTGCTTATCGCAAAGGTATCCAAGCACCTGAGCCCAAGGCAAAAGAGGGCTAACAGTCTATGAGTTCAAATCAGCTGGAGTTCATTTGATAACTACCTGCCATATACCAGAGAGAAGTAAAGCCAGGGACAAAATGCATGAAAGAGAGCTGACTGATCTCAGGAGAACCGACTTAAGTGGGGCAAAAAAGGGCTCTACTTATTCAGTTTATAATTTTGGAAAGAATTTACCTTTGAATGTGATTGATGCAATCTTGAAGTTTTCTGAGAGACTGTCATAGCTTTTACAGAGCACATGAATAAGCTAAGTGAATCCTACATAATATATTGCAGAAATATTCACATTTAACATACACTTGTTTCCAACAGTGTTCATATTCCTGTGTTTATTTTTTATGACAATTCTAACATGTAGATTTGGCTGACAGGAAGGTTTGTGGAAACAACAATGTTTTACAAAAAACATTTATTGAGAAAACAAATTAGGATTATGAATATTCACCATGAAACCATGATACTCAGAGTCAAACACAGACTCCACTTAGGAAGCAGAGGTTAATACCATTGACCCATGTCTCCCATCAAATCTAACTGACAAGGAATGTAAGATTATGAATGCCAAATAATTACAGTGAACTACTTACAAATAATCTATGGAGTTAGAATTATTCATTGAAGCAATATATTAAATACACTATGACAAGAAATTAATGAAAATTGAGATCAACTTGGAACACCGCAGAAACAGAAAGGAAGAATCTCAGAGAGCAAAGTATTCCATTTTATTGCTTTATATACCAGACTACTCTAAAAGATAGTGAATAAAAAAATGTCTCTTAAGTATGGCATACACTTTAGCATCGATTTCCTTTTAACTAAAGATAAATTGAATTTGTAAGTCAAGGTCTGCTTTCCTCAAGTGTATGTGGAATAATGAAAAAATCAGCCAAAGCCTAAGATTCTTCAGAAAAATAAAATATATTTGCTTACAAATTTCCTTTGGGCTGAGAAGGTAGTTTAGCCTTCATACCTCAAATTCCTTAATTTCTTTACTGTAACTGCCAAAAGTGATAAATACGATACTAGTTGGAAATGAAACAAATAATTTTTAAATGTTTGACAAAAATCATTCCACAGAGACCATCCAGAAAGACATCACATGGAAACAATTCTCAAATCACTTTTGGTCTGGGCCATGTTAAAATGATGAGCTCTGGATCTTATTGGAGCCCATTCTAGTCCCCCAAGGAGCCAGTCAAATCAAGCAGCACAATCATTTGGGTAAAAATATTTAACAAGGTATTCACAAAACCCCAAAACAATAACAAAGCAAAGCAGCAATATTAACATGGTGGAAATAGTAATATAGTTGCCAACTCTCAAACCATATTATCATTATTCCAAATTAAAACAAGCACTTCAGACCATTTCCAAAGCCTCATTCCAATCTTATGTGCACTATTTAGGAAAAATTCTGGCTATATACTGCACATTAGAAGAAATTGTATATGTACATGATTAGGGGGCAGAAATGAAAAAAAGATAGTCTCGTAGTAACTGCTAATAATATAATGTCTACTGACATTCTTGATCACCCTTCTAACATTATTTCCCTCTTCAACAAAACTAGACAGGATAATTTATTCAAAATAGCACAACATATCAACAGAATTTTGACCTATGTGATTTTTGCCTCAATATTTTTACAGGTTACTATTAAATAAAAATAGGCATCATACAAATGCCAAGATAGAGAATGGAAAAAGTGGGGATGCCTCAAGGGTCTGTCTTTGAAGGAGTCCAAGATATTAAAAACAAAAACAAAAAAACAAAAAGAAGAGCAAGATGCCAGATGCACACATCTGCATCAGTTCAGTTCCAGTCCCCAGCCCCCAAGGCTGTCAAACACAACTTACAAGAGTAAGGAGAATTATTTATTTATTTAGCGATGTATCTATGTACACAAAGTTAGAGTGAACAGAGCTCTGGGGGAAATGCTTCATGGCTGAAAAAGGTTGTCCTTTATGCTTATTCACACCACCATTTGAGCGTTTCCCCTCAGCATTCTATACACCAATTTCTATTTCACTTTGTGTCAGAAAAAAATATATCCATTACTGGTATTTTAGCTAAATATCTGGAGTATAGCATGGCACAGATCTCTGGGTTTGGCTGTATTTTAAATTCCTGCTCCATAGTGTTGGATCCTACATAATTGTCCATTCTCCATCCCCAGTCTTACAGATATTTATTTTCAAGAGCTATAAGTGGAGATCTGATTAGTAACTCATCTGGTAATACTCACAATGGGGTCAGTGTGAATAATGTAGAAAATAACTGCCTGGATCCTATGAAACCCTCCCTTTTGATTTACAAGTAGGGGAAAGTAATGTAATAATGTAACATACTGCATAGAAATATATGCATCACATGCTAATATACAGTTGGAACAGTGTTTCAGACTTTTTGCTTTGGGATTTCATATTTATGTGGAATCTTATATTATATTTTAATGATTTTTTTCAGTAGCATACTCCCCCATCTTTTAATCTATGGGACACTAGGAATATACAAGAAATCTTTATTCTTTCTTCCCCTTTAGGGAACACCTTTGGCTTTTTACAGGTTTTTACAACCTTTAAAAGATTTGGGCATGTTCTTCACTTATGGTCTTGTATCATGGGCAGGAAGAAGAGCTACCCAGCAAGGTCTCCCAGACATCACAGTGACCTCTTCTCTTCATCCCCATAACAGGGAACCCTAATCCTGTTAACAGACTGATAAGGGAAGCAATAGGTGGAAAAAGGGGTCAAGGCAGAGTTATAGAGGGAAGAAGGTATCCAGGTTGTAGCTGTATTCATCTAAAGGAAAAAGCCAGTGGTCGGTGACCAGCCACAGATACCACTTGCAGTGTTGGCAGCAGCCAGCAGTGATCATGGACCACCCACAGATGCCACCAGCAGTGTCAGCGGCAAGGGTGAGGTGGCAAGCGGCGACCACCCGCAGGTGCCACCGACAATGTTGGTGGCACCTTTTCGCAACCCGTGTGCACACCCTGCACATTGCCAATGCTTTGGAGAGAGCGGAAACTTCAGGAAAGGGCTGTTGAGGTAGCGGCGGAAGCTGCAACAACCTAGAGGTTGCAAGCCTGAGTGGGGTTACTGGCAGTGGGGACTTGGTGCCAGCAGTGAAAGGATTGTGAAACAGTGAGAGAGAAGCCATTAAAATAATAGTGTTTTTCTATTTTAATTCTGTTTGAGACTTGTCAAGAGTTAACCTGAGAAGAGGGAAGACAGATACAAGAGGTGGCTGCCTAGATTCCTTTGCTTCTATTGTGGTCAAAGTTAAGATAATTAAGCAAGGACTCAGGACTGGGCCTAGAGGGACTGAGCCCAGATAGACAAGACTGCTATAAAAAAGGGTGGGTACCATATTTTGGGTGAGGCACAAAGCCTCTGAGGAAGGAACAAGCCTGTATCTGCAGATGTCCCTGAACTCAAGAATTCTAGAGTAACATCAAATTATGGCAGGCATGAGTTCAGAAAAGCAGGAGCAACAGAGCATAACTCTGACCCGCCTCACCTCCAGGAGCCCCAGATCTTTACACATGCTCTGGTGGAGGGGGGAAGAGGGGGTGATGCTTTAATTAGAATGGCTTTTGGCAGCCATTCTATTTAAAACTCCTATAGCATCATGTGTATTCAGCATCCTGCACTTCAAAATGGTGGCAGGTATGTTTTAACTACAGCTCATTCAACTAAAGATTGTTTAACTAAAGTTCCCTTACTGAATGGGGGAGGCAACCTAGTGAAAGATGATGAGGAAAAGGCTGAAGTACTCAATGCCTTTTTTACCTTAGTCTTCACAGGCAAGGTCAGCTCCCAGACTACTGCACCTGGCAGTACAGTTTGGGGAGGAGGTGAGCAGCCCTCAGTGGTGAAAGAACAGGTTAGGGACTATTTAGAAAAGCTGGATGTGTACAAGTCCATGGGGCTGGATGCAATGCATCTGAGAGTGCTGAGGGTGTTGGATGTTGTGATTGCAAAGCCACTGGCCATTATCTTTGAAAAACTCATGGTAATCAGGGGAGGTCCTGGACAATTGGGAACGGGCAATTATAGTGCTCATCTTTAAGAAATGGAGGAGTCAGGGAACTATAGACCAGCCAGCATCACCTTTGTTCCTGGAAAAATCATGGAGCAGGTCCTCAAAGCATCTATTTCTAAGCACTTGGAGGAGAAGAAAGTGATTAGGAACAGTCAACATGGATTCCCCCAGAGCAAGTCTTGCCTGACCAACCTGACTGCCTTCTGTGATGAGATGATTGGCTCTGTGGGTGGGAGGAAAGCAATGGACATAATATACCTCAACTTTAGTAAGTCTTTTGATACAGTCTCCCACAACATTCTTTTAAGAAAGCAGAGAAAGTATGGGTTAGATGAATGGACTGTAAAGTGGATAGAAAGCAGGCTGGACTGTTGGGCTCAACTGGTACTAATCAATAGCTCAATGTTTAGTTGGAAGCTGGCATCAAGTCAAGTGTCCCAGGGGTCAGTTCTGGGCTTGGTTTTGTTCATTAACAATCTGGAAGATAGGATGGGTTGCATCCTCAACAAGTTACCAGATGACACCAAGCTGAGCGGTGTAGCAGATATGTCGTGGGTTAGAGCTAGGATTCAGAGAGACTTTGACAAACTGGAGGATTGGACCAAAAGAAATCTCATGAGACTCAACCAGGAAAAATGCAAAGTCCTCAACTTATAATGGAACAATCTCATGCACCACTATAGCTTGGGGACATACTGGCTAAGAAGCAGCTCTTCAGTAAAGGACCTTGGGGTTACAGTGGACTGTAGAATGGATATGAGTCAGCATTTTGCCCTTGTTGTCAAGAAGGCAAACAGCATAATGAGGTTGCATTAGTAGAAGCACTGCCAGCAGGTTGAGGGAAGTACTTGTTCATCTCTATTCTGTACTGGTGAGGTCATATCTGGGGGATGTGGAAAAGTTGGAGAGAGTCCAGCGACGAGCATCCAAAATGGTTCAGGGGCTGGGGCACATGACTTATGAGGAGATGCTGAGGAAACTGTGTTTATTTAGTCTACAGAAGAAAAGACTGAGAGGGGATTGGATAGCAGCCTTTAACTACCTGAATGGGGTTTCCAAAGAGGATGGAGCTGGACTGTTCTCAGTGGTGACAGACAATAGAACAAGGAGCAAATGGTCTCAAGTTACAGCAAGGAAGGTTTAGGTTGGATATTAGGAAAAACTCTCTCACTAGGAGGGTAGTGAAGAGCTTACCTAGTGAGGTGGTGGAATTGCCATCCTTTAAGTTTTGTAAGGCCCGGCTCGACAAAGCCCTGGCTGGAATTATATAGTTGGGGCTGGTCCTACTTTGAACTGGTGGTTAGACTAGATGACCTCCTGATGTCTCTTCCAACCCCTCATTTTCTATGATTCTGTGTGTGTGTGTGTGTGTGCGTGTGCGTGTGCGTGTGTGTGTGTGTGTGTGTGTGTGTGGGACTAAGTTTTACTATATTCATCCTTTGTGAGAATTTTCATTAACAGTTCTCAAATTGGATTATTGGTCTCTTGCAACTCCTAAGTAGTAATTGGAACTTGTATGTGGGTAGTAGCAATTAGGATTTTTAAAATTTATTTTCTACAGTCTTTTTATCACTCAGTTCCATCCCTCTGCTATACCTACAGGAACTCCTACACAATATTCAGGTAAGATTTAAACCCCCACACCTCTCATATTTAATACCAGCTATGGCTGGAGATGTGGGAAAACAAGCGACTTGCTTAATAAAAGGGCAACATATATTCCTAGCAATGTACTGTAATGCCTGCTATCAGCAATACTTGAATTTTTAATATTCAGTTCCTTACTCAAATAATAAACTGTAATTAACTTTATTGTGTTTGCTTAATAAACTTTATTCAATAGTGAATCAATATTCATGGTTATTAAATATTGAAAATGGCTAAATAAATATAGTCCAGAGACTTGTATGCATTTACTACTGATGAGCTTTTCCAAGACGTTAAAAGTATCTTCCATCTCTCCCCTGAAGGAAGGGGCACCAGCACAAGCTAAAAGACTCCTTCCTAAGCTTATTTTCTTTCCACTAGGCTTTCAAGGAAGAGTATTCCTATGGGGACTGGTCTCCTTCATAGCTTTAGCCAATGCCATTTGTACCTTCTTATCTAATGTCCAAATAGGTTAAATAAATACAGACATACAATGAATGAGAAGAACTAAACAACATTTATTATAGAGCAGTAAGCAACCTCTTCAGACTTTTTGTCTCTCTCTCCCCTTCTCTCAAATTGAAGAGCTAGCTGCTTCTTGAGGGACCATGTACCAATTCTTAAGTCCCTCAGTTTCCTGTTTGGGGGAATCTTTCTGCCACTACAGGAATCTTTCCTTTGACTTAGCTACTTAATTCCCATACCCACTATAGAGTTCTAAAATGATCCTAGGTCCAAACTGGGAAGGACCTGGGAAGGACCTTAATTGTCTTCCAACCAAAAATGCAGAGGACAAAGACATGGACCTCAGTCCCATGATCAATCAGAGCCAGCTGTGGGCTGACCAGTCAAGCAAAGACAACTTCTGCCACATCTGTATCTGTTGCAACTGGGAAATCCAGTGCCCTGACTTGGCAGACATATGACCATGGTTCAAAGTAAGGAATTACATGCTGTACTGAATAGATATAGGGCACACAGAGGGAGGAAATTGAGCACTTTCTAGTACTGAAAATATACCAGAGAGCCATAATGAGAGTGACTTATGAACCTTCAATGGTAAGCCATCTGCAGGGGGACAAGACAAAGGAATGGCAACTTCTCTGATGTTATTGGCCAGGGATGCATCAGGAAGTAGCCAGCTTTTGAGAGTCATGCCCTGAGGTCCAGCTAGTAGCACCAGGTAAGCCCCAGATAGCCTTGCTGGCACCCATGTCAATTTTTAAGACATCCTATGAGAGGGTGTCCATGGAGATCATGGGGCCCACAGAAAAGAGCACTTCAGGTTATCCGTTAATTTGGGGACTAGGAGACTACACTACCAGATATTCAGAGATGATCCCAATGAGAATGGTGATACTCAAGAGATAGCTGATGAATTGCTGAAAATGTGAGTCTGTGGGCCTTGGGTCTGCCCTGTGGGAAGCTAATGACCAGGGTAGTAGCAGCTTTCCTACTTCTTTCATGGATTGAGTAAGGAGGCAAAAGAAAAAAATGGCCCATATAGAGGCCTCCACACATTTCAATCTGTTAATAGAACTCTACATCTAGGTTGACCAGTGCTTCAGAATAGAGATTGGAACAGAGAAAGACCCCAAGAGGGGATATAGGCCTATGACTTCTGCTTCTCCACTTTTCCTTTGCAAACTTGCATTTATTCCACCTATCCATGGCATAAAAGCTCAGGCAGCAATCAGCAGATCTCTGTTTTTACTGCAGTGGACCAGGGCATTTTTCATCCACTTGTCCTGCCAGAAAAGCCTAGCTATTGGGAAACTGAGAAGCCTGGCCAGAGTAGAGGGATCTGGGTTGGATGTTGCACATGCCCCCTTAATGCCTCTGCCACACTACTGCTGTCTTTCTTTGGGATCAGGGGGCACTGATCTTCATAATGTTGCATTTCTCCCATACAACCATCTCTGAGTTGCAGCAAGTTGCTATAGAGGATTTGGACACTTTGGACAATTTCATGGATCTGGATTCCCCAAGGCTAGTCATATCACCATGCAATGCAGAGCTCACTCTGTGAGAATCCAGGCAAAAGACAGTTAAGCATTCACCTCACATCCCACCACCCTTGAAACTGTGTCCCTCTGGGTCTCCTTCTAGGACCACAGTGAATTACTACAATTTAGCCTGATTCAGTCTGCACATACTTCCATGGTGCTGGGGCTTGCTCACCACTGGCAATTCAGAAAGGTCCAATTCAACTTGAACTACATCCAGGGAACTACTTAGCACCAGAAAGGATCATCACCTTGCCTGCACCAGGACACTCCTCAGGGAAAACCTGTAGGCCAAGGAACTCCAGAGGGGAGGCAGGTCAGCTGTTGACCTTGAATATAGTCCTTGAATTAGCTGAGGAAGATGATCCTAAATGGTCTGCCACACTCCATGCCAAATACTACAACTTTTCTGATATCTTCAACACGACAAATGAAGATACCATATTGCCCCAGGGGTCATACAACTGCACTGGTTCCCTTTGGTCTCCTGTACTGTCTGCCTGAACCAAAGCTATATACTTTAAGGAATTACCTCCATGAGACCCTGGCTAAGAGTTTATATGGCCTCTACTTCCCCAGCTACTTCCCATCCTATTTGTGAAAAAGAAAGAATTTTCCCTACATCTAGATGTGCGCTATCAGGCCCTGAACAGGGTCACTTCTCCAGAACTAGTATCCACTTCTACTCATTAATGATCCATTTGAAAGCCTGGGGCAAGTGAGCATCTTAACAGAATTGGACCTGAGGAAGGCTTACAACTTGACCTGTATCTGAGAGAAAGGAGTGAAAGATAGCATTCTCTACCCAATGTTGTCCCTTTGAATATCTGGTTATAACATTCAGCCTCATCAGTGCTTCCACCACTTTCTAGCACTTAACAACAACATACCCCAACATTTCAAGACATCCTAGATCAGTTTTTGATCATATACTGGGATGATATCCTTGTTCCCACTGAGTTTCAAGATTAACACATCTGCAATGTTCTAGAATGGCTCTATGAACCATTTCATGTACTGCCTGTACATGAAATAAGAGAAATGAGAGTTTAACCATATTTCTATGGAATTCCTGGGCTATATCAACAAGTCTGGAGGGGCTGCACATGGACCTCACAAGGTAACAAGTGTGCTGGACTGAGTCAGTGGGGATTTCAATGATTTCTGGGCTTTATAAAACTTCTACTGCTGATTTATCTAGACTTTCTCCGAGCTAGTAGCCCCCATAATGGTGCTTCTCTAAAAGCAGGTCCTGTTCAAGAGGTCTCCAGAAGCTCAATCTGCATCATGGAATCATAGATAATAAAGTTGGAAGAGACCTTAGGGGATCATCTAGTCCAACCACCTGTTCAAAACAGGACCACCACCAAGAGATCATCCCAGCCAAGGCTTTGTCTAGCCAGGTCTTCAAAACCTCCAAGGATGGAGATTCCACAACTTATCTGTGTAACCTGTTCCAGTGCTTTATTAGTGAGAAAGTTTTTCCTAATATCTAACCTTAACCTCCCCTTTGCTGCAATTTGAGACCATTGCTCCTTGTTCTATCATCTGTCACCACTGAGAACAGTCCAGCTCCATCCTCTTCAGAACCACCCTTCAGGAAGTTGAAGGCTGCAATTAAATACTCTCTCAGTCTTTTCTCCAAACTAAATAAGCCCAGTTCCCTAAGTCTTTCCTCATAAAACATGTGCCCCAGCCTCTAACCATTGTTGCTGCCCTCACTGGAGTTTCTAGATGTGGCCTCACCAGCGAGGAATAGAGGGGAAGAACAACTTTCCTCAATCTGCCAGTACTGCTCCTACTAATACAGTGCAGTATGCCATTAGCCTTCTTTGCAACAAGGACACTGTTAGCTCATATTCAGAAAACTGTCCCCTGTAACCCTCAGCTCCTTTTCAGAAGATCTGCTGCTTAGCCTGTCGGTCCCCAGCCTATAGTGGTACATGGGATTTTTCTGTCCTAAGTGCCAGACCCTCACCTTGTCCATATTGAACCTCATGATATTTCTTTTGGTCCAATCTTCCAATTTGTTGAGGTCTCTTTGAATCCTAGCCCTTCTTCACTGGAAGATATGCTGGCGGCGTGGTCTGGGGAATCCCCAATGCCACAGCCACTATGCTTTATTATGTTGTGCCAGTACCAGGTGGGCCAGTGCATAGCTAAGCACATCATAAAGATGTGTCCCTTCCCAGCTGGGGATGGGGAATCTGGGAGAAGGGAGCGTGACTGCTGAGAAGCCAGTTCCCATTTAAGACTGCCCAGGCACAGGCAAGCAGAGGAAGGCAACAGCTACTCCTCCACATGGAGACTCAGAGGAATCTCATTACTTACCAGCAACCAGAGAATGTGAGACAGAGGTCTGATGGCCAAAAGATAGAGTGTTGGGGGGGCCTTGCCACTCTGCTGGAAAGGAAAAGACTTTGGGTCGTGAGTCAGTCACAACAGGAGGGGGAAATTCCCTGGGTGATTCTTAGACAAGAGTGCCCCTTTTGACTTCTTTTTTCTTTTGTTGAAGTGAATTTGTAACAGAAGAGACTAGAGCACTGGGTGTAACTTATTTGAAGCCCTGAGGACTGAGCTAAAAGTGGGCAATTTGACTGTGCCATAATACACACCAGTTGTGGGGATAGGAATACTGTGTGTTCCTAAGATGGAAGACCTGAAGAAGACCATTACCATTGGGTTGGTGCTAGGACAGGGTGAAAGGGGAGATGGGGCCCCAAGGAACTCCACTTGGCTAAGAGTTAATGGTGCTGTAGATCAAGGAGCCTCCCTCTTTCTCCATAGTTACATCAAGACGTGGCAGACAAAAGGAGGCATGTGATTGCCATAAACCATTAGCAAATCACCTATTGTATCAAGCTGTCAGATCCTAAGAGTTGGTGAACAGAAGATTGCCCCTAAAAGTGTAAGCAGATGATCTCAACAAAGCACGGTCAGTTATAGCAATAAACTTTGGTGCAGTTTGTGCTGAAGTTTATTACTCCTGGGCACAGCACTTACACATCTGCACCCAGGACCATGGCATATTGATATGGGGCAGAGCAGCCCTGGCTGGCAGGGAGCCCAGGGAGTCAACCTGCCATTTGAAGCTGTTCCCCTCCAGGTCAACATGCTGTGGATGGGCTAGCTGGGGCACGCGGGTGCTATATAGAGCCCCTGTACTGTGGTACCATCGTGTCCCAGCCAGCCCCAGTCACTGTTTACACATGCATTGAGGTGAAGTAAATAACTACATAATAGGATAGTATTTGCGTCAGGCAGTACAATCATATGGCACAGTTAATTAGTTACGTACAACCTGATAAGGGCACACATGTAGACATTACTGCAGAGCTAATTTGTCAACTCTGCAATGAAGCATCTTGTGTAGATGCACCAGTTTGTATTACATAAAAAGTAGCTTCAAAAGTGCTGTTCAAAAATGCGTGTATGGAGTACCCTGTGCACAAGAATCTGGAGTACCTCAGTTCAGCAAGAAGTCTCAAACAGCAACAGGTCCACTGGAACTTCCTCTTCTCCAGATTTAATTTTGTCGTTACTTACAGATGAGATCTTCAGTTTCCCAGTCCTGAGGCTGACTTTTGAACCTTGCCTTTGCCACAAAAATGACCTATCCTGACTGCCTATACTTACTTCACAAGCTCATTTTCTGAGAGAAAAATTAGTCATGAGAACTAGATAATAATTATAAATATTTGATGCTACCTGATTGAAGTCCTTCATGAACATTCAATATACAAATATTTTAGTTCATATTGTCTATTTTCCAATCCTTGCTTGGTGTAAATGGGATATTTACTCAAATACAAGACAAGGTTTTTCCCATTTGGCATGGGTGAAAAAGCCCTTCATCTTACAATTACATACAAGAAAATTTTACTAAATACATTGTCTATCATTAAACTACCACCAAAAGCAGCATGTGCTCAGCAATGCAAAGCCAACCATGAAGTTGATTAAATGCAACCAACACTGAGCATGACTATAAAACACATGGACCACACACTGGGCAAACATGCTGATGGGAACCTACTACAAGAATTGGTTAGTGTAGCCCATCTGAATAAGACATAGGGTAATGTCCATTAAGTGCAGTTCCCCTCACTGCTGACTCTTTCTCAAGTCATGGTGACTGTGGTGGGGGGAGCAAGAGAGCGCCCCCCCTCCTCACCCTTTCCCCCTTACCTGAGCCAGGGGTGGGAGCTGCCCAGATTGCTGCTCATGTCCACAATGCATTGCATATGCCAGTGCCAAGACAGTTGCATGTGTCAGGCCGGCAGAGATCAGAGGGCAAATGCCCACAGCCTCCAAATGAGGAAGCTGTGATTGGGGTTCCTGGATATGCTGCCTGATGGTGCACCAGGCTTCTGGGTCCCCAACACACTAAGAAATGTGGCACCCTCAAAGTGGTTCCCCTCCCCTGCAGGAGGCACAGACAACCTACACCAGGAAGATTGCAATGCTGATTGGCTCAAGAGCATGGGGGGATGCAATAAAAGAGACATAGGGCTGAACTGAAGGGCCCTTGACCAGGAGACCTAGGGATGGATGCCGGAGAATGGTAAGGGGCAGATATCCTGCCCATATTTTTGTTTACTTATTCTAGATGGACTTATGGAGATCCTGGACAGGAAGTCCTGAGTCTACATGTGAGAGACTAACCCAGGGTAGGACTGAGTAGCCAAGGGGCCCGTACTCACTACCAGCTCTGGTCAGACGTCTCTCGACAAGTGGAGACTACGGGCACCTGTGGTGGGAGTATAGGGGTGGAGGAGCTCCCAATCCTAACCCCATAGCTCCTTGTGAGCACATGAAGGGTAATGGTCCGTAGACAGTGTTTTGGGGTGTCCATGTGGGTGTATCCCATGGACACCTACACACAAACCAGGACCACTGGAACTTTGGGGACAACTGAGATGCTTTCTGGGCCAGCTGGGGGAATCCCACTGATGCAAGTTCTATCATTTCCATCAAATCATGGTGGGTGAGGCAAAAGGTAGGATCCAACTCATTGCCTGAAGCAGGTAGCAGGCAAGGTGGTGGTGCCTTAGCAGGGACCTGCTACAACTGGTGCATTGGCTGGCAAACTTAAGCCCAGGCCAGCACAAAAGGACAAACACCATAGATCAGGCCCTCAGACGAGCAACATCTGGCAAACCAGAGGCACAAGTTCAGAATCTCCTGATACAGATCCTTCAAGGCCAGCAGAGGCAAATGGAAGAACTGTTCCTGGCATGTGCAGAAGAGCAGGCTGCCCACAGCACACTGTTTGGGTTGCAATGGACACTCAATGAAAAACTGGAAGGCTGGCAAGGGCCAGACCAGTAGAAGGATTTTGGGTGTCCAAAAAGAACAAAGAGGATAAGCTAGAAGCTTATCTAGAGTCCTTTGAGAAGCTCCCTCTAGCAGTTGGATGGGAGGAAGAATATTAGGCATGCCAATTAGGACCTCTAATGACAGACCAGGCTCAGGCTACAGACAGGGTTCTCTTTCAGGAAGAAGCAAGAGACTACCAAAATGTAAAAGAGGCCAGACTGTATTGGCTGGAAGTGTCAGCCAAGAGCTATCAGCTGTGCTTTCATGCCAAGGAAGAAAAGGAGGAGGAGAGATGGCTGCACGTACTATTGCAGGCCCTGAAGGACTTTGTCCAGAAGTGGTTGAAACCCAAGGTCCTTTTGTTGGCCAAGGTGTTGGATGCCATAGTGCTAGAAGAGTTCAGTGCAGACCTAGATGAGGGCATGCAGGAGTGGGTCCAGCAGCACCAACCACAGCCCTCAGAGGAGATCCTGAAAATTGGTGAGGCCTTTGCAGAGGCTGAAAAGGTGAGCATAAAGGAAAAGAAACCTAGCATGGTATTCCCCATTGGCTGCAAGATCAGGGAAGGAACTATATATTGGGACCCACAAAGTTTAAGCAGGCAGGTTACAAAGAAGTGAATAGGTGTTACAGCTGTGGAGAGCCAGGGAATATAGCATGAGTATGTCTCGGGCCCTGAGGGAACAGGATATTGGCATGGGAGTGGCCATCTGTCATAAACAAGAGGAAACAAGAAGCAGTAAAACCAGAACCGATGAATTGTAGTTTTGGCTCTGTGATGAGAGCGCCCTTGCCATGACCCATGATCCCAGTGGTAAATTAAGGGCCAGGAATACCAGTCAGTGATTGATACCAGCTGCATGCAGACATTGGTCAAAGCTGCACTGATTAACAGAGCAGGAAAAACAGTACACAGATCAAAATGGTATAAATCTATGGTGCCCTCAGAGAAAATTAAGACTGACAGTATTGGGGAAAACCCACAAACTGCTGGTGGGGCTGGTCCTGTGACTCCCATGCCCCATGATACTAGGTTGAGACTGGCCATGCCTCACATTGGTCCTGCAGGAAGAGATGTCATGGAAATTATCACAGTATTCCTCATGGACCCAGGCAGAAGATACAGAGGGAATGGTGGGTGGGGAATAGGGAAAAGTGGGCCCCTAAGGACAGTGAGAATGAAGACATGAACATTGAGCATTTGATAGAATCTGGACAATTCCCAGCACACCAGAAGAAGGATGAGGCATTTCAAAATGTGTATGAACATAGCGTGGTATGCTGAAATGAAAAAGTTCTAAAACCAGAGATGATGCAGCAACATCCCCAAGTTTGAGGTAAGAAGAGACGTCCTATATTGGGTTGACAAATGAGCAGGGATTGCATATGAGAGGGTGCAGCTGTTAGTTCCCCAGGGATATAGGAAAGACTAATCTGGATAGCCCACTCTCTACCCATGGGGGGGACTTTTGGGCCAGGATAAGACACTGGCCAGACTGGTGAAGAAAGTTTTTTGACCCAGGATTATAAAGTCAAGCAGTTTTTCTAGGCTTGCCCTGAATGTCAGTGGGTGTCCACAGATTACCCATAGTGGGCACCTTTAATTTCTATGCCCATCATAGAGAAGCCTTTCAAATGGATTGAGCTAAACACGGCTGTGCCATTCCTAAAGTGTAGCACTGGGTCTCAGTACATATTAGTTATCATGAACTATGCCACCCAGTTTCCAGAGATGGTACCCCTACACTCTGTAATGACCCCAAAGATTGCAGTAGAATTAATGAAATGGGTGGGCCAACCCATGGAGATTTGCACTGTTCAGGGGAAAAACTTAATGTCTAGGGTCTTGAAAGGCCTTTGCGGAACCTTGCGAATTAAGCACATAAGGACAGCTGTTTACCACCCCCAAACTGATGGTTTAGTACAGAGATTTAATAAGACCCTAAGTGAAATGCTGTGAGCTGTGGTACAGGGGGGCCCAAGGAACTGGGATCAGTTACTTGCTCCCTCCTATTTGCCATCCGGGAAGCACCCCAGACTTCACTGGGGTTTCCCCCTTTCAAGTTAGTTTATGGATACCAACCTAAAGGATTGCTCAGATGTGGTATGCAAGGGGTGGGGGGGCCAAGAAGCCATGGCAGAAGAACACCCTACCTATGTGGTCCAGTTGTGAGAATGACTGCTGACCGTGCAATGATTAGCACAGGAGAATCTGAGAGGAGCGCAACACTGCCAAAAAAAAGGCTTATGACTACAGGGCAAAAGGAAGACAATTTGGCATAGGAGAGAAGGTTCTGCTCTTGTTACCAGACCACAGTAGCAAGCTACTAGCTAGGTGGCAAGGGCCCTAAGAAAGTAGGGCTGGTGGATTATGAGGTCAGTCGTCCAGGACAAAAGCCAGAAAGGCAGGTATATCACATAAACCTCTTAAAGGAGTGGAAAAAACAAGAAGGTTGGTTGATGGATCCTCACTGGAGTTAGGTCTCCTGGCCGACAGAGATGGTAACGACCCAAAAAGGGATGCCTGGCAGATGATATAACATCTTGTTAGATGGACAGTGAGGACAGTTGGCTCAGCTGATTGTGGACTTCAAAAACATATTCCAAGAGGAACCTGGTTTGGCCCAGGGGGATTGTTCACTGCATTGATATGCCCCCTAGACAGGTAGTCCGAGAGCATTGTAGATGCCTCCCACAAGGGCTACATGAAGACATTAAAAGGGAGATGGACTATATGGTGGCCAGGGGGATTATATGAGGGTCACAAAGCCAATGGCATAACCCCTTGGTGATAGTGCTGAAGCCTGATGGCTCTCTAAGACTCTGGGTAGATTTCAGAAAAGCTACTGTGATAGCAAAATTTTATGCTTTTCCCATGCCCTGGATGAAAGAAATGGTGGAGATACTTGGCTTGCCTAATTTTATCACAACCCTTGATATGACTAAGGATTAATGGCAAATATCAATGGCTTCAGGATACTGGGAGAAGAAGTTGGCATTTGGTACTCCCTGGGGCCTCTCTGAATTTTGAAGGATGCTATTCAGCTTACACAGGCCCATGGTGACTTTTCACTGCCTTATAGACAGTGTGTTGAACCTAAGTTTTGTAGTAGGACAAGGTCAAGTCAGACTTGGAATGGACAAAGTGGAAGCCTTACGAGCATATAGCAGGCCAGAAACCCAAAAGCAGATTAGGTCCTTCGTAGGCCTAGCAACTTATTACCAAAGGTTTATTCCCCATTTTTATGAGATTATAGCCCCTCTCACTGATCTGACAAAGGGCTGTCAAGGTAAAAGGATATGACAGACTGAAAAAGCCCAGGAATCATTAGAGCAACTGAAGAGGGCTCTATGTGGGGAACTAGTATTGTTTACACCAGACTTTAATAAACTATTTAGCCTAGTGACAGACACCTCAGGCAATGCCCTGGGGGCTGTCTTGACACAAAGAGTGGAGGGGGAAGACAGGTCTATAGAATACATCAGTTGGAACCTCCTGTAACATGAGACACAATATGCCATGGTGGAAAGAGTGGATGGGTACCATGTGGGGTGTACACCTGTTTTGGTACTATTTTCTGGGCTAAGAGTTTATGTTAATGATGGATCGTGCCCCGCTTAAGTGGTTACAATCAAGCAAGTCAAACAAGGCACAAATTATGCAATGGCCATTGTCTTCACAATCATATTGCTTCAAGATAGGAGTACTGACCCAGAAACAAAAACGTAATGGCAGATTTTTTCCCCCACCAGCATGCAAATGTGATACCTGCTGACCAGAGTGCTGAAAGTAGGTAGAAGGGCCCAGGAACATATGTCCACTCAAAACTAAGTAAAGGGGAGTGATGCTTGTGGCTGGGGGGGAGGGGATGTGTGGCAGAAAGGGGGTGAGGGAGAGAATGGCCCTGCTTGCCCTCTCCCCCTTACCTGACCCAGAACTGGGAGCAGCCCAGGCTGCTGCCATTGCCTGTAGCTTCTGGGTCCCCAATGCACTAGGAAATGTGTCTCCCTCATAGTAGTTCCCCTCCCCTGCAGGAGGCACAGACAACCTGCACCAGGAAGATGCCAATGTTGATTGGCTGAAGCACCCAGGGGGACCACAATAAAAGAAACATAGAACTGAACAGAAGGGCTCTCAGCCAGGAGACCCAGGGACAGGTGCCAGAGAAGAATGAGGGGCAGATACCCTGCCCATATTTTGGTTTATTTATTCTAGATGGACTCATGGAGATCATGGATGGGAAGTCCAGAGTCTACATGTGAGGGACTGACCCAGGCCAGGACTGAGTAGCCAGGTGACCCATGCTCATTACCAGCCCTGGTCAGAAGGCACTGGACAAATGGAAACAATGAATGTCTGTGATGGGAGTATAGGGGTAGAGAAGTTCCCAATCCTAACCCCACAGCTCAGGTGTGAGCATATGGACAGTGTTTTGTAGACAGTGTTTTGGGGTGTCCATGTGACAATGAAGGGGCCAGCCTGAGATGCCCTCTGAGCCAGTTGGGGGAATCTCACTGATACAAGTTCTATTCATTTCTATCAAGTCAAGTCATGGTGGGTGGGGTGAAAGGTGAGGTCCAGCACATTGCCTAAAGCAGGTAGCACACAAAGTGGTGGGGCCTTAGTGGGGACCTGCAACAGTGATCCACAACATTGCATACAGTTAACCCAAAATTCCTCTGTCATCCCCTCTTGCAGTCTGGCACATATGATTAGTGTAGCCTCTGCCCTCCATGAAGTGAAGCTGAACCAAGTTGCCCCGTGCCTCATCTGCATATACATTTTTGGAGCATCCCAGGACTCATGACTGGAACTAGGTGTTATTGTCATGAGTGGGGGCTAATTAGCACATGGATTCTTCATCGGGGTGGGGGGAGGGGGGCGGTATATGGAATACACACACATACTGAGCAGTGCTGAGCTGTGGGGTCACCATGGCTTGAAACACTGTTGACTCTGATGGGGCCCAGGCCAATGGCTGCTATTTATATGTAGCACAAACTAAGTTTAAAATTAGTCCAAAACTAAAAGCTCATGATTTACCACATATTTCAAAGTGCAGATCAAAAGTTTTTTTTATGGAGTACCTGTGCTAAAACTTTCAGGAGCTTAAAAAAAGATAACATGCATCAATTCCGAGTGAACCAAAGTCTCAAGTCTCTGGGTGCTATATGCAAACTGCAACAGCCATGTTTAATTTAAAGTTTATTGTTTTCAAATTTCCTCCTCACTTCCATGTGCTCAGGAGAGCAGGGTCTGACAGTAAGTAGAAGGAGAAGGGTCTTTCAGGGGAAAAAGGTGGAGGAAAGCAGAACAAAGGGCCCCTTGGTCCCCCAGATTTATTTTCCCAGCTGTAGGAGGGGGACAAATTCAAGGCAAACCTCCAATGATTAGATTTGTTACCTGGAAAATTATAACAAATTTATAAGTTTTCCACATATAGAATCTAAATATTGGGGGGTATCTTATAAATCACAGTCATCTTCTATTCAAGTAAATGCAGTATTTTTAAAGAGTTCATTTGCACCTGCTGCTTATTTCCACACCTGAAGGTAGAACAGAAAGTTAAGCAAAATTCAGCCATTTTACCTAGCAGTGGATGGGGATGACATTTTCTTTTGCTTGAAGTTTGCAGCTGCCCTCCCCTCAGCTGCCTGAATAGAAATGCCACTGCTACTACCTGGTGGAGCAGGAATCAAAGTGGGGTGCTTCTAATCTGGGCAGAAAATCAGCTTGCCTGCTTAAGACATGACCTCCAATTTTGGGAAGCTGATTTTTGGAAAAAGGTGCATGTGGTCTGTAAATATATACAGTTATAGTGTTAAGTATAGTCCATAGAATGCAATATATTGGGGAGGGGGCATGAGGTGGCGGTGGAGGGTGGAGAAAGGAATGGATTTTGGCTTCAGAAGAACATGGTAAGGAAAACTACCCTTTCCCACTAACTCACAAGTTAGAAGCAAGCTTACTTGATACTGAATTATTACAGCCAGAAACATTATCATTCATCCCATATTTCAACTGGAATACCATAGCCAGAATAAGATCGTTGGTCAACTGGCTTCCAGCATCTCTCTGCAACCTTTTCATCTGACTGCAACAAGATGAACATTTGTATTCCCTGATTAAACAACGATTAAAAGTACTTTTCTTTTTGCCTCTCTCTAAAAATTGAGCCTTGGCTTGAGTTGAGAAGCTAATTTTTTCTTGCAGAAAATAAGAGTTGGCATGCCATCAGTCACCCTCTCCTCAGATCACCACAAAGTAGAATATAGAGATGGCTCCAATTTGTAGTAGTCCGGTCCTCAGCCATTACTGTTCACGGTGGCTCAGTGTGTACACAAACCTTTAACTACTAGTGCCACTGAAATTTTGAGGATAAATACCTTCTTTAAGAATTAAAATGCAAGGGTCATAGCACAGCATCCTGTCTGGCCCAGCATGCTACTACAACAGCAGCTAGAGGCAAGGAACAATTCTATGGTTCCACACACACAGCGGCTATTAATAATGGACAGCATAGGTCTCAAAGATGCATAACTTCAGTTAGAGAGTAAAGTAAGCTGCACCCTACGCATACGCTAACACCACACACTGCAAAAAACAATCTGACCTGTAGTCTCTTCAACTGCAGGAGTAGCCAGAACTGCTACAAAAGCACAAATGAGTGTAATTAGATGTTACATCCTAATCTAGCCCTTAAATTGATTTTATATCAAAATGTAAAACTTCCCAATAGTCCGATGTAAAACCAGAAAGGACCTGGGTTTTCACTGCAAATATTTTCCAAGGGACCAGATGTAATTCTTCATCTGGACTAAATCCATGTAGAAAGCCAGTTCTCTCTGAATGTGCACTGTGGTCCTGGTGGCAGAGAGGCCATGCAGGAAAATTCCTTTTCTTCCATGTGGTCTCAGAGTAGAAGTCTGTGTATGGTCTCTCTCTGCCATTACACAAGGGAAGCAGTTTTCAGAGATACCTGGGGAGGAAACAGCATGAGTCTTCATGAGCCCAAACTGCTGAAGGTCTATTAGCAGCTGTGGGATGGTTCTAAGAGTGCTCTGTATCCTGAGTGGTGGTGATAGGAGGAAAAATGTACTCTGACACTGCACTGATAGGCACCAATCTAAGTTGCCAAAATAAGTTTGGGACTGGAGTGGCTGGATTCTATGTAAAGATGCCCATATTAAAACCTATTTACCATAATGTTATGCAGCATGCAAGCTTTTATATTTTGCATGGAGTTCTGATTGTTTTTTTCATGCCTATATATACATGCCCATTTGTGGATATGCACATTTGCTTAAGTTACTAAAGCATAACTGGCCAGAAACTTATGACTAACAGGTATTGGACACTGGAATAGGAGGGCCCCAGTGGTGGATCTGGGGGGTGGGGGGAAGGGGGTTCCACTGATGCCCTTGCATCCCCCCCCCCCCCTTGATTCCTGGTTCACCCAAAGTTTAAAAACAACTACCTGGAAGTGGCAGCAGCATTTCTAGTCAGGCAGTGCTGAGAGAGTCAATTGACTTCATAGCTCATTATAATCTACCTGATCCCTTCCAAACTCGTCATTCCACAAGTGTTAGTGACCCTCTCTTCTTTCTCATAGTCTTGGTGTTCCACCAATCAAGCTACCCTTTGGTCTGCAATTGTGCTGTCTGTTAGCTACTCCTGGTAATAATGAAGCTCCTATTGCATTGTCCTGCAGATTGTTTTGTAACTCATTCCAATTCATTTTTTTTTTTTGCTTTAATCTTAAACTACATAATACAGCCCTAGGCCCCTAGCATATTAATAAAACTTCTAGTTTATTTTTAACTGGAGAAAAATGTGTTGTTTCATGTGATTATTCATAGATTCATAGATTCATAGATGTTAGGGTCGGAAGGGACCTCAATAGATCATCGAGTCCGACCCCCTGCATAGTCAGGAAAGAGTGCTGAGTCTAGATGATCCCAGCTAGATGCTCATCTAACCTCCTCTTGAAGACCCCCAGGGTAGGGGAGAGCACCACCTCCCTTGGGAGCCCATTCCAGACCCTGGCCACTCGAACTGTAAAGAAGTTCTTCCTAATGTCCAATCTAAATCTGCTTTCTGCTAGCTTGTGGCCATTATTTCTTGTAACCCCTGGGGGCGCCTTGGTGAATAAGTACTCACCAATTCCCTTCTGTGCCCCCGTGATGAACTTATAGGCAGCCACAAGGTCGCCTCTCAACCTTCTCTTGCAGAGGCTGAAAAGATCCAGTTTCTCTAGTCTCTCCTCGTAGGGCTTGGTCTGCAGGCCCTTAACCATATGAGTGGCCCTTCTCTGGACCCTCTCCAGGTTATCTGCATCCCTCTTGAATTGCGGCACCCAGAATTGCACGCAGTACTCCAACTGCGGTCTGACCAGCGCCCGATAGAGGGGAAGTATCACCTCCTTGGACCTATTCGTCATGCATCTGCTGATGCATGATAAAGTGCCATTGGCTTTTCTGATGGCTTCGTCACACTGCCGGCTCATGTTCATTATGTGCCTTACCGAATTATGTGCCTTACCATCTGCAACACCCTTTTCAAAATTCTAGATATTCCTATGGAGGGCCTATCCATGATTTAGTCTCAGAAAGCTGAGTGATTAGGATGCTTACCCAAGAAACAGGAGACCAGTTTCCCAGTCCCCTCTTCAGCATTCCTTTTGAAGTTGCCCCCCCTGAGAAACAAAGAAAGAGAGATGTGGGGTGCCAGGACAGCAAGCTAGAGGGTATGTGCCTCAGTGAAATGGAAGATGACCTGGAAAGGGAAGGGGATTGGCTCCTATCCTGGACCTCTGCTCCCAAATGGGGCATACACTTTTTTACTGCACTTTCTACCCAATGACTATTAAAAGAGCATTGTCTCATCCTCAAAAAGATATGCATTATCCACTGGATAATGCTTAACCTGTGGCCTATTGTTTAGAGAAGTCAGACACAGTCAACTGTGACATCATTAAGAGACAATTAAGAAGCAAAGCTGGAGAAAAAGTGGTAAAAAGCAGAGATCTTCTGTATCCTCTCAAAAGGGAGGAAACAGATTAGAAATATCCTGCAGAAACAAAGTGGACTCAGAAGAACTATGCACAGATGATTTTTTTTAAAGTGGGGCCCATCTCTTCTGGAAAGAGACATTATATGGAGGGATTCCCATGTCAGATTCCATAGCATTAAAGGGATCTCCTGCAGACTGCCCACTAGTGAGAGCTAAAGGATGAGTGCAAAGCAGGCAAACATTAACTTACTCCAGTTCATTAATTCTCCAGCAAATATAGTGGATGAAGGGGTCACAGCAGATTGTCAGCTACTGCAGTGACAAGCACAGACTAAGGAATAAGATCAGCAGAATCAATGCTATTGTGATGACACAATTTTATTATTAAAAAGATAAATCCTGCAGTGTGGTTCTTCTTTCCAGGTGATACTAGGACATAGGCAGACAAGGTTCCTTGGGTGAATCTGGTATCTTTTATTAGACTAACCCAAATAGTTGGAGAATAGTTATTAAGCAAGCTTTCGGGTTCAAAAACCCTTCGTCAGGCTAAGGAAGTTTCTGCAGTTAGTGTGTGCTCTTCCTGAGTGGAAACTAGGACAGTCATTTTGACCAACGCATACTAAATAATTAAATGCCTCTGCATTGCCAATCCAGTTTTCTTGTTAGTATTTTGCTATTAAGAAGGAAACCTGCCCCCTCTACCAAATAACTATTCTCTCACCTATATTTTTTTTATTGGTCTACTTCTACTTATTGCTTTTGCTTAGTGCCATGAGACAAGGGGTTTTCCACTTAGTAACAAATTCAGCATTTATGACAGTTTTGGAAGTCACTGCTTAGTCTTGGCATGTGAAAAGGACCTGAAGGTTACCATAGACAATAAGCTGAATGTGAGCCAACAGTGCGCCCCTCTTGCAAAGAAGGCTAACAGCATACTGGGCTGCATTGGTAGGAGTGTTGCCATCAGGTCAAGGAAAGTGATTATTCTCCTCTATTCAGCACTGATGAGGCCACATCTGGAGTACTGTGTTCAGTTTTGGGGTCCCCACTACAGAACGGATGTGGACAAATTGGAGAGAGTCCAGCACAGGGCAACAAAATGGTGGGGGGGGGGGCTGGGGGACATGAGTTATGAGGAGAGGCTGAGGGAACTGGGCTTATTTAGTTTGGAGAAGAGAAGGCAGAGGGGATTTAATAGCAGCCTTATCTCCTCTTACCATGGAATGCTGCTTACCGTCATCCGCTTTTCTTTTTACATTAGTTTATGGCCTTTGCTGAAAAGGCTGCTTGATTTTTACAATTAAATACCTATTATAGCACAAATGCCTATAACAAATACCTATCGTAGCAGGGCTATATGCGGCACATTTGGTCATATTAGTCTCTACGGCCATTTGTAGATGTGCTCAGCATTTTGATGTTAACCAATTTGCACCACACAATTAAAATCAAATTTCAATTCAAATTAAGGGTCAATAGACAATTATTGACCATCACGTCTGGGGGCACTGGCTATACACAGTCTGTATATTTGACAGCCCCTTATCAGAGGTTGGAAATAATTAGAAGGTAATAATAAGCCTGGGTAAGCACTGCTACATTGTTGTAGTTACCTGAAGTGCTATTCCAGAAGCCATAATTGACCTGATACTTAGGGCCAGGTGTTGTTGGCACATTTGGGACTTTGTAAATGTGTTGCATTGTGCCTGATAGCCTCTGTTATTTGCAAAAACTCAACTAAGTTTTCCTTGGGGAGGGGAAGGGGGGGCACAGGGGGAATTAATATTTGCAATTTGTATCTGCTTATCTGTGTTCCCAAGGACTGTTTTTCCTAAAAGCAATTCCTATATACATGTTATTTAATACAGTTTAAATTGCCTAATTCAACCTAGTATGCATTAACTTTAATCCTCATTCAGTGAGAATTAGTTATATTCAGACTGTAACCAATTTTAATTCTGATTACAGATGTTCATGTGTATACAGTGATGGCTGTAGTCTGGATTAAACCTAGAAAAACCTAACATCTATAAATGGCCTACTACTAACATCTTTACATTAAAACTATAAAATATTGTTTCAGTTATAGGCTGATGAAATTCTTGGGGTAAAGGTGATATATTTTATTAGACCAGCTAAATAGTAGCAAAAAATGTCTCTCTCTGCAAGTTTTCAGGCCCAAATGCCTGATACTGATGAAGGGTGTTTGGGCCCAAAAGCTTGCAAAGAAATTTTTTTTTGCTACTATTAAGTTGATCTAATAAAAGAACTCTCCTCTACCCTAAGAGTTTTGTTTGCCTATGCTTTTTAGACCAATGTGGCTACAACCTATATCCCCTGAAATGTATTTTAACTATCTAACTTAAGGCCTTCTTTTATAAAGTTCTCTTTCAGGCCTTGTGCTCTGTTCAATTTGATCGGTTTTAAACTACACATGTTAATTGCTTGCTTTCTTTTGCTGACCAGGCTGTGTCTGCAAAGGTTCATTCTGCGTCACTCAAAAAAAACCTTATTGGAGTCTCCTGCTCCTGCCACACTTTGTAGCTTGGCATAGGATCATTAAAATAATCAGTGCTCACAACAAATAATTCTAGTGGCCTGGATCAACTGCTTTTATTCTAACTTTCCCATGCTACTGCTTATGGCTAAAATGCAAGTTTAAGTACATACTATCTATTTAGACTTGGTCCAGATTCTACATTTGTCATCATGGTATTTCAGTCACTGACTACATCTGCAGCCTATAAAAGCCAGCTATAAAGGTGACATTTATTTAAATAATTAAAACTAAATTGGAAAAAAAGGTTCCTCTTCTTGTGCAGACATCATAGTTTCATAGTTTCGTAGTGCTTAGGGTTGGAAGGGACCTAAACAGATCATCAGGTCTGACACCCTGCCCTGGCAGGAATGAGTGCCAGGGTCATAACACCCCAGCCAAATATCTCCTCTTGAAGACCCCCAAGGTAGGAGAGAGCACCACCTTACTAGGGAGTCCGTTCCAGAGCCTGGCAGCTCTGACTGTAAAGTAATGTCTCCTGATGTCCAGCCTGAACCTTCTCTCTAACAATTTGTGGCCGTTATTCCTAGTAACCCCCCGGTGGTGCCCGGGGGAACAGAGCCTCACCCAATTTCCGCTGGTCCCTCCTGGTGAGTTTGTAAATGGCCACCAGATCCCCTCTCAGTCTTCTCTTGTGGAGGCTGAATAGATTCAGGCCCTTTAGCTTCTCTTCGTAGGGCCTGACCCGCTGCCCATTAACCATGCGAGTGGCCCTCCTCTAGACCCTCTCAATGCTAGCCACATCCCTCTTGAAGTGTGGCACCCGGAACTGGATGAAGTACTCCATCCAACTGTGGCCTGACCAACTCCGCATAGAGAGGAAGGATCACCTCCCTGGACCTGCTTGTGATGCATCTGTAGATGCACAACAAGGTATGGTTAGTCATATTGACTGCTTCCTTGCATTGGTGGCTCATGTTCATCCTGGAGTCATCAGGATGGCAGGCAAATTTCAGAAGGAAAAAGCCAAATCTCTCCCCAGGTTGCATTTTTCCTCTGATGTTGAAGTAGGAGCAAGCTCAGGAAGGCAGTGCTCCTTTAACTTTGAAATTCAGAAACTAAATATTTAGCTCATGCTAAAGGTTGAAATGCATCACATCTCCCAGAACTCTACATTGCTTTTGACAACAATCTTTAAAGCAAAATTTATAAAGGGAAGAATTTTGTGGGCCAGTAGGAAAGAAAATGAAGTGGGTTTCATTTGTTCTTTCTTGGTCTAGCAGTCTTTCATGCTGTAAAAGATCTGGGTTCAGGAGTCTGCTTGAGTTCATCAAAATTTTATCCCTTTCTTGGGACTACGGGGTTTTTAAATATTCCAGTCTGGAAGCGTGGGTTTTTGAAGGAGCGGCATGAATGATGAAAAACGTAAGGCTGTGTGGGATTTCGGAAGGTTGAAAAAAAATGGAACTATTATTAGTTCAGAAGATTTTTTTTTTTTATTGCTGTAAAACTGTTCCTTTTAGGTTGACTGCATGCAATTTAATGCAAGGAACAGCAGCAGCTGCTGTCACTTTCACGAAATCCCAAAGGGCAGCTATGAAAACAAGATGCTTTGTCTTCGATGTTTTATTTTTTCCTTGGTTAAGTATTTCAAATAAACAAACAAGTAACATATCTCACACGTTGGCTACATGATTGCTAAGAGAAGATGAAGTAAAAAAGGCTATGGTATATGTACGATACGTCACCATATTTACTCACATAGTACATTTATCCTTTTCCCCCAAATCAATTTTCTAAACCTAGGGTGCAAGCTTTAAAGCAGGGGAAGGTGATTTTCTGCCCAGAATAGAAGCATGGAGATTCTTTAAAACAATTTGCTTCTTTTCATTCTCTTCCCTCCAGCAGCCATATTGTGACAACCTTCTTTGATTCCTTCTCCACCACAGGTTTAAAACCACTTGATTCCTACTTCATCCAAAGTTTAAAACCAACCACCTGGCAAGATCTGTGGCATTTCTATTCAAGCAGCACTGTGGGAGTTAATGAATGAATGGCTCATTGTAATTCCTGCTAATTGCTCTTACACTCCACAGGTGTTAATGACTGTCACAGGAAAGAACAAGAAGGGGGCAAAACAAAACAAAGAAATGAAATAAGAAAAAAAACACCCACAGCAGGAGCGGTAGCGAGGTGGGAGCAAGAAGAGGAACCTGCGCGGCTTGTCAGCTGTGTCTTTATTCAATTGAGATCAGCCAGTGACATCATCAATAATCACCAGCCGGAGAAGATAAAGATGGCGACCGGCAGTGAGGGGAGAGGGGGAGAGAGCTAGAGAAGCGTGTGGGCGGAAAACACACGCCCGGAGATCCCTAGGAGGCACAAAGTCTCAGATAAGGAGCCAGAGGAGGCTCCTGAGGAGTAGTGTGCTGGAAGCAGCAGGGAGCATGCCAGCAGCTATATAAACAAATTAAAAACAGCCTCTGCAGGCTGCGAAGACAGCCACTGCGAAGAAGGGAGGAACGAGCCCACGAGGATCCACAAGATATCAGGTTGGAGCCGGGGAAAAGACGGGGAGGAGGAAGAAGCAACCCCATGGGGAGAGCTTCGAGTGGAGCAATGGGGAGGACCACGGAAGAACAGGGAGTTTGCCCTGAATCCAGAAGGCAAACAGCCATGGGTGGGGAGGCCACAAGACACCCGGCTTAAGCTGTTCCAGAGAGAGGAGACTATGGGTGCATGGCACGCAGGGGTCATACCTGGGGTAGACCCCAAGGGAACGAGGCTCCCGAATCTGTAAGAAGGGGATTACCTGGAGTCCTGGCTTGATGCCAAGCAAGGCACTGTAGAGTTTCATTACTGGTTTTGATTTTTGTTTCCCCGTGTGAAGGGGTTGAGAGGGAGAGAGGACAGGATTAGCCAAACCAAGTCCACAAAGGGAAAGAACTTGGGGCCCCAGGGCTTAACAGTGTGATTTTGTTTTTATTTTTCCCCAAGCAAAGGTGTTAAGAAGAAAAGGGAAAGGACCCAGGTAACCGAGTACTTTGGGGCAGGAACCTTAGGGTTCCACATTGTGATATAATACAGGAGGCCAAGATAGGTGTTAACCAAGCACAGGTTCTTTGGTCTGGTATAAAAGAAGGAATCCAGGACAAGGGATTAGCCGGATACCCTCGACTACACCACAGAGGAGGGACTTGGCCCATGCAACTGGCAAGGCAGAGTAAGGATGGGGTGTAGGGGTGGCGGAGCCCCATAAGTGACTGTCACACAGACTACACCCAACCGAGAGACCCCGAGGCGGCAGCCCCCACTGGGAACATTCAAAGTCGTGGCAGGTGAGATACGGGCAAGCCACCTTGGGAGTGAACAACCACTTGGTCAGCAACGAGGGTGTGTGAGATGAACATCACCTACCAGATGAAGTAAAGCTGCACGTGACCGGGTGTTCAAGTCCCGACAGCCACAATGACCCTCTCTCTTGTTAATAGTCTTGATGCTCCACTAAATCAAGCTATCCTTTCTTCAGCAATGTTGCTAACTTTTAGCTGCTCCTGGCCTTTCTTTTTCTATTTCACATTCCTGCCAGTTGTTTTTAACTCTTTTCAAAATCCTACATCTTACCATGGAGTCTAGTCTGTAGCTTCTCCTGAAGTTTTAGCTTTTGGTTGAGCAGTGAAGAGCTGCTGAAAATTCAGTTGTAAAAAGGTTAAAATGAGCTTTTTCCTGAGCAAGGAAGGGAGGGTGCGTGACCTGAATATTTGGCTCTGTCCCTTCTCTATGCAGCTGTAACTCTGAAAAAATAATTTTTTCTTCTTCATTCTGCCATCCCCAAAACTAGGTGTATATCTTATGTGAGGGCATGTGGTATGCAAGAAAATATAGTAATTTCCTTGAACAGGATAAACTAACTTTTCAAGATAACAGATCCTTTCTTTTGGGCAAGTTAGCAGATAATGTCATTTATTTACTTGTGAAATAATACTGAGTTGAAAACAAGTTAAATTTCTTCTTAATGGGTTTTTGCCAAATTGCTGTTCGTTAATTTGGAAAATTGACAATTTAAGTGTGTTTAGGTTTCTGCTATTTCTTAAAAACAGAGAATCAGAAAATAAAGTAGCTGTTTGCCAGCAAAGTATGACCAAAGATGCATGATTGGGTTTTTGTTGTCTAATAACATTCTGTGATGTATTATATAATAAGGTTTTTTGACCGGAGACCTGCAGGCTGCATGCAACCTGCAAGGGATTATGGTGCATCCCCTGGGCTACAGCCTAGCCACCACTATTCTCATTGTTCCTGCTGCTGCTGCTGTGGTGGTAGCAACATCTAGGGTTTCTGAGGCAAGATAGCACCATGGGAGGCCTAGTGAGATCACTGCCTGCATTGCAACTCCAATGGGGGTCTTCTGTTGCCTATGTGGCAGCAGTTTAGGAGGATCACCCAGCTGGTGTTGGCAGTGAGGAGGTTCTTGTGGCAAAAGGGAGGTTGTCGGTATGATGGTAGGAGGGCATGGCATAGGGAGGTTTGCCAGTGTGGCAGTTGCAGTGGGGTGTTGGGAGACAACAACATGAACTTCTCGTGCACAACTTGGAATTGGGGGGCGAAAGTCACCAGTGTGGTGGTGGCAGTAGTAGGGCTCACCCAGAAGTGTCAGTGGGGGATGTACACAGTGGGGAGGCTAGGCAGCCAATGTGGTCCCAGCAGCATGTAGCCCATGTGGTGGGTGAGCCAGGCCCTGTGGTGTGTGTGATGTGAAGCATTCAGCTGCACTGAAGTTGGCCATCCTGCAGTACTTCCAGGGAATATGAAATCTAGGGCTGGAGCCAACTTCAGTATTGCAGAAGTATTTAAAAGAGTGCAAATGTATGGGTGAAAAAGGTATTAGCTGAATCTAATTAATGGAAGAAGGAAGGAGAAATTTGCCTCAAAGAAAGTTTCAGAAAGAGCTCTGGATGCAGAAGGAACGTGGCATTCTGTGAGTGTGGCGCCTGTCAGTAAATTACCTGCAGAGAAGAGAGAACCATGTGAGCATTATTGGGGACAAGCCTGTCCAAGTGATTCTTGTCAACATTGGTCAGATGAGAAATGGGGTCAAGAGACTCTTTCAGACTTGGCAAAGTTCTCTACAGCCATGAATTGCAATAAACATTGTTAAAAGGGTATTAAGAAGCAAAGATGCTTGGGCAGCAGCTATGGAAAGGAGTCATGGTAAATATCCAGCACAGAGATCAGACTGCTGGGTTTGAAGGATCAAAACTGACTTACCCAGCACAGGGAATGAGCCTAGGAGATTATGGTATCTGACTCAAGCAAGATCTGGGATTGAGATCTGTGTGACTGGTTAAGAGTAGCTAGATTTCCCCTTTGAGAGTGTATAGTCATATATTTGAGAGATGGAGAAGTATTTCATCAATGACCATCCCTGGTGTGGTATGGGCAGGGTGTGGTGGATGGAGGAGCTCTGTGAAGAGGTTGCAAACCATTACCTGGTTTGGAGTGAGACAGAAGATCACACCTCCCAATATTTACTTTCTCTTTCTGTTATTTTCTTCCTAACGTCAAAGGCATGGTAGATAAGTGGAGAACTGAGAAGAACAGGCTCAACCTCAATTTCTTTTTTTAAAGGTAGCTTTGGACTACCACAGTCCACAAGCCAACTGCCCTCTTTTCATTCAAATCCTGTTTTAAGATCTGTTTCTATTCTAACACCTACAAGGCATTATTATTCCTTATTCTGTTAGTTTATTAAAGATATGATGAGGTATTCCAATATTACCGTTCCATCTAAAGTGACTTAAGACCAGCACAGAAAAGCAGATATCCTTATACTTCAAATATCTTGTCTATGGCATGTTTTTTTGAGCAGACATGGTGCAGGCACTTAACCTGGAGATCTTCAAAATGAGACTGGATGCACACTTTGCTGGGATTATTTGACCCCAGTAGTCTTTCCTGCCTAGAGCAGGGGGGGGGGGGGGGGGGGGCGGCTGGATCTGATGATCTCATGAGGTTTCCTTCCAGCCCTAAGCATCTATGAATCTGTGATTGGCTTGCTTCCTTCTAAGCTGCACATTGGGCCACATTCATTTTCTGACTATAGAGAGTCCCAGTGGGACTATCTAGTGTCTTTAGCCAACAATACTGATTTATTGTTAACTCCAGGATCCAGTACTCTAGATTGTTAGCAGGTAAAGTCTGAAGTTTCATTTAAAAATACTTGCAAGAGACTAGAAAACTTTTCTTCAGCATATGTATTAATTTCACAGGATATATTTTCCCCCAGTATAAGATGGTGTTTTCTCCTTGTTTGTCCCATTCAGCAGATGTTCAGAGATTCACTTTCAGAGAGGACAACTGCAACATCTCTCTAAGTCCCAATCCTTACCCCTCAAGAAAATGCACTTGAGAGGGATCAAACATTTTTTCACTTACTTTGATCTATATGGTACATCAGTTCAATCAAAGACATCATACTGTTTGCTTCTTCTCTGTGGCTTTCCTTATCGCTATTTTAGTTTAAAATTTTCCTTTATATATTTTTTTTATGAAAAGAAGTCCTCTAAAGTCAAAGATCTGTGAAATTATGAATTCAGTAGCTGATAGATACAGACACTGTCCAACGTTGACCTTTTGCTGCAATAGGACAGTTGTGATTTATTAAAAACTTGTGCTAGGAGGAATATTACAGTGCCATCTTAATTAACAATGGAGGCCAAACTACTCCAGGGTAAAGCTGAGGAAAGGTGGTGGCTTCTTTATTCATGTGTCAAATATATTTGTAAGGGACTGAGGTATGAATGGCGATGATAGGTCACCTGGGTGGCGAGGGCAGGGTCCAGAAGCTGGGATCAGGATCCAGGACCACAAAGCCAAAGTCAGGTTGCAGAACCACGTTCAGAAGCCAAAGTCAGGAGACAGTCAGGAAAAAAAATGCATACCTTCTTTCTACAGTGCACCTAGAGGAGCTGGCCAAGACGTTGCGTGAAGACCCTTTAATTGGGGATAGTCCTGCTTTGAGCAGGGGGTTGGACTAGATGGCCTCCCGAGGTCTCTCCCAACTCTATTTTTCTATGATTCTATGACATAACCCTAACAAAGAGAAGGGGAGGGAGATTGCTGTTGCTGATTATAACAGGGGTGACACCATAATGCATCAGTCTGGTTTTAGAACTACAGAGTGGAGTGGAGAAACCGACTGTAAGGAACCAGATCTTGGGCATCATGGTAGGTTACCTAGGTGGTGATGATGGCAGGACCAAGAAGATGAAGTCAGGATTTGCCAAACCAAAATCAGGAACCAAAGTCAAGGGCTAGAATCATGTTTGAGTGTGGAGTTCTGAGTGACTAGAAATATAGCACAGCATCCTTGCCTTGATAGCTTATTGCATTTATATAGGTCTGTGTGCATGGGGTCCTCAGAGATGACTGAGCCTAATCCCAACTACTTCCAGTTGTATCCAGGCTCATTGTACTAATATTCCCTTAAATTTTCACTGTTACTGCAGACCATTTTTCTAGGGTTTGGACCATATTAAAGCAGGTAACAACATTAGTCTAATAACCAAGATATTTATTTGAGACATTCATCTCTTCCCTTTCTATGGAGGATGGTATAGTCAAACAGGTCTTTTCCACTATCTATCTTGTTTGACCTTCAGTTATTATAGTTATGTATTTCTTGGGTCACAGCAGGGTGCTCATCCTAGTACAAAGCAGAAAACTAGACAAATACTCTCACTTCTAACTTTGTTGTCATGCTTGCAAAGTGCTTGGCATGAATATTTATCATTGCCAACTCTTGCCAATTTAAACACTGGTCTCACAAAGTTTGGTATCTTTCTTAAAGACACAGGTAAGAACAATTTGATTATGTGAGAACCTAAGTTTCTTCATAAAAACAGAAAAGAAAAAAAAAGAAGAAAAGAAAAAAAAAACCCATGCTCAGCCCTCATATTTGCAGAGTAGATCATGAAAATGTGATTCCCAAACATTCAAGTCAGAAGGGAAAGAAAAACAATCCTATATATTATATAAAACTCACTATTATGTTCAATCATTCTGGTATGTTTAGGGTTTGCAATAACTTACAAAATTGCAAGGTCTTGCATCAAATACCTTGCAATGTAATGCTTGCACCAAATCCTGGGGATCAAATGGGAGGACTGCCAGACTAATGCGAGCATCTTTCATGAAACTGCATCCACCAGCATCTAAGTCTTGCTCTTGATAAATCAACTCTGGTAGGTGGGCCACTGCATTTGGATGTCCGAGAACCACCTCCTTCGCCAGATTTTCTTCTCCCAGCTCTCCGTTGGCCAACCCTCAAAAGGCAGCCAATGGAAACAGTACAAAGACACACTCAAGGTCACCCTCAAGCATGGAGGCATGGACACCAATGGCTGGGAGGATCAAGCTGCTGACTGTTCAGCATGGCACCACCTGGTCCACCAAGGCGTACTCCACTTCAAGGCCCAATGACTCGATACCGAGGCGGAATGGCTGTGGTGGAGGAAGGATGAGGAGGCCAACCTGGGGCTGTGAATCCCACTTCTCTATGCAACAACATGCCCCCCCCATTGCCAAAGAACATGTGCATACAAAATTGGTTTCTCAGGTGTCTAAGGAGCCATCAAGCCTGACGGACGTCATCCTTGACTTCGAGGGACTGCTGGCACCACCGAGTTAAAGGTTCTTAAAAATATGATGCCAATGAGTTGTTCCCTAGACACCAGGGATAAGACAGGTTGGGGATGAAGGGGAGGGAGGAGTACAGCAGGGAAGATTTAGGATGCATATTAGCAAAAGCTTTCAAACTGTTACAGTGGTAAAATATTAGAATAGATTATGTGGGGAGGGCATGCAGTTTCTTTCACTGAACATTAAATAACAGATTAAACATTTTCTTGGCCTAGATATATTTGAACCTGCCTCAGGACAAGGGGTTGAATGAAATGAGCTCTTAAGATACCACCAATCCTATATTTCTAGGATTGGGTACTGAATTGTCACAGAAGACACCTACCATATATAATGATCTTTACTAAGCATGCAGAGAAGCCAGCATCAGGTGCCAAAGCTTCATTTACTTCAGCAAAAATATTTAGGAGCTTATGGACCCTAGTAATCTCAGTCCTCATGAAACCTGAAACTTTTTGTTAAGTTCCTCTGGGAAGCATAATATTTCTTCAGGTTCCTAATGTATTTTGTAAAGGAGATTTGCTGACACCCTCATGTTTGAAAAAAAGTTTCAGATAATCTCACAAAAAGGTTTAGAGATTGCCCCAAATGGTTGAAAACAGATGACTAAAAAAAAACTTTAATAAGGCTACAATTTTGCTTCCTGCTTCAAATCTTGTTTGTATGACATCTCTGATTGTACTGATTATCATGTAGAGCAATATTCCCTCCTGGTAGGTGCTTGTAAAAACAACACTTCTGCCTCAGAAATATTCCTTTTCTGAAAGTGATAAATTAGTTCCACAGGTACAAGTTATTGAGAGAGCATCATAGAAAACTGCTTAGGCATGGCACCAGGGATCCAGCTGGAGGCCTGACAAGGTGCCTGACCTCCAGGCCATTTGGGGCCAGGAAGATGCACAGCAGTAGTTTGTCATGCGCCACCACAACAAATGTGTTTGAGATGATAGCTGCCCAGATGGCAACATAAAAGTGGCAGCAGTGCTGGACAAAGGCAAAGGCATTGCAGCAGAAGTTTCACACGGTCTATGATGCCAAACAGCACTGGGGGGGTGGGGGGTGAACCACCATGCCCCACTACAAAGTGCTGGCCCACATCCTGGGGCCCACAGCCACAGAGCAACCCCCCCCCCCCGCTAGTCATTCACCACCAAGGGAGGCCGCAGCCAGTGGCAGCCAGCCTGGTGACCCACCCGGAGTTGCCAAAGGCAGGAACCTTCTCCAGGCTAATTGCACCACCACTGCCACATGCTGGGAGTGACACCAGTGAGGAGTGGATGCTGCAGGCCATGCCTAGTGCCACAGCCAGGCCCAAGGAAAGTGACATGTCCCCCACCTCCTGTGGGACAGCAGCAGGAGCAGGGAGGACCCGAAGCGTGGCCCAGGGTGTCAGCTAGGTCAGCAGAGGGCACACCCCAGCAGCCTTGGTGCCATTCCTCACCCCCAGACTCCTGGTCTGTCTCTAGCTTCTCCTCCCAACCCAGGGCCCAGGAACTGTGGCCTCCCAGTCAAGCTAGCCACCTGTCCCCGAGGTAAGTCCCACACAGGGTGTGGGGAACTGGGAACCTCTTCCCATTGAACCCCTGCATCTCCCTTCTCCCCTGGGCTGCTCCTCCATGTGCTCTGCATGTGCCCCAAACCCATGTCCACCACCTGCCTCCCTCACTCCTGGCCACCACTCCTCTGCTGTGCAGGGGCTCCCTAGATTTCATAGATGTTAGGGGCTGGAAGGGACCTCATGAGATCATCAAGTCCAGCCCCTTGCCAGAGCCAGGAACTCTGCAGGGATCATATGATCCCAGCAAGATAAACATCCAAATGCCTTGTGAATGAGTGCAGAGTAGGTGCTTGCACCACCTCTGGGGAGAATAGGTTCCAGACCTTGGACACACAGACTGTACAGAAGTTTTTCTTTATATCGAGTCTGAATTGGTCTTCTAGAAGTTTGTGGCCATTAGACCTAGTTATCTCTTGGGGAGCCCTTCAGAACAACTGTTCTCTCTGATCCTGATGCACCCCTCTTATATACTTATAGGCAGCCACCAAGGTCCCCCTGAGCCTTCTCTTTGCCAGGCTGAAGAGTCCCATGTCCCTCAACTTCTCCTTGTAAGGCTTGCTCTTTTGGCCTTTAATCATATGGGTAGCTCTCCTCTGGACTCTCTCAAGCTTATCCAAATCCCTCCTGAAGAGGGGGGCCCAAAACTGGACACAGTACTCCAGCTGTGGCCTCACTAAGGCCGAGTAAAGAGGGAGGATGACGTTCCTCGTTTTGCTCGAGATGCATCAGTGGATGCATGCCAGAGTTTGGGTTGCTCTGCCAGCCATGACATCACATTGGGGGCTCATGTTCATCTTGTGGGCAATCAAGACCCCCAAGTCCCTTTTGGTTGTGGTACTAGTGAGCATAACACTGCCGAGTCTATAAGTATGATGCTGTTTTTTTTCACCCAAGGTGGAGTACCCTGCATTTCTCTACATTGAATGCCATCAGGTTTAAGTCTGCCCACTTTGCAAGTACGTCCAGATTGGCCTGTATCCCCAGCTTGTCCTCCAGTGAGACCGCCTTCCCCCATAGGTTAGTGTCTCTGTGAATTTTGCCAGTCAAAATTCAAGCCACCTGGGCACACCCTCCCAGGATGGGCATGGTCTTTGTCAGGGTGCTGGGCTCACATAGCTCTGGTTTGGGGGCCATCTGCCTGGCCCTGCACCTAAGAGTGAAGCTACTCCCTGGGAACCCTTGCTGAGGCTTGTTCTTGCTCTGTGCCATGTTGCTATAGTTGGAGATGGACCTCTGTTTGTTGTCTCTATAGGCAGCCCATCTGCCAGGGGAGAGGTTGCTGCCTAGCACCCAGGAGCCGCCCACCTGATGTTGCAGACTCTGGGGACCGTCCATATGTGCCACCTGCACTGGGAGTATTGCGGGAGGAGTGTAACAGAGAGCCTAGAGCTCTCTGTTCCTTTAAGGAAACAGCAGCCCAGTGAAGGGGCACTGCAGGGCAGGCAGGGTGCAACAGCTACAGGGCAATGGGTCAATTAGGACAATTGGCAAGCACCTGCAGACAGACCAGGCAGTCTGCTGTCTGGAAGTGGGCAGGGCCCTGGGAGGATATAAGCCTGAAGCTTTGGCTAGTAGGCTAGTCTCTCCCTGGCAGCAGGGCTTCCAAAAGTTCTTCCAACAAACAGCAATGTGAGTTCTAACCAACAAGCAAAACCCTATACCTGGCAGGGGAAACACTGTGACCACTCAGGCAGTTTTCCCATGGTGAGGCCTGTCAGAGCAAAGGTCTGTTCTTAACAGAGTAGAAAAGCCATGCAGTCTCCCCCTACATTGCAGTGGCAGGGAGAGCAATATCAGATTTGGACTCTGGACATCCAAGCACTCAAAAGAGATAAGGATATGGTGATCTACACTGAGATCACAAGGAGGGCTGCTCCCCCAAAAGAAGGAGCTCCTCTAAGAAGACCACCCAGTGTGGAAGTGAGGGCCTACCCAGTCAGCTGCAGAGTGAAGGGGTCTGACAAGTGAGACCACTGCCTTCCAAATGGAATGAAGAGTGAAGGGTTCAGCTGCATGATCCTGAGATAGATGCTCCAAGTGAAGATGGAGGACCTCATCTATATCTCGAAATGTGAGTCCTCTCCTGATTGGCAGGTGGGGTTCAGGAGTCCCGGGGCTAGGCAGGAGTTCTGGCAACAGCTCCAGGGAGTGGCTGATAACCCCATGCTAAAAGACTAGCTGAGGACTATGCCGCTGCTGAGGGAGATGTGGATGCCCACAAATGGGAATGGCCTGGGGGCCCAGTGATGGGACCCCACCAGGCAGTATCCAGCCAGGGCCAATGGGGTGACAGCACATGGAGCCTCAGTCAGGAATCTCGGTCCTGGGACTCCAGGGAGATAGTGTGATACAGATGTGGGGAGAAAGGGCATGAGAAAGGGAATTGGGATCAATTTCGCCCATGGAGGTCCCTGATTGAGATGCCTATGGATAACTCCCATGATGAGAAGATGGATTGCAGCTTTGGTTGGCATAAGGGGCCAGGTCGCCAAGACAAGTCTATGGTTGAGGTTAAGGTAGGGGACACCATTATCCCTGCTGTGGTCGACACCAGTTGCTCACAATCAATGATCTGGGCAGACCTATTCCCGTCTCATCCGGGGAGCCCCGAGAGCCCTGTGAGCATGGTCTGCATCCATGGGGCCTCGTACACTTATGAGCATCAGCATGTCCAGCTCACAGTGCTGGGTCGCACAGAAGAGATTGTCGTGGGCTTTGATGAAACCTTCCCATGGCCTATGCTCTTAGGAGGAGATTGGCCTCATTTGGAGGAGGTGGTCACCTGGATCCTAACCAAGAGAGGCGGCGAGTGGGGAAAGGACCCAGGGTGGCTTGCTTCGGGACTCCGGAGAGGAGGAGGGAGAAAACCTAGATATTAAGAAAATCATAGGAGATGGTTACTTCCAAGATGAACAAAAACAAGAGCCCCTATTCCAGAACATCTGGCAGTCCAAACTGGCCAAGGATGAAGGAGGGGGGATAGACCCCTGGAAAATGAAAGAGAGTCCTTGGTTTGAGGTAAGAGGGGACATCCTCTATCAAGTGAAGGACCAGGAAGATGGGGAGGAGAGGCACCAGATTCTGGTTCCCCAGAGGTACTGGGAGCCCTGCTGTGGGTAGCACGCATGCGCTCCATGAGGGGACATTTGGGCTGAGATAAAACCAAAGCACACCTGAAGCAGTGAGTCTTCTGGCAAAGCTTCTATAAGATGGTGGAGAAATTTTGCGCAGAGTGCCCCAAGTGCCAGAGGATGGGAGGGGTGAAGCCATCTAAGGCCCCTTTGATGCCCCTGCCCTTGGCAGGGCAACCTTGTGATCAAATCAACCTAGATGTAGCAGGACCATTTCCCTGAAGCTGAGCACAGTACCAATTCATCTTGGTAATTATTGACTACACCACCCACTTCCCTGAAGCTGTCCCTTTAAGGTTGGTGACAGTCACTGCGATAGCCGGGGCCCTTCTGAAGTGGATTACGTGGGTGGGAATTCCCTGAGAAATCCTAACTGATCAGGGAAAGAATTTCATGTCCAAGGTCCTGAAGGGGCTATGCCAAACCCTGAAGATCAAGCAGCTCCAAACCTCTGTACATCATCCACAGACAGATGGTTTAGTAGAGCACTTTAACCATACCTTGAAGGGGATGATCCAGGCCTGCATACAAGGAGACCCATGAGGGTGGGATGCAATGATACCCGCTCTACTTTTCTCCATCAGGGAGGTGCCTCAGGCCTCCAATGGGTATGTACCATATAAGTTTAGTCTATGGTCGCAGCCCGTGAGGATTGCTGGATGTAATATGCGAAGAGTGGGGAAAAGGGACTGGAGACCTGGCACATCCATGAATCATGATCGAATTTTGGGAAAGGATGAAGAAGGTCCAAGAGATAGCTCAAAAGAATTTGGGCCACAGTCAAGAGAAGCAGAAACAATATTATGATTCATGGACAGGTGAGAGAGAACTTCAGGTAGGAGACTGGGTGTTGGTGCTATTCCCGAATAACTCCCACAAGCTCTTATCCTGGCGGCAGGGACCATTTCAACCAATGAAGTGCATGGGACCGGTGAATTACAAGGTCCTCCGGACAGAGCCCACCTGAAGGAGGCAGATTTATCACATCAGTCTGTTATGTAAGTGGTGCCAACAAGAGGGGTGGCTGATGAGAGAACCAGACTGATTAGAAGAAGGGAAAGAAGCCAGGATGATTCTAGAGCCAATAGGCCTCCCACTGGGACCTGGGATTGGTGTCCACTTAAGACCTGAGCAGCAGGAGAATTTGAGGGCCTTGATAACCGAGTTCCAAGATGTTTTTAAAGAGGTACCAGGGGAAGTATGAGGTGTAAAACACCAAATCCAAACCTCCTCCACTGGAGGAGTCTGACTTGCCACCTCTGGCATGCAGTCAAGCAGGAAATCAATCAAATGAGAAAGCTGGGAATCATTGAAGACTCTCAGAGCCCATGGAGGAGCCCAATGATGGTCATTCCAAAGCCAAATGGCTCAATACGCCTGTGCATCGACTATCGCAAGGTGAATGAGATTGCAACGTTTGACGCCTTTCCTATGCCACAGGTGGATGACATGCTGGAAAGAGTTGGCCAAGCCTGGTATATATCCACCCTGGACCTGACCAAGGGCTATTGGCAGATCCCCATGGCAGCAGCAGACAAAGAGAAGACAGCCTTTGGAACCCTGTGGGGCCTGTTCCAATTCAAACAAATGCCCTTTGGGCTACATGGGGTGGCTGCCTCCTTCCAGTGACTGATGGAGCAAGTACTAGCATCCCACCAAGAGTATGTGGTTGCATACATCGACAACATCATTGTCTTCTCACAGGACTGAGAAGCTCACCACCAACCCTTATGAAAAGTCCTGGAAGAACTCATATGGGCAGGGCTAATGGCCAAACCCCAGAAATGCACGTTGAGGAAGAATGAAACCTAGGCTTTATAGTGGGACAAGGCAACATAAAACCAGTTGCAGACAAAGTAGCAGTTATCCAACAATACCCCCTACCTTGAACACTCAAACAACTGTGACCATCCCTTGGCTTTGCCAATTACTACTGACGGTTCATCCGGGATTTCTTGGAAAAGGTGGCATCCCTAATGGAGCTGACCAAGGGCCAACGGAACCCAATCAGACGGAATTCAGGAGCTCTCCGTACTTTCGAACAACTGTATTATACATCCTGGATTCCCAGAAAACTTTCTTTCTGCAGACAGATGCCTCAGGCATTGCCTTAGGGGTGATTCTCTTTCAGGAGGAAGAGGGAGAAGAGAGGCCCATAGCCTTCACCATCAAGAAACTTACCCCAGTGGAAACCCGCTATCGACGATTGAGCAGGAGTACTTAGTCATCCAGTGGGGGGTAAAACTCTTTCTTTATTACCTCATAGGGTAGGAATTCATGTTAATCACAGATCATGCCCCTCTGCACTGGCTGCAAACAGCTAAGCTGGATAATGCCAGGTTGATGAGGTGGTCCCTGGCCTTACAGCCCTTTTATAGTAAAACACTGAGAGGGAAGGAAGAATGGGAACGTCGATTTCCTCTCTCGCATGGAAGAAAGATGAGATGACACCATGGAGAACCAGGCTGAAGCAGGATGAAGATGCCAGCTTTAGAGGAACCTTTCCCCCCCAACCCCTTTCTTCTTTTATTATTGTGGTTTTTCTTTCCTTTCTTTTTGTCTCCCAGGGGGATTGCTGAACTAAGGGGGGAGGTGTGTAACAGGGGCTCAGGCGGGAGCCCTGTTACTGAGATAGTTCCAGGTATGGATGATCTGAGAATGCACCCTGCCAAGTGAAAGGAGTTACACATCAGGAGAAGGGCAGGGTGATTAGCCCGCCACGGCCAGTATAAATCTAGCGGCAGGGCAAATGCACTTTGCCTTCAGGCACTGGAGGATGGATGAGAGACCATTGGGACCTCAGAAGGAGGAAGATGAGAAGCCTAACCTGTGATCCAGAAGGAAGTCAGGATCCAGAGACTCTGGATAACATAGCAGGTCAGCTACAAGACAAAATACTTCCCTGGGAACTGCAACTCTTCTGGTGAGTGCGGAGAAGGACCCCAGGGCTCCAGGAAGTAGCTCTGCAGGGAACCCTGAGAGGGAGAGAGAGTCCCTGGGATGGCGCAAGGGTGGCAGGAACTAGATGGAGCCACCGGCTCATCAGGATAACCAAGACACCAAATGGTGATTCAGACGGTGAGGGAGAAGCTGGGGCAGCTTCTGGCATGAGATGCGAAGATGTGGAGAATGCGCTCTGCGCGCAAGGCAATTAGAAACAGAGACTGTAGTAATTACAAAGTATTTATCAGGCATCTGGCACCGAGTTCTCTTATCAGCTGCCCAGAATGCCCTCATTAATGAGGTAATTAGTGAAGATATTGTTACATTGCAAACTCTTGCTGTGCAAATAAAGGCTACTGTGTGAGAGTTTACTACCTGGGTGGCATTGGTGACTCCTTGCTCTGATATTACCACTGAATCCCTCTCCTTTCCCTTTCTATCTAAGTCATGGCAGATGAGTCCAGGGGGAGATGAAGCTAGGATTGACCCCCCCTCTCACACTCTGAGAACTGCCTCTTCACCCTCCAGGCCAACCTGGGGGGACAGCTGGAAAGAGACAGAGTGTATGAGAGGAGTATGGAAGAGTATGAAAGAGAGGAGTATGGAAGCTGAACACCAACCTCCTGGAAGACAAGTGGACCAGGCACAGCTACAGAGAGTACTAAGTGGGCTGGAGGACCCTCTGGGGTCTGTACCAAAACCAGACAGAATGGTGGGCCAGTGTTAAAGAGAGGACCAGGGGCTTTTTCCAGCAAGTGGGTGAAGCAGCCCGAGCACCTGATTTGTAAGTTACAGGACCTGCACAGGCAGGTGGTGGCAGCCTGGGATGTGAAAGAGGCCATGCGGGAAGTGAAGGCCCAAGTTGGTGCTAGGTATCAGGAGACGGCCAGGAAACAGATCTTTCAGGCCAGGGCCCCCTGGATGGAGGAGGGGCAGGAGTTGTCTGCTTACTTCTCTAGGCTGAGGAAGAGCAAGGAGGAGGCCACGATGTGCCTGACAGGTGGAAGGGGAGTGGAGCAGTGGCCGAAGGGCAGCATGCTGGCAACAGTGGCTGCCTTCTACCAGGAGCTCTATGCCGAGAAGCCAGTGGACCTGGAGGTCATGCAGCTGTGCCTGCAAAGTCTCACCTGGATCATCAGGGAGAATGAGCAGTGGCAGCTAGAGGAGAACTGAACACTAGAGGAACTCAAGAGGATCCTCTGGACTTCCAAGAATGGTAAGACTCCTGGGTTGGATGGCCTATCTAAGGAGTTTTAACTGACATTCTGGGATCTGGTGGGCCTGGACCTGCTGGAGCTTTTTTGAGAGCACCTGCAAGAGGGCCATCTGGGCATAGAGATGGACTGGGGCCTTGTGATCCTCCTGTACAAGAAGGGTCTGAGGGAGGATTTGAAGAAATGGAGGCTGATCATCCTCTTGAATTTTGATTACAAAGCTGCTGGCCAAAGGTCTTGGCTGAGCTATTTAAATCTGTCCTAGTTGCAGTCATTTACAAGGACCAGTCATGTAAGATGCCAGGACACCAGATCCATGGAGCCCTGGTGCAACTGAGAGATGTGCTCCAGGCAGAAAGGGAGAGAAGATAGAGTGTTGCTATCCTAAAACTAGACCTGAAGAAGGCCTACAACAGAGTGTCCCACTGGTTCCTGTTCCAGATGCTAGAGTGGATGGGAGTCCCTCCGACCTTCGTCGGCAAGATCAGGACCCTTTACACAAAGGAGAGCAGCGAAGTGCAGGTCAACGGCTTCCTGAGTGCCAGGCTCATGGTGGAGTCGGGGGTCTGGCAGGGCTGCCTTTTCTCCCTGATCCTGTAGTCTGCTCCATCAAGCCCCTGGCCTAATGCCTGAGGCAGGACCCAGGGATCCTAGGAGTCCACATCCTGGGGAGCAGCAACCAATAGACCAAGGTCCTGGACTACATGGATGAATTGAACATCCTGTGCTGAAACAAATGGTTCATAGAGAGAGACCTGTGGCACATGCAAGTATATGAGGTGGCGGCGGGAGCCAAGCTCAGTGTGAGCAAGAGTACCTGCTTTGCTCTGAGTGAACTTGGGGATCTGGATTCTGGGATCCCTGGGAGTCTCTGTCCCCTGCAAGGGGGGTCAAGATCCTTGGGATAGAGTTCAACCTTGAGCTGAGTGACAGGCCAGCATGAGAGAAAACAGAGTCAAAGGTAAAGCTTTGACTGGGGCTGTGGCACATGCACTCCCTTTCCATGGTGGGGGTGTGTTGTACTTGTCAGGGCAGTGTTGTTACCAGTGCTTCTGTACATTGCACTGCTCTTCCCCCCTTCCATGCTCATCACCCACAGGATCCAGAGGGCTGTGTGCGTGTTCTTCTGGGGCTCCAGATGGGAAAAGGTCACCAGGAAGACCTTGTACAAGGACAAGAGGGCCAAGGGCATGCCAGACATCCTCTGTTCCTGTGCGCCAAGTATGTGAGCAAGATCTGCAAGCTGGTGACCAGCATGGAATCCAGCATGCCTGGTGAGCTATTTTGCAAGGCACATCATGAGACACAGGGGAGGGGGTCCACCCCAACCAACCACAGACTGTGGATCATGAGATCATCATGGTTCTATGAGATCTTAAACCAGTTCTACAGTCTGTACAGCCTGCAGAGTGCAGGCCCCATGGCTATGAGCAACCACAAGAAGATCCAGAAGATGATGAGGCTGAGGGACATCATGTTGCCCATGGACCTGCTCCTGGGCAACACGTGCCAGGCCATGTGAGAGTGCATCATCCACAAGGACCTGCGCAAAGATCACAGGGACCTGAACTGACTGATAGCCCACCAAGCCCAGCCAGTGAGGGCCTGGAGGCATAGAGAGGGACAGCTGGGGAGACCCAGTTGCCTGTGGCCCAACTGCCAAGACAATCAACCACCTCCTCTGGCTCTGCACCTGCACCAAGGAGGTATGCAACAGTGTGAAGCAGTAACCAGGGTCAGCTGGCTAACCAGAGAAGTGGCACTGTGCAGGCACCTCACCAAACACCGGGGGAACCCATTGGCCCACTTCGACCAGTTTGTCCCCTACATTAGGAGCACCCTGTAGAAAGCCAGGAACCTCCTGATGTACAGGCACACAGTCAGAGGTGGTAGACTGTATGAAAATGGCTCTGAGGGAACTCCAGACCTTCTACCAGAAATTGGTAGTAGAGAATGGAGAGGACATGGCCAAAGCCATGTGGCACAGGATCTTCCAACTCCCCCCTAGCAGGGAAGGGGGCAGTGACAGCGAGGAAGAGGCAGAGAGCAATGGAACTGAGGAAAGTGAAAGTGACAGCAGCAGCAGATCCTCCAGCAGGAGCTGGAGCAACAGTGACATGGACAACAGGTGACTGAGGAAAGTAATTGGTTGCCTGGTCAGAGACCAGTGTTTCTGTGTGTGTGATGCGTGGTACAGATATTGTAATGGATCTGGGTGGCCAGCAGGCAATTGTATGGGTGCACGGGCTGCACAGGTGCAGATTTTGTAATGGGTTATGGTTTTTCTTTGTGGAGTGATACTCAGAGTGTAGACATATATAACCAGATATAGATATAGATTTCATAGACACTAGGGCTGGATGGGACCTCGGGAGATCATCGAGTCCAGCCCTCTGCCCCAAGGGCAGGAAGTCAGCTAGGGTCAAATGATCCCAGCAAGATAAGTGTCCAAATGCTTCTTAAAGGAGTTCAGAGTAGGTGCTTGCACCAACTTTGAAGGGAGCCTATTCTAGACCTTGGGGACTCAGACAGTAAAGAATTTTTTCCTTATGTCCAGCCTAAAATGGTCTTGGAGGAGTTTGTGACTGTTAGTCCTTGTCATCCCTTAGGATGCTCTGGTGAATAGATGTTCCCCCAGATCCTGACGCACACCCCTGATGTATTTATAGGCTGCCACCAGGTCACCCCTCAGCCTGCACTTTTCCAGGCTGAAAAGTCCCATGGCTCTCAGCCTCTTTATAAGGGCTATTCTCCTGCCCTGTGACCATGTGTATGGCTGTCCTCTGGACTCTCTCAGGTTTCTCCACATTTTTCCTGAATTGTGGAGTCCAGATGCAGTACTCCAATTGTAGCCTCACCAAGGCTGAGTACAGCAGGAGGATGACATCCTGAGATTTACTTGAGAAGCATCTATGGATGCAAGCCAGAGTTGGTTTGCTTTACCAGCTGCAACATCGCATTGGTGGCTCATGTTCATCTTGTGGTCAATCATGACCCCCAAGTCTCTTTCAGCCTTTGTGTTAGTGAGTGTAGCACTACCGAGCCTATAAGCATGCTGAGGGGGGTGGTTTCCCCAAGGTGGAGTATCTTACATTTGTCAGTATTGAATGCCATCAGGTTTGTATTTGCCCACTTTTTCAGCCTCTCCAAGTCAGCCTGGATAACCAACATATCCTCAGGTGTGGACACTCTACCCCAAAGGCTTTTCTAAAGACCAGATATATGATGTTAATCTCTTCTCCCTTGTCCAGATTATATGTCACCTGGTCATAGAAAGAGTTGAGATTGGTCAGGCAAGACCTATCCATAACAAACCCATGCTGGCTGTCCCTCAGGATGTTGCCATCCGGCAGCCTTTCAAGAGTGGACTCTTCGATGATTTTTTCTAGAATCTTTCCAGGGATTGAGGTCAAGCTGATTGGCCTGTAGCTCCCTGGATCTACTTTCCTCCCTTTCTTGAAGATGAGCACTATACTGGCCTTCTTCCAATCTTCAGGTACTTCACCTGAATTTTTTTTAAATCTTTGCCAGTAGCTGGGCTATGACTCCTGCCAGCTCCTTAAGTACTCTTGGGGTGCAATCTGTCAGGACCAGCTGACTTGAAGGTGTTCAGCCTCTCAAGGTGTTCCTTTACAAGGTCTACACCAATCCTGGATGTAAATTCACCCTCGCCCTGGCTGTCCCACATCTTGCTAGGCTTGGCAGACTGTTTGGGTTGATAAAAAAACTGACACAAAGTACCCATTAAGCAGGTTAGCTTTTTCCTGGGTGTAGGCTGTCAGTTGTCCCATTTGGTTTAGCAGGGGTCCAATGCTACCCTTGCTTTTCTTCTGACTCCCCACATAACTAATATAGATATAAATATAGATTTTTCAAAAGAAATTGTGCCAAATAGAATGATGAAATTTTCTTTTAAAATTGTATTTAGAAAAAAAGCCAAGGTGACTGGAATAGATGCTTCAAGAAACACATAAGGGATTCATTGCCTTTTTTCTCTAGGTCTCTGGTTCAAATCCAGTTTGAGTCAGTAGTGGTTGAAAATTACTGTCCTCTGATATCTGTTTGGCTGCCATGGAAAATGAGCTGGTCATCTCAATTTAGTTCCTAATGAAGATGCATATGAATTGCATAAAGCCATGGTTAGGAATGTACAGCCTGTGGGCCAGATCCAGCTGAGAGAGATATTGGATCTAGCCAACAGAGCAGGCAGGTCAGGGGAGGAGAAAGGCGGCAGGCTTCAGCAGCATTCCAACAGTTGATACAAGCAGCAGTGGTGGTGATGGCCAGGTCAGAAGTGCCAGCCCACCTTGGACCCAAGCTAATTCTGTCACAAAATTATGCAACCCAAGAGAAAAGATCTCTTTTAGCTGTAACATATCATACCTCTACATGTGCAATAAGGCTTCTGGGAGGCACTGTAATTAATTAATGATTAGTGATTAATTAATGATTAATAGAGTTTTCTGGAGTGTAGCAATTACTGCACTCTAGGAGACTCCAGTGTCATGTGTATCAGGATCCCTGCACTGAAAAATGGTGACAGGGGAGCTTTAGAGCTCATTTGATGAGTTTTAAAGCATCCTGCCACCATTTTTCAGCATGGGGACACTGATGAACATGATGCTCTGGGTGCTTTAATTAGAGTGGCTCTTGGAGCTGTAGAACATAAAAATGTACTATATGGGCATGTCCAGGTGAGCACACATTTGCAGTTTGGGGTACCGCAAACCACATAATGCATGTACAACCATTGCCGTATTGCAAATATGCAGTATGGAACCAACATTTGATACCAGGATCTCTTGGTATCCTAAAAGAGCTGAAGGCTTCCCATATGCTTCTATAAGCATATGGGAAGTGCAACAAAAGACTGGCCTGGATAGACAATGATATCCTCAATGAGTTGGAATGCAAAAGAAATATATAAAGAAATAAATAAAAAAAGAAAAAAGAATCTTCCAAAAAATGGAAACTTGGTCATGTTACTTAGGAAAGAGCATAAGGGTATTGCACAGATATGCAGAAAGAAAAAGCTGAAAGACCAATACACTATCTGAGATAAAAATAAAATAAAATAGGATTCCTACAAGAATGTCAGAATTAAGGGGGGATCCGTTACTGACTGCAGAAGACAATCTAGTTACAGATGAAGGAGAGGAGACTGAAGTATTTAATGCCGCTTTTACTTCATCCATCACAAACAATCAGCTACCAGATGACAAGTACATTTGGCAGCAAAGGTAGGGAAGGAGACAAACAGCCCAGAATAGTGAAAAAACAACTTAGAGTTCACTTTAAGAAGCTGATATTTTCAAGTTGGTAGGGCTAGATAGAATGCACCCTAGGGTACTGAAGGAATTGGCAGAGGTAATTTTGGAACCATTGGTTATCCTTTGTGAAAACTAGTGGAGGTCAGGTTAGGTCCCGGCTGATTGGAAAAAGGCAAATATAGTGTCATGATTTAAGAAAGAGAATAAGGATTTGGACAATTACAGATTAGCCAATCTGACCTTAATACCTGGAAAGATCATGAAGCAGGCCCTCAAGGAATCTGTTTCGAAGCACCTGGATGAAAACAAAGTGATCAGGTCAACAAGCATGGATCCCCCAAGAGCAAGTCATTCCTGACCAACTTAATTTACTTCTGCGATAAGGTGACAGGCTCTGTGGATGGGGGAGAGCAGTGGATGCAATATACTTTCACTTTTCCAAGGCTTTGGACGCTTTCACAATATTTCTCATTAATAAGCTAAGGACATACAGGCTAGATGAAAGTTTTAGAAGGTGGATACCTAACTGGTTGGATCACTGAGCTCAACAAGTAATCATCAACGGCTTAATGTCTAATTAGGAGGTATTAAGTGGGGTTCCCAAGGGTCTGGCCTGGGTATGGTATGGTTTAACATCTTCATTAATGATTTACATGATGGGATTGAGTGCACATATTTGCAAATTTGTGGATGATACCAAGTTGAGTGGAGTTGCAGACTCTCTGAAGTGTAGGGCTAGGATCCAGAATGACCTGGATAAACTGGAGAAATAATGTAAAAAAAATCAATCAGATGAAGTTCAACAAGGATGAGTGCAAAGTCCTTCGCTTAGAATGAAATAATTTCATACCCAAATACAGGCTGGGGAATGACTGGCTAGGCTCCAGTTCTGAAGACGACCTGGGAATTATACTGAACTGTAAGCTGAACATGAACCAACAGCATGTTCCTGTTGCAAAAAATGACCTGGGGGGAAGTGGGCAGCAGAATCCCCCAGGGCTCGGTTCTTGGGCCTGCACTGTTCAATTTCTTTATCAGCGATTTGGACGACGGGGTGAAAAGCAACCTGTTCAAAATTTGCTGATGACACCAAAATTTGTGGTGAGGTGGGCATGTTGGTAGGGAGGGAAAGACTGCAGAAAGACCTGGATAGGTTGCAGGGGTGGGCTAACAGAAACAGGATGCGTTTCAATATGGACAAGTGCAGGGTGCTGCACTTGGGCAGTAGTAACCAGCAGCACACTTATAAGATGGGAAACTCCCTTCTTGAGAGCATGGAGGCAGAAAGGGATCTTGGAGTCATCATTGACTCCAAGATGAACATGGGCCGACAATGCGAGGTCACGGTCGGTAGGGCTAACAGGTGCATCTCAAGTAGGTCCAGGGAGGTGATCCTCCCCCTCTACGCGACACTGGTCAGGCCACAGCTGGAGTACTGTGTCCAGTTCTGGGCACCCCACTTCAAGAGGGATGTGGACAACATTGAGAGGGTCCAGAGGAGGGCCACCCGCATGATCCAGGGACAGCAGGGCAGACCCTACAAAAAGAGGCTACGGGACCTGAACCTGTTCAGCCTTCACAAAAGAAGGCTGAGGGGGGACCTGGTGACCATCTACAAACTCACTAGGGGGGACCAGAAGGGTTTGGGGGAGACCTTGTTTCCCCTAGCACCCCCCGGGATAACGGCCACAAGTTGTTGGACAGTAGGTTTAGAGTAGACATCCGTAACAACTACTTCACAGTTAGGGCAGCTAGGATCTGGAACCAACTTCCAAGGGAAGTGGTGCTGGCTCCTACCCTGGGGGTCTTTAAGAAGCAGCTTGATGCCTACCTGGCTGGGGTCACTTGAGCCCAGTTTTCCTCCTGCCCAGGCAGGGGGTCGGACCTGAAGATCTACAAGGTCCCTTCCGACCCTACTTCTATGATTCTATGATAAGAGAAGGCAGCAGGCTAAACTGGCTGCATGAGGGTGCAGCAGCAAGAGTGCAGACTGGCCCTTAATAGGACAAAACACCTGTGTGTGACAAGGGGGAAGCCACATGACAGAAAGGGAGCAGGGTTTCAAGGCATATAAGCTCAAGGCCTGAGCCAGAGCAGGTAATCAGTCCCTGCATGCTGTAGGGAGGGGACCTCCCCAGGAAGGCTGGCTGCAGGAAGCAGTACACAGGGCTACCCAAGATACCTGAAAGGATGATAATGAGCCTAGTACTGGGAATTATGAGCTTGTGGTAGGATATTGGCTGACTGCAGGGAAGAACTTTGTGAAAGCAGTTTATATTTCTGTCGTGCTGGTGTTTATGTTTGTTGAGAACTGGAGGACTGGGAGTGGCTCCAGGGGCAGAGGAAACCATGAGTTGGGTACCTGGCAGGCACCCTCCATTGCAAGGTTAAGGCCTGAGTCAGTGGACCATGGCTGAGGAAAAGAAGCTGAGGCTGAACAGGCTGAAGCCCAGACAAGGGTCAGGGCCTGAGGGGCCAAGCATTTGTCCAGGACAGAAAAAGAAAGAGAGAAACTTTGGGTGTCGGGGTTGAGCTCCAAGTCAGGCTGGCCAAGTCAAGCTCATTGAGCAGTGAAAATAAGGACTAGGAAGATCACCTAAGACTCACAAGCCTGTAAGGGCAGTCTCCCCTTTTCATTAGCAACATCAAGGCATGGCAGATGCGACAGGACTAAGGCGGCCATCAAGGGGGTGCAATGGCAACCCTAGGGTGCATCCAGTCACAGTTGTATTAACAGGAGTGCCACTTGTAAGGCAAGGGAAGTGATTCTTCTGCTCTATTCAGTGCTCCTCATGGTGAGGCCTGACCTGGTGTAGTGCCCAGTTTTCGGCCACACACTTCAAGAATTATGTGGACAGATTGAAAAGAACCCAGTGGAGTGACAAAATATTAGAAACAAGATTTATGAGGAAAGCCTGAAACAACTAGGGGCTGGGTTGGGGCCTGGCTACTCCCCTTACCTCCCATTGGGGCTTGGCCTCACTCGCTTTCCTTCCTGCAGGCCAGGTTGGGACGTGGCCATGCCCTCTCCCCATCTCCTGCAGGATTGGGCCACATCCCTCTCCAAAGCTCTGGGTCAAGCTCTTTTCCCCTGAAGGGCTGCACTGGGGTTGGCCCGCCCCTTTGCAGCTGGATTCTGCTTCCCCGGATGCTGGATCAGGAACACTGTCTGGATCCAGCCTGTGGATGGACCAAGCACTACCAATCCACCCATCAGGCAAACAGGTTGAGCACCACTAATGTAAAGAAATTGTGGCATCTCCATCCTTGGAAATTTGAGAGCAGGTTAAACAAACAGTTGACTAGAATGGTTTAGTCAGGGATGATCCTGCCTTGAGCTGGACTGGATGATCTTCCAGCCCTATTTTCCTATGATCTGATGATCCTGTACCAGTACATTGCATTTGTTCTACTCCAAATTATGCCTGACCAATGTGACAGAGTTTTATTCAGTTTCTGGTAATCAGTTTCTTTTTTGCCAGTAGGAACTTCACTTTAAATTTAAAATGCTGAATGACCAACAACACAGTGACTAATCAAGCAATAGACTGATCAGGACACTCAGAGGATCCTTAAGAACAGCAAGGACCATGCTGTTCCATCACTGAGACTCTTCTTTTGACATCAATAATTGCACTATGATCCATAGTACCTTAATGCTAGTAGTTACATCTCCCTCTAGTGGCAGATGCTAGCAATTCTGGCGGCATTTCTCCACATGGACTCACTGTATCAGGAATCATCAATTTATGACCTCCTGGCCACATCGCACCCACAGAGCCTTTCAATCCAGCCTGAAGATGGGGGCTTCAGCTGAAAGCACTCTCCCCAAGCCACCACAGGGAGAAGGGCTGGCTGCAGGGACTCTTCCCATGTTGTTGCAGAAACAAGCTATGGCAGAGGCAGAATCCTAGTGTTCACCCACTCACTTGCCTCTGACTCAGGGTGGGTCACTCCATCGTACAGCCAGAAAAGGTTGCCTACCCTTGCCCATGAATTATTTTAAGTACCCAATGCAAGTCCCATAGTGTATCAAGCTGAGAAACAGAAGAGTTCGAGGGCATCATTAGAGCTGGCCCCTGAAAGCAGGTTTCTGCAGCTTTTCAGAGTTGCCATCTTGGCCCAGCAGGAAATTGGCCAGGTAAATTATTCTTCCCTCAGTTTCTGGGTGTGGGGTAGAGAGAGAATTTAGTACTCCCGCTAAAGTACAGATGTAGTTGGAGTTCAGTCTACAGAACAACCCAAGAATCTTCAGTTTGGAAGCTTATTTGCAGCCTTTTGATGACTCAAACAGCTACAAACATCCCCCTTTCAAAATGAAATATTACAGCTACTAAACTGTAGTATCATTTGCTCTTTAAATATATCTATACCACCCAGCCTGTGCCTTTATAAAAGGGACTGTTCCCTTAATGGATTAGAATGTGTCCAGTGAAGTTGGTGTCTTAAGGTAGTGGTAGTATAACTTGGAGTCAGATCCCTGTTACTACTGAAAAGGGACTGGAAAGCTGACATGGTCCCCTTAAGGCTTGAGCATTTTGGGACAGGAGGAGCCAGAGGTCTGAAAGGGAGCTAGAGAGAGAACCAAGTAGCAAGGACCACTATCAGAGAGACTGCAGAGACAGTAAGGGACTCCTCCACTAGATGGGCAATAGTGGGTCATGTGGCTGGAAAAGGAGAAGGGCTAGTGAGTATAAAAGCCAACCTCAGGGGAGAGAGGAACAGTCAAGACCAGACTGCAGGAGAAGATGGATTTCCCTTGTGAGATTAAGGGAAGGCCATGGTAGACAAAGTGGTTAGACCTGAAAGGGGGAACAAACCTCAGTTGGAATTTTTGGTTCAAATACCAAGCCTGAGGGGCAAAACCTTATGTTACAGACTGTGTCTATATACACTGATGTGGGGATGAGCTTAAGTTGAAATTTCAGTTCAATAGATACCTGGTGGGCTGGAACAGCTATAAAGGGGAGATGAAGAGTCTGCATAACTAACATGATCATACATCTCAGTTTGGCTGGGATAGTCCCAGATTTTGGAGGCCAGTGAAAATTAAACAGAGCATCCCAGGCACAGAGCAGGAAGGTAGAGTGGCACAAGTTGTGAAATAGGAAGCCCTAGCAGGCAACAAAATTTGCCTAAAATAGGCTAACTTGATTAGTGGAATGACCAGTAAGAAGGGAAGATGATTGTTAACACCTGTGAAGTAAAGAACCGTGGGACATTAATGGGCCATTGACTCTTTTAGCTACTTGAAAAGTAATACCAGAGCTGCACCCCACTCCCTCCCTCTGCCTGCAGCAGTGTCCCAGATTTCACATTGTCCTGTATGGTCACCTTATGCATAACAGGATGCTTGACATCCTGTGAGAGACATGCTCATCACAGAAATAGGCTAGAAGATGCAGGTATAAAAGCCCCATCTGAGCTGAGTGTCTGGGGCCTAAGGGTTAAGTTGTGGGATTGTAAAGCCCAGGGCTTTGGGTTCTAGACCTTGGAGGGACAGAAACAAGAAAATATGTTATGGATTGGGAGAAGGGGCTTAAGGCAGAAGGACTCCAAGGGCAGAGCGACTGTGGGCCCAAAATGACTCAAACTCTTGAATCAAGCTGGATAAATTAAGATTGACACAAGATAACTTGCCAGCCAGTGAGTACCAGAAGTCCTGCCAGTCCAGTGGTAGGTGGTCATCAGGTACCTCCCTCTCCACCTAGCTTAGAGGGAGGACACCTCCCACATAACTTTTAACAGCAAGGTGTGCAGGTGAATTGGGGCTGGGAAGTTTGAGGCGACCAGGAGCAACAGGACCTGCCATAGTGAGATGGAGGACCCCCTTCTGCTTGAGTCCTGCCACATATACGTATACCTAATCTCTCAAACCAAACCTCCAGTGAAAGTTTTATGGGAGATTTTCCAAGAAATTCTGTCTAGTACTAACATTTTCCAATATGATGTCCATCCTAAATAAGCACTGGTGGCACAACTCAAATAAAGAATCTTTCCCATCACCAATATGAGCTCTTACTTTCTAAGCAGAAGGAGGAAGGGATTGTTCTGTAAAACTGGAAGCCTTAGATAAGTACCTTGCATTAGGTGATGCAATCTGAGGCTGGGTTGTTGTCCCGGAGGTGCACATGAAAATCCAGTCTATTTCTGGGCCTATACAGGAAAGCACAGGATGTAGTCAAAAAAGGCTACTAACTACTGATCTAAAACCTAGGGCATCACCAAGACCATTCCACTGGCCAGAAGCAAGGAAGCTCCAGGACATCTGGGACCATAAGCAGCTGTCCCAGCACAGCAAAGGGTGCTGTTGGCAACTGGAAGACAGGAAGCAAACAGTCAGCACCACACCAAACACCTGGAAGCCAGCAGCACCTGGAAGCCAGCTTGACCCAGCAGCAGCCAGAAGGACTGCAGCAGGAGCCCAAAAAGATTGGCTCCATAACCAGGAGAGGAAGGAACAAGTGGGAGAATAACAGGGATGCAATATGAAAATCTCACTGAGCGAGTCCTGATTTTTTTTTTCTTCGTCTATTATTGTGGGGATTTTTATTTAAAGTGCTGCTGGAAGTGCAGCCTTGTCCTTTGACCCTCTTTGAGAGAGAGTGATAACAAGGGCACACACTGTATCCCTAGTGAGTCAGCCGTAGATTTTTCTTTTTCTTTTTTTTGGTTTGTTTTACTGCTCTTATAATGAAATATGCATCCTAGCTAATGCCTTATTGAAATGTAACCAGTCCTGAGGGACATTGGACTAAGCCTGCTGAATTTGCCAGTCAGTGAGGGTGGCGGGATAGGCCAAAAGACAACACGGTGTTTTATGGTGGTCCTTGAGTACAAACAAGTGGATCAAGGGCTTTAAGGCTTGGATTATTATGGAAGTGAGACCCATGAGAAGGGATCATCCAGTTCTGCATAGACTTCAAGTAGGGATCTCTATATCTGAATGAATAAACAGCATCATCACAGTGGCAAGGGAAGGGGGTGTAGGGGAAGAAGGATCCCCCCCCAAAATTCCACTAGGGTATCCTGGGGTGTACTTGGTAGTCATGTTGGTCTGAGACAAAAAGACATACAAAAAACTAGAACTCTTAGTTCCAAAATGATACCTTTTGTTAGACCAACTAGGGTATCCTGCCATTGCACCTGTCTGTAGACTCTTCCACCTTATTTTATTTCATCAAGTCATGGTGCGGGAGACTGAGAGTGTAGTAAAAGGCACAATCAAGGAACGTAAGAGACACAGACCCCAGCCCTATCTGGTGAGTCCCTGACACAGGTGGGGCATCAATAAGTCAGGGACATCAAACATGCAGCCTACAGACCAGCTCCAGCCTGTGAAGCTGCTCCATCCAGGCCTCTGGGCTACTGGAGGTTGGGAGGCATGGCTAGCTGTGAGTGTGACCTACCAAAAAATCTGGGGTCATGATGGACATGACCCTCAGCAGCAAGTGGATGAGTAAAGGCTTGCACAACACTGCCAACTTTTCCCCTACATCAGCTGTCCTGGACAGTGGGGACAAAATTATCTGATGGGTCCTGTGGGCTGGCTGTGCCTTCCACATTTTGGATGTAGATAATGACCCTAAATTCAATTTTATTGAATCAAATCAGAAAGTAACAAGGTGTGGATAAGTCACTTCTTTTGCTCCCTGGTTCATTGGGGAAACTCAATCCATGTACCGACGTCTTATTCAGAAGCAGCCAAAGATTATAGCATAATAAAGTCTGTTTTCTGGGATAAGCTGATCCTAGCCAAAGAGACTGAGCAATACAGTTTCCAGTCCTTAATAGATCATCTCTGAAGAGCTTCTCAATAACTTTATTAAGTCAGTCATCAATCACTTACTGGTTAAAAAACTCAGAGTTCAGGTGGTCAGAAGATAATCAATGTAATAGCATCAGCATAGTCTCTCAGGCTTGAAGCAGAGAAAAATCCAGATGTAGTTTCATCACTTCTGACCAGTCAAAGGAACAGAGACTATGAGCAATATTATTTGGAGGCTGAGGAAACCAAGAGACTTCAGGAGGCCAGTGTGTTAGCCCAACAAGATTTCTATGCAGCTGTGCCTTAAAAGGTGATCTGAAGAGAATAAAGAACAAAAAGTTGCATTTTGTGTAATTTTTCCTTCTCTGTAATAGCTGAGAAGGGCCTGTTCTTGTTTAAAAAAAAAAAAACCTAATAATTTTTTCTCATCCTAGAAAGACATTTTATCAAATTTCCAAGCGAACACCCATTTTCTCAGAAAGGTGCTCAGAACTGCTCTGAGAGTGTGACTAAATATTTTAAACACTCCCCAGGAGAGCCAGAGAGATTCCCATCTGCTAAAACTGACGTTAAGTGCTCGTTCACCACTAATCCAGAGGTGCAACAACTCCAGCACTCAATAGTTTTAACTTGCAAGTAATTCTAGAAGCACATCAAGTGTGAATATAATTACAGGCTCACAATATTACCACTTCTATTGTACTGAAATTCTGTTCCACACTCCTTGTTCAGATAAGATAGAACTGTTCAATGTGAATACATCTTGAATTAACACTGCCAGCAGATAATGGAAGAGGTTGATTGGAAAATCCTTATCAAGGTAAAAGTGCTTGAGAACTGCAAAATGAGTGCTTGGGAGAGCCAGCTACAGTTTTAGTAATGCCAATAATCAAAAGATGACAGCATCAAATTCTAGGTGTAAGGAAAAACAAAATAATAAAAAAGCTTGAGTAGTTCAGTTACCTACACACACATTTCCTTCCAATTCCTTCTCTGCATGTAATTTAAAAGTAATAGCATCAGATGTCATCCTTACATTTAAGAAAAATATTTCCAAATAAAAATGAATGGAAGTGTTTTCATTAATTATTAAAAGCTGTAATCAATAAAGCACAACTTTGTTGGGGTTTAAATATTATTCACTGTTTGAAACCTAAAGGAGATACAGAATTTTTCTAGCCTATGAAATGTATACACTAGAGGAAAATATCCTGTAAATTGATTAAATTAGCATCTGATACTGAGGTAGGGTGATGTGGGAAATCTAGCTGTCATTGTAATTTCTGGTGGAAGGATGCGGGGTAGAAAGCCTTCACCATGATTTGCCCTAAGTCACCCCACGGTCTGTGGCAGTATAGCAGATTTACAAAGGTCTTCTACAAGTGAGTGCCTAAGTACTGGAGAATCCTTTTTTCTCCAAAACCACAGGGCATATCTATAAAGGGATTTAGATACCTTGCTGCCTACTGTAATTCACAACCACAAGTTAGGCAAAAGTTAGCAAGAATGGTCAATACTCTAGACTACGCATAGAGTAATTTAACATACAAACCTCTGCCTTTTAAAAATATGTGTGTCCTTCCCTCCCATGACACACACAAAACCTTGATTACCTAGCAGGAGTTTCAGTGTTTATGTACCAAAGTGCTGTCTTCAGGCTTCCCACCATGAACAAAGTTAAAAAGTAACATGTACTTTATTTTATCTATTTTGATATTATTCAGTTTTCAATATGAACAGATCTTTGGACAATGCACAAAAAGAGTTGTCAAGGAAAATGGATGGCCTTTGCAGCAGACCAGGAAAGAATTGGCAAGCAAGGGGAACAGTATCTGGTTGTCAAACAAAACAGTCATTTGATGTACTTAGAACTAGATCGGTTGTTCTCAACCACCCTCCAGAAAATGCCCAGCTTTCACTTGTTTTTTGGCTATGGAAAAATAATAGGGCAGTTCTTCTGTTGCAAAAAAAGTCAGAAAGACCACAGCAGGTCAGAGTGTCTTTGACTGTGAACTCCTTTGTGAAATTTCTGGAAATATCTTTTGACTCATGTAGTTATTTACATACCTAACAGTGCTAAAATTGCACAGCACCCATAAAAGAATTTCACAGAACACCAGTGTACCTAGGGACTTTGGTGCTTAACTCCAAAATTACATTCTCAAAACCCTTATTCAACTGTAGCATAATACTGGAGTTGCATATTTTTTTTCCAGTTAAGTTCTGTAAGTTTGTGTTCCCGCTGTTGGGTATGCACACATCAACCAAGCCCTGACATCCCAAAGAGCTAAACACCTAGTTCACACTAAGGCCTGAGGTGATGACAGGTAAAATCAGGAGCTCTCTCATTTCTGCGGACCAATCAAGAAGACATTTGTGGAACATACCTAACACCTCTTGCAGCAGGTCAATAAGAAATGAAGGGGCAGCACAGCACTTATACAAAGGCAGATACACTGGAGAAAGGGACACGTAGGAGAAAATGGGGTGAATATGAGATGTACTGAGTATGAGCAAAGTGTATATGAGATGTACTGAGTATGAGCAAAGGATACCTTTGAGGGCTGACAGCAGATAAATTATCTAGATAGGAGGGGAGGTAGCTGGCCAGGGACAGGAAACAGGGTAATTCAGGGAAGGGCAATTATTTTGGGCAGAGGGCCGCTTATTGAGTTTTGGCAAGCCATCAAGGGCTGCATGACAGGCAGCCAGATAAATATTAATTTTCTAAATATTTTAGGTGCCCTGCAGGCTGAATAGAATGGCCTGGTGGGTCACATCTAGCCTATGGGCCACATTTGGCCCACCCCTGGTCAATAATTGAATCAGGAGTGAGAAGGAGGTAGAGGAAAAGTCAGGAAGAGCTGACTTAGGCAGAGAAGGAAAAGAGAACCACAGACAATCCAGGAGAGGAAGCAGGGATCACCAAGAAGGAGAGAAAACAACTAGGCAAACTGGTAGGAAAATGGTGGACTGGAAGGCAAGTTTCAATAAATGTTACCACCCGTACAGTCTTTCCTCTGAAGCCCATCCTACTGACGCATAAGGAGAACCAGAGCTGGACAAAGGTTATCATCCCTCCAGAGATAACATTTCCTATTAAGACCACACCATAACAGCCAAAGTCATGCCTTAGCTGTGCTAGTACAGGTCAGTATTGGCTTCCAGATCAGTCCAAACTACATGCATTAGCTGATCCAGTTCCCCAGAATACTACACCAGTTCCTTCAGTCCATCATGAGATACACCATACACTATATACATAATCCCCAGCTAATCCAGTCATTAGAGGGAGGAAAATATTCTGGAGTTTAATGGTGTCTCATGCTTCACTTCAATCTTGGGAGCAGTCAGCAGTACATATCAGCCTCTGGAAGTCAAGGCAGTCTGCCCACTCCTGCATGAACAAGGCATCAAGCATATACTATGAACGCACTGTTCATAGCACATGTTTGATGCCTTGTCTTGGAATTCCCAGAAAGACTTCATGGATATTGTAGCCAAACTTCTAAGGTCACACCAGGACATCCACTTGTGGCCTCTAGCCATCTCAGATGCTTTGTCAAAGGAAATTCCCTCCATTCCCATGGCTGTTTGATAAGCGACAGAGTTTTTTCTCTTTCTTTACATCGTCATACCCTGTGGGTGGCTCAAAACATACACTTCATTCTGGATTGTGCCACGTGCAGTTTCTTCAGACTACTAGCAACAACTCTGAAGTGCTGAACTGTTTGAAACTTTAAGGCTTGACAGTGTGATCCAAATTGGAGAAAAAAATGCATGCAGAAAGTGATGTCCTTAACTGTGAATTTGGCACAGTACCTTCACATTTCATCTAATTAGCAGGATGGAGCTCCCATTAAAACAACATACTGTGGGGGCAATGAAGATAAGGGAATCTTCAATTCCTCAGTAGTTTGTTAATGTTGTTAAACAACTGGTGGTTTTGGTGATAAATTTAATTTCCAAGTCTATAGAATTTGTAGATGACAAGGAGGACATCCAGGTCAGGTAAGACAGCAGCTGGTGATTAACACCTAGCACTTCTGAGTCAGTAAAACAAAAAGAAAAAGAATGTGCATAATAAACTTCACCTTTTCTTTTGCTGGCACAACAGAACAAGAATAGGTTGTTATTAGGTAATTAGACTGTAAGCTCTCTCACAGTAGGCACCTTGCTTTATTGCCACCTGGGCTGCTTGTAAAGCACCTAACACACAGCTAGTTCTGTAAGAATAAATTAGTTATAGTGAATCAATTAAGAGTACCAGTGCTACTGGGTACACTGAGCCAACAGGTGATATTATGGATTTAACCCCATTTTATTTTGTGGAATGTTTCTCAACAAATCATTTCTCCTGTTGAATTCATTTTTTTTTTCACCAAATAGCTTAAATGGATACATTTTCAGCCTACAGGTTGCTCATGTATAACTCACTTTGGCTATTTGCTATATTTTGTTTTTGTATTTGTTACATATTTGTCCAGGTAAGTCATATAGTTTTGTTTCTGCTCTCTGATCAGCTGATTTATTTTTAAACCAGAACGATCACCACCACCACCACCACTTTTTGTACTCAGATAATTTATTTGTTCTCAAATTTGCAAAATCATCATTCCTTTGAATTCCTTGCAGCCCTCCAACTACTTGAGAATAAATGGATAACAGAAATCAACATGAAACAACTGATTTTGTAGTCCATTTATTTATTTGGAGGGCTGAGGTGGCTAAGAGTTAATTGCTTTTGTTTGTTCAAATCTTCAATCCTAGTAACGCAGTGCAAAACAATATGCATGGGTTCTTTGGCTTTTTTTGCATCTCGAACAAGAACTACAGCAAGCTTGATTTTTGTTTGTTTGTTTCTTTTTTGACACCTCCCCCTGAAATATCTGTTATTTGGCTGCTAACCTGAGTTACAGGAAAGCCAGTTAGCAGCTCCTCTCAAGTGCTTTCATTGTGGACTGGTATCTTCAAATAGCTTCAAAATACCCTGTCAAACATTTAGGTTAACTTGGGTTGGCCCCTATAGAAGAGATCCTGCAGAGAAATGTCTGATGGATTAAGTGACTAAATTCAGAAGAATCTCCACTGAAAAGGTGATTTTCATTGCTAGAGAGAGTGAACTATTGAAAGAAAAGTAATAACTTGATCAGTATAAATCTTTTCTTGTTAGAGGGAATTTATTGCAGACATGGGAGATAACTCTGGTCTCCATAAGGCAGCCAAATAATGCAGGCTGCTGCTTTCTGGCAGAAGGTAATTAAAAAAGAAAAAGGACAAAAAAGTACATTCAGGACTGATTTACCCCAAGCAGGTAAAGAATTCCACTCAGGACAGGGTAGGCAAAGCCTAGTCTACTTTCTGTGGGGGTTCTTCAGAACTGCTAAATCCACAGCATAATGATTCCCCATGGGAAGACATCCTTGCATTGAATCTCTGAAAAGAAAGGAGTAGTTTCAAATAATGTGAAACCTGATTATCCACAGACTTAGAATACAAAGACTTGCCCTGGAAACATGGGATTTAACCAAAAATTCAAATGTGAAAATCACTTCAAAAGGAAGCAAGCAAATTCAGTGAGCTGACAAAGCCCCTTGTTGTCCTAAGATCCAAGCATAAAGCCAAGAGAAATGAAATCATGCTGGAGTACCTCAGTAGGGTGTGTGCATGTGTGTGCGCGCATACTTGGGGTGGGGGGATTGTACTTGAGAGGGGATGGGTGGTCATCAGTGAAATTGGATTTTGTGTTGTTTTCTCCTTTCAATTAAACAAGCTAATGAAGAGAGATGATAAACTGAGGATAGTTTTGGAATCATCGGTTTGCTTCCTCTGAACACAGAAAAATTCAGTCCCAGAAAAGGATTGTTATTGTCTTTAGGTTGACAGCAGGTGTTTGGAGACTGCACCATGAACGCCTGCCCCCCCCCCCCCCCCCCCCCCCCCCCATCCGGGGCACAATCTTTGCAAACTTTCAAACTTTGGCCAAGAAAATCTGCAACCAAAGCCTGTAGTAGCCTTAATGACACAATGTTCATCATGGCTGTATTTTAATAATCTAGAGACATACCCTATAAAACCTGATCACCACACTCTAGTCTTGTTAGCCTATTTTCCTTTGATAAATTACCTAGCAAGCCATTTCCAAGTCAAGAAAGATTTTTGCTTGGTTTCAAAAGAGATTTTCAGGTTTGTGAGCTTGTTTGCTTCCTAAAGTAACATTCTAAAGTTGAAAGCTGGGAGTCATCTGTCAAAACTACAGTATACAGTGAGCTTCTCTACTTTTGTCACCTAGTTGTCTCATCCTCTGTTAACCAGTGCAATTGATAATTTCTTTTCAGGACAGCCAGGTACCTAAAAATACCAAAACCTGGGAGACCATCTTTTCTAACTTCAGAGGTGAAAGGTCAAAGCAGGATTTGAAAAGAAGAGCTTCAGAGAATATGTTGGGAAATTATTTATGTGGATTTAATAATGATGGTGTTACAGTAGAGTAAGTTTTTTCCTTGGGATCCAGCATGATTTGAGGCTGGCCAATAAAAATATTGGACAGAAATGTGAATTAGTTAATATGGATCAGGGGCTGTGCATGAGAGAAAACATCGGCTTTATTTCCAGGGTCTGCCACTGACCTGGTACACATCCTTGGAGAAGTCATTTCACTTCTCTGCATCCAGAAAATAGCGATAATGGTATTTACCATCCTTTAAGATCTATATATGATGTAACTGTGTGAAGGATAAGTACTACAAAATTAATATTAATCTTTTTAAAGTTGTTTCTTAGAACATCATGCCAAATGTCAGAAAAAGGAGGATGCCATTGATTAACTTGAGATAACAGACAAGTTAGTTGGAATTTTTTCCTTATAGAGGAATAGAATGCATTTATCATTTGACTAAAAATTTGACCTACACTTGCCTTTTCTTTTTGTTATGTACAGGGTCTATCCATAGAAAAGTATTTTTTCTAATTAAGTAGCATATGTAATAATGAAGGAAACAATATTGCTTAAAGCTTAGCCAGGCAAAAAACGTTTTTCACCTAGAAATTGAATGTTATTTGTTTAGTTTCTGCTGCCAGATCCAGGTCCTCCTAGCATGATCTTTGAAGTACAATAGGGACATCTAGTGATTGGATGGATAATACACAAGCTAGCATCTGTCCCTGGGGATGTCCAACTAACAACTCCATCTTTGTTCTTCTCAGATTGAGAGGCTAATCTGAACAGTAGATGGAATATTAACTGCATTCACACAGGTCATACATGCCACACTCAACTTTCTCATAACAAGCAAAATATGCCATTATATTTCTAATGGTTTCATTGTAACCATCTCTGTAACTAGTCCTTTTATCAATGTTCCCAAAAAGATTTGGATTGATGTGCTATCAGCAGCCAGATTCTCAAAAAAAAAAAAAAGACAAAAGTAAACAGAATGTGTCTATACAAGTCTATACAAATATCTGTGCAAGGCTATACAAATATCATAGATGTTTAAATATTTAATCAGCTTCTTACCTCATACACATAACCATCAATTTTGTATATAGCTTTTTGCTGAGTGCTTATATAATAAATGTACATAGTGGTTCCTATGTGTGGTGGGGGCAGTAGAAACTCTGAGCCACAGGAAAATGGCGTCAATGGCAAAAGCCCCATGCCACCAAAATTGCCAGTGGTACTGCCAGACACCAAGCCATGGGGACATGGCAGTGGTGGTGGAATCGCCACACTAACAACAACGCCAGTGACCCCGCAGCATGTAGAGCTGCAGGAAGGGGGTGGCAGGGGGAGAAGGGCCATGCCAGCAACAGCCCAGTCACCTGGGACCTGGGAGCAGGATGGTGGCAGTGGGTTCGCCGCACCGCAAAACTCACCAACAACCCAGCGGCATCCCATACTGCAACCAGCTGGAGCCTGGAGATGAGACAAAGAAAAAAAGACAGTGCTGGCATGGATGCACTTTGTAAGCACATGCCAGTGCTGATTTGATGCCCAGGGCAGCAATACACCAATAAAAGCCCCATGCACCAGTCCAACAACAGGACCAGAAAGAAGTCCCCAGCAGCCTAAGGCAGGCTGCAGGATGAGCAGAGATGCTGAGAAAGACCAGTGGTGGTGGCTCCCATGTGGGGAGCTGCCTCTGCACACTGACTCAATGGAGTTCATTGAGACATGGGAGCCCTACTGTGGTGAGGGCTGAGAAAGACGATGATAGACCGAAAACGAAGAACGAGGATGATGGCTGACAACAACACTGTGTCCATGCAACCAAGTAACAACAGGTTGGTGTTAGGTGGTGTGTAAGGGAGGTGGAGCCCCAAGACCCTCATGCTACCAAGCAACTGTAGCTGGACACCACTGAACCGGGAGTAACAGCAGTCCCCAAGATAAAAACGTCTATCAAAGACATGGCAGAAGAGTAGCTTCAGTGGGTTAGGTAACTAGTGCTGGGGCAAACTGTCAGCCCACAGGCCCGTGGTTGTCTCAGGGTGACTAGAAAAGCCAAAGCAGGGAGCTCCGGACAGGCATAGCAAGTTACAAACTGGTGCATCGGCCAGGAATCTGGGGGGTAGTAGAACCCTGGAGGATGACACCAAAATGGAGGTCAACATGACACCTCAAGCAGTGATGAAAGTACTTGAGGTCCAACAGTGGCAAGCACTGCAATGAAACAAGTGGCTGAGGTGTAACTGGTCAGGCTTTAAAATGCATAAAATGGCAAAAGATGGTGATGCAGAAGTGTTTATAGAGGCTGTCACAGAGCACAGAGGTGCCCTGCTCCTAGAGAGGGGAAACTGCCAGGGAGAGAGCCCTGGCAGGGAATAAGGAGCACAGCTGTGGGTTGCCCGGGGCAACAAGGAGGTCAGCTGGCCAGAACGGGCAGGGCCTGGCCCTCATAAAGCCCAGGGGCTGAGGCCAGGCTAGCAGTTCCCTGCTAGCAGCCAGAGGGGCAGGAGCTCCTGGAGTTAAGATGTGAGAACTGCAGGTACTCCTCAAGCAGAGTAAAGGATGGCAGCTTGAAGATGTCCGAGCAATGTTGTTATAGCCAGGCGGCTTATGGTTAAGTTGTAGCCAAGAGGCTTGTGTTTTGCTTTGTTGTTATTTATTACACCGGTGGTTTGGGTGAGGCTATAAGGGGTTGGAGGAGGCCTCATGGGGAACCCACAGCAGCATGGGGACCCCGGCGCCAGTGAGGTTGCGGCGTAGGGGGTGCATAGACCCCAGCCCCAGAAAGGGGCACTACTGAGAAGCCCTAGTGCGGGTGTGACGAGCCCCAGAGAAGGGGGCAGTACTGAGGAGCCCCAGTGCGGGCATGGTGAGCCCCTGAGGAAGGGCATAGTGCTGAGGTAAACCTCGGAGACGGGCGTAGCACTGCAGTGAACCCTGGAGAGAGGGGGTAGTAGTGCGGTGGGCCCGAGAGACAGGTGGCTTGACCAAGAAGTCCCAGAGTGGGCACAGAAGTCCCCAGGAGAGGGGCGGCTTCACAGAGAAGGCCCCAGAGTGGGCACAGAGAGCCTCAGGAGAGGGGGCGACATTACGGGGGGAAGGCCCAGAGTGGGCACAGAGAGCCCCAGGAGAGGAGCGATAGTACGGGGAGAGCCCAGAGTGGGCACAGAGAGCCCCAGGAAAGGGGCAGCATTATAGAGAAGGCCCAATGTTGGCATAGAGAGCCCCAGGAAAGTGGCGGAACTAGAGAGAGGGCCCCAAGAGAGGGGCAGTATTCTTAAGAAGGCCCAGGAGAGAGGGCGGCGGTACCGAGAAGGCCCAGAGTGGGCATAGAGAGCTCCAGGACGGGGCGGCAGTACAGAGAAGGCCCGGGAGCCAGGCTGCATACCCAAGAAGGCCCGAGAGCTGGGCATGAGAGTAGACCAAGAGACTGAACAACGTCTAGTCCAACTGCGACGCTTGGGGTGTAGTATAAGGGGTGGTTGGAGCCACACATAGCCCATAAGGCTAGGGTGCCCGGGAAGCACCCATTATACAGCGAGACCCACGGAGGGTCCGGGAAACCACGGGGATGGAGGTCTCAATGAACCGTGTCCAAGAGGGCGTAAGGCAATCTCCCAAACTTATATTAACATCAAAAACGTGGCGGGCGAGAATCAGAGGGTGCCCTTGGACCAGTTTGGCATGGGGGAAGGGGACTTAAAGGAGATCACGGCCCTCCTGGAGGACCCCAGCCCGTGACAGAGGCCTTCAAAAGAAGCGCCATACAGACAGGATTGGATAGGTCCCTGTGGACCAGGCAGCTAGGGTCCCCTACTGATTGGAAAGACCCAAGTAGTGTATAGGGCCCTCCCAGGGACGAAGAGTATGCCTATGACAAAGTCAAGCAGGCAATTCTACACAGGCTCAAATTAACCCCAGAGCACTACCTGAGGCTCTTTATAGCCAAGAAAGGGAAAAAGGATAAGAAACCCCAAATCTTGATGCAGCTGCTAAGAGATCTGCTAGACAGATAGGTTTCCTCAGCCACAGTAGGCAGGGAGGTACTCACAGACTGCTAGAGCAGTTTATCCAAGACCTAGAGGAAGGGACGCAACTATGGGTGAGATGACATCAGCCTAAGTCGGCTGAAGAGGCCCAGAGAATCACCGAAGCTTATGTAACATCAGAAGTAGAGACAGTGAAGAAAAAGACATCAAAATGAGAGGGGCCAATACCATAGGGAGGAGGAATGTCATTGAGGCCCTCCAAGACAGAGAGGCAAGGGGGTATTGTGCTACCACAGTGGGCACACTGGCTACATGGCCAGAGAGTGTCCTCAAGGATCACATGACCATTGGAGACCAGCAGATGGTGCTACAGGGCCCTGAGAAAGGTATGACAATAGTGAGCTGGTGGAAGAGAGAGACTGTAGCTTCAGTGGGGGGAGTGAGGTCATGGTGTGGGACCATCCTGAGGTTACAGCATGGATAGCAGGATGGGCCTTGTGTGCCACACTTGATACAGGCTACTTGCAAACCCTCATAAGATCTGGCCTGATACCAGAAAATGCCATAGCATGGTGCAAGCCAGTTAGGATGTGGTGCATCCATGGCATGACCAAAGAGTATCAGAGGGGATGAGTGATGGCTAGGATAGACAACAGAGCAGGCCGGATGAAGGTGGGGTTCGTCCCAGAACTCAATGGGGAAATGATTGTGGGGAGTGATTGGCCCCCATTATACGATGTCCTAAATGAAGTAAACAGGCAGAATTGGAAAGAAAAGGGATGGCCCTGAGTAGACAGCTGGATTGCAGAGGAAGAAGAGCCCAGCTCCTCTGAGAAATAACTGTTCATTAGCTTGGGAGGGGGACTGACTGGCTCACACTTCAAGATAGAGCAAGATGAAGAAGAAGATTTTGAGAGTCTGTGAGAAGTTGAAGTTCCAAGTTTCAAAAGACAAGTCATGAGACCAGAGCTATAAGTAAGCAACGGGCATTTCAAGATTTGGGCTGGGCTATTGTACCGGGTAAAGCAAATCAGAAGGAGATGACCAAGTCTGACAGCTACAGATACCCCAAGTATTCCAAAGGAAGTTGTGGGAAATGACCCACACGACACCCATAGGTGGACACTTTAGGAGGGAGAAAATGCTAGGCAACATCGAATGGTTGTTCTTTTGGCTGGTGTGGTGGAGCACCCTTGGGGTGCTCGTCACATAGCAGGGGCTGCTGTAAGCTGGGCCAGAGCCCAGCAGAGAAGGCAGCCAAGTGAAGCCCCCCCAGATCTCATTCCAAGGGGGGAGTTGTGTGGCGGAGCACCTTTGGGGGTGCTTGCCACTTGAGGGCTCTCACAGGCTCCAAGAGGAGCCTGCTTTGGAGGAACAGCAAGGGAAACCTCCCCCGGTTACCATTTTAAGGGGGGCACCATTTTAAGTGCCTGCCACTTTAAGACCAGAGCCAAGCAGCCAGCAGGTGCTTGATTGAGGCAGCCATTTTTAGATCCCTGGCTGCCTATATAAACAGCTCAGTTCCCTGCTGGCTGGGAAGGCAGTAACATCATCTGGGTGTAAGGCTCCATTACATCCTGGAGGTAAGGGAGGAGCTGTAGGGGATGGTTTAGGAGGCTCCTGGTCCTGGGCATGACCTAAAACTGTACCCTGCTGGGAGTCGGTGGCCTGGTGAGGCTCTCAGTGGTATGGGAGCCCCCAGGAAATGCCAGGTCAGTTAATCACCCCAGCGAAAGGCATGTAGGAGCACCTTAACCCTAGCTCTCACCTTTGGGTGGGTTTATGTAACATTGGAGAGAGTGAGGGCCAGGCACGGCTGATGCCACCTGAGCCCTGTGGGATACAATACCCATAGGAGGGAGAGTTGGGGCCAGGCATGGCTATGGCCACCTGAGCCCTGTGTGGGGTGCAAGACCCCAAGGAAAGGTAGTGGGAGCCAGGTATGGCTATGGCCACCCTCTGGCCCCACGTGAGGGGGGCAGTGTGGAGCCCCACATGAGGGGACGGAGATGAGGAGTCCCAATGAAGGGGGAGAAGAACCAGAGAGCTGAGGCCCCAGTATGTTTATATATATATATATAAGTTGCCCAAAAGACAGTACGTCTGCCACCCAAGGTATGGACTAGCTAAGCATATGGCCTAAGGGGCCCGCTCCAAGAGGGAGCAAGGCAAAATAAATTGTTGATGGATGAAAGAGACCCTGTGAGAGAGGATGGAGTGTGTGAGGCCCAAGTGAGAGGCGGGCAGTATGAATGTGCATGGGACTGAGGCCTGAAAGGTGCAGCCTAAGCTTGCTCCAGTGGTAGGCCGGGAGCACGGTAACATATGGATGCCATCTGCGAGGCATGAGCTGTGATGTAGGGGAGGTACGCAGCCTCAGATACTGCCCCCTGGCATTGGGGCAGTAAGTGGGCAGCCTCCTGCCTAATTAAGATAGTTAATCAATTAATAACAATGCATGGCAGGTAAGTCAGGTGGGGGGCATGCCCAAAGGCAAGTGGGGAACCTAGCACTGTGGCTAGGCAAGAAGCCTCACTGCCACACCTAGCACTGTGGCTGGGCATGAAGCCTCACTTTGCCACAGCTGGGCATGTGAGAAGTAGCTTGCCGGTGCGGCTTGTGTGTGGAGTGTCAGTTACTGGAGGAAAGATGGCCACAGAGGGCACCCTTGCAGGTAATGACCATCATTAATACCCCATTTGACTGGGTTGCCCTCGATGTTGTGGTTCACTCACCAAAAGTAGTGCAGGGCACCAGTACATACTTGTCCTAATTGACTATGCCACCCAATACCCGGAGGCAGTACCACTAAGAGCAGTCACCCTACCCCAGATCACAGAAGAGTTGTTAAAATGGATTTCACATTTCAGCGTACCCAGGGAAATCATTACTAACCAGGGCATGAATTTTATGTCGGGCGTGCTAAAGGCCATATGTCACATACTGGGCATCAAGCATTTGTGAACATCAGTTTACCACCCCCAGACAAACGGCTTGGTGGAGTGGTTAAATGACACGATTAAATGCTTATTGCAGAGAAGCGTGCAAAAAGAGCCCAGAAAATGGGACCTTGTTCTCGTGCCACTAATGTTCGCACTTAGAGACAAACCACAGGTGTCAACCCAGTTCATGCCCTTTGAGTTGATATTCGGCCAGAAGCCCTGAAGCCCAGTGCAAGTAGCCAGGGAAGACTGAGAGAGGCTGGGACATAAACAAGTTGGAGCCCAACAGGACATGATGGGATGCCTTAAGCAGGCCCAGCAGTTAGCCCAGGCAAACTTGGAGAGGGCACAGCAATGGCAGAAAGCCAGTTATGATTAGAAAGCACAAGATAAGGAGTTTCACCCTGGAGACAAAGTATTTGTTCTACTTCCCTTCTTCTGCAAATAAATTACTGACCAAATGGCAACGGCCTTTTGAGATAATGAGGAGGGCTGGACCTATAGGTTATGAAATACACTGCCCAGAGCACGTGGGGGAACACTAGATTTACCATGTAAACCTAATGAAGGCCTGGAAGGAGCCAGAGGGATGGCTGTTGAGTCCTGAGGAGATGAGTGAAGATCCAGGCCCCAAGGCAGAGGAAAGCACACAAAGGGGCAGGGTAAAGATAAGGGACAGCCTCACTGTTGAGCAGCAAAAGGAGCTAGGGTGGTTCATTGCCAAATTCAGCAATGTATTCAGCAAGGTACCCAGCAAGGCTAGGGGTGTGGTGCATGAAATAAATATGCCAAAAGGGGCAGACATGAGGGAAAAGTGGAGGCCAGTTCCCCACCACCCGCAAGTGTGGGTATACGAGGAAATACAGAAAATGCTCAGACAAGGGGTGACAGTTGCATCACAGACCCCCTGGAGAAGCCCAATGGTTGTTGTACTGAAGTTTGATGGGTCACTGAGGATGTGTGTGGATTTCAGGGGGCTGAACATGGTGGCACTTTTCAATGCGTTTCCTATGCCAGACGTAGAAGAGCTGCTGGAACAGATAGATCAGGCGAAGTACATCTCTACCCTGGACCTTTCCAAGGGCTACTGACAGAGCCCCATGGTGAAGAAAGACCAATGAAAAACAGCTTTCGGTATGCCATGGGGACCGTTTGAATTCACACAGATGCTGTTCAGCTTCACGGCATGGCAGGCTTCTTTCAAAGGCTGATAGATAACGTTTTTGTGCCACATATGAGGTACACAGCAGTGTACATTGACGATATTGTAATCTGTTCTCAGCAGTGTCCGAAACATTGGTGACATGCAGAAGCAGTACTACAAGAACTACATCAGTTTAAGATGACAGCAAACCCCAAAAAGTGTGCATTAGGAATGTGAGAGACTGACTATTTTGGGTTCCATATGGGACAGCGGCTCATACGTCCACTGGTGAGTGAAGTGGAGACCATAGAGAAATATAAAACCTCCCCAGACAAAAAAAAAGTGCTCTTTCCTGGGTTTGGCTAGTTATTATCGAAGGTCCATACCAGGCTTTGTGGAGATGGCTGCACCCCTAACAGACACCATAAGGGGAAGAGAGTCCAGGGAGCAATAAGATGGACACCTCTAATGGAAGAGGCCCTTGGGAACATCAAGAGGGCCTTGTGCTACTAAGGACCCCCGACTTTTTTAAGCCTTTTATCTTACAGATAGATGCATCCAAAATGGTGGTGGGGGCAGTCCTATGCCAAGGACAAGATGGCACAGAAAGACCAGTAGCATTCACAAGTGGGAAATTGAACACAGGTACTCTACAATCAAACGGGAATGCCTGGCTATTTAAATGGGTGGCCACATACTTCACTTCCGTTATTATCTGATGGGACAAGAATTCGCACTCATAAATGGACCGCACACATTTGCAGTGGTTACATAAGTCTAAGTGCAACAACAGGCGCATAATGCACTGGGCGTTAACATTGCGGCCCTTCAAGTTCTTGGTGGGGTACAAACCAGGGACAACAAACAGAGTTGTCAATTTCATGTCCTGATGCAGTGAACCAGCAGCGAAGTCCAAGAAGCAGAAAACATGGCACAAGCAGAAGATGGACAGAGAACACACCAGAGGTGACACACATCAGAAACCACAGGGCAACTTAGAGGGGAAGGTGTGTGGCAGGGGCAAGGGAAGCACTGAGCTGCAGGGATCTGGCAGCAACAGTGAAAGCCCCATGCTATTGAAATTCCAGGCAGTACCACTGAATGCTGGGCCATGGAGGCATGGTGGCAGTGGCAGCATTGCCGTGCCTCCAGCAATGCCAGTGACCCCTGCAGCAAGCAGGGCCACTGGAAGGGGGTGGCAGGGGCAGAAGGGCCATGCCAGCAACAGCCCAGCCCCCTGGGACCCGGGAGCAGGATGGTGGCAGTGGGTTCGCTGCACCACAAAACTTGCCAATAAGCCGGTGGCATCCCATGCGACATCCAGCTGGAGCCTGGAGACAGGACAAAGAAAAAAATCTGGTGCCAGCATGGATGTGCTTTGTAGGCACATGCTGGTGCCAATTCACTGTCCAGGGCAGCAAGAAGCTGATAAAAGCCCCATGCACTGGTCCAACAACAGGCCCAGAAGGAAGTCCCCAGCAGCCTAGGGCAGGCTGTAGAATGAGCAGAGAGGCTGAGAAAGACCAGCGGTGGCGACCCCGGTGTGGGGAGCTGCCTCCACACACTGACTCAATGAAGTTCATCAAAGTATCAGAGAAGGAGACGTGGGAGCCCTACTGTGGAGAGGTCCAAGAAAGACGATGATAGACCAAAAAGGAAGAATGAGGACGACGGCTGACAACTGTCATAACCCAATGATTTTTAGTGCCTCGGCACATTGGAATTTTCCCGCCACATGGAGCTTTCTTTGCACGGTGGATTTCTCAGCTGCAGAGAGAAAACCCCGGTGCAAAGAGTTCCTGCCACACGTATGCAAATTAGTGTCCCACTATTGGTCAATTCTAAATTATTCCTACGTGGTGGCTAGCAATTGGCTCGCTAGCCGTATAAAAGGTTAGAGCAGTTTCCGCCCAAGTTGGAGGACTCCACAACCATCTCGTGGGGAACTCTAAGTGCGCTGTGGAGCCTAGCAAACTCCACGTGTGTCTTGGAGGAGGACATAGGAGCCTGATCAGCTTCTAGCCACTCCCCGTCATAGTGGAAACTTGACGTATCCCCCGTGTTCAGCGTGCAGAGTCGTATATCAACAACTCATCTCGGTTCGGTGCGGTGCGAGAAGAGATCTCACTTCTGTTTGTTTGTGTGCAACTGTAACTCAAGCAAGTTTCCTTCCTGCACTGTGACCATCGGCAGTGTAAGTAAAGCTTTCTTTGTAAAACCAATACGCTTCCGTGCCTAATTCTACTCTGTTGTGGAAAAACCCCACCTGACGGTCCAGGCTACTGGCCATAGCCTTAGACTGCCCTCGGTCCCCACAACAACAACACTTCATCTGTGCAACACCAAAGTAACAACAGGTTGGTGCTAGCTGGGGTGTAGGGGAGGTGGAGCCCCAAGACCCTTGCACTACCAAGTGACTGTAGCTGGACACCGCTGAACCAGGAGTAGCAGGCGTCCCCAAGATAAAAATTTCCAAAGGCATGGCAGGCAAGAAGCTTCAGTGTGTTAGGTAACAGGTGCTGGGGCAAACTGTCGACCCACAGGACTGCAGTTAGCTTGGGGCAACTAGAAAAGCCTAAGCGGGGAGCTCCGGATAGCCATGGCAAGTTACACTATGTAACCAGGTTAACCATTTAACACATAACCAAGTTAGATAAATGTGGTTATTGACTGAAGGAAAAAAGTTATTAAGAACTCTTGAAAAGATTTATTTTTTTCCTGATCATTTGGTATTTAATGGAGTTTGGATTACACACTGATTTTAGCTTTCTTCACACGGAGGAAAACGTTAGCAAATATTTTAATTAGGTTACATAAAATGAAAAATCTAAACCTTGTCTCATGGACACTGCATGACATAAGATTGCTAGGGTACTATACATCAGAAGCATGGCCTTTACATTCTTACCAGAATTCGCTTCTGTTTCTCTATTTCCTACCTCAACCCTTTTCTTTTAGTTCTCAGCAATAAAGGCTGTCCCTGAGGCCAAATTTATCCTACTGCAGTTTTTATTTTTAAATATGTATTCATCTCACTTATAGAAGGAATATAAAACATTTGAGGGTTTAAGTCCCCATACAGTAAGATGCAGAGTCTTTTGAAACATCTGTAAAGTATCTTCAAATCCAGCTGAAAGCAGATATGTAAATAAAAATTGCCAGTTTAAAATACTAAAAAGGTGAGGAATCCTCTTCAGAGCAGAACACTAAGTATCTTAAATAGTGAGGTATGAAAAGGAAAACTGCTCTCTCTTTAAACTATGGGTTGATCTTTAATTAGGAAAAGCAACTGATTATCAAACAATTTGGAATCCTTCTAGGTCTCATATAGAATTTAGTAGCCTTTCCTTGAATTCTGCTTTATGGCCAAACACTCTGCAAATGTCACTGCCAGGTGTAAAAGTTGTAGCCATATAGGTTTAAAAGCAAAAGCAGTCAGCGTGGTAGAGGCGATATCTTTTATTAGACCAACTAGATAGTTGCAAAACAAATTCTAATTTTGCAAGCTTTCGGGCTCATGCACCTTTCCTCAGGCAAAGGTTAATGCAAAAATTGTAAAATTTCTCCCAGGTAGAAATGAAATTTCATATTGCACAGAGCTGGACGGTGGTATAAGTTCTCCTGGGTGGAAAAGTTTATTTTATGCAAATTAGGCTGAGATGAAAGTTGGAACAGTCTATTTACCTCAAGGTGTTTGATGGCAAACAGGATGTTGAATTTTGCTTCTTTTTTCTTAAAATGTTTCATATTGCACAGGAAGACTGGTGATGGAAAGGTTCTCCTGGGTAAGGAATTTCTGATGTGGTAAGACTGCTCTGCAAATATGAAAATTTGGCTCAAAACAAAGGGCTGGAGAAGGGATGTTAGCTTCCAGGTCTCAGGATGTTGAATTTTGCTTCTTTCTTGTAAAATTATGAAGTTTTCATTTCAAGATGCCTAATTACAATATCATCTATGTTTCAGGGATTGGTTGTAGGTGTGTTGACTGAAAAACAAAAGCAGTCAGTATAGTAGAGGTGATATCTTTAATTAGACCAAGTCAGTCACACTGTTTTCAGTTCCACTAAAGTATCTCTAACATTCCAAGTTCAATGATGCTATAAAGTTACTAATTCACATATTTGCCAAGTGCATGGCTGAACAACCCTGGGGGAAGAAGGAATCAGTATGTTATGGAAGTCACTTAAAGCAATATTTGCAATGGAAAAGATGCCAAATGAATGGAGAGGGAATGTGTTGGTGCCAATATTCAAGCAGATAGGTGATGTCCAGGATTGTGGCAATTATCAGGGAATCAAATTGATGTCTCACACTTTGAAAGCATAGCAAAGAGTGGTAGAGAAACAGTTGAGCACTGAGGTGGTAATTGGAGAAGGCAGGTACGGAGTCATACTAGGAAAAGTACCATGGATCTGTTTTTTGCAAAAAGGTAGATCATGTAGGGAAGGTTGCAAAGATATCCATTTAGTTTTTATGAACCTGGAGAAAGCCTACAATCACATACCCAGGGAGGAAATATGGGAGTGCTTGAGAGTTAAGGAGGTGCCGGAGAAATGTGTCACAACCATCAAGGACATGTATTGGAAATGTACAAAAAAGGGTGAGGAGCCGTTCAGGAGAGACTACACGAGATGTGTGAATGTACCTTAGCCTAATTTAATGCACAGTATGGGCTTGTGTCTACACATGCGTCTACCTGCAAATGCAGGTATCAAATTTAGGCATGATTAGTTAAAGTGCATTAATGCATGTGTAGACACAGCCCAGCACTAACTTTAGTGCCAGGTTTGCCTAGCCACTCGGGGGCCACCCTGAGCCTAGCCCCAGGGCTCCTCCGGCTGGCCACCTTTCCTGCCCCAGCCTGGGCTGCTCTGTAGGAGCCCCTACCTGCAAGCTCTAAAAGCCTCCAGCCATTTTGTGCCCTGGGACACACACAAGGACCTTTGAGGATTGTAGGCGTGTATGCCCCCTAGACAGGACCCAGGCTGCCTCTGCTAGTCCTGTCCCTTAGCCAAAGCTTGGCCACAGGTGAGTGATGCAAAGGGCTGCAGCCTGCTTCTCCCCCTGCCCAGCCCTGACATCTCCCCAGGGTTGCTGCCTGGCTGTCTCTGGCAGCAGGGCCAGCACCTGCTCCCTGCTGCTGTTCACCCCCAGCACACTATCCTGTGTTTGCAGGTGCTGTGGCACATGTGCCTCTGCCACGTGGGGGAGAGCTGCAAAGCATCCCAAAATGCTGGGATGCTGGAGAACTGTGCTGTGGCTTCTTTCAGAAGAGAACCTGGGTAGATGATCACTCTTCTAGAAGAAACTCTTAGGAATTACTTAACCCTGGTTGTTCCTGGGTTATTTTTCTCCTTGTAGTGGCCTTTTTATTTGGGGAGAAAAATTCTCAAATTCTGTACACTCCTAGCTCCCAAGAGAAAATGAATGTCTATACATGGCCGTGATTTATGGAATTTCTTGTGCTGTACCCTGTACTGCATCCTTTTTTCTAAATTGGGAATATGTTCATCCTAGCAACACAGGAGAATTTTCTAAGAGAAATTACCATTCTGTGGTCAGTGCGCTCCAGCACCCCACATGCAATCCTGGCTTTGTTTGAGAAGGATGTAAAAAGCTGTGCAGCAGATAGTCGCATTAGCTATTCCTCTATTGCCTGTTCACATAGTTTTGGGGGGAGGAATTTTAGGAACTGCATTAACGTCAAGTACTGCATGTTTTATTATTTATGCTTAGTTCATGAGTCAAGTACTCGGATACATGAAGAAAGCTGACCTACAAATAATATCAACAATTAAAATCATTATTGCTAATGGGAGGCCTATCTGTATGAGACTTAGATTATTAAGTTAAATCATGATATATGTTTGGAGTATATTTCTATCAAAATAACAAGTTTGATTCTCACCTGAATATTTTCAGTTTTATTAATACATTTCTTTAAATGAAGAAAAAAAAAAGTATTGGAATGAAAACACTTATATAATAACCTGTTGTTCTATCAGGCATTTATGTAACTGATCACATAACATCAGCACACGTTATGAATGTCACCAATTAGAATGTGGTTAAATATTATTTCTTTGATCTCTGTATTCTGTGCACAGATTAAGTTTAAAATTTGTCATTGCCTAAAAATGCCAGGCACATCAGATGACTAAAGTAAAAACTAAAAATAGTCATCATATACAGGATGCGGGTGGAATGACTGTGTATAACCCTTTGGTTTAGGCCATGAAAATAAAATTAGCTTCCCATACTAATTGTCATACTAATTGTCATGCATTAAATACACTGGCTGCAAACGTTGGTGGAATGTGCACTAGGAATATGGACCAGCCCAGGTGTTCATTTATAGGAGTATCCTTCCTCTGAAAGTATCACAGGTACCAGCTACTTCTGAAGGAAGATTAAGAGAACCTGCACTTGATTTTTATTGGACAGAAGTTTCCTTATAAAACCTTCAAGCCCTGGAGGCTGGCTTATAACCTAAAGCTTGATGCTATGCACCCCATCCCTTCCCAGATCCCTGTTTATTTTATTTTAACAATTTGTAGTTGGAACTCTAAATAGTCAGAAGTATAGGTCCAACCCATCATCTGAAGTCCTGCTAAGCTATTGGTATTAATGACATTGTTGTCAATGATGTCCACAGAGCAATTATGTTGCATGTGCTGAAAAACAAATGTTCTATTGATTTTTCTGTTTTGATTGATATAAAAATATTTATGTTGGGTTCTGATGGTGTAAATCCCAATACCTCCCATCATTCTCTGCAGAATCACTTGAAAGATGTGGGGTAGTAAACCTCCTTCAAGATTTCCTGAAAATTCATTGCAGCCAGCCAGTCTCATCAAGCTTCAGGGTCTTCCCCAAAATACAGTAAATCTTCGGAACTGGTGAGGGTTGAACCCCTGCACCCAATCTGAACCTCCAGCTCCATTGCAGCCACGAGGCCAGGGAGTTCTCCTCTACTCTCTCTGCTCTAGCTTTCCCTGGACTCCCTGGACTTTGTCTCACAGCCACGTGGCTGAAAAAAGGATAAGAAGCATTCTTCTACACATCATCTGTTTTTTCCACCAATTTCTCCTCAGGAGGCTCAGTCATTGTTCATCTTCCCTTCCCTGGATACCACAGAAAGGCCTTGGCTAGGTAAGGAAGTTTTTCTTCAGTGGGATTCAGAGCTTTCTTCATGGAACCAGGAAAAGCTTTCCTGTTCATGGTATTAGAGGAGACCAATCTAGCTCCTTGTGTTTGTAGGCTCTAACTCTGGGGCCAATTTGACTTGGCGCTGCTATGCTAGGAAAAAAAAAATCTGAACAAAAAGAGCAAAGTGGAGAAAGACACCTACTTCTTTTATATGCATTTCAAAAAAAGTGCAGAACTGGACCCTTTTAGCATGGTGTTATCTATGGTGTACATTTTCATGTCTTGAATACTGTATTCTGTTTAGAAGCTTTTCTTTAATTCTTCTTACATTTTCATAAGAGCCTTTTCCCCTGCCCCCACAACCCACACAGACTTGTACTGATGCTGCATGTATAACAAAAAATTGAAAGAATTTGGACTAGAAAGAAGAAATAATTTCCTGACAATCCTTGGCACATGCTTTGTTCTTAAACAGTTCAGGCATGTGGGATCTGTTCTCTCTAGCCTTACCTCTCCTACCTCCAGTCTTGCTGTAGAATATATATTCATGGCTACTAATTTAAGAATACTATTTGCAGTGAGCTATAAACCACAGAGTGATGAAGAATGTAGGCAATGGGAGGCCTTCGCATCCCCACAAAAACACATCTTTGCTTTTGCTCATTATACTTTTGGTTGCATGCCTGTTATTTCTATCCAAGCCACTGCATGCTGCTGGCCCCAGCAGTATAAAAGCCTGCCCTGGCCAGCAGCTCAGGGCTACTTGTCCTCAGGAGTTTCTGAGACACTAAGTGGCAGGACCTGCTCAGCAAGGGCGTGACTGGGGCACCCTGGTGGCTGAGTCTACACTCCACCCTCATCCCACAAGCCACTGGGGACCCCAGCTGGCAGCTCCTCCATGGACCTGTTGCCATGGGTGTGTATATGGCGAGCTTCATGGACACCCTGGTCTCCTGCCCCTTCTCCAGGCCATGGGAGACCCTGGCACACATGGCCCTCAAGTGTGCCAGGCTGCAGCCCTTCCACTTCCACCTCCAGACCCTTCTCTTGAGGTTCTAGTTGAATTTCACCCCCCACCTTTTTGTTTTTGGTCACCCCATCTACAGCCCCACCAAGTCCTGGGACCTCCTGGTCAATCTCCTCCTGGCCCTGGCCAAGTGGGCCCTGTACTTGACCAGGAAGGAGGCCCTGGCCAGGAAGGTGCCCAGAGACTGTGGGACCACTTTCCTCTCACTCATCTGTGTAGGTTTATGGTTGGAGCACTAGTGGGCAGTATCCATCGGCTTCTTGGATGCCGCTAAGGACCAGTGAGTGCGACCCCGCAGGGCTCTGCTCTGTGTCCCTCCCAGGCACACTTATTTTCATGTTTTGACCCTTTGACCCATATAACACTCCTATCCTGGTTTTTTCATTAGTTGTCCCAAGAAACATTCACCCATTAGCGCCCATACAATAGGGGCTACTCATTAGCCAGGTGGGCCTTAAGACCCACAGTATTTTGAATGTTACAAATAGACAGGAGCTTCTGAGATACCAAGTGGCAGGACCTACTTGGTGAGGGTTTGGCTGGGGCACCCCAGTGGCTGAATCTATACTCCACCTTCATCCCACAAGTCACTGGGGACCTCAGGTGGCAGCCCCTCCATGGAGCCATTGTCACAGGTGTGTATGTGATGAGCTTCATGGATATCCTACTCTCCTGCCCCTTCTGCAGGCAGAGGGAGACCCTGGCGCACATGACCCTCGAATGCACCAGGCTGCAGCCCCTCCACCTCCAGAACTTCCTCCTGAGGTTCTGGTTGAATTTCATCCCCCACCTTTTTGTTTTTGGTCACCCCATCTACGGCCCCACCAAGTCCTAGGACGTCCTGGTCAACCTCCTCCTGGCCCTGTACTTGACCAGGAAGGAGGCTCTGGCCAGGAAGGTGCCCAGAGACTGTGGGGCCACTTTCTTCTCACTTGTGCTGTGCATGTTTCTGGGTCGAGCACCAGTGGGTGGTATCCACTGGCTTCGTGGATGCCTTTGAGGACCGGTGGTTGCAGCTTGGGGGGCTCTGCCCAGTGTCCCCTTCCTGTGAACTTACTTTCACATTTTTGAACTTTTGACCATCACTCCTATCCTGTTTTTGCTTTAGTTATCCCAAGGAATTAGTTGTTTTATTCATTCACTGGCCCCACGCCATAGGGGCCAGTAGTTAGTTGGGTGGGACTTGGGCCCACGGCATTTGGGTAACACAAATAGACTGGAGTTTGAGGCCCAGCCACTTGGCATCTGGAGACACCAGCCCCCCATACCAGCTGGACTGCCAAAAGCTGCCCTGATGTACAGTGGCCTCTGAACCCTCTACCCACTACAGTAATCTGGCAGCAAGGACTGCTGCCTGGCTGTGACCTGCTGCCATCTGCAACAGAATCTGCCTCTTTGCACCTGTGGCCCTGTGGCAGGGCATTGTTTGTGCCTGCCACTTTAAGGGCCAGAAGGCAGCAGCCGGCAGGAGCCTGATTAGGGCAGCCATTTTAGATTCAGGGCTGCCCATATAAACAGGGCAGTTCTGATGCTGGGGGACAGGCAAAAACATTGCCTGGCCGGAGAGATGCTGATATCCTCTGGAGGTAAAGGAGGAGCTGTAGGGGATGGTAAGGAGGCTCCTGGTCCTGGGTATGACCTAAAACTGCACCCTGCCGGGAGTGGGTTGCCTGGTAAGGTGAGTTGGGGCACCTTAACCCCTAGCCCCCATGACCGGGTGGGTTACCCCTTTGTTTGGAGGGCCCAGAGGGTGGATCCTCGAAGAAAGAAAAAGGGCTATAAACTGCTGTCTGAATTCCCCCTGACTGGCCCATGCTGGGGCCAGGACCGGAAGCGTTGAAGGGCCAGGGGCCCACTGCAAGGAGTGCCCAAGAGTTGAGGGCCTGGGGTTCTGACTGGCCTGAAGGTGGGCCAGGGCTAGAGACCCAAAGGTTCTGGTGGGGGGAAATCACACCCGAAGGGAGCTATGGTGCCTGGTATGATGGCGGAAGAGACCACCTGATGGAAGGAATCCAGGTGGGGTTCAACAGTAGGATTCTGGGGCCCAGTGTGGGGTTCAACAGTAGGATTCTGGGGCCCAGTGAAAACTATAGATACCATCTGTGAGGCTTGGGCTGCGGTGTAGGGGAGGAAAGGAGCTGCTGCAGATAGTGCCCCCTGGCATCGGGGCAGAGAATGGGCAGCCTCCCACTTATTAACATCTCCATTAACTAATTAACAGCAAGCCGTGGCAGACGAGAAAGTGGGCTGTTAGCCCAGAAACAGGTGGGCGGGCTAATGGGAAAAGCAGGCCTGAGCAGGAAAAGCAGCCCCGAGCAGCCCCCCTGCTACAGGCCCCATAGCTGCACACCTACCAGATGCAGACAGAGACCACATGGCTTCCTGGGCCCTGGTATGGGCCCTGCAGCAGAGCTGCTTGAACCTCTGAGCCAGCTGCCAGCAGGTTGTGGCTGCACAGCAGCATCACTACATCCAGACTCCAGACAGTCTGGTCTGGAACCAGAGTCACCTGCCTAGCTTGGGACTGTGAGTACCAGCTGGCCCTGCTGGGAAGGAGCATACCCATGCTGCCAGCCCCTGCAGCAGCCCTGTGCCCCATTACTGCCAGGCCAGACCCAACAGAGGGAGCAGCTGACAGTGAAGACCCTGTCATCACTCCCTGCATGCACCACCATACCTGGGCCTGGACTACCAGTAAACACTGGTGGGGTTGTATAGTCCTCCTCACCTGGGATGACACACACTGGACACAGACCTTCTTGATGTCAAGGGGCACATTCATGCACCTGGTGGCCCAGGTGGCCCCTAACATTGAGTGGCAAGACACTATGATGCATCTGGCCCTCACCCCAGAGAAGTGTGTGGTCATAGCCATCATGAGGCTGGCCACACCTGCCAGCCTCAGGTATGTGGCCCACTCTTTTGGGGTGGGGAAGTCCACCACTGGCCAGGCTGTTTTGGATGTATGTGGGGCCATCCAGCTGGCCGACCCTGGGGAGGTGGTGGCAGGGTTTGGGGCTCTTGGGTTCCCCAACTGTGTTGGGGCACACAATGGGACCCACATCCCCATCCTCTGCCCCCCTGGGGGAGGGCGGCAGTAGATCAACTGCCACAGCAGTAACTAGGTGGTACCTGAAGCGGTCGTAGACCATTGTGGCTGCTTCATTCACATTTACACCGGGTGGGCTGGGAGTGCCCACAACGCCCGTGTGCTGTGCCACTTGCCACTTCCAGGACTGATGCAGGCAAGGGCCTTTGTCCCAGGGATGCAAGATCTAACCATTGGGGATGTCAGCATACCACCAGTGATCGTGGCTGATGCAGCATACCCGCTCCTCCCCTGGCTGATGAGCCCCTTCCCAGGACCTCTAGATGCCCGGAGGCAGAGGTAAAATGAAGCCCTCGCCCACTGCTGATGCACCGTTGAGCAGGTGTTTGGCTGTCTGAAGGGATGCTGGTGGAGCCTCGCCACCTGCCTGGAGGCAGCACCACAATACATGACCTGTATCATCACCACAGCATATGTCCTGCACAATGTGTGCAAGTCCCCAGGAGAGGTGTTTGAGCCTCAGTGGATAGAGGCGACCTGCCACGTATCACAGCACATAAAGCAGCAGTTGCAGCAGAGCTGGCCAGCCAGACAGTACCATAGATGAGGAGCACCCGCTCCAGCAGCGACACTTGGGAGCCACAATGGCATCCCAGGAACACTTGGGATGTCACTGCCTCCCACCTGCTGGCCCACCCACCTGAGTAGGGCACCACATCTCTCATCACCAGCGCTAGGCCACCTGCTCAGGGGCCTCCATCCCTGTCCACTAGCTGGACCACAATAGCACACACAGTATGGCCATGTTGAAAACCAAGGCAATTTTATTCCCCTTCCCTCTCAACACAAAACTTTCCAAACACCACTAGTGCATCAACCACAGCTGCAAAAGCAATTACAAATACTGTACATGTTACCCAGGGGAACAGGAGAGGAGCCAAGGGCAGAGGGAGGAGGAGCTCAGGGGTTAGCTGCCCTCCTACCTTGACTTGGGCCTTGGGACCTGGTCTTACCACTATCTGTGTGTGAGCAACGAGGATGTGGCTCAAGGCACAGCTGCTCTGGGGAGGTGGGTGGGCGCTCCTCCTATGGGACAGCCACTGCAGGCTGGTCTGGGCCTGGGAGAGGGGGAGGCAGGACCCATATCCCTTGATACCCATAGTGGGCCAGTGGGGCCTGCTAGGGGTGGGCAACTGTAGCACCATCCAGCCAACCTGCCCCCAGCTGGACCCTGCTCCTGGTGCCAGGGGCACAGCTTGGCCAGATGGTTGTGGTGGGGCTGGTGGAGCCTGGGGAACAGCAGCGGCAGCTGCTGGACTAGGAATGGCAGCCATGAGCTGCTCACTGACCCTGTGCTTGTGTGCTATGACCATATCAATGGAGGCCCAGAGTTGCCACGTCTCCTCTAAGCTCTCCATGACCAATTGCCACTCCCCCTCAAAATCAGAGTGACCAGGCACTCCACGGCAACTCCCCAACAGCCATAGCATGGTCATGGCAGAATTGATAGAGCTCCCGCAGGACTTGGGTCTGGACTCTTCCTCCCAGACTTCCTCCTTCTGCAAGCCGTCTCACTGCGTGTGCTGCTCCTGGCACAGGTGGCACATCCAGATAGCCCCTGGTGTCTGGGAGACATGGTGGGCAGCTCCTGGCCTCAGGGCAGCAGCCTCTCCTCTGGCAGATGGGCTGTCTGGAGAAAGAACAAGTGGATGGCCATCTTCAAATACAGCAACATGGCATGGGTCAAGAACAGTCTCGTGAGGGTCCCCAAGAATTAGCCTTACTCTTGGGCACATGGTCACACAGGCAGTCCATGCCCATGTGTCCATGTCCAGATCCATGTGGGCCCATCCCCCCAACAAGGGCCACAGCCATCCTGAGATCTGGCCATCCCCTCCAACTATGTACCTGGAGGGATCCTCCTGGGGACAAGCATCATAGTCAGCTCAGGCTATGGTTCCCAGCATCTCCCTCTACCAGGGAAGATCAGTGTTCCAAGATGGCCAGGTCCTCAGGTAGTGGCTCCAGTGCAGTGGAGCTGGGACCCCATGGGCTTGTCGGGTGTCCTACATCTCCCCCCTGCCCTCATTGCCAGGGCCAGTTCCATCCAGCGGGGAGTGCTGGCAAGGTGGGGGGATTGTTTTGACCCTGCTGGGAAGCAGGCCTCAGTATGGCTGGTGAGTGGGGGGGGGGGAGGGCAGGAGAGGAGGAAGGCAGGGAGGGAGGTGGCAAGGACACACATGAGGCACATGCAGGCTTTGAAGAGAAGTGTACCAGGGGAGAAGTTGCCAATTCCCCATGGCATGTGTAGGACTTACCAGGTCTTGGTCATAGGTGGCTGGCTTGAGTGGCAGAGCTGGACCCAGCCTCCAGTGGATGTGGCCAAGTCACTGGGGTATGCCCTCCACCAATCTAGGCAACACCCTAGGCTGCCCCTCCCCACTGCTACTGCAGTTCAGCAGGAGGCAGGGGTCCTCTCGCTCAGGGATCCCCTCAGGCATGGTGGTGGCTGGTGGCAATGGCTGTGGCTAGCACTGTATGTCCCTTGCTGCTGTTGCTCCTGACGCTCGTCAATGGTAGACCAGCAGGTCTAGAGAATGGCCCTGCTTCCAGGGACTCTGGCTGGGTCCCTGTACTGGCTTCCCCTCCTGCTGCCCTTGCTTGGTGGCAAAAGAGTAGTGTGGGGCTTGGTGGCTGCATGCCCCAGGATGCAAGCCAGCTCCTCATAGTGGGGCATGGTGATACAAACTTGCAGCATGGGGAATTTTTTTTTTTGTTTTCGCACGTGCCTCTTGTAGCATCTCAAAAGCAGGTTGAGATTCTGCAAGAGGCACATGCGGGCTCGTGTGGACACGCCAATAGGAGCTTCTCTGGTATCGTAAAATACTGTGTCTTACTAAACAAGAAAAGTAACTTAAATAAAAACAGCTTAAAAATTAGTTTATTAAATGACATGGAAACTATAAACACAAGGCTCAAGTAACATAGAGGCCGCATCCTCTATGGAGGAAGTGTCAGGCCATACACATCTCTCAGTTTATTGATTCAGAAGCTGCCACATCCTGGTATCAGGAAAGCACCTGAAAACCTCCTTGCACTGAGCTGAGAGATATGTGTTCTATTAAGGGACATCTCTTGTTTCAGGATCCATTGATAACATGCCTATACTCAAAGAGCTCAGTTCTGTCTCTGGTTTGAAAAGCACACCGATACATAAAAGAAATAGGTGTCTTTCTTCTTCTCCACTTGCTACTTTTGTTCAGAGAGTTCTGTTAGCTTGATAATGTCAAGTCAAATTGGTCCTAGCATTAGGGAAAACAAGTAGCTAAGACTGCTCCTCTAAAACCATTAACAGGAGGGCCTTTCCCACTTCCATGAAAAAAGCACTCTCTCTCTCATGAAGAACACTGAACAGTTTTCTTTCCCAGTCAAGTTCTTTTTGTAATAGCTAGGACAATCATAGGGGAGAAGGATCAATGCTTGCGCAAGATGAGGAGAAAGACCAGCCCTGTTTATGCTGCTTTGGGACAGGTCTAGACAGGGCCATCCCTGGAAAGGGGGAAGAGGGGGGGGGGCACAGAGCCGGGCAGAGAGGCCACAGCTGCAGTTTAGTCTACCCTACCACCTGGCAGGTTGGACGGCTCTCAGCCGGAACAGGCAAAAAGTTCTGGCCACCATCCATCCCGCCGCATCCGATGCATCAGGGCTTTCACTCCCCGGCATAAGTGTGCCATGGGATGGGGAGGGGAGCCTTGCGCAGGCTGCTTTGCCCCAGGCCCCGCACCCTACTGGGATAGTCTCTGAGTCTAAGTTTAAAATAACCTATTTTTTGTTTATCATGCACCATGTCAGGGGTTATTAGAAGTACTGACAAGGTAATGACAGAGTGTTCTGCATTACTCAAAGGAGCCCCTGAGAAGGATCAATGAACACTGCTGCCTAAGTCTGAAAGGAGTTTTGCCAGCCCTCTCCAGTCTGCAGTAAAAGACAGTAGGAGGGCAAGCAGGGGTGAATCCAGAGGGGTACATTTGCACCCCCCTTTGATTCCTGGTTCACCTGAAGTTTAAAACCAACTGCCTGGCAGTGGTAGCAGCCTTTCCAGTCAGGCAGTGCTAAGGGAGTCAATTGGCTTATGCTTCGTTATAATCCACCTGATCCCTTCTAAACTCTTCATTCCACAGGTGTTAATTACCTTCTCTGTTTTAATTGTCTTGATGTTCCACTGATCAAGACATCCTTTGTTCTGTAATTCTTCTGTCTGTTAGCCGCTCCTGGTAATGAAGCTCCTATTTCTCAGCCCTGCAGATTGTTTTTAACTTACTCCAATTAAATTTTATTTGTTTTGGCTTCAATCTTAAACTACATAATGAAGCCCTGGGCCCCTAGCATATTAGTAAAGCTTCTAGTTTATTTTTAACTGAAGAAAAATGTGTGTTGTTTTATATGTGATGATATACCTCACCATCTGCTGCCCCCTTTTCAAAATTCTAGATCCACGCATGATAGCAGGGTTAAATGTTGAATTCCCAAGCTCCAGGGCATGGTGACATACATTTTGTTTTGTCCCATATTGTGTATTCAAGGAAGAAATTAATTTCATATTACTTAACTACTGACAGTCTTCCATTTGCTATTGGAAGCATCAATACATCAAAGATCTAACTCCATCTCTAGAGTTACTCTGTTAAAGTCAATTAAAAGGAGAATTTGGCCTAGAGAGATTTTTTCTACTTAAAAAAAAAAAAGTTAAACATTTTATGATTCATGCATTATTTTCTAACACTGCTATCCTTGTTAGCTTGTTATATAAGAAGTGGGTTGTGTAGGGACATTAATTTAATACAGTAAGCCAATACAATGACTTTGCTGCTGGAAACATGGCAGAAAGCCAGCAAAGAAGTGGTAGATTTCTTTACTGATATTTGATGCGTCTCACTTCTCATGCTTTGGAAAGCAATTTACATTCAGTGAGCTTCGCTCCCCTTTCCCCTCCATATCCCAACTACTATATTCCTTTTTATAATGGTTTTTGAGAGGGAATCAGGGAAAACATTAGATGGTGCCATGCTTCACACATTAGCCTTTCATGTCAATCGAGCTACTTTTGTTCAACTGGTGAACTTCACTGACAAGTTGCCATTTGTGCCTTCAGCCTACACATTGTTCTCTCTTGTTCATTTTAACTAGGTTCTTAATACGGATCCATTTTCATTTTGAAGGATGGGATTTGGTGCTGGGTGAACAGGAAGATTATTGTAAGGGCAAAACACGTGGCAGAAAAGGATGCGAGAGCAAGTGAGAAAGAATTTGAATGCTGCCTTGGTGATACAAGACATTTGTTAGTTTAAAAAAATAAAAAAGGATTAAAAAGCAAGACTGAGTACTTTGCCAGAAAAGATATCTGTTAATAGGATGCTTCCCACAATTTGGTAATTTTCCTTTTAGTAAAGCTATCCACTTTTATTTTCTCATCTTTCTTTTCTTATTGAGGGTATGTACCTATTTTTTGCAATTTTAATTTTATTACACTTGGGCTATAAACTGTCACATAATGATTAAATATATTAGACACTGGCAGTACTTATGGGTTTTTCTGTTCAAGCACTAATTAATCTTCACTCTTTATACATATTATACAACAGCGCAATGCAAACAAAATTTCTTGGCTCACAAAATATTTCACATTCAACTTCACTAACTGAAATTAAATCTTTAAAGAGAAGAAAGTCATTCTAAGAGACACACGGGCTCAGGTTTATTGTCAGATTCAAGTTCAGTATTTGAAGATAAGATGCAATTCATGCCCAATTATAAAAAAAAAGTCAAGCTGCAGAGCAACAAGAGTATTTTATTTTCTAAATTATAATGCCATGTTAGGAATGAATTTCAGTACCAAAGCCGGTAAGTACATCTGTGTCCTATACATGAACGGCCTCTCCTTCATACCAGAAAAAAATGACATGTTAATTCTGATACATGCAGAGGCATTACTAATTAAAGAGATCTCATGAGGTCCCTTTCAGCCCTAAACTTCTGCGAATCTGCACCCTGGGTGAAAATCCCAGTAGCCCTGTGGAAGATGCTGCTGCAGGGGGAAGGAGCAGGACTTCCAGGAGCTGGGGAATTAACATCCCTGTAACAGGAAACCCGAACCCTGTTACCTACACACAACAGGGAGATGAGAGCAGACCCCTTTGGGAAGCCAAACTTTTGGGACTCATAGGGGAAAAGGGATGCAGTGAATAACTCAGAAGAGACTCAAGGCTGGAGGCCAGAAATGGTTAAAGAGCTGGAGAAGGCTGTGAATCATGAGAAGCCAAGCAGCCTGTTAAACTGAGTAGCGCCACTGAACAGATCTTTCCCCTTCACGGCAGTAGCCAGTTGACAAACGAGGGCAGGGCTTAGGGACATAAGCCCAAAACTCAGGCTGTGAAGGGGTAAATGCTAGCCTGGGTAAACACTTGGGAACTAGGGAAGGAAGCCTCCATGTCTCCAGACAATGGCAACTTTTGGCATAGCCCTGGAGGGTGGGAGGAGCTGGTAACAAGGTGATTAACCCCTTTTCTTTTGTTTTTGAATTTCTGGTTTGGGAAGCAAGCAAAAGGACTGGAGGACTGGAAGTGGCTGTAGGGGCACTGGAGGCCATGAGCAGGCACCCTCAGCTGCATGGCTGAGACCCAGAGAGCCAGGGCCCAAGTTAGTGGACCTGAGCTGGGGCGTCTGACCTAGTGAAAAAAGGGGCTGGGTTGGGGCCTGAGGGGCCCAGTGTTGATTCTTTGTACAGAAAGAGAAAGAGTGAGAAGGAGAGTCCCAAAAAGGGAACCACCAGTGAGGCCGGAGGGTGGCTAAATGAGGCAGCAAGGAGGCCACAATAACAGCCTTAAAGCACCCTGGGAAGGACTACCCCAGTCTCAAGAGCAATCTCCATCCAAATACATACTGGTTACCATCAAATTATGGCAGGTCAGAAGAGGTACAATAGGCTGGGTAGTACCGACAAGGGGTAGGGATGAAAGCCCAGACCCATCACAATCCCCTACAGCTGCCTCAGTCACCCACTGCCACAAATCCTACCACCAATGTGACTTAGCAACATAGGAATCAGGGGCACCTACCTACCTCCCTCCCCACATGCTATCCTTACTCCCATATAATGCTTCAAGCACTGCCTCAAGTCCCACAGCCTCCCTGTGTGCCACTAACCCCTGCTCCCTCCCTGAGCATTATTATCACAGCACCCCCTTTAAACTTGGCACCTGGGGCTCATACCCTTGTTGCCTGCTATGCTACTGTATACATGTTTTATGCACTCCTGTTCAAAGTGAAAATAAATGGCTTATGAATTATCTATATGTAACAGGTGGTTAACCAAGTTACAAGTTGTTTATTTTCACCTGTCCAAAGCTAGCCAAGAGCACAAGTGTTGATCGTAATCAAACCATGCACATAAGCCACCTTCAGTCTGTAATCAATAAAAAGCTGACTAGCTGTCATAACTGATTCAGAGATCCATGACAAAAATATAGTGGTTGTTGCAATCAAGGCCATAGATTTGTTAGCATTCAGGACTTCAGATTCCTGGAACAATGACTAGAATACCAGCCAATTCAGATGTGGCTTTTGTCTCTATGACAAAAAAAACTGGCTAAAACAATCAGTCCAAGCACGATACAATACCATCAACCTTTGGATTTAAAATGAGCTCTGTTTCTTTCTTTAACTGTTCAAGCAAAATGTTGCCTGGTGGAAAAAATTTAAAAAGTATAACATTTCAAATGTCTCTTGTGTGTGCATTCAAACCAAATCCAAAGTTTGTTTTTGAAAGTATCAGAAAAAAACCTAGAGTTTAAAGGCCAAAAATGACCATGAGATGATATCGTCTGACCTCCTCGTTCAGCACAATCTACAATTATCCATTTACCCCTGTATGCAACCCATTCAATTATTTAATTAAAACATAAATACATCCTCCAGAAAAAGATCCAGTTTCTATTCAGAAGGGCTGAAAGTTAAACAAGTGATTGGGTTCATCCAATCAGAAAACAAAAAATCTAACCAATGAGAAAAAATATATAGTATAACTCCATTACATAGCAAATGGTAATCCACTGATTTTGAGGAAATAATCTTAAAAAAAAATAAATCCATAAATATTGCAAATTATTTACCCAGCTCCATTTATTTCTCATTTAAAATTTAAAATCACATTTAGTAAATGGGTACATATCCTGGCACTTAATGACCAAGTAGCAGGATCAAGATTAGACTGTTAGATGGAAGCCCATGGATGCATCCAGATGTACATCATGACCTGGAAGAAGGAATAGAGTGCACCCTCAGCAAGTTTGCAGATGTCACCAAGCTGTGGGGAGTAGAAGATACACTGAAGGGTAGGGCTACGATTCAGAGAGACCTAGACAAATTGGAGGATTGGACTAAAACAAATGTCATGAGGTTCAACAAAGACAAGTGCAAAGTCCTGTACTTAGGATGGAACAATCCCATGCACAGGTACAGGCTCAGGGCTCACTGGTTGGGCACCAGCTCTGCAGAAAAGGACCTGGGGGTTATATTCGGCTTACTGTCCACTGTGAGACATGTGCTCTTGTTGCAAAGAAAGCTAACATCATACTGGGCTGCATTGGTTGGAGTGTTGCCTGTAGGTCAAGGGAAGTGATTATTCTCCTCTATTCAGCAGTGGCGAGGCCATATCTGGAGTACTGTGTCCAGTTTTGGGCCCCTCACTACAGAAAGGAAGTAGACAAATTGGAGAGAGTCCAGTAGAGGACAACAAGGATGGTTCAGGGGCTGGGGCATATGACTCCTGAGGGAACTGGGCTTATTTACTTTAGAGAAGAGAAGACCAAGGGGATTTAAATAGCAGTCTTCAACTACCTGAAGGGTGGTTCCAAAGAGCATGGATCTAGACTGTTCTCAATGATGACAGAACAAGGGACAATGATCTTGCAGGAAGGCAAGTTTACATTAGATATTAGGAAGAATTTTCTCACTAGGAGGATAATAAAAACACTGGAACAGGCTACCCAGAGAACTCTCTATCTTTGAAGGTTTTTAAGACCTGGCTAGACAAAACCTTGACGAGGATAATATAGTTGGGGCTGGTTCTGCTTTGACTAGGGGGTTGGACTAGATGACTTCCTGAGGTCCCTTCCAACCCTAATTTGTTATGATTTGATGAACTTCCTCACCTCAAAGGATTGGGGCCGCTAATCTGAGGGCAGGCATGGGCACCTTCTGGATGGCTATGGCCATACGCTTCTCCAGGGTGAGGTGGGGTGAATCACAGTGTCCTGGCACTTGATATTCAGAGCCAGCTAGGCCACCAGGTACATGAATATGTCCCTTGAGATTGTAAAGGTCTGTACCCAGTGTTCATTATCCCAAGTGGGGAGGACTCACACCAATGTTTACTGGTGGCCTAGGCCCAGGTGCGGCAGTGGATATAGGGGATGATGACAGGATCTTTATCATTGTCCTCTCCCCCTTGGTCAGGTATGGGCTGGCAGCAGTGGGGCAAGAGGGCAACACTGTAATATTTGCCCAGCACAAAAGGAAATAGTTTGGAAAAATAAAATTGTGTTCTTCTGCCCCCAACTCCAAGGGTCCTCAATGGCTGAAAGAATTATTCTTCAAAAAGGAATACTACCTTCTACCGTTCCCATCCCAGATCTTTCCACTGCCTGTAGAAGGGGAAAAGGTTGAACTGCCCCTAGAGTTTGCAAACTAAATTTACCATGACACATTTAACATTTGCTTGCTTGGGAATGCTACAGCACACACTGCAGTTCCTTAATTCATGAAATCTGTGAATGTCCATGCACTCAAAAGACCTAATATACTTTGTTTCAGTACATATCAGAGGCAGACCATCTCTTCCTGATGTTCTTTATTAAATAACCTTGCACACCAGCTTTGGGGAATTAAAAAAAAAAATGAAGCTCTAATTTGTTAAACAAGAGAAACTCTGATATACAAAACGTTTCACAACTTGAGTCCTAGCTACCTGTCACATAGTATCTATCCAAGTAATAGAAGCAGCTGAAGTTAGCTAGAGCATTGTCCCAAATACCAAGAGGATGATGGCTGAGTGCTGTCAGACCCAGTTGATTTTTGGAAGTATCTTCCCCATTGGTCCACAGTTCAAGTTTATTTACTGTTAGGGAAGAGGTAAGGTCATCTTTTTCAAATATTAGCTTCAAAAGGCATTTAGACAGCATGGGGGAAATACTCTCTTTTCTTTTGGCCTATAGGAAAGAGGATAATAAAGATGTGCTTATTAAAATTAAAGGAGAACCAGTTGACAATTTATTTAGACTTTTGAAAAGTCGTTGTCAAAACACTTTCACAGGATACTTGAGAGAGTAAGAAAAGTAAGAGAATATGTAATTCATTAGGAACTGAACAAGAACAAGAGTGCAAGTGGAGCATCAACACAGGTTGAGATCAATAAGGAAGTTTCCCAAGGAACTGATGCTATGTGTTCCAATTAACATGTTAATTTTGATGTGTAAAAGGAAATTAAATAGTGAGGTGTTAATAGGGACGTGTGGTAACAAAACAGATTAGTTAACATCTAAAAAAGGATTAAAGAACTATCAAAAGACCCAATAAAAACTAGAACTGCGCTACACAACAGCAAATGAAAAAGGTCTGCTTACTTGTAGATGGGCCTTAAAATTAAATGCCAGCATTCAGGGCAAGTAATTGCACAGTGACCTGCACTACACAATTTACCCAAGTATTTTTTTTTCCCCAACAAGTGCCCATGACCAGAATCTCATTTCATACACAAGAACCTCTCACTTGGGCACACTGGTTGGTGATTTTTCACTTGAGTTACCTGGCTTGAGAAGTAGCAAGTTAAAGCTGGAGTTAGGTTGGCCTTGCATCCATATTAAAGAATGATTAAATTCTAGGAGTCCTCTGGGGCCTTCCCACCATTCCCCATGGACATATTTTCTAGCTCTTTACCTTCTTTCTGCTTTTGCAGAATAAGTTACCAAGTAACCAAGTTAAGCATTTGAACCATGCGTTAGCACATTGCTTGTTGCACCAGCAGCCTCATTCCTAAAGTTCTCCTGCAACACTTGTACAGAAAAAAGTATTTGGAGGATCATCATCATTCCAGCATGCTCACAGCTGGCCAGAGGTTAGCACCTAATATGGTGCATCTCTGGTATGAGGCTGGAAAAAACTGGATTCCAGATTCAGTTTTATGATCAGTCTATAGGAAGCTAGAAAAGCAAAGGATACTACATAGGATGTCAAGTGCAGGAAGGACAGAACAAATAACCACCATACCAAAAGGAACAAGGATGACAACAACCTGTTTGATAATTCCCTGAGATCAAAAGGATGATTAACAATTTCAAGTATGGAGCCTGTTTTCGCACCGGTTAGGTTAAGTACTCCAGGTAGATTGTGCAGCAACAAGACATGGTCAAAAAGCCCTTGATGTATCTAGTAGCCTTTAACTCTCTCATCTGTCTTCTCTTTTGAAAGAGAGTTGCTTTAACACCAGTAGTTGCCACAGGTCATTGTTCAGAGTTGGAGCTATTTTTCACCCAACTGAAAGAAAAGACACCAAACAAACATGGAGCATGCCAAGCAAGAAGTGGTTCATTTTAGTGATCTGAAGGGCTAAATTCACTTCTACCTGTGTTCCCAGAAGGGACAGAGATGTTCTGCCACAAAATGCTGGCAAAAATCTGTGGAGCAGCTCAGATTTGTGCAGTACAAGGAACCAGGGGTATGTTCTCGCATAGTCCATAGGTTCACATAATGGACTACTGGTGAGTATGGTTGCATTAATTAGATTATAGCTTCCCAGAGTGACCACTCTCAGGTGAGGTAAGCCAGCCTGTGCAGTGAGCTGTACTTGAGTGAGATGTGCAGTGAAGATGAGTCTACTGTGAATGACTCAGTAAAAATCTCACTTCTGTAATCAGCAGTCAAGGAAAGCCCACTGACAAAAGCAGCAAATCCTTGATGGAGAATGTAAGGACCTTCCGATTCATCTTTTTTTTTGGGGGGGGGGGGGGGAAGAAAAACAAGTTTGCTTAGATTTTGTGTTTTGTTTAGGACAAGAGGTCAAACTGAAAGGTGGTATCTGAGCTAAACTCAGAAGGCTTTGAAAGGCAGCTGTAAATCATTGTTAAAAAGGCTCTTTTACCAGTAGTCCATTTTAGGATATACAGCCTGGAGTAAAAAATATGATAGCATATGTAGATAATAGATTTGGAAAATAGGAACCATAATCCTGGATGTGGGGATTAGGGTGAAGATTTAAGAGGTGTCGGGATACTGAAAAGGGACCTGATATACAGAAAGCAGCACAGTAATAGGCTGATTAGCATGGTCAAAATGAGTGGATTGCTTTCAGAAGATGTTGTAAGCTATTCCCTTATCTTTCTCCATACTGCTTTGAGAGAAGAGGATCCTACCTAAATTTTACTAATGAGATTACTCAGGATATCTAAAAATTTTGCAAAGGCAATTGAATGCCTTGAAGATACGAATTTCTTGAATTCAACTTGATATTCTATGGAAAACCAACATAGAAAGAAGACAACTTGTAGTAGTTTTCTCCCAGTTCTGTAGTCATTGAGAATCTTTCTGAAAGTGTTGCACAGCTTGTTTTGGTAAACTGATCTACTAGTAATTGCAACAGGCCCCTGAAGACAACAATCTATTTTACTGCTGTTTTTTAAAACTTACTCTTTGCATTTACCAGTATAGTTATATCAGAGTGCTGATTTAGCATCAAGAGCACCTTTCAGTTTTGTGTGGGATTGCTCAGTTGGCTGATGTGGGGGTCTGACACCTCAATACAAGAAATACCAGTTCCATAAAAAGTAGTTTTTTTCATTTAGATCTAGTTTTTATCCTCTATTTAAATTTGTGATAGAAATGTTTACTGCCTCATTTAAGATGGCACCAGAAGCAGACTTTTCTTGTTCCTATGTGATTCTCCATGCTGAAGATGTTGCTGAAGGTATTCTGTATGTGAAGTATTTGCTTGCAGAACTATCATTGTAAATTTCCTGTTGCATTATTTATTTCTGGTTGGTGTAACTGACTGCCTAGATGTCATTATCATGACAGACTGAATTGGATTATACTTTTGAAAAGTTTTAGCAGCATTTTTGTTAGAAAGATGCATTTCACTTGTTGTTTCTTGATAGTGTAGAACAGTGCAAGCTAACCTTTTCTGTTGACATGCCACAAATTAGCCCCACACTCTCCCTGAGTGCCATTCCAATCTCCTTCCCTTGTGTGATCCACTACTCTGCCCAGGGCTGCTCCTTGTCCTTTATGCCCTCCCCAATCTATTGCTCCATTTCTGATTCCTGTCCTGTACTCCCTGTGCAATTCACTGCACCACTTTCTTCTTCCTGTTCGATCTGCTGCTGTGCTATGGGTCCCCTGCCCAATCAGCCATGTGCCACATACAGAGGCTGCCCACGCCACTTATGGCATGAGCACTGTAGGTTGGCAATCCTGGCATAGGTGGCCTGCAGAAGGTTTTTTTTTCCCCCCTTTATAAATGATTCAATAGCAAATTTGAAGCTTTCTGATGCGTTTAACATAAAGGCCCAGGAATACCACAAAGTTTAAGTTGTGTTCAGGCGGTCTCTGTAATAACATTTTATTACGTATTGGTTCTTTTGGGACTTTTCCTGAATTATCACAATCTGTCTACTATAGGTAGGCCTGCAGAGCTCATATATTGCAGTAGGTTTCTTCAAGGCATAAAACTTCTTTGGAGGCAATCTTGTGTCTGCCTTAACACGAGTAAATTAGCGTAGAACAGGCCTTGCTATTTCAGAGTCATTTAGTGGAAGCTCCAAGTGTGGTGGTATTGTTAACAGATTACTGATACATAGGTTGAAGAAGGTCAGGATGAAGTTACATTCCTAATTTGGTCTCATTTCTTTCTTAAAGGTATCTACATATTGTGTAGTGTTATCCTCCATTTTCTCCGTCAGTACCTGGAGGATTTGATGAGGTCAGTTTCCTTTCTCTCTTACTGTGTAGCAATTTTGGATCAGTAAGTTGAAGATGCAGTCAGTGGTTCATTTCTCAGGAGGAAGTTAGTTTGGGCTGCATAGATTACCATGATACTGGCTGGATAGTCTATATTTTATTGAGGATGTTACAGAATAAAGTTGCTTGTGTTGCTGTAAAAATGGATCTCTTCATTAACTGGGTCAAGAGCAAGTCAGTATTTGTAAAGCAAGTTAATATCTCCATGTACTCTCCAGGTAGGGTAGTCAGGCTAGATAGCTTTAGAGTGTCTGTTCTAAAGTATTCAACATAGAATTTCAGAACTTTGTTTCAAACACTGTCATCTGCGGTACACAATTTACTGGGTTTAAGTTTCAGAAAGTTTGCCCTTAGGTCCTGCATTATTAACTGACAGGTTTTAATATGTCTTCAAGATTATCTGATGATGCCGTTTCATCTTTGTGTCAAATTTCCAAATTGCATTACCATTCAATGGTGTTCCATCAAGTTTTTCCATGCCACACTTTCTTTCATGTGCTCTACTAGTTGTTTTTTCTGCTGAAGTATTGGCTTGGAATGCTACAGCATGTTGTGGTAAGCTGCATTTAGTTTTATATACACATTTCCATTAGAAGTTGAAGAGTTCCCTCACTTTTTTCTTAGTATACAACAGCTTCTATCAAGCTATTTTTCTCTCTCAGAGTTGCAGTCCTATGTTGTTAAGTGTATTGTTTTTCCCCCTCTGGTAGGGATTTTTTGGAAATATCTTTCATGGTAATGTTAATACCATTGGTTAAGTTTTCACAGATCTCGAGTTTTTCTTTTCAGTCTGGCCCCCAGATAAAAAAAATGTATCTGAAAGCTAGATAAAGTTTTGTGGCATTTTTTTGGCTTGCAACTATTCTATGCCATTAGTTTGGTGTAACATCATTTGGTTCCAGTGTGATAAAAATGACTACAAAAATAAAAATGGCCATGGGTGGATTTAAGTCACTCAAGCCTACATTAGTTATGGTTTTACACATACTAAGCAACTTATTTCTCTTCATGTTGATAATACCATAAAGCTACGCTACTGCCTCTGTCAAGGTGCACCATTATAAAATATATACCTGTTACCCTTTGGTAGAGATGAAGCTTGGTTCTCTGCTAATACATGCATTTCTCTCTCCACAGATAAGCTTTCCAGTGCTTGAAATGTGCTGGTTTCCATTGGCTGTTTGTGAAATAATCCCTCTCATAGGTGGCACAGACTAGAGTTCAGGTACCAGACGGCTGATCTGTAATTAGCTTGCCTCATGGTCAAGCTTGCATTTTCTTCATTGTTGTGATGCATTTAGCTAGCTCTTCCTTGGAACAAACTAGAGAGACTGCTAGAATTCTGTTCCTTTAAAGCTAGTATTTGCAGCTCCCTGTAAACCACAGGACCATATATAGAGCTGTCTTTGCCTAGCCAAGTCTTGCCTAATAGTATCTCAGATCATGACAGTCATGTGAATCGCATCAGAGATCTGGGACTTGTTTCTAACAGATATGCCTTTTTGCTACTTGTAAGAGGGCCACATTTTTAATTAACATGGCTGAGCTCCAAAATGTGTGTTCAGAATTACATTCATTCTGTTATTTATGCTATGGGGATTGGTACTCTTATACTTACTGAACTGTAGATTTAAAATACCTGTATTTGCAGGTGACCCTTTTGCTGGCAGAAACTATCCTAACTTACGCTGTGTACTTCTATTTCTAATATAGCAGATCTTCCTGTGTTTTCTGCTGTTTGAGAATTCTCACCTCCTCCTCCCTCCTTCGGTAGACAGCTTTCTTTCAGAAATGCATAACAATAAGATGGTGGACTGATAGATATCAAAGATCTTTGCCTCTCCAGTACTGAAGGGGTCATCACTGAAATGGCATTTGACTGTGTGAAATCAAGCTCCAGCTTGTCTTGAAGGGCTGTTAAAAGATAACTTTGAAGAGAAGCATCCAACCAGAGTAGATAAGATATGTAGATAGCCATCTAGGAGATTCATGCTCCAAGAGAAGAATCAACAACAAAAGGAGTACAGCAAGTAGTTACCAGATATTGTAGTCTGGAGAAAAATCTTCGGTTGGCAAAGAAATCAATAGACATTCAAGACTGATACATGTTTGAAGCTATTATATAACAGTAGTATAAAACCAGTATGAAGATAGGGTAAGCATAGGGTAGTTAAGCATCATCTAGAGGAAGGGGGCTACCTAAGAATGCCTTTTGATACTCAGTGCTCAGTTTATGAAGGAGGATAAATAAATTTTTATGCTAGACCACTATTTTATGCTAAATGAAAAACACACACAAGATGAAATGCTTATCACTGAATGAGGGGGAAAGCATGATGGAAGCTTTAGTGTCAAGTCTTGTAGCACAGCCAGTAGTGGCCTGGACATACAATCTGGATGCAGATGAAGCATTTGCAGAGTACAACACATTGCTACAATAGCAGATCATCCTTTAGGCAGGTTTGGCTATTAGTGTTGGTGCCTAAAGCATATTCATATACACATTTTAATGGATATTTGGCTTTATTGTTTTAATTGGAGAGAGCAGTATGTGATCTGCAAGAGGATGCATTTCTCTCTCACTGGTCATTTACTTAATAAAATAGTCAGCTTTTCAACTTGCTTGTGAAACTCCTTATGATCTGTCCCCCAAATGTACGATATTAAAAAAAGGAATGAATTCTTATCTCAGGAGGACTGTAAAACTGATATAAACAAGCATATAAAGATCTCATTTCTCATGCCTGTGGTGGAAGTACAATCTGGGCTGGCAGTATGTGGGATACCAAATATTATGCCATAACATGAACATTACCTTGTGATTGAACAGAATACCACCTCCCCCCACTAGAGCTGCCTACATGGTATTTAAAAAAGATAGAACAGCATGCCAAGTGACTCTATTTTTGTATTTCCTAAACAATATATTTATGGAAATGTTCTTGAGTGAAATATGAGAAAAGGACCTGGAAGACTTGGGTAAGCTAGGTCTCTTTATTTGGGAGTTGTCCATACCCAACATAATATGCTCACAGAAATCTAGAACATCCATAGTTTTCAATTAGGGTGCTTAATATTTATTCTAAGGCATCCAGTTGGTTGAAATCCAATAAAGATGACTGATGCCCTTTTGGTGATCCCTGGACAGAAAAGGTCAAATTTCAAAGTTTGGAAATTCTTCCCTAGTGTTCAGGCACCTGTAATGAATGAGTGATCCCAATATAAAGATCCTAACTCAAAGGGAGTATGAAAATTGCCTGTCAGTCAGTCAGTCACTGACCTATTCAGATGATCTATGCATATTATTAGATACAGGCAGCAGCAATCCCAAAAAGAGAAAGATGTTATGCATATAGGTTTATATAGCCAGCTGTTAGCATGATACAATGTTACGTTTAAGATTGGAAAACAGCCCTTCCCTAATCTCAAGGAATCCATCTCTCAGCAGGTAGGAGAAGCAAGTGTTTGATTGCCTAATGAAACATCAAGCATTTTACTATCCTGAGTTTGCTCCCCAACATAAAATACCTCTGATAAGTAATTTGGGATGGCTGGGGAAAAGGAAGTGGAAAGCTTGAACAGAAACACTGGGAACAAAGATGTGCAATATGTCAAGTGAACTACAAGTGCAGTTATATATTGATGAGTTCCCAGATGTTCACAAAAAGCCTGTTTAAACTGCAGCAAAATTAGACAGCTGAAAGTTTTCCTTCCTCTAATGTAATGTCTCCGCAGACTATGTAGGTTTTTGTGTCTCCTATTCCTATGAAGGGTGCAGCCCAAATACTCCCAAATTCTGGATAGTGCCAAGTCATTCCTTAGAGAACAGGGTTCTCAGAAGCTCCTGCAAGTGCTTCTGAAAGCAATTATCTTTTCCTTTAGAAAAAGCCAGATTGCTCCAACTACCAGATGGGTTCTTTAAACTTAACAGTAGAGAAAAACCTCACACATTCCCCTTTCAAATTGTACAAAATTAATACTAAATAAATATTCCTGGCTAATACTCAGAAGCTTTGATGCCATCCTCTCTAGCTCTAGAAAAAAGTTATTTTCATTCATAAAGGGGGGTAGGGAGGGAAGAAGTTCTAGACTCCTCTCCTCTCTGAAAGCTGTTGTACATAGAGGGCATCTTAAGAAAGGGCTGACTTCTGCCCTCTCCCTTTTAAAGTGTGCTAGGTAGTTACTTAATCTAGGAGAACTGGCCCAGTCTTGTGATTTGATAATCCCCACACAGAGCATGTACCTGTGGCCTTTTATCTGCTGGGGGGAGGGAGGATTGTGTAGCTGTATTTCAGTTAACTCTTTTCCTGCCAATCATTGAAGAGGGACTACCCAAATCATAATAGAAAAGCTCTTCCTAAGTATGTGATGGTGGTACTGTAACTGTTTCTGATTACAATGTACAAAAGCATAGCAATTCTTAAGGCTTTTGAAATCACATACTGCTGTTCTAGTTGGGTAAATAAGCTGTATTTGAATTACTTCAGCTGTTATTGATGCTGTACTTTTATATTTCCCAAACAATACATTTATGGAAATATTCTTGAGTGAAATATGAGAAAAGAACTGGAAGATTTAGGTAACCTGGGCCTCTTTATTTGGAAGTTTTCCATACCCAAGAACATGAGTAGTTTTCAAATTAGGGTGCTTAATATGCATTTCAAGGCATCCACTTGGTTGAAATACAATAAAGATGATTGATCAGTTAAATAGAGACAAGCTAGAACCCAAACCCCAGCTACAAGCATTACAAAAATGAGGGTTTTCTCACAGCCTGAGCTTGGTAAAATGCTTTTGTTCTCTGCAATGGCTAAAGTAAAACCCTGACCCCAAACTCCCTGGATTTTGGAATTATTCATATCCAGATACCAATTATGTGGTTCATATCTACCTTATAACTTAACCCAGTGCAGAATGTGGCCTCTAGCAATGTTAAAAGTTGTTGGTATTAATAAGATGACCTAGTGAAGAGGAATGATAGGTAGGATAGTTAAGTGGCTAAGGC